>NC_037356.1:45438717-46853689 GCF_002263795.3 Bos taurus
CCCTCCGGCCTGACCCCTGGACACACCCCTCCTACCCTCACTCAATATAAGGAGCAAGCTCAGCACCACTGCCCCCACAACGTGCCAGAGAGCAAGGGGAACTGTGGTTTGCTCTGTTCTCCATCTCCCTTGCTGTTACCCGGAAATAAAACTGCAAGTATTAGTCGCTCAGTCGTGTCAGACTCTTTGGGATCCCACGGACTGTAGCCCACCAGGTTCCTCTGTCTGTGCAATTCTCCAGGCAAGAACACTGGAGTGGGTTGCCATTTCCTCCTCCAGGGGACCTTCCTGACCCAGGGATTGAACCTGGGTAGAGGCCCCAATAAAGCCCTGCCTGAAAAAATAAAACGAACCCTGGAGATCTCTTAAGATCCACATGGCACAGGGAAGGAGACTAGGGGTAGACAAACGCTCCTGTATACCCAGGGGCAATCAGGGAGATTGAGTTAAGTCTACTCAGAACCGTGGGAAAGGGACAGAGTCTGGGGCTGGGGCCACAGCAGGACAGGTTGGGGCGGGGAACACCAGCCAGGGTCACCCCCCAACCTCGTCCACCTCAACCCCCCACTTCAATTGCCCAGACCTAGGAGGGGAAGGGGGCGACAGAGGATGAGACGGTTGGATGGCATCACCGACTCAATGGACATGAGTTTGAGCAAGTTCCGGGAGATGGTGATGGACAGGGAAGCCTGGCGTGCGGCAGTCCACAGGGCCGCAGAGAGTCGGACACGACTGAGCAACTGAACAGCAGCAAGCACCCTGCCTGTACAGGAAGACTGAGGTCTGGCTGTCCCTCTCAGGCCCTCGAGACCCCAGAGGAGGGGGCCTCTGCGGTGCCTGGTGAGATTCTAGTCCTGATCATTGTGCGTGGGGGTGTGCAGGTGTGTTTGAGTGTGATGTGTGTGAAAGGGTTGTGCGGGTGTGGCTGTGTCTTTGCAGGTGGGGGCGTGTGGTCCTCATCAGGGCTGTGGAAAATGCTGCAAAGGGAGAGTGTAGCAGGAAGGGAAATGGACAGGAAGTTTGTTTTTGATATAAAATTGCAACTGTTTATGTTTTTCTTTGCTCTTTGTAGCTCATTGAATACTGCATGTAAAGAACCGGGGGAGGCAAATTTCAGGTGACTTTTAGCTCAGGTCAAATAAGCAAAGGGAGCTCTTCTGGAAGAAAAAGAAGAAAAAGAGTTTTGCGCCTTAAGGGATGAAGACGGTATTGGTGGGACCTGAGGGAAGAGGGTCGTGAGTAGAGAAGGAGCAGAGACTCTAAGTGCTGGCCCCTGGCGGGTGGGAACCTGGAGCGTGTGCAAAGGCCCAAGGACTGTGCTGATGGCTTGGCCCAGCCCTTCCGGGGGCCAGAACTGACTGCCTCAGAGCAGTGCCTGTCCTTGCCTGTACCTCCTCTGCCTGGGCCAGTGGTGATGTATAAGGAAATGATTGTTTCATTATCCACTTAGAAAGTTACATACTGACGATATTGTTCAAGCTTTGCATGGCCTCTGAAGAATCCCTGCTGGGGTGGGGCAGGGTCGGGGTGCAGGAGATGTCAAGGGGGTCAGGAGAGGCGCACTGGTCCTTAGGCAGGAATGTGGTTCTCCTGACTCCTGTCTGGGTTTTCTTTCTGCCTCTGCCCCGACCGCCACCCCAATCCCACAAACACCTGGACTCACCAGGTCCAGCACGATGTTGGATGTCCTCCCAGTGGCTGCCTCTCCTCCTGGGTCCCCCTCTCCATCTCCCATAAGGCTTCCTTCCCCACACAGTCACCAAGTCCAGAAGCTTCCACCTGGATGTGCTTGGAGAACTTGCCCAGGACCCAACCCAAGGTGTCCTGCCTGGGGCTTGGCTCCTCTGCATCAGGCCAGCTCTAGGGGAGGGGTCCTTATGAAATACCACCTGGACACCCCTCTCTGAAGCTTTCTCCATCACTGCCAAAAGGGAGACCCAGAGTAGTGCCTGAACAACTTGGAAAGGGGCTCCCAGGTGGACGGTTGGGGTTAAATAGCTTGGATGCTTGTCCTGGAATCCTTTAAAATCGCTCTCAATCCTGATGGAACTGAAGGACGCTGATTAGCTGGGTGTTATTGTGCCAGAAACACCTAACCTTGTTAGTGGCACGTTTGAAAAGGGAAGATCAGACCGTAAAGAATGTGCCTCCAGTGCAGGAGACCTGAGTTTGATCTCTAGGTCGGGAAGATCTCCTGGAGAAGGAAATAGCAATTCACTCCAGTACTCTTGCCTGGAGAATTCAATGCACCACAGAGCCTGGTGCGCCACAGTCCATGGGGTCACAAGGAGTCGGACAGGACCGAGCAACTAACACACACACACACACACACACACACACACACACACACGGTGTCCCGTTGTCTGCGATTTACAAAACCATTTCGTTCTCCGGTCGCGTTTTTACAGTTAAGTGCTTGTCACAAGTGGTGCTTGCTTCCACTTACGAGAGTAAGACAGGTTCCCTCTGCAGGCATATCTGAGCTGAAGTGAGAATTAATTTGTGTGTGTGCTCAGTCGCTTCAGTCTTTTCCAACTCTGTGACCCCATGGACTGCAGCCTGTCAGGCTCCTCTGTCCACAGGACTCTCCAGGCAAGAATACTGGAGTGGGTTGTCATGACCTCCTCCAAGGGATCTTCCCAACCCAGGGATGGAACCAGGGTCTCCTGCACTGGCAGGCAGGTTCTTTACCACTAGCACCACCTGGGAAGCCCAATTAATGTTTAAATTAATTAATTCAGATAAAAATGGTAAGGAAGGGGCAGCAGGGCACATGAGTCATACAAGAAACCCACGGTGGCCTCCAAACGGTCCACGGGTCTGAAAAGCCAATCTAGGGCGTGAGCTGGGTGTGCGCGCTTCGGTGTGTCTCCGTCTTTGTGTGCAGCATCTGCCTTTTGTCTGTGGAACAAGTGTCCACACGCAGGGGTTTGCGTGTCTGGGGTCTACGACCCCACTAGGGGTCGGACCGCGCGGACCCTCCGAGTTCCGGAAGCCCTCGGCCATCAGAGCCCGGCGGACGTTCAGCAATCGGTCCCGGCGAGCTGCGGGCCCCCAGGGGATGGAGATTAAGCGGTGGGGCGGGGGGCGGCGGCGCAGCGGCTCGTGGCCAGAGCCGTGACTCAGCACGGGGGGCGGGCCGGCCAGCCGAGCCGCGCCTGGCGGGGAGAGGCGGGGCGGGGCGCGCCCACCGCTATAAGGCTCAGGCCGCCGCCGAGCGCGCTGGAACTTTGCTGCCGCCGCCACCTTTACCGACTTCCCCGACTCCAGGAGTGAGTTCCCCGTTGCCTGGGGCTCCCAGGGATTCCGAGGGGGGCGCCCAGGGTGTTTGGGGGGGCAGGTGGGGCTCTCGAGGGGGCGGGCTAGAGCGCCCAGAGCCGGGGATGGGACCCCCGGGGAGGACGGGCCGGTGTCGTCTCCCCCGGAACAGGCCTCTCCCGCCGCTAACTGGCTTCTTTGTGCATCCTGCAGTGCCTCCCTACACCATCGTCTACTTCCCGGTTCAAGGTAGGGACCTGGGACGGTGGGGGTGGGGCGGGAGGGGAGCCAGAAGTTGAGGGCTGCAGCCCACACCCCCGTTTTTTTCCCCTGGCATCACGTGGCTACTAACTCGAGCCTCCTTCCTGGGCCCCGGAGCTGCCCGGGCTAGCGTACTTCTAGCCTCCCGGCCTTGGCCCGCCCCTCCGCCGTGTGCTGTGAGGTCTTCCGAGCAGTCCCCAGCCCCCTTGGCCCCTGCCCAGGGCACTGCCCACCCTCATTGCCCCGTCCTCCCCTCCCTCAGGGCGCTGCGAGGCCATGCGCATGCTGCTGGCCGACCAGGGCCAGAGCTGGAAGGAGGAGGTCGTAGCCATGCAGAGCTGGCTGCAGGGCCCACTCAAGGCCTCCTGCGTGAGTACTTCTGTCCCGTCCCCGGCTCAGGGGCTGGACCTTGTGGGGGCGGGTGGGGGGCGCAACACCGGGGTGAGGGGCAGCCGAGCTCAGCGTCTCTGACAGAGCTGTGCGTCCCCCCAGCTGTACGGGCAGCTCCCCAAGTTCCAGGACGGAGACCTCACGCTGTACCAGTCCAATGCCATCCTGCGGCACCTGGGCCGCACCCTCGGTGAGTCCTGGCACTGCAAGTGGCTCAGCCCAGGCTGGGGCGGCAGGCATCAGCCAGCCTTCCTGAGCACCTGCTGAGCCTCCTCCATGTCAATCAAATCGCCCAGCCACCCTGTGGAATGGAGGCGTGTGGAGGTTATCTAGGGCTTGCCTGGTAGCTCAGTTGGTAAAGAATCTACCTGCAATGCAGGAGACCCCGGTTCCATTCCTGGGTCAGGAAGATACCCTGGCGAAGGGATAGGCTACCCACTCTAGTATTCTTGGGCTTCCCTTGTGGCTCAGCTGGTAAAGAATCCACCTGCAGTGCTGGAGACCTGGGTTCGATCCCTGAGTTGGGAAGATCCCTGCCTTAGAGTGGGGCCACCTGCCCTGAATTCCGGGCGCGGACTCAGCCCCTTTCTTCCTGCGCATCCTCCTCCCTCCTGCCTGGCCCAGGGGCACGGGCAGCCACATGGCCTGGCTGCAGGGCGCTGGGGGGTCATGTTGCCGTGGCTTTCAGGCTCCCACTCATGCCCTCTGCTCTCCCGCCACCCCAGGGCTGTATGGGAAGGACCAGCAGGAGGCGGCCCTGGTGGACATGGTGAATGACGGTGTAGAGGACCTTCGCTGCAAATACGTCTCCCTCATTTACACCAACTACGTAAGCGCAGGCGTCGGGGTGGACACGGAGGACAAAGAAAGAAAGGGGCTTTTTCCTTCTCACCCTATACTGCCCCCCTCTTGTGGCTCTGGCTGATCCCCGCCTGGGGCTGCTTCTGGTTCTGGGTGGGGGGGTGGGAATCAAGAGCCACTGTAGACCAGACACACCTTTCTGCCTCCCTGCCTGGGGGAGGGACTGGTCAGGTAGCAGTGCACTGCAGAACGGTGCTAGGACAGGAGACGACCAGCCAGAGGTGGTTCCCTGATCCTCAGCCCGGGGAGGTCAGGAGGGCTTCCTGGAGCAGGTGCAGAAGGAGGAGCTTCTGGAAGGGATGCTGGTACTTTGGGATGCACGAAGTGTGCAGGCGCAGGGCACATCTGGGCACTTGGGAGCAGTTTCGCAGAGGCAGGGTGTGCCTCTGTGTGCGAGCAAATGAGAGTGTCAGGAGATGAATGGAGCTGGAGGGACAGCAGGCCCGCTCCTGAAGGCCTCGGCCAGCTGGCTTGGAGATGCGCTTTGGGGGGTCTAAGCAGGGCGGTGTCTGTGCGATCTGGAAAGATCCTGTGAGGCTTTTGCAAGGCTGGGGAGCGATCATGACAAGACTGGACAAGAGGAGACTCAGCCTCTGAAATGGACAGGATGTGGCAATAGCCTGGGGGGAGGTGAGGAGAGCAGGGCAGGGCTGGGCGAGTGGCCATCCTCTCATCCCCGGGGGCGGGGACGGGACGCGACGGGATGGCAGCATGCCAGGGCCAGGAGGATGATACCCAGCGGCCTCTCTCTGGCAGGAGGCAGGCAAGGAGGACTATGTGAAGGCGCTGCCCCAGCACCTGAAGCCTTTCGAGACCCTGCTGTCCCAGAACAAGGGTGGCCAGGCCTTCATCGTGGGCGACCAGGTGAGCTGGCCCCACCCCGCCCCTTCTGCACCCCGCTCTGTCCAGATGGCACAGCCGTGCAGAGACAGCACGGAAGTCATGGGTTCAGCAAAGCTGGGGACTGCCTTGGGCGCCCTGCCGCCCAACTCCCACACCCCCTGAGTCCCATCCTGCTCTGCCCTGCAGATCTCCTTTGCGGACTACAACCTGCTGGACCTGCTTCGGATTCACCAGGTCCTGGCCCCCAGCTGTCTGGACTCCTTCCCCCTGCTCTCAGCCTACGTGGCCCGTCTCAACTCCCGGCCCAAGCTCAAGGCCTTCCTGGCCTCCCCCGGAGCACATGAACCGGCCCATCAACGGCAATGGGAAACAGTGAGGGCTTGTGGCACTCTCTGCGCGAGGCAGGGGGCTGCCTGCTCTTCCCTTTCCCCAGGACCAATAAAACTTCCAAGAGAGAAGCAGTGAGCCTTGAGTTTTCTTGGCAGGGACCTCCCTGATCCTCTCGGGCTCTCAGGTTTGGGGAGGGCCGGGGCAACTGGCTGGGATGCTGCTGCTACGTTGCTTCAGTCGTGTCCAACTCTGTGCGACCCCACAGCCCATCAGGCTCCCCCGTCCCTGGGATTCTCCAGGCAAGAACACTGGAGTGGGTTGCCATTTCCTTCTTCAGTGCATGAAAGTGAAAGTGAAAGTGAAGTCGCTCAGTCGTGTCCAACTCTTAGCGACCCCATGGACTGCAGCCTACCAGGCTCCTCCGTCCATGGGATTTTCCAGGCAAGAGTACTGGAGTGGGGTGCCATTGCCTTCTCCGGGATACTTGGATCCTAAAACACAATCAGGCTTCCCTGGTGGCTCAAACAGGAAAGAATCTGCCTCATATGTGGGAGACCCAGGTTTGATCCCTGGGTAGGGATGATCCCCTGAAAGAGGGAATGGCAACCCACTCCACTATTCTTGCCTGGAGAATTCTATGGACAGAGGAGGCTGGTGAGCTACAGTCCCTGGGATTGAAAAGAGTCCTTGCGACTGAGCAGCTAACACTTTCGCTTTCAAAACATAATCGGTGTCTTCCTGAAGCCCTTGGGTTGGTCTGCGTTTACTGAACTCCAAAAACAAAGAGGGGAAAGAAAAAAAAAAAAAAACAGGAAGAGAAATTAACTATGGTCCCTGCCCTGAATGTCCACACAGTCTAGAGAGACAGGCTCACTTAAATAAACATGTTTTCTGATCTCAGCCAGCCACCTGCCGGAGGGCCCCTGTGCAGGACAGCAGGAGCTCAGGGGCCCTTGGCCGAGAGGAGGGATGTGGAGAGGAGCTGAGTGGCTCAGAGCAGCCCTGGCTGGGGCGGTGGGAGGGTCAGCCGTGTGCTCAGGTGGGGCTCTCCTTGCTTCCCCGTGCATCCCAGGCATGGGAGCAGCACAGTGATCCAGGTGGCTTGCCTGCTGCCTTCTCTTCCCATCCTTGTTAGCTGGGCAGAGAGAACAGCCCAGCCTGGGTGAGCTGGCTGTGGGGTGTCCACAGTGGGGAGGCATTGGGGTGCAAATAGCTTGGGGCTCTCGGGGCTCCCAGGAATGGCTGGAGGGAAGGGGCCATGGGCAGCCCCCTGTAGTTCAGCCTGGAGGATAAGACCCTTCTCTGGGAAGCCTTGCCCAGCATCAGAGCTTCCTGCTCAAAGTAGGAAATCTGACCTCTCAGGAAGTCTACCTCTCATTTCTTTTTTAAATTAATTTTTTTTTTTAAACCTTGGCTGTGCTGGATCTTCCGTGTGGCGCACGTTTTCTCAGGTTGCGGGCTCAGTTGCCCTGCAGCATGTGGGTTCTTAGTTCCCAGGCCGGGGATGGAACCCTCATCTCCTGTTTTGGAAGGTAGATTCTTAACCACTGGACCACCAGGAAGTCCCAGCTTCTCGTTTCTTATGAGAGGACTCATAACAGGTTGAGACATCCAGGAAATGTCACCTGAGGGCCCAGGGGGAGGCCTCTGTGTGGTGACTAAGGTGACCTGCCTGCATGCTGCAGGGATGGTGGTTTGACAGAGAAATACCTGCATGCACCCATCCCACACCCAGAGGCCCTACTTAGGGGCCATTAGTGGTATCAGAGCCGGTGTGGCTCCAGCATCAGGACGGAATGCCTTGGGGAGGCCTGGGAGCACAGAACGGCTGAGAGCAGTGCCATTGGGTGGGTGGCTGGGGAAACTGACTAGAGGCCTGAATGGGCACTGCCAGCTGGGGACTTTGGGTTCAGGGAGTGTGGATCAAAACTGAAGAGGCATTCGTCCCCCAGCCCTCTATAGCTGCCCTTGCAAATAATGATAATAATTGTTAAAGCTTATCGAGTCCCTTGAATGCCAGGCATCATACTAAATGCTTCAGTATATATGACCTTTAATTCTTAACACCCTTGAGTAGGTACGCTTATCCCTATTTATGGATGAGAAACTGAATCACAGAAAGTTTAAGTAACTTGTTGATGTGTGAACAAAGGCGCAAGCAAGATTATTCATTTTATTGCTTGTGATCACACGCAGGTTGAAAACACCAGGTGTCCATCAACAGGAGACTGGCTGAGCACATTCAGCGCACACACAATGGCTCTTGCTGGTGCACCGTGGATTTTACTGCTATGAAAAAGAGAAAGGAGGTCAGGATTAGACTCTTACGGAGTACAGGAGGCTGGGCCAACAGTGAAGCCCTCTTTGCGAGACTTTTTCTATTGCACATCCATAACGTAGGAAAATCAAACTTCCCTGTCCCCTCTGCAGTGGGGAGGGGCCAGATAACAGGTTCTGATGCTGGACTGTGGGTAGAGTGGGTAATTCACTTCCAAGGACAGCATAGAGCAAGGCATGTGGAGTGGCTGAGCAGAGGCCTTGTGGTTTTACACTGCTGGCATTTTCTTTTTAATTTTTTATATTTATGACTGCATCAGGTTTTAGTTGGAGTGTGCAGGCTTCTCTCTGGTTGAAGAGCATGGGCTCAGTTGCTCTGAGACTTGTGGGATCCTAGTTCTCTGACCAGGCATCGAACCCACGTCCCCTGCATTGTAGGGTGGATTCTTAACCACAGGACCACCAGGCAAGTCCCGCTACTGGCATTTTCGAGTTGCCTGTTACTGCAGCATAATTGACCCAACCTGTCTGATCTACCCTTTACTCTCAGCTCAGGCAAAGGGAATCCAGTCACCTCCCACCTTTGTCCTGCCTCTGAAAGTGATCAGGGGAGGAGAGAGGGCTGTGACCCTGAGGTATTCTCCCTAGCCCAGGACTAGGTCTCTCAGGCTCTCTCAGATCAGGCCCCGAGAGCTGTCAGTGATGGGGAAATGTCTGAGAAAATGTCTATCTGGAGGGCGGTTGGGAGGAAGACACCAAGCTGATCAGAGCGACTAAAGGGCACAGCCCTCTCCTTGGCACGGACATTCGGCTACAGGGCCAAAGTGGGATAGAGTTTGGCCTCTGGGGAGAGCAGAGGATGGTTTCAGAGCTGGGCTGGGCTGCTCCCTCTGCCCGGGAGCTCACTGCACTTGCACACCTAGTCCACTCCCGGCGGATGGACAGAGACTGTCGGTGCTCCAGCAACCCCTGACCGCAGCACCTCCGTCATCTCTCTTTCGGAAACCCCACTTTCCTCCTAGCTGGTTCTAGCAGCCCTCTGGGAAAGTGAAGACCAGCAACTGAGAACAAGCGGTGGGTGTCCTCAGGGCAGGGAGTGCTCCAGCAAGGGAGTCAGCCACAGCCACTTGATTGGCAGAGCTCAAAGGCAGGCAGAGGAGTGGGAAAGCCTATGGGGTTGAAAAGGGGAGACTCAGGTGTACCCTGAATGGAGGCTGTCGGCCTGGGGTGCTCTGGGAGGGCTGACCGGAAGTGGAACATCCTATGTCACTGCTTAGGGGAGCAGATTTGGCTTCCTCTGGTTGGTCCTAAGTTGGAAGGTGATGGTTAAGTTGCTCCGTCGTGTCCCCGACTCTTGTGATCCCATGGACTGTAGCCCACCAGGCTCCTCTGTCCATGGGATTCTCCAGGCAAGAATACTGGAGTTGGTTGCCACTTCCTTCTCCAGGGGATATTCTTGACCTGGGGATCGAACCCAGGTCTCCTACACTGCAGGCAGGTTCTTTACCCACTGAGCTACAAGGGAAGCCCCCTAAGTTGGAAGAGGGGATGAAAATTAAGGAAGCAGTCACTTATTGGGGCAATTATTACAAGGGTTATCCTAAATCATCCTAGAGATAGTCATCAGGCTTCCTACAAGTCTGACCTATTGTGGGGTGGCTTCCTGTCTGGTTATTGTAAATAAGAGGTTGGTTTTCAGGCAGGTTGCTGCAGGCGTGGGTCAGATTCTACTTCCATATATAGTCTGGCCATTGTCTGTTGTGTTTTCAATCTCCTCTGCAGAGAGGTGACCCAGCCATAGCAACTGGAAGCCTTTTCCTCTGTCATCTTCCTCCTCGAGTGGAGAAAACCTGTTGGGAGAAAGCAGGAGCCCACACAATCTCTTTCCAGGAACAGTTCTTGGCTCATTTCTGGGCCCTGGAGGAGACTGAATACTCGGGGCACCAGAGGATCAGTCTGACTTGCCCCTGCGAACACCAAGACAGAGATGGTGTGCTAAAGGGCACTGCTTCCATTGCACGTGGTTACTGAGGGACCCGGGAAGCTGCAAGAGTTGGTGATTCACGTTGCCAACATGCCTATACCTGCCCCACTCCACCTGGAGGGCCCTGGGGGCTAAGAAAGAGCTGGGCTTCTGGCTGGGGTGGGCTGCCCTGAAGGACCCTGGAGAAGGATGCTCTCCAAGGAAGAACTTTGAGTGGCACTTCTCACTGCCCACTTCGCCAGGAAAAGAGAGAAAGCCAAGGTCAGTGTCCAGAGTCCGGGGCAGAGGCCAGTGATCAGGAACTTGGAGTGAGCAAGATTGGGGGGTGGGGGTGAGCAAGACTGAGGGTTGAGGGGTGGGTAAGATTGAGGGGGTGGGGGGATGGTGGCGTTGAGGCTGTTGGCATAAAGGGTTAAGGGAGGACCTTAGGGTGGCTGGTGGGATCACCCTGCTGCAGGAAAAGAGCTCCGAACTATTGGAGGCGCTGACCTCTAGAAGGTTCTTGGCTTCCTCCCTCCCCAGCTCTATCAGGAATCCAGGCCTGGTGGAGATCTGGGTTGGCCTCCTGCGCTTGGCGACAGGCAGTGGGTGAGGCTGGCAGCCTTCGAGCCCTAGCACCGGCCCCCAAGCTCCACCTGCATCACCAGGCTGGCTCCAGCCGGAGCATGTGCAGAGGGGGCATCCGTGAGAAATGGAAACTGAGCCGATGGCCGCAGTCCTGCCACGCAGATCACAGTCCCCTCGATCACCTGGTTGCTGTTGCTAAGTCGTGACTCTGTGACCCCTTGGACTGTAGGAGGCAGATCTGCTTCCCTGCCCTTCACTATCTCCCGGAGTTTACTCAAACTCCTGAACTTCTGAACTTCCGTCAAACTTCCTGCTCAATCCTAATACCGCAAATCAACAGACAACAATGGCCAGATATTTGAGAGAAATCTCTAGCATAAAAAAGATAACAATGAATAGGAGGGAGGAAGGAACTCTGGGAAGGCAGAGACTGTGCATGAGAAAACTTGAGTTAAAAATAAACTTTAATGATTATCTTCAGGGAGATAAGAAAAGTTATTAACTCAGAAGATTGATGATGGTGGTGGTGTTCAGTTGCTCAGTCTTGTATGCCTCTTTCTGACCCCGTGAACTGCAGCACTCCAGGCTTCCCTGTTCTTCACTGTCTCCCAGTTTGCTCAAGCTCATATCCATTGAGTCCATGATGCCATCCAACCACCTTGTCATCTGTCACTTTTTCTCTTCCTGCCTTCAATCTTTCCCAGCATCAGGGTCTCTTCCAGTGAGTCAGCTCGTCACATCAAGTGGCCAAAGTGTTGGAGTTTCAGCTTCCGCATCAGTCCTTCTCATGAATATTCAGGGTTGGTTTCCTTTAGGATTGACTGGTTTTATCTCCTTGCAGTCCAAGGGACCCGGAAGATAAACTGAGGCTATTAAAAAAGAACATGAGTTCTGAGTCAGCAGATCTGGGGTGGGACCCAAGAAAACTTGCATTTCTGACAAGGCCCAGACCAGAGCTCCAGCAGGCCCGACTCTCGGAAGGTGCCTTCAGCCCCATCTCCTTCAAGCCAGGCCTGCACCAGGCTGACATCAAGCTGACGGTGTGGAAAAGGCAAAAAAAAAATAAAAAAATAAAAAAGAACGTTCACTGGGACTTCTCTGGAGGTCCAGTGGTTAAAACTGGATCAGCTTTCATTGCGGGGAGTGTGGGTTCAATCCCTGGTCAGGAGATGCACAAGCCACATGGTGTGACCAAAACGAAACAAACAAACGAGTTCTCAAAAAGGAAAGTACTTTTTAAAAAAACCTAAAATATGATAACAGAAATGAAAAATCTCAAAAAATAAAGTTGAAAAACGAAGACTCTTAAGAGTCCTTTAGACTGCAAGGAAATCCAACCAGTCCATCCTAAAGGAAATTAGTCCTGAATATTCATTGGAAGGACTGAAGCTGAAACTCCAATACTTTGGCCACCTGATGCGAAGAAACGACTCATTGGAAAAGACCCCGATGCTGGGAAAGATTGAAGGCAGGAAGAAGGAGATGACAGAGGATGAGATGGTTGGATGACATCACCTACTCAATGGACACGAGTTTGAGTAAACTCTGGGAGTTGGTGATGGACAGGGAGGCTGGAGTGCTGCAGTCCATGGGGTTGCAAAGAGTCGGACACGACTGAGCAGCTGAACTGAACTGGTGCTTTATATCTAGTCAGTCATTTCCTCTTCCTTGGCACAGAGCCCCCTTGTATCTGGACGCAGGGGAAGTGACGAGTGTTGCTCCAGGGCTGGGCAGTGGGAGCAGGTGTTTCTTCATCCCTGCTCCCTCCTTCCCCTCCCTCTCTCTCCAGCTCTGCTCTCTCCACCTGCGCTTTCTCTGTGGCAGCCTCAGGACCTTTGACACAATGACTGGAGTGAGTGTCTCCAGAGACACCACAAAGCTGTGTGACCTTCTTGAACTTAGCCTGGGAAGCCCCACTGTGTGGCATCCTCTGTCTTCACTGAGGCAACAGCAAGGACCTGCCCAGCTTCATGGGAGGGCACGGAGATGCCTAAGTGTCAAAGCACTTGTTTCGTCATCACCACAAGATAAGATGCAGTTTCAAGTTTTTTATGCCTTGTGTGTGGTGTCCCTCTCTCTTCGCAAGGTTGCATTTGCCTCCTGGGGGCCCTGGAATTTCACGGTTGCCTCGTGTATCAGTCTTGGGTCTGTTTTCATTCAATGTGCGGGGTACTTATTATGCTTTTCAACGTGACAGCTCACCTTCTTCAGGCCTGAGAATATGTATTATTCATCTGATAAGTGAAAGTGGCTCAGTCGTGTCAAACTCTTTGCGACCCCATGGACTATACAGTCCATAGAATTCTCCAGGCCAGAATACTGGAGTGGGTAGCCTTTCCCTTCTCCGGGGGATCTTCCCAACCAAGGGATCGAACCCAAGTCTCCCGCACTGCAGGCAGATTCCTTACCAGCTGAGCCACAAGAGAAGCACATTCATCTGATAATCTGTCCCCTACTATTTTTTCCCTTGTCTCTCTCCCTCTCCAGATTTCCTCGACTAATACTCTATTTTTCTCATTTTTCATGCTTTTATCTTTTCTATTTTTATGCATATTTTTCAACTTTCAGTTCAGTTCAGTTCGGTCGCTCAGTCATGTCTGACTCTTTGCAACCCCATGGACTGCAGCACATCAGGCCTCCCTGTCCATTACCAACACCCAGCACTGGCTCTTCCCATCAGGGGGCCAAAGCATTGCAGCTTCAGCTTTAGCATCAGTCTTTCCAATGAATATTCAGGACTGATTTCCTTTAGGATGGACTGGTTTGATCTTGCTTAAGATCTCTGCATATACAGGAACCTGGTGTGTAATAGTAGTAGCATCACAAATGTCTGAAGAGTTGCTTAGTAAAACTGATTGACTGTATTGAGAAAAATGAGTGGCTTCTTACCTCATGCCATTTACAACAATAAACTCCAGATAGATCAGTGGTTCTTAATTGGGGGTGATTTTGTCCCCCAGATTATGCTTGACCATGTCTAGAGATATTTTTGTATCCTGCCATTCAACTCTGATGTATTTAACCAAGAGAAATGGAATTATGTGTCCACAAAAGACCTGTGAATGTTCATAGAGGCTTTACTCATCACAGCCAAGAACTGGAAACAACCCAAACAGCCATCAACTGACGAGTGGGGCTTTTTAATTGTGTAGAGATATTTTTGGTGCCACAACTTATGGCGCGCTGCTGGCACTTAGGGATGCTGCCAAACATCTTATAATGCACAGGAAAGCCACCCACAACAAAAAATTGTACAGCCCCAGATGTCCATAGTATCAAGGTTCAAAAACACTGCCATAGGGCTCACTTATGTGTGAACAATAAACATAAAATACCAACAAAAAAAATATAAGATTTTTCATTGTGACCTTGGAATGGGGATGAATTCCTTAAATGAGGCCCTCAAATGAATGAACTTGACTAGATCAAGACTCAGGATTTCTCAGGGACTTCCCTGGTCGTCCAGTGGTTAAGACCCCAGGCTTCCACTGCAGGGAGCATGGGCTCAGTCCCCGGGCAGATAACGAAGATCCTGCATGCTATGTGGTGCAGCCAAAAAAAAACAAAACAACTCAGGATTTCTCTTGTACGAGGATAGCTACTATTATCAGTTATTAGAGACATGATAAAGGAGATATATTTGGACCATCTGACGGCCAGAGGGGGCCCAGTGGTTTATGATGTTGCAGATGGTGTTCCCACAAATCTTTCAGAATCCCCTCAAAGCCACAAAAAGCATAAAAAGCAAATACACACTCCATCTCTCATGTTGGCAGGAAACATCTGAAGTGTTTATAGTTATGAGCTTCTATGCACCAAATCACATACCCTGACTTTCATAAAGAGAAAGCTGATGGGAAGATAGAGACTGAGACATCTGGAAACAACAAATGTCAAACTCTGAAATAAGGAAACAGAGAAGGCACCGTCCTTTCAACTGTTCTTGGGATATTTGCTTCAATAACTATATATCATGGCTCAGAGAAAGTTTTACAACATTCCAGAGGGAGAGAAAGAAACAGTAAGACAACAGTCTCTCCTTATAAGTGATAAAATGAAAAAAAAAAAAAAAAAAACCTCAGGAAACACAAAGACCCTAATGTTTATAGATATAATATTTATATTTATAAGTATATTTATAAATCTCTCTTAAAATGACATGTCAAGAAAGAAACCGAGGGCTCGCCTGGTGGCTCAGTGGTAAAGAATCCTCCTATCAATGCAGGAGACATGGGTTTGATCCCTGATCTGGAAAGATCCTACATGGCACAGGAGCTGAGAGAAAATCCCGCAGCCTGGGAGCCACAGCTATGGAGCCCACGTGCTGCCAGCACTGAAGCGCCCACGCCCTAGAGCCCGCACTCCGCAGTAAGAGAAGCCACCACAATGGGAAGCCTGCATGCTGCAATGAAGACCAAGCACAGCCGAAAATAAATACAAATAACTTTATTCTATAAGTAAAATTTCAAAAAAAAAGGAATAGAAATCAAGGTGGCAGAACTTCTAGAAAATGATGATGAAGAAGCACAATACTTCGGAAGCCTGGTCTCCTTGTCTTGATCACTCTAGCTTTATAATTAATCTTACTCTCTGGCAGATCTCCCCTCAATTCTTTTGTTCATCTTCAAGATGAGGCTGGCCATCCTAGGCCCTTTGTTCTTCTATATCCATTTTATTTATTAAAAAGAAATATTTATTTATTTGGCTGCGCTGGATCTTTAGTTACAGCCTGCAAACCCGGGCCCCCTGCATTGGGAACATGGAGTCTTAGTCCCTGGACCACCAGGGAAGACCCTGTATCCATTTTGGAACCAGTTTTCCCAGCTCCATGAAAAGCCTTGATGGGATTTTGATCAGAATTGCAATGAGTTTGTAGATTAACTTGGAAAGATGTGACATCTTTATGATATTAAGTCAACCCACCTGGTAAAGTCTCCTGAGCAGCTGCAGTACTGGCTGGAGGCAGAGGGAACGTGGGATTCAGGAAGGAGGAAGGAAGCCATAAATACTGGCTATGGCGTCATGACCGTTGCAACAGCGGCGCCCCCGACCATGTGTCCTTCATGGCTCTGAGTTCTGTATACTGCGAGGAAATTGTCTTTGGAAGGTGCAAAGTGGTCATGGGAGGAAGAACATGTAACAGAAGATGAACGGCTCAATCTGTTTCTAATAAACACTCAACAGGTTTTGCTTTTTGCTGATTTATAAGGTAGGTCCTGGCATTTCTAAAAACTGAAACTTGAGTCTCGTATTTCTAAAGGCTTGGGATTAGTCGAGGGGTGTGTAAGCTCTTCCTGGTGCCTGTCATCCCAAATAGCAGTCAAGGGCTACATGGGGCAAAAAAGAGACTAGAGCTCTTGTGTTAAGGGCCAAAGGGGGTGTAGGCAGAATGCCAAGGGGCAACGTGAAGACGGGAAAGGGGCTGACACCCTGCAGATACCGCGACCTGATCCACCAGGTGTCTGAGTATGCGTCTGCCACCAAGGAGGTGCCAGGGTGGGTGGGCTGAGGGGACTGTATTGATCCCTGGGACTGAGACTTCACGGAGCTCCCTGATGGAGGCTGCAGACGGTGCCCAGGGCTTCAGGACCAGTATAAGCCAAAGAGGGACCCTGGGACCCTGGCAGGCCGACAGGTTCTCACGCCAGGACCAGACGGTCTGCAGGGCATGTGCGGGCGCTCTACCCTGGAGAGCAGTGAGGGAGGCTGGGCCACGTGAGCCGTTAATTCCGCTGCTCGCGCTCACCTTGTCCCATGTGTGCCTCACCAGCGAAGGCTGACTGACTTTCTCAAGTTCAAATTAGTGGGAAAAAAATAGGGAGCTATCCAGTTGAAGGTATTAGAGTAGAACCGAACATGCACCGTTTCCCTCTCAAAACAGAGAAGGGGAAAAAAGCGTTAGTAATGACATGCCAATCACATAGAAATGAACAAGGGAATTCTGTGTAGACTTGAAATAAGGCTCTCTTTGAAGGAAAGAAATAGGAAGAAACCCCCAGCCTGGGGTGGGAGCTGAAGCCTTGTGACTTAGCCAGGAAGTGGGAGTACGGCCAAGCTGAACGCACAGGGCCTGGGGCCAAGTCTTCAGTCTGTAACCCGTGCTGGTGAACAAGGCTGAGAGGCTTCAGTGATGGAGGCCAGGTCTCCACCAAGAGCATGAAGCATGGTGCCAGAAATGCCCTCCCTGCCAGGTCATAAACAGGGCCAACCCAGAAAACAGGGATGCAGAACTTGTGATAGAGGTAAGTACAGAGAGATGCAGGACCACCTGTTTTTGTTTCAATTCAGCAGGAGGATAGACGTATGGATTAGCTTTTGCTGGAAAAGGAAATTTCCATCAGTGTTAAAAATGTAAGGGAAACCACTAAAAATATAAATAAAATGTATAACTTTGAAACCAATACTGGGGAAGAAGGGAATAGCACAAAGAAAACTCAGTTAATTCAATAGAAATTCAGAAAACAGAAGAAAAAGTAATCAAGAGAAAGAATGCTAAGTAGAAAACATAATATAATATGGCAGATATATGTTCCAGTGGAAATACCAATAAATGTAAATAGGTCAGACTCTTTTTAAAAGACAGTGACATTGGGTTAAAGTAAAACAAAATGAAAATTTAAATATGGGTTGTTTTTAAAGTCATCCCTAAAACAAGAGAAAGATGGAAAATAAAAAGAAAAGATCCCTGGGGTTTGCCTAGTGTTCCAGTGGCTAAGACTGTATTCCCAATGCAGGGCTAACAGGTTCTATCGCTGGTCGGGGAACTAGGATCCCTTATGCCACATAGCACAGCCAAAAACAGAAAGAAAGAAAGAAAAGAAAAACCCAAATACTAATAAAAAGAAAGCTTAGGTAGCAATAGTAATATCAGAGACCCTAGACCTCAAGGCAAAATCGTTAAAAGCAGAGAAATATTTTATATTAGAAAAAGGGACAATCCATGAAGAAAACATTCTTTAAAATATAGGTGTTCAAAAATGACTCAAGGAAATAAACAAATGGCCATAAAAGAAATGGAAACAGTGGTCAGCTCACCCATTAGCAGAGGCCCCAGCTCCAGATGGCCTTACGGTAAGTCCTAGTGATGCTTCAGGATACGATGACTTTTACCCTCAGAAAACTCGTGCAAATGGGAAAAGGGGGAAAGGGGCACGCCGCAGCTGTCAATCCAGTGAGAAAATATGACAGCATGACCAAAAGCCTTGTCCCTGGAATAATAAAAAACGAGGACAGCAAACACAGAGCACTTACAACGTTCAGGGCCCCGTTGTAAGGACCTCACGGAGATTAAAGCAGGTCACCACTGAAACTAGTCATGAAGCACAGAGAGGTCAAGAAACTTGTCGGATGCCAGGCAGCTGGTAGGTGACAGAACCCAAGATCCAACTGTTCCCTTAGTGACCTCACTCTGCCACCCCTTTAGGTCAAAAATAACTCAGTAGATTAGGAAAAAGACTGATGTAATTAAGAAGAAAGAAGAAACACAATAGTACCATCTCAGACACAGAAGAAGCATTCGGTGAAACTGAGCCTTAATACAATCAAGATCTCTATCAAAAGCCTCAGCAAACTGCATACTAACAGGCTGTCTTGACAGTTGTCACACTTAGCTTTTTTTGCCTTTTGACCACACCACACGCTTGTTTTTAAAATGGGCCAAAGTCTTCAGGACTTTTACAATCCTGCCTGGTGCCCTGGGGCAACTAATAAAACCACGCCCAGATCTGGTGAAAGTGAAAGTGAAGTTGCTCAGTCATGTCCGACTCTTTGCAATCTCATGGGCAGTAGCCTGCACCAGGCTCCTCCATCCATGGGATTTTCTAGGCGAAAGTACTGGAGTGGGTTCCATTTCCTTCTCCAGGGAATCTTCTCGTCCCAAGGATCGAACCCAGGTCTCCCACATTGTAGACAGATGCTTTACCATCTGAGTCACCAGGGAAGTCCTGGTAGGGTAATCCAAATATTATTGCTCAGATCCACCCTCCTCCCACCCACTGCATGGTTTGGAAGCAAGCCATTGGGAGGTTCAAGGTCACACCTCTGATTGACTAGGGAAGAAGCCGATCTGATTATCGCTATTGATTGTTTAGTCACTAAATCGAATCCGACTCCTTAGTGACCCCATGGACTGTAGCACGACGGGTTCCTCTGTCTTTGGGATTTCCCAGGCAAGAATCCTGGAGTGGGTTGCCATTTCCTCCTCCAGGGGATCTTCCTGACTCGCATTTCCTGCATCGCAGGTGGGGTCTTTACCACTGAGCCACCAGGGAAGCATCCAGGTCTGTGACAGAACAAGGCAATAAAGGATGTTGGAGAAAAGACTAGGACTGATGCTCTTGTGGGTATTTCCAGGCTCCAACTTTATCTAGAAAGGTTTTTAGGTGTTGTTGCTTAGAATTCCATCTCCTTTTGCACCTGCATTGGTGGCTCTTTTCTGCAGTCACTCTGCTTTCATTTTCACGAGTAGCTATTACTAATTAGGAGGGAAATAGACACTTACGGTAGGAATTCTGTTTCTGAGCTGCCAGTTAAAATGTGCTGGTCTAAGGAAATCTAAAGGCACATGAAGTGAAAAGGAGAAACAAAAATCCTAACAAATGGAATTGGAGATTTCAATATTAAGTTTTTACCACTCCCATTAAAGTTACACCCCATATAAGGAAGCTCTGTTGTTCAGTCGATAAGTTGTGTCTGACTCTTTGCAACCCCAGTGGACTGCAGCACATCAGGCTTCCCTGTCCTTCACTATCTCCCTGAGCTTGCTCAAACTCATGTCCGTTGAGTCAGTGATGCCATCCAACCATCTCGTCCTCGGTCGTCCCCTTCTCCTCCTGCCCTTAGTCTTTCCCAGCATCAGGGTCTTTTCCAGCGAGTTGACTCTTAGCATCAGGTAGCCTACTACACTATTCAATCTTATTCTGAAGCTCTTAGTTGATGAAATAAGAAAATAAACTAGAACCTGGCATTAGAAAGAAACATGCTAGGCTCATCATTTCTCAACAATACAATCATCAGCACAGAAAATAGAAAAGCTTCAACGGACAAACTTTCTCACGGGGAATTCCATTAAGGGTTCCAGATGTAAAATCAACTAAGACAAAATAACAGTGTACTAAACACAAACATCCATGGCTCAATGGTAAGGAATCTGCCTGTGATGCAGGAGACACCAGTTCAATCCCTGGGTCAGGAAGATCCCCTGGAGGAAGGCATGGCTACCCATTCCAGGATTCTTGCTTGAAAAATCCCATGGACAGAGGAGCCTGGCAGGCTACAGTCCATGGGGTCACAAAGAGTTGGACACGACTGAAGTGACTGAGCATGACATTCACAAACAACAGTCAATTAGAAAACGTTATCAGAACAGAGATCACAAAAACATCCCATAAAATTCCTATATTTTAAAATGTGTACAATTTTTAAAAATTTTAAATGCTTAGTGAAGGACCTAGTAGATCTGAAAAAAATAAGATCATATCACATGGCTGGATGGGAAGACTCAATAATGTAAAGATGCGGATTTTCTGAATTAATCTATTTAATCTAATCCAGTGCATTTAGCTGAACATTCTTAGGGCATTGTGTCAGACACTGCTCATTTACTTTCCTCAACCCTAACAGTGCTCTTTTGGGATGTATGTGATCCTAATTTCCCAATAGAGGCATGGGTCATAAAATTACACAGGAAGTAAGTGGTGGAAAGCAGGATTTTGAATCCAGGTCTTTAACCTTGATGCTCTGGTGTAACCTGTAGATAACTAGGTTTCTAAATCTATTTGTAAAATGGACTACTCTCAGACACAGTTTTGATTGAAAAAGCAGGGTGAAAGATCGTGTTATAGTTCGACACTGTTTCTACAAATTAAAAGCACTAAACACTCATTTTTCTGCAGGTAAGTGATGTACAAACAAAGTTGCTTTTTTTTTTTTTAAAGGATTTAATATAAAATTGGATTAGACAGTATTTGGCTCTGGAGTGGAGGCACTTTAGTTTTTTCTATTAAAGTCTAAATTTTTAAGGGTTAGTATATTCATATGCTGGGAAGATTCCCTGGAGGAAGGCATGGAAACCCACTCCAGTGTTCTTGCCTGGAGAATCCCACAGACAGAGGAGCCTCGTGGGCTATAGTCTGTGGGGTCACAGAGTCGGACACGACTGAAGTGACTTAGCACATATTCATATGCTACTGTGAAATGTTTTTTAACCATCTAGAAAACAGTGGAAAGAAGCAAAAATACTACTGGGGGGATTTCCCTGGTGGTCCAGAAGTAAAGACCCCACACTCCCACTGCAGTGGGTACAGGTTCGATCTCTGGAATTAAGATTCTGCATGCTACGCAGCACAGCCAGAATAACAACAATACTAACAGGGACTAAGTCAGGGCAGTGAAAATATGTGGCATGCATGCCAAGTCACTTCAATCGTGTCTGACTGTTGGCGACTCTACAGACCATAGCCCACCAGGCTCCTGTGTCCCTGGGATTCTCCAGGCATGAATACTAGAGTGGGTTGCCATGCCCTTTTCCAGGGGATCTTCCCGACCAGGAAGGCAGGTTCTTTACCACTAGCGCCACCTGGGAAGCCCCTGAAAACATGTTACAACTTTCTCTTGTTACTACTCTCTTTTGCTAGTTTGTATTTCTTAAATTTCCAACAAGGGAAAAGCATCTAGTTTTTTCATTTTCCAAATATAAAATTAGATTACAATATTGAGTAAGCCCCTCCCGGGAGAAGCTCTGTCCTGGGGGTTGGAGAAGACGGAAGATCAGATCAAGCTGAAGTCACGCTGGTCCCATGGCAGTAGTTATGCAAGAGTTGTATGAAGTGGTGGAAAAAAGCTTCCTGGGAGGTGACAGCCAAAGGGATCCTCTGGGGAGGAGGAGGCGGAGGAGGAAGGGGAGGAAGATGGGTTCCCCGGTGCAAAGCCAGCTGGCGTGGGCAGAGCCAGCTGAGCTAAGTTGGTCTCTGAGTGCCACGCCAGGAAGCCTGGGTTTCTTCCTGAGGACATGGGGAACCACGAGGGATCTCAGGCAGGGGAGGAGCAAGGCAGATCCCAGGTTTACAACAGTCCTGCTCGTTCCATGGTGCGAAGATGCGATTACAGGGCAAAGATTTGAGGCTGGGAGACCTCAAGGAGGCTTTGCAAAATTGCAGATGAAAGCTGATGGGTCATGGCTGCGGGGTGGGGCCTGAAGGCATGGGAACAGGAGCGCGCAGAAGGCAGGGCTGGCAGGATGCAATGGATCTGGGGACAACGAGGCATCCCGGATGCCTCCCAGTTTCTGGCCTGGGGGCTGGCAGGGGAGACAGTGGCGCAGGATGAGACAGCCGAGAGCCAGGGTCTGGGATGCCTTAGAAGAGGGCTTCCTGGAAGAGGTGATACCCAGTGGAGCCTGGCAAGCGTGGGTGGGGACTGCAGGTCAGGAGACCTCAGGCCGAGTTCTGGCTGCTATGCTGTCCTAGGCAGGCCACTCCGCATGGCTAATACTCTCTGTCCTCTTCTGAAAACAGGGGCCCATCATTCCTATGCTCTGGGTTGAGGGAGGATTAAGGAGATAACACATAGCAAGTGCTTGGCACTGAGCCTGGCACGGGATGATCTGGGGGCCCTGACCCTTGTTCTTACTTTCCCATCACCTCATGCCCAGCATCTCCCATCCGCAGCATCCCCGGGCTGCCTTCTCCCCATGGCTTTGTGTTCCCCTGACCCAGTTAGGCAGGGATGAGGAGAGAATCCACCCTCCGGCTCCATCCTGCCCTGCTTCTGCCACCCCAGAGGGAGGGATCCACATACTCAGGTCTGAGCCCCGGATTAGCTGTGTAATCCCCAGCTCTGACTGGACAATCTCTTTTCCTGCCCGGGAGAGGGGGCCTGGGGGTGGGAGTCAGGACTGCTGGGCCCTGGGCCTGGGGCTGCCCCACCCCTCTGGGAGCCCTCAGACAAGGTGCCCTGCTCTTGCCTCTTCTTTTGGAAACGCCACTGACTCCCTGAAAGGATTGTCACGTGTGCGCCAGTTGCTCTGTGCGTCTGCTGTGTCTGGGGCGCTCTGAAAAGCAAGAAAGGCCTGGGTCGCTTTCCAGATCTACACACAGCAGCTTCACGCCCCTGGACAAGAGATGAAACCACCGTGGCCCTCCCTTTTCTTCGTGGGGAAAAAGAATTACCAGTACCCGGGGCTACTATGGGAAATATATGAGAAATTAAGGGCCTATTACTTTATAAATGGCACATTTCTTGAGAGATAAGAAAGGATGGGTCTTCCTTAGCGGTCCAGTGGTTCCGAATCCGCCTTCCAATGCAGGGGACCCTGGTCCAGGAAGATCCCACATGCGTGGGGCAACTAAGCCACCCATGAGCCGCAGCTACTGAAGCCCGAGTGCCCTAGAGCCCCTGCTCCAAAACAAGAGAAGCCACCACAAGGGGAAGTCTGAGCACTCAACTAGAGAACAGCCCTGCCCCCTGCAACTACAGGAAGCCTGTGCACAGCAAGGAAGACCCAGTGCAGCCAAAATAAATTAATTAATTAATTTAATTTTTTTAAAAAGGATGACCACAGGATAAGAGAATAGAGGAGCTGGGGAGAGAAGACCCAAACAGACATCTTGGGACTCAGAGCCACAGCGATCCAGAGAACTGACAAACTGATTAAAAAGTTAATCAAGCTTCGGAGACTTCAGGGGAAGGCGAAGATCAGAAGACCTT
The DNA here is from genome assembly GCF_002263795.3 of Bos taurus. Taxonomy (NCBI): domain Eukaryota; kingdom Metazoa; phylum Chordata; class Mammalia; order Artiodactyla; family Bovidae; genus Bos; species Bos taurus. Next base: position 45,462,194 of record NC_037356.1, read on the forward strand.
CTCAGGTCACTGGAGCCTGGTGGTGGTGGGGGTGGGGGTGTTGGGGACAGAAAGGCCCTAAAGTCCCAAGCGGAAGAGGTCCTGGAGAGAACGGGGCGTGACGTGGCCTGGGCCAGAAGACCCTGCGAGGGAGAGGCAGAGTCCGTCCATTCAGGCCAGGGCCAGGTTGCCAAGGCAGCGGGGACCACGCCAGGATCTTGAGCAGCAGCGCCAAATGCCAAACTCTCCTGACCCGCGCCGCGGGAGGGATGGTGCGGAGAGTGCAGCAGCACCGGGGAGAGGCTGGGCCGCCCGATGACCAGCTCCACCCTCTTGGCCTCACCCCAACCTAGAACTCTAGACGTCCCTCCTCTGGGAGACTCTGCCCCAGAGCCCCCGCCTGCCCCGCCTCCCGGCTTCCCTGAGCCCAGGGGTGCCCGAGGTGGGTGGGCGTAAAGTCACAGTCTGGCAGGGCTGGGACAGGGCCAGAGCAGTACAAGGCAGGCAGGAGGGTCCAGCTGCATAGTGGGCTCAAAGGCTGAGAGTCCGGAGGCAAATGCGAAAGAACAGAGCCGGCGAGCAAGACAGTAAATAAATGCCAGCCTCGCGACAGGAGAAAGGCGGTCCGGAGGCCCACGGGACTACATCTCCCAGCAGCCTCAGCGCCAGACAGGGCACTTCCGGCCTCTCCGCGCTCCCTCGAGGAGGCAGGGCCAAGGGCGGGGCGGGAGCGGCGCGGGGAAGTTGGGGCGCGCCCTGTCAGGGCGCGTGTGACGTTCTTCCTGTGCGCCGCCTAGCGTCTCGGTCGTGCCGGGTTCTGAGCCTCAGAGCTGTGAAGGTGACAGCGGGCGGTCACTGGCTTGCCTTTCCCCCCCCCATCCCCGCGATGCTGGCGGCACGGCGGCTGCTCGGCGGGTCGCTCCCCGCGCGGGTGTCTGTGCGATTCAGCGGCGACACGGTGAGGCCCGACCTGGCTCGTTCCAGGGGCGCTCGCGGGCCGGGTCTCGCTGTCGCGTCTGCGCGCGCCATACCTGGGTCCGTAGTGCCTTCTGGAGAAGCCTCTCATCTCCCCCGTCTGACAGGAAGGTTGCCGATGTAGGAGGGGACGGGTTCCAAACGGGAGGCTGATTCTCCCCGGCCCCCTAGCCCTCCGGCTCCTTGGCTTCCCCTTATTTAACAATTGCGCGACCTAACGGAGAATTTTGCAGGTGGCAAAGCGTCCTTGTCTCATTCCTTCCTCGCTACAACCTTGTAGCGCGTGAAGGGGTCACTGCCCCATTTTACAGATGCAGAAACAGCTTTGGAGAGGGCCGTTCATTCCTCGTCCAAAGTTCTGCTCCCTGTATTGGCCCTTAAGGGGTTGGGCTGTCTGGAAGCGAGGTCCCCTTAGCCCTCAGCTGGGGTTCTCTCTATGTCTCATGGGATTCCAGAGCCATCTCTCCTCAACAGCTTTATCCCGAGCAGGTCTCCCGCCATCATCTTGTGTCCCAGCCTCAGTGAAGCATTCCTCTTCCTTCAGAAAACACGTTTTGTCTCCAGCAGAGTTTAGTCATATAAACAAGACTTTGGCCAAATTAAGTTTTGGTCCAGCAGAGCCATACAAGTAAATAAATGGACGTGACATCACGCTGGGTTCAGGGCTGTAGTCTGTTCTGTGGATCCTGTGTGGGCTTTGGCCACAGACAGACCTGTGCTTAGATTCCATCTGCTCCTTCAGGCTGTGTGCCTTTTGTAAGCTCATTTTGTTCTGAGTCTTGTTTCCTCTTCTGTGAAATGGAGGAAATCATTCCTATCTCAGGGTTAGGAGAATGAAATGAGATCTTGGATATAAAAAGCTTAGCCTAGTGCCTGCTAACAGAAAGTGCTTACTAAGTGGTAATGGTAGTTATGACCGTACGAAGGGTTCTGAAGCTTTGGCCCCTGCCCTCCTCCCAGTCCAACCCTCCTTAACTAGGGGACCCAAAAATCTGTAGCTCCTGGCCTGGCCCCTCATAATCCCAGAGCTCTCCTGGGCATACTGACTCTCTGTGTCCCCAGACAGCGCCCAAGAAAACCTCATTTGGCTCGCTGAAGGACGAAGACCGGATCTTCACCAACCTGTATGGCCGCCATGACTGGAGGTGAGATGGTGCCCTTAGGCTGGTGGGTCCCCAGGCAGGGCCTCCTCCTCACTGCCTTCCCCACCCTGCTGCTGCTGCTGCTGCTGCTAAGTTGCTTCAGTCCTGTCCGACTGTGCGACCCCATAGACGGCAGCCCACCAGGCTCCCCCGTCCCTGGGATTCTCCAGGCAAGAACACTGGAGTGGGGTGCCATTTCCTTCTCCAATGCATGAAAGTGAAAAGTGAAAGTGAAGTCGCTCAGTCGTGTCCGACTCTTAGTGACCCCATGGAATGCAGCCTACCAGACTCCTCCATCCATGGGATTTTCCAGGCAAGAGTACTGGAGTGGGGTGCCATCGCCTTCTCCTTCTATCCAGGCTTAAAGGTGCCCAGAGTCGAGGTGACTGGTACAAGACGAAGGAGATTCTGCTGAAGGGGCCTGACTGGATCCTGGGTGAGGTCAAGACGTCGGGCTTGCGGGGCCGTGGAGGTGCTGGCTTCCCCACTGGCCTTAAATGGAGCTTCATGAATAAGCCCTCAGATGGCAGGTGTGTGTAGGCAGGCAGAAATGGGGTTGCACCTCTGGATGGCTGGGGCTTATCTGGGCCTTGGGGCTGTTTCCTTGGAAACCAAGAGTGAATGGAGTAGGAAAACCTTACCAGAGCTCCAGTAGCAGGGACTCGGTTCCATCGTCTTCCTCAGGAGTCTTGGGGGCAGCAGAGTCTACCCAAGATTTTAACCCAGCAGACTTAATTGATCAGTTCCTGGCTCTGCCATTTAATCATATAGCTTTGGGCAGTATTTCTGAACCTCAGTATTCTGTTCTGTAAATGTGTATTGTATTGTGCAGGGATTAGAGAGATACTGTGCCTTCCAGCTTTTGGCCTGCCCTTTGGTCTGCGTGTAGAAAGTAAATGATAAATGTCAGCTCTGCCTCCTTTTGGCTCCAGAGATATGATGGAGGTTCACGGAATGCTCATCGTGACCAAAAGCAGATGTGGGCTCTTGAGAAAGCACTGGGAGAAGCATTTGGGCTGAGTAGAACCAAGACCTTGCCTGTGCTCATAGCTGCCCCAGTGTGGACTAGGCAGTGAGCTCCCCGTCGTTGGTGGTGAGCAAGCAGAGCCCTGGGGACTTGTTGCGGGGACAGAGAAGGATTGGCTGTCAGATAAAACCTGTTTGAGGTTTCCTGGTAGACTGGGGTGGCATACGGTTGAAGGCCTGACCCTGGTGGCCCTGTGGCCCAACTGCCCTGCTGGCCCCTACAGGCCCAAGTATCTGGTGGTGAACGCGGATGAGGGGGAGCCAGGCACGTGCAAGGACCGAGAGATCATCCGCCACGACCCCCACAAGCTGGTGGAAGGCTGCCTAGTAGGGGGCCGGGCCATGGGCGCTCGTGCCGCCTACATCTACATCCGCGGGGAGTTCTACAACGAGGCCTCCAATCTGCAGGTGGGCAGGGGGAGGGCCAGGTGCTGAGTGGGCACTCTCATACCCCAACCCAGGCAGAGTTCTTCTTAGGTTCTCACGTGGGATCTATCTGGAGTTGTGCTGGGAGGGTGGGGATCTCTTGAGCTGGCCTGTGTCCTGAGTGGGACGTGCACCCCAAAGCCTCTGTCTCGCTCTGTGTCCCAGAGCCTCAGCCTGGGAGGTCTTCCAGGGCTCCAGGGCTCCTGGGGTGGCGGTAGGCTGGAGAACTCACACGTGGGCATTTTTCTTGAAGGGTCAAGAGGTCACGTCAGTAATTCTCAGCCCAGTGACGCCTATAGTAATTGGTCTAGGGCCGAAGCCTCACTTTTCTATTAGGTTCATAACCTGGCACATGGTAGCATTATGTGTGTTATTACATATTTAAAAATCAGCCTCCAGGGTCCTTTCCTCTACTCAGAAGCAGTACTCACTCATTGTAAAGACAGGAATCCACACACACCAAAGAAAAATCTCCCATAGACTACCTAGAGAAACTACTTGCTGAAATTTTCATTATTCCGTAAAGTCTTTAAAAAATACATATAGTTAGAGATTTTGTTAAATGTTATCACACAAGCAGCACACACATTGTAAAAATCCCTACCCTTCTCCCAGCACGTCTTCTGCCTGTGTCCAGAGGGAGCTTTGGCCCTGGACTATGGTGATGAGCTCCCTGGGCCTGTACCCCGCCCTCCCACACGCAGTGTTCCTGGGCACGTGGGGACTGTGTCTGTACACCCCTGTCCCACAGGTAGCCATCCGAGAGGCCTACGAGGCTGGTCTGATTGGCAAGAATGCCTGCGGCTCCGGCTACGATTTCGACGTGTTTGTGGTGCGTGGGGCCGGGGCCTACATCTGCGGGGAGGAGACGGCGCTCATCGAGTCCATCGAGGGCAAACAGGGCAAGCCCCGCCTGAAGCCGCCTTTCCCTGCAGACGTGGGTACGACCTGGCGCCTGGCCTCGTCCCAGGCCTTGTCCTGTGGAACCTGGGATCTGGCTTCAGGTCGCCACTTATCATTCTTGGGGAATTTCTGAGTCCCTTCTGCACTGGGGGGCCTGACACCGAGTAGGTGGGAACAACATAGAGGCTGCACCAGTGCCCCCAGGAGTCTCATCCTGCCCCAGGGCACAGGCCACACACCCGGGTGCGCTCCTACCCCCCGGGAACTTGGGGCAGGGTGGCAGAGATGCAGCACAGCTGGAATCGGGCTCCCGGGGGACGAGAGTTAACACGGGTGGAAGCAGGGCTCTCTGCCGCAGAAGCAGATCCTGGACAGATGCCACCTCCAGGACACCCACCCCAACTGTCCCCAACCTCCAGCAGCCACTGGTTTGTTTTCTTTTTTAAAAAAAAAAAAAAAAATGTGTTTTTGGCTGTGCCAGGTCTTCGTTGCTGGGCAGGTTTTTCTCTCCTTGTGGCAAACGGGGCCACTCTAGTTCTGGTACACGGGCTTCTCATCACGATGGCCTCTTGCTGCCGAGCGAAAGCTCCAGGGCGCGTGGGCTTCAGCGGTGGAGCTCCCGGGCCCTGGGGGCAGGCTCAGTAGCTGTGGCGCACAGGCTTAGTTGCCCCTCAGCACGTGGGACTGAACCCACGTCTCCTGCATTGGCAGGTGGATTCTTTGCCACTGAGCCACCAGGGATGTGACATCCACCAGGTTCTTACCCTGCCCCCCGCAGGAGTGTTTGGCTGCCCTACAACTGTGGCCAATGTGGAGACTGTGGCCGTGTCCCCTACCATCTGCCGCCGTGGGGGTGCCTGGTTTGCCAGCTTCGGCCGAGAGCGCAACTCAGGCACCAAACTGTTCAACATCTCTGGCCACGTCAACAACCCCTGCACCGTGGAGGAGGAGATGTCTGTGCCGCTGAAGGAGCTGATTGAAAAGCACGCCGGTGAGGCCCGGGGCCACCCAGCGGGGTGGGCGGGCCTCGGGGGCCTGGGCTGGGGTGGGGGCTGACAGGCGTGCCGGCCCCTGCCCTGACCATCCATCCTCTCGGGGACTGGCTGGGGCCCCAGGGGGTGTCACGGGTGGCTGGGACAACCTCCTTGCTGTGATCCCTGGCGGCTCGTCCACCCCGCTGATCCCCAAGTCCGTGTGTGAGACGGTGCTGATGGACTTCGACGCGCTGATCCAGGCGCAGACGGGGCTGGGCACGGCTGCCGTGATCGTCATGGACCGCTCGGTAAGGAAGGGCTGCCCACGCTCCCACCCAGTGCCTGCCTTAGGCCAGCCTGGCTAGTAACCCAGCCCGAGCTTCTCAGAGACACCCGCCAGTTCTTGGGTCCCGATTCCTGTCACCCAAGATAAGGGAGGTGGGAGAGGCTGGGGGGCAAGGCTTCTCTATGGGGAACGGCCATGGAGCCTGGCAGCGCAGGATGCCTGGGGTGAGTGGAGGTGGCCAGAGCACTGCTGGAATCGGGCGGGTGTGCCGCCAGGGGCTGAGGCTCAGGCTCGGGCACCTCCTCACTGCCCCTTGTCTCCGCAGACGGACATTGTGAAAGCCATCGCCCGCCTCATCGAGTTCTACAAGCATGAGAGCTGTGGCCAGTGTACCCCGTGCCGCGAGGGTAGGCGTGCTGGGCAGGCTGAGGGTTTCTCTGTGGCTCATGCCGGGCCTGGGTGGGGCACGCGGCACAGGTGGCGTGGGTGGGGCACGGGGCACAGGTGGCGTGGGCTCCGGACCCTGAATGCACTGCTGCAGGCGCCCAGCTTGCTGTGGCTTCTCTCAGCCCCCCGACCCCATGACCTGCACCCCTTGGGTTCCATCCCCTGCACCCCGGCCCGGGGGGTCAGCAGGCCATCTCTTGCTGCCCCGGCACAGGTGTGGACTGGATGAACAAGGTGATGGCCCGCTTTGTGAGGGGAGATGCCCGGCCGGCAGAGATCGACTCTCTGTGGGAGATCAGCAAGCAGATCGAGGGCCACACCATCTGCGCCCTGGGCGATGGGGCTGCGTGGCCCGTGCAGGTATGCTGCCCCACGAGGGGCACGGGGGGTGAGTGCCCAGGCATTGGGGGGGCAGCGGGGCTTTCACACCCTGCTTCACACAGCGCTCCCTGCATCCCCACCCCCACCCCAGGGCCTGATCCGACACTTCCGGCCGGAGCTCGAGGAGCGGATGCAGCAGTTTGCCCAGCAGCACCAGGCCAGGCAAGCAGCTTTCTGAGCCCACGGGGCTGGTGTCCGTCTGTCTGGATGGCTGGACAATAAAGCTAGCGATACCCACTCTCTCGTTGCATCTTCTCTGTGGCCTTGCTTGCCTGCATGCTGCTGCTGCAGCCTGTGACTCACAGAGGCTTGTTTCTCAGACGGCGGGGAATAGGTCAGGACAAGGTCATGTTGAGAGTTGACACCTTGACTCCTGTGTGTCAACCTGTCGCAGACTGGGCGTGCTCAGTCATGTCCGACTCTTTGGGACCCTTTGGGCTGAAGCCCGCCAGGCTCCTCTGTCCAGGGGATTCTTTCCAGGCAAGAATACTGGAGTGGGTTGCCATTTCTTTCTCCAGGGGATCTTCCTGGCCCAGGAATTGAATCCTTGTCTCCTGCATTGCAGGCGGATTCTTTATGCGCTGAGCCACAAGGGAAGCCCCTGTCATAGACCTCCCTGAGCATTTATCCCTCAGTGCAGCAATCAAGAGTGGGGAGGGGAAAACTGGCCTGGGGTCCAGACCTGGTCCTGGCCCTGTGCAGGCCTCTGGAGGGTGGGAGCAAGGAGAGCAGCGCCCATTCTGCCCTGTGAGGCGATGGCAGGGAAAAAACGGACTGTCTGGTCTGGTTGGGAGGAGAGGTTTATTCTTGCTTCGTGATTTGACGGTGGGGTGAATTTGGAAGTGGGGAAGGAAGGAAACAACGGACCAGGGGCTGGATAGCGGGAGTGAAGCAGCCCAGCGCCTTCCAGCTCTGCAGAGAGGCTGTGGGTCAGCCTGGGGAAGGGGCACTGAGCCGGCCAGGCTGGGGGCCCCACTAGTCGCTGAGCTGGAGGGGCGCGCCGTCCAGCGGGTGCCACAGCTCCAGCCTGCGGTCACTGTGGCCCAGGCATTCGCGCCAGTGTTGCTGGCGCTCCCCGCCGGCCCGGCTGCTCAGCTGCACTCCACCTGGGTTTGGGGACAGGTCAGGAGCCAGGTGGGAGTCCCACCCCCCGACTTAGCTCCCCCGCATTCCCGCTCACCAATGAAGTCGTCAGCCGTGCCCAGGTCGTAATCCCATACAGACACCAGCAGTGTCTTCTGGGCCAGCTCCTCCCGTGGGCCTGCGTAGAAGAACTCCTGCAGGGGACGCGGTGAAAAGGAGGAGGCCTTAGTCCTTCACAGCTTCAGGGACAGACTCAGGCGAGTGGCCCAGGGTGGCTGGGGCCTGTACTGTGAGACAGGATGCCGACCCCTCCCCCAGCAGCCGGGACTGCCTTCTCTCGGGCCAGCCTACCTCATTGAACTCGGGGTTCAGGGTCTTCTTCCGAACGCTGGTCTTGTATTTCGATTTCCTCCCTGTGTTGGGATGCAGGAAACTGGGAGAGATGAGGTTGGTTTCGGTGTGGCCCCAGAGAGGTGAGCCACGGGGGCACTCTGAGGAACCCCCACTGCCCACCCGGCCACCTGCTTCACACTCACAGGCGGACGAAGGGGTCCGAGTAGCCGTTGGCGTCCATGGGGGCGAGGTGGGCGCAGCGCAGCACGCCCACCAGCAGGCCCCCCCGCTGAGAGCTGTAGCACAGCGACAGCAGGACACGCCCGCGCTCCTCCGAGGCCAGCTCTGCCTCCACCTCCTGCTGCAGGGGTAGGCCGGGTCAGCCTGGTGGCCCAGCGCCCACAGGGTAGGCCGGGTCAGCCCCGCGGGAGAACTCAGACTGGCCTCAAAGAAATCAGGGGCCAGTGTCCGATGTCGTGGTCCAGTTTCCCGATACTGTCACTGACTTAGTTCCCTGGAATGAGACTTCCAGGTCCACTCTACCCTCGGGCCTGAGAAGGGGAGGGGGCTTGTCCGGGTCTCGTGATCGGCCACTTGCGGCTCTGTTTGTCGTGGAAGGGGAGGGAACTGATGTCTCTGAGGGTCACAAACGTGTAGGAGCTTCCTAGGTGGCCTTCCATTAGGGGCCTGTCTCTTCCCTCTTGGGGAAGCCTCTCAGGGAAGCCTGGAAGCAGCTCCCAGAGGGTTGTCCCTCCTCAAAGTGCACACAGGCCTCGTCAGCTGCAAGACCCTCCCCCCTCACACCCCACACCCCGGGAGTCAGATGCTGAATGCCCTTTGCCCCCCCACCCCCCACCCCCCACCCCGGCCCCTGGTGCTTCCAGAAGGACTCGGAGGATACCATGGAAAGAATGTGCTTCTCCCACCCTAATGTGATTTGCAGAAAGCCCATCTGCCTTGCGTTCAGTTCTCAGTATGGGGTGGGGGGGTTGTGAGTGCCAGCCAGGCGCCAGGGGGCTGCTGTCAGGTGGGGGTGGGGGGTCTGGGACGGGAAGGGCTTGTAGTAGGGCTGCTCCCCGGGGAGGGCTCCCCAGCCTGGACTTGACTAACCGACAGTCGCAGGCTCCACTAGGGGGCAGGGCAGCAGCGCTTGGCCCTTAGGTCCTGGGGGAGCTGGGGCGGGGAGGGCCCTGCCCCAGCTCTGCGGGTCCCTGGGGCCCGTGGGCTGTAGTGGCTCTGGCCAGGTCTCTGGTTTCATTCTGCCAATCCCTTGTGGTCACCTTCACCCCTCCTGACAAGGGCCAGTCCAGAGCGCCCAGCCCAGGAGCGTTGCCTGCGCTGCCCCAGGGGCAGGCCTAGCAGCCGTGGGCCCAGCAGCCCACGCAGCCCAGTGGGAGCCTGCGACTGTCGGTTAGTCAAGTCCAGGCTAGGGAGCCCTCCCAGGAGAGCAGCCCTACTACAAGCCCTTCCCGTCCCAGAACGCCCCCCCCAACCCCCGACAGCAGCCCCCTGGCCCCTGGCTGGCACTCACAACCCCCCCACCCCATACTGAGAACTGAACCGCCCATACTGAGAACTGAACCGCCCATGCAGGCCACTTGACCAACTGCCCAGCTCCAGCCTCTGTCTCAAGCTGGCCTGTGCTCCTGAGACTATGAGTGTTCATGGGCCCAGAGAGAGAAAAGGCCTCAGTTTCTCTGAGCTCCCCTGGGCCCAGAGCCCTGCCCAGCACCCACCTCCGGGTCCCACGTCTCACTGACCTCATACAGAGACATGCCGCGTGCTGTGTCCAGGCTCTTGGGCCTCTTGGTCTGAAACAGCAGAGAGCCCGGTCACCTGGGCCAGACGACGCCTGGGTCTCCCTCCCTGTCACCCCCACCCAGCCCCACCCTGTGCGCCAGCCCCACTCACCAGCCTCCGCCTCTCCAGACACACGTCGAAGCTCCGGGCCCGGTTGGGCACCAGCTTCCTCAGGGGCACCCGCAGCTCTCCCAGGGGAGGCGCCCGCCTCCGTCGCCGCAGCCATGGGTCTTCACACACACACAGCCTGGGGGCCACCTGGGTCAGCCTGGCCAGGCCAGCCCCCCATCCCCACCCCCACCCCAGCCCCTCCTCGTGGCCCAGGCCCCGTCCTCACCGCAAGGTCTTGCGCCGGGCGTCCTGGAGGGTGAACCCATGATAGGTGAGCGTCTCCTCCCAGACAGGACCCCTCGTGCCCCGAACCGTGCGTGTCCGCAGCTGGCTGGCCTGAGGGCCAAGCAGGGAGTGTCAGAGCCCTCCTCGGGCCCCGGCGCCCCACCTGGGTCCCCCCCGTCCCAGCAATGGGGGACCCCTGCCTGAGGGGGGAGGCCTTGGGGAGGAGGGGCATGGCAGACCAGGTGGGCGCTCCAGGCTGGATACCTGGCCGAGGGGCAGCGGTGGGGGCCTGCATCTCGCCCTCACCTTGCTGGCTCCGGGCAGCAGGTTGGCTTTGACGAAGGTATCCATGGAGCCAGAGGCTGGTGGCTTGAGGCCCTGGGAAGGGAGAGTGGCTGTGGGAGAGGCCCGGGGCGCAGGCCCGAGCCCCGGGGACGCCGCCCGCCCCCTCCTCACCTTGGCACGGTGAGCTGTGCAGTGCAGGGTGCTGTTGTCCGTGTCAAAAAGGAGCGTGAACTCGAGGGTGCCGAGGGCGGCTAGGGGCAGGTGGCAGGCAGGTCAGCGTCTGCGTCAACCCCCGCCGGGCACCACGCCTCATGGTCCTCCCTGGTCTGAAGCCTGGCCCGCCTGCCCCAGACCCCCTTCCTGGATGGGCGGAGCCCAGAGTGTCCCTCCCCCACCCCGCCCCCACTCACTGCTGTCGTCTGAGTCTCCCTCTGGCTCTGGGTCCAGCTGGGGCTGGGGTGCAGAGCAGACCGGGGTCACTGGAGGGCGTGGGTCTGGGGGGTGCAAGGCAGGCTCAGCGGTGGGGTAGAAGTGTGGGAAGTAGTGGGAGATGAGGCGGATGGGCCGGATGGGGCCCGGGCTCACGTCGATAGCCATGTGCTCCTGCATGCTCACCCGCCCCCGGCCCGCCATGGGGGCGCAGGCATGGGCAGGGACTCAGAGGAGCCCCCGAGGACCGCAGATGAGGGGGCGGCACTGACCCACCCAGACAGGGCCAACGGGCATCACTGAGGGCGTCGTGGAGGGTCCTAGGAGGCAGTCGGGACCTGAGGACAGAGCACAGTGTCAAGGCTGGTGGGGTGGGGGCCTCCAGCCTAGGGGGGGGCACCCCGTGTGCCAGCGGCTAGGCCGGCGGGGCCACTTACCGCTCTGAGAGCCCCTGCACCTGCCTGGGTGGCTGCTGGGGGCTGCTGCTGACTGAGGTGACCCGTGAGAGCCAGCTGGTGGCCATGGGGGAGGCAGAAGGGGCGGGACTCGGGGCCCCCCCAGAGCCCAGGAGCCCAGGAGCCCGCAGCTCCCTGCCCTCCACCCCAAGGGTCCCTTCCCCCCACAGTTCGCACTCTGTCGGAGAGTTATTTTCACCACCATCATGTGGCTCTGCTCCCAGGGGAGGAGGCTGGAGGGCCAGAGGTGACACAAGAGGTGTGAGGGCAACAGGAGGCAGGGTGGGGGGAAAGGGGGGGTGAGAGAGGACTGGGGGAGCGGGGGGTGGGGAAAGGGGGGTGAAGAGGGGGGTGGGGAGCGGGGGGTGGGGGAAAGGAGGGGTGAGAGAGGACTGGGGGAGCGGGGTGGGGGGAAAGGGGTGAGAGGGGGGTGGGGGGAGGCAGGGTGGGGGAAAGGAGGGGTGAGAGAGGGGGGCTGGGGGAGGCAGGGTGGGGGGAAAGGAGGGGTGAGAGAGGGGGCTGGGGGAGGCAGGGTGGGGGGAAAGGAGGGTGAGAGAGGGGTGGGGGAGGCAGGGTGGGGGAAAGGAGGGGTGAGAGAGGGCTGGGGGAGGCAGGGTGGGGGAAAGGGGGTGAGAGAGAGGACTGGGGGAGCAGGGGTGGGGGAAAGGGTGAGAGGGGCTGGGGGAGCAGGGTGGGGGAAAGGAGGGGTGAGAGAGGGGGGCTGGGGGGAGGCAGGGGGAGCGGGGGTGGGGGGAAAGGAGGGGTGAGAGAGGGGGCTGGGGGGAGGCAGGGTGGGGGGAAAGGAGGGGTGAGAGAGGGGGGCTGGGGGAGGCAGGGTGGGGGGAGGAGGGGGTGAGAGAGGGGGGCTGGGGGAGGCAGGGTTGGGGGGACAAGGAGGGGTGAAGCGAGGGGGCCTGGGGGGGAGGCAGGGTGGGGGGAACGGGGGGGTGAGAAGAGGGGGACTGGGGGGAGCGAGGGTGGGGGAAGGGGTGAGAGGGGCTGGGGGAGGCAGGTGGGGGAAAGGAGGGGTGAGAGAGGGGGGCTGGGGGGAGGCAGGGTGGGGGGAAAGGGGTGAGAGAGGGGGCTGGAGGAGCGGGGGTGGGGGGAAAGGAGGGGTGAGAGAGGGGGCTGGGGGGAGCAGGGTGGGGGGAAAGGGGGGTGAGAGAGGGGCTGGGGGAGGCAGGGTTGGGGGAAAGGAGGGGTGAGAGAGGGGGCTGGGGGAGTGGGGTGGGGAAAGGAGGGGTGAGAGAGGGGCTGGGGGAGGCAGGGTGGGGGGAAAGTGGGGGTGAGAGAGGGCTGGCGGGAGCGGGGGTGGGGGGAAGGAGGTGAGAGGGGGCTGGGGAGGCAGGTGGGGGGAAAGGAGGGTGAGAGAGGGGGCTGGGGGAGCGGGTGGGGGAAAGGAGGGGTGAGAGAGGGGGCTGGGGAGGCAGGGTGGGGGGAAGGAGGGGTGAGAGAGGGGGCTGGGGAGCGGGGGTGGGGGAAGGAGGGGTGAGAGAGGGGGCTGGGGAGCGGGGTGGGGGAAAGGAGGGGTGAGAGAGGGGGCTGGGGGAGCGGGGGTGGGGGGAAAGGAGGGGTGAGAGAGGGGGCTGGGGAGGCAGGGTGGGGAAGGGGGGTGAGAGAGTGGGCTGGGGGAGCAGGGTGGGGGAACGGAGGGGTGAGAGGGAGGGCTGGGGAGGCAGGGTGGGGGGAAAGGGGGGGTGAGAGAGGGGGCTGGGGGAGGGGAGGGAGTCATGCGGGAGGGGGAGGGGCGGGGAGTGGGGAGGCGAGATGGGAGTGCTCCATGGAGACAGGAGGGGTAAGGCAACCTGGTCCCCTTGCCACTCAAGCCTTTAAAACATCAACCCATCACTTCGGCTCCTCTCCCCCTTCTCCCAGCTTGGAATAAAATCCTAACCCACCACTGAGGCTTCGCCCCTCGCTACGGCCCCCTGAACGGTGGGCCCCTTTGCCCCCACGTTTCCTTGAACACGCCAAGCTTTGTACAGTGTTGCTTCTGATTGTTGTTCTGTCGCTCAGTCGTGTTTGACTCTTTGCGACCCCATGGACTGCAGCATACCAGGCTTCCCTGTCCTTCACTATCTCTGGAGATTGTTCCAATTCAGGTCCGTTGAGTCAATGACCCTCCTTCTAAGAGGGATAGACTAAGGATAGTTACACAAGCAGTTGCAGAGGTCCCAGTAGGGGACTAGAGACAGAGGGAACCCAGGGAACTCTGGGGGACTGCTGCAAGTTAGTGAGCACTCAAGAAAGCTATCAGAACATCATGGGACGAAGCAGGCTTGCTTAACTATAAAGCCATAAATGGAAGCATGAGATATGCCTCAGGTCATTAAGTGAAAGAAAAAAATTATTCTGCTGATTTAAGTAAGCACTGAGACAGTCCTAGTTTGACCTTCTAGGGTCAGATACTCTCCTGTCCGATGTGAAGGAGGAGCTAGTGATGAAAAGTGAAAGTTGCTCAGTCGTATCCAACTTTTTGGGACCCCATGGACTATACAGTCCATGGAATTTTCCATGACAGAATACTGGAGTGGGTAGCATATCCCCCCTCCAGTGGATCTTCCCAACCCAAGAATCGAACTGGGGTCTCCTGCATTGCAGGTGGATTCTTTACCAACTGAGCTATCAGGGAAGACCACCTAGTGATGAAAGCCTGAGGTCTACTCGAAGAATGAGAAGGCAGTCTTTCCCCTCTCCCCAACTTTCCTTCGATTATAAAAATGTAACCCACTTAATCCTTGGCGCAGAGTCTCCTGTCTCACAAGCGTTCTATATTAATAAATCTACTTCTTGCCTAGCACTTTGTCTCTCACTGAATTCCTTCTGTGCTGAAACATGAGACCCTGAGCCTCAGTACGTTGAGACACCAGGTAAGTGACTCCAATTATAAGACTGTGGGCTCAAGTCCTAATCTGGGTTGCACTTTTGCCCCAACTTCCCTCCCTTGCCCTTTGACCTGCCCTGCTCCTGTTTATCTATGGTCTCAAGGTCACTCTCTGCAGGGGAATGTGGCTGCCTTTTGCCTGCTCACCTTCCCTTTCTCTTTCCAGGGGTCCTTTGGGGGGCCACCCCTTCCCTACTCTCATTCTAGGAGGTTCACCCTGTTCCCCAGGCCTGTGCCCCAGACCCGGCTGATCAATGAATTCCAAGTCCAGCAGCCAAGTGACAGGCTCAGGGAAGGTCTTGTGGACCAAAGTCAGCCAAGAAAGTGTAACTCTGGGATAGACTGGCCCAGAAAGAGAAGCTGTTTTCTGTTGATGGGATGCTGACGCTGGTACTGTTCCGTCCTACGGCTGTCGTCTTCTCCTCGCCTCTCAGCTCTGGGGAGTGGAGAATACTCCCGAGGGTGAGGCTGATACAGTGGAAAGCAAGGAAAGAAGAGCACCTGGAGCTCCTGGATCCAGCTATGCCTGAAGCTAGTCTGTCTGTGAAGTTTGCAATCACTATTCCTCCAGATGGTGACTGCAGCCATGAAATTAAAAGACGTTTACTCCTTGGGAGATAAGTTATGACCAACTTAGCATATTGAAAAGCAGAAACATTACTTTGCCAACAAAGGTCTGTCTAGTCAAAGCTATGGTTTTTCCAGTAGTCATGTATGAATGTGAGAGTTGAACTATAAAGAAAGCTGAGCGCCAAAGAATTGATGGTTTTGAACTGTGGTGTTGGAGAAGACTCTTGAGAGTCCCTTGGACTGCAAGGAGATCCAACCAGTCCATCCTAAAGGAAATCAGTCCTGAATATTCGTTGGAAGGACTGATGCTGAAGCTGAAACTCCAATACTTTGGCCACCTGATGGGAACAGCCAACTCATTGGAATAGGCCCTGATGTGGGAAAGACTGAAGGCGGGAGGAGAAGGGGACAACAGAGGATGAGATGGTTGGAGGACATCACTGATTCAACGAACATGAGTTTGAGTAAACTCCGGGAGTTGGTGACGGCCAGGGAGGTCTGGCGTGCTGCAGTCCCTGGGGTCGCAAAGAGTCCAACACGACTGACTGAATTGAACTGAATTCCTCCTTTGGCAAACTCAGCCACTGAGTGGCGTTTTCTATCCCTTGTCCTACCTGATACTGCCCAGTCCACCATCTCCAGGTCAGACTGCCCACCTCTTCAACTCACAGAGATTTACAAGATGGATATGTAATTCCATTACACATCTGTGAGTAATTAATGTGTAATCACATGATTATCTATGTGGCCTGGTCTAAGGTTGCCCCGAGACTGAGCACCCCTAGAGGGCAGGATAGCATCTGGCTGCTGCACAGATGTGGCCCCAGCACAGTTCCTGGCACAGGGAGAGCCTGGCACGTCACAGGTTTGCAGTAACATGCAGGGCTCCTCTCTGGATGGCTGCTGCCCGGCACAGCGTCAGCCAGGCTCGGAAGACAGTTCTGCGGTGGCTGTAGTGGCTAGGAGTTTGGGCTCTGGTGCCAGACAGGGCCTGGTTCAAATCCCAAACTGGGGTGACCTTGGGCAAGGTGTCTGCCCTCCCTGATCCCATCTCACTACCCAGGGACAGCGTGGTCTCACCTCACAGGGCCGTGGCGAGGGTGAAATGAGAGAAAAGATGCCAGACACACAGTATGTGCGATAGCAGGTGACAGCGTGATTATCCCAAAGTGCCCCAGCCAGCAGGCCAGCTGTCCCATGGACTCTGCCCAAGGTCAGGGCTCCAGTGCAGAAGATGCAGTTGCCACGGTGTTGGGAAAGGCTTTATTCAGTCCTGGAGAGGAGCCGGCCTGGCCGGGCAGAGGCAGGGCCCGCTCGGGGCCAGGCCTTCAGCCCCGGGGCAGCTCCGGGCCAGCCAGGCGGGGCTGGTAGACGCCAGGGGCCAGCAGCTTCAGGGTGAACTCAGTGATGACGGCTGTGAGCCCCCAGACCCGGTGTGGCCCGTGCAGGAATACGGGCAGCGTGTACTGGAAGTGGCCACCACGGCAGAAGTGGGTGTAACCCTGGTTCTGCTCCTGCAGCAGATGGGCCAGGGGCAGGGCAAACACTTCATCCACCTGTGGGCAGGGGGCAGTGAGAGGGCAGACAGAGCGCTGGCCACTGCAGCCTCCCCCATCAGGACAACCCACCCTCCCCCTTCCTCCAGATGCCCCCACTCACCTCCTCGGGGTTGGGCCTAAGGCTCTGGGGATCAACCGGGCCCACGCCAGCCAGCACTGGCACCACTGTGGCCTTTTCCTGTGGTGGGAGGGGAGCAGGCTGTCAGGGCAGGGCTGGGCTGGGCTTGGCGGGGCTTTGGGCCAGGGGAGCCTGAGGGGAGGCCTCTGGGGCCTATAGCTGTGCAGGCTGGGTCCACCCGGCCCTGCTCATGGACTTGCTCCAGCCATGCTGACTGGCTCAGGCCCCCTCAACACACTAGACCCACTCGGGCCTCTGGGCCGTTGCTCTCCCTTACTTTTACCACCCTCAGATCTCCCCTGCCTAGCCTTCAACACCCTCCCCAACCTCTGTCCACCAAGCTGAGTGGAGCTGGTTCACCTGGAGCCACCTCCATCCCAGGACTGAGCCTCAGGATCCCCTGTGAAAGGGGAATCAAATGCCCCTGGCCCCGTCCCGATGGGTGTGGGAGGCTGGAACACAACGGCTGGGCAGGTTGTCTGGGACCCCACCGCCCTCGGTGACTACCACAGTCCCCACAGCCACCCTCCTGGTCCCTGAGCGCCCTGCTCCTAGCCCGGGGCAAGCAGAGAGGCCGAGCGGGGTGAGGGCCTGAAGGGCTTACCCGGTCGTGCACTGGCCGCAGGACTCCCCACACCTGCTCCTCGGGCACAGCCATGCCCAGCTCCTCCTGCGTCTCCCTCAGGGCCGTGTGCACCACGTCCCGGTCAGCGGGGTCACACTTGCCGCCTGGGAAACTGAACAGGTAGAGGGAGCCTGCTTCTTGGGCCACTGGGGCCATGAAGGGCTGGGGGTGGCCGCTGTGGCAGGGACTCGCTTTAAAAAAAACGTCCCTGCCCCTAGTTTGCAGAGAGGGCTGGGTAAGCCCCACGGCCTCTGCAGGCTCGGTTTACCTCCCTGAACAACAGGAGTAAGGGGGAGAAGCCCCGGGGCTTAGACACGCTAACTGGGCTTATCGTGGGTCGCCCCAGAGGTGCTGACAGCGACCCTAGGGTGTTCCCCGTTTCCGCCGGGGGAGGGGGGTCGCGGCCTGTGCGGGAAGCCAGATAGCCCCGCCCCGCGCTCCCCCTTGGCTCCCGGAGGGGAATCCTCCTGCAGTCGCAGGCAAGAGGCGAAGTTCTGCCTTTTCAGTGTGTGTGCTTGGTCGCTCAGTCGTGTCCGGCTCTTTGTGACCCCGTGGACTGCAGCCCGTCAGGCTCCTCTGTGCATGGGGATTCTCTAGGCATGAAGACTGGAGTGGGTTGCCATGCCCTCCTCCAGAAGGATCTTCCCCACCCTGGAATCGAACCCCAGGTCTCCTGCATTGCAGGCGGATTCTTTACCGTCTGAGCCACCAGGGAAGCCCAAGAATACTGGAGTGGGTAGCCTGTCCCTTCTTCAGGGGATCTTCCCGACCCAGGAATCGAACCGAGGTCTCCTGCATTGCAGGCGGAGTCTTTATCAGCTGAGCTACCGTATGTCCCGCGCCCGCGCTTCGAGCGATCCGCGCGGCGGCGCCGGGGCAGGAGTACCTGCGGCGCCAGGTTCCGGGCGGAGGGATGTGAATAGTTGACTGCCTCCACAGCCGGCTGGCCGACGGGCTCTACTTAGACCCATTCTGCAGAGGCGGAAACCAAGGCTCGGGGAGGCTAAGTGCCTTGCCCACGACCCGGCGGTCTCCGGGGTTTAGCGGCGCCCTCCTAGAAGGGAGAGGAGGTCCCGGCAGGTGTACCTGACGTCACCCTTGTGCCTCCCGGCCAGGCGGCTGGACCGCAGCGTGTAGAGTAGCGCCGGGACCCCGCGCACCGAGCACAGCGGCACAAGGACCGCGGCCGCCGCAGGCCGCGCGCGCAGCCGAGCCGTGGCTCCCGCCAGCAACCGCCGGCAGCGCTGTTCGCCCTCCGCCGACAGGCAGTCGGGCAGCATGTCCGGTCCAGCGCGGCGGGGACACCGAGGGCACCGGGCGGCGCGAGGGAAGAACTTCAGGCGAGCACACTCGGGGCGGTCTCTCGGGAACTTGGCCGGCGGGCCGTGGGAGGAGTCTGACCGCCTTGGTGGGGAGAGGTAACGGCACAGGCCACGCCTACGAGGGCGGGGCCCGACCAAGGGGCGGACTCAGGCAGGGGAGGGCCCCTCTGAGAATTGTGGGGCGGGGCGGGAAGGGGCGGGGCTCGATAGCCTGGGCTTCCGTCAGGGGCAGGCTTGGGCTTCCGGTAGGAGAGGGCCTGGGGCGGGGCGGGCCTGGCCTGGGGCGGGGCGGGAAGGGGCGTGACTCGATAGTCTGGGCTTCCGGTAGGGGCGAGCCTGGGCTTCCGGTAGGGGCGGGTCTGGGGCAGGTAGGGGCGGGGCTGGGGCGGGGCTGGCCCGACGGGTCTGGAGAGTGTCCCCTGCCTAGTGCAACTAGACTCGTGTCTGGCCGGCGCCCGGGGTAGGCCTTACTGACCGCGGGGTTTGGGAGTTGGGGTGTCTGATTGTTGAGGCCCCGCATTTCTCTGCGCCCGCAAGTGCTGCAGGATGTTTGGAGTCGGCGTTTAGCGGGTAGAGATGCCTCCCCACCCTCCGGGCCCTATCTCCTGGCTCCGCTGGGTGGCATGAGCTGAGCCCTCTCGCTCCAGGGGACCCACTCCAGCCCCAGACCTTTCCCCTGCTTTTCCCACCTCCAGGAGCTGGCCTCTTCTCCTCTCCCGTCTCCTCCACAACTTCTACTCTTACAGGTGCTGGTCATTTTCTCTAGAAGCTCTCCTGCCTGGAATTTTGATTGAATTCTCAAACTCATCGCGCCACCCCCACCTTGACCCCTGTGGTCACTGCCAGTGGCGTGCTGCACCCCTCTGCCAGACTGTGGCAACCCCCCTCCCCCCGCCAAGGACCAGACACCCTGGTTTTGCACACAGCACTTAAACGTGAAATGGCAGGTGTCCCATGCTTTGCTTCGACTTTGAGCAGTGCCTCCCTGAGCTGCAGATTTGGTCCTCATCTGGGCGGCGAGGCAGAGGGCAGGATTACAACCTCCCTCACAGCCCTGCCACTCAGGTTGTGTTGCCAACTTTACCATGACTCTGCTCCCTGGGATGCCAGCAGCACGGAGCAGAGCTTTGTGATGTCTGCAGCCCAGACTCTGAGGTGTGGGCTTTCCTGAGGCCCTCCACCCTGACCTCCGAGGACAGAAGTGCTCTGACCACCCATTCCGTATGGTTTAATGTTGGAGGGAAGAGAAAGGTAAAGCAGGGTTTGGAGGAGTCGCCCCCAGGGCAGAGGGGGCAGCTTGGAGATAGGGGGTCCAGTTCCAAGCCTGGCACCACCTCAGCCTGGTAACTCTGGGCAGGTCGCTTTCCTCTCTGGGCTTCCACCTGCCCTGCTCTCCTGGTCAAGGGAGGTGTGGGGGCGGGGGGTCTCTGCAGAAGTAAGGCTGAAGAGAGTGGGCCCCAGGGTGAGAGGACTCTGTCCACAGGGCCCCCACCGTCACTGTGGGTCCTGGCCAGGCCCCAGGCACATTGCAGTGGGGGCGAGGAGCCCCAGCCCCGCTGGGAGGGGCAGGCCTCCCTGGTCCCTGTCGGCCTGGATATTGGGGAGGGGGTATGGTGTTGGTCGGGCCCTTGGTTGGACAGGGCTTGAGGCTCCAGGGTACAGGCCCTGGTAGGTGAGGGGCGGGTAGGTGGCTGGGGCCAGCAGTGCCTCAGGGCGGGCCAGCAGCTGATGGTGGAGCCTCGCGGGGATCCTGGAGGTGAAGGCTTTGTTGGGGTCTAAGGGGGGAGGGCGTGGTCTGAGTGGACCCCAGGCCTCCCCTCACGCCTTCAGCCCACTGGTCTAAGAGCCTGCTGCTCTCCTTTCTCAAGTTGCCCAGCGCTTAGCCTCTGTGCTTGCTCTTGCCTCTGCCTGGAATTTCTTCCCCTCCTCCTCCCTCCTTCTCAGTCCTCCAAGGCCCAGCTCAGGAACCGCCTCCTCCAGGAAGTCTACCAGACCTCCACCCTCACCCCCTACCACCCCTGCTCTCCACAACTAGTCCCTACCCAACTGTTCTCCCTGCCCTGGGTCCAAAATTGTCTCAGACATTTCTGCTTCCCCTCTCTGTCCACACAGATGCCTGGTGAGCTTGCTGAGCAGTCTACAGCTCCTTCCTCAGGGCCCTGTGGCCCTGTCCCCTCCCTTCCTTCCCACTCAGCGGGCTCCAGTCCCACAGTGTCTGTGGGCCTGGGGGCTGACCTTTCTCCCGCTCAGTGGAGCCTTTCAGCAGGCGGGGGCTGAGGCTGCTGCGACTCCGGGTCGGGACGCTGAGCAGGGGCCGTGGAGATATAGGCCTGGAGGTGGGGCAAGCAGGAATGGGGGCAGGGGTCATGGTGGGGAGCCCGTGGAGATGTAGGCCTGGAGGTGGGGCAAGCAGGAATGGGGGCAGAGGTCATGGTGGGGAGCCCAGGGCAAGGGTCATGGTCTGAGTCAGGCAGTGGGACCCCAGGACAAGCCAGTGGCTGTGAGCCTGAAGGAAGGGTCAGGAGCTGAGACCTTAATAGATGCCTAGGGATAGAAATGGGGTGAGAGGATGGGGCCAGACGGTACCAGGAGTCTGGGTCACTCTCCCGAAAGCCCTTGGCAAAAGGATTGCTGGCAATTTTCAGCTGGGTGATCTGCAGAGGAGAGAGTGTAGTTAGAGGTCAGCCTTGAGTTGGGGAGAGGCTGTGGGGCCCCAGGCTAGCCACCCTCTCCTCCCTGGATCCCCGCAATCTGGAGGCCCTGGGCCTCTCAGTCCAGGAACCACAGAGACAGTGGGCGTGAAGGCAGGGGAATGACTGTGGGCTGATGCCCATGGAGTCCCAGAAGGAGAGATGAGCAGGGCTCTGTGCGCCTGTCGGGCCTAAGAACCTGGTACTTCAGTTTCTCCCACGTGATGGACTAGGGGAGTCAGGTCGGGAACTGTGGCCTGACGCACCTGGTGGTTCTGATACGCCGTCACGGCCGTGAACTGGGTCTCCGCAAAGATGAAGGACTTGAAGTTCTCCTGGGCATAGCGCTCGCTGTCTTTGCGCGGGTCCACGAAGACCACGTGGAAACGCGGCTGGTAGCGGTGCATGGAGTTGAGGATGATCTGTGGGGCGGGCAGGCGGCGGCAGCCAGCCTTCACTGAGGCTGACGCCCTTCCTCCAGGGCCCCCCACCCCCGCCCCGTCTCATAACTGCTGGTGCCGCGTGTGAGGTTGCGAGTCTGCAGTTCTGAGTCAAAGGCCCCTTTGTGTCTGAGCTTTCAGGAGGCTTGGCCTCTCTCACTCCCACATCCCAGCCATCACAGGATGGTTTGGGATCTGACCACCTCTCCTACCCTGTGGCCTCCACGCCGCCCAACCACCACCATCTTCCTCCTGGATTTCTGCAGCCACCTCCCAGCTGCGCTCCCTGCCTCTACTTGGTGCCTCTGCCTATTTTCCACATAGCAGCCCTCATGAGCTGCAGCTCAGAACCACCACCCCCCATCCGTGTCTCCCACCCCACACAGAGTAAAGATCTGAATCCTCTCCACAGCCAGCTGGTCCTGCAGATCAGCGAAGGCCACCCCTAGTATCTCTTCCCCTCCCGCTGCCGCTTCTCGCTCCACTCCAGCCACACGGAGCCTCCTTGCAGGTCCTCTGACTCCCCAGTATCCTCCTGCCTCAGGGCCTTTGCACTCGCTGGCTCCTCTGCCTGCCATAGCTCCCTCTTCTATATACACAGGCTCCCTCCTCCACTCCATCAGACTTCTCTTC
This sequence comes from Bos taurus, assembly GCF_002263795.3. Classification (NCBI taxonomy): domain Eukaryota; kingdom Metazoa; phylum Chordata; class Mammalia; order Artiodactyla; family Bovidae; genus Bos; species Bos taurus. The sequence continues at coordinate 45,484,295 of NC_037356.1, forward strand.
AAATAGCCTCAGTTGCCACTCTGTCTGAGACCCCTTCCCTGTTTCCTTTTTCTCCTGACATCAGCCTGATCTTTGCCTTGGACAAAGTGTCAACGATGCTATGTTCCTGCGTTTGTGGTGGGCCTGGGCAGTTCCCTCTGCTGTCCGACCCCCTGGCCAGGTGGAATTGGGCATCAAAGCCCCAGCCGGTTCTGGCCCCAGGCTCCATCACACTCAGGCCCCAGTGTCCCCTGTCCTGGCCCAACCCCTCCCCACGGTGGCCCGGGCCTCACGTGGCCGTTTTCATCCAGCAGGTTGTTGGTCAGCTTGAGCTTGTCAAAGGACACAATCTGACGCATCCACTGCGCGCCCTTGGCCGGTGAGTCGGGGTGGAAGTGCACGCGGCCGGGCGTGGCCGGGTCCGCCTTGCCTGCCACCAGCCAGGCGGAGCTGTGGAAGGCATACCTGGGGACGGAGCGAGGTGGCGAGGGCGCCCTGACTGCACCCCAGGGCGCCTACCTCGTCTCTCTGCTGCCCCCACCTGGAGCCAAGACTGACGGGGGTCAACATGTCCCCTACTGCCCACGTGCTGGCCCATATGCACAAGAGGAACCAGAGGCTCCAGAAGGGTGTCCGGTCTGGGGTCCCCGCAGTCACGCCTGCCGCCCCGGGCTAGCCCCCTCCATCCCTGCCTGGCAGGGATAGACCCCCGACATGGCTCCGACTGGCCCCTGTTCACCCAGGGAGCGGGTGGGCTTCTGCTTCCCCGTCTCAGTGCCTGAAGTCTAAGCTGCAAGCCCCAGACCTGTATCTCTTGTCGTCCAAAGGCACAAAATCCATGAGCAGGGCGTAGTCAGCCAGCGAGTCCATGCCCAGTATCTTCACCTGGAAGGTGGGGAACATCCTCCTGCGGGAGGGGGTGCTCAGCAGCCCCGGCATGGTTCCAGCCTGTCCCCCCTCCCACCACCCCCTCACGCCCCCGTGCTCATACCTGCCCGCCTTGGTGACGATCATCTCTGTGCCCAGCTGGTTGAACTCTTCCCACAGAGCCTTCATCTCCAGCTGAACCGTCACACTGGACACACGTGGGTTCTTGGGGCCCTGCTCAGTGGGCTCAGCCACCGCTGGGGCCCCTGTGGAAGCGGTGGAAGGGCCTGATGGTAACATGGAGTCTGGCTGGGGCTCCCAGCTGGAGCTGGTCGTGGGCAGTGTGTAGGTCTCTGAGGGGGCAAATACCCCAAGGCTAGCAGAGAGGAAGGCTGGGGAGAGAGGACAGGATGTGGGCCTTTGGCCTCTGTTCTCCTCACCCCCCGCCACTCCACCTGGCCAGCCTTCATCTTTCAGGCTGCACTAAGATGCCTCTTCTTCCAGGAAGCCCTCCCTGATCGCCAGGCCTGTGTTCCCATAGTATCCCTAACTCAGCATCACTTCATGAGGTAAATGTTCACTTAAAGCTCCTGGAGGCCAGAGACAGGACCTGTCTGGCTTCCCAGGGAATCTTTGTGCCATCAGGAGGCTGTGTGGCCTTGAGCAAATTATTTCACCTCCTGGAACCTCAGTTTCCACATCTGTCCCAAGGAGTTCTTAAATCTGTCTTATTGAGCTGACATGAGGATTCATGAAGACACACACAGGGCCTGACACGCAGTAGGCCCTTCAGAAAGGACCTTGTTATGGATGATGGTACAGGTGGGGTTGTGGGGGGGTGGGGGTGGGGGAGTCTTTCTCAGTTCTGTGCAGACCTGGCTTCCTCTTGCTGCTTAAGGAACACTGAGCTGAAGGAGATCCCCAAATTACTGTGAATGACTCTTACCTATCTCTGACCCTGAAGTTGTGTTAATCACTCAGTCACGTCTGACTCTTTGTGACCCCATGAACTGTTGCCCACCAGGCTCTTCTGTCCATGGGATTCTCCAAGCCAGTTCTAACATCTTTCCTCTCTGGCCTCCTCACTTTTTTCTTAAGAGCCCCTCTTTTGGGCTTCCCTGGTGGCCTAGTAGTTAAGAATCCAACTGCCAATGCAGGGGATACGGGTTTGATCCCCGGTCCGGGAAAATCTCACGTGGCACAGAGCAACTAAGCCTGTGTGTCGTAACTCCTGAAGCCCACGGACCCTAGAGGCCGTGTTCTGCCTCAAGAGAAGCCACCATGATGAGAAGCCCAAGCACCACCACAAAGAATGACCCCTGCATGCAGCAACGAAGACCCAGAGCAGCCAAAAATAAATCTTAAAAAGATAAAAGAGCCCATTTTTGGTCTGCAGTCCTGGCACATGGCTTGTGCAAAAGTTTGCCATGGCTCCATCCTTCTTATTAAAAAAAATTTCTTTTAACTACAATGAGATACTTTATACCTACGAGGATGGCTATTACCAAAAACCAAAGCAAGTAACAAAAACAATAACCAAAAGAGTGTTACACGTGTTGGTGAAGATGTAGAGAAATTGGAACCTTTGTGCATTGCTGGTGGAATGTTAGACGGTGTAGCCCCTGTGGAAGACCACTGATGGTTCCTCAAAATATGAAAGATAGAATTACTACGAAAAGTGGAAGTGTTAGTCACGTCTGACTCCTTGAGTCTCCTGCATTGGCGGGCAGATTCCTTACCACTGTGCCACTTGGGAAGCCCATGTCTGACTCTTTGTGACCCTGTGGACTACAGCCTGCCAGCTTCCTCTATCCATGGAATTCTCCAGGCAAGAATACTGGAATGCCCAAAAGAACCAAGAGCAAGTAGCTGAACAGATACGGGTTCATTGGTATTCAGAGCAGCATTGTTCGCAACAGCTAAAATGTGGATGCAAACCTAGTGTCTGTCCACTGATGGATGAATGGATAAGAACGTGTGTATCCAGACAAGGAAATATTATTCAGTCTTTGAAAGGAAGGGTATTATGATGCAGACCATGACATGGATGACCCTTGAGGATGTTATGCTAAGTAAAACAAGCCAGTCACAAAAGGACAAAGACTGTATGATTCCATTCATAAGAGGTGCCTCGTAGCGAAATTCATAAACAGAAAGTGGATGGCGGTTGCCAGGGGCAGGGAGAGGGAATGAATTAATGTTCAATGGGGACAGTGTTTCAGCTTTGCAAGATGCAGAAAGTTCTGGAGATAGATGGTGGTGATGGTTGCACACCAATATGAATGTGCTTAATGCCACTGAACACTTAAAAATACTTAAAATGATAGTTTTGATGTTATGTTTGAAAAAGTGAAAAAGAAACTGTTAGTCGCTAGTCATGTCTGACTCTTTGAGACCCCATGGACTCTTGTCTGCCACGTTCCTCTGTCCATGAAATCTCCAGGCAAGAATACTGGATTGGGTTGCCATGCCCTTCTCCAGGGGATCTTCCCGACTCAAGGATCAGACCTGGGTGTCCTGCATTACAGGCGGATTCTTTACTGTCTGAGCCATCAGGGAAGACCCATGTTATGTATATTTTAACACAAAATTTTAAAACTAGAAAAGACATCCTGAAAAGCAGACTGTTCATTTCTAGCAGCCCCACATGGGTTGAGAACCTAGTAAAACTGTGTGATCCCCTGGGCAGACGTAGAATTATGGTGCTGGATGGATGGATGGATGGACAGATCCATGGATGGAGGGAGTTTCCTGGGATGATCACAGTTTCCTGTGATGAGTTGACAGGCGGGCAGCACCTGGCCAGAGCCAGTGCATAGCAGGTACCAGGTGAGAGTGTGGGGTCCAAGGTCAGTGGCCCCATCCTCAGCAGCCCTGAGAGCCACGTGTGAGAAGTGGCACCTCACTAAAGTCCCTGGAAGCTCTGCAGTCTGGGGATGGGTGGGTCTTACTGAAAGGGGACGGGCCATATCAGGTCTAAATCCCCCAGAGATGAAGGGTGGATGGGCCGATGTCCCCCATCACCTGGACCAGGCCATCAGGTGGGCAGCTGCCCATCACTTAGCTGTCCTGCTGGGGCAGGTACATTATCCAGATAACCAACGCCAGCCCCAGCGTCTTTGGTGATGTGTCCCAGGGGAAAGAGGCTCATGGTTTTGCTGGGCCTGGGGGCTTCGCAGGCTGGTTACTGGCTCCCCAGTCTTCTGAGCCTATACCCTGCCCCTCCTGGTTTACATGCTGCCCTGTGCTGCCCTCAGTAACTCTGGGGAGGGGCCTGTCCTCTGCCCACTTCCTCTGAAAGCCAACACCTCTTGATTGCCAATTTCCACCGACATGGAGTCAGATTTGGAGGGGAAGTTGCGGCTCCTTGTCCACCTTGATACACAAGGGGTGAGGCCCATAGAAAGGAGGGGCCAGGCCCAAGGTCCCCCATGCCTGATAAGGCTTTCACCTCCCAGAAATGGCTCTATCCTGCTGCCTATCAGCACTCCCACATTTGCACTTGGATGGCTGCATGGGCCCCGCCTTGGTGGGGCCTGAGGCCTCAGCCTGGGCTGCCTCTGCCCCATCCTCTTGCCCAGGCCCTGGGTACAGTAGGGTTTCCCTGGTCCCCTAAGCTTAGACCCAGCCCCACCCCACCCACCCCGGAGCTTGAACCCACTTGTGGGACTGCCTTGGCCGCCTGCCCCTTACCTGCCATGGGACAGCCCGGACTTCCGGTTCCTGGAGACAGTGGTTCAGCTGGGGCCCCTGCCTGCCGCCCCGGTGGTCAGCCTCTCCTGGTCTCCCGGTCCATCGGCAGCACCGCTCGGTGCTCAGGCCCTCCCTCGGTCCCCAGCCTCCTGGCAGGTCTGTCCTTCCTTCCTGGATCGTCTACGTCTTGGTTCTCTCCTCAAGCCAGGCACCTGGTCTCTGCAGGTGGGACCTCGGCTCTGGGGTGTGCAGAGCCCCTTCTGCAAGCCACCCTCAGACTGGACTGCTCGAGGCCCCGGGCTGGGCTCCTCCAGCTGCAGGCGCGATGCTGTGCGGGAGGAGGGCAGGTGGGGAAGCGCTGACGTGGCGAGGCCGCCTCTCCCCCTCCCGGTCCCTGCTCCTGGCTTCCTCCCCTCCCATTGGAGCCCCCCAGCCATTCCTGATCAATGGGCCCAGATGCACGCAGGGCCGGGGCCCATCTCCAGGACAGGCTGGGAGATCCGCAGGGGTCTGGGCCCGGCTGAATGGAGGGGCCAGGGCTGACAGGGCCTCGGGGAGGTCGAGGAGCTGCGGTAGAAGCATGGAAGGCTGAATGGCAGAGGCGCTGCCCTCTTCCCGGGACCCAGACCCCTGACCGGGAGCTGCTGTCATGCAATCACCAGGGACCTTGGGCCGGAAAGGCAAGGGGGCAGCAGCCACGTGTATGAGCAGAAGCAGAGTCCCACCCTGGACTGGGGGGTGGGAGGCCAGGTCCTCCTGACCGCTCAGCCTATGAGCTGTGACACCGGCAGGACCTGACAGCCCTGAGCCTCGGTTTCCCCAACTGAACTAAGTGCATAATCGCTTCTGCCTGGGATGGGCTGGCCCCGTCTGGGGGGTGCAGTAAGCTGTCCCCATCTTGGCTGATGGTGCCTACACGGTCCCCACAGGGTCGGGGAAGGCTGGCCCAGGTCAGAGGCCTTGGGGGCAAGTCCTGACCGGGCACCTTCCCCAGCAGCCCCTGGCTATCTGGAGTGGGGCATTCACGGAACACGCAGATGGCCAGTCAGAAAGGGAGGGGGGTCCCCCCACGCTGCTTCCTGCGGTGTGGCCCAGCGCAGGTCATCGGACTAACCCTGGGTTGGCCCACTCTAGGGCCCTGGCTGGGGCACCAGGCTCGAGAGCGCACTGGGCTGGGCCTAGCGTGCCCGATCACGGTTCCCAAAGTCGACTGGACCCCACAGCTCCTCCACAGTCGAGCTCTGGGGACAGCGTGACACCCCGGCCCCTCCCGGACCCACACACTGGGGGCAAACTCTCCTCCCTCAGCTCAGGGGGGCTGCTGCCTCACCACCACCCCCCCCCCGCCGCCCCATGCCCCAGGTCCCTGGGGCCAGGCTGGGAGGAATCCCACCGGGAGAGTGAGGGCCAACCCTGGCACAGACCCAGCCCTGGGGTCTGCTGCTGGGCAGGATGCAGCAAGTCCTCTGCCCTTGTGAGGGAGAGTCCCAGAGGCTCCCAGGGGCCGCCTAGTGAGGTGGAGCCATGCTACCCTGTCCCAGGAGCCACGGTGGGGCAGGGGGGAGATGGGAGAAGTGATGGGGTTGGCGCCCCCTCAGCCTGGACTCCCAGGGGCCTGGGGGCCTACTGGCTTCTGGGTGTGTGTGTGTGTGTGTGTGTGTGCGTGTTTGCACTCGCCTTTGGTCTGTGAGATGGGAAGCCTGCCACATGTATGTGAGCTCACTGGCATGCCAACCCATGGGCACACACAGACTCAAGACTCAGTGACCTGCCACCACTCGTGTGCACAAGTGCACATTCTCCTCTGCACAGAAACACATGCTGTCTCTTACACGCATGCGCGCGCACACACACGCAGGCACGCCTCCCTTCTGCACAGCCTCTTCCCCAGCCAGTCCGCTCTTCCTGCCCGAGGCACCTCCTGGCCCCCTGCCCCCTCATCCATCTTGCCTGCCAGCCTGTCCCGGGTGCCCCCATATCCTTCACACCTTCTCATCTCGCTGCTCAATAGCAGGAGGCAGCGCGGCAGTGGCCGCGGGGAGATGGATGGGCCGGGTGAGGGTGTAGAGGGCCCAGGCAGGGAGAGCTGGGGAGGACGGAGCTCCGGGCTCCTCCAGCCCCCATGTCAGGCAGGAGCGAAGCTCTCAGGCACAGGGGTGGGGAGGCCTGGACGGTGAGGCCATGCCCAGGCCCCATCCCGCCCCGGCCAGCATGGCCCTGTGGTGGACAGTGCAGAGAGTGCCTGGTCAGGACAGAGGGGACCCCAGGGGCAGGACTGGGCCTGCTTCCTCCCGGACGCTGACCGTCTCAACCTCCCTGCTGGGACTTCCCCCACCCTACCTGCCCTACCTGTACCTCCTCCCTGCACCCCTGCACCTGGGCAGGTGGTCCCAGATGGGGAGAGCCTTGTTGAGCTGCACCCCTTCCCCAGCCTTGACGCCCCCTGAGTCCCATGAGCACTGGGCTCATTACACACCTGGAAACACGCATCTGGGCTGTGCCACCAGCCACATATGGATCCTTCTGGAAGAAGGGCCAAAGTGCTGAGGCTCTCAGAAAAATGTGTGCTCACCTATACAGCGCCTGGGCAGACATGCCTGGACACCTGCACACATGGGCACATACACAGCCACACACTTCTGCCCTCCCAGATCGACTCTGTGGGCCTGTGAACATAGGGGGTTTGGAGCCCTCCTCTGGACCATGGCCTCCTCTGAAAGCCCCCCTGCTGGCCCCAGGGCAATCTTTCTTCAAGTCCCACCCCCACCCCCACGCACTATGGGATCTTCCCCCTGGGCTGTGATGAAACAGTGTGGGCACAGAGACAGTCAGCCCTGGCCACAGAACACACAGCAGGTCTAAGACCACCCTGAGGCAGACCTGCCCCAGATCCCGAGGTCACAGAGACGGGTCCTCTCCCGCACAGGAGAGAGGACAGGAGCTGTGGACCCCTGGACACCTTCCATTTTATAGAATGGGAAACTGAGGCATGGAGGTGCGGGTTCGGCAAGAAACGTGGCACACAGTGGGGGGCAGAGAGGGGCCCTGGGCTGCAGATTGTGTCTCAGGACCCACTGCTCAGAAGGGAGGTCTGAGGCCAGGCAGGTGTGGCCTGGGTTGTGGGCCCAGGCTGGGGCGGGGGGCCAGTGTGGGCAGGGCAGGCCTGGAGAACGTGAGCTTCTCTGTTTGGATGAAGACAATGCCCGTCTCATGGTTGGCGCCGTGTTGATGAAATGGGGTATGCGGTGGGCTCCCCCTCACAGAGCACGTCCTCACCACTGAACATCTGGAAGATGAGTCACAGTGGCCGGAAGGCTTGGTCCTGGGAGAGGACCCAGGGGCCAAGGCTGCTGGGGCCAACCTCTGCCCTGGCCCCAAAGGGGGCAACCCAGCAGGGACTGCCAAGAGATGCCCCTCACTGATGGCCCTGCCCACCTGCCCCTTCACTTCCTCAGTCAACGCAACGGGGTGTCTGCTGAGACGCCAGCTGGCTGTGTGTAGAAATGGAGACCCCAGTTACCTCAGAAAGATGCTTGCCCTTGTGTGCCCTGGTGGTCACAGGTGCGGATGGCGAAGTCTGGCTTCAAAGCCTTGGTATCTGTGTGATCTTGAGCAAGGCATTTAACTTCTCTGGGTCTCAGCTTTCCCATCTGTAAAACTGGGATTATACGATCTCCTCCTATCATCCTGAGGTTTAAATTAAACAGCTAATAGTGCTTAAAACAGGGTTTGGGGGGAATTCCCTGGCAGTCCAGTGACTAAGACTCAGTGCTCTCACTATGGTGGTCTCAGGTTCGATCCCTGGGGAGTTGAGATCCTATAAGCTGAATAATCCGGACACATAAAACAAAACAAAACAGAACAAAAACCAGTGTCTGACACGTAGTAACTACAATATAAAAGTGTATTAAATAAAATCTTAAATTGTGGGAGAAATCACTCAAAATCACTATTTAGCATCTGCAGAGAAGATGGGTCTGTAGCCCCAAACACTGAAAGGACAGCGTTTCCTCCACCGTAATGTTACAAGTAACGTGACACCTCAAAATAAAACCTGAAGCTGTAATAAGAGCAGAGAAGTCCAGCCAAGTTCTGACTTTTTCTTGTCACTGTTATTTGGTCCTTTAAAAAGGATCATATTTTTGACATGTCAGCCTCTTCCTAATATTTCTCTTTGCACCCCCATTTTGCTGTGCCCTCGGCGGGAGGCTCGGCTTGCTGTGGGAGCCAGATCTCTGCTTCCCCAGGAGGGATGAGCAGGGCTGACGAAGGAAAGAGGTGGAGGCCCCTGAGATGGAAACCCACGGAGGAAGCTGCTCCGGCTGGTCCCTGGGCTCAGGAGCACAGGGCGGGAGGGCCAGTGCCAACAGCTGGTCCTCGCTGAAGCTCCTCCCACCTCTGAAGGCCAGTTGAGGGGCTTTGCTGCTGTTGTTGCTCAGTCGCTCAGTCGTATCCAACTCTTTGCCACCCCATGGACTGCAGCACACCAGGTTCCCCTGTCCTTCACTCTCTCCCAAAGTTTGCTCAAGCTCACGTCCATTGAGTTGGTGATTCCATCCAACCTTTTCATCCTCTGTTGCCCTCTTCTCCTCCCGCCTTCAATCTTTCCCAGCATCAGGATCTTTTTCCATTGAGTCGGCTCTTTGCATCAGGTGGCCAAAGTATTGGAGTTTCAGCATCAGCCCTTCCAGTGAATATTCAGTGTTGATTTCCTTTAGGATTGACTGGTTTGATCTCCTTGCAGTCCAAGGGACTCTCAAGAGTCTTCTCCAGCACCACAATTCAAAGCATCAGTTCTTTGGCGTTTAGCCTTATATAAGGTCCAGCTCTCCCTGGGGAACAGTTATTAAGCAGGCTAGGGCCCTGCCTCTGGGACTGCAGGACCCGAGGGCCCATGGCGGGCAGGGGTGTTGCTCAACAGCGACCCCATGTGGCGGGCCCTATAGAGCTGCAGCTGGTGGGCTGCCTCTTCTTGCCAACCTCCTCCTCTCCAGTTGTAGAGCAGGATGACCCAGTTCCCGTAACAGCGAGGAAGGGGAGATGGGGAGAGGGAGACGCTGGACTTCCTGCTAATGCGCATAGGGATGCTCACAGAATCCACGAGAGGGTTTAATGAAAGAGAGAGTTCCGTATTTGCCCCTCCCAGCAGGTGAACTGGGTGGTGCCTGCTCCACACCCTCTCCCTTCCACGGTGAGGGAGGAGTGTCCAGGTTGTCAAGGCGCCCCCGCCTGCCTTCCCCGGCACTGGGTCCAGCGTCAGTGCCAGGGTTGCCTGAGCAGCTCCACCCTCTAGGTGAGCCGCCCCCACACTGGCCACGTGCTCGCTGCTGGTGCCTGAGAGGTCCTGCCCCCCACCCCCGGCAGTGACAGGGCCACCGCGGCAATGAGATGGCTGGCATCTACCCGGCCGGGCACCGGCCGCGGGCCCTGGGGGAGCTGCAGAGACCCAGCTTCTCCACCCTGCCTGTGCTGGTGGCCTGCTGCCACCTCGACATAGACCCGGACCTCAGTCGTGTCTTCACCAGCTCCTGAGTGTCCTGGTCTGCTGCTCTAGGGCCCGAACTGGCAGGTGTCCAATCTGAGCCCACCATCGTCCTGCTGGTCTCAAGGCACAGGGAGGGCAAGATGAAGACTAAGCCCCCAGCGCCTACTGGGTTCCCATGCCAGGACCCTGAGGCTGGGTCTCCCCCGGGCAGCTGGTCCCAGGCCTTCTTTACGACCAGCCCTTGTCCTCCCAGGAGGTCTCGGTCTGGCTCCAGAGCCAGCCCAGCAGCCGGGGCTCCCTCCAGTCCAGCCCTCTCTACAGCGCCCAGCTCACATGCTTTCTTCTGTCCCCCCTCCACCTGGACGGCGGGGCCTGTGGGGCCTGTCGGGGTGCTGGCACCTCCATAAGGTAGCTGGCGGGGGTGGACGGGGTTGAAGTCTGAGGCTGGGTCATCCAGGGGGGTGGGGGTCCGTCCTAGCGCCCTCCGGGGATCTGGAGCAAAGGGAGGGCAGAGACCTTCTTTAGATGCTGAGTCCTGCCCCAAGGCCACAGGTGGGAGGCCTTGTACCAAGGCCACTGACACGGAGCCCAGAAGCAAGGTCAGCTCCGGGCCCGACAGATCCCCTTTGTTGCCCAAAGCCTCCTCCCCCCGCCCATCATCACTGTAGGCTTCCTGACCCCAAATTAGGCTAGAATGTGCACCCCAGCAGTCTCTCTCCACGCCCTAACCAATCACCTAACCTCCTAGCAGGAATTTTGTCTTGAGGCTATAAAACTGGCGACTAACAGGAGAAAACTTTAGGCTCTCCCTGGCCTGTCAGGGGGGCGGTGGGCTGCATTTGCAGCGCCCTCATCATCTCTGTCCCCTGCTGTCCACTCAGTCCCTTCTGCAGTGCTCTGTCCCTGCAAACTCCTTTCCAACCCACGCTCGGGCTGCCTCAGCATTAGGGTCCCAGGCCAGGACCCTGGAGACCCGCAGAGGGAGCACAGCTCTCATTCCTGCTGCACTGCGGCTCGAGACCTGGGCTCCAGAAGCTCAGCGACTTGGCCGATCCCGGGCAGCGGTGGTGGAGGGAGCCGGTGGGTGAGTGTGTCTGCCCGCCTGAGGGTCCCTGCTCCCTGCTTCCTGCTTCTCCCAGGGCAGGGACCTCGGAGACCCACTTTATGAGTCAGAAGCCACAGCCTTTGTTCAAGGGGCCCGCCCAGGCCGCTGGGCCTCCTGGGAAGGAAGGGGGGCCTGATCAGCAGCCCCCAGCTATGGGGGGCAGTTTCTGGAGACCCGGATGCTTCCTGCCAGGAGGTGTGGGGCCTCCTGCTCTGGGAAGGACAGCATTAGGGGGTCCTGGAAAGTTAAGCTCCCTTGGCTGAGGTCCAGCTTCTGTGTCTCAGAAGGTGTTTTTATATATACATGTATTTTTTATTATTAATTTATTTTTTAGATTGAAGGAGAGTTGAGAGGCCCTTAGACAGCAAGGAGATCAAACCAGTCAATCCTGAAGGAAATTAACCCTGACTATTCATTGGAAGGACCGATGCTGAAGCTGAAGCTCCAATACTTTGGCCACCTGATGCAGAGTCGACTCACTGGAAAAGACTCTGATGCTGGGAAAGATTGAGGGCAGGAGGAGAAGGGGATGACAGAGGATGAGATGGCTGGATGCCATCACCAACTCGATGGACATGAGATTAAGCAAGCTCCGGGAAATGGTGAAGGGCCCACAAGCCTGGTGTGCTGCAGTCCATGGGGCCGCAGAGTTGGACACGATTTAGTGACCAAACAACATAGTCGAGTCACAATGTTGTGTTTTATGTATATATTTTTCAAATAATTTCCATTACAGTTTAGCATAAGATATTGAATATAGTTCCCTCTGCTGTATAGTAGGACCTTGTGGCTTATTTTATATATAGTAGTTTGTGTATGTTAATCCCATACACCGAATGGATCCCTCTCCCACTTCCCCTTTGGTAACCATAAATTTGTTTACTACGTCTGTGAATCTGCTTCTGTTTTGTAAATAAGTTCATTTGTACTATTTTTGTGGCTCCACATGTAAGTGATAGTCTGTAGTATTTGTCTTGGTCTGACTGACTTCACTTAGTGTGATAATCTCTAGGTTCATCCACATTGCTGCAAATGACATTATTTCATACTTTTTATGGCTGAGTGGTATTTCATTGTGTATATATGTACCACATCTTGTTTATCCATTCATCTGTTGTTGGACATCTAGGTTGCTTCCATCTTTTGGCTATTGTAAATAGTGCTGCGATGAGTATTGGGCTGTATGTATCTTTCTGAATTAGTCTTCTCCAGATATACGCCCACTAGTGGGATCGCTGGGTCATCAGTTTCTCTATTTCTAGTTTTTCTAAGGAACCTCCATACTGTTCTCCATAGTAACTGCACGGATTTATATTCCCACAGAAAAGTGTAGGGGAGTTCCCTTTTCTCCACACCCTCAGAAGGTATTCATAGAATGGAAGGGCATCAGGGAACTGGCACAAGAGCCCCCAGAAACAGCAGCCTCCAGCCCCAACCGAGTGTGCGAGTAAGTGCGTGTGAGCACCCGTGTCTGCCTGTCTGAGGATCTGTGTGTTCACACCTGTGCTAGGTGTACCAACACGTGTGCAAGCCACAGCGGTGAGACCAGTCCGGAGGTGGGCCAGCTATTGCCCCTCTGAGCCCCAGGAAGTAGAAGGACCCCCAGCCCCCACTGGCTCCAACACCCCCCTCCCCGAAAGGCTGTGTGACCTGGGGAGTCGGTGCCTTCTCCGGGCCTTGGCTCCTGCCTGTGAGATGGGAGTGAGGCTCCCTCCTGGGTCGGGACAGCTGAGAGGAGTGAGGGGTGAGGGGGCAGGTGCAACCCTGGAGGACAGACACGGGCACAGCAGATGCTGGCCTGGAGGGCACAGACGTCTCTAAGGACCCATGTTCTTCACTGCAGGTGGGGAGGCTGAGACCCAGACAAACCCAGCTTCCCAAACCAGGTGTGGCTGGAGCCGTTAGAAATTACTCTGTACTTCGGGAGCCTAATTATAGTTCTGACATGAGAGAGGCCTTCCTAACCACCAGGGCTGCTCAGCCTAGGGGGTGAGTTCTCTGTCACCAGACATGTTCAAGCAGAGGGTCAACAAATCTGTCAGAAAGCTGCAGAGGGGACTCTGGTCCTGAAAGGGGCTGGACTGGTGGCCCAGAGGTCTGTCCAGCCGGGCGTCTATTCAGACAAAGCCCCAAGGGCAGGACCTTTCTGCTCCTGGACAGGACCCCTGCCTTCTGGGAGCCACTGAGCACCCGGGGTCGTGGACAGAGACCTGGAGGCTGGCAGGGTGCTCACAGAAGGGTGCAGCTGTGGCTGCCCAAGGCCCAGGTGATCAGCTTCTGTTCGAAGTCAGAATAGGGTGGGTAGCGGATGTTGTTCAGCATCTCCAGGCCCGGGTGGGAGAGCAGGCAGGCACGGTGGTGGGAGAAGGTGTCGAAGGAGAACTTGCCGTGGTATCTTCCCATCCCACTTTGGCCTGCACGGGCACGGAAGTGAGGGTCTAAGGCGAGGCCGAGGAGCCCGCCACCACCACCAGCAGCCCACCACCCAGCAGGGAGCCCAGGGAAAGCCAGGCCACGTGAAGAGCCATTTTGCAGAGAGGGAAACTGAGGTCCTGAGAGGCCAGGGGGCTGGATCAAGGTTGAACCGTGAGTGAAGGGCAAACTGAGCCTTCCTGGGTCTGGCGCGCCCACCTGGGCTTCCCTGGGAGTTGGGGCTGGAGGGTGAAGAGGGCGGGGCTCACCGACTCCCGCGAATGGCAGGGAGGTGAGGGTCAGGAGGGCGGGGCTCACCGACTCCCCCGAATGGCAGGGAGGTAAGAGTCAGGAAGGTGAAGCCCTGATTCCCTGCGAAGTTGCCGCTGCTGGTCCTGTCCAGCATCTGCTTCACTGCCTGGTGGGAGGCGGAGGCCAGGGTGAGGGGTGGAGCGGAGGCTCCGCATTCCACAGCGAGCAGAGGCGCCTCCCCGGTCTCCATCCTCTGCTGAGTAAGTGTCGCCCCTCTGAGTTCATAAAGAGGAGCCCGCGGTCCCGAGAAGTGCCTGTGAGGGTTAGCAGCCGCAGCAGACAGGCAGCCCGCCCGGCTCCGCCTGCAGGGTCTCACCTCTGCTCTACCCCATCCGCCTTCAGGGGCTCTGCACACCCATACAGAACTTTTGCACGGTTTAGGAAAAGAAGGATGTTTGGGGCAGGGCAGATAGAAAGGGCACCTCCTTGTCTGGGTGGAGGCTGCCCCGGCCAGGGCAGGCAGCTGGCCACCCACCCGTTGGTAGGTTCTTGGTGCTGCCCTCACCAAACCCACCCCTGTCTCAGCGGGACACTTGTATTCAGGGAGCCGTCGTCCAATGGCCTGGATTATAGTCACCCTGGAGTTGTCTGCTCCCTGACCCTTGTAAGTGGGCTGGGAAAAGGGAGGTGGCTAGTCTCACCCCTTTGGGCCCCTCTGTTGCCCCCACCTTCGTCCAGCCCCACCTGGCTGCTGTTGGAGAAGGCGTAGAGGGCCAGGGGCTTCTCCCGACGGTTGATGAAGTCGATGGCCTGGTCCAGGCTCCTCACGTTCACGATGGGCAAGATGGGCCCGAAGATCTCCTCCTGCATCACCGGCTCGGTCTCCTTCACGTCCACCAGCACTGTGGGGGCTGCCCGAGACAGGGGCCGGCTCAGCCCAGGGGCAGGGCCCTGTGGTAGGCGGGGCCTCTGGCGGGCGGGGCCTATGGTGGGCGGGCCCGCGGGCTGTCAGGGGCCAGGGACCTGGATGTCCCAGGGACGGTACTCTCCCCGCAGCCCCCGGGAAGTGACCACGAGGGGCTCCCCAGCCTGACCGGGGCCCGTGGGGCCCAGAGAACCAGCCTTGGTCTCACAGTCAGAGGGTGACCCTATCTTAGACCCCAGAGTCTGAGGCCCCAGGTCCCAGCCTGTTAGACCCTCGAGTGGTTCGGCTCAGGAGACCAGGGTTCTTTGTTCACAGCAGAGCGGACGCTCAGGACGGGCAGTGGGAGCTGAGAACCGGAATCGTGGGCACATAGCACCTGGCATTGTGTAGCCCCTGGAGCAACAGATCGTGGGGCTGAAGTTGGGAAGCTGAGCCTAGAACTCTGGGGTCTGAGCTTGGAGACCCAAATAATCCTAAAGGAAATCAGTCCTGAATATTCATTGGAAGGACTGATGCTGAAGATGAAACTCCAATTTATGGCCACCTGATGCGAAGAACTGACTCATTGGAAAACACCCTGATGTTGGGAAAGATTGAAGGTAGAAGGGGATGACAGAGGATGAAATGGTTGGATAACGTCACCGACTCGATGGACATGAGTTTGAGCAAGCTCCGGGAGTTGGTGATGGACAGGGAGGCTTGGCATGCTGCAGTCCATGGGGTCGCAAAGAGTTGGTCACGACTGAGTGACTGAACTGAACTGAGCTTGGAGAACTTGGGCCAGAGTGTGGAGTCGTGGGGTCGTGGGCTTAGACCCCAGCAACAGGAAACACCAGTGTCACAAAGTCGTGGTACCAGGCTGGGCTGTAGCGGTGGGGTCGTGGGAGCCTCAGAGCCCAGACTCAGGGCCCAGCTGTGGCCCCCAGTGTGGAGGTGCCTTCCCTGGGGTGGGGGTGGGGGTGCGGCACAGTGGCAGGGAGGGCGGGGCTCACCGATATAGAGATCGCTTTCATCACTCTGGCCGCCGATGACCACGCGGCCGCAGCTCAGCAGGCCCCGGAGCCGCTGGAAATGCTTCTGGCTGATGATGCGGCCCAGGTCCGGGGACCTCTGGGGGTCGTTGCCATAGAAACGGGTGATGGCGCTCTGCAGGGCGGGCACCAGCTTCGCCTGCATCTCGGGACTGCACAGGACATAGTCGGGGGCCACGCAGGTCTGGCCGGTGTTGAAACAGCGAAAGAAGGCCACCCGGTTGGCCACGGTCTGGGGGTCGCAGTTGTCGTCCACGTAGCAGGGGTTCTTGCCTCCCAGCTCCAGCGTGACGGGCGTCAGGTGCTTGGCGGCAGCAGCCATGACAATCTTGCCAACTCGAGGGCTCCCTGGGGACATGGTATTTGACTCACCTGCTCTTGGCCGGATGGTTCAGGCACCACCTTCCTGGCTCCATCCTGGCTCACCCACTGGGGTCTGTCCCCGCCCTGCAGCCCCAGGACCGCACCCTGCCAGGCCCACCTGCCCCAGATGATTGCCATCAGGGATGCTCCACACCGCTGGCCATCGCCTCCTCCCTGCCCCGCCTTCTCCAGCCTCTTCTCCAACATCCCTCTTTCCCCAGGACACCAGCCGGGGCCCCCCTCACCCGTGAAGAAGATGTAGTCGAACTTGTGCTCCAGCAGCCGCCCCGTCTCCTCGGGCCCGCCCAGCACCACGGCAAAGCAGCTCTGCAAGGGGGCGGGAGGGATGCACGGCTCAGGGGACCCTGCAGGATCTCCCACTGGTGGGAGCGGGGATGTGGGACACAGGCTCACCCTCACCTGGTCCAGGTATCGGGGCAGCACCTTGGCCAGGACCTTCATCGTGCTCTTGCTGATCTCCGAAGGTTTCAGCACCACGCAGTTACCTGTGGGGCGGGGCGGGGCAGGGGGAGGGCGGGGCCATGTGTAGCCACGCCCATCTCCATTCGGTCCTCCGGCCTAGTGCAGCTGAGAGAGGTGCCCTATTGGCCCCGAGGCCACACAGCCCCAAGGATGGTGGCCAGACAGGAAGCAGGCCTTCTCAGCCACCTGGTGCCAGCTCCCTGCTCCTTCCTGGCTCTGGGGGAGGCTGGGAAGACAGGCAGGGGGCGTGAGGGTGGAGGTGTCCTCTCACCTGCAGCGAGGGCGCCCACCAGGGGCCCCAGGCTCAGGTTCAGGGGGTAGTTCCAGGGAGACAGGATGAGCACCAGGCCAAAGGGCTCCTTCCGGATGAAGACCGAGTCCAGCTGCGTCATCTGGGGTGTGGGACGGACAGTGAGGCCTCGCTAAGGATCAACCCAAAGCCCACCTCTCATAGCCCTCGACCTGCCTGTGCAGTGGAGTCCCCTCAAGGAGACCGCGGTCCCGAGAAAGTCAGTGACTCCCCCAGGGCCTGGGCCGGGCCACCCTGGAGTTGTCCCACCTGGCCAGAGGTCTCACCAGGTTCTTGGCCCCTGGCTCGTCCTTCATCCAGGTGTGCAGGTTCCTGAGAGCGAAGTCGACCTGGTTCTGGCAGAGGATGAGCTCTGAAACTTCCGAATGAAAGGCCGTCTGTGGTGGAGGTGAGATTCAGGGGTTAGGCCTGGGCGGGGTCGGGAGGGGAGCGCATCTAGTGCTGGAGGTCCCCAAGAGTCCTCAGGGTAGACACGGAGACAGTCTCCAGGGTGAGCACAGCCAGCCCCTGGGAACTGCAGTGAGGAGCATGAGTCCTGGGCTCTGCCGCTTTCTGGCTGTGGGACCTTGGGCAAGTGACTTAACTCTCACGTGCCTCACTTTCCCCATCTGTGACATGGGACAGCAGTCAGACCTGCCTCACAGGTTTACTGTTGACGTAGAGCAGCTAGCAGCCCAGGGAAGACTCTGCTGAACCACAGGACTGAGCTGGGGATGCAGCTGGCTCTAGCCCCCACCCCTGCCCTCCTCACCCACCCCTGCCCTCCTCCCCTCACCCCTGCCTGTCCTCACTCACCCCTGCCTGCTCTCACCCACCCCTGCCCTCCTCCCCTCACCCCTGCCCCACCCACCTTGTACAGGTCCTGAGCCAGCGCCTCCTGCAGAAGCTGCTTGTTCTCTTGCAGGAAGAGGCTCAGGCCCTTCAGCTGGGCAGCCCGGAACTTGGCCGGCCGCGTGCGCCCTGAGACGAAGGCCTCCCGCAGCCGCTGCAGGGTGTCTGCGAAGGGGTCCATCCTGCTGGGTGGGGGGCAACGTCGGTTGGGGTGCCCCCACCTCCACCACCCCTCCAAGGCCCCTACTCGCACCCACGTGGGCCCACGGACACCCTCACGGGGCCTCGAGGGGTTCTTTGCCTCAGAGACCACAGAACTTTGCAGTGGCAGAGGGGGAAACTGAGGTTGGGGTGTGCCGCAGGGCCCCGGAGCATGGGACTGTTCCCTGTGCCCTGGGGAGGTGGTCCTGGAACAGGGAGCAATGGGGTGGGCGGGGCATCCGTGGGAAGGCGCAGCTGACAGCCTGGAGCCTTGAGCCCATCTGGCCTTGATCTGACACCCAAGGGAACCCTGGCAGGGCTGGGAGGGGAGGGAGATGGGGCATGGGGGTGCGAAGAAGGAGCCCAGGAGGGCCTCTGAGGGGAAGTACCTGGACTTGGAGCAAGAAAGGGCTCTGAGCACCCCAACCAGGGCCCCAAAACCATACCATCGCCTGTGCCTCCAGGTCTCTCTATCTGAGTGTCTCTCTGTCTGAGTGTCTCTCTGCCCATGTCTGTGTGTGTTTCTCTGTGTCTGTCTGTGTCTCTCTTTTCTTCTGTGTGCCGATGTGAGCCATCTACCCTCAGGGTCCAGCAACATCTCACAGGCCTGAGCCCAGGACCTCTGCCTCAGCACTGACCATGGAGTGAGGCAGGTTTCAGCGTCCCCACTGGGCACCCTGCACCTCCCCCTCCTCCTCTCCCAGCCTCAGTCTCCTCATCTGGGGAGTGGGGACAGACTTCTTCGTGGGCGTGCACAGCACAGGCCTGGCCTGGGAACACCAGGGACATGGAAGTCCTGCTGGGTGGGAGGGGGAAGGCTGGCCATGTGGGTGAGGCCCCTCAGCAGGTGGGCAGCGGGAGTTCAGCTCTTAGGGGGAACCCAGGACCTGCCTGCTCCCACCTGTGGTTGGCAGGGCAGGTATCCTGGCCCTTTCTTGGGCTGGAAGGGGACCCGAGTTGTGCCCTCCCACAGCCAGGCCCGGGGTGGTCCTACCTAGACCCCTGTCCCTGCTCCAGATGGCAGAGGAGCAGAGGGAGATCAGGAAGTCCCACTCAGGCCCAGGCTCGGAGCCAAGACAACCAGGGCCATTTCCTCCTGAGCGTGTCCCGGAGCAGCTGGGACTGCGGGGCCACCTCTGGCTACCCGCCCTGCCCACCCTCGGTCCAGGGTGGCCAGGAGCACTCTTAGGCCTTCAAGTTCCAGAGCTGCCCCAGAGGCGCCAGCATCACCCGCCCCACCCAGCTTTCCCTGATGGAGTTCCGGTGGCGCCTGGTCCCATCGGCCCAGCTCTGGCTTTGTCCGTGGCTCTCTAGAGCCTCTCTAGGGCTAAATACCTCCAGAATGAATCAGCCCAGGGACCACATCCTCAGGCCCACCCCACCATTGCCCAATCAAATGAGGAGGCAGATGGCTTGGTGGGGCTGAGGTCAGCCCTTGTTTAGGGGGGTTAGGGATAGCCCTAGGTTTAGCCCTCCTCATGGGGGCTACATAGCAGCTTCAGTCGTGGGTCCTGTGACTCCACAGTCCCTCCCCCACCGGCACCGAAGTGTGCTAGTTTTAACCACTGGATTCCCAGGGAAGTCCTGCCCTGTACTTTTTATTGACTTCTCAACATCTTTCAGTAGCTTCCAAATTTTCTACCATGAGAATGCAACACTCCCAAAATCAGAAATGAACAGTGAGTGTTGTTTTTACAAGGCACTGCCCCCTTTCCCTGTCCCAACCCCTCCAGCACTTCCTGAGCACAGCCCAGGTCACACCTGGCTGGCCCCTGTCTATCCACATTTTCCCTCGGCCTGGGGAGCCTCCACCCCCCAGGTGTCACTGGGGTCTGAGGTGGGGGCATGGAGCGGGGGTCAGGGCAGCACGACCTCCCTGCGCTGAGCCAGGCCCCAGGCGCACGGACCCCCAGCCCTGGGGGCCCCATGGGGTCGGGATCCCATTTGTCTTCCCCACTCCCCCACCCTGTGCTGCTGGCCCGACCCCACATACCCTGGTGTGGACTCCGACCCTGGATGCTTTGCCGAACCTGGGCGCTTTGTGCCTGACATTCTGCCTCCAGATGTGCGCTCTCACCCTGCCTCTGCCTGTGCAGTCCCCCGGATGCCCTGTGCCCACGTCTGGCGGTGGAGAGGCACCTGAGTGACAAATCACCAAACTGAAGCTCCAGCTAGTCTGGCCTCCTGCTGATTCACACACAGCTGGCCCCCGGAACAGGTTTGGCAACTCCAGGTGACTCCAGGTGATGCTGTGATTTCTGGGAAGGACAGGCAGAAAGTCACCTGATTAAAAAAAAAAAAAGAAAGTTACCTAATTAAGGAGCAAAAGATAAGGTTGCTAAGTCACTAAGAGTCCAACTCTTTGCGACCCTGTGGACTGCAACCCCTCAGGCTCTTTTGTCCTCCACTATCTCCTGGAGTTTGCTCAAACTCATGTCCATTGAGTTGGTGATGCCATCCAGCCATCTCATCCTCTGCCGTCCCCTTCTCCTCCTGCCCTCAATCTCTCCCAGCATCAGGGTCTTTTCCAATGAGTCAGCTCTTTGCATCAGGTGGCCAAAGTATTGGAGCTTCAGCATCAGTCCTTCCAGTGAATATTCAGGGTTGACTTCCTTTAGGATTGACTGGTTGAATCTCCTTGCAGTCCAAGGGACTCTCAAGAGTCTTCTCCAGCACCACAGTTTGAAAGCATTTCAAACTTTGTCAGTGGGACCCTGGCAGCCTCCTCCAGGATGCCCTCAGCCAGCAGAGCTCTTCGAGTCACCCAGGTCCCCGCACCAGACCCTCATGTCTGTGCCTTCATTCCCACCCCGAAGGGCTCCTTCATTTGCGATCTCCTCATGTGCCCGACTGGTATCCTCGGGGCAGAGGAAAGGGCCCTGGCAGCTGCAGAGAGAGCGTGGATGGGCCAGGGGCCCCTGTGGCCACAGGGTGTCACATCTTGTTCCTTGTTCCTCTTATTCTCCTATTTACTGTGTGATCCTAGGCAAGTTACTTGGGCTTCCCTGCTGGCTCAGATGGTAAAGATTCCCCCTACAATGCGGGAGACCTGTGTTTGATCCTTGGGTGGGAAAGATCCCCTGGAGAAGGGCATGGCAACCCACTCCAGTATTCTTGCCTGGAGAATTCCATGGACAGAGGAGCCTGGTGGGCTAAAGTCATGGGGTTAGAAAGACAAAGTGAGTGAGTATACACACAGCACAGGCAAGTTGCTTAACCTCCCTGAGCCTCCCTGGGGCAACAACTGCAATTAGAGGATCTCATGATAAGATGAAAGAATAGATATAGATACCACGGCTCCTGACGCGAAATCAGTGCTCGTAAGTATTGGTTATTAACGTTTCCCCCAGTCTTTCCAGAGCACCTGCTAGGTCCTAGGAAGCAGGAGAATGCACTCAGGCCCCACTGCTAATCCGTCTTGTGTGATTTGCCCCTGTCTGCCCTTCACTCCCAAGCCTGTCCCAAGAGATCAAGACCACTCCATGGCCGAGGGCTATGGAGAGCAGGTCCAGGCACAGCGTGAGAACCAGCTTGCACCCCAGGCAGGCGTGTGAGGTGCTCCTTGGCTGTGATGGGAACCAGGCCAGTGGGAGCCACGCAAGACACCAGAAGGGAAGTCAGGGCTGGCAAGAAGAATCGAAGAGCCGGGGGGTGGGGTATGGTGGGGTGGGGGTACAGCCCGCCTCCTGGGAACCACTGGATTGTGCAATTCACCTCAAAGCTGTTAAAGCGAGACAAACCAAGGAATTCCCTGACGATTGGTGGCTAGGACTCCACGCTATCATGGCCAGGGGTGCGGGTTCAATCCCTGGCTGGGCAACTAAGTTCCCACAAGCCACACAGCCAAAAACAAGCAACAAAAAACTAAATGAACTAAACCACATTGAACTGAACCAACAAGAAGCCTGCATAGCCCACAAGCAAATGAAAGCATGTTCGGCCTCCACAGCAACTGAGAAATGCAAAGTGCAACAATGGCGAGATGCTCTGCAAATGCCTCGGATCAGTTTCCTGGGGCTGCACTGACCAACCACCACAGCAACGGCGGTGGGTGGAGACAGCAGGGTTACAATCTCCCAGTGCTGGAGGACGGAAGTTCGAAACCCATGTGTTGGTGGGGCTCCAGGGAAGGGGTGTCCTCCACTCCCGGGTCTAGCTTTTGCAACTGCTGGCCTTCCCCGGCTCTACACCTCCGTAGTTATGACAAACCAGAATGTCGCCAGACTCTGCCAAGTGTCCCTAGGGGAATGACATTGTCCCTAGTTCAGAGCCACCCCACTAAATGATTCTTGAAAACAGTTCTGTGACTTCCCTGGTGGTCCCGGGGTTAAGATCCGTGCTTCCAGTGCAAGCAGGGGGCAGGTTCGATCCCTGGTCAGGGAACTAAGATTCCTGCATGCTGTGCGGCATGGCACAGAAAATATTAATTTTTTTAAAATGGTCAAAGAATGTAAAAAAATAGTTCTCAGGGGGAAGAAAGGCTTAAAAGAAATTCTGCTGCTCCAGGGAAGCAAAGAATCGGTGATGGTTGAGGGGTGGGGTGGGGTAGAGAGGGGGAAGTCTGGGGTTACACTGGGTGCTTACAGGAATGATCCCCCTGATGAGAATGTCACAGGGGGTGACCCATGTGGATGGGGGGTGGGGTCTTGCAGAGTTTGGGTGGGGGGCAGTGTAGTTCCTGTGTTTTCCAGGAAGTGACTACCAGCTAGGGGAGGGGAAGGAGGGACTGGATGTGACAAACCTCAGGACAGAGCAGCAGACTCCAGACAACGATCTTCCAGTGAGACCTCCCAGACTTCTGTCTGAGTGGTGTCTCCCCGAACTCATACCTGTGTGCATGCGTGCTCAGTCGCGTCCAAGTCTGTGTGACCCCATGGACTGTAGCTCGCCAGGCTCCTCTGTCCATGGAATTCTCCAGGCAAGAATATTGGAGTGGGTTGCCATGCCCTCCTCCAGGGGATCTTCCTGACCCTGAGATTGAACTCACATCTGCTGCATTGGCAGGTGGGTTTCTTTGCCACTGAGTCACCTGGGAAGCCCTTAGGCAGGAAGGGGAGAGGGCCGAGTGGCTGGGTGCCCTGTGCAAAGGGTCCTCCTTGGGGAGGAAAGAAATAGCAGTGCCCAGGACTCCAGGACTCCAGTCTCAGTGGGACTCAACAGGTTAATTTGGGGACCCTCAAACTTGCCCTGGGGACCTGAAGATGCCAGGGTCCTGCTCTGGGCTTCTGCCCCCGCAGGTGTGGGATGGGCCCTGGCATCAGCACCTTGACTAGTTTCCAAATGATTGCGAATTTCAGATGGATTTCGAAAGTGGCACTGGGTTCCCTGGAGGGAACAAATGGTACCTCCCTGGTCATTCCTGGGAAAAGCTACCCAGTAAGTTTTGTGACAGATCCTGGGCCCCTGGCAGCCTCCCTTCTGGCTTTTCTGCAGGGAAGCTCCCCAGCTGGGAACCAACCCTGTCCAGAATGCCCAGAGTCTCAGTCTCCCCATCCACAGAATGGGGAGAGAGCAGCCAACGGTGACACCCATCTCACGAGGTCACTGGAAGGTCATTATGGGAGCGGGTTGGATGCTTCCAGAAACTTCAAAGCACTGCGGGCAGTGAGAGGCCTGAGGGGTGGGGGCAAGCGAGGTGTGGCAGGGAGCAGAGGCGGGGCCAGAGGCGCCTGCCTGCCCTTCACGTCACGGTGGAAGGGACAGCTGGGGGCTATGGTCCCAGGGCGGGCTTGAATCATAGTTTGCGAAAACTGTTCGAGAACCTTGACCCAGAGAAATGCGTGGTCTTGAGAGCTCAAGCTCTTAACCACGCTAAACTTCAGGATATGGAGAACTCTAGCATCTGGGGTGCAAACGGTCTTCTTTTTTTCTTTATACCTTATGTAATATGTCTAGCATACAGAAAATACACAGGATAACACACGACCATTCACACACACACACCACCCAGCCTCATCAGATCGTAACGTTTGCTGTGTGTTTATAACTTTGTGAGCAGCGGCGTCCTCTACTGTCATTGAACGTTTCATAGAGTTGGTGGCTCAGATGGTAAAGAATCTGCCTGCAATGCGGGGGACACTGGTTCAATCCCCGGTCTGGGAAGATCCCACACGCTGTGGAGCAGCTAAACCCACGAGCCACAACTACTGAAGCCTAGAGTGTGCCTAGAGTGTGCCTAGAGCCATGCGCTGCAGCACGAGAGGCCACCGCAAAAAGAAGCCCGAGCACCACAAAAAACAGTAGCCCTGCTTGCCACAGCTTAGGAAAGCCTTCTCACAGCAATGAAGACCTAGTGCAGCCTAAATAAATTTTTTTTAAAAAGTAATACAATTTGTATTTGCTGATGATATGATTGTATATATAAACAAATTCCAAAGAAGGTGAATTCCCTGGTGATCCAGTGATTAGGGCTCCACTCTCTCACTGCCAAGAGCCTGGGTTTGATCCCTGGTCAGGGAACTAAAATCCCACAACCCATGTGGTATGGTTAAAAAAAAAAAAAAAAACCCAAAGAACACACACACACATACTACTAGAGCTAATAAACATTTGGCAAAGTTACAGGATATAAAATCAACACTCAAAAATCAGCTGTGTTTCTATACACTAGCAGTGAACAATCTGAAAAGGAAATTTAAAAAACAATTCTGTTTACAATATCATCCAAAAGAATAAAATACCTAGGAATAAATTTAACCAAGGAAGGGGAAATTTTTTTACACTGAACTGCAAAACACTGCAGAAAGAAATTAAAGAATATATAAATGAGTGGAAAGATAGCCCATGTTCATGGATTGGAAAACTTAATATTTTTAAAAATATAATTTTAACTTTACTTTTTTCCAGAGGGAAGTTTTTCTTTGGTCATTAAGGATTTAGCTCCCCACTTGGTATTTGGCAAAGGTCATAGGGCCTGGAAAATCCCATGGAAGGAGGAGCCTGGTAGGCTGCAGTCCATGGGGTCGCTAAGAGTCGGACTTGACTGAGTAATTTCACTTTCACTTTTCACTTTCATGCATTGGAGAAGGAAATGGCAACCCTCTCCAGTGTTCTTGCCTGGAGAATCCCAGGGATGGGGGAGCCTGGTGGGCTGCCGTCTATGGGGTCGCACAGAGTCGGACACCACTGAAGTGACTTAGCAGCATTGGGTGGCACCCCCCATTCTAAATTGGGGTGGGGGTGTTCAGTCCTTCCAGGCTTCACGAGAAGGGTTCCTAACTACTTTGCTATGAATGGTACAACTCACACAGTATTGTAGTTTCACATACAGCTTGGGAGGCACACAGGTATTGAAGACATTTGCTTCAGAAATGTCCTTGATGGCCGCAGCCTCTGTTGTGTTTTGAATGATGAACTTCTTAATGGCCTTGTCCTTGAGCACACACTGGGCACAGCTGGCGCCATGGGTATGCTGCACGTGGCCACAGCCCTTTTTGGCACGACTATTGTTCTTATTTTTTTCTTGGTCACCTTGGAAGTGAAGGCCTGAGAGATGAAAAACGGAATAATGTTTAATATGGCAATGCTCCTCAAAGTGATCTATGATACAATGTAATCTCTATTAAAACTCTAATGTTTTGTATAAATGGAAAAGCCCATCTTCATATGTAATTGTATATTCCAACTCTCATTTTTTAAATAGCCAAAAATGTATGTAAAAAGAAAAACAAAGTTGGAGGCCTTACATTTCCTGATGTGTGAACTTATTACAAACTATAGTAATCAAAGACATTTTGCTTAAGGACTGACAGATAGACCAATAACATAGCATTGAGAGTGTAGAAACAAACCCAAATATCAACGGCCAGTTGATTTCTAACAAGGATGCCAAGATCATCCAGTATGGAAAGAAAGAAGGCAAGAGGACTGGAATGGGCTTCCATTCCCTCTTCCAGGGAATCTTCCCCATCCCAGGATCAAGCCTGGGTCTCCTGCATTGCAGGAAGATTCTTTATCAACTGAGCCACTAGGGAAGCTATGGAAAGAATAGCCTCTTCAACAAATGGTGTGTGGACACCAGGCTAACCACATACCAAATAAGTTGAATACCTACTTCAGTCCATATTCAAAACTTAACTCAGTGTGTTATACAACCCAGTATAGGAGCTAAAACAAATAAAACTCTTAGAAAAAGTAGGAGTGAATCTTCACGTCCTTGGATTTCACGATGGATTCTTAAATATGACACCGAAAGCATGAACAACAAGAGAGCAAATAGATAAATCGGGGTTTACAGAAATCTACAACTTTCACGCATCAAAGACATTATTAAGAAAGTAAAAAGACAACCTACAGAATGTGAGAAAATATTTGCAATATAATCTGGTAAGGGTTATGTATCTAGAATATATAAAGAAGTCTCACAACTCAGCAACAAGAAGCAAAAAACCCAATTTAAATATGAGCAAAGTACCTGAATAGCAAAGTACCTATCTCCAAAGAAGATAGACAAATGATCAAAAAGCACATGAAAAGATGTCCAGTCTCACTGACCATTATGGAATTTCAAGTCAAAACCACAATAAGGTACCACTTTATATCCACTAGGGTAGCTATAATGAAATGACAACTCCAAAAAACCCATAAAACCAGAAAATAACAAGTCTTGGTAAGAGTGTGCAGACATTAGAATTTCCGTACACTGCTGGTGAGACTGTCAGATGACGCCTCTGCTTTGGAAATGAGTTTGGCAGTTACTCAAAAAGTTTAGCATAGGTACCACGTGACTGGAGAAGGCAATGGCACCCCACTCCAGTACTCTTGCCTGGAAAATCCCATGGACGGAGGAGCCTGGTAGGCTGCAGTCCATGGGGTCGCTAAGAGTCAGACATGACTGAGCGACTTCACTTTCACTTTTCACTTTCATGCATTGGAGGAGGAAATGGCAACCCACTCCTGTTCTTGCCTGGAGAATCCCAGGGATGGTGGGGCCTGGTGAGCTGCCGTCTATGGGGTCACACAGAGTCGGACACGACCGAAGTGACTTAGCCGCAGCAGCAGCAGGTGTAAATACTTCCCCAAATTGAAAACAGGTGTTCAAACAAATATTTGTTCATGAATGTTCACAGAAGGATTATTCACAACAGCCAAAATGTGGAGACAACCCAAATGTCCATCAGTAGATGAATGGATAAACGGATAGGGTATATCCATACAGTGGAATATTATTCCACCTTAGAAAGGAATGTGAACCTAAAACAACTCTAACAAATAGTCTATTTTTTAAAAAATGAAGTTCCTTATACATGTGCTACAATATGGATGGAACTTGAAAACATTAGGTTAAGTGGAAAAAGAGAAACCGACATCAAAGGGAACACGTTGAATGATTTGTTTTACATGAAATGTCTAGAAGAGGCAAATCCATAGAGACAAGAAGCAGACTGGTGGCTGCCAAGGTCTGGGGGCAGGAAAAATGGGGAATGATTGCTTTGTGGATACAGGTACATGTTTCATCTTGTGGTGATGAAAAAGCTTTGAAACTAGAGAGAGAGAGGTGTTGATTACATAATATGCCAAGTGCAGAAAATGCCACTGAACTATAACATGGTGAGTTTTGTGTTATTCGAATTTCACTTCCACAAAAGTAAAGGTTATTATTCCACCTGCTCATGCTCTTTTTGGTTCTTCTCTTGTTTACTCTGATGAAGCCAGCTGCCTATGGAAAGGCCCACACGGCAGAAACTGTAGGCAGCCTCCGTCAATAGCCAGTGAGGAGCTGAGACCCTCAACCTAACCGCCTTCAAGGAACCACAGCCAGCCAATGGCCAGGGGAGGGAGCTTGGAAGTGGGTCCTTTCCCATCAGAGCCCTGAGATGACTGAAATCTGGCCGATGCCTTGGCTGTAGTCTTATAATCTCAGTACAGGATAGCTGCCACAGGCATTCCTGCTCAAAGAGCAAGAAAAAGGGAGGCACAGTGGGCCGGGCTGGTCCAAAGCAGTTCTGAAATCCAGCCAGGAACACGTGGGAAGTTCTTTGACCGGATTCCAAGGTTTGGAAAGAATGCTGCAAGGCTCACGGCTCTGATCTCTGGGTCCTGGTCATCTGAGTCTTTCCTTTCTCATAAAAGCGAGCATGTGTTTGCAGCCGAGTGGTTTCCTCAGTCTGCTTCCTGCCGGTAGAATCCGACGGACTGGGAGGGGGCATTCTGATGGCCTTTTTTGTTTTTGCATTGTCTGTGTCCTTTCAGTCCAAGCTGGCGAACTTTGTCATAAACCTTGTGGGAATTCTGTGACTCTCGCTGAAGTTCAGTGCGTGTGATGAAAGGTGCCCCTACAGGTCTTTCTGAAGTAAGTCCTACTCTGTGGTTGGACAGCATCACGGATTAAACGGACATTCGTATGAGCAAACTCCGGGAGATTATGAAGGACAGGGGAGCCTGGCGTGCTGCAGTCCATGGGGTCGCAGAGGGTCAGACAGGGCTGAGCCACTGAACAACAACAAATCGTGAGCTCCAGCTGAGCTCCCCAGGTAACCTGTGCCCACAGGCCCTCAGTCACAGGTAGTGATCCCCAGAACCCAGGTGTGATATTTTATTGACAGCACTTTCCACATAAATGTCCAAATGGCTTTTTTTTTTTTTTCGGTTGTGCCACATGGCTTGTGGAATCTTAGTTCCCCGACCAGGGATTGAACCCAGGCCCTCAGCAGTGAAAACTTGGTGTCCTAACCGCTGGGCCGCCGAGGAAATTCCCTGCACTTATGTCTTGGGCCAGGAAAGTGGGCCACAGAAGCCTCCTTGCTACAGTAAAGATGACATCTCTAGTGTGAAGTCAGACCTGGGTCTTCTGGCGTAGTCTCAACCCCTCCCCACCTCCACCCTCAGCCTTGGTCCCTTCCCAGGACCGTGATGCTCTGGGAGGCCATTCTTGTTTCAGAGTCATTACCAGTTTGGGGTCCCCTAAACAACAGCAACCCACTCCAATATGCTTGCCTGGTGAATCCCATGGACAGAGGAACCTGGTGGGCCACAGACCACGGGGTTGCAAAGAGTCGAACATGACTGAGCGATAACACAGGATAAGAGTAAACAAGACGGCTTCACTGAGAGCAGCAGTTCCACCCCTCCTGGGCCCTCCCTGAGCAACACGGGCCTCTCAGCCAGCCGAAGTGGGCGCTACCATCAGCACCAGAGCAGGACCCTGACCAGCCAGGACCACAGCCACACTGCTCCTGATCCCAGAGCTGTGCTGCTGGGTTTGCCAACTGTAAAAACAAAACCACGACGTGTATTGCCTCATGACCAGTAACATGTAACACAAAGGGATTCAGCCTGTGCCAAATCGTCCAGCTTCAACAACTCTCATAAGATCCCGCCTTCTCATAAAAAAAGGCTCATCTCTTGAACAAGATACTCGGGAGAATGTCCACATTTGCAAACTTGCATTTAGATTGACCCTCTGCAATGCAGGAGACCCTGCTTCAATTCCTGAGTTGGGAAGATCTGCTGGAGAAGGGATAGGCTCCCCACTCCAGTATTCTTGGGCTTCCCTGAGGCCTCAGCTGATAAAGAATCCGCCCACAATGTGGGAGACCTGGGTTCGATCCCTGGGTTGGGAAGATCCCCTGGAGAAGGGAAGGACTATGCCAGTAGTCTGGCTTGGAGAATTCCATGGACTGTATAGTCCATGGGTCCCAAAGAATTGGACATGACTGAGCGACTTTCACTTTTCTGAATATAAACTCTAAAACCCTCTAAAGAGCAACCTTTACTTTTGTATCCTGCCAATGTAGACCTACCTCAGTTGCAGAATTTATCAAATTTTATTTTTTGGCCATGCCATATGGGATGCCATGGCATGTGGGATCTTAGTTCCCCGACTAGAGATTGAACCTACACGCCCTAGAAAGCACAGAATCTTAACGACTGGACTGCCAGGGACGTCCCCAAACCCAGTTTGCTTCTGATTCAGCATCTCTAGATGACTCTAGAAGGAGACTTTCAAGCTCTCTCATCTGCTATTGAGAAGATAGTTAAAATCTTACACTATGGAGTCTTGGAATCATATAATTTTTAAAATTACCCAAAGGCAGATTGACACAGAATCACAGAAGCCAAGACCATGATGCTGAGTCTGACTTTCCACTTTGGAGTCCAGATGGCCACCCGGTCCCCTTATCCAGAGGTGACAGAGACATCAATATTGTACTTTACAACCAGACCTGGAGCTGCCAAGGGATGGAGCATCCACATCTGATGGCTTAATTAGGTGTCCCTGTAAGAGCTGGCCTGCTGGGGCTTGCTGCCGTGACAGTAATCCTGTTTGTTCTGGGTGTGAATGTGTGTGTGTTGCTTGTCATGGGTGTGGCCTGTTCCATGTGTCTGTCTGTGGGTCTTGTCCATGTGCCAGGAACAGTAAGAGGGGGTGTGGAGTCTTCTGATGGGGAGCCTACCCCCCCGCAAAGGATGTCATTGAAAGTCATGCTCCCTCTCAGGTGGCCGCTCTGCGTGCCTGGGCTCATCCCTGGAAATGACTTGGAACTATGACCAGCTGTAGAACCATTGTCTTCCCCTCCCCTCGCTTGCCTGGCATGCCCAGATGCCCACACTTTCCCAAATGATGCCCTGCCCTGCTTATGGCTCAAGCATCTGGTTGCTCAAGCATCTCCTGCCAGAAGGAGGTCAGCATATCTGCCATCAGAGAACACTGCCTTCCGTGCCAGATGCTGTTGGGAACGGGGAGGACAGAGTGCTAGTCACCCCGCATGACTCAGTCTGGGTCTGATTGTCATTGAAAGTCTGTGTATGAGGCAGGCAGTTTTCAGCCCCTTCATCTATCTGAGTCTAGAGATCATCTGTTGGGGAGGCTGTGGAGAGGTGTGGGCCTTGCTGCCTCCCATAAAGGCAGGATCCTCGAATCTGCCAAAAGCAACTTGGTGACTAGTTTACGCTGGTTCAGAGCAGGGTCTGGGGCATCACAGACCATAGGTTTAATCTCCATCCCCAGGCTGGGGCCAGAAAAGATGCTTCAGTTCTCTGGATAAGGCAGGAGGGGGGCCCAGGGTCCAACGAGGGCCTCCCTGTAGGTAACTCCATGCCAGCCCTCTGCTAACACAGAGCTGCCCAAGTGTTCCCTGGTCCTGAAACCCTCAGTGTCTCAGTAATTTATTCATGGTGCTCCTAAGCCAAAAGAAATATCTAGCTGTTCTATTTGTGAATTATTTTAGGTCCAATCAATAAGTATGTATGTTCTAATAACTTAGTAGTCACTTAGAAAATATATTGAATAATACACAGCAATAGAAAGGAAAAAAAATGGTATTTTTTTTTCCTTCTCTAATAACCACCGGGCTTCCCTGATAGCTCAGTGGTAAAGAATTCACCTACAATGTAGGAGACACATGCAAGAGACTCGGGTTCGAGTCCTGGGTTGGAAGATCTCCTGGAGAAAGAAATGGCAACCCACTCCAGTATTCTTACCTGCAAAATCCCATGGACAGAGGAGCCTGGTGGGCTACAGTCCATGGGGTCCCACAAGAGTTGGATACCACGTAATGACTTGACAACAATAACCACCGTGATTTAAAACTGGCTATGTGCACCGGCCAGCTTCTCAAACCTGGAATCAGATGGGACACCCCCGGTCTCATTTCTTGTTCCATGGTCATGTCCATTTTTTATCCTAAAACCACAGGAAACCCACCTTGTCAAAGATATGACATGAAAGGATTTGTGGTGTCATCTAACACTGAAATTGTGAACCAACTGAACCTGTTAATTTGCTCAGAGCAGGGAGATGTCCACATTTTAGACAATTTAAAATATCCTCTGTGCCCTTGTGAGTCTCCTACAGGCTCTGGGGACCTTGGCGCCACCACAGATACAGTTTACAGAGGAGGAAAGTGGCTCAGACGGGCTGACCCCCTGTCTGAGGTCAAGAGCCTGGCTCCAGGGCTCGCTGAGGTTCCTGGAACCAAACTCAAGCACGGGCTGCGGGAGGCAGAGAAGAGAGGGCCATGGTGGAAGAAGCTAGGAGACCGATGCTGAGGTGGGTGTGGACAAGGGTCTGGGAGTCAGCCGGGGTGGATGTGGTGTGAGGAGGAATGCTTTGGCTCCAGCATTGCTGGTACCGATCTCCTGGGGTGCAGCTGGGGGCTCTAGGACCCTCCTGTGGTCCCCTTGCCTCTCCTCACAGTAGGATCTCGGTTGCCTCTCCCCACAGTGGTGGGCGACCTCGGGGGATAGGGGGCCTCCCATCCCTCATGGACATCACAAAGTAGGCTGTCACCCCGGAAGATCAGCAGCCAAGTTTAGCTGGGCTCAGACATCAATGCCCCAGGC
Source organism: Bos taurus (assembly GCF_002263795.3). Lineage (NCBI taxonomy): Eukaryota > Metazoa > Chordata > Mammalia > Artiodactyla > Bovidae > Bos > Bos taurus. Next base: position 45,516,515 of record NC_037356.1, read on the forward strand.
CCATACTAGACACGGGGTGACCCGCGCACGGCTCAGAAATGGACTTGGCCCCAAAAGGAATCCCTTGGGGACCTGTGGGCAGAAGCGGCCCAAGGGGTAAGGAAAGGATGGGGGTGGAACAGGAGGGCTGGGTATGCTAGAGGAGGGGGCAGAGGGACCTGGGCTGTGGGACTCCATCCTCTCCTCTAGCCCAACGTGGGGCTTGCTGCCCCCATCACACTCCCCTGAGGTCCCTACTGACGACCCCCAGGCGCCTCTTTGTCCTGAGTGGGTGGGGTGGAACTGGCAAAAGCCGGCGGCTGTGGGCAGAGGCGGTACCTCCAGGAGCGGGAACAGCCTGGTGAGCAGGGCTTAGGGGACCCTCCCTCCCCAATCTCAGTTCAAGGCAGGCGACCCCAATGCCCCAGTCGGCTGGGTCACCCGGCCACACACGCCGGGCCATCTCCGCTCACCCACGACACGCTTCCCAATCAGGATAATACAAAAATCTCTTTATTGCCCATTTTCTTAAAATCATCGTACACCTCGGCGGACCGTGGGGAAGGATGTGCAAAGCAGGCGACACATCGATCAGCCCAGTTCTGGAGCCGGGAGCTGGGGCGGGACTGCGGGGTCCCTGCCCCGGGGCTGGGGCCGGGGAGTGGGTCGTGGAGAGCGGCCCCTAAGGTCGGAGGATGGTTTCCGCTGTGCGGTCTCTTGAACCCTGGGCCTGGCGGAGGGGTCTCGAGGACCCAGTCCGCCTTGGAAGAGGCTGCGGGGAGGATCCCAAGCTCCAGGTGGCCAGGCTCTGGGAGGGGCGTTCCTGAACCCGGGGCGGGGCAAGCAGAGGGTCCTTCCGGAAATTGGCGCGCGGAATCAGAGGGACCCCGACCTGAGACGCGTTAAACCTAGGCCGGAGATCACGCTTGGCCCTTCACTGCTCCTCCGGCCCATCGCCTCCCTGAGCCTGTTCGTAGGGACAGGGCCGGCGATAGAGAATGGCTGGTTCCGGGCCGGGTCGTGGCCACGCGGGCGGCACCTCCTCCTCCGCGCAGTCCCCCCGGCCGCCACCTCCGCAGCCGCTGCGCTCGCCCTCCGCTTCGCTCTCGTCGGAGTTGTCCTCCTCCAGGTAGCGGTAGCCGCGCACTTTGTGTTGGGGCCGCGGGATGCGGGGCTGGCGTGGGACCACGCCTCGCCGCAGCTTCTGCTCCATCCACAGGTACGAGGCTGCGGACGCCACCAGCGTCACCAGCAGTACCGTCAGCTTAGCCTGGGCCAACAGGGGTTAAATGCAGGGGACCCGCGGCCGCCGGCCCCGCCCCTCGCCCGGATAGGCACGCCGCAGCTCCTCGGCTGCCCTTCCCTCCTCCTGGGGGCCAGCCAAGCTCTGGGTACCGTCCTGCCGGCAAGGCCCAAACCCCAGCTCTGTCCCTTATGGCCACCCTACTTCTCAGGGCCTCGGTTTCCCTTCCTGTAATGATAATCCTTTTGCCTCCCGAGGTAGTACAGAGTTTGACTGTAACAGGCAGTCAGAAATAATTTTACATTATAAGGCAGTACATTCACACATATTCACAGGCATACTCCCTGCTATTCTCTATTCTGTCATTAAAAAAAAAAAGTTGGCCAGGGATTTCCCTGATAGTCCAGTGGCTAAGACTCTGTGCTCCCAATGCAAGGGGCCCAGGTTCAATCCCTGGCCAGGGAACTAGATCTCACATGCTCCAACTAAGATCCTGTGTGCTGTAACTAAGACCCAGTGCAGCCAAATAAGTATTTTTTTAAATTGTTTTTAAAGTTGGCCAGGACCCTTGAGGGTCAAGAAGGGAGAGGGACCTTCAGCATCCAGCTCAGAGCCCAACATCTAGTGAACAGGTGACCAAACAACCCACCAGGCAGCTGGGATGTGCCCACAAGGAGAGGGCAAACTATGAACCCTTTCAGACACGGGTAAACTGAGGCTGGCAGGAGGTGCAGTAAGTAACAAACCAGTGATGGGTGTGGGGCCAACCAGTGGGCTTTGCCCAGGGCCTAGCCCTTGGACCCAGAATGCCTTTCAGGGTCTGTGAGGCCAGGGTGGGCACTCAAAAGTATCTGTTGTCTAGGGGGGTCGAGTAGGGATGGCCCTTACCTTCATGGGCAGGCTTGAGCCCAAGTAGACGGTGAAGATGGCCACAGCCTGCCACCAGTGATAGATGGTGAAGATGAAGTCTTGCCTCTCCTTGTCCTCATACAGGATTCCCAGGAGTGCTGCAGACAGGGCAGGGCAGAGAGGGGAGAGGGGCCAGGTGGGGCCCAGAGCTGCGGATCTCCTTCTGGGGATCCCCAGATGCCCTGTGCTGGTCCTAACCCTTGGCAAGAGCGCTTAGAAAGCTGTTGTAAACCGGTCCTGGCTTGCCCCCTAGTGGTTCGTTGTTGTTCAGTCGCTCAGTCGGCTCCAACTCTGCGATCCCATGGACTGCAGCACTCCAGGCTTCCCTGTCCTTCACTATCTTCCGGAGTTTGCTGAAACTCATGTCCATTGAGCCAGTGATGCTAACTAACCATTTCATCCTCTGTTGACCCCTTTTCCTTTTGCCTTCAATCTTTCCAAGCATCAGGGACTTTTCCGGTGAGCCCCCTAATGGACACATCCTGGTTATTTTTCTGGGATGCAATGGACCTGCTCTGGGGCACAGACCTTGATATGTTTCCAATGTTCTGGAAACTATGCCAAGGTGGACCCTGCCTCCTAGTATGAAATAAGGCCTCCCCAGTGTTTTTTTTACATGGTCCCTAAGAGGTGTCCAATACTTTGGCCACCTGATGCGAAGAACTGACTCATTGGAAAAGATCCTGATGCTGGGAAAGATTGAAGGTGGGAGGAGAAGGGGATGACAGAGGATGAGATGGTTGGATGGCATCACCAACTCAATGGACATGAGTTTGAGTAAACTCCGGGAGTTGGTGATGGACAGGGAAGCCTGGAGTGCTGTAGTTCATGGAGTTACAGAGTCAGACACGACTGAGCAACTGAACTGAACTGAACTGAAGAGGTGTCCATAGAGCCCCATACTCAGCTCATGGAACCACACAATGTCACCCTGAATCCCATGCCTGCCCTGGAAATCGACAGGATGTCCATGCACGTGACTCAATACCTGCTTTGAGGGTGTCCACAGCCCCCATCTGTTCCTGCAGTGTCCATGGACTTCCCCCCCCCCAACATAGGGATCCCCACCTGCCCTCAGCAAGTGCACAGGCCCCATGACAGCCCTCCAGGGTGTCCATCGCCCCTAAGTTTGTCCCTTGGATGTCTGTGCTTCCCACAACTGCCCCGAGGAGCCCCTGGATCCCCTGTCCAGCTACCCAGAGCCCACAGCTATACTCACTGCTGATCCCAGTCTTGTTGAGGGCACTGCCCACACCCCAGAGCACGGCTACTGTGTAGAGGATCCAGATGTGCTGCAGGGTCCGGGGCTTGGGAGCCCAGAAGAAGAGGCTGAGAGTGAGCAGCAGGTGCAGTCCAGCCCCCGCCACCAGGGGCACCGGGCGTGGCAGCCACAGCCCCAGCAGGCCCAGGGCCGAGGAGGCCGAGGCGCCCAGGCTATAAGCCACGAGGAGGTATGCCAGGCGTTCCAGCCCCACCGAGCACACGCCGTAGCCCTAGGGGGAAAGGGGTGAGGTTGGTGGTCAGCTGGCCCAGGCTCTTTGACTCACATTACGCCACATCCTACCCTCTCAACGGCCACCACAGGGCCAACTTCCTCCAAAGCTCTTGGGAAGATTCCTTAGTGACAGACCATGAGAAAATGCTTGGACAGTGGCCCCGGACACCAAGGTTGGAACCCACGTGGAACCAAACACTTTCTGAGCATGGTTCTGTCTCAACTGGAAGTGAGTCATTAGACACTTCACAAATGAGGAAGCAGCCTGGGAGAGGTGAAAGTAACTTTCCCAAGGTACACGGGGATTGAGGGAGAGAGGCAAAAGGAGAGGGGGGGAAATATCTGGGCCTACAATTGTCCCTCGGTGTCTTCAGGGGGTTGGTCCAGGACTCTGCAGACACCCTCTGTGGATGCTTAAATCCCTTCTATAAAATGGGGCAGTGCTGTGGGCCCTCTGGATTTGTGAATGCGGAGGGCCAACTGTGTTTTTATTACACATACTTATAAATTCGAAATTTGAAAAGACCCTGATGCTGGGAAAGATTGAAGGCAGGAGGAGAAGGGGACGACAGCGGATGAAATGGTTGGATGGCATCACCGACTCAATGGACATGAGTTTGGGTAAACTCCAGGAGTTGGCGATGGACAGGGAGGCCTGGCGTGCTGCAGTCCATGGGGTCACAAAGAGCGGACACGGCTGAGCAACTGAACTGAACTGAACTGATAAATTCGAAACCTATTTGTTGTTGTTTATCCGAAACTCAAATTTAACGGGATGTCGTGGACTTTATCTGGCTTTACCCTCTGCAGGCTGCACTTACCAGCGCGAGACCAGTGCAGGCAAAGAGCACCTCGAAGCCGCTGTAGATGAAAAAGGGCACGAGGTGGCGCAGGCGGAAGTCGCGCACGTGCTTGAAGGGCAGCTGGAAGATGTTGCCCCAGCCCACGCTGCGCAGGTCGATCTCCTCCGTGGGCCGGTATGCGGCTCCGCACAGGCCCAGCACCTGCGGGCCAGGAGGTGAGGGAGGGGGCGGGCCGCCGGGAGCCTTGGCTCCGCCCCTTGAACTCGGCCCCGCCCCTCAGCCCAGCCCCGCCCCCGGCAAATCCCAGGACCCGCCTTCTGGCCCCGCCCCCAGGTTGAAGCCACACCTCGGACCCTCGCCCCGCCCCCCATTCCCCCCACCTCTGGTTCCGCCCGGTGTCACAACCAGTCCTCCAGGACCCTGTCTCCAGCTCGACCCCGGATCTGGCCTGGACCCTCTCTCACTGGCCTCTGGCATTCCAACTCCTCTCTCAGTCCACAGGCATCGGCCACGCCTCCGAGCCTCAAGCCCAGCGCATAGGCTCAGGTCCCCTCCCGAGGACTTAGCCCTGACTCCAGACCAGACGAAGCCGCCTCTCTCCCCGCCAAGGGCCCCAGACCTGACCCTGCCACACCCCCACCCCGGGCCGCACCAGCAGCATGGCCAGGAAGGCCACCGCCATGAGCACGCTCTCCACCACAATGAGGTTTCGGCTCCGCGGTAGCGTTCGCAGAACCGTCTTGTTGAAGCCGAGGAGGATGCCCTGGCTGTTAGTGCCTGAGAAAGGGGAAGGGGGCGGGGGGGGGGGGGGGGGCGGGCGATGCATCGTGAGGCAGGGAGCAGGGCACACTGGCAACTCAGCCATAAAGAAATGAGACCAAGCAGATGGGTGAGGGGAGGGTTAGAGGGGTGGCTGAGGATCCGTGCCTGCAAAGGCAGGGTTCCTTGGGAAAGCCCTTTGGAGGTGAGGGCCAAGGGGGCTGAAAGTACCTCTCCCCAGGTTGCCAGCCCACCTCCCACCTCCATACATCTCCCTGCATTGAGGGTATACTTGATCCTGAGATTCCACAGGCAGCCTCAGCCCAGATGGACCTCCTCTAGGCAGCCTTCCCGGATGCACCCTACCCTGACCCCAGGTTGAGTCAGATGTCCTAAGAACAAGGCCCTTTGCTTTTCCCAATCACCAGAGCTGTGATGGCAGGCTCTCAGCTCTGGTTCCTGTGAGCAAGGGCATCCTTTCTGCCCTTGAGGGCCCAGTGTCTGCCGGGTGACTCAGCAGGGGAGGCAAGCAGACCTTAGGGAACCCACCCCCCTGAGCACTAACCACAGTTCTGCACGTTGAACAGCGTGTGGTTCAGGTCATAAAGGTAGTGGTTCAGGAAGTAGATCATGGGCAGCTGGGCGCAGGCGAAGCTCAGCTGTGGGCAGGAGAGTGGTGTGGGTCAGGTGCGGGGCATGGAACCAGGTGGAGAGGACAGGCACCGTCTGGGAGGGGTCTGAGCACAGTCTTGGGAGGACAGGGGCCCTCCCATCTCTGGGGGGCAGTCCAATGGTGGGGGTGCCCAATGCAGGAGGACTTCCTCCTCGTCAGCACCATGGACAGTGAGGTGATGAGGTCTCTGTCACTAGAGGTAAGCAAGCAAGGGTTGGCCTAAGAAAGGGCTGTGGACTAGAGGGCTGGAAAGACTGGGATGGGCTGCAATATGTGATTCTGGGCCTGTAATAGCCTGCCTCCAGGGTCCCCATGCATGGCACTCACGTGGAAGAAGCTGTAGAAGATGGCTTGGAAGACCAGGAGGTAGGGTGCATGGGAGCCCCGTGGTGGGCGCTGCTGGGGGCCCTGCTCATCCTGCTCCTTGTAGTGGGAGTACTCGTAGTATTTCTGGGCCATCCTGGACCACAAAGGAGAGAAGGCTCTCCCCCGCCCTACGTCAGCCAGCCGGGTAGCACCCAGGCATATGTGCTACCCGGCCTGTGTCCCACCAATGGGGAAACTGAGGCCCAGAGGGCAAATAAGGCTGGCCTAAGGTCCCCCAGCTGAGGTGGACAATACAACTCTGTTGGGTCCCCGGTCTTCTACCCTGCTGTCCACCAGACTCACCTGGTGATGTAGTTGCCCATGGAGGCCCAAAGAGGCACAATGGCCATGCCCAGGGCCACAGCTGAGGGCACAAGCGTGTAGTAGCGCTCCCAGTAGTTGGTGGAGACGAAGAGGGCGTAGATGCCCACAGCCAGGAACATCATCCACTTGGTGCCAAAGAACCTGCAAGTGGGAGGAAGGATGCTGGCACCACAGGCTACCCAGAGGGCCTCAGCCCAAAACCACAGGGCCACAACTCTGGGTCTCAGCTCCTGAGGCTGGCTGAGGTGGGGAGAGACCCCTGGCCTTGGAATCGAGGGACCTGAACTAGAGTCTCAGAGATACGGACTTGCTGGTGGCCTCAGGTGAGCCACTGTAACCACACAGATGTAATGTGCGCCGTACCCCAGCTGCAAGCTTCTCATGGCCACTGCAGGGATGGAGGAGATAAAGCAGGGAGAGGGTATCAGGAGACAGTGGCCCTTGGACACAAGAAGCCCTCATCTGTGTTCTGGGCTGACTACCGAGGCCCCTCCTCCACCCACATGCAGGACCCAAGCGAATGTCCGAGGAACTTGTCCCAGGAAACTGGGTGGAGGAAACTGAGGACCACGGAGAGAGCCCTGGCGCCCCATCCCCTCTGCACTTTGCCCTTTCAGTCCAGCGTGGTCAGTTGGGAAGTTTCCTCTTCACTGGCTCCTAGAACATCAGCCTCACTGGCTCTTGGAAAATGTCACATCATATTAGGAAGGGGTTGACGAAGGACAGGACAAGGGCCCACTCAGGGCGCGGAGGCTGATCAGGTTAGACACCACCCTTCTGATCCCGGGATTAGCTTTGTTTTGGTTTTTGTTTGTTTGTTTTGAGTATTTGTGCTCATTATTTCCTTTATCTGAGTTTCCAGCAAGCTCAAAGTTCAGTGACTCTGATTTTCTGATACAATTGCTTTCTCTTCTACAACAGGGTCTTCCTGGCTCTTTTTTTTTTTTTTAATTGGAGTATACTTGCTTGTGAAGAGATTAAGAAGAGGTGGCAAGAATACACAGAACTATACAAAAAAGGTCTTAATGACCTAGATAACCATGATAGGGTGGTCACACACCTAGGATCAAACTAGTCCATCCTAAAGGAAATCCACCCTGAATATTCATTGAAAGGACTGATGCTGAAGCTGAAGCTCCAATACTTTTGGCCACCTGATGCGAAAAAGTCGACTCATTGGAAAAGATCCTGATCCTGGGAAACATTGAGGGCAGGAGGAGAAGGGGATGACAGAGGATGAGGTGGTTGGATGGCATCGCTGACCCAATGGACAGGAGTTTGAGTAAGCTTGGAGTTGGTGATGGTCAGGGAGGCCTGGCATGCTGCAGTCCACAGGGTCACAAAGAATCGGACACAACTGAGCGACTGCACTGAACTGAACTGCCATCTAATAAATAGGCAGGCTGCTGCTGCTCCTGCTAAGTCGCTTCAGTCGTGTCAGACTCTATACGACCCCATAGATGGCAGCCCACCAGGCTCCCCAGTCTCTGGGATTCTCCAGGCAAGAACACTGGAGTGGGTTGCCATTTCCTCTCTAATGCATGGAATTGAAAAGTGAAAGTGAAGTCGCTCAGTCGTGTCCTACTCTTAGCGACCCCATGGACTGCAGCCCACCAGGCTCCTCTGTCTGTGGGATTTTCCAGGCAAGAGTACTGGAGTGGGGTGCCATTCTCCTCTAATCTATTTGGGGAAGGGCACCGAAACTGCACTATACATTCTGAAACTGAAAAAAAGTAAAAATACTAACACTCATTGCTGATGAGGCTGTGATTTTAAAAATGACAGTCAGTGCTCAGGCAGGTGGCACAGTCCTTTGGAAAGTCCACCTGGGAGTATGGGGGTAGGGAAAGCATGGGGGTTCCGAGTCACTCTGCCTGGGTTCAGACTTTCAGTCTGCACTTCTGCCTGTGGGAATGGGTTCAATCTCTTGGTCTCCCTGTGTCTAAGATTAGAGCATCCACCTTGGCTTGTAGGGAATGCAATATGCTTATAAAGTGCCCAGCACAAAGGAAATGAAAGGAGGTTCCTGTGAATAATAGCGATAGGTTTCAAGAGCCATAAAGCCTTTTATATGCTTCTGACCTAGTCAGGGCAGTTCTGAACGTTTATCCTAGGAGGTTTTCTTCCTTCCTTCCTTCCTTTCTTTCTCAGCCTCTCTCTCTCCCTCACCACCTCTCTCTTTTTAGTTTTAAGACAAGGAAACAGTCCAGGAGCTGGGGTGGGGCGGGGGTTGCTTTTGTTTTGGAAAGACAGGGGAACAGATCCAGTGTATGCACTGATCTCTGGGTCCCATCTGAACACAGACCTACCACTTGGTGGTTAGGTTCTGGTGGAGGGCCCGGAGACGGCCCTGGATGCCAGTAAGGCGCAGGTCTGGAGTAGACGCCCCCAGGGCACCTGCCCAACCATGCCCTTTGCAGTGAGCGATGTCCTTCAACACTGCCACCCTGATGGGTCCTGGGGTGCGTCCCTGGGCTTTGCTAGCTGATCAGATTCTTTCCAGAAACGCCACAGCCCTGACCTCATAAGGTCATTGTGGCCCCAGGCCACAAAGCAGGGCACAAGAATGATGCCACGTGGGGTACGGGCAAGCTGAGGGAAGGAGCCAGAGCGAATTCCTGTTGCTTGAGACCCACGGTGTCCCAGGGCAAAGCTCCTGTTTCTTCCCCAAACCTGGGTTTCACTCCTTCTCCAGGTCAGCAAGGCCTCTCCCCACCCCCCAGGAACACCAGGGCAGCTGGAGACCCCGGTGTCCAACAGCCCTTGCACCCCTTCAAGGTCGGAGTGGGGGCAGCCGGGCCCTGGCAGGGACGCCACGGTGCACCTGATGAGCACGGGCGTGTAGAGCAGGGCGGCGATGGGCGTCACGTTGATACCCATCAGCATCTTGCTGTCGATGTCGGGCAGCCCCATGTTGCCGTACTTCACCTCACGGTAGGTCTCATCATAGTGCAGGATCAGCTGCATCTGCAGGAGGCCTGGGGGGGCAGGGAGCGGGCATGTAGGGGGCCGCCTGGCTCTGGGGGAAACCAAGCAGAGGCGGGAACGCAAAGCCGGGCAGGGAGCTCCAGGCACCAAAGGGATCACTAACTCCAATGCCCAGGACAGCGGGGTGGCCCAGACTGGACGAGCGTGCCACTGCCAGTGGCAACGATGGTAACTTGACTCTAGATCCCCTCCCCTGCGTCGCTTTGCAGGACTTTCGGACCCCAGCGCCCCCATGCCCTGCCGCCCCCCCACTCAGGATGGCAGCAGACCCGCCCAGGGCTCCCAGCCCGCCGCCCACACACTCTCGAGGGCAGAGGCTGTCCCCGCCCCGCCGCCCGGGGACGCACCCACTGAGGGGGCGCCGCAGCTGCATCTGCGAGGGCGCAGATTGAGAAGTGAAAGAGGAAGGGAGGCCGAGGTTTCTCTTTCCGTGAGAAACCTCAGGTCCGCAGACGGAGCCGGAGGAGGGGAGGTGGGGGGAGCCTTGGGTCCCTGCGCGGAGCCCGCGGGCCGTGCCTCCTCGCCGGGCCCGGGGCCCAGCACGCCGCAGCGGGGCGCGCCGCCGGCCACCTACCCAGGTAGACGCCGTAGGTGAGCATGCCGCCCGCGCTGGCCGCCAGCACGTTCTTGAGTACGCCGAGCCGCTTGCGGCGGTAGTAGCGGCGCTCCTCCTCCTCCTCGTTGTAGTTGGGGTACGCGCCCACCAGCTCGTCCAGCTGCGGGGCACCACGGCCGCTCGCAAAGGCGCATCCCGGCCGCTCCCGCGTCCAGCCCCGCCGCCCCCGGCTCCCGGGGCTGCATCCCACTCCCGCCGGGGAGTCCCAGGTCCTCCCGGTGCCCGCGCCCCGACGCCATCCGCGTCCCCGCTCACCGGGGCCTCGGGCCCGTCGGGAACCCCGAGCCGGTCCTCATCGCCCTGCGGCCCCGCGGCCCCCGCCACCGGGTAGAGCGGCGGCTCCGCCTCCATGGCCCGACCCGAGGGAGGACTCGCCCGGGAGTCAGGCAAGGGGCCGGCACTTCCTCTCGGCGCCGGGACCTGCCGCGCCCCGCCCCCGGGCCACCTCCTGCCCTAGGGGAGGCCCTGCGCGGCTGGAGGCGTGCCCGGCAAGGGTGTGTGTGTGTGTGTGTGTGTGTGTGTCTGTATGTGTCTGTGTGTCTGCGTGTCCGTTGTGTCTATTTCTATGTTTCTGTGCGTGTCTATGTGTGTAGGGGAGCACTCACGTGTCCCTCAGTGGCCTCAGGGATGGGAGGTGATAGTTCGAATCCCCACTCTGCCACTTCCCTGTGTTGTGACTCTGGAGATTAACTCCACTTCTCTGTGACTCTCTGTTTTCTCACCTGTAAACCAGGGATTAAAAAGCAGAGACATCACTTTGCTGACAAAGATCTGTCTAGTCAAAGCTACTGTTTTTCCAGTAGTCCTGAATGGATGTGAGAGTTGGACGTAAAGAAGGCTGAGGAGGGAAGAACTGATGCTTTTGAGCTCTGGTGTTGGAGAAGACTGCTGAGAGTCCCTTGGATTACAAGGAGATCAAACCAGTCCATCCTAAAGGAAATCAGTCCTGAATATTCATTGGAAGGGCTGATGCTGAAGTTGAAACTCCAATACTTTGGCCACCTGATGTGAAAGACCCTGATGCTAGGAAAGATTGAAGGCAGGAGGAGAAGGGGATGATAGAGGATGAGATGGTTGGATGGCATCACCGATGCGATGGACATGAGTTTGAGCAAGTTCCGGGAGTTGGTGAAAGACCAGGAAACCTGGCATGCTGCAATCCATGTGGTTGCAAAGAGTTGGACATGACTGAGCAACAGAACAACAACAAACCAGGGGATACTCAGCTCAAAGGGTTCAAAGGGCTATTTCGGGATTGCTGGCTTAATGCAAAGCCTTAGGAAGGTGCAGGACCATAACAAGCTCCCCTCAGCCTTCCCACTGTCATCCCTATCCCATCTCCAGGCCCCATCTGATGTGTTTGGAGGTCACCAAAGAGCCCCCCAAGGATTCCCTGGTGGCTCAGTTGGTAAAGAATCTTCCTGCAATGCAGGAGACAAGGGTTCAATCCTTGGGTCAGGAAGATCCCCTGGAATCTTGGCAATGCCAAGGAAATGGCAACCCAATCCAGTATTCTTGCCTGGAAAATTCCATGGGCAAAGGAGCCTGGTGGGCTACTGTCCATGGGGTCCCAAAGAGTCAGACATGACTGAGCGACTAACACTTCCCTTCAAAGAGTCCCCACAGCACCCGGGAGAAGCTCCCAACAGAGGCCTTGGCAGCCCACACCCACCTCCCACTCACCCTGAGCTTCCTTTTGCAGGGTCATTGGGAGACAGAAGGTTGTGGGGGCTGCTGGACTGTAGTAGGGTGACCACCCCCAGCACCACACTGTAGCAGGGTTCAGAGCCTCCTGCCCACTTCTGACTGGACACTGGGTCCGGGGCTTCAGTGAGAGCCCAGGAAATTTCTGCTTTGCTGGAGGTGACACTCCACAGCTCTGGATATCTGCCTGGTTAGAAATATCTGGGAAGCTTTTAAAAATATTGGTTCCAGGATAGTCTCTTCAACAGATGGTGTTGGGAAAACTGGATAACTACATGCTCAAAATGAAATTGGACCTCCCTCTGAAGGTGCTCACAGAAATTAACTTGAAATGGATCAAAGACACATTATTGTTCAGTTGCTCAGTCACATCTGACTCTGCAACCCCATGGACTGCAGCACACCAGGCTTCCCTGTCCACCGCCATCTCCCAGAGTTTGCTCAAACTCATGTCCATTGAGTTGGTGATGCCATCCGACCATCTCATCCTCTGTCATCCCCTTCTCCTCCTGCCTTCAATCTTGCCCAGGATCAGGGTCTTTTCCAATGAGCCGACTCTTCACATCAGGTGGTCAAAGTATTGGAGTTTCCACTTCAGCTCAGTGCTTCCAATGAATATTCAGGGTTGATTTCCTTTAGGATGGACTGGTTTGATTTCCTTGCTGTCCAAGGGACTCTCAAGAGTCTTCTCCAACACCAAAGTTCAAAGATATCAATTCTTTGGCTCTCAGCCTTTTTTGATTGTCCAGCTCTCACATCCATACACGACTACTAGAAAAAACATAGCTTTGACTATATGGGTGTTTGTAGGCAAAGACACAAAGTATCTAATAACCTAATACCTAATAAAACTCCTAGAAGAAAATGTAGTAGCTCCTGAGAGTCATGTACGCACTTCTATATTCAAAATAGATAACCAACAAGGACCTACTGCATAGCACATGCAACTCTACTTAATGTTATATGCCAGCCTGGATGGGAATGAGGTTGGGAGAGAAAAGATACTGTGTACGTATGGCTGAGTTGCTTACTTGGTCGCCTGAAACTGCCACAGCATTGTTAATCGGCTATATCCCCAATACAAAACAAAAAGTTTAAAGCTTGAAAAAAAAATAGTAGCTTCTCAATATGGGTCTTGCAATGATGTCTCAGTTAGGACATCAAAAGCACAAACAACAAAAGAAAAAAAAAATCAACAGGTAGGACTATATCAACTTTAAAGTTTCTACACCTGATGCAAAGAACTGACTCATTAGAAAAGACCTTGATGCTGGGAAAGATTGAAGGCAGGAGGAGAAGGGGATAAGAGAGGATGAGATGGTTGGATGGCATCACCAACTCAATCGACAGGAGTTTTAGTAAGCTCTGGGAGTTGGTAATGGACAGGAAAGCTTGGCGTGCTGCAGTCCATGGGGTCACAAAGAGTCGGACACGACTGAGCGACTGAACTGAACTAAACACTGCAAAAGAAACCATTAAAATAAAAAGGCACCCAAAAGACTACCTTGGTGATCCAGTGGTTAAGAATCCTCCTGCCACTGCAGGGGCACAGTCTTGATCTCTGGTCCAGGAAGATTCCATGTGCTGAGGGGGCAGCTAAGCCTGAGCGCCAGCACTACTGAAAACTGCTTGCGTGCTCCAGAGCCCATGCTCCGAAATAAGAGAAGCCACCACAAGGAGAGGGCTTCCCTGGGGGCTCAGCTGGTAAAGAATCCGCCTGCGATGCGGGAGACCTGCGTTCAATCCCTGGTCAGGAAGATCCCCTGGAGAAGGCAAAGGCTACCCACTCCAGTATTCTGGCCTGGAGAATTCCACGGACTGTATAGTCTGTGGGGTCGCAAAGAGTCAGACACGACTGAGCGACTTTCACCATAAGGAGAAGAAGCCTGAGCACCATAACTCGAGAGTAACTCCCGCCCACTGCAACTAGAGAAACATGCACAGCAACAAAGACCCAGTGCAGCCAAAAAAATAAAATAATAAATTAACATGGCAGATAGATGGGGAAACAGCGGAAACAGTGGCTGACTTTATTTTTCTGAGCTCCAAAATCACTGGGGATGGTGATTGCGGCCATGAAATTAAAAGATGCTTGCTCCTTAGAAGGAAAGTTATGACCAAACTAGACAGCAGATTAAAAAGCAGAGACATCACTTTGCCAACAAAGGTCCGTCTAGTCAAGGCTGTGGTTTTTCCAGTAGTCATGTATGGATGTGAGAGTTGGCCTATAAAGAAAGCTGAGCGCCGAAGAATTGATGCTTTTGAACTGTGGTGTTGGAGAAGACTCTTGAGAGTCCCATGGACAGCAAGGAGATCCAACCAGTCCATCCTAAAGGAGATCAGTCCTGGGTATTCATTGATAGGACTGATGTTGAAGCTGAAACTCCAATACTTTAGCCACCTGATGCGAAGAGCTGACTCATTTGAAAAGACCCTGATGCTGGGAAAGATCGAAGGCAGGAGGAGAAGGGGATGACAGAGGATGAGATGGTTGGATGGCATCACCGATGCAATGGACATGGATTTGGATGGACTCTGGGAGTTGATGATGGACAGGGAGGCCTGGTGTGCTGCAGTTCATGGGGTCGCAAAGAGTCGGACACGACTGAGCGACTGAACTGAACTGAACTGATGGAATGTGGGAGAATTATTTCAAATCGTGCATCTGATAAGGGGTTCATATCCATAATTCATAAAGAACTCATACAACTCAATAACAGCAACAACAAAAACCAATTTAAAAATGGGTAGGGGAGACTTCTCTGGCAGTGATTAAGACTCCGTGCTTCGAATGCAGATGGTGCAGGTCCAATCCCTGTCTGGGGAACTAAAATCCCATATGCTTTGAAGCCCCCCCCCCCAAAAAAAAAAAACCCAGGAGCTAAATGGACTTTTTTTTTTTTTTCTAAAGAAGACATACAAATGGCCAACAGCACAAAAAGTGCTCTGTAGATGAAGAATGTCACCTGCCATATCAGTAAATAAAGGATGCTGCTGCCCTCAGTCACTGCAGCAGCCCCGGACTGTACTCCCCGAGGAGAGTCAGGATGGGGAAAAGAAGGATGCTGGCCCTGGATAGTTCAGGGGCGAATGAAAGGAATGATTTCACTAAGCTTAGATTCTTGCTTCCCATACCTAGAAAAGCACTAAATTCATTAACTTTGGCATGTCTGATTTTCTTTCATTATTGTAACAGTAATATTCTGATGTTCCCGCTCCGTGGTTTTTGTCGCATAATCTCCTATATATCGTAGCTCCTCCCTGACCTCTTCAGAGCGTTCCCTCAGAGCTTATTTGAGAGGCTGCTTCCCAGGCTTAAGTCCGCAGCAGGTCTGTTGAATAAAACATACCTTTCAACTTTGAGGTTGTGCATCTTTTCATCAACAGCGTTGCATCACCAGGGAAATGCAAATCAAAAGCGCAAGGTAAGATATCACCTCACACCTGTAAGAACGGCTATCATCAAGAGATGACTGGTGCTGGAGAGGATGCGGAGAAAAGAGAACCCTCTGGTTCTCTTTGTGCCCTCTTGGTGGCCTAGCCATTGTGGAAAACCATCTGGAGAGTCCACAAAAAAATTAAAAACAGAACCACCGTGTGACCCAACAAATCCACTTCTGGATATTTATCCAAAGAAAACGAAACAGAACATCAGAGAGATATCTGCGCTCCCGTGTGATTGCAGCTTTATTCAGAACAGTCGAGATACGGAAGCCACCTGTGTCCATCCATGGATGAGTGTGGATAAAGATGCAATAGACACATACAATGGAATACTGTTCCGTCATGAGAAGAAAAAAGAGAATCTTGCCATTTGTGACAACATGGATGGATTCTGAGCTTATGCTAAGTGAGCTGAGTCAAAGAAGGATAATGTCTCTTCTACGTACAATCTTAAAAAAAAAAAAGAAAGAATCTGAAAAAACAGAGTGGGATGGTGATTAGCAAGGGCAGGTGATGGGGTATGGGAGAAATGTTGAAGGAACGCACTCATGCCTAGTAGATAAATAAAGCCTGGGGACCTAATACACTGTACAAGGACTATACACAACAAAACTGTATTATAAATATTAAACCTACTGAGAGAATAGATCTGAGTTATCCCACCACTAGAAGAAATTTTGTTGTTGTTATTCAGTCGCTAAGTCGTGTCCAACTCTTTGCGACCCCATGGACTACAGTGCACCAGGCTTCCCTGTCCTTCACTGTCTCCCGGAGTTTGCTCAGATTCATGTCCATTGAGTCTGTGATGACATCTAACTATCTCATCATCTGTCATCCCCTTCTCCTCCTGCCTTCAATCTTGCCCAGCATCAGGGTCTTTTCCAATGAGTCAGCTCTTTGGATCAGATGGCCAAAATACTGGAGCTCCAGCTTCAGCATCAGTCCTTCTAATGAATATTCAGGGTTGATTTCCTTTAGATTGACTGATTTGATCTCCTTGTAGTCCAATGGACTCTCCAGCGTCTTTTCCAGCACTACAATTCTTCAGCACAGCCTTCTTCATGGTCCAGCTCTCACATCCACACACGACTACTGGGAAAACAATAGCTTTGACTACACGGACCTTTGTCGGCTCCTAGGAGCGCACCCTCCTAAACCCATATCAGAAGGAGGGCCCTTGGACTGGGTGGAGACTAGCATCTGTGGTCTGCTAATAACCGTCCTGTCTGCCACCTTCTGCACTTGAAGCAATTAAGGAAGAAATCACTCAGCCAAGGGTACCAGATTCCTCCAGTCTTGGACAGAGAACTGAAAACCCCAGACGAGCCAGGGCGGAAGGGTGGGAGACAGGCCCTCTCACCATGCAGGGGGATCCCCAGGGTGCCCGGTCTTCTCTGGGTGTTAGTGCGGGAAGTCCCTTTGCCTCATTTCCACTCACCCCCAGTATTTCCTCCCTTGGAAAACAGGCATAAGTGAAAAAGACCTCCGACGACTGAAAACAGGATGGAGGGGGGCTAGCTGGTGGCTGGGGGAGGAGAGGAATTTTAGAGACTGAGCAGAACTTAGGGGTGAGAGCGGAGTGACAGCTGTGGATGAAAATAATCAGTAAACCACCCGCAATAGGAATAGAAAAGGGCTTTATTTGAGCCAAACTAAGGACTATAGCCCCAAAGACAGCCTCTCAGGTTACTCTGAGGAACTGCTTCAGAGAAACAGGGTTTTCAGCACAGTTTTATGTCTTATCAGAACACAGAATATCAAACAAGTCAGGGAGACGTTCCTTCAGGGTTCCTTCACAGAAAACAAATCAGGGTGAATACAGTAAGTCAGTATGGCCTTGGCGCCTGGAAACGGAGTCTTATCGCTGAAGGAGTTACCAGCATGGACATCCCAGGAAGAGAGGCGCATCACCTTCATTTTTAACGTGGACGTTCTTCTGGTCAATGCGCCCTTTTGTTTAACGACTGAAGCGAATGCGCAGTGTTTGACAGGCCACGAGCAGGCTGTTCTAGTTAGCACCAAATTCAGGTTAACTCATGGATAAGGCAGAATGAATTCCCTCAACCTCAGTCTGTGAACATTTCTTCTATCACACCCATGGAAAGGGAAGGGCAGTGCCCCAGACCCAGGGGCTCTTAGAGAGAGGCTGGACAGGGGAGATATTTAGTTGTCACTGTGTTGGGAAAAGGACAAACCCAAAGAATTCCTATAAAGGGACAAAGGGAAGATGGGGTGACCTCTGAAGGGGCTGGGAAGCTCTGAGATGCAGTCTCTGGAAGCTCCCTCTGGCCAAGAGCTCACCATTCACATTTTGAGGTTCCAGGTGGCCCGGTATTTACCCAGAGCGGATGTGTGTCCTCTAAGAAAGGGTAAAGGTCACCTGGGTGGGCTTACATGCTCATGGGCAGACACCCCTGGGCTGTGTATCTCTCACCAGGAGGGACCCCCAAGATGTAATCAGATGGAGTGTATTTTACAAATCATCCAGAAAGCAAACAGAAGGTAGGAGGAGATCAAGGACATTGCTCTAGGAAGTGGGTGGTTTGCCTATACAAGTGGGTCCCCCCGCCTCCTCGTGCTGAGCACCACTGGAAGCTACTTCTTCTTTTATTTATATATTTATTTTTTGGGCCTTGCCACACAGCATGTGGGGTCTCAGTTCCCCAACCAAGGATCACACCCACGCCCTCTGCGTTGGAAGCACAGTCTTAACCACTGGACTGCCAGGAAAGTCCCTGGCATCACTTCTTAGATGCTGGCTTTCGGCAATATTGCTTGTTTTATGTGGGATCTCAGTCCACACCTAAAATATAGGTTACTGTACAGTGTAGGGTCCCAGAAATATTTAATTAAGTCTTGGAGTTCTTGTTACATGTGGACTCCTTCTGTGATTTTGGTAGCTTTTACTTTTGAATTACTTTCTTAAGATCGATTCATTTCAGAACATTTTGGGGAGGGGGGGTCATGGTAGCTCATTTCCAAATCTGACTTTATAGCGCCCAGTGGTTAATGACACTATCCTAATCCTATCAGGCCTCCCTGGTGGCTCAGTGGTAGAGTATCTGCTTGCCAATAAGAGACGCTGGTTCGATCCCTGGTTAGGAAGATCCCCTGGAGAAGGAAATGGCAGCCCACTCCAGGATTCTTACCTGGGAAAACCCATAGACAGAGGAGCCTGGTGGGCTGAGTCCATGGAGTCACAAACAGTCAGACATGACTTAGTGACTGAACAACAACTTAATCCTATTAAAAGTGAAAAGAAAATATATTTACATCTAAATAACAAAACTTTTTTAAAAAACACAGACATAAAGAGTACAAATTCAAATGTCCCAAGTTGTGCATGCGTGCGTACTAAGTCGCTCGGTCATGCCTGACTCTTTGTGACCCCATGGATTGTAGCCCACCAGTCTCCTCTGTCCATGGGATTCTCCAGGCAAGAATACTGGAGTGGGTTGGCATGCCCTCCTCCAGGGGATCTTCCCGACCCAGGGATTGAACCCTAGTCTCCTGCGGCTCCTGCACTGCAGGTGGATTCTTTACTGTTGAGACACTTGGGAAGGTCCAATTTTTTCTGTACTAGGATCTATTTTTGTTATCATTTGAAAATAATAGATGCTCCTCACAGAAAAGCAAACAGGAGGCATACACATTATTCCTGATTCGAACACCCTGAAACAGCTCCAGAGGTCGCGTGAAGCGTCACCCCTGCACTGAATTCAAAAGAGCACTCAGGGTCCACTGCTGATTCCCCTAACACTGCTTCTGTGGCCTTGAGGCAGATTTTTGCCATTTTTTAAAACTAAAAAGCATGGGAGGACTTCCCTAGGGGTTCAGTGATTAAGACTCCACACTTCCAGTGGAGGGGGGCCTGGTTGGATCCCTGGTCAGGGGGCTAGCTCTTACACGCCTCGACAAAGATTGAAGATCTTCGCACGCTGCACCTAAGACCCTGTGCAGCCAACAAAATTGATTAAAATAATTATTTTAACAAATCATAAAAAACACTAAGAACCATGGGGATGACGATTGTCACAAGCTATTGGGAGGCCCCGAGCTGGGATGTGCTAAAGACCCTGCCCAGCGCCTGACACAGCAAGTGTCCAGGATAAACGCTGCTTTCGACTGAGACCCGAAGGCTCCTGGGAGTGGGGGTGACCCCACTCAGCTCCTAGGCAAGACAGCGGGGCCCCCTGGAGACGCCGAGGGCTGGGCACTCTGACCTGGCTGCGTTAGAATCCCTGCTTGTCCGTCTGTGTGGCCCTGGCCCAGCCACTGGCCGTCTCTGAGTCTGTTGTCTCGTCTGTGAAGTTCAGACCACACATCTGAGAATTATATGAGAGTCTGTGTCATGTGTTAGTGAAGCTTTGCTAAGTGAGCACACAAATGAGCGCCGACTGTATGCTGGGCACTGCACCCCAGTGGCCTGTGACTGCCCCCCAGGGTCACACTGGCCTCCATGGAGGTGGCTGCTGGGGCGTAGACAGGTCCTGCCTTCAAAGCTGGGAGCAGGACCCCAGGGACAAGGCCTGGGGTGGCCACTCCCTTAGGAGTGTGGGGAAAGGGGCAGAAAATCCTTCATATCTACTGAGAACCTGCTGTCTACTGGGGGCTTTCCAGACGTGCTTGGATTTCACCCTCACAGCAGCCCCGTGAGGCAGAGAGCATCAACCCCGTTTTAGGGGGAGGAAACAGAGGCCTGGAGAGGGGTTGAGACTTGCTTAAGATCACCTGGGGAGCCTGTATCCGTCAGCAGGCCAGGTGGTCAGATGCTTGGATCTGAGGCTCTGTGAGCCAGGCTCATCAGGTGAGGGACAGAATGAATGAATGAATGAATGAACGTGATGCCTTAGCCCATGACCTGCTCACCTTCCCCCATCTCTCTGCCCAGAGAGGGAGCCCAAAGGTGACAATCACAAGGGCCTTTTCATCCAGATCTGCAATCTGAAACCCAGAGGAGCTGCAGAAGGGCAGGGCCCGGCTGGTCAGATGTGCCCCCCACCGCCAGCCGCTGACCTCTGTGCTCCCCCAAAACCCACTCCACCGGCTGACCTGGGTCCTCAGAAGACCCTGGCACCACCAGACTGGCTCCAAGAATGGCTCCCAGTAGTACCTTGGCAATATCTCCCCATTTATCCCAAGCTCTCTGGGACAAGGGTGTAACCCCAGGTCCCACTGAGCCCCTGGAGCTTTAAGGATCAACACGAGGCATCCAACCCAGAGAGGGGAGGGGGTTGCCCCCTGTTCCTCCCCAGGGGGCAGTGCCCCTTAGGACTCAGGGAGCTTCACTCCCAGGCCAGGTAAGGACCCTTGTGCCAGGAGGACAGTCCTCTCTGGGGACTTCCCAGGCTGAATTCGTGACAAGTTCAGGGGTAACCCCTGCAGGAGGGATCCCCGGTCAGGGAGGGGCCCCTCAGGATCCTGCAATACCCCTGCCACCCACCAGTGTCTCCCCAGGTGGGTCCCTGATTTGCTGTGTGGCCTTAGATCAGTGACTGCCCCTCTCTGGGCCTGGTTCCAGGCTGACCACTGCCAGGCTCAGCTCCAGCCCTGCCCCGCCTGCCGCTGGCTCTGCCTCTGCCTGGCTCAGCTCCAGGCAGCAGGGCAGGGCTGTCACATGCCGAGCCACGTGACAGGCAGCGGCTGGGGGCTCCATCCCACGCAGAGGACGGGGGCTCCAGCAGCCCCTTACCCCATCCCAGTGGCTGAAGCCTCTGGGGGGCTACCAGATCCTGCAGGAGGGCCCGGAGGCCTCTCCTGCCCTCCCAGGTAGGCAGGGGCCGCGGGGAGGGTGGGGGCCGTGAGGAGCATCTCCTGGGGGCCCAGTTGGCCCAGAGGCCCTGGGCCACGATCCTGGGCAAGACCCAGGGCACCAAGGTGGAGGGGCAGCAGTGAGCCCGGGGCGACAAGCCTGGAGCGATGGTACGGAGGATACACCTGTCCCCACACCTGTAACCTAATCAGCCGCCTGTCTGACACCAGCACCTGTGGGGGGATCTTCCTCCTTTGTGCTGGCTCTGACAGGTGTGCGGGCATGGGGGCTGGGGTGACGCGGAGGAGCGGGCACACAGGAACCTCCACGGCCACACTTGTCACGACGGCGGCTGGAGGGCAGAGGGCGGCGCTCTTTCCCAGGAGGTTAGGAGGGGTTGGCTGGAGACCAGCCCGGGCCGGTACAGAGTGACAGCCTTCTCGTGTGGGTCCCAGCCCGCCGCTGTGCCCTGTGGGGTCAGATCCTCCCCCCGGGCCTCCATCTCCTCCTTGTAAAATGTCACGTTGCAGGGGTGACAGGCGCCGTGAATGGGGTGCTGGGGGAGGCGGTGCTGATGGACACAGACACGTGGCCATCAGGACGAAGCCTGCGGCCCTTCTGGGCCCTGAGGTTGTGTTTCTGGACTCCAGCTGTCTTTGGATCTGAACTCTTCCCTTTGCAGATGGGAAACTGAGGCTTAGAGGGGCGGGGGTGGGGGGGTTGTGGGGAGCAGGCTTTCTCTGCCACTCCAGGCCGCAGCCCCCATCCACACCAGAATTCCACTGCCTGGACTCTCCTCCTCCTTCAGCCAGGCCTGGGACCCTTCCCCCTAAGGCCTCGGGATGGACCCTCAGCTCAGAGCTCCCTCGAGGCCTGCTGTGTGCGCTGGTCTGGTGCTGGCCCTCTCTGGGCCCTGGCCCTCTCTCGTGGTCCAGGGAAGGACCTAGAGGCCCCCCCACACCGAGGGAAATGCTGGTGAAATCTCAGCCTGCGGCCTCCAGCTAGCCTGGAGTCAAAGTCAGGCACGAGGCCAGGGTGGCCCCGCCCCAGGGGCCGGCCCAGCCCTGGACATTTCATAACGGCAGGGCGGGCAGCTGGGCAGAGTGCGGCCGACCAGGAAGACGGGCAGCTGGGCAGGGCCTCAGGTATGGTACTCCGTGGCGGCTGGGATGCAGTGGCCAGTGATCAGGGCCGGGGACTGCTGGCAGGCTGGTGCGGGGACTCTGGGCTGTTGTTGAGACTCTGGGTCAGGGCAGACCTGACCCCTCACGGTCGCAGGCAAAAGCTAGCTTTGTCTTCTCAGAGCTGCTCTGCCTACCTGGGGAGAAAGAAGGAGGAGGAAGGGACTTCCCTTTGCCCCAACCTCAGAGATGAAAGAGAGAAGCTGAGGGTCCCTGAGGCCAGCCAGCACCCGTACTGAGTCTGAGCTGGGCTGGGGTTACTGAGGGAGCCAGGAGCCCCAGCTCTGGACCAGCTGCCCCAGGAAGGAATACACCCCTGTCCCTGGGATGAAGGGGGTGCGGTGTCAAGCATCCATCTGACAACACATTTCCTGGGCATTGGCCACACGTATCCGCTGCTGGGGCGGGGTTCACTGTGAGTGGTTTTGAGTGATCACATTCTTGGGAATGGACCCTGCCAACGTCCAGGAAGAAAGGTCAGCTGGGCCCCGCCCTCCCGGCCTCGCAGAGAAGCTGTTGTCAGACGGACCTCGCCAGGATCAGGGAGTCCAGCCTCCGGCACAGCCTCTCCGTGCGGCGGGGCTGGGGTTGGCTCAGCCCACAGCCAAGGGTTGGTCCGCAGCTCCCTACAGCCCCCACGGAAGGGAGGGGGCTGCTGCATAGAGTGCGGGAGACCTTGGGAAAATCCACGTTAAGGCTACACGGCTCCAGGCGTGAGGCCAGATTAGAGACTCTAGAGTACTGGGGCCTGTGGGGCTTTCAAGCCAGGCCTGTGACCTCCACTTATGGTCGAGGGGCTTCCCAGGCCCTCAGACCACCAAGGTCACCTCTGTTGCTCTTGCCAGCTCTGCTTCCCTGCCCCCATGGGGTCCCAAGTTGATGTCCTTGCCTCCCGGGTGTCCACGCTGGGCCAAGGTCTCCTTGGTTTCCCACCCCAGGATCTTCTCCCCTCGGCCCCGTCAGCACAGCCGTCCTTTGCGGTCTTGTCTGAATAACAATCATCAGGAACCATCCTCATGAGCACTCACGGGGCTCAGCCTAGCACCAACCACTTCCCAGCACCACAGGGTAGACAAAGGCATTGTGCCCATTTCACAGATGGGAAAAGTGAGCCACAGGGAGGCCAAGCCACCTGCCCGAGGCCCGAGCTGATAACTTGGGATTTGGACCCAGGTCCTTGGGCCTCCGACACGGCATACTGGGAGCATGCTTTTGGAGGGACTGTGGTGTAGACAGGGAAACCGAGGCAGAAAGTGCGAGAGGGTGAACAGGGGTGAGGGCTGGGAGGTAGCTCATCGGCAGGACCAGGCAGGGCGCAGGGGCGGGGCCCGGGCAGCAGCGGCTTCCCGATGCTGCTTTGGAGGCAGCAGACCTGAGTGCCCACCCTGCCTGTCAGTGTCTTGATGCCACGGGCCCGGGGCCTCAGCTTCCTTCAGGGACGCCATCTGAACACCGTGCTGTACCCACTGCTGGTGCCCCCGCTGCCGACACAGTACCTGCAGTGTCACCGCCTGGTCGTTCTTATTCTTACTAGCGCACCCCCGGGCCCCTGGCCTTGAGGGAAGGTCCCGGGGCCCCCGGGAAACAAGCCGTCCCTTGTCACATCGACTGACTTAACAGCTCCCAGGGAGGTGGGCCCAGGGCCCCCAGACCCCCTGGTGCAGGAACCCCTGCACGCATGTCCAGAGCAGCTGCTCAGCTCCCTTGTGAGGTCGCAGGCCCAGGGTCCCCTCAGGCTCCAGGCCCCGCAGGTAGCCTTGGCTCACCTGCTCCTGTGGCTTGAGTCAAGCTCCACGCTCCCCAGCAGGCACCCCCGGGGGGAACTCGGTCCTGACCAAATTGCAGGGGGTACTATTGTGTGAGTTGGCCTCAGTGTTGCCTGGAGAGGCTGCTGGAATGTTCCAACCAGACCTCCACCCCCGCAGAGCTCCCCGCCCCTCCCAGCACTGGGAGATGCTCCCTTCAAGCCAGATGCCTCACATTTTTGTGGGTTCTGCCGAGACTCTTAGGAAAGGAACCCTGCGGAGGAGGGAGGGGGCAGGTGTGGTTCGCACTCAGCATCCATCAGCAGGAATCTGAAGGTGAGAGGGGGGCCGGGGGAGGGAACAGGGATAAATATTTGTCGAGCACTTGGTAACAATAACCACAGCTGACCATTAACTATGCGGGCAACAGCCACTGCTTCCCGGGGTGATATGTCATTCAATCCTCCGGATGGTAGCAAGTGTTACTGGTGGTGGTGGTTTAGTCGCTCAGTTGTGTCCAGCTCTGTGACTCCACGGACTGTAGCCCTCCAGGCTCCTCTGTCCATGGCATTTCCCAGACAAGAATACTGGAGTGTGTTGCCGTTTCCTTCTCCAGAGCAAGTGCTATCGACATCCCTATTTTACAGATGTGGAAACTGAGGCAGAGAGAAGAGTGACTTGCCCAAGGTCACACAGCCAGAAGAGGCTGGGTCAGGGTTTGAGCTCACAAGGTGGCCCGGGGGGTTCTCAAGGCTCTGGGCTCCTGGGCCTCTGTCCGGTATACCTTCTTCCCAGGAGGAGGGTCAGAGCGGAGGGTGAGCCTGGGCTTGAGGGTAGCCCTGACAATGTCCCCGCTCTGGGGCACCGTCACCCTCTCTGGGGGACATGGAACCCGCCCTGTGCCCAGACCACTGCATGCTTTCTCCTGATCGCAGCAGGAGGCCTATGGGCTCAGTCTGGCCTCCATCACGCATGGGGACAGCGCAGGGCTCCTGTCAAGCTCTCGGCAGGGTGTCCATCGGGCCAGGCCATCCTGTCAGCTGGAGCAGCTTGGCCCTAGCGGTCATGGAGCCCTCCAGAAAGCTTAGGGCTGTGGCAGCAGTGGCCACTTAACAGTAGCTGGCAGGCCTGGGGGCACTGATGCCACTCCCTGGGCCCCGAACTGGCAGGCAGGGTCTCATCCTTGATAAAAAAAAAAAACCCTGTCAGCTGGTAGGTGGAAGGGAGACCCTAACAGATGGGGAGCACAAACCCAAATGACGGGCTAAGAAGGCAAAGCGGGGCCCTGCCTCCCAGTCCAGTGGGAGAGGAGAGGGATGGGGGTGGGGACAGGGAAGTGGACGGAAGGAAACCAGTATTTACCACAAAGTACTACACCGTGTGGGCTTCCCTGGTGGCTCAGACGGTGGAGAATCTGCCCGCAATGCAGGAGATCCGGCTTTGATCCCAGGGTCGGGAAGATCCCCTGGAGAAGGAAATGGCCACCCACTTCAGTTTCTTGCCTGCAACAGTCCATGGAAAGAGGAGTCTGGTGGGCTACAGTCCATGAGAATCACAAAGAGTCGGACATGACTGAGC
Organism: Bos taurus; assembly: GCF_002263795.3. NCBI lineage: Eukaryota > Metazoa > Chordata > Mammalia > Artiodactyla > Bovidae > Bos > Bos taurus. Next base: position 45,542,074 of record NC_037356.1, read on the forward strand.
AACTCACACACATGCAGTGTGGTGGGGAGCACAGTCGCGGGCCCACTGTGAGAACGTATAAGGGAGTAATCATGGTGGGCTGCCTGAAGGAGGCATCAGCCAAGCAGAGACCCGAGCGAAGGGAGTCAGAAGAGAAGGAGGAAAGGGTCCCCACGGGTCCTTGGCAACAGGCCGAGGACCGAGTGCGTCAGAGCACTCCTCTTGTGAGCTTCAGGTAAACAGGCAGGGGCCCCAGGGAATGCCAGGGCCCCTACCCAGCCTGCTGGCCCAGGCTGATGCCAGCACGCGGGCCGGGCTGCCCCTCACTGCTTGCCACCCCCACTCCCTGTTCCTCCTGCACCGTGGCCGCGGAGTGGGGGGTGGGCCGCGGCACCTGTAGGAGGCGAGCTCTTCCTTCCCCATCTTGCTGCAGAGCTGGGCCACAGGGAGGGGGGGTCCTGTCACCCGGCCTCTGAGCCACTGCCCACCAGCCCGGCCTCCCCGGGCAGGGCCCCCTGCCTGGGGACCGGGGGTGGCAGTGCATTCTGCGTCAGGAATGTCCCAACGAAGTGGCTGCAGCGGCCGTTGGTGGCCACACTCCCCCGGTTGCTCCACTCAGGCCTGCTGGGCTCAGGGCTGCCGTCTCTGGGAGGAGTGCGGAGCAGGGCGGGGGCTGTGGCTTAGGGGCTCGTTTCCCTGCGGCAGGAAGACGCGTGGTCCCCCGGCTGCCTGCTCGCCCTTAGGGGTTGTGGAGTAGCAGTTCCCCAGCCCAGGCCCGGGCCCGTGACTGCCCTGGGGTCCAGGGCTCTCCTGTCCACTGGCCGAGGGGCGTGATCTGTAGTTCTGTAGTGGGTGTCTAAGTGTGTCCTGTGTGTGATTGTGTGTGGTGTGTGTGTGTGTAGGTGGGGCAGCCCGGGTCCCTGGGATTACGTATGAGTCCCCGAGGGAGTGTCCGTGGGCCCATCTGGGTGCGGGCAGGGGCCAGGGAGGGGGCCACGGAAGTGAGGCCACCCTGACCCACGCTGCCCCCCGCCCGGCAGGATGGACCCCTTTGCAGATACCCTGCAGCGGCTGCGGGAAGCCTTCGTCTCGGGGCGCACGCGGCCGGCCGAGTTCCGGGACGCCCAGCTGAAGGGCCTGAGCCGCTTCCTGCGAGAGAACAAGCAGCTTCTGCAGGAGGCGCTGGCTCAGGACCTGCACAAGGTGGGTGGGGGTGGGGTGGGGGGGAGGGCAGGGGTGAGGGGAGGAGGGCAGGGGTGAGGGGAAGAGGGCAGGGGTGAGGGGAGGGGAATTGCGGGGAGGGGGGCAGGGGTGGGCAGGTGGGCAGCGAAGGTGGAGACAGCTGCATCCTCCACGAAGGGGAACTAAAAGCTGTCACACCCACCTCCTTTCCTGCACCAGAACCCACTCTTCTGCATTCATCCAGTCGTTCATTTCCACCTCCACTCCACTGCTATCTGGGGCTTCCCGGGTGGTGCTAGTGGAAAAGAACCCACCTGCCAACGCAGGAGACTTAAGAGACACAGGTTTGGTCCCTGGGTTGGGAAGACCCCCTGGAGGAGGGTACGGCAACCCACTCCAGTGTATTCTTGCCTGAATAATTCCATAGACAGAGAAGTCTGGTGGGTTGCAAAGAGTTGGACCGCTATTTAGCATGCACGCGCGCACACACACACACACAAACACGCACATGAACAGCTTTTGGGATTTTAGTCCCCCGACAGGGAATTCAACCTGCGCCCTTGGCAGTGAAAGCGCCGAGTCCTAACCACTGGACCGCCAGGGAATTCCCCCACTCCACTCTATTTATTGAACACTTACTATGTGCCAGGCCCTGTTCTAGGCTCTGGGGATACAACAAATAAAACCAAGTCCAGGGAGCTGGCCCCCCGGGGACAGACACAATTAGACAGTAAATAAATACAAAGCATGTTGGGTGGTGATAAATACCATGGAGAGACACTCCCAGTGTGAAGGGGTTGAGAGCGGGCCAGGGTCAGGGTGCTGTTTGGTATGTGGGGGTCAGGGAGGTTTCCTGGAGATGGTGATGTGTGAAGGGGGAGGGAGAAGGGTCCCAGGGACAAGGGGGGAAATGGCAGAGGGCCCAGGCAAAGGCCCTGAGGCAGGAGGTGCTTGGTGTGTTTGTGCTGGAGGAGCGGCACGGAGGCCGGCGCGGCTGGAGGGGAGGGCAAGAGGTGGAGACACACGAGGGGTGAGGTCCGGAGAGGAGGGTCGCACCCCTGAGGCCGCGTGTGTTGGGGGGACTCCGGCTTCACCAGGTACTGTGGGCATCATGGCCTCTGTCCAAATCCTGGACGCCTGGGGCTCAGTCCCTGCTGTTTCCAGCAGTAGCCTTGACGGGACCCCAAGAAATATTCTTCCTTGTAGTCAGTCTCCCACCTTCTCAGCCAGTAGGGCCCCCCCATGTGGCTGCTGCTGCCCCAAGACAGCTGTCCCCGAGTTTCTTCTCTGGACAAAACATCCCTGTGCTTGCCACAAAGCCACAGTGTCCAGACTCACCCTTGGACACTGGTGCCCCCTGCCCTTCACCACCAGTAACCCTCCAAGGCTGTGACTCTTTGCCAGCTGGTCAGGTGCTATTCTGACACTTCACACCAGGACAGGGCCAAGGTGCATGTCGGCCGCTGTCCCCTGGGGCTGCAGCAGTCCCACACTGGCTCATGCTGAGCACCGAGCTCTTCTTCACCCCTCCTGAGCCCACGAGCAGAGCCCTCCAGGGAACCCTGGAGTCATCCCTTACTGCCCTCCAGCCATCTTTGCTGTTCTGCTGGGCCTGCTGGCTCCACCCAGTTTGTGGGAGAGATGTCAGCCCTGGCAGACCTGGGGGTGCCTCTGCAGCCTCCTTGGGACCCACCTGATCTGCAGACACCCAGCAGGGTGTCCACCCTGGCTCCAGAGCAGGCCTGGACTCAGAGACTATGGGGTTTCCTGGCATCTGAGGTCATGGGTCAGGGCACCCCCATTCCGTGGGGACAGCAAAAGCTGGGCACAAGGACTTGTCCTCAGGACGTGGCCTTCTGGTGATGCCTAGCCCCTTTCTTAGTGTCCTCGAACCTTCTATTTATCACCATGCTCCGGGACTACAGCTGGGCTCCCTCATCAGCTGTTTCTGGAATCATCTGTTGTCCCATTTATGAAACCATGGTGCCAGAGCATCCTCTCCTTAGCTCTCTGACATCCAAGGGGCCTGGCTCTGCCTCCCTGTGTGGAGTGTCCCTCACTGGACCTGATCCAGGACAGAGGGGACTCTCATCTCCTACCCTGGCTTATTGGGCTCCCCCCACGGAGCCTCTTCCCTGCATACCTGCTGGCCTGGCCTGGCCGCCTCTGTGACACCTGACCCGATGGTCTATCTGGTCCCTCTTCTCCCTACAGCTCAGATTTCACCTCCCGCCTCCAACCCTCAAGGTTTCAGGAGCCAGGGCCCCATAAAGGTAGCAGCAGCCCAGGAAATCCAATCTGTCCCTCCTTCTGGTCTCGGCCAGCCCTGTTCCCACCCTCCCAGCAGGCAGCAACTGCCCTGTCTGCCCTGCACGAATCCTCCCACTTAACTTCCAGCAGCCCTTCCCGGTACAGGTGGTCACACCCAGTAACCCTCAGAGGTGACTGAGAGAGGGCATGTTCTTGCCTGACGGCACACAGCCCCTGCTGAAAACAACCTACTCTTCCATGGCATTCAATGGGGTCCAGATCATCCCTTGAAAAGAGTGAAAATGTTAGTCGCTCAGTTGTGTCCATCTATTTGCAACCCCATGGACTGTAGCCCACCAGGTTCCTCTGTTTATAGGATTCTCCAGGCAAGAGTACTGAAGTGGGTTGCCATGCCCTCCTCTAGGGGATCTTCCCAACCCAGGGATCGAACCTGGGTCTCCTGCATTGCAGGTGGATTCTTTACCATCTGAGCCACCAGAGAAGCCCCTTAAACAGGCCCAAACCTCACACAGGTCACAGGAGATCTCACTGGGCAGGAGTGTGGCCTGTGAACACAGACACAGTAGAAGGCATGCCTGAAGCAGGCCGGTGGACAGGGCTTTCTGCTCCAGGGTCCCCACATCCTTCCCACTCAAGACTCAGCTCTGCCACCCCTGGGCCCATTGTCCTCACCTCTGGCAGGAAGGCACTCTCACTGTAACAGCGGAGTCTCATTCATGAGGACAGCCTGGCTCTGGTGTCCCGGGCGATGGCCTCCAGTTTCCTGCAGCCCGCATGCTGGCTCCCTCCCGCCTCGTGGGGGTGGGGCAGGCATGCCAGCTGGCAGAGATCAGGACAGTGTCCCTATTGACTTTTGCCTCTTTCTGCCTCCTGCCCTCGAAATCTGCCCTTGGCCCCTGGGCTATGGGAACTGATGGCAATTATCCAGAGACACCTGTCCTCTGTGTCTGCTGCAGACTGACATCCACAAAGCAGGCCACAGGGACCACACGGACAGTCTTGTTCAAACTTGAGTTAGATCCTGTCCCTGCTCTGCTCAACAGTCCCCACCCCAGTGGCTAGGCCTCATCACCTCACCCACTCTCCTGCTTGCTAACCAGGAAGAGAGCAAAGCTGCACAGCGCCTTTGCACATGCCATACCCTCAGCTTGGAATATCCTGCCTCCAGGTATCCATCTGCTGCCTTCCTTTCTTTCTTCACTGCTCAAATGTCACGCCATCCCAGAGGCTGGTACTGACCATCTTGTGTAAAATAGAGCAAAGAGACACACACACACATGCATAGGCCCTCACACACACACCCTGAAACTCTGTTTCATCCTTCTATTGCACTTGTCACATCTTAATGGAGTAGTCAGTATTCTCATCATCACGTGGACTGTGCCCCCCACCACAGCGTCAGCTCTGTGGGGCAGGTCCTCTGTCTGCTTCATCACCGCTACATCCCCAGCACAGGAATGGGACGCGTACTCTGTAAGCATTCAGTGAACGTGGAGTGAATAAATGAATGAAAGAATGAGTCAGTAAGGCAGGCTTTGCCCTTCCCAGGGCTCCAGCTCTCTCCAGGGCTCCGGCCACCTGCGGATCCTGGGTCCCTGACCCCAGTCCCGACCCTGCCCTTTCTCCCCCACCCACCCTGCAGTCAGCCTTCGAGGCAGAGGTGTCTGAAATCAGCATTAGCCAGAACGAGATTAACTTGGCCCTTAGGAACCTGAGGACCTGGATGAAGGATGAGAAAGTGTCCAAGAACCTGGTGAGTGACGCTGGGGTCAGGACACCTCTCTGGGTGGAGGGTGGCTGAGGGGCTGGGGTTTCAGCTCCTCACCGTTCTCCATCACGCTGGCCCCGGCCCAGGCCACGCAGCTGGACTCGGCCTTCATCCGGAAGGAGCCCTTTGGCCTGGTGCTCATCCTGTCTCCCTGGAACTATCCTCTGAACCTGAGCCTGGGGCCCCTGGTGGGTGCCCTCGCAGCAGGTGAGAGGGATCCTCTGCCTTCCTGCTCCCTGCCCATCCCCTCCCAGCCTCATGGCTTCACAGCCATCCCCAGAGCCAGGGAGGAGTTGGGGGGGCCTGGCACCAGGTGGCTAAGACAGCCTGGTTTCCATGTGTGTGGCCTTGGGGCTGGCACTGCACCTCTCCTAGCCCAGCTGTATTCTTCACCTGGAGGGGGAGTGAGGTGGGCTCCTGCCCTGCAGGTGTGTGAGGACCAAATAGAGATGGGGCGTGGCTACACACGGCCCCGCCCTCTCCCCGCCCCACCCCGCCCCGCCCCACAGGGAACTGCGTGGTGCTGAAACCCTCGGAGATCAGCAAGAACACTGAGAAGGTCCTGGCCGAGGTGCTGCCCCGATACCTGGACCAGGTGAGCCAGGCCCGGTGCAGACCAGGCAGCCACACTGGGGCCGAGCAGGGCCAGGCCGGCCCTCTGGGCCCGGGGCAGGACCTGAGTTCCGACCTCCTCTGGGTTGTGTGGCCTTGGCCAGGTCACCAGCTTCTCTGTTCCCCTCTGCGTGAAACAGAGGGGTGGGGCCTGTCCCCAGGGGCTCCCTGTCTGTCTCTGGTCATCCTGACCTCAGTCCCCACCCCAACTCTGCCAGACCCCAACCTCACACGTGCTGAGCTGGTACTGCCCCTGTCCAGTGCCCCTGGGGCGCTCCCTGCTCCCCACCCAGCCCAGCTGGAGCCCTGGCATAACTGGGTCAGGCCAGGCAAGGGGGGAGCGGCCCCAGGCAGGCAGGCAGCCCGTTGGGCTCTCAGGCTGGGACCCCAGAGGGAGCCTCCGTTTGTCCATCCCCCTTCACAGAGCTGCTTTGCCGTGGTGCTGGGTGGGCCCCAGGAGACAGGGCGGCTGCTGGAGCACAAGTTCGACTACATATTCTTCACGGGTGAGGGGCCAGCTGCCGGGGGCAGGTGGGGGGGGACCGCGCGGGATGGGAGGAGCGAGAGGCCTGAGGCCAGCTCGGGGCCTTGTCCCCAGCTGCTGGAGAGAGGCTCAGAGGACAGAGGTAGACAGCCAGCCAGGGAGGACACGGGGGTGAGCTCTGGAGGGTGCGCTCGGCTCCAAGACAAGCAGCCTGGAGAGTGGCCCTGGACCCCTGGGACCCTTGGGGAGCTGGGCCCCATCCCAAGGAACAGGCCTCTCCACCAATCACAGTTTCACACGTCACAGCATCCGCCCTTGCTGAGTGAGCTCCGGCTATGCCAGGCACTCCCTCACCACCCCACAGCCCTTCTGGAAGGCTGGACGGATGAGGGTCCGGAGACTTGGGTGACAAAGAGATGCAGTGCCCACCTCACTAGCCAGGGTTGGGGCAGGCTGGATTTTGCCCCCAGAGGTCACCTGCCATCATCCTGGCATGTGCCCATGGGGCCCAGACACCACCTAGCTTCAGGTGACCAGGGCAGAGTTCCCAGAAGAGAAGAAAGGATGGAGGAGGCAGACAGCCATGTCAGTGGGCCAGGCCCTGGAGGAGGGAGGCCAGACCTGCCTCCCCCACAGCACACCTCGTCCCTGGCCGGGGAGGCTGTCTCGGCCTCTCTCCTCCCCAGACCCTGCCGTGAGCCTGGGACAAGGCCTGCCAACCGCCACTGTAACAGACAGGGAAGGAGATGGGGGGAGTGCAGAGGCAGGGTCCTCAGCTGTTCCTCCAGATTCCCAGGGCAGGGGGAATACCAGGAGGAGGCAGCTGTGGGGGCCCACCACCCACCCTCCACTCACCTTCCACTGCCACACCCCGAAGCTCAATGGGCTTTGGGCCCTGGCCCCTTAGGACCGAGGGTGCAGAGGCGAGGCAGGCAGACCCCAGAGGCCAGTGTCCAGGTCAGGCCCCTGAGGCAGTCTGTGCAGGGGCCGACGGACCATCAGAAGGCACTCTGCCACATCTCCTGACTTGCCCAGGCCTCAGTTTCCTTACCAGTGGGACAGGGGCCATCCCCAAGTCACAGGCCTGTCTTAAGGATAAGTGGATGAATGAAAGCCTTTGTCACAGCTCGTGGCCTGGGCAGCATCTACTCACTCACTCACTTGCTCGCTCACTGAACGTTTACTAGAGCGCAGACCGTGCCCAGCACAGCCAGGCCTTGGGATGAAGCAGGGTAGGAAGGCAAGGTCTCCTGCGTTGTCATGGGGCCCATTCCAAGTTGATCAGGGCAGAGGTGGGAAGGCACATGGTGAAGTTGGTCAGGATGGCCTCATAGTCGGGGAGGTGTTTGACAAAGACAGGAGGCCCTGAGGGAGGACCTGTGGTCAGGGGAGGGCACCCTGGGGGTGAGGGGGCCTGGATAGAGGGGACCAAGGACAGGGAAGCAGGAGGAAGTGAGACCAGAGAGGTGACTGGGCCTCGGGCTCCCTCGGGCTGTGGTGGCTGGGAGAAAGACCAGGGTCATGGCGACACAAATGGCAGCGTGGGACCCTGGGTCAGGCGTGGGCAGGAGGGTCTCAAGGCCCGGGGGCATCAGGACTGGTTGGGGTGGCTGAGCGGAGAAGGGGACTGTGAGACCAACACAGAGAAGAGGCCGGGACCTGGGCGGGGAGGGTGCCAGGGCTGCCGCATCAGGTCAGAGGGAGGGGAGACCCAGATGTTGACCAGCTGGAGTGGGATGCTGACCTTGGGCCACAGGGGTCATTTTCAGAGGCCAGTGGAAAGAAGGGAGGGTGCAGAGGGGCGGGTTAGAAAGAGTCCCTGCAGGTCCCAGCCTGGGGTCAGGAGCCGGGAGACATTGTAGGGGGTGTAGAGGGGGGCGCTCTTCCTGGACGTCTAAGTGGGCAAGTCAGGTGAGGGAGCCGGGACCTTCCACTGTATGGGGCTGGTCAGGGGGTAGGGGGAAGATGATGGGAGGAAGGCCCCAGTGTAGCAGCAACTGACAAGGAAAGGCCAGGTGAGACCCCATTCAAAGGCCTCTCCAGGGAAGTGCAGGGCAGGGAGTGACCCCCCTTGAGAGTGCCCAGCCCTGGGCTGGGGCCGCCCGCCTAGTCAAGTGATGGAGAGCCACTCGGTTTCCTTCCTTGCCCAGGGAACCCTCAAGTTGGCAAGATTGTCATGACTGCCGCCGCCAAGCACCTGACGCCCGTCACGCTGGAGCTGGGAGGCAAGAACCCCTGCTACGTGGACGACAACTGCGACCCCCAGACCGTGGCCAACCGGGTGGCCTTCTTTCGCTGTTTCAACGCTGGCCAGACCTGCGTGGCCCCCGACTATGTCCTGTGCAGTCCCGAGATGCAGGCGCAGCTGGTGCCCGCCCTGCAGAGCGCCATCACCCGTTTCTATGGCGACGACCCCCAGAGCTCCCCAAACCTGGGCCGCATCATCAGCCAGAAGCATTTCCAGCGGCTCCGGGGCCTGCTGAGCTGTGGCCGCGTGGTCATCGGCGGCCAGAGTGACGAATGCGATCTCTACATCGGTGAGCCCCGCCCTCCCTGCCACTGTGCCCCACTCCCACCCCCACCCCAGCGAAGACCCCTACTCGCTGGGGGTCACAGCTGGGCCCCGAGTCTGGGCTCTGAGGCTCCCCCAACCCCACCGCTACAGCCCAGCCTGGTGCCATGACTTCGTGACACCGGTGTTTCCTGTTCCTGGGGTCTGAGCCCGCGACCCCACGACTCCACACTCTGGCCAAAGTTCTCCAAGCTCAGACCCCAGAGTTGTAGGCTCAGGTTCCCAACTTCAGCCCCAAGATCAGCTTCTCCACGGGCCCACGATTCCGGTTCTCAGCTCCCACTGCCCGTCCTGAGCGTCTGCTCTGCTGTCAACAAAGAACCCTGGTCTCCTGGGCTGAAAGACTCGGAGGGTCTAACAGGCTGGGACCTGGAGCCTCAGGCTCTGCGATCTAAGATCGGATCACCCTCTGACTGTGAGACTAAGGCTGAGTGGTTCTCTGAGCCCCACGGGCCCGGTCAGGCTGGGGAGCCCCTCGTGGTCACTTCCCAGGGGCTGCGGGGAGAGTACCGTCCCTGGGACATCCGGGTCCCTGAGCCCTGACAGCCCGCGGGCCCCGCCCACCAGAGGGCCCGCCCACCAGAGGCCCCGCCCGCCAGAGGCCCCGCCCGCCAGAGGCCCCGCCCGCCAGAGGCCCCGCCCCTGGGCTGAGCCGGCCCCTGTCCCGGGCAGCCCCCACGGTGCTGGTGGACGTGCAGGAGACCGATCCGGTGATGCAGGAGGAAATCTTCGGGCCCATCCTACCTATCGTGAACGTGAGGAGCCTGGGCCAGGCCATCGACTTCATCAACCGTCGGGAGAAGCCCCTGGCCCTGTACGCCTTCTCCAACAGCAGCCAGGTAGGGCTGGACGCAGGTGGGGGCAGGTGGCCGCAGTGGAGACTGGAGTAGGGTCAGCAGAGGGCGATGGCTACAGGACCAGAGTGGACCAATGGGCCTGGCAGGAGGGCAGGGGTTCTTGGTCCCTCGGGGGCACTGACAGGTGGCACGCTTGGCTCTGTCTCTCTCCTTTCTCCTGGGGGCAGCAGGGCCTCCCTTTTGCCTTTCAGTCTAGGCCACGTTCTCCTGGGCCTTTAGTGGGCAGCTCCCCAGGGTCTCCTCTAGGGTCCAGCATCCTCTCTAGGTCAGGCCTGGCCTCTCTTGTTCTGCATCATCTCGGCCTGGTGACCACAGTGTCCCCTTCAGTGCTTGGCTCGTGGAAGGCACACACAACACGGGATGGGATGACTGAGGGGGGATGGATGACCAGAACACGCAGACCCAAGAGTGAGCCCTGGTCCCCTGCCCCTCCCTGGGGGCCCTTTGGGAGGCTCACATGCATGTGGCCAGCCATCTCCAGCTCAGGACACACGTCCCCCACCCCCAGCCCTCCTGAGATGCCTCATAGACTGGGCAATGCTTCCCCCCACTCACCGGAGTGCCATGCAGCATGCAGTGTCTTAGTTCCCAATCAGGGCTCAAACTCATGCCCTCTGCAGTGGAAGCGCAGGGTCCTAACCACTGACCCTCCAGGGGATTCCCCTGGACAATGCTTTTCTAAATTTTACTTTTTATTTATATTTATTTATTTAGGCTATGTCAGGTCTCAGTTGTGGCATGCAAGTTCTTAGTTGCAGCAGGCATGTGGGATCTAGTTCTCTGATCAGGGATGGAACACAGATCTCCTGCACTGGGAGCATGGAGTCTTACCCAGTGGACCACCAGGGAAGTCCTAGAAAGGCTTTTCTAAAACAAACTTCTAATTTTGGAATAATTTTAGATTTACAGAAAAGTTGCAGAGAGTCCAGGGAAGGCCCCTATACTCCAGTTTCTCCCCTTACGTTGGTCAAAACTAAGAAACTGACATTGGCACATTGCTGTCAACCACACTCTAGACTTTAGACAGATTTTGCCAGTTTTTCTTTCCACCCCAGGATCCAGGCCAGGGTCCCGAGCTGCATTTAGTTGCCATGGCTCCTCTGGTCCCCTTGTGGCCATCTCTCAGCTTAACGGGGTGCTGGCCATCTGTCCTGCAGAATGTCCCCCATCTCAGTGGCCAGCTGTTTCTCTCATGAAAGAAGCCCACAGGGTCAAGGGCCCATCTCTGCTCATCCTCAGGGGACCATGAGATCCATGCATCACTGGTGAGGTTAACCTTCATCCCTGGCCAAGGTTAGGTCTGGCACAAGGTCTATTCTTCCCTTTCCTTATTCTGTTCTGTGAGAGCAAGTCACTAAGTCTAGCCTACCTTCAATGGAAGGGGGTGAGAGTAAGCTCTACCTGCTGGAGGGGGAACATCTACCTGGAATCTTGGCTTGGTTCTTTATATCAGTGCCTTTTTTCTGTTTGGCCGCGCCACGTGGCACGTGCAATCTCAGTTCTCTGACCAGGAACTGAACCTGTGCTTCCTGCAGTGGAAGCACGGAGTCTTAACCACTGGTCCACCAGGGAAGCCTGATTCTTTATATCAGCATGGACTCCAGTGCATCTGCTTTATTTTCCGGGTTACAACCCAATACCACCTGATTCGTTTCCTTGTTCAACCTGTCCCCAGTACCACCTGATTTTCGTTCGACCTGTCCGGCCTTTGGGCACTGGGAGCTGCTCTGTCCCAGACACCTGCCCATCCTTTGGTTTTCCCACCACTTCCTTCCTTTCTGGGTCTACAAGCTGCCTGGCCCTAGAATCAGCTGTTCCTTCAAGGAGCCCTTGTTTATCTGTGTAATGTTAACTTTAGAAAACGCTACACAGGAACTTCCCTGGGTGTCCAGTAGTTAGGGCTCTGTTAAACCTGCTCCCAATGCAGGGGGCACAGGTTTCACTCCCTGGTCGGGGAACCAAGATTCCACATGCTGCACACAGCAGTCAAAAAAGAAAGTGCTGCACAGGTGTTTGGAAGCAGGGAGGCGGGTCATCTGGCCAATCGGCTTTCAAGCTTTTCTGACTGCCTGGCACTGTTCCAGGACACGCGGTGACACAAACCCTCATCCCACCCCACGCGGTGACACAAACCCTCATCCCACCCTGCGTGCCCTGCCCTGGGTCCTCACTGAGCACTGGTGGTCCCGGCTCCGCCTTCTGCTGTCCTTACTGCTGGTCTCAACGGGATTTTCTGATCCTGAGGATGGGGTTCCACTCTGCAGGAGGCCCTGATCTAGCTGTGACCTGAGGGTCACACATTGTAACTACAGCCAAGTTTTTATGCAACAACTGTTTAGTGTCTGCTCATCTTGGTGATGGACAGGGAAGCTGGGTGGGCTGCAGTCCATGGGGTTGCAAAGAGTTGGACACGACTGAGCGACTAAACTGAATCTTTCTTTATTGTCCATAGACCTAAGAAGGGCCTTCATTAAGTCAAGCAGGGGTCAAGTTCATATTTCCAAAGTACAAATCTCAGTGTCCTCCCGGTGGTGCAGTCCGCAAGGCCTTCCACAGCTTCCCTGCCCCTCGGCCTCCCCACTTGGCCTTCACCCTGGGTGGGTGGGGGTCCCTCCTACTCACCTCTGCCCTCCTGGACACCCAGCAGGCACCTCACATCCCTCCCGGGGTATCTCCCTGATCACCCGCCCCTCCACGTCCCCAGGAGGAAGCTGGGTTTCCCGCCTCCCCTGCCAGCCTGAGTCTGTGTCCGCAGCCGCCTGCGTGGACCACACTCAAGGGAGGCTCAAGACACACGTCTCCAGTGGGGACGTGGGGGTGGCAGGCTACTCTTCAGATCACATGGTGGCCTCAGACCCTGCCATGGGCCCTGGGACCCCGAGGGGGCCAGGTAGAGCCCCGGCAGCTCTCTTACCAGCCTCACCGCTGCTTCCCCGCCAGGTGGTCAAGCGGGTCCTGGCCCAGACCAGCAGCGGGGGCTTCTGCGGGAACGACGGCTTCATGCACTTGACCCTGGCCAGCCTGCCTTTCGGAGGAGTGGGTAGGTGCCGGCTCTCACCTCCCCCCACTCCCCTCCACAGAGCCTGGAGTGGAACCTTCCACGCCGGTCCTGGCACTTCCCTCCGCAGGCAGACCCGCAGACACACAGCTTACGTTGTTTTCAGCATCACCGTGAGGTCCGTCCGCGGTGCTTGCTGCAGCTTTTCTCCCTGGCCAGCCTGGTGGCACACACAGGGCAGCCCAGGTGTGCTCTCTATGCCACATGCGGCTACACGCGGCTCCTTCAAGCCCTCCCGCACCCCCTCGGGTCCATGATGGAGACAGGGGGCTGCTGTCAGCTCCCCACTCCACCAGGCCCTAGCAGCCCCCAGGCCGGCTGCAAGGTCCTGGCCTCTGAGGCTGGCCCCAGCAAGCCCGACGGCTGTATGATGTGGGGCCACCACGGCCCCTCTCTGAGAGACCTCCTCCTCAGGGGAGGAGAGGGCCCACTGGGCACCGGAGTAAATGACCAGCAGGGCCTGGCAGGCTGCCCTGGTCGTCCCAGGCCCTCCCAGGCCCTCCCAGGCCCTCCCAGGGCTGGGCACAGGCCGGCCCCCTTCTGGAAGCCCCACCCCCAGCCTGCCTGGCTCCCCACCTCCAGTCCCAGTCGCTCCTCTTCAGGGAAGTGAGTGGATCTGTCAGTGGGGGAACCCGGTCCTCTTACTCCCCTGATGAAGCCCCCCATAACTCCCAGCCCCTGATGGAGCCACAGGACCCTGACTCGGCTTCCAGAGGCCTGCCCTGCCTGGCCTGGCCGTGGAATCCTGCTCCAGCCTCCTCTCCTGTTTCCCTAGCTGCTGCCCCAGCCACACGGAGCTTGACCTGAGTCCCAGCACATCCAGGTCACCCACCTCCAACGCTCTCTCGAGTTGTCCCTCAGTCTGGGGCCTTCCTGCCCCCACACGCCCACTTTATCTGGTCAATGCCATATCCCTCAGGCCTCACCCACTCCAGGAAGCCCTCTCAGACTGCCCCTGCTTCCACCAGGCTGCATCCCCGGGACTTCCTACTGTCTGGTCCTTGACTGTCTCCCTACCTAGACACTGTGGACTCAACACAGCACTTGCTGTATCTATGGGGCTGAACACTTGTCCCTGCGACTCTAGAAGGTGGTGCCACTGTTCCCCCATGTCACGAGGATACCAAGGCAAAGTCACTTGCCAGTTCAAAGCTGGGATTCAAACCTAGGGAGTCACCCCAGAATCCACTGCGGGGTTGCTTTCTTTACTTTCCATCTTGTCTCCCTCTTTTTTAACTGAAGTATATTTGATTTACAATAATGTGTTGGTTTCAGCAATTCAGTTTTACACACACACACACACACACACACACACACACACAGGACTTCCCTGTAGCTCAAATGGTAAAGAATCTGCCTGCAATGCAGGAGACCAGGGTTCCATCCCTGGGTTGGGAAGATCCTCTGGAGAAGGGAATGGCAATCCACTCCAGTATTCTTGTCTGGAGGATTCCATGAACAGAGAAGCCTGGTGGGCTACAGTTCGTGGGGGTCTCAAAGAGTTGAACATGACTAAGCAACTAACACATACACACACACACGTTTTCAGATTCTTTTCCATTATAGGTTATTATAAGTATTGTATATAGTTCCCTGTGCTACACAGTAGGTCCCTGTTGTCTAGTTTCTATAGTGTGCAGTTAACCCCAAACCCCCAATCCATCCCTCCCCCCACCCCTGGAACCCACTCACCCACTGTCCACCCATCTTGCCCCAGACCTGGAGTCCTCAACATTTATTTGACTGGGTGCTGATGCCAGGGTGGGGCTAAGCCCTTTACCCATAGCATCTCATGATTAGCCCACTTTACATGTGGGGAAACCAAGGCTCGGGGGATGAAGCGGCCCACTCAGGTCATACCCTGTGACCGGCAGAGCCCAGGTGTGTCTGACGCCCCTTGGCCGGCCACTGGGGGCCTGACTGCCGTGCCCCCTATCCCTCTGCAGGCAGCAGCGGGATGGGCAATTACCACGGCAAGTTCTCCTTCGACACCTTCTCCCACCACCGCGCCTGCCTGCTGCGCCGCCCCGGGCTGGAGAAGATCTACGCCATCCGCTACCCGCCCCACACTCCGCGCAACCTGAGGGTGCTGCTGATGGCCATGGAGACCCGCAGCTGCAGCTGCACCCTGCTGTGAGCCCACCCCAGGCGCGGGGCACTGAGCGTCCCTCCCACCCCACACCCATGAGTCCTCCGCTGCCGTGGCCACCTGAGGCTGGTGGAGACACGACCTGGGATCCACGATGCAGGGGGAAAGGACCTGCCAAGGCCACAGTCCAGACCAGTGCTTGCCCTCCTCTCACCCAGGGCTTCTCTTTTCAGGCCCTCAGCTGCCCCGCAACCAGGATGGGCCAAGGTGTGGGCACGTGGGAGACTGTGTAACCTGCTCTCTGGCTCCCAGGGTGGCCACCTATGTCCCAGGAGAGTCGGGCAGCTGTGGGCACTTCTCGGGACCTCTCTTTCTGTGGAGGGGTGCAGAAGGGGTCCTGGCATCTGGTCCATGCCCTGCTGTGGACCTGCTGTGACCTGGGTTGTTCCTGCCCTCTCTGAGCTTGTCCCCCTCTCTGGTGTAGAGAGGAGGTGACAAACAATATCTCCTGAGATCACTGTGAGGATTAAAATTTGGAACATAATTGCTGACTCTAAGCTCCAGCGTCCTGTCTCCTCATTCGGGCGGGGGAAGGCTGCCTCCCTTGTCTCTCTCCCCACCTCTCCCTCCAGGCAAGATTGATGAGATGCCCGCAGTAGATTCTCCTTCCCTTCAGCTCGAGCCCTGAGGAGCTCTGAACATGCTCCTGTCCCCCAAGTGGTTGGCCCTGGGCACCTTCCCTTCTCCATGTCCCACCCTGAGCTCATCCTCTTCCTTGTCCTGCTCATCCTCCTGGACTTCAACTCTATGGAGCGGTCCCCAGTCATTCAGCTGCCGAACTCCCAGGCCTCCAGCTGGACCCTCCCTTCTACCTCCCAAGTCCCATCTCTGAGCAATTCCTGATGATTCGATGACGCCACAGGCCTCCCCAATCCACACACTAAAATAAAGGCTGTGCCCAGGGCCATCCATCACCTACCCTCTTCCCCCAGGCCCAGCCCTTCTCAGTGCACCCACGGATCTTCCCAAAGCCCACTGGACCATGCCAGCCCTCAGCCTGAACCCCTTCACGGGCTCCCTCTGGCCCACAAGCCTGGACGGGAAACCTTCCTTGGGAGGCTCTGCCACAGCCCTGCGCAGGCCCCGTGCCGCCATCCTTGTCCTCTTCTGATGCCCTTGATGTGTCCTCCTCCAGGGACCTCCCCACACGCGCTGGGCGCGCCCTCTGGCCCTTCTTGTTCTGCCCAACTCCTCTGTGCTCTCTGCTTGGATGTCAGCTCTTCCAGGAAGACCTCCTTGTCCACCTTCTACTCCCTGCCCCCCCAACCCCCCACCAAGACACGGGCGGCCTTCAAGGGTTTTCTCAGTGTCTGCAGTCTCCCAGTTCCCTCTGCCACACAGTTCACCGGGAGGAAACATGGGTTTATTTGGTGGCTGTTTGGGTTACGGGGCTCCCGAGTCGCATACATCCAGGAGCGGTTGAGGCGGCCGCACTGCGCAGCTCTCAAGGATTGGACCAAGTTCCTGCACAAGCCCGGGTCTCAGTTTGTAAATCGTTCCTCCACACAGGGTTGCAGTGAGGATTAAGTGAAGCTGCCCGTGTGGAGGTTTGGCATAGAGCAAGCACAGCTATGATGGCAAAGCGTCTGCCTGCAGTGCGGGAGACCCAGGTTCGATCGCTGGGTCGGGAAGATCCCCTGGAGAAGGCAATGGCAACCCACTCCAGTATTCTTGCCTGGAGAATACCATGGACGGAGGAGCCTGGAGGGCTCCAAAGTGAAAGCGAAAGTCGCTCAGTCGTGTCCGACTCTTTGTGACCCCATGGACTATACAGTCCATGGAATTCTCCAGGCCAGAATACCAGAGTGGGTAGCCTTTTCCTTCTCCAGATCTTTCCAACCCAGGGATTGAACACAGGTCTCCCGCATTGCAGGCGGATTCTGTACTAGCTGAGCCACAAGAGAAGCCCAAAACCCTACGAAAGCCCAGCAATGGTGCGGAATCACCGTTATCGCCGGAACCCCGCTGGGGCGCAGCGTGTCTCCCCCTACTCGGAGGGCCCGGTCAGGTGGGAGATGCACCCTGAAACCACGCCTCGGATGTCCCGCCCCTAAGGGTTCGGGAGTCCTGGCTCCTTCGCCCTTTCAGCGCCTGCTCCTTCCTAGCCAATCGGGAAGAAGATTTTTTTTTATCCCGCCTCCTTCGGCTGCACCGCCAGCCAATCAGACCACGCCATGGAGAGTCAGCAAGGAAATGGCGAAGCCAGCCGGCCCAATGGCAGCTTCCCGGGAGACAGGCCCCGCCTCTCGGCGGACGGGCTGCGCTGCACCGGACGGAGCGGCCGCGCTTCAAGGTGGGTGATGCGGTCTCAGCCCTTAAGGCCGCGTCTAAGCAGCGCGGCGTCTCGGGGCGCGGGTGCGGCCCCCGTGGGCCCTGCCGGCTCCGCGCCCAGGTTTCACCTCAGCCTGCTCAGCACGCGCGGCCGCCGTGTCCTTGGGCGTGCAGCCGGGGGCGGGGGTGACCGATACGCCGGCGGCCTCCAGGGCGCATGCGCTGCCGGCTCCGTGGGGTCAGAGGTCGGGAGGAAAGTCAAGGAAGGAGCCGGGTTGGGCACCTGGCCCTGAAGTCAGCGGTCGAAAGAAATGGGCCCACCAGAGGTCGCAGGTCACGGGAAGGGCACTTTGTGGCTCTGGCCAAGTGCCAGGCTCTGGGCTAAACATGTGGCCTCTTCGAGCCCCCCTCCATCCCCGTGACCCCTTATCACAGATGAGAAAACCCAAGGTCATTCGGCAGGCAGGGAGGCAGTTCCAGAAGGACCTTGATGCGGGGGGCGGGGGAGAGGAATTTGATCTTGAGGGTTATTTAAGCCTTTAAGGGGTTCCAGCAGGGAAAGGCTGGGGGGTGTAAAGGGTGAGGTTTGGCCTGGGTTCACATCAGGAACCCCCCCTTCAGTGTGCGACTTTGGGCAAGTCACTTAACATAACTGAGCATCTCATCTGTGACCCCTAGCACTGTGCCTGGCACGGCGAGCTCTCAATAAATGCTGGTGGCGGTTGGCAGTGTTACCTGGGTCAGGTTGGAGGTTGAGAGGGGTAGCTCCTGGGAACAGGAAGGCCATCTGCGCCTCTGACAGGGATGAGGGTGAGCAGGGGACAAGATGCCACAGTGGCACTGGGGTCAAAGGTCAGGGCACCTGCCATGCTGGAGTTTCATGTGGGGAGGACCACACCTGTCTGGGACCCACCTGTGCCTGCCTCTTTTCACACCCCACAGATGCGCTGCCTGACCATGCCCATGCTGCTTCGGGCCCTGGCCCAGGCCCAGGCCGCACGTGCAGGTAGGACCAAGGGCACCTTTCCTGGGTGTGGGGGCCCAGCCTCCCGGCATGAGGTCACATTTGCACGGCATAACCCTTCTTGCAGGGCATGCAAGTGTCCGCGGCCTCCACAGCAGCGCAGTGGCAGCCACCTACAGTGAGTCCCGGGATTTTCGAGCCTCAGGCTTGGTGATCATGGTCCTGCCGGGGGCAGGGGAGAAGGCCTGGGTTCTCATCCTGGCTTTGCTGGGGGCTCCCCTTCTTGGAACCTGAGTTTCCCCTCTGTAAAATGAAGCGGGTGATCAGATGATTCATGGGGGTGGGGTCTGTTATTGCAGGGCGTAGGTGGGGGGTGGTCCTTCCCTGTGGCTATACATGTGATCTCAGACCCTCCCTGTGTGGGACAAGGAGGGGGCTGCCAGGTGTGAGCCCTGGGAGCCTGTACCTCCTCCTCAGGACCCAAGCACCCAAGCCTCACCTGCGTTCCCTCCGGGCCTGGATGGCCTCACAGGGTTAGGGAGAAGCAGGCCAGGACTGCCCCTGGCCGGAGGCCAGCCTCGAGGGTTGCTTACTGAGGCAAGGGGCATTTGGTGAATGAACAAGCCCCCCGGGGTCCCAGCTCTTACATCTAGGAGGCCAGGCCTCGTCTCCTGAGCTGGAGTCCTTGAAGAGGGGCTGTGCGTGGCCCCTGCCATGGCCTCTCTGCCCGCCTCCCCTGCAGAATATGTGAACCTGCGGGAGCCCTCGATGGACATGAAGTCGGTGACTGACCGGGCAGCACAGACCCTGCTGTGGACCGAGCTCATCCGAGGTGGGCCCGGGGGATGGGAGGCTTGAGGCAGGCTCAGGGGGGATAGAGATGTGTGAGGGAGGAGGGGCCCCCCCACCGTGCCTGTGCCGCCCCCAGGCCTGGGCATGACCCTGAGCTACCTGTTCCGTGAGCCCGCCACCATCAACTACCCGTTTGAGAAGGGCCCGCTGAGTCCGCGCTTCCGCGGGGAGCACGCACTGCGCCGTTACCCATCCGGGGAGGAGCGCTGCATCGCCTGCAAGCTCTGTGAGGCCGTCTGCCCGGCCCAGGTACGCGCGGACCCCGGCTGACTGCCACCCTGACCCCGGCTGCTGGGAGGGGGAGGCCGCAGTCTGCTGCAGAGAGAGTAGTGGGCAGCCCTGGGTCCCGATTCTCAACCCCCTGCTGGATGTGTGTCCCCAGGGAAGTCCCCTCCCACTCTGAGCCACTTGCCCCGTGATAGGAACTGTGAGGCCTTGTTGCCGGAGCCGACTCAGAGGTGGTGAGTCAACGGAGGGAAGCTTCCAGTCCTGAGCAGACCATGGACACACTTGGGTACTGCCCTTGGGGGTCTGGTCGTGAGTGTGAGAGCCAGGCCGGAGCCACGAGGCGCCACTTGAAGGTCTCCACTTTGACGTGGGCGGCAGCAGTGTCAGAAGCCCTGCCTACACATGTGCCCTTCACAGGGCCAGACCCGGGGACACTCGGACCACAGCAGGGCACTCTCTGCCCCTGGCTGCAGCTCCTTTGAGCCCCTGGCATTTGGTTCTGTCAGAGGGTCCCGCATGGACTGCCGAGAGTCACGGCCTGTGGGTGCAGAAACAGACAAAGTGGGGGCACTCAGGTGGTGGATGTGCCCGGCAGGTACCCAGCAGGCACAGGGGTTCTGACTGTCCACACAGCGTCCCCCTCCCAGCGGTTGCTCCAGCCACGTCTCTGTGACTCAGGACGGCTCCCGTCTGAGTCCTGGCTCGTCTCCTTCACCACTCCCAGGTTCTGCAGCCCATGGGCTGTGGCCTTGCGGTCCCCAGTCTCTGGAACATGTAGGAGCCCCACCCCCCCAAATAACAGTGGCATCCAGGCAGTGAGTGCCAACCATAGACCAGCACTGTGCCAAACTCATGATCTCTCTGCAACAACTCTAGGTTGGACAAGGTTATTATCCCCATTTTTGTAGAGGAGGAAACTGAGGCACAAAGAGAGAGGCTACTAGCCAAAGGTCCCACTGTGAGCGGTGGGCCTTACACTCCTGGGGATGTCTCAGGGCCGTGGCTACATCCCTTTGAAGGTCCTCGCCTCTGGGGAAGCCCTGGGCCACCCCTTCCTTCGGCTGGTGCCAGGCTGCCCCCTGGGAACTGAGAGTTAAGGACCTGTGTTTGAGTCTGGGCTCTGCCCCTCGTTTACTCGGTGGCTTTGGGAAGGCCCTCCACCTTTCTGAGCTCCAGTTTTTTCATCCATTAAATGGAGATAACTAGGTGTAGTTGGGAGGGTTGTTCAACATATGGTCCGCAGAGAGTGGGCATTATTTACAGGGTGAGACCCCCCAGACTGCAGGTGCCCTGGTGTGCCAGGCAGGCAGCAGCCCTCTCCTCGTGGGACTCCCATTCTCAGGCAGGAGGGGCTGGCAGATAGCAAATGAGAGTGTCAGCTCGGGCAGGCACGCAGAGGCTGAAGTCATGGCTGTGCCAGGTGGCCTCTTAGGAGGGGAGTCAGGAAAGGCCCACGAGGTGGAGAGTGGACGACAGAGGGGCCTCTCTGTAGGCCCATGTGGGGCTGGATCCTGTGCCAGGGCCTAGGGCGGCTGGCAGGTGACAGTCCCCTGTGCCACTGCCCAGGCCATCACCATCGAGGCTGAGCCGCGGGCCGATGGCAGCCGCCGGACCACGCGCTATGACATCGACATGACCAAGTGCATCTACTGCGGCTTCTGCCAGGAGGCCTGCCCCGTGGACGCCATTGTGGAGGTGAGCGGGGCCCCGCGGTGGGGGAGGCGGGGGCGGGGGCTCCTGGGCGGGGCCTGACAACTGCGCCTGCGCCCCGCCCGCAGGGCCCCAACTTCGAGTTCTCCACCGAGACGCACGAGGAGCTGCTGTACAACAAGGAGAAGCTGCTCAACAACGGGGACAAGTGGGAGGCCGAGATCGCTGCCAACATCCAGGCCGACTACCTTTACCGATGACCGGCCGACCCGCGGCCCCTCCTGCCCAATAAAAAGCTCTGACTTCCCCCACCACCTCTGTCATGCATCTGCTGTCTGAGCCGGGACCATCTGCAGCCTGTGGATTCTTCCGGTGGATCAGATTCTTGGACCGAGTTGCCTTACCTGTGCGACCCGCTGGGCCCCGCCCACAGCAGCCTGCGGCCCACAGGTCTTCCTGGGCATGTTTCGCAAAGGCTTAGCTGAAGGTCAACTCAGGCCACTGTTTGCATAATCCTGAGTGATCAGTTGGGGAGGCCCGGGCCTGTCCTCTCCTGAGGACCACCCACAGCTGAGACTCTCGAGAACCTAGAGCCTGCTGAGAAAGGGGGCTCTCCAGGAATAAGTTGGGCAAAGTCTCGTTTGCCCAAGTGCAGACAGAAGTACATCAAGAAGCAGGAACTTGGATAGGCCAGGGTATCCTTGCCAGGGGCAGGGTGGGGGAAGCCTGCTATGGGGTAACAGTCACGAGGGGATGACACAAGCACTGCTGCCCGTGAGCTGGCTTTGCCTGTCCTCCAGCCACATCCCTTTTCCTCCCCAAGTTCCGCAGGGCAGACTGCTGGCGTGGCCTGTGCTGTTCCGACTTCCTGCTTTGTAGCCCCAGCAAAGCGATGTGGTTCCTTCTGGGGCCACACGCAAGCCCAGTGGCAGTAGAATAGCCCCAACAACCCCTTCTGACTCCGTGCTGAGCGGTGTGAGAGCATTTCAGTTCATTCTCAGCATTGAGGAAGCTGGCTTAGAGAGGTGAAGTGACTTGCTCAGGGTCACACAGCATGCACCTTGAGGGAAAAACTAACTGAGGTCTGAGAGATCTCAAGAATTCCCTTCATCATTTCCAAAAGTGCTTTTTTACAAAACACTAATCTCCCCAGATGCTTCTTAGAAGGGGGAGGGTGTTCTTTGGATCGGTAAATGTAGGAAGTGCCCCAAGGGGCCTCTCCCTTCTGGGACAGGCTCTGCCCAGCGTATTCAAGGCTCTGAGAAGGCCTGCAGCAGAGAAGCCCAGACTTTGCCTAACTCACTCCTGGAGAGCCCCCTTTCTCAGATCACCTGCTGACATCTGGGCCTGCTTACCAGGCCCTGCTGGGCCATCTCCCAGGACCTGTGTGGTCCCATTGGCCAAGGTTTTGGGGCCCTTATAATCCATAAAGTGGCTCAGAAGTAAGAAGTACAGGACCGGAAAGGAATACTTGAGCCCTGGGAGTGTCCGTGAGTCCAGCACTGCTAGTGCTGGTGGCTGCTGGGAGCAGGAACTCCAAAAAACAGGCCAGCTGTCAGAGGCAGGCTTGAATATCCTAAAGCACTTCTAGTTTTGCTTTTATCAGACATACTCAGTGTTAGACGCTTGACATGGAGTCTATCTGTACACAGGAAAATTGTTCAGTCACTGTCGTGTCCAACTCTGACTCCATGCACTCCAGCACACCAGGCTTCCCTGTCTTTCACCATCTCCCGGAGTCTGCTTAAACTCGTGTCCATTCAGTTGACGATGCCATCCAACCATTTTGCCCTCTGTTGCCCCCTTCACCCGCCCTCAATCTTTTCCAGCATTGGGGTCTTTTCTAATGAGTTGGCTCTTTGCATCAGGTGGCCAAAATACTGGAGCTTCAGCATCAGTGCTTCCGATGAATATTCAGGGTTGATTTCCTTTAGGATTGAATGGTTTGATCTTACTGTCCAAGGGACTCTCAAGAGTCTTCTTTAGCACCACAGATGAGCCTGTCCAGCTCCTGACTTAATTTCTTCCCTTACTGCTGGGTCAGCTCTAAGGCCATTTTGAAACATGTTAAGAGTTCCAGTTTGCCCTGCATGGGAAGCACTGACCTGAGGCCCCCAGTGGTACTCAGTTCAGTTGTGTTGAAGTTTCTCCTTGAAAGTAGCCCTACCAGAAGTGTCCCCACTCTTCTGAAGACACCCTGGCTGTGACTCAGTTTCCAGCCCCCAGCTCTGGGGCTCCATTTGCCCACCCCTCAGAGGCCCCTGGGCTTCCCTTGTAGCTCAGTTGGGAAAGAATCTACCTGCAATGCAGGAGACCCAGATTCGATTCCTAGGTTGGGAAGATCCCCTGGAGAAGGGAATGGCAACCCACTCCAGTATTCTTGCCTGGAGAAGCTCATGGACAGAGGAGCCTGGCGGGCTACAGTCCATGGGGTCACAGGAGTTGGACACCACTACACCACCACCACCACCACCACCACCAGAGGCCCTTCCTCTGCCGTGGGGGTTCAAGGATCACCAGAGCTGACCCACTGGGTAGTCTTGGCCAGTCCAAAGTGCAGGCAGCTGGACAGTGGTGACCCACAGGCTGGGACCGGATATGCTGCATGAAGCTAATAGGAGTAAGGACCCAGGGACAAGTCCAGCCACAGGAGGAGCGAGAGTGAGGGCAGAGCACTGCCCAGTGTCTGCGGCTGCAGTCTGCTGCCTGGCCCTCGGCGTCCTGCTGCTACTGAGGGAAGAGGCCCAGAGAAGGGCAGCTGCCCACCCAAGGGCCCAGAGCACTGGGCTTGGAGTCCAGGCGGGTGCTCAGAAACAGGAAGAGAGCAGGACCTGTGTGACTACAACCTCACTCGAGGGGAGGGGTCCCAGAGGTGGGGACACGTGGGTCTCGGGCCCCAGGTCTGAGCCTACTGAGGGTCCCGTCAGCCACAGGCCCAGGTGGTGGAAGTCCCGCCAGGTAGCCCCTGGGCCTGGGCTGAGCACGTCCCCACATCCCAGCCTTGTAGACGTTCACGGTGGGCGCCAGTGTCTGCCCTGGGGTCTGGGCCTCCTCGCCCGGGTTAGGCGGCTCAAGGCTCCGAACGGTTTCCCACCCGCGGGGCGAGGAAGCGAGGGCCCAGCCGGAGGCCTGCCTCCCACCCGCCCTCCTGCCAGGGCTCCTGCACCGGCTCCAGGACTCCGGGGGCAGGTCCAGGGCGGCCCGGGGGCGGGGCTTCCCTGGCTCCGCCCCTCCCGGCCCCGCCCGTCGGGAAAAGTGAGTTGCGTGGGCGCCGCGGAGGCAGCGAGAAGTTGAGCCAGGAGATCCGAGCGGAGCCGAGCAGTGCCGCGTGAGGCCGACCTGGGGTGAGTGCCCCAGCGGGGGCTACAGGGCCCCCCGTTCTGTCTGCCGCCCTCGCTTCCCTCCGCCCCGGAAGGGAGTCTTGGCGCCCCGACCCGTGTGGATCAGTAGAGGCAGCTCAGTCCGCAGGCCCGCGGGTGTCAGCCCTTGTTGGGGGTTCGGGGCTGGGGGTGAACGGACGCGACTCAGAGGAGGAAGGGGAGGAGAATGGGGGGTGTTAACAGCCTGTGACCCCCCTGTGGCCTGGCTGCCGGGCCAGGCTGTGCTCAGAGCTTTCTCTGCTGCATCTTCCTGGGAGGGAGGGACCCATTCTACAGGTGCGGAAACTGAGGCCCAACCCAACTAGGAAGAGGCAGAACTAGAAGAGAGCGCAGACCCTCGCCTGCAGCGCGGCTCATCGCGGCGAGCCAGGGGCTCAGAGGAGAGGTGTCCGGAGGAGCTGGCCTTAGCCTCCAGCCTCCCAAGGGAGAAAGAGGCGAGGGGCACAAAGTGACTAGTCTGGACCCTGAAGGACCTGGGCCCCTTCATTTGCTCTGTAAATGTCGCGGGGTGTGGGTCCTGGCTCAGGCAGCGGCCAGGGTAGAGGAGGGGGAGGGGATGAGCCGGTGGAGGGCTGAAACGCCAGGGGAGGGGTCTGACCAGGTCTCTGGACTCCTGTGCTTGACCACCCAAGGGAAGGGCCATGCCCCGGGGCCCTGAGAGACAGGTACCAGGCAGGACTGGTCACAGCAGCTGTCCAGGACTGCTGCCCGCCAGGATCCCGGATCTAGCTCCCTGCAACCCCTCATTTGGCCAGCCCCACCTTTCAGGGTGCCTGGGGCAAGGAACAACCCTCCCCCTGAGAACACACGTTGGGCCAGAACTTCCAAACCTGCAGCCCGGGCTCCTGCCTGGCTTGGCCACCTGCTGACCCGTCTATAAAACAGGGGTGCAGTGCCCCCTCCCCCAAGGCCTGCTGTTAGTTTTAAATGAGGTAGTGGAGGTGAGGAGGTACATGTGGACCCTGGTTATTTTTATCTCCCCACCAGGTTCTGCCTCTGCTTGGTGGCCAAGTCCCGTTCACCCAAAGAGGAAGTGGAGGCCCAGAGAGGGTGGGAGAGTCCCCCAAGGACACACAGCTAACCCCAGCTTGGGCAGGGCTCAGACCCTCTGTCCCTGGGCCGCCCACCCACTCTCCCCTATTCTCCCCCAGCTAATTCTCGCCATTCTCTCCAGCTGGGGAAGGGGCTGCTTTTCCTATTTACTCTTAAGTTAATCAGACCCAGGGGAGGAAGTGACCCGCTAGGTGGCTCCAGCCCAGGCAGTGGGCGGGGCGCTCTGGCGCCAAACGTTCACTCTCAGCGGGGCCCTCACCCAGCGCTGCCCCTTCCCCCCATCAATGGGAGAGCTAAGGAAATGGAGTCCCACAGAGGGGCTGGGGGCCAGCCCCGGGCCCCCAGGGCAGTGGCCGTGGAGCCCTGGCCTGTGAGCTGGGCGTCCACAGGGCCCATCGGAGGCCAGGGGAGCCTCCGCCGCGCTGACGTTGGAGCAGAACCCCCGCCAGGCCCTTCCTGCCCTTCGGTTTCCATAGTTTCACTTTTGGTGGTTTCGACACCTGGAGGACTCCTCCCGGGGCTGCGGCGGGACTGCCCAGGCCCCAGGGGAAGGTCCTCCTCGCTCAGAGGCCCTGCCCGTCCCCTGTGTCCTCCCCGAGGCCCAGGGGTGGCCCCCACCCCCTCAGCACACAGATGCCACAGGGAAGAGGCAGGCTCCGACTGCCCGAGGGGCCAGGCCAGACCTCAGCCCCGTGTCCTTGTCATGAGTGCTCCCTGGGCTGGAAAGGCGAGGGCTCCAGCTGGCCGCGGCAGGTCAGGAGGCCAGCACTGGAGGTGGCCTTTGACCTGGGGCCCTGAAGAGGTGAGGGCAGGTCACGGAGAGGGGACGACAGGAGGTGGGGCCAGGTGTGAGAAGAGCCAGTGTTGTAGGAGCCGCCGGGGCAGGGGGTGCAGGGGTCTCAGACAAGTCAGACCCAGCTGGGAAGGAGCTTGGTGTTGGACTCTGGGTCCGGCCGAGGGGTCAGCTGCGCTGCCTACTTCCGGTGTGACCTCAGCACCCCGCCGAGCTGCCCTGGGCCTCAGTTTTCCCATCTGTCAGATGGGGTGGTGACAGACCTTGTGGGACCATAGGAGCACGGAGTCCCTAGCTGGTGGGCAGCTGCCTGTTTCCTGCCTCCTGGCCTGAGCCCCCATGCCTGCCCGCCCCGCAGGACCATGGGCTCCATGTTCCGGAGCGAGGAGGTGGCACTGGTCCAGCTCTTCCTGCCCACAGCTGCCGCCTACACCTGCGTGAGCCAGCTCGGGGAGCTGGGCCTGGTGGAGTTCAGGGATGTGAGTGGGGCTGGGATGCGGGTGGGGGGAGGCCTCGTCCCTGGGCGTCCCAGAGGGTGGACCATCGCCCTCTATTGATCCCCGGCCCAGCTTGCATCCCGGGGGCCTCTGCCACCGGGTGCTCTGTTCTCAGGAAGGCTGTCTTTACTCATGCCTGCCCCAGCCTGGGTTTAGCCAGGCCTCAGCCCTGGTCCACACAGCGTCTAGTTGTCTTCACTTGGGCATAGGAGGGTCATGGTGTGGTCAGCACCTTTTGGAAGAGGCAAAGGCCTCCCCCAAATGGCCTAAGGAGAGCCAGCCTGGCCCTTGTGGGGGAACTCCTTGGCCCCCCGGCCTGGAATCCTGACCCTTCCATGCACAACCACAGCTCAACGCCTCGGTGAGTGCCTTCCAGAGACGCTTCGTGGTGGACGTTCGGCGCTGTGAAGAGTTGGAGAAGACCTTCAGTGAGTTGGCCCTAGGCCCACACACCCCAGGCAAACTTCCTAGAGGAGGTGCCAGCAGAGCTTGGTCTGAAAGGAAGAGTCCCAGGCACCTAGTTGGAAGGCAGAGAAGGGAGAGCCAGGCCAGGGCAGCTGGGATCTGTGGGGTGTTCTTGAGTGAGCTGAGCTGATGCCCAGGCCAAGGTTTGGATGAGCCCTTAGTGCCGAGTGAGGACTTGGGACATCATTCTGCACGTGCTGAGAGCCACCCGTAGGTCTCTAAGCAGGAGAGAAACATGGACAGAACTTTCTCTGCTGTAGGTGGACTGGGGTGAGCAGAGGCCACCAATCTTGGCTTGGTGCCCCAAGGAGTAGCTTCTACTTGGACCTGGGCAAGAAGGACCCCTGCCCTGGGTTGTGTTCCAGAAACCCCTCCCAGGAGGACCCGGCACTGTGGGAGGATAGAGCATGTCTGGTTAACGGTTAGCTTGCCTGATGGGTTTTAAGTAGTCAGGCAGGTCCTCCGTGGGCCTGCATGCAAGCTGCCGTCCGAGGCCCTGCAGCGCTAGGCCGCCTGCTGGAAGCCACTGTGGGACCCAGGCCAGGGGCTGGGGATGGACGGAGGGCAGCCCAGAAGAGCCTTGGACGGGGAAGCAGAGTAAGCACACAGGGGTGGAGGTTTATCCTGAGGTTTTTCTGGGGTCTTGGACTCAGTGAGTCAGTTGGCTGGTGGCTAGGGGAATTTGAGGTGACGTTTAGAATCCCCTAGATGTTAGCCAGCCCTTGGCTGTGTGTGTGTGCTCGGTGGCTCTGTTGTGTCTGACTCTTTGTGACCCCATGGACTGCAGCCCACCAGGCTCCTCTGTCCGTGGAATTCTCCAGGAAAGATTACTGGAGTGGGTTGCCATTTCCTTCTCCAGGGGAACCTGGATCTCCAACCCAGGGATCGAACCCGGGTGTCCTGTGTCTGTTGAATTGGCAGGCAGAATTCTTTGCCTGATGAACCGCTGGGGAAGCCCTCCAGCCCTTGGCTAGTGGTGGCCATTAGCTGGTGGCGGCCCCTGAGCGGCGCCCCCTGACACCCCTCCCCTCCGCACCCAGCCTTCCTGCAGGAGGAGGTGCGGCGGGCTGGGCTGATGCTGCCTCTGCCCGAGGCGGGGCTGCCGGCGCCCCCGCCCCGCGACCTTCTGCGCATCCAGGAGGAGACTGACCGCCTGGCTCAGGAGCTCCGGGACGTGCGGGGCAACCAGCAGGCCCTGCGGGCCCAGTGGCACCAGCTGCAGCTCCACTCTGCCGTGCTGGGCCAGGGCCACAGTCCCCCGGTGAGTGTAGCTCCCAGGGCAGGGGCACGGGGCGGGGGTGCGGGGCCCCCCCTGGGCTGGGGCTCACGGGGCCTCTTGGCTCCTAGTCGGTGGCCACTCACACCGATGGGCCCTCGGAAAGGACCCCCCTGCTCCAGGCCCCCGGAGGGCCGCACCAGGACCTGAGGGTCAAGTAAGTGAGGGGCAGCTTGGCGCTCTTTCCAGCCCAGTGCGGACTCCTTGTTCAGTACTCCCTCAGACTGCCCCCTGCCGCCTCCTCCCTTGGGCCTGGGATTCCCCTCTGCCCGACAGGTTTCTCCCCTCCTGGAGTGTGCCGGGTGGGCTCCTGCCCTCCCCGTGGGGGTGAGGGGTGGTGTGCCTGGCCGGGATGGGGAGGCAGGGTGGAGGGGAGGGGAGGTCGGCGCAGCCCCTGCCCAGCCCCGCCTGGTCCCGCAGCTTCGTGGCCGGTGCGGTGGAACCCCACAAGGCCGCGGCCCTGGAGCGCCTGCTCTGGAGGGCCTGCCGCGGCTTCCTCATCGCCAGCTTCCGGGAGACGGAGCAGCAGCTGGAGGACCCAGTGACGGTGCGCGGGTGCGGGCCGGGGGCGGCTTGGGTGGGAGTGTGGCCCTCCGGGCGCGGGGACTACAGGGTGACCTGGGCGCCCCTCCGCAGGGTGAGCCTGCCACGTGGATGACCTTCCTCATCTCCTACTGGGGCGGGCAGATAGGGCAGAAGATCCGCAAGATCACTGACTGGTGAGCCCCCCCAGGGCCCTGGGTGTCCCCTCTACCTCACACCAAGCCTGCGCCGTCCTCCACACTCCCGCGCACGTGGCCTGGACCCCAGGCACCTGCTCACCGCCCCGCTCCCTGCCAGCTTCCACTGCCATGTCTTCCCGTTTGCGGAGGAGGAGGCAGCCCGGCATGCAGCCCTGCAGCAGCTGCAACAGCAGAGCCAGGAGCTGCAGGAGGTGGGTGCCCGCAGCCAGGGTGGACCTCCGGCCGCCACCCCCGCGGCCCACTGCCGCCCTGATCACCTGCTCCGGCCACAGGTCCTGGGGGAGACGGAGCGCTTCCTGAGCCAGGTGCTGGGCCGCGTGCAGAGGCTGCTGCCGCCCTGGCAAGTGCAGATCCGCAAGATGAAGGCCGTGTACCTGGCCCTCAACCAGTGCAGCGTGAGCTCCACGCACAAGTGCCTCATCGCCGAGGCCTGGTGTGCCACACGTGACCTGCCCACCCTGCAGCAGGCCCTGCAGGACAGCTCGGTGAGCGGGGCCCTCCTGCCCCCCCACGCTGCCAGGCAGGGGCTCCTCCTCATAACACACTGCCCATTCCCAGTGCCACAGGTGCCCTGCCTTTGCTGGGGCTCACCCTCCTCCAGGGAGTCCTCCATGATGGCTCTGGCTCAGCAAGCCCTCTCCCCACCCCCACTTCCCCCAAGGCCCCGGGATGGGCCGTTGTACCCTGCGGGCCATGCTGGGTGTTGTTAGAACCACGTTCAGATCCAGGTTCTGCAGGCCCCAGCCCTGTGACCTTGGGCTGACTGGAGGGAGCCTTGGGCTCATCTGTGAAATGGGTGTGCCGACCCTGCCTCCCGGGGGTGGCCACTGTAGGCAAGGTCACCGGTGGCAACCAGCGGCTCCTTCTCCCCAGCCACCTGGATGGGGAGAAGCATGCTTGTTTCCCAAGTGACTTCTGGGCCAGTCTCTGGCTGTCTCTAAAGCCCCCTGAACAGGGGGCAGGTGGGGCTGGTCGTCTGGTTTCACAGGGAGAGAAGGGGCTGCCCCGGGTCCCTGGGCTGCCACCCAGTGAATCCCCACAGTGCTCTGCCTCTCCAGCTCTGCCTGGCTGGGGGTGGGGTGGGGTGGTCCGAGGCCCCTGGAGGCCCCTGCAATCAGCCTTCTCTGTTTGTCTGTCTGCCTCCCGGGTGCCCCAGAGCGAGGCAGGTGTGAGCGCCGTGGTTCACTGCATCCCCTGCCGGGACATGCCCCCCACGCTCATCCGTACCAACCGCTTCACGGCCAGCTTCCAGGGCATCGTGGACGCCTATGGTGTGGGCCGCTACCAGGAGGTCAACCCCGGTGAGGGTCGCCACCTCCCGCAGCCCCGGCCTTCAGGAGGGTCAGCTGCTGCCCTGGGTGGAAGGCTGGCAGGGCTGCATCTCCACGCTGGGGCTGCCCCAGCCTCCTGGGATGAGAGACGCCCTGCTTCTCATGCTCTCGGGGGGAGCCCGGGGTCTTCGAGTTTACCCCCAACAAACCCCACCTTGTTACACATACAAGGGAGCCAGCCAAGTCGTGCAAAGAACAACAGCTTTGCATTAGGAGTGGCCTGGGTTTGAGATCCTACTTGCTTACCTTGAGTTTTTTAGCTTCTCTGGGCCTCAGTTTCCTCATCTGTAAAATGGAGATAACGGTTCAGCTCTGAGCAGTCTTGGGAAGATGAATGATCACCAAAGGTTGCAAACCAGCGGCCCATGAGGCCAGAATCAGTCTGCTGTTATGTTTTGTTTGGCCACGTTGTCCAGACACGTTGAAAGGTTTGAGTTGGGTCAGGTTTTCCCCAAAGCAGACCCTGAGGTGGGGTCTCTGGTGCAAGTGGTCTCTTAAGAGAGGTGTTCCTGGGAGAAACCCGTAAGGGACCTCAGGGGATGGGGAGGCGTGTGGGGAAGGGAGGGCTGAGCAGGACCAGTCCTGGGTGAAGTCCGGCCACACTGGAGTGTGTCTGTCTCAAGGCTGACGAGCAGGGCTTCCACACCCGGCGCCCTCAGCTGTCAGCCAGCCCTGGCGGGTGGGCAGTGAGGCCATCAGCTCCTGGCACATCCTGGGTGCTCACCAGCCTGGAGACGCTGCTGCTCAGAGAGTGGTGCATCTGGCAGGGGCCCACACACAGCTGTCGAGGGCCCCGTGCCACCCGGGCAGAGCGTCTGCTGCAGGCACCAGGGCTTAAAGTGGGAGTTTTGGCAAAAGTCTGCCTTTTCCCAAGACTTTGGCAAAAAGTAAGAGATTTGGCAGCATGGTGCCCACCCCCAGGAGACTGGAGCTGGGTGCGGCCGCCCCTCCCGTTTGGGTCCATCCTGGGGCCAGCGGGCACTGGCTCCCTCCCTCCCTGGCCCCGGCCACCTTCCTGAGCCCCGTGGGACCTGGCCTGTCACCTGCCCTGTCCCTCTCCTTCCAGACAGCACTCCCCCTGAGGCAGGCTGGCTTCCATGTGCCCAGGGGCCCAGGGGCCCCGGTGTCGCTGGGTGAGGGCTGCAGGGCGTCTCCATGTGATCCTGGAGGAGGGGTCTGGGCGTGAAGCGTGAGGAGGGCCCTTTCACGAGGGGGACTTAGTCCGAGGCCGGGGAGGGGTCCTGCTTCACCCGGTGGGCAAGAGAAAGGGTTAGGGGCCCCCAAGGTGGTACGAGCAGGACCTGAGGGCAGAGTCTGGGGCTATGTGGACCGAGGCCCGGATCTTGTGTCCTCTGGGGCCTGCTGGCCCTCCAGGATAGCACCTGGGAGCTTGATGTGTGCTCTCCCCGACACACGCTTCACCTGCCCGTAGTTCCTCTGCATTGGCAGGTGGCAGTCTGCTTGGAGCAGCCTGATCCCCAGATATCCACAGCTGCTGATGTGCCCCCAGCTCTCAGCAACAGCTCTGCGGGGTATTCATTTGCTCGGGCTGCCGTAACAGAGCATCCCCGATGGGGTGGCTTCAACACTGGGTATTTATCGTATCTCCGTTCCCGAGGCTGGGAACCTGAGGTCAGGGTGTTAGGGCTGGTTCCTCCTGAGAGCTTGAGGGGTCTTCTGTTCAGGCCTCTCTCCTTGGCTGGGAGGCAGCCGTCTTCACGTTCGCATGGCCTTCTCCAGTGTCTGTGTCTAAGGTCCAAATTCACCCATTTTATAAGGACAGCAGTCATATTCAATTAGGACCCACGCAAATGACCTCATTTTCACTTGGTTACATCTGTAAAGATTGTATCTCCAAATGAGGTCACTTTCTAAGGAGCTGGGGGGTTAGGACTCCAACCTACCTTTGAGGGGGCGAGGGGCACAATTTGACCCATAACTGGGATGTGCATTAGGATCCTAACATCTATGAGAAATTTTCCCCATTTGCTAAAGGGAAGCTGAGGCCCCAAAGACTGAGTGACCAAGTTGGCCTTCTGGAACTTGCCATGGGCCAGCCAGGACTTCCACTGGACTCTCTGTGCTTCTCCTTAAAGCTCTTCTCATAAATAATAGCTAGAACTAATGAGTTTATATTGCTTATTTATGGCCTGCTGTCTCATTTTTAATAGCCCCAGAAAGTAGTAGTAGTATTATCTCCATTTTGCCCATGGGGAGCTGGAGGTTCAGAGAGGTTAAGAGGCTAGCCAAAGGTTGCACAGCTAGTAGACGGCTGGCTCTTGCATGCAGGCAAGCGGTATGGCATCCCTGCCTGGCAAACACCACCTTTGTGTCTCCTGTGGCCCTGGGCCCTGGCTCGGGGGCCCCTCTGCGGGGCCGGGGTCATGGCTGACTGCGTGGCCCTCTCTGCCCACAGCACCCTACACCATCATCACCTTCCCCTTCCTCTTTGCTGTCATGTTCGGTGACGTGGGCCACGGGCTGCTCATGTTCCTCTTCGCCCTGGCCATGGTGCTGGCCGAGAACCAGCCGGCTGTGAAGTCAGCGCAGAACGAGGTGAGGAGTGGCGGGGGGCTGGGGGTGGGGGTGGGGGGAGAAGCGGGGGTGCAGGCACAGCTGGGGCCCGGGGCCAGCTCTCACTACACCCACACCCCCAGATCTGGAGGACCTTCTTCGGGGGCCGCTACCTGCTGCTGCTCATGGGCCTGTTCTCCGTCTACACTGGCTTCATTTACAATGAGTGCTTCAGCCGTGCCACGGCCATCTTCCCCTCGGGCTGGAGCGTGGCGGCCATGGCCAACCAGTCCGGCTGGAGGTGAGGCCCGGCTGCTCCCCTACTCCAGCCCCGAGGCCCCTGGGCCCCTGACCGCCCCCTCCCCACTCTTGTCACAGCGATGCCTTCCTGGCCCAGCACCAGCTGCTTGCCCTGGACCCCAACGTCACTGGCGTCTTCCTGGGACCCTACCCCTTTGGCATTGACCCTGTGAGTCCTGGCCATCCGTCTGGGTGGTGCGGGCGGGAGGGTGGGTTTGGGCTCCCCGCTCAGGGCCCCTAAGACCAGGGCCTGCCTGGCAGGGCCCACACCGCAGCCATTTGAAAAGCAGAGACGTGAGTCCTGCTAAGGGCAGTGTTCTGTAGCCCTCTCTGTGCCAGGCAGGCACCGTTCTGAGGCCTTGTTGAAATGATTTTGTGTCCAGTCCTTGTGACAACTCAACCGAGTGCATGTCAGTGCAGTCTCCCCATTTCACAGATGAGGAAGCTGAGGGTACATGCCCAGAGTTGCCTGGCCAGAAAGAACTGGGGTAGGGGCCCAGGCTGTGCTCTTAACCATGCCACTGTGCTGCTCCTCATCTGGTGGGTGACGGATTGTGCAGGGGGCCCTGGAGGGGCACACACGGGCCGATGAGAGTGACTCGGGTGGGGCGGCCCCTTCGTGACCCCCCGGCCCTTCTGCTCCCCCAGGTCTGGAGCCTGGCCGTCAACCACCTGAGCTTCCTCAACTCCTTCAAGATGAAGATGTCCATCATCCTGGGGGTCACCCACATGACCTTTGGGGTGGTCCTGGGAGTCTTCAACCACGTGTGAGGGCTGGGGTCCTGGGGTTGAGGGGCTGAGCAGGGCCAGAGTGGCCTGGTGACCCGGCTCCCCACTACTTCGCCCCCGTCCCTGCCCTAGGCACTTCGGCCAGTGGCACCGGCTGCTGCTGGAGACCCTCCCCGAGCTGGTCTTCCTGCTGGGGCTGTTCGGCTACCTGGTCTTCCTGGTCGTCTACAAGTGGCTGAGCTTCACGGCCGCCAGCGCTGCCACAGCCCCCAGCATCCTGATCCACTTCATCAACATGTTCCTCTTCTCGCGCAGCCGCACCAACAAGCCGCTCTTCCAGGGGCAGGTGGGCGGGGCCTTGGGCAGGGCCAGGTGGGCCCACTCCCACCACGGGGCCCCGCCCCTTGGCTTCAGGATCCTGATCTGGAAAGTGGGATGCAGACCTGAGGCCGTGAGACGAGGAGGGAGGTCCAAGGACCAGCAGAGATGGTCCAGCGGAAGGGGTGCTGGAAGCCTAGGGTGCCACCCTCCCAGAACTCCGTGTGGGGTGGCGTCCCTGCTCCGTGAGGGGCCCCGGCGGAGAAGTGGGGGGCAGGCTCCCTGGGCCCCGGGAGCTGCGTGGCGCCCTGACTCCCGCCCCTCCCTCGCAGGAGGTGGTGCAGTCCACCCTGGTGGTCCTGGCCCTGGCCACGGTGCCTGTGCTGCTGCTGGGCACTCCCCTGTTCCTGCGCCGGAGGCACCAGCGTCGCCAGTCTTCCCGGAGGCGGCAACCGCTGGTAGGGGCAGGGGAGGCGTGCGGGGTGGGTGCGGAGGGTCCCGTCCGGGCTGTGAGAGCCCACCCTGGCCCGTGGGTCTGCTAATGCTCCCACCTCCAGGATGAGGACAAGGCCGGGCTCCTGGGCCAGCCCGACGTGTCTGTGGCCAGTCAGAACTGTGATGAGGAGAAGGCCGGATGCCTCGGGGACCAAGAGGAGGAAGAGGTGGGTGTGGGGACTCCCTGGGTGGCAGGAGGCTGGCGGCCTGGCTTGCCCCTCACTGCTGCTCGTTCCCCTAGTTTGTCCTGTCCGAGGTGTTCATGCACCAGGCCATCCACACCATCGAGTTCTGCCTCGGCTGCATCTCCAACACGGCCTCCTACTTGCGCCTCTGGGCCCTAAGCCTGGCCCACGCCCGTGAGTCCCAGCGCCTGCCCCCACACATCTCCCATTGCTTCCCAGTGTCCCTGTCTGGAAAGAGGGGATGGTGGGGAGGTCCCCTGCTGACCCTTGTGGAGGATGGGCTTAGGGACGCCCGGGTGGTTCCCACCGCTCCCTCCCTCACCTGCAGAACTGTCGGAGGTCCTGTGGGCCATGGTGATGCGAGTTGGCTTGGGCCTGGGTGGCAAGATGGGCGTGGAGGCCCTGGTGCTGGTCCCCGTCTTTGCCGCCTTCGCCGTGATGACCGTGGCCATCCTGCTGGTGATGGAGGGGCTCTCGGCCTTCCTGCACGCGCTGCGGCTGCACTGGTGAGAGGCCGCGGGCTGGTGCGGGCAGCACGGGGGGCAGGTCGTGGGCAGGGGTCCTCTCACCAGCTCTCCTCGTCCCCCAGGGTGGAGTTCCAGAACAAGTTCTACTCGGGCTCCGGCTACAAGCTGAGCCCCTTCACCTTTGCCGTGGAGGATGAGTAATGCCCACGACCTGCCCTTACCGTGCCAAGCAGGAAACAAATTCTGAGGCGGCAGACTTCCCTGGTGGTTCAGCAGTTAAGACCTCATGCTTCCAGTACAGGGATGGTGCTTCCGATACAGTTTGATCCCTGGTCAGGGAACTAAGATCCCACATGCCACACGGTGCGACTGAGTTCAAAAAACAATAAAGATGAAGAAGGCCTAGGACCCGTGCCTTGGTCTTGTGTGAGGCAGGGCCTGGGAGGCTGGTGTGCAGGAGCCTGGGCTCTCGCTGGGCTGGTCTTTCCTGGGGAGCCTCTCCTGGTTTGAGGGACACCATCCCAGCCTGTGTCTCTCTGAGGTCTGTCTGTGCAGCTGAAGCTGGTGTGGGGTGTGGAGAGGTGGGAGGCACTGATCTAGGATCTGGGGCCTTAAGATGTCAGCAGAGGCCCGAGAAGCGCATCTGCAGGACCCCCAGACTCGGGAGGGGGGAAGAGGGCAGAACTAGGACAGAGGACCTATGTGTCCAGCGCATTTTAGCTCAGGATGACTGTTGTCCCAGGCTGGACCAGGGGCAGTGAGTGAGCTCTCCGGCCTTGGAGTTATACAAACTGTAGGAGGATGTCTGGGATACTTGGGGTGTGGAGGGAGGTGCTTGGCATGAACTGGCCAGATTCTCATGTCCTTGTGCTGGCACTGGCCACTGGCCCTCACGATGCCCTGGAGCAGAGAGCAGCCTGGGGCGTTGAGTGTGACCCGCATCACACAGCGGGCAGTGTGTCGCTCCATGGGGGATGGCAGGCCACACCCGAGGCCACCTTCCTGCAGACGTGGGCAGAGGCTGTCCAGGGTACCCCGAGCGTTGCCCAAGGCTCTGAGGGTCAAAACAGGGCTGAACCAGACCCCACGCCCTGCCTCCCTTCCTGTCCCCAGAGGCCACCATCTTCCCCATCCCTCCCCCGGTGGGCAGTCCTGCCGCCTGGCCATCCAGCTGCTAGGGGGAAGGTGGCACCCAGTGGGTGTCTCTGACCTGGGTCCCACCACCGGCTGGGGGGCAGAGCCAGTGCTTGCCAGCGGCCTCACATTCTCCTGCCCAGGAGCTGCCAAGCAGTTCTTCCGGCTGCAGGCCCCAGGAACAAAGGCTGCCTTGAAGGCAGAGATGCCCTGGGCACAGCGAGTTGGGAGGAGGCCCCACCACTGTGGCTCCATCTGGCCAGCTGCTGGGAGGAGGAGCCTGTCCCTCCAGAGTCCAGGGCTGCCCCAGCTCTGGGCCCCCTGACACTGGGCTGCAGCCCACAGGCCTGGCAGAGAGTTGGATCCAAGAAAGAGCAGCTTCTGGTTAGGAACAGAGGGCAGCGGGTGTCTCAGGACCTGGACCAAGCCCAGGACTCCGAGCCTCACCTTCCTGGGGAGCAGAGCTGAGTGCTCACAGGTGGGGCAGGTGCTCAGCGCCGAGAGCTGGCATGTTTGTGGGGAGGGAGATGTGAGCTCGGGGAGAGGCTGGCTGCACGGACAGCTGGCAGCTTGGCTGAGAGCACTGGGCACTGTGGGACTAGCACGCACAGGGCTGTGGGGGCGGGCACCCTGGGGCTGGAGATCACCCTTAGGAGACACGTAGGGATGGGGCGGAGGGGCACCCGGGGCTGGAGGTCACCCTCAGGAGATGCAGGGATGGGGCAGGGGGGCGAGTGTGTGGTCTGCCCAGGACACTGAGGACATGGGAAGACAGGAATGCTACCCGGGATGACAGGGCGAGGGTGGGGCTGGAAGGAGAGCTGCCACCCTGGCCGTAACTTCGGAGCTGACCTGACCCTGCAGGGCACCGCCCAGCAGAGCCCTGGGGTCTAAGGCAGACGGCCTCGTGGGCACAGGCAGCAGCTGGGGGCTGTGTTCCGAGACCTCGCACAGAGGGCACGGCATCGAGACCTCCTCCTGGCTGTGCTCCAGACGTCTGGAAGGACGGGTGGTGGTCTCCCTCCACCGGCCCAGCCACTCTTCCCCTCCCGGTCAGCCCGCCGTCCCGCCCATCCTGCCGCATCGGGAGCAGCCGCGCCCCCAGAGACTCAGGACACATCCCAGGGAGACAGCGGAGACAGGCTTTTATACTTTTTATTGTTTGTATGGTACAGTCTTTGTGGTAGCAGGAATGTATGCACAAAAAAACAATTCAAATAAGAGTTCAGAGTAAAAAACAAAAGGATTTATCCCAAAGGACATTTAATATACATGGACTTCACAGCTATACTCTATCCACACCCCCAGACTCCACGCACGGGCTGAGGTCTCCCACTGGGATGGCCGCACGATGACCACACGAGTGGGCAGCGGGCGTGGGCACGCTGAGGCCCCAGCACCAGGGGCGGCAGGAGGCTTCTGAGGGCACAGGGCAGGACCAGGCCTGGGAGCGGGGGACCGGCCCTGCCGGAGCAGCCCCAGCTCCAGGCTGAGCAGGGGGGTAGGA
This sequence comes from Bos taurus, assembly GCF_002263795.3. NCBI lineage: Eukaryota > Metazoa > Chordata > Mammalia > Artiodactyla > Bovidae > Bos > Bos taurus. The sequence goes on from NC_037356.1 coordinate 45,580,158, forward strand.
GCGGGGGCAGAGAGCAGGTGGGGGGGCAGGTGTGTCCAAGTGGCCCTCGGTGGCCATGGCCTACTGCCTGCCCCGAAGCCAGGGTTAATAAAGCACTTTGTTAGAGGGCACGGGGCGGGGCACATCCCGTTGGGGTGAGATTCACCGGCGGAGGGAAGTTCGGACGACAGGAAGCAGGTAGCTGTGTTCCTCCCGGGCCCGCGCCGTCGGGGGCGGTCAAGCCAAGGAGCATGGTCACAGTGTCACCGCCCCCTCGGGAGCAGGCAGCGTCTGCACGCCTGTCACAGAGCCCGCTCAGCGCTGTCCGCCAGCGTGGCCGTTCACATCATGTAAAGATCAACATTCACCACAAAAGGCACCTGGAGTGACGCTGCGGGCGCCACGTCCGACTGCGACAGAAACGTCTTCTCTAGATGAGAGGGTCTGAGATACTGCAATATTGCACTAGTGTACTATGATTCTGCTTCCCAATCTCAGGTCAGTCCTAGTGAGGTCGTAAACGAGGTAAGAAATAAATGTTACTCAATTTTAATAGTCTTTTGTATCATACACGTCTGTGTTGGGCGGCGAGACGTCTGAGCCTTCCGGCCGTGGGTACAGTAGTCGGAGCACAGAGGGGACGCGGACTCGGCTGCCCCCACGCCATCCAGGGATGCAGGCAGGAAGGCCGCACATGGTCACACCCCGAGCTTCCTCTTCTGGTCGAAGTAGGCATCAAACCTGGCTTGGGCGTACTCCTAGGAGACACAAGCAAGAGCAGCCTCACCAAGGGTCCCGCCTGCCCCGGGCACAGAGCGGAGCCGCTCCGTCCAGCGCTGCCCCTGGGCCGTCCTCCCCGCTGGCAGCCCTGCTGCCCGGCCCTGCCGACCCGGACAGGATGCGGGACGTCCGTCTATGGACCGGGCGCTGCCATGGTGCACCGACTCATTCACCTCGAATGCTACAGACAGGCTGACAGCCGCAACAGGCTCCTCTTTCCAAGCCCAAGGCCCTTGGGCGTCAGCAAGTGTGGCACCAAGGTGGAAGATGGGGGTGTGTGTGTGTGTGTGCGCGCCAGCTGTGTGCTGGGGTCACTGCTGCACACTTAGTAAAAGGACACCGGGAGGGAGTGAGCACGCCTGGCCAGCCCCCTGCCCTGGGTCTGCGCCCCCGTCCATCCATCAGTGTGGGCAGTTTCTGAAGGACCACTCCAAATTGAGAAGTCTGCCGTGCCAGCCGCCAAGACTATAGCGTCACCTTAAGAAAACCGAACACTGAGGGAGAATTTATAAACCAACACAAACTAACTCATCTGAAACGTGCAGTGTTGGCTGAAGCATGCAGTCTGCCTACCACCAGCACCGCCGTCACCCTCCGAGCTCTCCGGGACCTCCGCGGTCAAGCCCTCCAGACCGCGACAGAACGCTTCCCCGTGAACAGAATCATCGGATCGGGCCCCTCTGGGGTCAGGGACACTTGTGCGCGGCCGGGGAGGGCGGTGTTCGTCCGTTTGGTGTGGAGTAGTTCTCTGTGACACGGCCCCAGTGCAGTGTGGTCACACTCGTCTGATGTTGGGCACGTGGGATGCTTCCAGTCTGGGGCTATCGGAGCATGAGAGTTCAGGTCTTGGTGTGGAAACAGGCTTTCATTTCTCTTGGATCAACACCAAAGAGAGGGACTGCTGGGCTGTATGGTTAAGTGTGTATGTTACTTTATATGAGAGGCAACTGTTTTCTATGCTGGTCACCCCCTCTTGCAGTACCCCCTGCAGTGCATGTGACATCACCTTCTCGCCAACATTCAACATTGTTGGTTTAAGTTCTACCCACTGACATGGGTGTGCAGGGCATCTCTCTGGGCTTTAACTGGCATTTCTTTCATGACTACATCGGCAGATGAACAGATGCTTACTGGTCATTTATCTTCTGCATTGTGTTCAAATCTATCCTTTCATAAAGTAAGTTGTTTGGTTTCTTGCTGAGTTATGAGTTCTTTAGACATTCTAAACACAAGTCTTTGTCAGATGTAAATTTGCAGTATTTTCTCCCAGTCTGTGGCTTGGCTTTTCATTTTAATGGTGTCTTTCAAAAAACAAAAAGTTGTATATTTTTATTCAGTCCAATCTGTTGTTATCTTTTTTCTTTGATGGTGAGTGCTGTATGTAACCTCAGAAAATCTTTGCCACAGTCATGAAGCTTTTCTCCCATTTCAGCTTTTCCATTTAGGTTTATTATCTGTTTCAAGTCAATTTTTGTGTATGGTACAAGTTTGAAGTTCATTATCTTTTTTCCGTATGGCTTATTCAGTTGTTGCCATGTCATATTTGGAAAATCTAACCCTTCCTGCAATGACCTATCATGGCCTTTCTGGGGAATACCCGTTGCCTATATGTGTAGGAGTCCATTTCTGGGAACTCGATTCTGTTCCATCTGATTTATGAATGTCTTTACACCAACTGGGCTTCCCTGGTGGCTCAGGGGTTAAAGCATCTGCCTCCAATGCGGGAGACCCGGGTTTGATCCTGGGTCGGGAAGATCCCCTGGAGAAGGAAATGGTAGCCCACTCCAGTATTCTCGCCTAGAGAATCCCATGGACGGAGAAGCCTGGTAGGCTACAGTCCATGGGGTCGCAAAGAGTCGGACAGAGTCAGTTGCAAAGACTGAGCGACCTCACTTCACCTATGCCAACACCACATGGTCTTAATTACTGCGCTTGGTAAACTCTGAAATCAGGTAGCATGTCTTCCAACTCTGTTCTATAATTTTGGTGTTTTAGTTATTCCAGGGTCTTTGCACTTTCAAGTAAGTTTTAGAATCAGCTTGTCAATGTCTATGAAAAGCCTGTGGGGTTTCGATGGTGTCATGGAGACATAGATTGGTTTGGAGAGAATGAACATTTTAAGTCTTCTAAATCCATACCTGTGGTATCTCTCTTTAATTGTCAGTGTACAGATCATGCATGTTATTTTAAGTATTTCACATTTTTTACGCCAAACTATTAAATTTTTTTACAAACTGTTTCCAGCACATCAGAATGCAGTTGGCTTTTGTATATTGACCTTGTGTCCTATGACCTTGATAAACTCAGTAAACAGTTTTTCTCTTGACTCTTCTATTTTTCCATGTACACAATCATGTCACCTATAAAATAAAGGCAGTTTTCTTTTTTCACCTTCCTGTACTGGCGAGAACTCAGCACACACACCCTGGCTGTGTTTTCCACTTGGGGCACGTGTGGGAGGAATGCCTGGTCCTTTACCGTCGATTATCACGGCCCCCTGTGGGCTCCCATAAAGCCCTTTACCTGGCTGAGGAAGTTCTCCGTTACTAGTTTGCTGAGACTTTCTGTTGTGAACAGGTGTTCCAAATGATTGAATTCTGTCAAACACTTTTCCCGCATTCACTGAGATGACTGCATGGTTTTTCTCCTTTATTCTGTTAATATGGTGAATTACACTAATGGGTTTTTCAAATGTTGATGTTAGTCTTGCATTTCAGGGATAAATGCCACTTGGTCATAAAATAATTATCCTTTTATATGTATTGCATTTACTTTTGCCAGTACTTTGGAAACGGCTTTTGTGTGATGTCCATGAAGGGCACTGATGTGCAGTCTTCTTGAAATGTCTAGTTTTGGTGTCAGGATCATGCCAGCCTCGTCAAATGAGCTGAGAAATGATCCCTCCCCCTTGATTTTCTAAACGTTTCTGTGAGACTGTTATTTCTTCCTTAAATGTTTGATAATATTCCCCAGGACCTGAAGTTTAGTCTACAGGTTTTTGATCATCAGTTTGATGTCAGTTTTGGCCATGTGTATCTTCCGAGAAATTGGCATGTTCAAGCAAGTTGTCGGATCCGGAGAGTTGTTTCTCACTCTTCCACTTTAACATCCACCGACTTTGTGATGGTGGCCTCTCTCTGTACTTGGTTTTGGTAATGTCTGCCTTATCTTTCTTGCTCAGTATAGCCAGATATTCATAAGTACTTTTGTGGTATCATTGATTTTTTCCCTATTTTTAGTATTTTACATTTCAATGATTTCTGCTCTTACCTTTACTCTACTTCTATTTACTCTGGGTTTACTTGGTTTTTCACGTTCTAGCTTCTCAAGGTAGAAGCTTATGTTACTAGTTTGAGAACTTTCTTCTTACCCAGTACAAATGTTTAGGCTACAAAACCAAAAGATTCCAAACATTGTTTTAGCTGCATCCCACAAATTCTAGGATGTTGTGTTTCCACTCTTGTTCAGTTGCTAAGCCATGTCCTCTGCAACTCCATGGACTGCAGCACTGCCAGGCTTCCCTGTCCTTCGCTACCTCCCAGAGTTTGCTCAGATTCATGTCCATTGAATTGGTGATGCCATCCAACCATCTCATCCTCTGCTGCCTAATGGCGTTTCCATTATAACTCAAAATGTTTTCTAATTGTCCTTTTAATTTCTCCTTTGACCCAGGGTTTATTTAGAAGTATACAGTTAATTTCCAAATTGAGAATTTTCCAGATATTTTTGTGGTGGTTGGTGATTTCCAATTAAATTGCACTGTGTTCAGAGAACTTACTCTGCAGCAAATCTGAGGGCTGTCTCACAGCCCAGCCCCTGGCCTATCCTGATGAAGGCTCCCTACTCTCTGAAAAGGATGTACATCCCGCAGCTGCTGGGGCCCCGCACACGTTCGTCAGGTCGAGCTGGCAGGGTGACGTTCAGGTGACAGACTCCCCTGCGGCAGGGCTTCCTGGCTCCACCTGCTACCGCCGGGTGTGCAGTCTACCAGGCTACCAGGTGAAGGCGCCCCTCTCTCAGCTTTGTCAGTTTCTGCTCTATGTCTTTCGTTTTGGCCATGCTGTGAGGCACTGAGATCCTAGTTCCCTGACCAGGGACCGAACCCACGCCCCCTGTGGTGGAAGCGTGGAGTCCTAACCACTGCACCGGCAGGAAAGCCCCTGCCCTGTGTCTCTTGAAGAATACAGGGGCACACACACTCAGGACCTCTGTGTCCCGTGGGTGATCTGATGCCTGTTCTAGGATGTGACCCCTTTCTCTGTCTTCGGTAGTCCTGATCTAAAGTCCATTCGGTCTTACAGTAACATCTGGTCATGATTCCAAATCCACTTTAAAAAACCTGAATGTTCTCTTGTCTACGAGTGTCTGTGCTTTACCAAAGCTTCTGCCCAGCAGCAGAAACCATCCTCACGGTGGACTAAGGACAAAGGGACCCAGCTGTTTCCCACCACAAGTCCCAAAGCCAGGTGCTCGCTGCACTTGGGAGCACCTGTGCCCAGGACGCCCCCCACCACGCACTATGGAGCGGAGTTAACGCAGAGTCTGTGCCAAGGACAGTTCTCAGGTTAGAATAAAAAGACAGCCTAGTATGGTACAAACTTGCTGCAAAAAGGGGTCTCATTCGTTCAGCACCAGCTTCCAGCTCTTAGGCCGGGCCCTGCAGGCCGGAGGATGGGGTGGGGACAGACGAATAAACTACGGCGTGGGGGGCGCAGGCCCCTCCCCGATCGCTTAGTGTCCTGTGTGTCAGGGGGACTGAGATCGGGGATGGGTCTTAAGGGTCCGGATTTCTACATGTGATGTCAGTCACAGGGCCACACGGCACTCCCCTGAAGCGGGCAGGGGGCAGCTCCCAGTGGCAGACTCAGCACCCACGACAGTGACTTCCACTGTGCGGCGGGGGGAGCCCACCGTCCCGGTGCTGGTCACCTGGCGCAGGAACGCGGAGGGGGACAGTGACCCTCTGGAAGGAAGAGCCATTTACTGCCAGGCGCTCGGGTACAAGGAGGCGTTTCCCCTGGGAGTAGAAGAGAAAACCCACCGCAGCACATACCATGTACCCAAATTCAATGGAGGAAATCTTGGCCTGAACGATTGACCAGAGTCCCCAGAAGAAATGGGACGCGAGGGCAAACCTGTAAAGACAGCAGCAGGATGCGCAGTGAGACGGCGCCCAGGACGGGATGCCACTCGCTGCCCAGCGGCTCTCTGACTCGCCGGTGCAGGGGACAACGTGCCCCAGAGACGGCGGCCCCGCCCCCAGCCGGCGGCCCCGCCCCCAGCCGGCGGGCCCCGCGGGGGTGAAGACCCGACAGCCTATCCCGGGTACACAAGCTGACACTCACGGGACTCAAGCAGCGGCCCTGGCAGCCGTGCTGGTGAAACAGGGGTCACATGGGGAATGAAACCTCTGCACATGGGAAGCGGACTGGGGGGAGGTGCGGCCAAGTCCCACCTCTAGGCTGTGCCCTGCCTCCCGCCACTGCAAACCCATACTCTCCTCCAACAATGAAGACGAGCTCTCACTGGGGAACGAGGACTTCGGGGCTTCTGCTGCTCTTCGCCCCTGACCCGCTAGATCCCCTGGCACCACCATTCTGTCTGGGCCTCTCCTCCATGCCCCTTTCCTATTTCCATCCGTTCAGGAACCAGAGAGGGAAGCTCTCTGCCGCTGGAGGAGCTGAGGGGCCGCCAGCGTGGCCGCAGCTCAGAGAGAGGAGTGTGGACACTTCTGAGGCCCGCGAGGACGGGGCTCTGTGCCGAGGGAGGGGGGTCACAGGGACTCCAGACGTCCCTGGTACCCCGGAATCTCACTGGAGAGCCCAGAGGCGAGGGGTAACTCGGGCCTCTCCACTAAAGAGATGAGAGAGGGTGAACACACTGTACTCTACACCTCTGTGGAATCTGGGGGTTTCTCAGCCTTGCTTCGAGAGCTGCCGGGGACACAGACATTCAGGTATTTCCTCGTATTACCTGATGGAATCCCCACTCCAGGAGCACGAGTGACAGGAGGGCACGGGCCCGGGTGGCAGGGGCTGGGCAGCGGAGTCTGCGGCGGGGATGACGGTCGGAAACGCCACCTCCATGTGCTGACCCTGTGCACAGACCCCTCTCCTAACTTGCTGTGTGCTGAGAGCTGAAGGATCCTAACACACTCAGCCATGATGGCCATAACCAAATGTTCTCGTTTCTTTTCTTTTGCAAACTACAAGACCCAGAGATGTAGGGTTATGAGGAAGCTCCTGAAATACTCTTATTTGCAAGGAAGCATCCCAAGTGCACACCTTGAAGAAGGAAGCTATCATAACAGATCAACAAAGGAAAAGTTACCTATTGACTTCAAGCAGCATTTCTTCTTCTATAACAGACTTTTCTTCGTTACTGAGGTTTTCAAATTCATTTTGGAATGCAGCCAAGTAATTGGAAATAAAATGGAGCTTTAAAAAAAGTAATTAGGTTAGGATCAATGATTGTTAAAAATAGATGATATCAAAGTTGTCACTAAGCGCACACCTCACGTGACTCTTCCAGATGTCAGAGAAGCCCACACACTCCTCTGCTCAGGGGCAGGGATCCGGGGAGTTTGCCCACCCTGCCAGGGTGCCAGGGCGACAGAGAACGAAAGGACTCTCCAGGCCACACTGTCACCGAGACTGCTACTACTTCTGCAGAGGGTTGTTCAGGCAGAGTCGCTCTTCTCCTCTCACCCACACTCCTGTCTCCCACTGTCTGCCCACAAAGCAGGGCCAGCCTTCTGGATGGCACAGCATGTGGCATGGGCTTGAGGTGCCAGGGCACCCTGACCTTCACCAGTAAATACTCCCTCAGGGCAGGAGCTGGCCCGGGCGTTGAGAAGGGGCCTTTTCCCACCTCTCAGATGCCTTGACTGTACACTCCTGTCCATGCACTAGCAGCATCTCATTCCAGTCCAGAAAAGACACGGTTTACCCTGACGTTCTGCCAGGCGCCACCATGAGTCTGCGTGTGAATTAGGATCTCTGAGAGTCCCTGTGCCTCACTATTTCATACTGTATCAAAAGGCAACAGAACATGGCCAACCACTGCATGTTTGCTTTTGTGAAGAAGGAAACAGCCATCAGTGTTTCTTCCAGGTAGGAACCCCTGCTAACTGGTTACCTGGCTGGAAGTAACCAGTACCTCTCCCTCCCCAACCTGCCCCTCTTTCATCCTGCTGCTCTGAAATCGGCTTCCCACACTCTGCCCCTCCTCTACCGGAAAGCATCCTTCACGTTCTAGCACGCTCCAGGCAGGGGGCCGTGGACTCTGCAGTAAGCTTGGTACAAGAGACACCTATTAAACTCTGTGTGGCAGGCACCAAGCTGAGCATCGTTCCTGCACAGTAACTCACTCCCATGACACAGTGATTTCCACAGATGAGGAAACTGAAGCATGGAAACAGTAGGTTACAACCAGCAGAGGCAGACCTGGGATTCAAATCCAGGCCTATTAGTTTTTAAAACCCATGCTAGAACCACCACCCTAGGTGGTTAATTTCTGGGAGACTCTAAATGCTGAAGGTAGCAAATGAAGATAGAAAATCTGAAGAGACTGAAACCCTAACAAAGTGTTAATTAGCGGCACTCCCTCCCAAAAAAGTTCTAGGCCCAGATGGTTTTACGGGCAAAGTTTGCCAAACTTTCAAACAGCACCATCTTATAAAAATTTGCTCCAGAAAATAAAAAGGGGACACTCATTTTGTAAACTAGCATAATTTTTTATTCCAAAAGCAGGTATGAATAATTTTTTAAATGAACATTAAAGTCCTGTTCCATATATTAAAAACTGCAAAAATAAACTGCCTAACTAGATCCAACCAAGCGTCACAAAATAATGTAATTCACTGAAATAATTTATTTTAGGAATTCCAGTAACGTTTAACATTTTAAAACACCTCAATGCATTAAAGAGAGAAAAGCATGAGATGACCTCAGGAGATGGCGACAGGGTAGGTGATCAAGACAGACACTGTATGGGATTGTTAAAACCTCTCAAAAAATAGAAATGGCACTTCCTTATATTTCCACTGCTGTGCAGTGAGGGTAGTCACACAGCTCTGCCTCCACTAGAATGAAATCCTTCTTACTGAAAATCTCCCCTTACTGGTTGGAGAGCCCCCTCTCTGGAGATGCCTGCCCAGTGTCACAGCAGCAACCTGAAGCCTGCTGTGTGCTCTCCTCCCCGGGCTCACCAGCCTTCCTGCCCACATAGCATGACCCTGAGGTTCCAAACCATCCCAGTCACTTTGGACATATGCAAGGTCATGAGGTCGGCCTGAAATGTGGCCAGAGCGGAGCAGGCAGCTCTGGCTGCACAGCAGGTCTGCGTTTCAACGGCTGCCCCGAGCATGGGCACCTGCTGGATACACTGCCTGTGCCCAGTTCAGGCGGGCACTCAAGAGACCTCTCCTGAGTGAGCTACCACAGCGACTGACCAGCTGTGTCTTCACCCCCAGCCCCTGGGCAATGCTCTGATCAGGCAGAGCTCCTGGGAGAAGGCTGACCTAAAGCAGGGCTGCCCAGCACAGACACAGCTAAGGCCCTGCAAGGCTGGGAGAGTCGGGGGTGGTGTCCCTTCTGCCCAGCCTGCTTGCTTCCACATTGCAACCTACTCATCCTCAACCCAAGGCTTGGGCCATGGCTGACAAATGGAACAGAGAGCCTCCCCGGAGGAGTCCCACAGGACTGACTCTAGTCAGTGGACTCCTCTCCTCCAGGACAGGAAAGGGGGCTGTGGGTGCTGCAACAGCTGCTGAGCCAGTGCCCCCAAGACCACCACTGTCTGCACAAAGTGAAACACAGAGGAAAGTCAGTGACCCAAAAGGCCAGAGGGCAGGGCAGGAAAACTGGAAGGAGTTACCAAGGAGGCTGTGATCGTCTCTGACTAGCTACAGGCCACCTTTGGCAAAGGACTTTAAAGGCTGGATTCCAATACTGTCTGTATCTTGACACAACATTTTAAAGCAAAAGAACCTGCTTAACCAAAACAAGCATCTTTAGAAGTGGAGCTGTAGTCAACTCTAACTGGGCAAACCAATGTATGTAGGAGTCACTCACTTCTCAGCAAGTGTGCACGCATGAGGCTCCTACCTGTTGTTTCCTGGTGGGGTACTTCAGGATGTTTGCTCTGAAAAAAGGGTACTTTTCATAATTATAATCATACATCCATTCACAGAAATGATTCCCAATGTCGAATCCCCTGAAAAAGAGAGAGAGGCAGACAGTGAGGCAGCAGGCCTGCCACGAGTGCTCCCCAGACCCGGGGGTCCCAAAAACATGACTGTGTCAGTGATAGGACCGCCAACTGGGCAGCACCAGCGACCACGGCGCCCAGGCCCACCATCCGGAGCGACTGCTCGGAGCCCTCCTGCGGTCAGCGCTCTGAGGAGCCCATGTCAGGCCAAGCTCTGGACTCTGAGGAGCCCGGGGCTGCTCCTCACTAGCTCGACTGAGAACAGGGTAGGTGCCCATCTCACCCGCTGGGACAGAAAGCGCCAGCCCCCACCGAGGAAACTTGCAGCTCAGGGTGGTACCGTGACCCAAGGTCTCCTTCAACTGTTTCATACACGTATTAAAATGCTCACAGAAATAAAAACATTTGACATTACCTATAGTTGTAACTGCTGTATTCAAAGTCGATGAGCATGAGTTTCTGTTTTTCCGAATTCTCCCTGCCATCCAGCAGTAAGATGTTACCTGCAAAAGGGTTTGGATGACATGACCTTTACTCTGGGCATGTTCCGTCACTGAAGACACAGGTCCTCCAAGAGCTGGGCCAAGAGTGGTTCTGATTCGCTCAAGGCATCCTACACGTGAGGCTGCCTTGCCCACACCCTACTTGATCTGACTTGTCCAGCAATCATCAGCTAATTAGTAAAAGGTATTCTGGCTCAAATTGACATCTTATTGATTACAAGTCTTCACCAGGGGCTGTTCTCAAAATTAAAAACAACTTGAAGAGCCTGGAAAGGGCCCAAGAGTGGACCTCAGCCAGCTGCGAGGATCAGGATGAGGACAGCATGGCAAAGCCAGGTGCCACGGCAGTGTTGGGGAGGGAAGCCCACCAGATGGGGCCTCAGAGGAAACTGTCTCAGTTTGAAATGACATTGAGTGAAGTTTGGTTACAGTCAGCTGTACCTGGCATTGCAATTTTTAAAAAAATGTAATATTTTTTAAAAATAAATTTATTTCTTTGACTATATTGTGTCTTAGTTGCAGCACCTGGATCTGGCTCTCTGACCAGGGACCGAACCTGGGCCCCCTGCATCGGGGGTGTGGAGCCTTAGCCACTGGACCACCAGATAAGTCCCTGCAGTTTTTTAAAGCGGAGAAACCCAAGGTCATTAGAAGCACCTGAACCGGCGCTGAGAGAGCAGGGGCTCTGGCCAGCGCAGTGCACGCAAGGTGCAGAGGCCAGGGCCCCCGGGCTGGTTGAGGAGGCCACCTTGCTCTTTAACGCTTCTTCAGATCAACAAGGTCACACGTTGACCAAAAGGAGTTAAACACTGCACAAATATGTAGCTTTGTCGATCCCAGATCTCGGTTTAGTGGATCTTCTCAGAATTTTTTCCTTACGGAAATAGGATCATCTTACACATCTTTCTAAAACTTGCTCTTCCTGCTAAATGTATCCCAGAGATTTCTCTGTTGGTCTGTATAGAACTCAACCTCATTATTTTAATAGTCGCACAACACACGTGCACGGCTGGGCCATACATCCATGTATCTCACCCCCACCTCAGGGGCCCCTGGTGGTTACCACACACACACTGGAGGGACCCTTCTAAGCAGACACACAGGGCCCAGGTTCTGCATCACGGGCAGCGTTCCTTACCTTCCTGACAGTCATTGTGACAGAACACGACGGGAGATGGAGTGGATTCAAGCAATGACCTGAGAGAGGAAGGTTCTGCGGTTACTTCTCAGACCTGCAGCTCCCTCCCCTGGCAGGGTCTCTGAGCACACATCCCCCAGCCTGGGGTGGGGTGGGGTGGGGGCCTCCCCCTTGGAGCTCTCTGACCACGGAGCCCGAGCAGAGCCCTGTGTTGGGTCTGTCTGGACCTCTGGTTTCCTTCAAGCTCTCATCACAACCTGACATTATTTTATTTACTTGTCTCCTCTCTCTCCTAACAAAAGAGAAGCTCCCTGCAGGATGTCTTGGTCATAATAGCTCAGAGCCATTCCTGATGTTGGTACAGCAGATGCTCAAACTCGTGAGAAATGAGAGGTGGCAATGCCGATACTCGGCTATGGGTGAGAGTCTAGAACCCTGCATGCCCAGCAGCCTAGGGATACCCCTGTAGTCTCTACTCAGAAACCTGGTTAAGCTTCCTGTTCCGTGCCCTCCTGCCCGCCCAAGCTTGGGCTCAACTGTATCCCTCATCTGCTGACACTCTCCCGCCTGTCCCAAGGGTTCCTGCTTTTTGTTTTTGTTTCAGGAAAAACCTACTGCCATAGTCAGTGACCAGGCCTGGAATTCTGGCGTTTTACTTCCTCCGTGAAGCCTTCATGGATCATCAGGGGAAGGTGACGCCGCTCGTGTAAAACTGAGACGGCAGAATTAACCTGTTTAAACTCATCCCACCAACCCAACGTAAGACACCAGGCCTGAGACGATGCTTGCAATGTTCACTGGCAGCAGACGCAGTGACTCGGAGCGCTGACGTGTCTGGGCAGATGCACTCGCCAGGGCAGGATACGGAGGCACTCACTCACCTCAGGTTTTCTAGCTCCAAAGGCAGGTTGTAACTGAGGAACCTGTGCAGCTGCTTCACTTTGGACTCCCCGGTAAACCTAATTCTCAGCACTTGATTCAGGTATCTTGGAAGAGAGAGGAGCAAAAGATCAGGGCTCAGTTCACCATGGCCTTAGCTTGGGGCTCCCACTAAAGGGACCATGCAGAATCCTCAGGGCCCCCGACCCCAGAGTCTAGGAAGTTGATTTTCTGCCCGCCCAGCCTGTTCAGGAGCATTTCTGCAAACACTCTTCTTTCTTGGTTCAGGAATTGATTTTTACATGCTAGAATGATTCATTCATGAGACAATAAGTCCCAGCAGACAGTGTGTGCGCCAGTGGACTGAGAAAGGCCTCTGACCCTCAGGGCCTTCCTGAGAACCGCTCCGGAGACTCTAGGAGCCCCGGGGAGAGCCGCGCGAGAGCCAAGCAGCTGAGCACTTACTTTTCCATTGTTCCAAAGAGCCATTTTGGTTCCTTATTGAATGGCATTTTCATACCATGAAATCTGGCCATTTTCTCAGCTATTTCTGCAGAAATATCTGGCAAACTTAATTCTTCAGTGTCTAATCGCCGGCTCTGAGATAAAAGAGGGGTGAAAAGATGGCATTTATCCAGGTAAACTTGACATGTGAGGTCACATGACCCTAGATCTAGAGTGTCTTTGGGGGCATCACAGTCTTGTCCAGAGAACAATTCCTCCTGAAAGGGCACTGTGCCCACAGACAGCACTGCTCAGGGAGGGGCAGCCACCTGCAAAGGTCCACTTTCTGGAGACAAAGTCCTTCCCGCGTACAATCGTAGCACCCCTGGGCTTGCCTTCCGGTCACCCCACCCCATGCTGAAGGGGGCCTCTTCCCCGGGCTCAACACGCCGGGTCTCCAGCAGTTTACGATGGGACCGTATCCAGCTCCACCACCAGCTCGGCCCTTCTGCCTGCGCAGCTGGCCCCGTGAGGTGCGGCGCTCAAGGCAGCTGCTCACCAGAAGTGTTTCCCACTCCTGCCCTCGGGCAGCCTGGCACCCAGCCGATGCGGGTGGGGACTATGCACACATGACTCTAAGTGAGGCACACTGGCAGATGTTAAGGCAACACTAACAACGGGCCAGCACAGGGAGAACGGGAGCACAGCCCTGACTCTCGGAAACAGGATCTGAGCCAGGCCTGGCAACGTGAAGGAATCTGACGGGCACACGGGGGCAGGGGAGGCTCTACAGTGAAGCAGGCAGCGGGAGACAACGAGGACAACGGTAGTGGCCCCGCCCCTGCAGGGCAAAGACACGTGGCAGTGTGGTCAGGACCGCTTCCTGCAGTGGTTCTATGACCAGGGCCAGGGAGATGAGACCAGGGTGGCCGGGCTTGGCTCCAAGGCAAGCAGCTTCAGAGGGTGATGCAGTGCCAGGTTCCACAAACAGCTGTACCTGGAGAAACTGGGGTCGGTCCCAGACCACCGCGGCCATACTGATGCCACAGCAAAGCGAGTCCTGTGGACGTTTTCGCCTCCCAGCACACACAAAAGCTACGCTCACGCTACACTACAGCGCATAGGTGGCAATGACATTATGTCGAAGAGCCCCACAGCGACTTAATTAAAAAATACTTTATTGCTCAAAAATGCTAACCATTGTCTGACAGTGCACAGCCACCCCAAACCTTCAATTCGTAAAATACGCAATATCTGTGGAGCTCAGTTAAACAAGGTCTGCCTGTGTGTTTTGATCTGGATGAATGTACCTTTGCAGGAAAGACGGAGGTTTTGATGCAAATTCAATACAAAGTCTGTTTTTGTTTCCTTCTGTGGTAAGGCCACTCTTACTATTTCAGATCACGGTGCCCGGGCTCCTACGGTGATGACATAGCCCGCTTCCTCTGTGGGCCTGCCCCCAGCCCCGACCAGTGCCCCCACACTCCTTACCGGGATGAACTGCTCCAGGCGGCCTTGGGGGAAGATGCCAAAGAGCTTCGGCCCCAGCGACCTCTCGGCGAGAATGGCAAACATGACGCTCTCCAGGACCATGGCCTCGGCGCCCTGAAACACATGGTGGCACGCCAGCCGGTCACCAGGCCAGCCACGTGCACCATTCGCCCACTCCCACAGCGACTCTATGATTGGGCGCTGCGGCTACTACTGTTGGTATGGTTATTAATACTGTACTTGTTATGATCCTCATTGCCCCCACTTTAAACATGAAGAAACAGATTGGTAAACCCAGGATCCGTGCTGGCAAGGGCTTCCCAGTGGCTCAGTGATAAAGAACCCCCCTTGCCAGTGTAGGGCACACAAGAGACGCAGCTTCAACGCCTGGGTTGGGAAGATCCTCTGGAGTAAGAACTGGTAACCCACTCCAGCATTCTTGCCTGGAGAATTCCATGGACTAAGTAGCCTGGCGGGCTCTAGCCCATGGGGTCGTAAAGAGCCGGACACGTGTGAACGAATAACACAAGGACACTGGTGAGCATCATGCTCTATTGATGAGAGTCGAAATTCCAGTTGAATTTAGGTCACTGGTTCCAAAAACAGAACGGTATCAATAGTTTACCACTTCAGTTTAGTCTCACCCTTGACATCTCATCAAAGGCCACACAGTTCCACCCGTCCTGGCGAAGGTTGATTTGCTTTTCGGTTGAGAACACCCGTGAGAGTGTTCACCAGTGAGAGTCAATGGGCAAAGGGCCCTCTGCCCAGGAAGCCCTGTCTGGGGTTACACCAAGCATAAAGCAATCAAGCTTTCTGGTTTCTGCTTTTACCCCCAATCCTGTCATTTAACGTTTGTCTGAAAATGAAAGAACACACCAAGTCACAGATGCTGCTACATTCTGCCATTAGTCCTAATAACTAAGTGGGATCTAGAGTCATTCTGCCTTCAAAATCCATCTTTTGTTCTCAATTCAAATCCATTCCTTAGTCCTCTTCCCTTCAGCAGCAAACCATAGCTAAAGCATGTCCATCTGTGCGGGTGGACGGGTGGGAAGGAGCCCTACGACCGGTTCTCCAAAGGTGCTTCTGCAGGTGGAGCTTCCAGATCGATGTGTCAGGAGGGGCGGCAGGTGTGGTCTGGAAACACTCTCTGGTGACACCAGGTCACCCCTTGTTCAGAAAAGGGCTGTGGGGACAGGATCTCAGAGAAACACTGTTCACATAAAACACAGTTCTTTAAAATATACTCATTTAAATAAAGTATACACAGGACAAACTCACCAGGCAGGGACATGATTCTGAAGCTGGCGAGAAGAAAACAAAAAGGAAAAACTGCCTTCAAAGGATATGGGACACATTAAGGTAAAAGGTAACTCGGTCACTTTTCATCTGGGGGACTGGGTAATCCATCCACCACCTCGTGTAATCCCCACGACTACGGTCTGACCATCATCACCTTGAGAGGCCTCATCTCACTAACTCGAGCTCTGACTGCAACGAACCAAACTGTGTCCTCCCCTAACTCCTAGGTTCAGGCCTTCACCCCTAGTGAGACGCTATTTGGAGATGCCTTTGGGAGGTGCTGAGTTTAGATGAGGCCACGAGGGTGGAGCCCTAATGGGTCAACATCCTTGTTAAGAGGGGGCTCCAGAGAGCTTGCAGCCTCTCCCTGCCCTGTGAGGACACAGGCAGAAGATGGCATCTGCAAGCCAGGAAAGGACCGTCACCAGAGCCCAGCAGTGTGTTGGCGCCCTGACCCTGGCCCGCCAACCTCCAGAACCATGAACAATAACCCTGGGTAGTTTTCCCTGGCAGTCCAAGCAAATGAAGACACCACCATCCAGACACAGGATCCATCTGTCGGGTTCACGGATGTGGGCAGGATCTCTACCAGGCGGGACCCCGCGGGGCATCCCCCCAGCAGGCAGAATCTGCGGGGCGTCCCCCGGAAGGCGGACTCTGCGGGGTGTCCCCCAGCAGGTGGGATTCTCTACGGGACATCCCCCGGCAGGCAGGACCCCGAGGGGTGTCCACCGGCAGGCGGGACCCTACGGGACGTCCACTGGTAGGCGGAATTCTACGGGACGTCTACTGGTAGACAGGATTTCTACCAGTTCTACTCCTTAAACCCTTAGAGAATGACAACAAATCCCTAATAGCTCTACTGAACTGGCAGAATGTTTTCTTTCTCTCATCTGACCTCACAGCAAACATCGGCAGGAGGTACAGTCAGCGTGGGCCTGTTTACCTCAAGTCCAGCCTCAGAGACACCCCGCAAGCGAATGGAGGCTCGCATCATGGAAAGGGGGTGCTGGGCTCAGGCCCGGAGCAGGCCGTCCACAGGCAGTGGCTCCTGGCAGCCCCCTGCCCTCTGTACAACCTCCCGCCTAAAAGATCCAACCCACTCCCAACTGTTTCCAAGAGCAGGATCAAGGAGGGTATCCTCTGTCCTAGGTAGCCAGAATTCTGTCAGATTTAAAGTTTGGTTTTTCAACTTTTTGTGTGTAGAGTGACTAAGCTGGAGGGTACTGGGGACACGTGCATGCAATCGGAAGTGGCCCTTTTTGTCTGAAAGTTCTGGACACGAATTTAACCCACGCCATGACTTTAGGAAGTTCGGCGCTTTGCTCGTGGCACACAGGCAGTGCAGAGAGCGGGAGCTGCCTTCACCCTTGTCGCCGGTGCCCCTGCCCCGGGCTGAGCCCACACCATCAGGACCCTCCTGAGCAGAGTCAACCAGAGCCAGGACGGCAGAGAGAAGAGCGAAGAGACTTTGGAGTGTCTCAGTTCTCCTTGACATTGCTCTGCACACTGTGAATAAGAAATACCTCTGTTTTTCTGTTATGTCATAGGTCAATATTTATTCACAGCATGGAGAAGCGGAGGGAAGAATTTGGAGAGGGAGTAAATGAAAGAACACCCCAAGCCCCGGAACGAAAAGTGGGTAGGTCACGAAGGACAGTGGTAACCTCGGGTCTCCAAACCTTCAAGGAAAGCGCGCCCGGTGAAACACGGGTGCGGGCCCGTGAGCTGGCCTGCTGCCCGTCACCTGGGCGGGACTCTGAGTGTCCACCCACAGCCAGTCCTGCTTTCTCAGCAGAGAAGGCAATACCTCCACTGGAAACGATTCAAGCTGGCTTCAGAAATATACATTTATATACTCCACCCCCAGGGAAACAAGAACTAGACACACGTGGCCACTGCCTGGACGGCGCCTGCCTTCCAGGGACAGAAGCCGCCACAACTGAGCAGGGCCGTCGGCAGACTGGGGCACACGCAGGGAAGGAGCAGAGGGCATCCTGACGGGGTGTGAGGGCGGCGGCCACCCCCACGTAGAGACACGGACCCTGGGAGGGGCCGATGCGCGGAGCAGAGGAACCGAGGAGGAGGAGGATGGAACCAGCCCGGAGGGGCCCCCGGGGCTGCCCAGGGGTCTGGGCCAGACAGCCCTCAGCATCCGGACAGCGTTAAATGAACTGGCCCAAGAGGAGGAGGCAGCGCGGAGCCTGAGGACGCCCCATGCTCACAGCGACGCTTTCACACTGTACACGGCAACCCAGCGCTCGCGCACACACGTACACACATTCGAGACAAACCATACACGCTCACAGCTGTGCAATGCTTTCTAATATTTTCTACTCTGGTTCACTTAAGGAAGCAACAGAAGGCTGACATCTGACGCCCCAGCGGAGGTTTACAGCCCACCCCGGAACAGCTGATGGAGACGGGGTGGTGGGGGGAGGGGAGATGCCTGCTGTCAGGACGGGGCAGAGTGTTTGACGGTGAACAGAGGGCAGAGGAAAGTGGGCACTGGATCTGGCCACACGAGTTGCTGGTAACAAAACCAAGAGTGGTTCAGAAAGCCACGGGGACAGGGCTCAGAATGCAGCTGGGGCAGAGCGAGCAGAAGAGGCCGCAGGGGCCCCAGGGGGTGGGAGGAAGTGTGAGACTGCCTTTCCACTTTATCCGTATGGCTTTATCTCTGAAAAAAATTAAATCCAGCAATAATACCCAGATTGTAACAACAATATGACCCTCCTGAGAAGATATAATAGTACTTCCCGGGTGGGGAGGGGGAGTCTGAAGAGGAAAGAAGGTGGGACACACTGCCACTGCAGGCCGGGGAGGTGAGCCCACCCGAGACTCGCAGGCCCCCTAAGCAGGAATGGAGTCAGGCCTCCTGCTAGTTTGGTGGAGAGGAGACGAAGATCAGCCATTCAAAGAGGCTCAAAGACCAACCACCTCCCTGTTCTAACCACCGGCTGCCTACCTTCTGACCCAAGGGGATCGTAAACAAACAGCACGGACTGGCCCCGAGTAGAAATATGGCCAGGGAGCTCCGTGGGGTCAGGCCGCTGGGACCTGGTAGGATAAAGCTCACCTAACTTGGATCAGGGGAGAAAGCAATCACCAAAGGACTGTCATCGAGAGGCTGACACGATCAGATGAGCAGTTCAAAAAGATGGCTCTGGTGATGACGAAGGGAATGGTCTGTGGGCAGCAAGAATCGCAGTGGGAGCCCCGAGGGGAGCTGGGGCAGCTTGGACTAGCCAGGTTCACAGGCCGGGTAGAGAGACACTCACAGATCCAAGGTCTGGTCCAAAGGAAAACCACCAACGGACTTGAGGGTGGGACACAGGGTTGGGGAGGAGTAGCGGAGGTGGCTCCCTGCTTCTGGCCTGGCCAGGAAGGACGGACTGAAGGAGAATGTGGGCTCAGTCTTGGACCTGGTGAGACACCCCGGGAGACAGGGAGCAGCTGGGGTTGGTTCCATGGGCTGGAGGAGCCGCAGATCCCTGGCCTCCAGGAGAAACAAAGGACCAGGTTTGGATCAGGTGGGCTGGGAAGAGTGGGGAGGGACAGGGCATCAGGCCTAGTACTTAAGACAAGAAGAGAGGGACTTCCCTGGTGGTCCAGTGGCTAAGACCCTACATTCTCCATGCAGAGGGCCCAGGTTTAATCCCTGGTCAGGGAACTAGATCCCATATCTCACAACTAAAGATCCTGTGCGCCCCAAGTAAGACCCGGTGCAGCCAAAGAAATAAATATTAGGGAAAAATAAAAAGACAATAGGAGAACGAGCCCAGAAGGAAAACAAGGAAGGGATGAAGTAAGGAAGGTCCTTTGCTTGGTGCCCGAGTCCTGGCCCCTTGGCTGCTAAGAAATCAAGGGGAAACAAGAACTGAAAATACAACTTAGGTTCAGCGTCATGGAGGTCCTAGAAACCCAACAGTTTCAATCCCAGTATAGACAGAAGTCTGTACACAAAGGCCCAGGAGACTGAAGACAGAACATCAGCTACCTCCCCCTGACAGCGGCTCACTCAGGGTCTCCCCTGAGAGCACGCAGTCCAGACCCTCCAGACCACAGTCTTTGGAGCTCGGCCCCGGTGGAAGATCCATGGAAACTCGAGAAAGAACATCAGTACTTTTATTCCATTATAATCTCAGCTCTCTTAAATTCCTGTTTCTTGGTAATTTTAGTAATTCGTATTGCTGCTGCTGTTCAGTCGCTAAGCTGTGTCCGACTCTTTGCGACCCCGTGGACTGCAGCATGACAGGCTTCCCTGTCCTTCGCTATCTCCCGGGGTTTGCTCAAACTCGTGTCCATTGAGTCAGTGATGCCATCCAACCATCTCATCCTCTGTCTTCCCCTTCTCTCCTGTCATCAATCTTTCCCAGCATCAGGGTCTTTTTCCAGTGAGTTGGCCCCTCACATCAGGTGGCCAAAGGATTGGAGCTTCAGCATCAGTCCTTCCAATGACTATTCAGGACTGATTTCCTTTAGGACTGACTGGTTTGATCTCCTTACTGTCCAACGGACTCTCAAGAGTCTTCTCCAACACCACAGGTCAAGAGCATCAATTCTTTGGTGCTCAGTCTTCTTCATGGTCCAACTCTCACATTCATATACAACTACTGGAAAAACCATAGCTTGACTAGACGGACCTTTGTTGGCAAAGTGATGTCTCTGCTTTTTAATACACTGTCTAGGTTGGTCATAGCTTTTCTTCCAAAGAACAAGCGTCTTTTAATTTCATGGCTGCAGTCACCATCGATAGTGATTTTGGAGCCCAAGAAAATGAAATCTGATACCTGCTACTTTCCCCCCATCTATTTGCCATAAAGTAATGGGATTGGATGCCATGATCTTTGTTTTTTGAATACTGAGTTTTAAGCCACTTTTTTTTTTTTACAATAAGAGACAATAAGAGAGGGATTTCCCTGGTGGTCCAGTGGCTAAGACTACACTCCCAATGCAGAGGTCCCAGGTTTGATCTCTGGTCAGGGAACTAGATTCCACACGCCATAACGAAAGATCCTGCATGCCACAAGTAAGTGTACAATGAACAAAACTAGTTTATTCACTGCGTGCAGGTATTTCTTTCATCTGCAGCGTGTGTACACACTGCACACACACCTCCGCACACTGGGAGAGTGGACTCCACAGCAGTCGCTCCCTGCGGTGTGGAGGTCACGACACCGGACGCCCCGCTTCTGTCTCAGGGCCAGGTGCTCTTGACCTGAAGCTCCTCTGAGCATATGCACTGCTGAGAGTGAGACCTCGCGGTTCAGGAGCACCCTCTGGACCTGGGCACCACACCGAGAGGGCTTCCCTGGTGGCTCAGACAGTAAAGGGCCCACCTGTGGTGCAGAGGGAAAAACACTCCTGCCTGCCCGGGAACGGGTGGCCCTTGAGATCCCTGGGCAACGGCAGAGTCAGGGCAGCACGGACGCCAGGCTGCCTCCATGTTAGGACATCACACACGCCGGCCACCCAAGCTGCCATCTCCTCGCAGCCCAAGTGCTGTTCAGCTCCCTACAGCCCTCCCTACACCCTCGGCAGGAGCCGGAAACATGAGCTGTTCACCGCCTCTTCCGGAGGTGGCTCCCAGTACCTGGAGCCCTTCCTTTGGGACACAACCAGGACTCAGGGACAGGAAGGGGCACAGCCGGAGGGGGGGGCGAGGCCCGGAGACCCTGTGCCCACTTCCTGACAGCACAGGGACCCTGTCCACCCAGCACTGCCCTGCCCACCACCAGCTCACACCTCACACCGGATGCAGGGCGGGCTGAATTACTTACTTGAAATTCACTGTCTTTCTGAGCTTGTTCGGATCCCTCCTTATTACAGGACCGCTACGAACGAGAAAAAGCAAACACTTCCGGTGAAATGGGGAACGCTGAGCAGGCACTCTCTCAGCAACCATCAGAACAGTCAGGGTGTACAAGACATCACAGATCTTTAAACGAGGGTTTCTCGCACAGTCTAAATGCACCACCAGAGTCCCACACTCGGACCAACACCTGAGGAAGCACCTCGCTGCTTTACGAGAAAAGGGAGGTGCTGTGGGTGCACACAGCCGTCACCTCACCACCACCCTGGTACCTTTTTACAATTTCATCATTGGAGGAAAGTCAGCGGAGAGAGCTTTCCTGTGGGCGCTGGGCTGGCTCACCAGTTTAGCCAGGTGGGTCTTTCGAGGCAGTGCCAGCCCAGGAAGACACTTTCCCACAAGGCCAGGGGCACAAGGCCCGTGGCCACCGAGGTCAGCACTGGGTGGACGAGGGTGCCCTGTGCAGGCAGGAGGCCTGTTGGTCGGGCAGCCACTAGCTCAGCGTGGAGTCCCTCCACCCAAGAGAGGCCCGAGCCAATTTAATACAGGCCCTAAACTTACTTCATCTGTTAACGTATTGAGAGAGGCTTCTACACCCCTTTCCTCAATGAAATTGCAAGTTAGCGGTAACCAGGAGTTTATCAGCGACACACTCGGACTGTGACCTTCCACAAGCCACTGTCTGCCCACATCGTCCACTCACGGCAGATCTGAGCTCTTAAAAGCAACCCCCACCCCAAGTGCTTTACAAACCTTCACACGGTGTTTAATAGGGAGACAGGGGAAAGCAAGTGAGAAACTTACGCGTCCTGTCAAATTGTATACTCAAATATTGCCCCTAGAAAAACGTTATTTGTTTAATTTACTAAACTAAGTCTGCTTAAGTCAGACACGGAGGCCCATAAAGGAAGCTCTTACAGAAATTTAAGGTAAAAGATTCTTGAACAATCCCGTGAAAAACATACCTTTCCATTCCACAGCTTTATCAAACATACCTGTACCAAGGGTCGAAAGTGTGGGCAGGGAAGAAAATGCCACGTTAAGCACCGCCAGCTACTCCAGCACCATTCAAAACACCTAGCCACACAGAGCGACCGCTCCCATCGTCAACACGGAAATAATAACCCACACACATTTTAACGTATGTTCTGTATAAATAGTACATGTTCCAGTTTACTCAATATAAGAAGTAAACAAAATGTTCATATGAAGGTATCTGCAAAAGACTGCACTTATACATACTTGGTAATGTCTTTAGCACACAGTGAAGTACATTTTGTATAAAGTACAGAAACTGCAAATGGGGGATATGTGCTATTTTCTTTTGTGTAATCTGCATTTCTCGGATGGGAAGATGTTACAGGTTAAATCCCGTTACAATGAAAACCACAAAATGAAAATACTGCAGAGACAGTTTTTGACTCTTGCTGATGGCTTGACACGGGGTGGGACAAACCCTAGGGAGGAGTATTAGGTACGTTCACTCCTTCTCTAACTGCAAAACGCCCTCCTGACCGCCCCATGGCCTTAGCCCTACACTCCAGCTGTCCCCTCTCCCCAGTGGCCCACAAATTCCTAATGAACAGGGACTCCACCTTTTCTTTATTGTTGGTCTTTCCCAACAAATCCTGGTGCTCACGATACTTTGTGGATGGCAGGACTAAATAAGCACTCCTGCACCATGAAGCTCAAGGAGGGAACCAGGGTGAAGGAGCCTGCTGAGTCCAGACCCAGGTCTGTGACTCCAGAAGTGGGGGGCGGGCTATGTCCTTAGGCAGGGTGCCCGGTGGGCCACAGTGCCCCCCAAAGGTTAAATTCTTGTGCTTTCCCCCCCAAAGGACACTAAGAACAGAACAAGTTCTATGATCTGATATTCTGCATATTGATACTTCATAAGAAGAGACAAATAAGGAATCTGGAGACCCCACTGAAGTCTGCAGTAACGGGATTTGACCTGTACACACTTCTAGACAACTGTGGTTATTTCTATGCTGTTATTACTTGAACTGTATCTTCTTAGGGAGATACAGTTAAGGGGTTATTGAGCCAACACAAGTCCCCCTCCCTTGCCTAACGGTGCTCTCATAACAGCAAGTCACCTCACCTGACTCACCAATTGCCTTAGTTCCCAGGGCCATTTCTTTTTAACAAAGGAGCATCATTAGGTAGAAATAAGTTCTACGAATAACTTGCCCACCCTGCCCACTGCATTCTGCCCCCAGTGAATCATTACTCCTCCCATCAGAGCACCATCAGGAAGGCGAGATGGACTTGCGCCACGCCCAGCCCTCTGTTCTGTTTCCTCAGTAGAGAATGTTCAGGGTCCCTCGATCCTGCAGGTAAGAAGAGCAGGAAATCAAAAACCAAGCAGGCTGAATATTCACGGAAAGGTGAGGGAAGCGGCTGCCCACAGAGAGAGCCACAGAAAAAGAGGCCTTTCTTTCCAGGGAGACGGGAGGTAAGACTTAACTTGGGATCTCTGAGATTTTATTTCAGAGGCACAGACTTATTCAAAGCAGATATTAAAATACAACATAGAAATATTTAACATGACTCTGAGTTCTTCACCAACTAGCTTCTACATTAATAAAAATTAGCTTTCAATAAGTTATAAAATAAAGGTAAGTTTTAACATTTATTAGAAATTTGGATACTAACATTATTTAATATTAAATAATTGTTTTAAAAGTTTCATTTTCAACACTATTGTGGTCATGTATTTTTAAAATCAGCTTACGTGAGTACAGACTGAAACCTGCATGGAAGAAATACTGTGAAATCTGGAAGAACCCTAGAGAACAAACAAGGGTAAAGACGAAAGCAAGCTGGGCAGAGACACAGACGAACGTCGGGCCCCTGGGGTGCGCTACGCTCTTCTGGTCTACTTCTACATGCATCTGAAATTCTCCATAATAAAATGTTGTTTTAAATAAACACTGAAACTTCAAGACCTAAGAAGTCAGAATGCACCAGATTTGCTAAAGAAGACGCCCAATGCTAGGAATAAACTAAAAGCTCCTGAGTTGCATACTTAAACTACAGAGAGAGAAGATATCCAATAAGAAGAAAAATACACTGCCACTGGTTTCCTGCCATCTTTCTTGTTCTTTTCTTCCTAGTTTGGGCTTGGTTTTCAAGAGAATCTATAAGTATTCATTATAATCTAAGTACTCATCAGCTCTGCTGTAGGAAACAGGCTAAAGTCGTAGTAATAAAAAAGGGGGTGTGGTTTATATTTTGTTTTAAAGTCATGGAAGAATTTAAAAGCTGAAACAGATTTTTGATTGGCCAAGTACCTCTAAATTTAAAACCTAAATTCCTAAAAGCCTGTACACTATTGGCTAGATTTAAAGGTATGCTATTTCTACAGTAAATATATTTGGTACAAGGTTTCAAATGTTACTTTTCTGACAAAATCACATTTAAAGGATTTCTTACTTTAAAGACTATGAAGAAAGTAAGTTACCTAATATTCCACAATATAACAGGGTTATTTCTTGACATTTGTTTAAGCCAAATAAACTCTCATTGCTCGGGCAGCTGTTAATAAAAGATTCTGCTAATGATGAGGGAACTAGTTTAATGATTAAACTACTTTAATAAAGCCACATTTGCTGGATGAAACAAAAGCAGCACCTGGATTTTCCCTGCTCTGTGTATTTGCGGCTGTGTGTGTACATAAATGAGAGTGGCATACAGCTACTTCAATATCCTGTGTAAAACCTGAAACATTTATCTTCACAGTGCATTAAAGACCCGCTATTGCATGAGCTGCTTGTGGGGCAGGTGAGGGCAAAGTGATGAACCCACTGAGAAGGGAGAGTGACACGTCATCACTGGTATACTAAGTTGGAAATGCTGTTTAAAATCAAATCATCAATTACAGATAATGTCAGAAGGAGGAAGGCATACCATGTTAACATGATGGTGGCTACAGAGATAAAAAGATACAGACGGGAATCTACACACAATAAGGGCCAGCATCATTCAGCTACTGTCTCTTTTAAAGGCTCTTATAAAACAAAAGATTAAGTTGGCTGCAGCCTTTTAATAAAAGAGCTTTGGGATCCATCAATTAGTAATTAAGAAAGAATAAGCCAAATGTTAGCTAGACTAAGCTTCTAGGGCATCTAAGATTCGGTCTAGGAAAACCCTCTCTCCACTAACCAGAGGGTCTCCTGCTGAACTGAGCCCCAAGGGACTCTGGGCCACCAGGGTTCAACCTGAGTCACAGGATGGCTGCACCACCCTGAATTCAGTCACCACGAGGCTTGTCAGGTCCTGAAGGGTCATGGGCTTCCCGACTGTACTGCCCGTGGTTCTGAAGACGACTAAGACGAGAGAAGAGGTTCTCAACATGGGGGCTACACCTGTTGCCATCCCTGTTAACCAAGGTGGCAGGAATGCACGGCAGGAATGTGGCTCTTCAGTAACCTTTTGCAGTATGTGTTCTCCTCAATATCATGGACCCTAACCTTCCCGCTTCCTGATTTCTATGAAAACATTCTGTATTTATTGCTCTTACGGCTTCTTCCACCATTTCCTGAAAATATATTATAGAACACATTAAAATGTGAGATGACAATGCAATGATCTAAAGTATAGCTTGTGTGATTATTTAGTGAACACATAGGGATAGCGAGAATTGAAACGAACAATGATTTCTAACATTTCACTGGAGTCTCTAGAGTGTGTTCCATCTACTCAAGGACCAGTCTAAGACAGTCTGATCCTGCCGATCTCTGCAAAACCAGATGGTGTGACGAATATCAAGAGGAGATTAGAACTTCTAAAAGGCTCCAGGCAGACCTAAACTAGGAGGAAGACAGGTGAGTGCAAGGCCAGGTAAAGAAGGTGGCTTTCTGAAGGTGACTTTCTCAAAACTGAGGTCTGATCCCAGGTGACCTGCCGCCCCAGGACTCTGACGGCTTCGGGTTCCTCCGGCACGAGCACCCCAAGGCTGACTTGCAGGCAGCATGTTTCCAGGGACAGATCCTGTGCGTCCTCCCACGTCAGAGCAGCACTGCTGAGCTTCATAAAGGCCCGGGGTGGGGAGAAGGACCCTATGTGAGAAGGGCAGAGAAGGGAGTTTCCAACTCCAACCACAATATCAATATGTATGTGGCATTTCCTGAAGGCTGAAATGGCATGAGAGAAGCAGCAGCTGAATACTGGACATGAATTTTCAAGCTGAGGCCCATAAACGTCTATAATTACTAAATGTTTGTCATTTTCTACTGAGGAAACAGAAGAAAGGGGTCTGATTTGCCTGGGACTTGAAATAAAAACAACCACCCCAAAGTGATATATTCAATACATAACATTCTGAAATCTTAATTACTGTAGCTTTTTAAGCAAGCACAAACTGTAGCTGGTGCTACTTAACAAAAGCATTACAACTTTGTTGTTTTAAAAAACATTTCTTGAAACCAAGAACTAAAAGACAGAAATTAAAGCTGTAGAGAATGCTCCAACTTCAGAGGACTCATACTATACCGTGAATCGTGTCTGTCACCTGGAAACCAGAGTGCTCCAGGCACGATCGCATGGACAAGCCTGCAGCAGAGAACACATGCACAGCTAAAGTCGTACATTACCCCACACCCCTCATGCCACCCGACACGAAGACGTTCCTTCCCGAGGGCGGGCTGCAGTCACACCAGCGTTCCAGGGCCAGACACCTGTCCTGGCTTCATGCTATAAACCCCAAACATTTAAGACCAGCAAGACAAAAGACACTTTGCATATGTCAAAATTAGACACAGCAGCCTGTAGTTTATTTCGTTATCAAAAGAAGGCACCAAAGCAGGTATGGAAGGTGGTACCACGGTAGGGGGTAATTTGGCAACTGCCTTTGGAGGGGATTCATGGAAGAAATGCTAGGTGAGACCAAATGGGAACGCGCAATACTAGAAAGATGCTTCACTTCTGGGAGGAAGGTTTTGACTGCTTTACAATAGATATAATTACATCATGCTCAACATAGATGGGGAGTTTTTAAAAGTAGGGTAAATTAGGTCACAATGACCTAATACAATGAGAAAAAAAATTCAATGCATCTTGTTCATCTGGCGGGAACGTGTGCCCAGCCACTGGGGACTGAGCTGGGCTCTGCATGAAGCAGGGCGGCCACCCCATCTCGGCTCCAGAGCCAAGTGCTGCTAGCAGGCGGCTTCTCGGGGGGCCAGCAGTTTACTGCTGACTATCTGTGGGCTGCTCTGGACTTTATCATGCCTGAATTTTCAATTAACCTGGGGTTAAGAGAAGACAGGGACGGTGACTTTTGGTTTTCTGAATTCAAAAAAGACTGTGCCCCAGACAGTGCTCTTCGAGTCCCCGAGACATATCTGCATTGTGCCTTGATGCCTTTCATTTTATTATGGTTAGTACTCCAACAAGCACTAATATTAGCCTTCTATTACTCAGAGAACAAAACAAAAGTTCCCCAGACAACACTCGAGAGATCTAGGGTGTGTTACAGACATTCAGGCCTATGAGGCCGTTGGAAAGGCCAGGCAGAATCTCTCCATTCATGCGGAGAAGGGACCGGCTCCACACAGTCACTGTTCTGACAGAGGCGGGGACAAAGCCTCCTGAGACTTCCGCCCACTGGCACAGGTCACATTGAAGGAACAATACGTACTGACATTTGTGTCTTCCACAATTCATGATAAATAAGCAAACAGGTTATTTGTAATCAGCCAAACTCGCTTCTGGGAAAAGGCTGCTGCTGGGCGGTGCAGAGCGCATGTTCCTTCCCAGAAACCAGAAAGGAAAAAAAATCACGTTACATTGGCAGCTGACGTCATCAGTTCAAGCTCTCTTCTAGCAATAATACCTCTTCCCACAATGGCAAAGACTGAACCAGGACTTCTCAAGGCTTCTACTCAGCTGTTCTACCTGCTTTAGTTACAGTCGATTTTATGGTTAATTTCAATTTCCGTCATCTATCCAGCTAAGGAGGATAACCTCCTTCTCATTA
This sequence comes from Bos taurus, assembly GCF_002263795.3. Taxonomy (NCBI): domain Eukaryota; kingdom Metazoa; phylum Chordata; class Mammalia; order Artiodactyla; family Bovidae; genus Bos; species Bos taurus. Next base: position 45,608,684 of record NC_037356.1, read on the forward strand.
AAGTTAGAGCTGGCCCGTGGGAAATAGACACTCAATTCTACTGACGTACACTGTTTGAAGGTCAGACCAATATTTTTATGTTTAATAATCTCCTACAAACAATATTGTGTGGTGTGGCAGTTTTTCAAGCTGTGTGTCTGATCTTATTTCATTCTCAAAAGGGCCCATTTTCCTCTTGTCCAATGCAGGACTTCTCATGTGCCCCTAAAATTAACCCAAATTCTGAACAGAACCTCCAGGGTTCAGCTGGGAAGTCTGCTTCTGATTCATCTCGTGGAGAAATGGGGGCTGGCAGAGACAGCTGTGTGGGGACAGAACTGTCGGCTTTAAACCTGCCGGGAGGCTTCACCTTGGCCGTCTATTGTTTAGCCTGTGGTGAGCTGCACCAGAGAGCATCTCAGGGCTGCTATGGAAACAAGGTCAGACATCGCAATACCAAGATGAAGAATGAGACAGTCAAGAAGCATCTTATTATTTTAAACCAAGTTACTTGTGAATGATTGTAAATGCAAATTTAAAAAGTACTATTGAATATTCGATTCTCACAGAGGTAAAAAGTCCCAGAGCTGAAAACGAGGAGGAGAAAGGGAAAGAAGGGATGTGTGAAACTCAACCAGGCTCTCATGTTATTCAGCCAAACAGCTAAACACTGAGAAAGTATTACATAAGCTGATCATCACATGCTGTCGTGATTTGTCACGCTTCAAGGAAGGAGCTTATTCTAACCCACTTTGAAGGATGTGAGAACTGCATTTATACGACCAATGCAGGAAATACCATGAATGCACATACATGTATAGGGACGTGTGTGTGCTTTCCTCTAAGGCAGAGCAAAAAATAAGGCAAGCATGACATACATGTTGTATGATATTTCTGTCTTTAATCCATGCATTCATGAAAGTAATGTGACTTATTATTTGGGTTCCATATTTGCTCAGCTACATCTCTTAATGAATGCAAATCCTGACAAGTTACTATCAATTCTGGCCATTTTTTTGGTTATGATGGGAATATAACCTGTAGACTATAAATACCCCTCCTCCCATTAGAGGCCAGATTCACTGTAAAGAGTTGATCAGCAATATGACCCAGCAACAAAATAAGTAATAGACATTTTAAAATCTGATTTGAAAATATGAGAAGAGTAAGAACTCACATCTGTGGTAAAATCCTGGCCGCATGCCACGAAAGCCCAGCTTTTAAAGCACAGGGCACTGCACTTAGGTCGAGTCTTGCTGGCCATTGAGACTCTGCCCCTGACTCCCCACTCCTCCTCTCTTAAACAGAAGTCCCTGCTCAGAGATCCTGAGTTTCTCCTCCTCCTCATGCTGCCTAAGTGTTCAACGGCCAGCAGTTGACAAGGGCCATTAACATCTGAAACTCTTAACTGGCAGCAAGGGCCCCTGCCAAGCCCGGAAGAACATGGGAACCAAAAATATTCGAGGCTGTAGGTTTCACAGTTTTTACTAAGTTTATACGTCAACAAAAAAAGTGTACTTGAACTAGGGCCTCCATCAAAAGTGTACTTGAACTTGAGTAATTATGTGAAAACACTGAGTCCCACCTAGAGAGCAAAGGAACAGCTCCTTTTCTAACAAAAGCAAGTCTGTTGTCTACTGAGTCAACTGTGAGGCCAGCCGACGTTTGATCAGTGCCCATCTCGTGAGCAACCTGTTTCCCTCTCCACCCGTGTGCTTTCAAGCACGGCTTCTGCACTTCCTCAGCAGGTGCAGTTTTAGGACTGGAAACTGACAGCCTAGTAAAAATAGAATTGAGAAGCTAAATGCAGAGTGCTTCCCCCACCTCCCCCGTTAGAACTGTGTGTAGAACATGCTCTGATCCATTAGCTCAGTAAAAAGTTAAATGCATTTTAAGTGGCGTCCATTATTCTCTATTTTTCTACTGAGTTACCCAATGATCTTTCTTTCCCTTTAAAAATAAATAGGGAGAGAAAATTCTGTTAAATTCTATTTCCAGACATATCTATTGCACTTAAGTACTGTAAAGTAATAATTCTAGACTGCTAAAATTTCAAAAAAGGCAGAATATTAACTACAGATGGTGAATCTTTATTTGGGGAAAAGAAAATTTCAGGGTGCATGGGCTATGTTGCAGCTGGCTTTCTCTAAGTTGCCCATCCTTAACATGGCACGCTCTAGAGCCATGCTGGCCAACATAGCAGCCACCAGCTACACAGGACTGTGTCCATTTAAATGAATTAAAATTAAATAAAGTTTAAAACTCCATTCCGTGGCTGCCCTTGCCACATTTCAAGCGTGCCTACGGCCACAGGTGGCTGGTGACTGGCGTCCTGGACAGCACGGATCAGCGTCTCATCCCCTCTGGACAGGGCCCCGGGACCCCATCTGGCCCAGGGGGAGCATACAGTGCGCGCTGAACACGCTCCTGTGTAAGTTAAAACAGCAGCCTCAGGAATCAGAGGTAAATACTAGTCTTACTGCCTGCGATTCCAGGAGGTGGCTACTAAGGCATTTTAAAGGTGTTGCTTAAATGAACGCATACAAAACAAATGAGCCGAAATGGGACTTCACCATTAGGGAGAGTCCTTAGGGGGGGAAATGGCTGAAAGTTATTTCATTCAAAGACCCAAAAGGACATAAATTGAGTATTTCAAGAACTTCTCTGAGACTGCAATTTGATTAAATAAAAAAACTGAACCGCAGGGTCAGCGGGCAGGGCCAGGTGTCAGTCAGTGTGAGAACCCAACTCCACGGCAGCTCAGGTTTCCTCAGACGTGCGGGCTTGTTTCCAACCTCAGACCCTCACCCTCTACGGGGAAGCTACCCAGTGGGAAGGTTTGGTCACATCATGACAATTTTTTAAGTGAGTTAACACTCAGAACACCAACTTTATTATTTCTAAACATATAATCGATTATCACAGATAATGGACATGACCTGCTTTTTAGACTGAGCTGAGAGAGACTAGTCTTAGGAAAAAAAAAAATAAGTGAGAAAACGAATTTTCCATTTCATGAGGATCAAAACGGGCCCTTCCAAGGGAGATTTAAATGGATATAAAAATTCTGCCATTGCAATATACACGCATTTATATGTGTGTTCAGTAAAATGATAAATTCATGTATAGGTTTTTTTTTTTTAATCCAGACGTTTGGGAAATAATTGGTTAAGACAATTCAACAAATAAGGCACTTAAACTGAAAGTTAGATTCAATTACTTACGTCATATAAAAATTCAGAAAGATTAAGAATCTAACAAACTCAAAGTTTTAAAAGAAATCTCACAGGGAGGCACTTACTGCATTCAGCTGCACTGAGCTTGTCCCTCTGCACTGGGGTTATCCTGCAGCCCCTTTCTGATGATGACAGACAAACCATACCTTCCCCACGCTGGAAGCTTACAACCTAAGTCTGAGCTGAAAATTTCAGTGTGGGGAAAATCTAGGCGTCATCAAAGCACTATTACAGATTTGACCAACACTGTACTTTTTCTGGACATAAAAGTGGTACTTGTACTAGTTTGCTAACAAATAGTAAGACAGAATTCACTTGGAATAATAAAGAAAAAAACCCAGGGGTGCAGCCCGATTACAGTAAAAGCAGTGTCTTTAAATAGTTCCCACAACACCACTAACACGTCTTAAATCTCCTCCCAGGTAATCAGGCCAAGAGGATGAGAACCGCGGCCAGGCCCCCCGCCCCGAGCAGCCGAGGGACTCACCATCTTCAGGATCGCCCCGTACAGCCTCAGGAGCACCTTCCGAGGCTCGTCTCCGACGGTGGCCAGGGTGTCGGGCAAGGAGCACTGGAACAGCATGTTGCTGAGGCCACCTCTGCTGGAAACAAGAGCACCGTAAGGAGCGGAACCTGAGGGCGAGCCGCGTCACTCTTCTGGGGTAACTGGGCGAGAAGTTGGCTCCCGCCCACGATACCTGCCCTCACCTGAGTCTCCATTCAGTCCCTCAGGGCACCTGCAACACAGATGAGCTCCACAGTTCTCAGATCAATTCCACAGGCAAACTCCCCATCGGTCCTTCTAGGACAGCCACGAGGGAGGTGTCTTGCTTTTAATTTAATTGGAGGGCAATTACTTTATAACACTGTGCTAGCTTTTGACATAATCGACATGAGTTGGCCGTCGGTATACCTGGCCCCCCCCCCTCCGCCGCCGCATTCGGAACCCCATCCCATCCCTCTAGACTGTTCCAGAGCACCCCGCCCCCGACTGTTCCAGAGCACCGGCTTTAGGCGCCCTACTTCACGCATGGAACTTGCACTGGTCATCGATTTTATATGTGGTAATGTATGTGTTTCAATGTTATTTTCTCAAATCATCCCACCCTCACCTTCTCCCACTGAAGCCAAAAGTCTGTTATTTACAGCTGTGTCTCCTTCGCTGCCCTGCATGTAGGACCATCAGTTCCATCTTTCGAAACTCCATATATATGCGTTAATATACAGTATTTGTCTTTGTCTTCCTGACTTATTTCACTCTGTATAATAGGCTGCAGGTTCATCTACCTCATTAGAACAGCTTTTAATTGCATGTAGCATCTGCCTCACAGAGGGACACGGGGCAAAGAGACCCTCCTCAGCCATGGGAACTGGGGGTGGGGGTATCTCAGATGTATCCCTTCCAGTCCATGTTCATCTGTGACCCCAAATTCCCATCCTGTTCCCGTCACTGCTGAGTTAAAATCTTGGAGCAATACCTAAATCATCCCCCCAGGACTTTCCACTTGAAGTTGCAAGATCCACCCCTTCTCAACCAGATTTGACTAACAGCTGTTTCAAACAATTTGCAACATTAAGAATTACTGGAGCTCTCAGAGGAAAGGGGAGACTTCAACACCCAAAACCTTTCACATGACTACTGAAGACGAGGAACACGTTACAGGGGACACTTAACAGTAAAGTGTAGCCTTGGGGACAAATCACCTTCCCTGGTTGGAAATGATTAGTGCAGATACTGGAGACTTAAATGAAGGAACATTAAACACTGTGCAGTTCGGAACTCAAGACCCAAGGCGCCTCGACTGTGTAGGCTTCAGATCGTGAAGAGCTATCACCCAAGCGAAGCACGATACTAGAAGCTCAGGTAACACAAAACTGAAACCGACTCTGGTCCTGCCTCGAGAGACTTCGGCTCCAGGGAAGAATGCAGGCATAAAACTCTAAGAGAGACTGCAAAATTGCAGGACAGTGTCTAAAGCAGGTGCTCAGCAAACCCTGACCTACGCCTGCCCGTCAGGTGCAGTGTATCACACAGCAATGCTGTGCCTGTACAACTTCTGGAGACAAAGTCATGAGCCAGCTGGAGCACGGCTTTCTAGAACAACAGTCCCCAGTCTCCAGAGCCAGCTGCCTCTCTCCCTGTTCTATCCACCAACAGTCCAGTGAAACTACACTCCCCAAGGGAGGCTAAAATACAAACCACAACGGAACCATCACACACCCAGACAGGGCTCATGGCACACGGTGAGAGGTCCCGCCAAGAACCGGTCCAAGAGACAGAGTTCAGTTTGTGTGCCGAAGAGAGATAACTGGGAGAACTCTTTATCTGGAGGTGTTAATGCTCCGCACTAACGGTGGCAGAGAGTCGTGGCCAGTTCCACTCCTGTGGCGGACGTTCTCTGCCCTTCCTGCGTTAGAGAAGCTGGGCTGTGCCCAGGGGGCAGCCTGCCTCACATCAGGAGTGTACTTAGCAGCCACCTCTACAGCCGTCCAGGCTTGTGTGACCAAGTGCCAGCACAGAGAGTGTAAAGGAAGGGTCTGAAGCCAGCGACGGACCTGCTCACATGCTGGGCCCCTCCCCCCGTCCATCCTGAGGTGTGGACCGACTTCCAGGTCGGTTCTGCGATGACGCTGGTGTCTTCGGGGACACCCCTCCGTGAGCAGCGGCTCCTGTGTCACCGGGTTCTGGCGGCAGGCAGACCTGCCCACGTGCTGTGGTACCAACCCGCCCACTCCCGTCCTCACTTCTGTGGGCAACGCCAGCACCAGCCTCATGGTCCCTCCTCAGGGTACCAGCCCAGAGGTCAGAGTCCCACCACAGCCTAGCAGTGCCCTCGGAGGTGGGCCCACCGAGTTAGGCCCTCCTCTCCGCTTCCAGGATCTCATCCCTCTCCCCTCGCTTCCCCAGCCCCAGGAGTCTGCCCCTGCACACTCAGTGCTCCTTATCCTACTCACTTGTGTTCCCTTTTCTGCTTTTCTGGTTCTCCTCTGCCTGTTCACCCAATTTCCTATAAAATTCTCTAGGTCTGCTGAAATACCCAGTGTCGTTTCCATTTTCTTGCCAGGATCCTGACTAGCACACATGGCCAGAGCTGTAGAGGCGTCTTAGACCATGACGTTAAGGGCCACATCCCAGGAATGGCGCAGCCATCAGCCGCGAGGAGTGCGCATCCCCACCAAGCCCGGGAAGCTGCTGCCACGGCTCAGCCTGGCTACTCCCGGGCCTCTTCAATGCACGAGGGAAACAAATTTCTAGGTGGTTTAAGCCAATGTGACTCTGGGGTCCTGTGTCACAAGCAGCTAAGCCCAGCACTAACTGATACCACTCGCCACCTCACCCACTGACTCCTGTTCTTCCAGTCAAAACTCCTCACTCTTCTCTGCTATTCTAACTACCTACTATTTAAAACCAGGTTGAAGCCCAACATCCTCAGGAAGCTTTTGCTATCTTCTGCTAGCTCCCTGAAGGCAGGGGTCACGTCTAGCTTCAATTCTCCAGGCCCACACCCCCAAGGGAAGGTGCTCAGCAGACACCTTCTGAAATCGGCAAGGCCCGCGGCACTCTCCCTTCACTGGGCTCCTCCCTGCCACGCATCGTAACTGACCATCCTACACTGTCCTCACCAGGCTGGCGGGTTAGGCCCGGCTCTCTAATGAGGCTAAAAGCTCCCCCAGGGACAGGCCCTTTCTCCTGAGGGAGGGCCTCACTGAAGAGAAAAACCACAGGCTTCAGAGCCAGGGAGCCAGGGATTCAAATCCCAGTTCTGCACTCACTGTGAGACCTTGGGCACAGCGCTAAAGCTCTCCTACTCGCAAAAATCCACTGCTTGGTCAAGAGCAGCACCTCACATAGTCACTGCAGGAGGCAGGGTCACGGAGCCCGGGGACTGCGACGCTCTGAGTATCTGACCCGGCAGGACCATCTCAACCTCCCGACAATCTCAGGGCGGACCTGGGCTGCCTCCATCGCACACAAGAGGAAATGGAGGCGCAAAGCAAGGAGGTGGCCGAGCCAGGAGCGAAGGCAGGTGTCGGGCTCCAGAGGCCCTGGGTTTACCTCTGATGCTGAGAGAGATGGGAGACAGAGCTGGAGGGTGCCACATGCCACATCGGACACACAGCAGGTCTGGGCACCCCCGTGGGTCACAGGAGCATGATGTCAGAATGAGTCTGCAGAAGTCTTGCAAAAGACAAATGACTGTTCCTGTGGTCACATACGACCACAAACTTAGTGGCTTTGAACAACACACATTCATTGTCTTACAGTTCTGGAGGTCAGATGCCTGGACATAGGTCTCACAGGGCTAAAATCAAGGAGTCAGCAGGGCTAGACATCAACAGGACATACCACCTTCCAGGAAACACAAAACATAGCTGAACAGAGCTGCAGGGAGCAGCAGGAGTCACGGGTTCAATCCCTGGGTGGGGAAGATCCCCTGAAGAAGAAATGGCAACCCACTCCAGCATTCTTGCCTGGAGAATCCCACGGACAGAGGAGCCTGGCTCCTCTCCATGGCAGAGAAGCCTACAGTCCACAGGGTTAGCAAAAGAGTCGGACAAGACTTAGCAACTGAACAACAACAAATGAATCTCAAACAGGGGTCACAGGCTGGGATGAGGAGTCCGTGTTTAATGGGCACAAGGGTTCAGTTTAGGAAGATGAAAACATTCATGTGATGAATGGTGGTGATGGTTGAACAACAACTGACTGACTTAATGCCACTGAACTGTAGATGTAAAAATGGCTAAAACGGTAAATGTTAGCGACAGACGACGAGATGGTTGGATGGCATCACTGACTCAATGGACATAAGTCTGAGCAAACCCCCGGAGATGGTGAAAGACAGGGAAGCCAGGTGTGCCACAGTCCGTGGGGTTGTAAAGAGTCACACATGACTGAATGACTGAACAACAACGCCATGTATATTTTACCATAATTTTTTAAAAAGGAATGGAGTCCTGATGCATGCTACAACTCAGATGAACCTTAAAAACATGCTCCATGAAAGAAGCCAGCACAAAAGACCACATCCTATGATTCCATTCATACGAATGTCCAGAACAGGAAACCTACAGTGTGGGCGCCTAGGGCGAGGGGAGAAGGGGTCTGAAGGGGCCTGGCTTTCCTTCTGAGGTGAGGAAATGTTCTAAAATTGATTGTGGTGATGGCTGCGTACAGCTGTGGATATATTCAAAACCATACACTAAAAACCACTGAATCTATCATTTAAGTGGGTGGATTATATGATATGTGAACTGTATCTCAATAAAGGTGTTTTTAGGGGGAAAAACAAACTTTGTTCCTACGTAATGATTTTTTCTGAACCAAGTAAACTGGATTGTGCTTCCACATAAACATTTCACAGATGTAAATAAGTCATTTTTAAGAATATTTTCAACAGCTTATTTAAAGAAAAGCAATCACACAGCATCTGGGAGCCTCTATAAAAATAAGGGACTATTTTCCCAGGAGTCTGATATTCAGAATATCAGTCCTAAATATTCATTGGAAGGACTGATGCTGAAGCTGAAGCTCCAATACTCTGGCCACCTGATGTGATGAACTGACTGACTGGAAAAGACCCTGATGCTGGGAAAGATTGAGGGCAGAAGAGAAGAGGACGACAGAGGATGAGATGGTTGGATGGCATCACCAACTCAATGGACATGAGTCTGAGCAGACTCCAGGCGTTGGTGATGGACAGGGAGGCCTGGCGTGCTGCAGTCCATGGGGTCAAAAACAGTCAGACGTGACTGAGCAACTGAACTGAACTGAACTTTCCAGGAGGCAAGCTAGCTGTGCACCTCAGTTCAGGAAGCCCAGAAAGACAGGAGAGAAGGCAGACCCAGAGACAGGCTGGCCCAGCAGCCTCCACCTTCCATCACAAGGGCCCGCCACGTCCAGTCCTGGCCACCATGGGCATGTGGCTGCCAAGCAACAGGGCCGGCATGACATCAGCTAAAAGCCCTAGTTTTCCTTCCTGTCACATACTCTCCAAGCTCAGTCCACAGCGAGAGCAAACAGATGAGCTACTGTTCTAAGCTGTGTAACTCGATTCAGAGTTTATCCCTGGACTCCTGAAAAAGACAGGCGGGCTGGCTTGGCCAGAAACAGGCCCACAACCTGGAAATCCTGCATCTCTTGTATTTTCTGTAGCCTCTTGCTCAATATGCTCTAGTGGGAGGAAGTAAACCATTGATGATTTTTCTTTTTGGGGTGACAATCAAATGAAACCCTGACAGGCCACAGAAACGGCAGCAGAAATACAACAGTCAATTTACCCTGTGACTTGTCAGGAATATCCTCTGGCATAAAACCCCAGGAAAGCTGGAGGACTCCAGAGAAGTCTGAAACGCCACACTTTTTATCAAGTGGCAGAAGCGCTTTATAATAAACGTATCTGCCATAATTCAATTTAGGAGATAGTAGAGATACTCACATAAGCAAAATATCAAATAAAATGAAAATAACACCTTTATTTCATATTCAACACATGTAAGTAAGCAAGCCATGGCAGGTAGGATGCTGAAAAGAGAGGTCCCTGTGGTGGCAATTCTAACCAGCGCCTGGGGATCCAGCTGAGTGTGGCCTCTAATCTCCACCCCATGGTCCCTCAAACAGCACCAACGGGACCACAAGCGAGAACAGACCTGCTTTTACAGACTGTTGATCACATAGGAAAATCATCTCAATTTCTCTTGAAATTGATATTCAATTTCAATTGAAATATACAATTTCTCTAGATATTTTTAAGAATTAACTTACGGGCTTCCCTGGTGGCTCAGTGGTAAGAGTCTGCCTGCCAATGTAGGAGACATGGGTTTGGTCCCTGATCTGAAAAGATCCCACAGGCCGCAGAGCAAATAAGCGCACACACCACAACCGCTGAGCCTGTCTGTGCTCTAGCGCTGCAGCTACTGAGCCTGCGCGCTGCAACTCCTGAAGCTCACGCACCTGGAGCCCGCGCCCCAAGGCAAGGGAAGCCCCTGCGGTGAGAAAGCCTGCGCACCTCAACTAGAGAGCAGCCCAGCAGGGCCAAAAATAAACAAATAGAAGAAACATCAACAAAGAAAAAAGGATAAGAGCCAATCGACAATTTTAAAAAAAGAATTAACTTACACTAACCGGATGACATGCCAAAGAAAATGAGTTTGTGATCACAGAGCCACAAAGCAGTCACTTGGTAGGGCTCCGCTGCTTCTGGCACATTCAACGTCACCTACACACAAGTGACAAAGAACCCCGGTGACCCAGGCATAACTTTTAAAACTCAGATAAGACCTAGATGTCCATCAGCAGATGAATGGATAAGAAAGCTGTGGTACATATACACAATGGAGTATTACTCAGCCATTAAAAAGAATACATTTGAATCAGTTCTAATGAGGTGGATGAAACTGGAGCCTATTATACAGAGTGAAGTAAGCCAGAAGGAAAAACACCAATACAGTATACTAACGCATATATATGGAATTTAGAAAGATGGTAACAATAACCCGGTGTACGAGACAGCAAAAGAGACACTGATGTATAGAACAGTCTTATGGACTCTGTGGGAGAGGGAGAGGGTGGGAGGATTTGGGAGAATGGCATTGAAACATGTAAAATATCATGTAAGAAACGAGTTGCCAGTCCAGGTTCGATGCACGATACTGGATGCTTGGGGCTAGTGCACTGGGACGACCCAGAGGGATGGTATGGGGAGGGAGGAGGGAGGAGGGTTCAGGATGGGGAACACATGTACATCTATGGCGGATTCATTTTGATATTTGGCAAAACTAATACAATTATGTAAAGTTTAAAAATAAAATAAAATTTAAAAAAATTAAGAAAAAAAAAAAACTCAGATAAGTTTATCAGTTTATTAGTTGTTGAAGCAACTAAAGTAGGCTATTTTAACATGTATTAAATTTTTTTTTTACTTTCAGACTTTAAAATCTAGGTTCCAAAAATTTGTGTGTACAAGGAGCTGAAAGACCTCCTCAAAATAAAAAAGATAACTTCCTGCCCAAATTCTACTATTCAAATATAACCACTTTGAATACTGTGGTGTATATTTTTCTTGTCGTTTTCCCAGGCTCCTTTCCCTGTTTCTCCTTTTTGATTAAAGGTGGCGTCATGGTGAATGTCCTGCTCTGTTAAGTTGCTTTTCCACTTCTATTACGAGCATTTCCCATCAATTCAGTATTAAAAACGTCACTTTTAATCATGCACAGAATTTCACCTTAAAGACACAGCATGGTTTAAGCAACTGCCTACTGCTAAAGATAAAGGTTTTCCCATTATTTTTCACTTCTATACACAACCCTATAAAATGCATACCTACATGTCAACCTTTATGCACAATCTGAGGAGATCCTTTAAGGCTGGGTTTTCTGGGCCAAAGGGCACTACCATTTTAAACGTTCCTGATGGCTGCTGTCAAAGTGTCCCACAAAACAGCCACCACCAGGCCACTCTTCACCCATCAGTGGTGTCAGAACTCCTGTCTCATATCTAAATGGACCTGTTTTTTTAATCAATTAAAACCTGATATAGCAGAATATAACTTTTTTAAACAGTAAATTACTAGTGAAGATAATGAAATTTTTTAATGCTTCAAGATATATATAAAGTTAACACATGGCATGAAATACTTTAAAGTTAAAAAAATACTGCAAAGGGAATATTTGAAAGTACATCAATATGGGTAAAATCATTAATCCAAAAAAATTATGAAACATACTGAAAGTTAGCCAATTTAAAGGGATTTCTTGAAACATCTTAGTGATCTATGCTAAATAACTTCCCCCTAAACTGATAAACATCAATTCACTACTCCCCTCAACCAAAGTCATACAATTAATTGTGAAATCATTGTGAAAAGAAAACTGGAAAATGTAAAACAGCAGATAATCTAAAAATGTAGTTGATCCAAAAATGGGTCAAAGAAACAGTGTCTCAATAGGCATCACATTGATTAGAATTGACTTTAAAAGAACCAAACCAATTCCACAAAATCAGTGCAAAACAAAAGCCACTCCACGAAACTAAGATCTGGCATCTGATGATACTTACTCTCAAGGTTTCTCATAGCAGGAAATATCATTATGCTTTCCTGATATGAAAGGTCTTCTAAAACAGAAGACTAGATCAACCGGTTCCATTCGGTCAAATTGGAACCAAGATGTTTCAAAACATACATTGTTAACCTCCCTATGACAAACCACCCTATTACAAGTACACCTGTCACACAAAATGCTCTAACACTTCAGCACTTACACCAAATACACAGGTTATGAAAGATTTCAAAAGTCTGCTCTAAAGATCAGACTCATTTCAGAATGAAACAAGCAAATTTTAACATCAATGTAAAATGGCCGTTACCTCTGGACAAAGGAAAGGAACCCGAGGCCAATTTGGCAAAATGTTCAGATTTTATAAAGCTACTTTATTCTTTACTACTTTACAAATGTAATTTTTAATAAAGAGAACTTATTTTGCATAAAACTGCATGGCATCTAAAACACAACCGCCAGCATATGCTATAACCAACTCTTCTCAAAAGTCAGCCGGAAACTTAGCATACGCATAAACCCAAGATCGCGGCAGTAAGGTGAGAAAAAGATCCTGGTGCAGGACCACAATGGTCACAGCAATGGCCTCTCGATCTCAACAGGGGTGTGTGCAGGGGTCCACGGGGGTCCTCTGACACAGGCCGCAAAAACCAGTGCGCGCTGCTGTGAGTGCTAGGTCACTTCAGTTGCGTCCGACTCTTTGTGACCCTATGGACTGTAGCCTGCCAGGCTCCTCTGTCCAAGGATTTCCCAAGCAAGAATACTGGAGTGGGCTGCTGAGCCCACTTCCAGGGGATTTTCCCGACCCAGGGATTGAACTTGTATGTCTTCCGTCTACTGCATTGGCAGGGGAGTTCTTTACCACTAGTGCCAGCTGGGAACATCTTCAAAAAGTTAAACTCTGAGTTACTCAATGATCCAGCAATCCCACTCCTACACATATACCTAGGAGAAATGAAAACATATGTTCTCACCAACACTGTACACAGAATTTTGTAACAGCCCCCAAAAGAGAAAGAACCCTAATGCCCATCCGTTACTGAATGAATAAACCAACTGTGGTATATCATGTAACGGAATATTACTCAGCCATAAAAAGGAATGGAGTACCAATACATGCTACAAGGATAAACCTAGAAAACATCATACTAAGTGAAAGAAACTGGTCACAGGAGGCCATACATACTGTACGATTCCATCTATATGAAATGTCAGAAGAGGCAAATCGATAAAAATCAGTCAGTGGTTGTCAAGCTAGGGAGAGGGGAGGATGGGAGGAGATTGCTAACACAGTATAGGGTCTCATTTTGAGATGATGAAAATGTCCTGGAAAAATCGCAGTGAATGCTGGCTAACTGTAAAAATACTAAAAAGCACTGAACTGTACCATTTAAGAGGATGAATTTCTTACTATGTGAATTACATATCTCAATAAAGCTGTTATATTTTCCTTTTCTAAATCAGTGATAACTTGCCTTCAGCAGTTTGTTAAGATAAACCATTCACTGATTTATCTGAATCTATGAATGACCACCCTCTTTAATATTAAGCTCCCTGTGTAGGATCCAGGGCAATCACTATTTGATTAAAATCTGCTCCCAAGTACTGAACACTTTGAATGAAACTGCCAGAGCTTAGGAGAAATCAAGCCCATAAGTGCTACGAAGGGCTTTGGAATGAGAAAAGTTACCAAGTTTCGGGAAACCTCTGAGGTTACGCTCGGTTTCCAGCTTCCCACACCTACCTACAAATCTGTCTGGAGGTGGCACCTGTCCCCCACCAGTACCACCAGAGGTCCTTTCCTGCAGTCCTGCCATACCTTCTTGCTTTCCTCCCCACGTATCTTTTCAAGGGCTTTCCCTCCCCACCCCTGCCCAGTTTGAGGCCTGGCAGGGAGCCCCTCACACAGAGCCTTCTCTGCCACAACCCAGTCCCCAGTCACCTTTCACAAGCCAGATATCCAGGCCATGGTAAAACCTGTCAGGAGAAAACATTTCAGAATCAAGCCCAGGGAGGGAAGGTTTGCCAACACCTGCCTCCTCTGCCCTTTGCCTTCCTCCTGCTGACTGGCACACTTCCATGTGTTCGTATCTCTGGACTTCTCAAAGTTTTAAAAGTATGCTTTAGCAGCTGTGACCACCTCTGCCCTGGGGGCAGTACTTCTACAGTACTCTTTGATGCAGCGTCCTGAATTCCACCCCTGCGCTGCCAGGACAAATGCAGTGCAGGAAAACTGAGAGAGGAAGGCTCGGAAGAAATGACATTTCCAACAGCCTATGTGCGGGGGAAAACAATCAAACGCCACCACCATCGCTTCTGGTATTAATTATCCACCATCGTATGTGCACCCAACAGAACCCTTAGCATCCTTATCCACAATCCACAAACAGACAAAAGCGACTCACAAACCCGGTCTGTCTGCAGTTCTCATTGGTAAAACAGGGTCCCTGGCAAGGTCAGACACCCCCGCCTCCTCCACGTGACGCATCCCTCCGAACGTGACATGTCCCTGGACTGTGACAGCAGGCCTGGCCAGAGGTTTCTAACCCATGGGAGCACTGACTGGGCCTGAGGGTAGACCTGCCCCTTGACTGGATTTCTCACCTAAAAGACAGGACTCTTCAGCACACTCAAGTTCATTTGAAGTTCTTGCCAGACATCACATTCTCAGCATACTTTTGTACATATTTCACAAGCAGTAGGTACTGTTGTAGAGAAGTGCCTGTCACACAAAAAGTGGGCAAAAAATAGAGACAGGTGTATGTAATCTCCACCAAAATTGAAGTGCATGCCTGAGGGAACAGCTGAAATAACCATCATACTGTGTTACAACTGGCAAGGAATCACCACCTGTTAACACTTTAATTTCTGGCAAGTTCCTTAACCTCTCTGGGCCCCTGGGGTAAAGAATACCTCCTCGAGGGACTTTTCTGGCAGTCCAGTGGTTTGGGCTCTGTGTTTCCACTGCAGGGGGCACAGGTTTGATCCCTGGTCCAAGAAGGAGGATCCTGCCTGCCACGCAGCTTGGCCAAGAAAGAAAAAAAGAGTAATACTTCTCCTGGAGGCCTGATGCCCAGGTTAACTGAGATAAGCACAACTGCCATAGTACCTGGAACAAGTAGGCACTTAACAAATGGAATCTTTTATTACCATGATTAACTTAAGAAAGCAGAAGCTCTAGTCTTTAACTGTCCTGAAAAACATCAAAATGATATTTCAATTAAAATATAATACTATATGGCTATTCAAGAGAATAAGACAACTCAGTAAATACCAACACAAAACAATCTCTAAGATACAGTGCTGCTTTTAGTGCAAAAACGTGACGTACTGTGAGTATCAACATTAAAGTAGGAGGGGGAGCCAGGCAGTCCCAGCCCCGGGCACACTGCAGCTCTCAGGTTTGCTGGAGAAACAGGTATACCCACACATGCTATATTGCCTGACGTCTCTCAGAAGAACAGATAACGAAGGAAGGACAATGCTTGCTTCTAGGGAGAGGTGCTGGGGCCAGAGGGGGGAAAGACACCCTTCCATAAAAATTTCTGAATTTTAACCAGTACACCGATTACCTACTCACAAAGTTTTTTTTTAATATAATGAACAAAAATAATCTTTATTTTCTTTTTCCAACTGTCTTCTCTAATCACTGCACAAACAAAAAGAAGGGAGCTATCCCACTCAACTGAATTTCCTGGTTAATCACCAAGTCGTATGAAGTACCATGCTAACCACAAGATAATCAGAGGTTAACAAGTGAAATATTCTCGTGTAAAATCTAAAAACTCTTCATGCCTTCCCTCCATTCCTGCCTTAAATCTAGGGTGGCAAATACGAGGTGCCTGTTCGCGTTTCGAGCCCCTCACTGGTCTGCGGCCCTTATCGCGAACATGAAATATCACTGAAGACCCTAGGAGGTAGCACACACAGAGGAGCTCAGACGCGAACAGCTCCCAAGGCAGGCCAGGAAATGTTCTGAATTCTTAGTCTTGCTTTTCCTTATTTTCACACATTTTCTTTAGAAAATTAAGGGAAATGTTTAGTAACTTTGGCTCCAGTTAACTGAACCTTTCCTGCTGATTTCCTTCCTCTAGTCACATAACAGATAAGACCCTGGGTACGTTTCAGGATTTTTAGACCCAGGCCTCGTTTTCAGCCCTGAATTTCATGGCAGAGTCCTTAAAAAAACCAAAGTATTTTTCACTGATGGCACTCTATAATAATGATAAATCTGCTTCTTGGTCACTTTTTTCTAACCTTCAACTTGAAAGCCAGTTCTAGATTCAGCCAACTTGATTTTTCTCTGACTCATCTTTTTCTACTTTAGCCCCGCTGTTCCAGGGCCTACAGCATAACCCTTTCCAACGGCAGTCGACTATGTTACGCAATGACAGGGCTCGGGGGAATTTACATGTTACCTACACGCAGGGCAAAGCCCCCAAACCTGGTAAGACACAAAAGTAATCACGCCCCCCTAATTTGCTAATTGTTGTTGTTGCTGTTGTTCAGGCGCTCAGTCATGTCCGACTCTTTGCGGCCCCACGGACTGCAGCAGTCAGGCTTCCCTGACCTTCACTAACTCCCGGCGTTTGCTCACACTCATGTCCACTGAGTCGGTGACGTCACCCAACCGCCTCGTCCTGTCGCCTCCTTAGGTCACTACATTTCAAACAGGTTACTGTCACATTTGGGATGACATACAATTAATTTCCAGATTTAACAGCAGTGGAGATTTTCAAGGAGGGAGAAGAAGATGAGCACTTCCCGCCATATGGCAAATGAGGAAAAAACACTGCTGGCTTTATCAGCGCACCACCTACGGCACCGCGGCACTTTACCGGGCGGCCAGAGGTGGCAGAAGCGCTCCCCACTCCAACACGGAGAGCCAGGAAGCCTGACTGAACACCTACTGGAACACCGGGAAGCAAAGGAAGGCGGCTGCAGCCCCAGCAACGGGAAATACCAGCCCCCCAGCCCCCCGGGCCCTCTAAGGCTCAGTTCTCGAGGTGGACGCCTGACCCAGCCCTGCCCTCCTCACTCCCTCTCCAGCCAGGAAGCTGCAGGGCAAGATGGCATCTTGCTTGCACAGCTGCTTCACAAATCCTTCCCGACTCTTCACCCACCTTGTGAAAAAACACTGAATAGAGAAGGAAATGGCAACCCACTCCAGTATTCTTGCCTGGAAACTCCCATGGATGGTGGAACCTGGTAGACTACAGTCCATGGGGTCGCAAAGAGTCGCACACGACTGAGCAACTTCACTTTCACTATAGCCGATTCACTTTGCTGTACAGCAGAAACTAACAGAACATTGTAAAACAACTATAGTCCAATAAAAACTAAAACACACACACACACACTGAAATTTTTGGGGGGTGTTTTTCATACCATCAGGTATTGGCTGTTAAGACTGTCAGTCAACTTTGGTTGCTTTGGGAAGTTCTCATAGATTGAAAATATCCCCCACGTGTAGAAAGGAGGTCAAGTTTGAGTCCACGCTAAGCCCGTTAAGGCTGAACAGCCCAGCAGATGTGACTCATACGCGCTGTGCTGTGTGAGTCACGCTGACGTGGCGGCAGGAAGCTGGTCTATGCCGGGCAGGCGCTGGGCACCTGAGAATGTCGTGCCCGGAGGGGCGAGTACTCACTGGCGACAGGAAGTGGCTGGTACTGTTAACTACAGTGATAAAGAGAACGCGGGGGAGAGCCTGCATCCAGCATGTAGACTCTGTCCCAGAGAAACAATCTCTGAAAGTTTTGGAGTAAAATCACCTCATTAGGCTGAGGTTCACTGTGGAACAGCTTTTGTTCTAGCAACACGTGTTCAAGTAGCTTTACAAATGGCTTGTGTCCTTAATCTGTAGACTTAACCAAGTCTTAATGAGGTTACTTGTTTGATTCTACAGCATTCTACCTGGGGAAAACCCACGCTGTGGGGATACTACACTTTGCTGCAGTGCCCAAGGTCAGCAATACGCCATTCCTAATGTCAAACATCCAGAGGGTATTCCTTACCAATTTGTAAGTTTGAGGTAGAATACCCATAACACAGTTTGCCATCGGAAGCACTTGTGACTGTCCATTAGGTACATTCAACTGCTGTGAATCACCACCTTCCACCTCCAGAGCTCTTCATCTCATAAAGCTGACCCCCTTTAAACACGAACTCCCCAGTCCCCACCCCCCAGTCCCTGGCACCCACCAGGATACTGTGTCCCCATGAACTTGACTCCTCTCGGGAACTCACAGCAGCGGTGTCAGGCAATATTTGTCTTTTGGGGACTGGTTTATTTCACTTAACATAACGTCCTCCAGGTTCACCATGCTGTAACATTTCAGCATCTCCTTTTTATCAAAGCTGGATAATATCTGATTGTATGCATACGCCACACTCTGCTCATCCATTCATCCATCAAAAACATCTATATATTTTTAAACACTTGTAAAAAGAGTCAGCTTAAATAATGAGATACCCAAGATACTGCCTGCTCCAGGGAAGCCTTTAATACAAAGGCTTTCATCTGCTAAACTGCAGTGGTTAGTTTCTGGCCTGCATCCAACCGACTGCACTCTGTTGAAAACCAAAAAGTGACTGAAACCTCTGCAAACTGTCCACAAGTAACCTGGTGCAAAACCCAACACGCACAGGACTTGGCCTCCCTAAGGCTCATAGCCTGCACCCAGGAGCTGCAAGAGCACCATCTCAAAGTCAAGAGGCCCTCACTCATGGTCCAATAGTTAAGACTCCATGCTTCCACTGCAGAGGGCACAAGTTCGATCCCTGGTTGGGGAACTAAGATCCCACATGCTGCACGGTGTGGCCAAAAGAAAAAAATGAAATAAAATTATAAAGAATAAAATAAATAAAAGTCAAGATGACTAGAAAAAAGTTAACATCATAACCAATACCTAAGCAGAAAAAAGTATCCTTAAGTCCATAGGGCTGTAAGCAGGGAAGATGGAAGACAGGATAATATGGAAACATATTTAGATAATATCTAAGTTTCTGAACATCTAAATATCTAAATTCCTAAATACCTGAATTTAGAACACAAACAAGGGGGAAAAGAGTGCATTTTTGAAAAATTTCTTATAACCATCTAAAATTCAACGTGAACCAACCACAGCTCAGGGGGAAAAACCACTTCAGCTCAGTGACAGCACAGCTGTGCCGTCATCGGGAGCAGGCATCTGAGCGCCCAGCCTTCTCGGCACCGAGTCTGCGGGCACAATTAAGGCAGAGTCTTGGTCCCAGGTGGGCCACTGGCTCTGCAGATGGCTGCGGGGCCTTCAGCATGTTGCTCGGGAGAACAGTGTAACGGTGTCTAGTGCGGGATGAAGTCACGTTGCTCGGGAGAACAGCGTGACGCTGTCTAGCGCGGGATGACGTCACGTTGCTCGGGAGAACAGCGTGACGCTGTCTAGCGCGGGATGACGTCACGTTGCTCGGGAGAACAGCGTGACGGTGTCTAGTGCGGGATGACGTCACATCGCTGGGGAGAACAGTGTAACGGTATCCAGTGCGGGATGACCGCACGTTGCTTGGGAGAACAGTGTAACGGTTTCTAGTGCGGGATGACGTCACGTTGCTCGGGAGAACAGTGTAACGATGTCTAGGGCCGAATGACGTCGGTTGGTTACCATCACCACCAACTGCAAAGCAAAAAAAAATTTTTTTTTTTTTTTTGCCACACTGCATGGCATGCGGGATCTTGGTTCACTGACCAGGGACAGAACCCGTGTCCCCTACAGTGGAAGTGCCAAAAGTTCATTTATTAAGGGTGTGCCAGGTGGAGAAAGCTCCGTCTTCAGTCCTCTACTCGAGGCTGCACAATCCTCAGCCCCATCGCTATTGGGGGCACGAGAGGAGAGGGCTGCGCTGTGCATTGCAGGGCGTTCAGCAGTGTCCCTGCCCTCTACCAGGATCACCATCAGGTGCCAGGGTCACCAACACCACCACCACGAAACCATGACAATCAAAAGGTGTCCAGACATGACTCGGTGTCCCTCAGAAAGTATTTTGAAGATACCCATTTCAAGCCACCAACCCGAGCATCCTTGGGACACAACCTGCTTCTGCCCTCTCTTCCCACCTGCAAGGTCCTTCCACCTTTCAGAGTGAATTCAAGGATGGATTCACTTGAATTCACTCTCACTTTCTCCACAAAGAACCCACATCCCTTCCAGCCCACCCAGACCTCCCAGGCCTTACATATTATTGTTTCATCACCAGCCCCTGGACTGCTGTGACACAGCTGCTGCTGCTGCTAAGTTGCTTCGGTCGTGTCCAACTCTGTGCGACCCCATAGATGGCAGCCCACCAGGCTCCCTCGTCCTGGGATTCTCCAGGCAAGAACACTGGAGTGGGCTGCCATTTCCTTCTCCACTGCATGAAAGTGAAAAGTGAAAGTGAAGTCGCTCAGTTGTGTCCGACCCTCAGCGACCCCATGGACCGCAGCCCACCAGGCTCCTCCGTCCATGGGATTCTCCAGACAAGAGTACTGGAGTGGGTGCCATAAGGGCTAGGCGCAGTGAGACAACTGAGTGTTGATGTACAGGGAGATGGCAGTCCGGCTACAGATGCACAATAGGCTGATGGAAAGCTGAAGACAATGCTGTCCTAGGGCAGTACAAGACTCCCTGCCAGTGGGCAGAGGATGCTGAGATCGGGGGGCGGTGGCCAGTCTAGGCTGATGGCCAGGGCTCCACTGGAGAAGAAAACTGGAAAGGAGAGCATGGGCATCAGGGTCAGAGCTGAGCAAGCCAGAGACTAGGCAGAAAAAAAAAAAAAAAAACAACTAAGCGATTACAACAAGGTTATATGAGACAAGGTTAATACACAAAAGTCAGTCTCCTTCCTATATATGAGTAATGAACAAGTAGAAACTGAAATTTAAAACATATTATTTACATTCAGCTCAGTTCAGTCACTCAGTCGTGTCCGACTCTTTGCGACCCCATGAATCGCAACACGCCAGGCCTCCCTGTCCATCACCAACTCCCGGAGTTCACTCAGACTTACGTCCATCGAGTCAGTGATGCCATCCAGCCATCTCATCCTCTGTCATCCCCTTCTCCTCCTGCCCCCAATCCCTCCTAGCATCAGTCTTTTCCAATGAGTCAACTCTTCGCATTAAGTGGCCAAAGTACTGGAGTTTCAGCTTTAGCATCATTCCTTCCAAAGAAATCCCAGGGCTGATCTCCTTCAGGATGGACTGGTTGGATCTCCCTGCAGACCAGGGGACTCTCAAGAGTCTTCTCCAACACCACAGTTCAAAAGCATCAACTCTTCGGCACTCAGCTTTCTTCACAGTTCAACTCTCATATCCATACATGACCACTGGAAAAACCATAGCCTTGACTAGACAGACCTTTGTTGGCAAAGTAATGTCTCTGCTTTTCAATATGCTATCTAGGTTGGTCATAACTTTTCTTCCAAGGAGTAAGCATCTTTTAATTTCATGGCTGCATTCACCATCTGCAGTGATTTTGGAGCCCCTAAAAATAAAGTCTGACACTGTTTGCACTGTTTCCCCATCTATTTCCCATGAAGTGATGGGACCAGATGCCATGATCTTCGTTTTCTGAATGTTGAGCTTTAAGCCAACTTTTTCACTCTCCACTTTCACCAAGAGGCTTTTTAGTTCCTCTTCACTTTCTGCCATAAGGGTGGTGTCATCTGCATATCTGAGGTTATTGATATTTCTCCTGGCAATCTTGATTCCAGTTTGTGCTTCTTCCAGCCCAGCATTTCTCATGATGTACTCTGCATATAAGTTAAATAAGCAGGGTGACAATATACAGCCTTGATGTACTCCTTTTCCTATTTGGAACCAGTCTGTTGTTCCATGTCCAGTTCTAACTGTTGCTTCCTGACCTGCATATAGGTTTCTCAAGAGGCAGGTCAGGTGGTCTGGTATTCCCATTTCTTTCAGAATTTTCCACAGTTTATTGTGCTCCACACAGTCAAAGGCTTTGGCATAGTCAATAAAGCAGAAATAGATGCTTTTCTGGAACTCTCTTGCTTTTTCCATGATCCAGAGGATGTTGGCAATTTGATCTCTGGTTCCTCGCCTTTTCTAAAACCAGCTTGAACATCTGGAAGTTCACGGTTCACGTATTGCTGAAGCCTGGCTTGGAGAATTTTGAGCATTATTTTACTAGCGTGTGAGATGAGTGCAACTGTGCAGTAGTTTGAGCATTCTTTGGCATTGGCTTTCTTTGGGATTGGAATGAAAACTGACCTTTTCCAGTCCTGTGGCCACTGCTGAGTTTTCCAAATTGGCTGGCATATTGAGTGCAGCATTTTCACAGCATCATCTTTCAGGATTTGAAATAGCTCAACTGGAATTCCATCACCTCCACTAGCTTTGTTCGTAGTGATGCTTTCTAAGGCCCACTTGACTTCACATTCCAGGATGTCTGGCTCTAGGTCAGTGATCACACCATCGTGATTTTCTTGGTCGTGAAGATCTTTTTTGTACAGTTCTTCTGTGTATTCCTGCCACCTCTTCTTAATATCTTCTGCTTCTGTTAGGTCCATACCATTTCTGTCCTTTATCGAGTCCATCTTTGCATGAAATGTTCCCTTGGTATCTCTAATTTTCTTAAAGAGACCTCTAGTCTTTCCCATTCTGTTGTTTTCCTCTATTTCTTTACATTAGCACTCCCCAAAATTAAATACTGAGGTATAAACCTAATAAAATATGTACAAGATCTATATGAGGAAAACTAAAAAATTCTAAAGAAAGACATCAAAGAAGAACTAAATACATGGAGACATGACCCATGTGAAGAGTAAGACTCAATACTGTCAAGATGTCCGTTCTTCCCTACTGGGTCTATATATTCAAGTGATCCCAATAAAAATCCCATTAAGTTATATTGTGGATGTTAGTAAACTGATTCTAAAGCTATATGGAGAAGGAAAAGACCTACAATAGTCAACTCGATATTGAAAAAGAACAAAGTCTGAGGACTAATCCTATCAGATTCCAAGACTTACTACAAAGCTACAGTAATCAAGAGACTGTGATACTGGCAAAAAAGACATACAGACCGATGGAACAGCATGCAGAGCCTCGGAACAGACCCACGTGGTCAACTGATCTCGACAGAGCGCAAAGACAAAACTGTAGAGAAAGGACAGTCCTTTCAAAAGCGGCGCTGGAACAACTGGACATCCACAAGCAAAAAAAACGAAACCTAGGGAATTCCCTGGCGATCCAGTGGTTAGGACTCTGCTTTTATTGCAGGGGGCATGGGTTCGATGCCTGGCTGGGGAAGTAAGATCCCCCAAACCTTGCAGCCCAGCCAAAAGAAAAATGAACTGTAGATACAGACCTTATATCGTCACAAAAATGAACTCAAAATAGAGTTCCCTGGTGGTCTAGTGGTTAGGATTTGACACTTTCACTGTCATGGGCCTGGGTTCAATCTCTGGTTGGGGATCTGAGATCCTGCAAGGTGTGCAGTGAGGGAAAAAAAAAAAAAAAAGAACCTCAAAAAAACTGACTGACCTAAACGGAAAATGCAAAACTATAAAACTAGAAAATCACACTGAAGAAAATCTAGAAGACCTTGGGTATGGTGATGAGGTTTTAGATACAACTCCAAAGACAGGATCCATAAAAGAAATAACTCATAAGCTGGACTTCATTCAGATTAAACAATTCTGCTCTGCAAAAGGCACTATCCAGAGAATGTGAAGACACAGCCACAAACTGCAAGAAAATATCTGCAAACGACAAATCTGATAAAGGTGGTACTCAGTCATTCAGTCGTGTCCGACTCTTTACGACCCCACGGACTGTGGCCCGCCAGGCTCCTCTGTCCATGGATTTCCCAGGCAAGAATACTGGAGTGGGTTGCCATTCCCTCCTCCAGGGGATCTTCCCAACTCAGGGATTGAACCCACATCCCTTGTGTCTCCTGCACTGGCAGGCGGATTCTTTACCACTAGTGCCACCAGGGAAGTCCTCTGATAAAGGACTATTATCTAAAATATTCAAAGAACTCTCAAAATTCAACAAGAAGAAAACAAACAACCTGACTGAAACTGGGCTAACCAAAGGAGATACACCAATGGCCAGTAAGCATATGAAAAGCTGCTTCACATCACTTGTCACCAGAGAACCACAAATTAAAACCAGATCCCATCACACACCTTCTCAATGGCTCAAACCCAGAACACTGACATCAAATGCTGATGAGGCTGTGGAGCAATTCACTGCCCCACATGCCCCTCACTCACTGCTGATGGGAATGAGAAGCGGTACAGCCACTTTGGCAGTTTCTTACATAAACATACTCTTACCATATAATCCAGCAACTGTGCTTGCTATTTACCCAAATAAACTGAAAAGTTATGTCCACACAAAAACCTGTACAAGGATGTTCCTAAGAGCTGTATTCATAACTGTCAAAACTTGGAAGCAATCAAAAATATCCTTCAGTAGGCCAATGGATAAAACTGTGGTACACCCAGACCATGGGCAATGATTCAGCGCTAAGACTATCAAGCCATGAAAAGATATGGAGTAAATGTAAATGTTTATCAAGTGAAAGAAGGCAATCCGAGAAGGCAATACTGCATGGTTCCAACCATACGATGTTCTAGAAAAGGCAAACCTATGGAGACACTGAAAAGATGAGGGGTTGAGGGGAGGGTGGGATAAACAGACAGAGGACACAGGACTTTGGGGGTCATGAGGCTCTTCTGTTGGCGAAGGCAATGGCACCCCACTCCAGTACTCTTGCCTGGAAAATCCCATGGATAGAGGAGCCTGGTGGGCTGCAGTCCGTGGGGTTGCCAAGAGTCGGACACGACTGAGCGACTTCACTGTTTTCACTTTCATGCACTGGAGAAGGAAATGGCAACCCACTCCAGTGGTCTTGCCTGGAGAATCCCAGGGACGGGGGAGCCTGATGGGCTGCCGTCCATGGGGTCACACAGAGTCGGACACGACTGAAGCGACTTAGCAGCAGCAGCAGGCTCTTCTGTAGGATCCTACAGCGGTGGATACAATACGCCATCACGCGTCTGGCCAAACCTACAGAATGTACTCCGCCAAGAGTGGACCCTAGTGCCAACTGTGGAGCGTGGTAACGCCACGCCAGCGCAGGTGCACGGGCGCGCTGCGGGAGGAGAGTGACCGACAGCCACGGGGGCTGCGGGGGACGGGGAGGTAAAAAGCCAACTGGGTACTTTCTGCCCGATTCGGCTGTCAATCTAAAACGGCTCTAAAGTTGATTCTTTTTTTTGTTTTTTGGAAAGAAGTAAAGCCAATTAAGAGACCAAATTTTCAGTGTGTAGTAAAAACAAAGTGCAAATGAAACTTTATCTTGAAAAATGAAACAGAACCATTTATGTTTTTACATGTAACATAACGTAGGTTATAAATGGAACTATGACATAAAAAGGAAACCAAGTAGGGAATTTTGGCTTAATTTTTCCAAAAACATTTATGATGGCACCACAAAGCACAACTCACTCTTTCTTTAACTCCTGCTGTAGAATTTTGCAAATACAGCTGAGGATTTTGCCAGTCTTTTTCAAGGGCCTCTCTGTCTTGATACTCAAACGATTCAATTTTGAGGCGCTCGTGATATCATCTACCCCATCGTTTCTTAACTAGTGGGCTGTGGAGGGACATGTGTGAAACTTTCAGTCCTCAAACATTTCTTTCCTCAAACTTAAAAGACATTGTGCATCTTTTGCAAGATTAACAATTATATTTCACAACTGTGACCGCTTTACCAACCAGCACTGAGTGTGACAATAACACTGATTTCATGGGCAGAGGTACAAGCTGATGTTCAGCTATGATGTCCGGGCATGGAGAAAACTCCCAAGTCGTCAACTCATTACAGACAATTTTCATGTTCCGATAATTTTTATCCTTCCCTATACCACTCTTAGCTGGAGGGACTTGGGCAACCAGCAGTCTGATGACAAAGACCCCTGTAATCACATTAGAAGGACAGAAAAGAAGCCAATTTAAGCTAAAATCCAGGGGCTAAAGTCAAGCGCTTTTCTATTGCTGAAGATGTAAAGATGAACATGACCTCCCTCTAAAAATTCAATCTAACGCAGTTGAACGAATAAACACACAATACGGTAAGTGCTGTGACACAAAGGTGTCTATGCAGAAAGTGCTATAGAAGAAACCTAAGCGAGGAAGAAATTAATTCTTCTGGCTCTCTAACTTAGGCCTTGAAGGAGGTATTTTAAAAGCAGACACCAGGCTGCCAAGTAGAGTGTAGGAGCGAAGAAAGGCCTGGAGACGGAAAACAAAGCTCATTCAAGAAACACAAGCTCAAGTGTAACTAGCTCAGTTAGTTGTTGCTGGTTAGGGGAAAGGAGAGATTTATAAAACAATAACAAAAAAAGAACCACTCTGAAAAAGTAAGGCTGGGGCCCAAGTGTAACACATGCAAACAAGTTTGGATTTTATTCTCCAGCTACAGAAGCCACCGTAAACTTTCAAACAAAGGAGTCGGGATATTTGAGAAATCCCTGGCAATGGTGTATCGAGCCGGGGCTGAGGCAACCCACAGCACAAGCGACTCCTGTTACAGGGTCTAAGCCAGGACAGCAGAGCAGGAGCAGACGGGAGGTGTGGGCGCAGAAGCAGGTCACCAGGGTTTAGCTGCTATTGCGTGGTGACAAAGGCTTCCAGAGAGAATGAGAAATCTGAGAAATAACCCTGGGGCACCAGCCGGCTGCTGTTAATATTAATAGTTCAAAGAAAAAGAAAAAAAAAAAAGCAGGAGAAGCATATTCCAGGGTGGGGAGGAGCAGAAGGGTTAAACGTGGGACGGACTGGCTGGACTAAGCTGAGCGAGCTCGCATAAACCGAAGGCGGACCAGCACCCAGCAGAAAGCCGGGGCTGGAGATGTGGGCCAGGAAGACGTGGTCGCCAGAACCCATAAGGGAACTGGCTGTGGAGGGCCACTGAATTTCAGCCAGGTGTATCCCTCTCCCCACTCTGAACTGTCTCTTTTGTCTATCTTTTTTTTTTTTAACTAGGCATCACCCACTTTCTATACTCTAAAACACCTCTTTCTCCTCATTCAACTCATTCCATAACTACATTCTTCCAGAAAACAGGACTGACACCATACCATACAACATTATTCTAAAAGGTCCACCAAGCCAATAGGAAAGCTGTGTCTTTCAAGATTATCGATTCCTGGAGAAAAGAAACAAAACATTCTTGATGAAATAAAAATTTGTATTTTAAGGCAAGACAAGAAAAATTTAAACATAAAACTCTTCTCTGCCCATTTTGGCCTCCTCCCTCCCCCTTGGAGTGTTACGTTGTTAACCAGCCCTCCCCAGTGGCAGAAATACCCACGCAACCATTAAGATCAATTTTCCTTCTTCTGGAGCCAGCCACAAAACTCCTCTCTCAATCCTTCCTCTCTCTCAGTCCTCTCAGGAGTCACTCACCTTGCATGTGCAGACACTTTCAGTGAACTTTAGTGCCGATATATCATTTCCCTTCAAGCATCTCATACACACATATGTCACGTTGACAATGCCAATACATCATTTCCCTTCAGAACAGCAATTGGCCCAGAAGAGACGGGGCTACACCTAATGCGAGTTCTTAGTTTAGTCACTCGTGACCTTGTTAATGTCACTAGCTACATTACTTGCATTCTGCCTATTTTATAAGATTACTGTTTCCTACGTTACCAAACGTGTGACTAAGCCTCCAATAAAATTAATGGCCACTAGATAACTTGAAATGATTGACTAAGTATATAGCTCTGTAAAACCAATGACTATAGTAGTATAGCTCTACATGTGGGAAGAAGCAACAACAGGGAACTGTTTCTTGGAGCATAACAGACTACTAAGATACGTGGTCCAGAGGCTTTTGGTTGCTGTTCACAGGGCCTAGTCCCCTAACAGCACATCAAGGGGCCTATCAAGGAAATCCTCCCCTGACCTGGGAGTGAGCATGGCTAGCACCATGGAATTGCTCACCAAATGCCTCCTAAACCTTGGTCAAATTAAGACTGAAAGGGAAAGGACTGTAGAGAATCTTGCCCACCGTCCAGTTCTATAAGCATCAAATCATTAGCCACTGCGATCACTGACTCACATTCATCCCCAAAGGAATTCAGGGCAAAGATTAGGATGAGGTACTTCTTGCTCTAGGAAAAATGACCAAATTGGCCCTCAGATTGTTTCCAGGAGAAATATCTCACAAAGCTGGATTCCTGCACCTTCCCACACTGAGATCATTAACACAGATGTCTGTTCCTCCTGATTAGCAGCAACCTTCTGCTGAGACATGTACTTGTCAGCAAGGTCGCTCTCGGCCACGTACACACAGCTCCCCACACCCCCAACAGTTCTCAGAGTTTTCAGAGGCTGTCACTGGGTTATGAGGCTCAGCCTGGATCGAATAAAACTTCCCATTTCTTTCTTAGATTGAAGACTGATTAGTTTTTTCATCGACATCCTCTAAGCTTTTAAGATTGTCAGATTTGCGCAAAACACAAAAGGTTTTGCTAATGAGTGACACTCCCCAGAAAGGGGCCACAAAAACACCTACAGCTGGATCCAAGGTGTCCACATGTTTTCAGAGGCAACAGGAGAGAGCACTGGAGTAGGCAGTGGGTTCAAGAGGCTGGGCAGCTCGCTCTAAGGTCAGCTCAGAGCCACTGACCTCAGGCAAGCCGCTGCCCCTTACACCTTCCATTTTACAGCTGGATGATCTGAGCATCACAAGGGACAAGCCTCTCACAGAGAATTTTCAGGCCTAACTAAATGTGATAGCTTGGAAGAAAGTTTCATTTGGGGAGAAAAAACAAAAAAACAGAACATTTAATTAGGCAATTCTTGGGCTTTCCTTTCTCTTCGACTCTCACTGCTCCTAAGCGTATCTGTAAGAAAGGCCACTGGCACAAAAATAAAGTGAAGGTCAGTTAATTCTGCTGCATTTGCGGCTCTGGTAAAACACTGGGCACAGAAAAGGAATCAAATGACGAAAACTGGATTTCAGGATTATTGGTGCCAGCCAGCCAGTTTCTAGACACTGCACTCAACCTGGTCAAACAGTTAAAAGAAAATTAGCAGTAAAAGACCACACATTTTTAAATGTCTCAACAGTAGGAAGCCTACTAAATGGTAAGTGGTCATCTCAAAGGCACAGTATTGACAAAAACCAAATTCATGTTTTCTGGTTAAGCCTGAATACATACGTACACACACAGACACACACACACACTTCTTGTAATTTAAACTTATGATTAAGTTTTCTAAGCTTAACAAAGGGGGCAAAATCTTTTTACCTTTAATAGTTATTTTTAGAGCCACACATCCTAATTTTGGCTTGTCACCCACCTACATGTCTGCAAAGTTAGTGAGGAATGAACAGAAGCCACCACTTCACCGCATACAAATGTCTCTTTCAACAGGAAAGAGATCTAATCTTGGACTAGAGAAACTAAAAGCAAAAGTCACCAGGTGATTTTTTTTAAGCGGGCCACAATATCCCTCCTTCATTCAAGTCCCTAAACCCAAAGGGACTTGCTAGACATATTTCCGGCTGCCCGGGTGGCTCAGTGGGTAAAGAATCCGCCTGACAATGCAGGAGACCCAGGTTCAATCCCTGGGTTGGGAAGATCCCCTGGAGGAGGGCATGGCAACCCACTCCAGTATCCTTGCCTGGAGAATCCCCATGGACTGAGGAGCCTGGTGGGCTATGGCCCATGGAGTCACAAAGGGTCGGACATGACTGAGCGATCAACACTTTCAGTTCTTTCAGACGCATTTTAAGCTTCTGTACAAAGTGTACTTTGTGACTGAACAATATTGCTCTCCTTAGAAGAGACCTGTTTTCCCACGACACCGGTATGTTTTCAACAGCCTGCCTTCAGGCGGAGGGTGGGGGGGTGGCCTTGAGGGGCCGCGGGGTCCGTTTTTCTGGATCTGGCCCCTAGCCGGCCGCAGGCCCCCGGGTCGGGCTCTCGCCCCCTTCATCGGGCCCCGCCCCCGGCCGGCGTCACCTGACCGCCCGCCCCCTCTGCCACCGACCTGATGACACTGATGTGGAACTGGTCCTCGCGAAGGCCCCGCCAGGCGCCGGGCAGGAACTCCTTGCACCACAGATAGGCCCTGCGCCGCGTCCGGAGCTCGGGCTGGTCGTCCGCCGGCGGCGGCGGCGGGGGCGGCGGGGGTAGGGGCAGCGGCGGCGGCGGCGGCGGGGGCAGTGCGAGCGGCGGCTGCCGCCCGCCCAGCTGCTTGGGCTCGCGGTCACTGGCGCCGTCGCGCTGCTGCCCCACGCCGGGCGCCGGGGCCGCGCTGCCGCTGCCGCAGCTCAGCAGCAGCCCGAGCGGCGAGGGCTCCGCCTCGCCCCCGTTGCAGAACTTGGTCTTCATGCCGGGCAGGCGGCCGAGGAGGCGCGGTCGGCCGCAGCGCGTGAAGGCGAGGCTCAGGGTCCGTCCGGACGCCCCCCTCACGGAGGCCGGGCACCGAGGCCGCTTGCCCCCTCGCTGACGGGCAGGCCCGGGGCGCGGGCGACTGGGGGCGCGGCGGACGGGTGCGGGGCGGCGGCGCGGAGGTAGCGAGCGGCGGGCGGCGGCGGCGGCGGCAGCAGCACTCGGCTGGTCCCGCTCGCCGTGGCGCTCGCTCCTATACCGCCGCCGCACGAGGAGCGCCGGCCGCGTCACAGCCCGCCCTCGAGCTCGCCGCTGATTGGCCGCCGCCCGCCGGCCCCGGCGCATCACAACCGCCTCCGCCCTCTCCACGCCGCCTTTCCATTGGCTGCGGGAGCACACCGGCCCCGCCCCGCCTCCTTGCCAGTCTCGGGTGCTGCGGGAGAGGGAGGCGGTGCCTCGAAGGGGCGGTGCCTCAAGGGGGCGGAGCGTCGAGCGGGCTCCTGGGGTCACGAGGATGGAGAAAGCTAGTAAGCCTGCTGGGAGCTCCCCGAGAGCGGTCGGGGGCCGGGCGGCCCTTGAACTTCGGGAGAGCCAGACCTCTTCTTTGGGGGCTGAAACTTTGCTTGGATCTCCCTCGAAACCTGCAGGACAGCAGAGGCTGGAGCCTGGCAGGGGGCGGGCAGGCAGGAAACGGGTGCCCGGGGGCCGACTTCTCTTTCCCCACGACCTTGGAGCGAGGCACCTCCTTCTGCAGCTCCGTACGTGTGTTTTTAGAACGTTTCCCGGCGCCGGCTGCGCTCTCCGCGAGGCGTGGCCACGCCCCGTCCAAGCTGGAGCGTGAGAAATTATTGTCCCCGGGTCAGAAGCCGAGGCCCCAAAGGGGGAAGACAGGTTCAAGGCCGCGCCGACGGCCCAACCCTCTGCAGCCTCAGTTTCCCTGTCCGTGGTGCTGAGGATGCCTGGGCCTACGGGCGCGGGGCGGGCGGGGCGGCGTCCCCGCGACCTCCCCGAACACTGGCCAAAGGTGAGTGTCGCGGGGGCTCCTGTCTTTGTGGAGGCCGCCCCGCCCGCCCCCGCACAGGAGGCAGCCCCGTGACTGTGACTAACGCACCTTTGCCCGCGGAGGTGGGGGGGCAGGCCCCCCCCCATTTACCCCATGTTACTGCCCCGTGTCCCTCTCTCCTCTCTCACCCCGGCGCCCCAGTCCTTTCCAAAAGTAGAGTACGGATACATTTATTTTTTTTTTTTTTTTTTTTTTTTTTTTGCAAATGCATGGAAATCCCAAATTATTACTTCAACTTTATTTAAGACAAGTCCTATCCTACAACACTTTTTTTTTTTTTTTTTTTTTTTTTTTTTTTTTTTAAATTTTATTTTATTTTTAAACTTTACATAATTGTATTAGTTTTGACAAATATCAAAATGAATCCACCACAGGTATACATGTGTTCCCCATCCTGAACCCTCCTCCCTCCTCCCTCCCCATACCATCCCTCTGGGTCGTCCCAGTGCACTAGCCCCAAGCATCCAGTATCGTGGATCGAACCTGGACTGGCAACTCGTTTCTTACATGATATTTTACATGTTACAATGTCATTCTCCCAAATCTTCCCACCCTCTCCCTCTCCCACAGAGTCCATAAGACTGTTCTATACATCAGTGTCTCTTTTGCTGTCTCGTACACAGGGTTATTGTTACCATCTTTCTAAATTCCATATATATGCGTTAGAATACTGTATTTATGTTTTTCCTTCTGGCTTACTTCACTCTGTATAATAGGCTCCAGTTTCATCCACCTCATTAGAACTGATTCAAATGTATTCTTTTTAATGGCTGAGTAATACTCCATTGTGTATATGTACCACAGCTTTCTTATCCATTCATCTGCTGATGGACATCTAGGTTGCTTCCATGTCTTGGCTATTATAAACAGTGCTGCGATGATGCAAGGATTCTTCAATATCCGCAAATCAATCAATGTAATACACCACATTAACAAATTGAAAAATAAAAACCATATGATTATCTCAATAGATGCAGAGAAAGCCTTTGACAAAATTCAACATCCATTTATGATAAAAACTCTCCAGAAAGCAGGAATAGAAGGAACATACCTCAACATAATAAAAGCTATATATGACAAACCCACTGCAAACATTATCCTCAATGGTGAAAAATTGAAAGCATTTCCTCTAAAGTCAGGAACAAGACAAGGGTGCCCACTTTCACCATTACTATTCAACATAGTTTTGGAAGTTTTGGCCACAGCAATCAGAGCAGAAAAAGAAATCAAAGGAATCCAAATTGGAAAAGAAGAAGTAAAACTCTCACTATTTGCAGATGACATGATCCTCTACATAGAAAACCCTAAAGAGTCCACCAGAAAATTACTAGAAATAATCAATGACTACAGTAAAGTTGCAGGATATAAAATCAACACACAGAAATCCCTTGCACTCCTATACACTAATAATGAGAAAACAGAAAGAGAAATTAAGGAAACAATTCCATTCACCATTGCAACGGAAAGAATAAAATACTTAGGAATATATCTACCTAAAGAAACTAAAGACCTATATATAGAAAACTATAAAACACTGGTGAAAGAAATCAAAGAGGACACTAATAGATGGAGAAATATACCATGTTCATGGATTGGAAGAATCAATATAGTGAAAATGAGTATACTACCCAAAGCAATTTATAGATTCAACGCAATCCCTATCAAGCTACCAACAGTATTCTTCACAGAGCTAGAACAAATAATTTCACAATTTGTATGGAAATACAAAAAACCTCGAATAGCCAAAGCGATCTTGAGAAAGAAGAATGGAACTGGAGGAATCAACCTACCTGACTTCAGGCTCTACTACAAAGCCACAGTTATCAAGACAGTATGGTACTGGCACAAAGACAGAAATATTGATCAATGGAATAAAATAGAAAGCCCAGAGATAAATCCACGGATACATTTAAAAATTACGGATCCTCTTTTTACCCGGCGTGAGCTGGGACAAGAGTTTTCCCTGGTTGCTTAGGAAATTCAGCGCCTGGCATACAGGAAATGGCTTCTGTGTAGGGATTTCACAGTCTTCGGGAAGAAAACATCTCTTCTTAGCAGTGTGTGCTTGGCTGCACTTGCTCCAAGAGGGGGGTTGGGGGGGAGGGCTCATTGAACAAAGGATTATGATGAAAGGGGGCTTTTGTCAAGATAGCTGTGGAGGTGGGCCTGGACACTGAACTGGAGGGAGCTGGGAGCCGGCCCAGCACTTTAGGGAGAGGAGGAGCTGAATGTTGGGAAAGCTGAGAAGTCAAGGTCTCCAGTCAGGCCATTTAGATAAGAGGGCCAAGGACTTTTCTAAAAATACCAGCCCTGAGAAGGTGAGGCTGTGTCTATGGTCTGCCCAGGTGACAGGCCTTTATGCCACTATCCGGTGGCAGCAGCCTGGTAATCTCACAGGAATGCTTGAAACGTGGCAGGGAGGAAGGGATACAGGAAGTGAAGATTGGGCCTCTGTCCTTTGAGGGAACTCTAATGTCTGCTGGTTTGGGCTGTTAGAACCCACAGCTTCCTTATGGGATCACAGTTCATTGTAGGAATAAGAAATTGCCTCAATAAAGGTGTTGGAAAGTTATGTCCATTACTGCTCCCATTTAATGGATGTGGAGACTGAGTCCTGTGGAGGCTGAACGACTCAGGTAAGGACCCTTGGCCCACGGTGAAGAAGATGAGGAGCAAGGCAGGTGTCCTGGTTCCTTCATGTGAAGAGCATCATGCCTGTATGGATACAAAACTTCCCACCCACTACAGTCTAACTATAGTCCTGGACTTGCTCTCAATGGCCAGTCAGGGCCCACTCTTAGCCCTGGAGTTGTCAACTCCATGCAAAACCTCCAGGGCAGAGACTGAGGTAGCTTGGCATGGTAATGCTAAAATATTAAATTTTACATTAGGGGGTGTTTGAGCTGGGCTTTGAAAGGTTGACAAGACATCTCTCCTAGGCAGTCAGAAGCCTCAGGCTGCTTTTACCTCTGCAATGAGTATAATAATAGGAGCAACTTTCCTGAATCATCTGTGATGATGTATCCAACACACAGTGGGTGTTCAGGAAAAATATCAGACACATCACTACCCAAAGGAGAAATCCAGAAGGATAAATATGCCCATGACCCTTGAGGTAGCACCCATCCCCAAGACTTCCTCCTCAAATAAGAAGTCATCAGCAGCAAAAAGCCCCTAATACATGTACAAAACTGGCCATCACCACGTTATTTCTCGCTGAAGAAAGCTGGAAATAACCTAAATGTTTTTCTATCTTCCTAGTCTGAGCTGTAAAGGATATCGATGCATCAGTCAGGAGTGAAGTTAGTAGGAAGGGTTCATTTTTCCCTTGAGTGCCTTCAGTGTGCCAGAAATATTTGCTGAAAAGTTCTTCCCTGGTGGCTCAGTGGTGAAGAATCCACCTGGCAATGCAGGAAACACAGGTTCAATCCCTGGTCTGGGAAGATCCTACGTGCTGTGGAGCAACCAAGCCCACGCACCACAACTACTGAGCCTGTGCTCTAGAGTCCTAGTTGCTCCTAGCTCTAGGAGCCGCAACCATTGAGCCCACGTGCCACAACTCCTGAAGCCTGCACGCCCTAGATCCTGTGATCTGCAGCAAGAGAAGCTGCCATGATGAGAAGCCCGTGCGCTGCAAAGAAGAGTAGCCCTGACTTGCTGCAACTAGAGAAAAGCCCAACAATAAAGATGCAGCACAGCCAAAAAGAAAAAGTTTTTAAAAGGAAATATTTGCTGCTCAGCACTTGCTAACTTTATGACTTTGGGTTGAGCCTCAGTTTCCTCAGCTGTAAAATGGGTTATCATTCACAGGGCACAGAGTTGTTGTGAAGGGTGAACAGGCGGATGTACAGTATGTGCGCAGCGAGCAAGACACCCCCACCCTCCTGTTATATGCAGTCTCTGCTTGGTGTGGCTTCTTATCCAGCAGCTGGCATTGAGTAATGAATAATGCACACCCCTTGTAGCAAACCAGCCTTGGAAGACAATACTGTGTAAGATGAGAATGCAGTGTACATTCTGATCACCAAAATGTGATCGTTTGTGCACACGTGTACAAGGCTTGGAGAGAAATTTGCTATGGCAGGTGCTGGTGCTGGGAGGAGTGTGTCCCAAGCATAAAATCTTTTCTTCTAGGACATCAGAAAAAATTTTCCGAAAGCTCCTTGATGCTAAATTCTGTCTGAGAGCACACACATGGCATGGGTGATGGGCCTCAGGATGGACCAGGGAGCAGGGCATGGGGGAGACTGCGAGGCCCTGCCCAGTCTCTGGCCTTCCTGGAGACTGGTTCCTGTGGTCTGGCCTGAGAGGCCTGGCCGGGGAGTCTTTGGGCAGACCGTGGGCAAGCTCCTTACTTGTATCCAGCATCTTTGAACGTTCAAAGCCAACAGTATGTTAAGTATAATTAGCACTTCGTCTCTCAGGTGAGAAGGTTGAGCTTCACCCCAGAGGTAAAACCGTTTCTCCAAGGCAGGCAGCTAGTAAGGTCAGGACCCAGGGACCTACCCAGGACTCCTCCCCCTGAATATAGGGGAACTCCATCCTTCTGCACCAAAAGCACCTTTGACCCAGAAAGTCCTAGGCACTTGGCACAGTGGGGATTTCCTAGAGGACTGCAGAAGGAGAGCCCTGGTTGGGCTCTGCTTACCACCCCCTCCCAGGCTGTACTCAACCCAGTCACCCTAGTTTCAGTTCTGAGCCTTAAAATATTAATGTGGGTGGAGAGAGGCCATTGGACTGAAATCCTAACTGCTCAAGATTGAATTACAGCCCCTGCCAGCAGTGTGACATGGAACTGGGCTCTTCACTAAGTGCTTGGGTTTGACCCCAGCCCAGGATGCGCTGTTAGCCTGAGGCCGAGCAGGCCCAGCAGCTTCCAGAGGTCTCTGAGCCTTTCTGAGACACGATGCTACCTTACACCTAGCCTCAGTGCTTCAAGGCCAAGGCCACAGGCAGGACCAAGGGCCCAGAGAGTTTAATGAAAGCAGGGGACTTGTACACCCATGTGTCCAGCGGTTGGGATAGGCTCTCACCCCCTCCCCCCCCCATATGCAGGTATCTTGAGTATAGCATTAGAGGTAAAAAGCTGTCTGCAGCATTTGCCTCCACCGGCTGTGTGACCTAGGATACGTTACCTACCCCTTTAAACCAGATGGAGATGACTGTTCCTACCCTACTCGTTTGTTGGAGGTGGGGAGAGTCATGGAAGGAGCAGGGAAAGGGCTGGGCTCAAGGTCAGGGCCACACAAAGGGTAGCTGTGCACTTGTACTGATTGCTCTCTGGATCCCCAGCACCTGGTGTTATTAATAGTAAGGGTGGCCCTGCAGCAACTCATCCCATTAGCCAGGGGCTGGGGCAGGGGGAGGGGGGTGCAGGGGAGATGAGAGCAAAGAACTCTGTTAATAGCAATACAGAGCCTCCCAGAAGTCTACCAGGGCCTGGGGCCTTTTCCATTCTTTGAGGCACCTAGCACTTTTCAAAAACGAAGAAATAACAGGCAAAACGTGTTTTATTGCTCCTCAAAAATACCACATTTTTTTCCCCCAAATTTGTGGCAACCCTGTATGGAGCAAAGCCTCTTGGTAGCATTTTTCCAACAGCATTTGCTCACTTCATGTCTGTGTCACATTTTGGTAATTTGGGGAAACACTATTATTATTATATTTTTTATTGTGATCTGAGATCTTGTTTTTGTGAACAAAAATTACTGCCCACCATTTCGATAAACGACGAATGCTGTGGCCATCGGAGCCATCAATCACTGTGGCAGTCCCCTTGCTGTGCACCCTGAGGGGAATTCAGGATGCAGAAAAACAATACTGGCTC
Source organism: Bos taurus (assembly GCF_002263795.3). Lineage (NCBI taxonomy): Eukaryota > Metazoa > Chordata > Mammalia > Artiodactyla > Bovidae > Bos > Bos taurus. The sequence goes on from NC_037356.1 coordinate 45,646,245, forward strand.
TAGATAGCTGAGATGCCTATCGAAGGAATAATTGCACTGAGCCCAGATTCTTGCATCTTGCCATCCAGAGAAAACACTGAAACCATTAACTCAAGATGTCTGGTTTTTGTGATTAGCAGTAAATCTTTTGATGTTTGACTCTAAGTTTCATTTATTTGTTTGGGTTTTTTTTTTTTTTTTCCCCCAGCAAAAATCCTGTATATCCCAGCTTCTCCCTTTGCCTCTTTGGAACGTTTCCTCAGAGCTATCTGAAAGTCTATTTCCCAGACTACATTCCTCAGGAAGGTCCCCAAATAAACATACCTCTCAGCTTTTAGGTTGTGCATTTTTTTCCCAGCTGATATTGATAGATTTGCAAAAAGATTACCGCTCAGTGAAGGCTCAGATGATGGTTAGCATTTTTTAGCAATAAGGTATTTTTTTAAGTATTTGGATAAAGAATGTTCCCTGCCATATCAGTGAACAAGGATGCGGTGGCCATGCAGCCATCAGCCACTGCAGCCGCACCCAGCGGTGTGCCCCAAGGAACAGGGATGGGGGAGAAGAGGATGCAGGCCCCAGATGGCTCAGGTGCCGAGCAGAGGAATTATTTCAGTGACCCTAGACTCTGGCATCTTTCCATACATAGAAAAGTGCTAAATTCATTAACTCGACATGTCTAGTTTCCTTTAGTTAACAGTAATCTTTGAATGATCCCACTACCTGGTTTTTATTGCAAAGACTCCTCTGTCCCCTGGGTCATCCCTTACCTCTTTGGAGCTGTCCCTCCAAGCTATCTCAGAATGTTCACCCAATAAAACATAATTCTCAGGCTTCCCTGGTGGTCTAGTGGTTAAGAAGCCACCTGCCAATGCAGGGGACACAGGTTTGATCCCTGGTCTGGGAAGATGCCACATGACCCAGAGCAACTAAGCCCATGCACCTCAGCTACTGAAGCCTGCAGGCCCTAGAACCTGTGCTGTGAAATGAGAGAAGCCCCAAACTGCAGCTAGAGCGTAGCCCAAACTCACCACAAGTGAGAAGGCCCGCGGGCGCAGCAACAAAAACGCAGCGCAGCCAAAAATTTCTTTTAAAAACTGTAATTTGCAACTTTTAGGTTGCGGATTTTTTTCAGTTGACAGGATGTACGCTGGTTTGTAGACACAGTTATTGCATACTTAATAGACTGTGGCACACTAGGAGTATGTGGCATGTGCGCTAGGAAACATACAACCATCGTGTGACTTGCTTTATGTCGATACCCGCTTTATTAGGTAGTCTGGAACTCAACCCGCAGTATCTCCAAGGCATGCTGGTACCTCAACATAATTATCCAAACTGGGGCATAGGGCTTCCCTGATGGCTCGTTGGTAAAGAATCCACCTGCCAATACAGATGACATGGGTTCAGTCCCTGATCCAGGTAGATCCCGCAGGCCCCGGAGCAACTAAGCGTGAGCACCGCAACTACTGCGTCTGCTGTGTTCTAGGGCCTGGGAACCGCAGCTCCTGAAGCCCGCTTGTCCTGGAGCCTGTGCTCCACAATAAGAGAAGCCACGGCACTGAGAAGCCTGCGTTCTGCCAAGAAGAGTAGCCCACACTCACCCCAGCTGGAGAAAAGCCTCTCAACAACAAAGACTCAGCACAGTCAAAATAAATAGAATTATTTGTCTTATCTAAAAATATTTATTTTTTAAAAAACGGGGGCATATTTGAAACACGTAAATTGAACAAATCAGTGCCTTTTGTTTTTTCGGCCGTGCTGCGTGGCATGGGGGATCTTAGTTCCCAGAACAGGGATTGAATCCGCGCCCCCCGCAGTGGAAACATGGAGCCTTAACCACTGCACCACCAGGGAAGTCCCACATATCAGTATTCTTAACACACATGCAAAAGCTGCACAAGATAATGTTACTGTTCCCAAGCTAATAGCAGGATTCATTAAAAATAATTACGGTTTGTGGCACACTGAAAAGCATTTTCAAGCCTGACCACGTCTCTCTGATTACTTAGAAATGACACCAAAAATCTAACTCTGAGGCCCTAGAGCACAGGAAGCCCTCCTGGGACCCCCGAGGTAGACCCTGGCAGTGACCACCCACCTACCAGCAGTGATCCCTGGGGTCCCCTGAGTGCGTTTCCTGTGTCCCCACTGGAGAGCCTTCCAAACTCACCTTCTGATTTTGGTGGAAACCTGTCCCCTGGTTTTGTACCCCAGATGCCTTATTTTTGTGACACAAGAAACGCAGTTGTTTAGAAGATCCCTGTTCTGATGGAAGTCACCCTGTGGGGAACCAGACCTCTGGGCAGGCGTCAGGAAACCCTGGTTCAGGAACTGTGCCCCACTGGACTCCTTCCTGCTCAGTCAGGCCTGGGCCCTGAGGACCGGACTTGTGTCAAGTGGCCTTGGAGTGGCTTTCCTTCCTGTGGAGAAAACCCAGCAGGACCCGAGGACCCCTTGAACAGATGGGTAAGCTGAGGCTGGGGCGCAGGCGGGAGTCAGTGGTTCTGTCTACCCGGGATCCCATGGCCAGCGCTGGGCCCGCCCCGCACTCCCCACTCTGCAGGCTCAGGACCTGGCCTCTCTCTCCTGGAAGGGTCTCTCCCCTGGGAGGGTCTCTCCCCCAGGAGCACTTCCCGTCCCTAGCCTGGATGCCCCTAGCTCTGTCCCTGGTGACCCCCACTCCCATCTCAGTCTGAAGGAGCCTCCGGGAGGTGGAGCTCCCCTGGCGACCCTCTGTGTGACCTTGGCCGGTGCCCAGCTTCTGAGCCATCTAACAGGGCAGAGGGGCGCTCGGCGGCAGCCTTGGAATCCACTGGGTCCTAGAGACCAGCCACCGTACCCAGCACCCCCCAGCAGCTGCCAGGCCAAATTCCAAGGTCAGGGGCTGTGGGGAGGAGGGCGGCGGAGGATTCCTGCGCCCGGCCCGCCCCTGTCGGTGAGAGGGCGGGTGGCTGGGGGCACAGGCCTCCCCTGCTTTACAAGCCCCCTCCCCGCGCTTGGGACCCAGTAGGAGCCGCTCCCGTGTTCATCAGGAGCAGCTAAAGGCTTTTCCGTTTTTTTCCGACTGGCTTGATGAAGTCGCTTTTGCAATTAGAGCTTATAATTTACCAGATAACAGCTAGGCAGCGCCCGAGGCTGAGGCGCCAGACTGGCCGGGGGAGGGTGCGGGGGTGGCCGAGGGCAGCTCCTGGAGCCTTGACGCAAAGGTTTCACTCCCAGAAGGCAAGTGGAATCTGCCAGTAGATTCTCCCAGGAAGCCAGGCCTCCAGACTGGGGCTAAGGCCCCGCAGCGACCCCTCCCCCAAAGGCCAGAAGCCTTGGTCCTCCTGCCCGTGAGACCACCCCCCCTCCCTTCTCACCTGTGCTGGCCACTGCCTCTACCGACCCCTTAGTCCCCGTCCTCCTCCATGGGCTGCTCCTCGGTGAAAGCATGTGTTGGGATACCGGCGGTGGTGGGAACAATTTGAGCCCCTAACTCATACAGTTGTTAGAGGATTAAATAAGTGAATAGTTACCAAGAGCTTCAAACAGAACCTGGCCCACAGCTGGAGGGTGAAAGGAGAAAGAACTCTGTACTCCTGGCCTCTTGTCCACACGTTCACCTGCATTGAGTCATATGCAGGGGGCCCTGTGCTATTTCATTATTTAATATGAGACATTATTTAATATGTCTCATATTAAAAGGCAGAAACATTACTTTGTCAACAAAGGTCCATATAGTCAAAGCTATGGTTTTTCCAGTAGTCATGTATGGATGTGACAGTTGGACCATAAAGAAAGCAGAGTACCAAAAAATTGATGTTTTTCAACTGTGGTGTTGGAGAAGACTCTTGAGAGTCCCTTGGACTGCAAGGAGATCAAACTAGTCAGTCTTAAAGGAAATCAGTCCTGGGTGTTCATTGGAAGGACTGATGCTGAAGCTGAAGCTCCAATTGGAAAAGACCCTGATGTTGGGAAAGATTGAAGGCAGGAGGAAAAGGGGACGAGAGAGGATGAGATGGTTGGATGGCATCACCAACTCAATGGACATGAGTTTGAACAAGTTCTGGGAGCTGGTGATGGACGACTGAGTGACTGAACTGAACTGTGCTGTTTCACCACCAGAAATAGCCCTTTACAGCATCCTACTTTGGATCCACCAGCTCCTATTGTTTGATCTTAGTGTGCTCCACTGGGACCTTCCCTGGCTACCACTTCTATTCTTTTCTTTCTTCCTATTTTTTAAAGTATTTATTTATTTGGCTATGCTGGGTCTTGGTTGCCCCACGCAGGATCTTCAAACTTCATTGTGACATGTGGGATCTAGTTCTCTGACCAGAGATGGAACCCAGGCCTCCTGCATTGGGAGTGCAGAGTCTTAGCCACTGGACCCCCAAGGAAGCACTCTGGCTACCATTTCTGATCTTTTTCAACCCTTGGATCAAGCTGCAATTATCACGCTCTCTTAAACCCACCCTCCTGGCAGAGACTCCATGAGAACTCCCACTACCTGGGATCCCTTCTCCTTCCTGGGAACATGGGAAGATGACAGTTCCTGGAACCCCTCCCCTTGTGGTGGGCTAGGACCACGAGACTCCTTGTGTCCTGGGGGAGCCTCTCTGCCCTCCTGCTTCCCTGGATCCAGGGGGAGAAGCCAGGGCAGGGGCACTCCTGCCAAAGCGCCTGCTTCAGGACTTCCCTGGTGGCCCAGTGATTAAGACTCTGCTCCCAAGGCAGGGGGCCCTGGGTCCAACCTCTGGTCTGGGAACTAGATCCTGCTTGCCACGATGAAGATCCCATGAGCCGCAACTGAGACCCAGCGCAGCTGAAGACAACAGCAACACAGAAACCCCAAAGTGCCTGTTCTCCTGGATCTCCACGTGGAAGAAAGGCTGCCTGCCCACCACATGAATGGACTGTGACACACACAGAGGCCAAACGTGCCCCTCCAGGGCCAAGGAGGTTAAATGTTTGATATGCCTTCACACCTTCTCCCCCTTTCCTGGTGATCTAGGGAGCTGCAGAGAGAAGGCAACAGCATCACAAGAAGGGGGGAACTGGAGGAGAGACCCCTGACTAGGAACAAAGAAGGCTTTTAACATGAGCTTGAAGCAAAGTTTTGTGGTACTTCCCAGGGTGATCTGGGGGCTCTTTGTTACAGCAGCTGGCCTCTCCTAATACATCATTCTCTTCCTCCGTTACATCCACCTGGCAAACTCCCACCCGAGGCAAACCCAACTGGCTCCTCCTCACCTGCCCTTCTCAGCTGCCCCTGGAAAGCTGAACGTTCTGCATTAACATCCTGAGACTGGTTCAACTGGTTTTCTTTCAAATTCATGACCATGGGCCCAGTGGGGTCCTCACGCTGTTCTTCTGCCTGTCCTAGGAACCTGGACCTTCTCATCTGAGACAACCAGCCTTACCGTCTTAAACATCCTTAAGTGTACTGCTCAGTAGCACTAAGTAAATTCACATTGTTGTCCACCGAGTCTCTGGAACTCTTTTCATTTTGCAGAACTGAGAACTCTGTACACCTTAAACAGCTTCCTATTCCTCCTTCCATTTGGCCCTGGTGACCACCATTCTATTCTCTGTCTCTGTGAATGTGTGTATTCTGGGGACTTCATATAAGTGGAACTATGCAATATGCGTCTGACCTATTTTAATTTTTAAAAAAATTGTTTATTTGGCTTCGCGGGGTCTTCGTTGCAGCATATAGGATCTTTAGTTGTGGCACATGGGATCTAGTTCCCCAACCAGGGATTGAACCCAGGCCCCCGAGCTGGGAGCGCAGAGTCTTAGCCACAGGACCCCCAGGGAAATCCGTGACCTGTTTTATTTAGCACAATGTCTCTGAGGTTCATCCATGTTATGGCATATATCAGAATTTTAATCCTTTTTAGACCCAAAAAATATTCTACTATATGGTTAGATCACGGTTTAAAAATCCATCTGTCCGTTGACGGACACTGGTTGTTACCACCTTTTGTGTGTGTTCAGTCACTCAGTCCTGCCCAACTCATTGCGACCCCTTGGACTGGGGCCCACCTCTGTCCATGGAATTCTCCAGGCAAGAATACTGGAGTGGATGGCCATTCCCTTCTCCAAGGGTTCTTTCCAACCCAGGGATCGAACCCAGGTCTCTTACAAAGTCTCCTGCATTGGCAGGGAGATTTTTTACTGTTGTGCCACCTGGGAAGTCCCCAAAATAGTGGATGCTAATACATACTGTAGACATTTTAAGAAATCTTCAAAAGGTAAATACATTTATAAAAATACATGTGCCTTGCCATTCATTCAATAAATATGATTTGTTTTAAAATAGGTCACAAAAGTTCAATTTACCAAAATTCTATACCTGTTTCCTGCCTTTTTATTTCAGTCTCAAATCTGACTTTAAATCAAAAGCAGTAGTTTAAGAATTGATTCATAAGATTAATCCCAAGAGTTATGTGGGTAGCTTTCAAATTACTTCATTCCTTATAAATCACTGGAAAGTCTTGACCAGTGGTTTCTTGGATCAGACATATCTGGGGGCTTCTTAAAATGTGCATAGGCCCTACCTAAGAACTAATGAGTAAAAATCTTCCAGAAACATTTTTTTTTTTAAGTTTTCAGGTAATAATATGCAGCCTAGTGTGGAAGCCTCTGACCTGGATCACCAGATCAGTGGTTCTCAACTTATAAGGTACATCAGAATCACTTGACAAAATTTTTTAAAACATGGAAAAAGAGAAAAACAAATTGATTTGCTTCAGTAGATTGTGAGTGGTGTCCAAGAACCAGGATTTCAAATATTCGTTGCAGCTGGACTGCAAACCACTCTAAGAAACAAGGCACAGCTTTTGTCAGGTTATGAATTCACATTTCAGCTACTGTGAGTAACGCTTCCAGGAACACTGGTGCCCAAATACTTGTCCCTGTGCTTGCTTTCAGTTCTTTGGAGGATATGCCGCGAAGTGGAACTTCTGGATCAAATGGGAGCTCTGTGCTTAGTGTTTTGAGGAACGGCACCCTATTTTCCACAACTGTACCATGTGACATTCCCACAATGCACCGGGGTTGTGCTTTTCCCACAATTCACCAACACTTTTCTCTCTCGCTTCCATTTTTAAAATAGGAGTCCTAGGGACTTAGCTGGTGGTTCAGTGGCTAAGACTTTGCACTCTCAAGGCAGGGGATCCAGGTTGGATCCCTCGTCAGGGAACTAGATCCCACACGCTGCAACTGAGAATTCATACGCCGCAATTCAAGATTCTACATGCAGCAACTAAAGTAAGACCTGGTGCAGCCAAAGTAGAAAAAGAAGGGCATCCTATTGGGTGTAAAGTGGTATCTCCTGGTATTTTTTTTTTTTTTTTCTTTTTGACCATGCCACATGTATTGTGTGGGGCTTCCCTGGTGGCGGCTCAGATGATAAAGAATCTGCCTGCAATGTGGGAGACCTGGGTTCGACCCCTGAGTTGGGAAGATCCCCTGGAGAAGAGAATGGCTGCCCACTCCAGTATTCTTGCCTGGGAAATCCCATAGACAAAGGAGCCTGGTGGCCTACAGTCCTTGGGGTCGTCAAGAGTTGGACATGACTGAGCAACTAACACGTTCACTCTCACGTGTCTTGTGGGATCTTAGTTCCCCATCCCGGGATTGGACCTGGGCCCTTGTCAGAGGAAATGCCGAGTCCTAACGCCTGGACCGCCAGGGAAGTCCCTCTCCCGGTAGTTTTGATCTACATCTCCCTGATGATCAGTGATGTTGAGCATTTTTTTATGAACTCATTGATCATTTCATATCTGTTAAAGCTTTTTGTAGAAATACACGTGCAAGCATAACACAGTGCCCAGGCTCTTCCTCTATTTCCTGCGTGCTAAGTTGCTCAGTCGTGTCCAACTCTTTGCGACCCCATGGACTGTAGCCTGCCAGGCTCTTCTGTTGATGGGATTCTCCAGGCAAGAATACTGGAGTATGTCCTCCTCCAAGGGATCTTACCAACCCAGGGATCGAACCCAGGTCTCCTGTGCTCCTGCATTGGCAAGAGGGTTCTTTACCACTAGTGCCACCTGGGAAGCCCCTTTCTCTGTTATCTTCTTCCCACATTTCATCTTGGACACTGCTTGTGGTCACCTTCTCCACCTTGGGGTGGAGCCCCCAGAGCCCTTCCCTCATACCTCTCAGGGTCAGGAGGCTTGGGGGGCACTTTGTTCTACTTCCTCCAGTCACTCACTCTCTTCTTCCCCCAGGGGTCTCAAGCAACATTTACAGGACTCAGTTTTGGTCCCCACATTCTGAAAGCCCCTGCTGGACTCAGAGACCACCCAGGGCCTGAATTGCTCCTGGACAGTGGCATCAGCTTGGGTGCCATTCTTTCTGCTGCCGGAGGTCCTGGGTAACCACATCTCTGTCTTATGGAGAGGCAGGCGCGGACTTTGCCCCAGACTGATGGTCTGCCCTGCAACTCCTCCTCCTTTGCTTTCTCCAGGAGACGGATCTGACGCTTGCTCAGGGACTTCTGAGAGTTCCAGAAAAACATCTACTTCTGCTTCATTGTTTACACTAAAGGCTTTGACTGCGTGAATCACAATAAACTGAGAATTATTAAAGAGATGGGAATCCCAGCCCACCTTACCTGCTTTCTGAGAAACCTGTATGCAGGTCGACAAGCATCAGTTAGAGCCAGATGGAACAATGGACTGGTTCAAAATTGGGAAAGGAGTATGTCAAGGCTGTATATTATCGTCCTGCTTATTTAACTTATATGTAGAAAACATCATGTGAAATGTCAGGCTGGGTGCATCACAAGATGGAAACAAGATGGCCAGGAGAAATATCAACAGCCACAGATATGCAGACGATACCACTTTAATGGCAGAAAGAGAAGAGGAACTAAAGAGCTTCTTGATGAGGATAAAAGAGAAGAGTGAAAAAACTGGCTTAAAACTCAACATTAAAAAGCCAAGATCATGGCATCCAGTCCCAAATAGATGGGGAAAAAGTGGAAATAGTGACAGACTTTATTTTCTTGGGTTCCAAAATCACTGCAGATGCTGACTGCAGCCATGACATTAAAAAAATGCATTTTCCTTGGAAGAAAAGCTATGACAAACTTAGAGTATTAAAAAGCAGAGACATTACTTTGCCAACGAAGATCCATCTTGTCAAAGCTATGATTTTTCCAGTAGTCATGTATGGATGTGAGAGTTGGACCTAAAGAAGGCTGAGCACCGAAGAACATATGCTTTCGAACTGTGGTGTTGGAGAAGACTCTTGAGAGTCCCTTGGATAGTAAGGAGATCAAACCAGTCAGTCCTAAAGGACATCAACGCTGAATATTCATTGGAAAGACTGATGCAGAAGCTGAAGTTCCAGTACTTTGACCACCTGATGCGAAGAGCTGACTCATTTGAAAAGACCCTGATGCTGGGAAAGACTGAAAGCAGGAGGAGAAGGGGAAAACAGAGGATGAGATGGTTGGATGGCATCACTGACTTAATGAACATGAGTTTGAGCAAACTCTGAAGGACAGGGAAGCCTGGCATGCTGGGATCAAAAAGAGGCAGACACGACTGAGCGACAGAATAGCAAGTGACTTGTGGGCTCTTCCTGGGGCTCAGCCTCCCTTGTGGTGCAATTCCCACACCTGCCAATTTCCAAAGACTAGGGTGGGGGTAGAGCCCACCCTTTACTCCCCCAGCTCTTCCAATGGTTTCGCAGCCCCTGAGGGCTTGAGTTCAGTCCCTCTCTGCTTGAAATCTTACTTTCTTGGTTGAAACTTACCTAAAACAGAACTTGGTAAGGAAGGTGTTAAAGGAAATAGTTGGGTGAAACGAACACAATCTACTTCAATTAAAAAGAAAGGAAGTAGTTGGCGACACACTTGCTTTAGAACAAAAAAATCAGGGTTCAAAAACCAGCTCTGTCAGTTCTGTGGGTCTGTGGTATTTTGTGCATATGTGTAATTTGACCCAATCACTAAAGGCATCTTCCTCATTCAGAACATACCAGTGGGGAGGTCCACTGTACAGGGGTGTGGGAGAAACCAAGATAAGATAACAAATGGAAAATGCAAGCCCAGCGCCAACATTTAAGTGACAGCAGACAATTAGCTGTGATGATGATGATGATGATTGCCATTTGGCAGATGAAACAAGTGAGGCTCAGAGAAGTGACATCATGTATCCCAAACCACACAACCAGGAGATGGCAGGGTGTGGATTCAAACCCAGGAGTGGCAAAAGCCCTTCCTGCCGCTGTGCGTGCCCAGGCCTGCTGGGGGCAGCGTCCCATGGGAGGTGCAGCAGCTGCCAGCTGTCCTCTGTTCTACCCTGGGGCCACCGAGTGGAGCCGGGCAGCCCTGGCCCAGGCCTGTGAGCTTCACAAGGCAGGGGAGGGAGTTGGCCATTGGCAGAAGCTTGGAGCGGTCACTGAAGGAAGTAGTTGGGGACACTGGCTTCAGAATGGAAAAGCCAGGGTTCAAACCCCGGCTCTGTTTGTCTTGTGGGTCTGTGGGTTTGGGGCCCAGTGCTTGGCCCTGGGTCACTCAGCAGTTCAGTGACCTGACCTCCAACCCCATCACCAAGCCTGGCTTGCCCAGCACGGTAGTGAGGTGTTGAAGGGCTGGAGGACCTGGGCCCAGGTCCCTGGGGTTGCAAAGCCGGCTGAATCCAACCTCCCCCCCACCCCCCACCATGGTGACAAGAACGTGGGCGGCAGCTCCCGCTCCCCTCCTGCTGATGAAGCAACCCCAGTGGAGAGAGAGTGCCCCTTGCCTCAGGGTCCCGGCCAAAGTCCTACAGTTGTGTCTCCTTGCCCTAACTTGGTCATAGTTCCCGGGGACAGGTGCTCTGATTGGCCAGCCCCGGAGTCAGACGGGGATGTGTGGTCCACCCCGAGTCACATGAACTCAGAATGTTCCAAAGAAGGGGAATGGCCTCACAAAGGGGCAGGTAGCAAGTGACCCTGACAAGGGAACCAGGGCCCCTGCCGGTCCTGTCCCAGCCCTGCTGACAGTGGCTTCTTTACCCCCTGGGCAGCAGGGGCTGGTGGACTTTGGAGGAGGCGGCCGAGACGTGCCGGAGCAGCTGACTGTCAGCTCAGGTCCAGGAAGCCGTGAGCAAAGGCACGTCCTCTCGGGGGAGGGGAGCGTTTGGTCCTCTCCCTGCACACAAGCACTGAGTGCCCCGGCCAGCCTTCATTGCAGGGCCCTCCATCTCGGGGGAGGGGGACCTCTTCTAGCAGCCAAGATCTGGGGCTTATCAAGAGCTGAGCAAATGCCAGGCACCAGGCTAAGTGCGAGTCCCTCGTGGCTCTGACGGTAAAGAAACTGCCTGCAATGCAGGAGATGCAAGTTCAATCCCTTAGTCGGGAAGATCCCCTGGAGAAGGGAATGGCAACCCACTCCAGTATTCTAGAGGAGCCTGGCCGGCTACAGTCATGGGGTCGCATAGAGTCAGACACGACTGAGCGACTAACACGTTCACCTTCATGCCAAGTGCATGAAGCCAGTCCTCTTATTTAACCCTCCCCCAAGCTCCGCAAGCATCCGTTTTACAGATAAGGAAACTGAGGCTCAGAAAGATGAAGGTTGCAGCTGGCACGTGACTGAGCCCAGGCTCAGAGCCAGGTCTCTCTGACCCCAGAGCCTGGCTCTATGACCCCCTCCCTCAGGGCCTCCCCTCTTAATATTTTTGAACATATCATCCATATGTCATAAAAGCAGAGGTCGGGGGCCGTGCCTGAGGCCTCCGCTCTTCGCCCCGGGAGGGGGCTGCTGTGGGGGTGCTGTGAGACAGTGGGAGGGGTCTTTCCTCCTGGGACAGCTGAGAACCTTCCCAGCGCCTCCCCTAAAGGACACTTCCTCTGAGAAGCCTTCCCTGCTGCATTCTCCACTGTCCGGTGTGTATCTTGGCCCCTGGGCTGCCCTCATCAGAGCCCTAACCACAGAGTGTCCGTGTGTGTGTGTGTGTCTGTCTCTCTGTCTGTCTGTCTGTGGACGAGGACTTCTCTGGGAAAGGGTGGGGACCAGTGATTCCCAGGTGCCCAGGGTGGCTCAGCAAACACCCCACGAATGTAGGAATGTCGGTGGGAGGAGGCATCGCATCACGGAGCGAGGGCCTGGCTGGTGGTCCAGGGGTGGCCAGGGCTGGTCCTCCGCCGCTTCCCTTGGCCAGAGTCCAAGATGAGGCCCTTCTCAACCCAGCTGACGCCAAGGCCTTTGGAAGCCACGTGGCCCATAGCTCACTGCCTCCCAGGCTGCAGTTTGACCCAGGGCCTGACCTGGGGCTGCCCACACTCCCGCTCAGCGCAGGGCAGCCCGGCCTTCCTCTTCTCGGGCTGAGGGCCAGATGCCAGCCCCGCCGCCCCCCTGTCCTCAGTCCGCCCACTGTCCGGGGGCCAGGCAGCTGGCAGGTGGGGCGGGACTACCCCAAGGGCCTCTGGGCAACCCGCCACCTCGGCCCCTCGTATTCCTTATCTCTGGGTTGGGCAGCCGAGGTGGCCCGTCCTCTCGAGCCTCCAGCTTGGCTCCGTGGTCAGGATGCACTTTCTGCCCCGTGGGGAGGGCGCTTGGCCCGAAGAGAGAGAGTCAGGCCCTCCTGCCTGCCCTGCCCCTGCCCCGGGCAGACCCTGGCCCGCAGGAGGCCCGTTTCCCTCCCTGAGCTTCCTGGCTGCCCCTAGGCCAATCTGGAATGTTCCCTGAAGCTGGGTGAGGCTGGGTTTGTGCGCTCAGGGCTCGCAGGGCCTCGTGGGAAGCCCTGGGAAGCAGGCGTTTCTGTCCCCAGAGCTGGGGGTGGGTGCGGCTGGAGGATGGCTTGTGCCCTGCTCTCCCGCTGGCCCCATCTGGCAGTGCCGGCTGCAGCATGTGGAAGCGGAGAGGCTGCAGCCCCCGCCCATGTCCCCCTTGGCCAGCAGCCCCCCACCCCAGACCTGGGGGGGTGCCCAGGCTCTGCTCCCCACCTCCTTCCCCCCAGGAGCTCCTGTGTGGAGTCAAGTGTCCTGGGGTCACGTCTGCTTCGGCCCCTCCTCGCCAGCGGCCCCTGTGTGTCCAGCTTCGCCTGGGGGAGAGGCTGGCCCAGGGGTCTCATGGCTGGAGGCAGCCTGAGGCTTTGGCTTTTTGTGTGTGTGTGTAGGGGTAACCTGACCCCTGCCAGCCCTCCTATGAGGACAGGAAGTGGGAGTAGGTGGGGGGTGGTGGAAGCCCCTCCCATCACCTGTGACCCCTTGCCCAGGCCTTCTTGGGGTTGATACGTGTCCAGCCACAGGGACCCCTTAGGGTACCAGGGCTCGGGCTGAGCAGAGAGGAAATCGGGGTGGGGTGGAGAGCAGAGAGGGGTCCAGGCCAAGGGAAAAGCAAGCAAAGACCACCAAGGGAGCCCCAGGTGGGACTGATGGAGCCCCACCCCGTCCCCATACTTCAGGCCACCAGGGCCTGCTAGGAGCCCCCAGGGCCCCCAACATCAGCCCCATCCAGACTCCTGTGGGCTTTTGTGAAGCTGATCCACTCAGCAACCCAGGCTCCTCCTCCTCCAGGAGGGCAAGAGGGTCCCACCTGCTGCTTTTGTGCGTCTCTCCCAGAGATCCAGGAGACCCTGGGAGGCCTCACCTCCCCAAGGCCAAGGCCCACTCCTGCCTGGGGAAAGGGCAGAAGGCTGTGGGCCCAGCACTGGCCTGGGGTCTCACTACCCAGCGCCCCCTCCTGCAGCTCCAGGGTTGGAGGGAGTTGAACATTAACCCCCTTGGCAAGTGGCCCCGGCTAAACAAACACCTGTTATCACATGTCAACAGGAGCCGACTCGATGGCTGGGCTGGCCGCTGACTGAGGCCGCAGGGCAGACCTGCCTGGGCACTGCCTACCGCGGCCAGCGTCAGGAGCTGAGCTGCCTGTACCACTGCAAGTCCAGGTCCCGCCTCTGCCTCCTGCTTACTGTGTGACCCCCGGCAAGGCATGGTCCCTCCCAGGGGGCAGTGTTCCTCTCTATATTGATGGCCTCCTGGGATGCGGGGCCACAGGTGGGGCTGGGGTCTGGAGGAAGACTGAGGAGGTCTGGACTGGACCTGGGTCTGACCAGCTCCCTTATTCAGAGTAACTGTATCTTGTTTGGCGGACGTACAGGTATCCACTCTACTAGTCTCGCGACTTTCTGTTTGAAGTTTTTCAAAACAGACATTTGGAACCACAGGGTCCTGGCTCTGCTCCTGCATGACCTTGATCAAAATGCAGCTTCTATTGTATCCCCTCAATTATAAAACAGGGAGAATTGGACTCCAAGGAACCAAAGCATCTGTTAGTTACCGATCACCATGTGTCTTTCTGATCCATGAGTTGGACACAACTCCCGTCTCCATTTTACAGAACAGGAGACAAAGGCTGGGAAATTAGGAGGCAATAGAGACAGAATTCGGCCCAAGGATGCCTGACCAGAACACTGCCCACTCACCCCACAGGTGGCCTGTCTCCCTCCCACCCCCACGCAGGCTCCTCGGGGCTGAGGGCTGGGCCCACCTCTAGTATTTCCTTGAAAGCTTCTACATTTGGCCACACTGAACTGCTCATCTTCCTTCCCGGAGGACACCCTGTCCCCTCCCATCTCCAGGACTTTGCACGCGTTGGCTGCCTCTCTGCTCTTTGAGTTTACGAACTCCTATTCGCCCCTCAGAGTCCTTAATCTTGAGTTCTCCTTGAAGCCTGCCTTGATTCCCCAGTAGAAGTGGGGGTCCCCTCCTCTGTACTCCATCAGACTGCTCACACGGCAGTCAGGCACTTCTCATGCTGAGTTGCTGTTTGTGAGGGAAGGGCTGGGGCCCCATCACTCCTGTGCCTTTGGAGTTGGCGGGGGGTCGGTTTTCATGTCTTTGGTGCTCAAGAAGGGAAGGGCGTCAAGGGAGCAGGTGGACCTGAGATCCCTGCGGAAGCAGGAGAGGAAGGGGGATGGAACAGCATCCTTTGATGAGCGGAGGGAGAAAGGACTGAAATCACCTGGTGCCACGGTAACAGCGGAGACCAGTGGAGACCAGCTCCGGCCGCTGGTGTTCTGAGGTTGGGATGGAGGGGGTTGTGATTTAGGCCCTTTGAGCAGGGGTCAGCTGGCGAGAGGGCTTCTCCCGTGGCTCAGCGGTAAAGCATCTGTCTGCAATGCAGGAGATGTGGCAAGAGCTGCGGGTTCCATCTCTTGGTCGAGAAGATTCCCCTGGAGAAGGAATTGGCAACCCACTCCAGTATTCCTGCCTGGGAAATCCCGTGGATAGAGGAGCCTGGCGGCCTATGGTCCATGGGGTCACAAAGAATCGGACATGGCTGAGAGAGTAAATAACCACCACAGCTGGCGAGGGCAGAGGTCAGAGGACATTGAGGACAGGGAGTGCCATGCAGGCTGTTGAGCTGGCACTGCTGGCCAGGCGCCACATGAAGGCCCAAGCGGTGTTCTCACTTAACCCTCAAGCCAAGTGGCAGTGTTACCCCCTGGTACAGGGAGGACAGAGAGAGCAGAGGGCTCACGTAGCCAGGAAACGTGCTGCCTCGGAGTCATGTGGGCAGCCTGGGCAGTGGGCAGGGAGTGGGAGGTCAGCTGCGAACCCAGCTGTGACCCCAGACCGGGTCATTTCTAGGGCCAGCTTTAGTCCACCTGGAGGCTAGCAAGTCATCCGTCCCTCACCCTTGTACCCCAAGAGGAAAAATGTGGTTTAACTGGCGAGAGCAGGAAATCATCTTCTGTTTGGTTTTCTAGGAGAGCGACTGCGAAGGGCCTCCTCCACCTGCCAGAAGAGGGGAGGGAAGGTAACAGCCTTGGGCTCGAGCCCGGGGACCTCTGCCAGCGGCCACGTCCAGCCCACAGCCCCAGGGAGGGCCAGGAGGAACCACAGAGCCCGATCTCCCCAGGCTGGGGGCCGAGCCCAGGCGAACCCGCCTCCCCAGGGGGCTTCAGATGCAGAAATCAGCTTTCTGTCCTAGAATGGAGCCCAGCCGCCCGGGCCTGTCGTCACAGCGTCCGAAGTCTGTCCCATCAGAGGCCAGCTGCCCGGAGGGTAACGCAGGTGTGTTTCAGGGAATAACACAGAAACCACCGGGTCGGCTCTGGTCCCTCCTCCCCACCTGGACATTTGTGTGAGGTCACTGTCACCACTGCAATCACAGGCTCACCAGGCTGTAGGAAACCCTGGACTTTTTCTTCCGCTGTCTAGAGGCGTGTTTGATTCACTTTTTCACATACAGACAAACCTGCACCCCTTGGGGCCCAGCAAACACGGGTGGGGGCCTCACCCACTCTGGGCAAAGTGGGCGGTCACCCCACATATCTGCACGATAACCTTTGGACAAAGTGCTCCCGGCCCCATGGAACCGCATGGAAATGAGGGTAAAAAGCAGTGATCGCTATTTGTCAGCAGACAGGGGAATTCTTAGGAGACGGACGCTTGCAGAATTAACCCGGGGAAGGTGGGGCCTCCAGACTCAGGCTGGAGTGACCCTTGGCTCTGTGAGCCTCACCGGCCAGCGCGGTCCTGGCTGGACTCCACCTGGAGTGGTGTTCTGGGGCCACAGCGGCCACTTGCCACCAGCCACGTGGCCTTGGGCAGACTGATTCAGCCTTTCTCTGAACTGTAGTTACTGAGCATGTACTATCCCAGCTCTGGAGGTGGGCAGGGAGAGTCCATGAGACGCCCCTACCTGAACACAGTGCCCCCTACCCGTGTTTGTCCCCCACCAGGCTCAGCTCTCTCTGGCTTTGGGAGTGCTTGCTTGCTTCCCAGGGCTCACAGACGAGGCCATCTGCTGCCATCCTGGCTCCCTTGGTTCTGTTCAATGTCCTGGCGACTCAGGACCATGACACTCTTCCCCAAACCCCATTGAAAATGCAGCTCTTCTAGCCTTGAGAGCCTGCCTTCCAACCTCAGGTGCTTGTCCAGCTACTGCTGAGCTATTGACTGCAGGAGTACCTCCAGGCCTTGGGCAACTCTACTTTCCCTGGCCAGGGGCCCACTCTTGCTGCAGACTCTTCTTCCCTAACCCGAGTGCATGCCAGCCATCTTCATTCAAGCCCTTTCCCACCCCCCTAAAGCCTCCAGCCCTGCTGCCTTCTGAGGTCCCCCACCTGGCTGAGAGCCTCCTCCCTGTGCTGAGAAGTGCCGCCACCAGTCTTCGCTCCCATGCGTTCCTACAACCCTGACTGGTACCTAGACTTCTGTGATGCTTCACAGTGGGTTTCTGCAGTCAGCTCCCTTCCCCTTTCTTGATTTCAAATCTTCTCCATGCTCCTGAAGCTTTGGGTCCCTCATCTCCTCCCAATCAGATGACCTCACCTCCTGTGCTGTGCTGTGCTTAATACTCAGTCGGATCTGACTCTTGGAGACCCCATGAACTGTAGCCTGCCAGGATCCTCTGTCCATGGGGATTCTCCAAGCAGGAATACTGGAGTGGGTAGCTATGTCCTCCTCCAGGGTGATCTTCCCAACCCAGGTCTTCTGCACTGCAGGCAAATTCTTTACCAGCTGAGTTACCAGGAGGTCCGACCTCACCTCCTCAGTTCAGTTCAGTAGCTCAGTTGTCTCCAACTCTTTGTGACCCCATGGACTACAGCACGCCGGGCTTCCCTGTCCATCACCAAGTGCTGGAGCTTGCTCAAACTCATGTCCATAGAGTCACTGATGCCATCCAACCATCTCATTCTCTCTTGTCCCCTTCTCCTCCTGCCTTGAATCTTTCCCAGCATCAAGGTCTTTTCAAATGAGTCAGCTCTTCGCCTCAGGTGGCCAAAGTATTGGAGTTTCAGCTTCAGCATCAGTCCTTCCAATGAATCAGACCTCACCTCCAACTTTAGACCGAATAGAAACCTAGTGCTGGAACTGGCTCCCCGTTACATGTACCATCTCTTTTTCTCTTGTTGCCAAGACAGACCTGTAATCCTAAGATGACCCCTCCTCACTGGCTCTGAGGAAATCACGCCCCACCGCCAGCCCCACCCTGTGGAAGTTTTGTCTCCATGGTCAGACCTGCTTGTTTGCACCGCCTTCCTATCTTCATCATTTCTACCTTCAAACGTCCTCTTCGCCTGCTCTCTCCTCAACCTGCCTGGCTCCTCCTGCAAGGGCCTCCCCAGACAGGGCTCCTGCAGGTCATGAGAACCACAGAGAGACTGCACCTGCCATTCTGGTCGGAGCCTGCTCAGGGGCTCAGACCAGGGCAGCCCTCCTGCACGCCTGAGCAGACCCAGCAGTGCTCTGCTTCCCCTTAGCAGGACAGGGTAGGTGACCCCCAAAAGACAGAAACCACTGTCCACTGCAACTGAGCAGGAAACCTCACAAATCTGACAAGGAGAAAACAGGGTCTGGTAAAATAAAAACTTTACCAAAGTTATTTTGATGAGGCTGTAGGCTTTTTACTGTCTTCCAGGATAACAGCTTTCCAACTGCTTCCAAGAACAAAAGCTTAACACCCTGGGAGAGTGCAAGGGGCAACATGCAAGAAGGCAGGTGGAGGGAGCTCGAGCAGGAGACTGCGCCCCCTTCCCAATTCTGCCCATGTAGCCTGCCCCTTCCGGAAGAGTCAAAACCCACTCTCCCTCTGGGCCCGTCACTAGCAAACACAAGCGATGCCCAAGCTCTGACATCGGGGGAGGAGGCTGGAGACCTTTTCGTCCTCCCTTGCAAGAGGGGACACACTTCCCAGTTCTGGGGTTTAGCTGGGGTCAGAGGCAGGCTTGCACCTCGCTCCAAACACCATGGGTGCACATTCACAGTCGGCACTGGAGAAACAACTCACGTGAGGACTCTGGGCGGCAGGCCCACTGGTTATGGAGAAGGAGCAACTTGCTTCAGGGCAGACAGCAGACTCGAGCTTCTGAGAGTGGCTGTGGATTTACCAGGCCACCTCTTAGTTTTTTTTGCACTGGGAACCCAAGTTCATGTGGGTATTTCAATTATTCAGGAAGTCTTTCCAGCCTGGTTGCGCCTCTCACGCTGACTGCCCTGAGAGTGGACACGGCTCACCCTGCAGCTTAACTGGCAACAGGACCAGGTGTCCACGCTGACCTACAGGTGCTGCGAAGAGGCGGTCTGGGGGTGAACAGCTTGCTCAGGGTCACCCACATGTTGCAGAGTTGGGCAAACTCAGGTTTCCTGATTCCTAAGTCAGTCTTTTCTCAACTAGGTTTTGCTACAGTAACTGGGAGAGAAAGAGGGACCCACACCAGTCCTGGATGCACCAGTTCTGTCCAGTTCAATGTGGGAAGAAGTCAGGAACCATTAGTTAACTTTCTTAGGTTCAGGAATGGGAAGGTATGCAATTTACAAGTGGTCTCCCTACTGGGAGGAACGTATGCTCACCCTGATCTGAACCAAATGGCCCCAGAGCAGGAGACCAGGGCTCGGAAAACTCAACATGCAGAGACATTGAAAAGTTTCAGAAAGTGTGATTTTTACAAATTCTACTGCAAATGAAAACCTTGTGGACAAAGTCACCACTTTGATCTTCTCAGATACAGTGAACACCGGCCAAACTGTTTTAATTTCCGAATTTATTAAAATGATTAACCTCAATACTGCAAGTGCATGTACAAAATATTTGTAAAAAATGTTTTTTTAATGAAACGTTAAAGAACTTACCTCAAATGCTGAAAAAGTCCTTTTTTTTTTCATTCTTTCAGTACAAGGAATACATTTTATCTCAAAAGTATTACAACTCAGCAAAACAATTTAAAACAGTAATTTGAAAAATGATTGAAAATTGAATA
This sequence comes from Bos taurus, assembly GCF_002263795.3. Taxonomy (NCBI): domain Eukaryota; kingdom Metazoa; phylum Chordata; class Mammalia; order Artiodactyla; family Bovidae; genus Bos; species Bos taurus. The sequence continues at coordinate 45,665,921 of NC_037356.1, forward strand.
CTTTACATATATTTCTACGATCGTTTCCTAATTCTTACAATGCCACAATCTTTACCAATCATTGCATAAGCTCAGGCTAGAAGTTTTATTGATTGCAACCTCTTCCAAGTGGTCGGCATTGTGTGGACCTGGCCGTTCCACACAGAGTCCTACAGCACAGGCAGGCCAACTCCGAGGCCCCTCACTGTAAAAACGGAAGTCAGGTTTCCCTGGAAGGCGTCGGCCACGGCTGCCGAGCGCTTGTGCACACCACCTCCCGAGGCAGTGACCGCCGGGCATCACTGCTCCGGACCCACGGGAAGGTTGGCCCCCAAAGACGGGGCCTCAGTAAAGTTAAATGTCATAAATAAGTTACTAAAGTTAAGCTTAAAAAATGGAGAAAAGTGGGAAATGTAGTATTACTTTTTCCTTTAAGACTGAAAATTCCTGAAGTGGCTATCGTTGGTATTCCAAAAGAATGGTTCAAGATGTGGTCTCTGAACCTCTTCCAGACTACAAACTAGGTGGGGTTCCCACCAATCAAGGTGACCCGCTGTGCTCCGGTGCTTCCCGGACGCAGGGTCTAAGCGTGACCTTGGCGCGTGAGCCCCCCTGCCACCCCCCACGGCCACCCAGAGACTCGGGAGTGCTGGGTGAGTCTGTAAAGTGCTCTGAGTGCTCGGGGACAGACCTGCAGGGCCGCCCGACTTCGAGAGGTGAAGATTCTAGATGGAGTGAGCCAAGGGGGTGTGAGTGGGCGAGGAGGTGGGCCACCTGACCCCACGTTAATACCTGAGGGGTGTAACTGCACCGTACAAACAGGGACAAGACAAGAGGAGACCACGGAAGTAATTCCTTCAAGGACAGAAGGAGGGGAACATTTTAAATTCAGAGAACCTTTACGAATATTACCAGTTTCTATTTGGAATCTACCAGCAATAGTTTTAAGGAACTTAACTTAAATTATGTCCCCAAGAACCCAGAAGCTGGCAGGAATCATGAAGTCCTAACAGTAAGCATTGAAGTTTTCCCATTGGACTGCTCATTACCTGCAGAGGCCTTTCAGTATCTTAAGATATGGGCTACTCTTCTAGACACTACACGAATTCCCTAAATTGATTTTACTCAGGAACACTGTATATCCGAAAGCACATGTACACATTTCCCAGAAATAGAGACCCACTGGTATCAAACACCTGCTACAGATTTATATTCTCAAATTCTTTGTCCAATGATTTGTAAAATAATTCAGAGAAATGGAAGGTTGGTATTGAACATAAAGTAGTAATCAAAAATTTGCTCATTAAGTTACTTAAAAATTAATTTCTCTTTTCAAAGTGCTTCAAAAACAAATTAAATCTGACTCCTCTTTTTTGTTTAACTGATAATATAGTAAAAAAAAAAAATCTTTGATATTTTCAAACATAAACTAACATAAGCCAAGAACTCCCACTGATGCAGTGCTTAAAACTATATATTTATAATTTCCTATTTTATTGGCATGAATATTTCTAAACTTAAAAACCTTCCTGGTAAGTTCTTTTAATTTCTTATGACAAAAATTTCTCACAACACAAATATTTACAACATATACACTGTTTTCAGTTCTTTACACTGAATTTCAAAGACGAACATTTTTATAGGTTACCACAGAACAAAAGCTGTGACTCATGTTTTTATTTCATAAACTATTATAAGTTAAAGTGAATAGTTTTTTTTTTAATATTCCTTGTAGCATTTTACAAGTGCAACAGAAAACTCGAAGACCCAAATTAAGAGAGCTGTAGTTCATTAGATAAATGTTGCTTGTTGTAGTCACATTGTTCACAGCAAATTTTTTGAAAAAATAAGCACCAATCATTCTTGCAAAGAACAATTTTATCTAAAAGGATTGAAAAGTGTTAAATACAAGGTCTTAATTTACATGACAAGCAATAAATACGCTGCATCGAAACTCACCCTGCGCACTGCTATCCTTGTACATGTAATGCACTGAAAATTAGCTGTCACGCATGTAACTGTACTTTTTTTTTTAAAGAAACCAATTTGACTCCCACCCAATGGTCTGCTATTTAACCAAGGTCACAAACAGTACACCTGGGCCAGCAAACAGTGTGAAACTGACAAAACTCCAAGGGGGAAACACCTAGCAAATAAATCAAAAAGCCAAAGATCATTGCTGGTGATATTAGCATATACTAGAAAACCTTAATATGCTGCCGCTATGATTTGTTTTAAATTATTGTTTAGTCATATATTAAAGAGCCAGTTGATGCTTTTAAAGTTAAAAAAAAAGAAACTGTGTAGCCACATTATTGGTTTCAATGTCCTGTGTGGAAAGTTGCTATCACTGTACAATTTTGCTTGAGCCTTTATTTTACAACAGGGCTTTACCTCTAACTTAGAATTGCACATAAGAAGGCTATTTAAAAAGTACAATAAAAATTTGCACAAATCAGACTTTTTTAAGAAGAGTCAGTACGCTGTACACTTTCTACAGTATTATGCTGATAAGTGAAGAGACGATAGAAGTGCTGCCACTAAAACGTTTTCAGTTGAGGAATAATTGACTGGAATTTTTTATTTCTTTAAAGTAGTTATCCCGGGTCAAGTTAAGACCAAGAGCTTATTACGCGTTAAGCCTCAAAGACTGATCTTCTCTCCTCCTGGAAGAAATGTCAATATCTATAGAGTCTTTCCCAACTATGAGCCTCAACCGCTTGGCCGGAGGCAGAGGGATAAAATCGTCTTCAAAGTCATCGTCATACTCCTCGTCCTCGTCCTCTCCCTCCGAGGAGGAGGAGTCGTCTGTGCTCTCCTCCTCGTACTGACTGTAGTCATCCACTTCCATACGTGACTCCAGGAGGGACAGGGGGTCACTACAGCACACGCCGTTTTCGTGAAGCCCCTCTGCGTACGGCCCCCTACTTTCCTCGTCCCGCTTTAGCTGGATTTTTAATTTTGTTGAACTACTGCCTGATCCTGAGTTAAATCCATTGTTAAGCTTTGCTACATAGAGGTTATTATCATTTTCATGGTCTTTACTCAACTTGATGCTGATTTTTGAAGAATTCATCCCATCACTCTCTTGGTCATTTGCCTTGCTGCTGCTGTCATGACGTCTGCGAAGAGTCAACTTGGGAATCCCGGAGTTATTTTCCAGGATTAACTGTGCGTCATACCTCGTGATCCGCCTCTTTTTTTTACTTTTCGCAGTTCGGAAGCCGTCTTTTGTTTTGAAGCTCTCTGACGTCACCATGGAAGCACTGACGGGCGAAGGGGCCCAGTCCGCGTAGCCCCCGGGCACGCCCTCCACGCCGCTGTGCTCGCCCGAGTCGGGGTGGGCCCCAGCCGCCTCTGGCCCCGCGCCGGCCCTGCCCGGGGACTCGTGTACGGGACTGGCTTCCTCTGCCTTTGCCAGCTGCCGCACCAGCTTCCCCGGCTGTGACTTCTTTTTGGACGTGCTGCTGTCGCTCTTAGGACACCTGGCTTCCCCCTTCTGTGCAGCTTCGTGGGCCAGCTCTTCGTCCGGCGCCCCGGGAGCGGGCTGCTCGCCGCCATCTGGGCAAGGTTCTGTCAAGTCACTTCTGTAGCCCTCCAGCGTATTTGGTTCAAGCTTGATGTCGGAGGTCTCCTTCAAGGTCATCCTCGTCCTCATGGACCGCCTGGTTGTGTAGGCGCAGGGGGCGCCCTCCGCGTGCGAAGGGGCGCCTCGCTCCGAGTTCTGTCTGTGCTCTCTTGCAGCGTGTCTGGTTAAGCACCCACTGGCCACCGTGGCCTCCACTGGTCCCTCTGGCTCCTTCTCTTTTTTAATGGGCAAATTTTTGTACAGAACGACTTTAGGCTCTTTCAGTACCAAGTTTCCCATTTCGAGTTTTCTAGAAGCACTCTTCGGCTCCAGCCGTTTGCAATGATTTCTTAATTTTATCTTTGATAGTAAAGGCTTTGCAGGTTTTTTCAGTTTCTTTGGTACCCTGGAATTATTTATAGGAGTTAGCTTAGATGAGGTAGAGTTGGGAGGAGCTGGAATTCTTGACATAGACTGCCTTGTTAATGTTCTGCTCTTGCTGTTCTTTTTTACACCAACTGAAGATTTTCGGTTAGAAGCTGTAAAGTTAAAAGAAAAAATAAGGGTGAAAACCAGTCTGGGTAACCCAGTAACGTTCAACAAAACAATGCCAACACCCAGACACTTAGTTGTGAAGTGTTTCAATTCCACACACAGGTGGTACACAGGCCCCAAGTAAGCTTCTGTCTGCACACAAGAGATTCCTGTAGTTTTTCTTTACATTATCCCTCTAATTTCTGCCTCTAACTTAAGAAACATCGATTCACGTTCCAGGTAAGTAAACTCAGGGTTAAAGAGTTCTTAGCACAGCAAGGACCTAGATTTCACTCTAAGCTTGTCAGGACACTAGTCCAAACTGAGGATTTCTTTTCCTGGTTTAATATTTTACTGCAGAAAATACTTGAAGTAAAGCTAAGCAAAACTAGTATTTTTTTCGTTCATAAATTCTTCTTAAACTCATCATTTAAAATGTTTCCAGAATCCATTATTCATTAACTCAAAGCATAGTACCGGACCAGTAATCCAGAACAGCAACACTAACTAAAGGGCTCCAGGAGACAAATTCCATCACGATGTCTTCAACTGAGAAAGAGATCCTAAGAACCATATACAGAATGCCAGGCTGGATGAATCCCAGGCTGGAATCAAAAGACTGCCAGGAGAAATACCAACAACCGCAGATACACAGATGACACCCCTCTAATAGCAGAAAGAGGAACTACAGCGCCTCTTGTGAGGGTGAACAGGAGCGTGTAAACACTGGCTTAAGACTCAACATTCAAAAAACTAAGAACATGGCATTCGGTCCCATCACTTCACGGCAAACAGAAAGGAAAAAAGTGGACACAGTGCCAGATTTTCTTTTCTTGGGCTCCAAAAGCACTGTGGACAGCAGCTGCAGCCATGAAATTAAAAGACTCTTGCTCCTTGGAAGGAAAGCTATGACAAACCTAGACAGCATATTAAAAAGCAGAGACATCACTTTGCTGACAAGCTATGGTTTTTCCAGTAGTCATGTACCGATGTGAGAGTTGGGACTATAAAGAGTGAATGCTGAAGGATTGATGCTTTCGAATTGTGGTGTTGGAGAAGACTCTTGAGAGTCCCTTGGACAGCAAGGAAATCAACCTGGAACATTCACTGGAAGGACTGGTGCTGAAGCTGAAGCTCTAATACTTTGGCCACCTGATGCAGAGAGCTGACTCTGGAAAAGACCCTGATGCTGGGAAAGATTGAAAGCAAAAGGAGAAGGGGATGACAGAGGATGATGGTTAGATAGTATCATCGACTCAATGGACATGAAGATGAGCAAATCATGGAGGACAGAGGAGCCTGGTGTGCTGTAGCCCATGGGGTCTCAAAGAGTTGGACACAACTTAGCAACTGCACAAGAACCACATACTGTCACTCCCAGTAGCTATTTACCCCAAATATCGCACTGCTGAAACTGTTCTCTTCAGGGCTGTGAGCACCTGCAGAGACTCTGAGGCTGCAGGGTTTAGTTCACCCCATCCCTCCAGTGACTGCCCGCTGCCGACTAGACTGAGAGAAGGAAGAGTGCACAGCTGGAGTCACATTCTGGGGATGGGGGGGGAACCCAAATTCCTTCTTCTGGACAAGGATCCCAAAAGGCTATAACAATCCCTGTGGGGACAAAACCTGGGAACTAATATGACAGCTGAAGGGCTTCTCAAAAGGCTTACTTGTGACTCAAGGCTAAGTTCCCTCCATGGTGAACCTCTTACCCTGCCTTCTGTTTTTCTCTCTACTTACACATTGGATCTGTTATAGTGTTTTACAGGAGCCCTTTTCTCCATGACTTCGTCTGCTTCCCATCCCCCACCTGAAGACCTCTTCCCATCAAAATACCTCTTTAAATCATTCACTAGGGATGTTGAGGTGACCAAACTAATACTCACCACCTCTTAGGAGAAAACAGAGAATGAAAACTAGTTTACTACGGCTAAGCCCAGTACACTTCCCAACAAAACTATCATTCATTCCATGCTGGGGGTCACCCAGGGCAACTGCTGTTCCTTCTGCATGGCTGAGCAAGTTAGGTTACCATTAGGTCATTTTTATTGAGAGAGGAGCAAGAATGTCTAACAGAATTCCAAAAGTATCAGGCCACCAAGAACAGAAGTCTCTGTACTAAGGAACTGGTTCATAAGTGGCTTTGGGATCTCCAAACCAGCAGAATCCCAGGAACAATATCCCCTGACTGAACTAAGAACACACTTCTCCCTGCAGGCTGCCACCAGTGAGGCAACTTATTCTTGGAATAGTAGTAGCAGTAAAGTTTGGCGCCACTCAACTTGAGAACCATCATATCATGAATTGGAATTACCCAGAACTTGCCAGAAATTATTTTTAAAGTATAAGGATATCCAGGGAATCCTTTTGCTAAAGGATTTCTTTATGCTTACAAGGCTTCCTACAAGGTGAGTGGAGGTGTGTTTATTGATGGAAATGCACCAGTGTTCTGGTGTTTGTCCTTCTCAATGTGGTTGCTGGGTGACCTCTCCATGGCTCTTCCAGCACCATTCTATGACCAAGCTTCACGGTTCTTGTTTCAGACCTGCAATCACCCCTCTGCAATGATTACATACTTCTTGTATCCTTGACAGCAATCCCCCTGAAGTTTGGATCCAGTTTATTGCCCTCAAGAGCAAGCTCTGGCCATCTCTCTCACAGCCTCCTTGCCATGAAAACCCATGAAGACTTTTCAGTTGGGACCTTTGCTGTTTCTCTGCAGGAGACACTGCTAGCCACTCTTCTTCCTGAGCGGCCCCTCTCCTTGGCTGTTCACGATAGCCGTCCCCTGGCTGTCTCTCTGTCCCTGGCAGTCTTCCTCCACCTGCCCTGTGGCCTGCACTCCGCAGGCCTCTGTGTCCTAAGCCCCTTCAAAACTCAGTCTCCCAGGGATAAGCGGCCCCTCTGTCCGGGCTGTCCACACTGACATGCTGGCAGTCCCCATACAGCGTTCTCTAGCCCAAATCCCTCCTTAATTAGAGATTCACCTCACCAGATGGCCCCGGGACCTTGGTCTCCCTCTAAGGTGGTCTCCCAAGCCCCTCGAAAGCCAACATGCCCAAAGGGGGCTCGCCACCAAGCCTCACGCTCCTCCTCCTGTTCTCCATCTGGTTCACCGCTGGCACCAGGCAGTCAGCTGCCTGAGCAGCAACGGGGAGATCACCCCTGATGCCGGCCGCCACATCTCCAAGAGTCCACTTCTGCACTGCTGCCGGACCCACCTCCCTCTCCATTCCCAATGCCACCGTCTCCTGCCGTGACTCTGGCGCCGGCTCCCACCTGTCCCTGCCCCTACTGCTTCCCCAGCATTCCACTCCCCACTACATAGCCCAGGGTGATTTTCCTAGGACTTTCAGTCACTTCTGGGCTTGAAACCTTCCCATAACCTAAGACCTAAGAATAAAGTCCAAAATTTTCAATTCCGGTCACATCCCTTCTATTCCAGCTTTGATGACTATTGACTCAAATCCTACACTGCTCTTCACGTCCTCATCTGGGATGTTCCCTCTGCTCTGAGTACGGTCCACTTGGCCAACTTCTCATCCCATTTCAAGACTCAGCTCAGCAAACACCTCTCTCAGGAAGCCTTTCATGACTTTCTGGACAGGTTACCCTCCTATGACTCCTCATGGCAGCTGAGGTTCTCCACACTCGGCACTTCCTTTTAAGCCCTGGATGAACCTCACTTGTGTGGTGATTCTGAATCTGGGCTCTTCCCGTTGCACTCCTCCTTCCAGGAGGCTGTTAGCTGACTGCAGTGAACCACTTACAAAGCCCTTTAGTACGTTTGTGTTCTAAAGAGCACAACAGAGACTGTAGGCGATGCTATATCTTACTGCAGTAGAGTTCACTTACCTATTTATGTATTTATCGGTGTATTCTCATTTTGTTTGAAAAGCATTATCTTATCAAAAGCCCAGCTCAAAGGTGTGCTCAAGTCAAAGGACAGAAATAGCACAGCTGGTGAGACAACTGTGAGCAACGGGACTAAGTGCCCAGGGCTCTTCACCGTCCCACAGAGGTGCTGCTACCCTCTCTTGCACAGGGAGTGCCAGCAACAGCAGGCTGAAGGCGAGGCGCTGAACTAAGAAAAGTCTGTCAAGAGACTGAAGATCCCGATATAGCGGAGGCGGGCAGGGTGGTGCTCCCCTGGCTTCAGCACTCACACACTGTGTGGTACCCTTCCCTTGTGGGGGCAAACCCCAACCGCATTAACCTGGACAGTGATTTGAGGTGGAGACACACACCCTTAGCTGTTAGTATATACTAGGTACAGTGCAAGATGGCCAAATTAGTATGACCTGAATCCTAATAAGCATTCTTTGAAGTAAGAGCTATTACCCCAAATGAAAACCAGGTGCACGTGGACTCACGTGCCTGTCAGGAGTGTCCATTTGGTAAGCGGCAGAGATGGGATTTGAACTGAGGTTTGTGGCTCGATGTTGACCACAGTCACGTGGCCTCTAAGGCACACCACAGAGCCATTATGGGGCCAGTGCCAGCTCCTGGTAAAGGACCCACGGTATGGCTATCGTGGTGACTTCAGGATGTCCTCAAAATCATCAGGCAGCTCTGCGTGGGGTTCAAGAATGACAGCCAGAAACAAGCGCAGTGAAAAAATGCCAAAGCACCCCAAAGGTTTGGGCTGGATCCATGCTCTGCCCTGGAAGAGCCTCAAACATACACACAGTGGGACCAAAGGAACATGAGGCCACACACAGCTCGAGATGTTCACAACATGGGTCTAAGGACTTGAGTTCCAGGAATTTACAGGCACCACAAGCAGGCTCCGCTTCATGGGACCACCACGGGCACGTCTGCCTGAACAGGGTACTGGAAGCATTAGGAAGCAGCCTGTAGGCTCAGCAGAACGGAGCATTCAAACTCACTAGAGATGTCTGTGGCGGGAGAGAGAGGCAAGTGGTGGCCCAGTCCATCTCCAGGATGGGTGCTCCTTAGTCAAGCTGAATGAGATGATTCTGCTGGGGGGAGTCCTCTGGGACTTGCACTCACACCCTGAGGCAGCACTGTGGGGAGTGGCCCAGCCACTGAGGCACAAGAACCAAAAAACCCTGAATCGTCTATTAAGAGCGTATAGTTCAGGTCTGTGGACTCATTCTGTGAACATGGCTCTCTTGTCTCCTCTCTGGATGCTAAAGCAAACAGTCAACTTGTGGTTCTTGAGAAGATTCCACAACAGGAGCTGCATGGAAGGAAGAAGTAATTTTTCTTCCAACTAGGCAAAAATGTTTCTTTAAGAAGAACATGTATGTTGTTCAAAGAAAGCAGTTCCTCTCCAGCTGTGAGCTGCTGAATTCTAAGCAAACCGCAGGATAAGATGGGTACCTCCTATTTGTACACTTGAGGTTCGCCCATGCTGCCCAGGAGAAAGGCTGGACAGCTCTGGCCTTGCACCCACTGCAGACTCAAAAGGTCATCCTTTCAACAGGTAGAGGAGCATGGTCAAGACACAAACACCAAAAGAAATACAGCCTAAAAGAACACTTGGAAGAGCCTTAGAAATATTGCTACAAATATACTTAGTGAACAAGGTTCTCAGAGACGGCTGGAGTGAGCCTCGAGCTCCTTCAGAGCCCCTGGCCACGTCCAGTAACTGTCTCATGGCCCTCACAGTTACTTACGCCAACCCTTGATTAACTCAAGACAGCCATTCTGTAGAAAGGTAATCTGAATACAGGAAGCGCCCTAATATGAGCAGCCACAGTAAAGTGCTAGTTCTAGTCTGTAATGCTGAGACCACTGCTCAAAGGATCACCTGCCCCCTCCAGCCTTTAGGAAGTGGCAGTCAGCTCCTCAGTTACTGTGCGCTGGCTGGGTTCTGGAGCTGAGGCCTGAAGTCCCTGACAGAAGGGCCTGAGCTCTCTCTTTAACAACAGCAGACTTTGAACACATACTTGCTTTATTAACAAATATTCCTGAGATGGTCACATAATAGAACACTCAGCACCTTCCAAAATTTTTTTTTTCCATTTTGATCTTTTAAACTAAGTGGTGTACTGAGTTCAGTATCTGTACATCAGTAATAGAGTTAATGCATCAGAACACAAAACACCCCCACCAACGTCACGAGCCATGTGGACAGTGTCGGGGCCATCTCTACTTGCGGATGGCGGCTCACTCCTAAGTGTTATCATGTAGACACTTATTAAAAGGGGCTTCAGAAGTCTCCAGTTTCACCAAGGAACCAGACTCAGAAAACAAAATGTTGATTATGCTGCATTTATTATTAAAACCAACAGTCAACAGTGAATGACAAACTAACTGCTCTTTTTGTTTCACTTTGGACGTTAAAGACTGAAGAGGAACAGCACTGCCTTCCACTCTACAGAGGTCAGCCCTGGCCTCCGACTCCAGCAGCAGGCTGATTCGGAAACTCATGGCAGTGACGTTCACCATCATGGGAGACACCGTCCCTTCTCTCTGGGACTTTCTGTAGTGGAGAGCACCCAGAGGTGGGTTGAAAACATCAGAAGACAGGAAAGAGAGTCTAAAATAGTCAGACCTCAGAGGGTACTTACTGCTCAGAAGTATGTACAGACATTTATAGTGCTAAAATAGGCATATTCTGGGGACTATCAAGTTAAAACTTTAAAATTTTATTCCTATCAGAGACAAGAAAGACTGAAGAGCCTACTGCTTTAGTGGCCACTAGAGCAAACTGGTGTCACCCAGATGAAGATCAGCAGCGATCAGAATGGTTCCAGGATGTCAAAGCTCCACAAACATGACGTGTTTTCTTATGCTCACTGGGGATTTCTTCTTTCTTTTCTCTTTATTCTTCATTCTCTTTTTCCAGTTTCCATTAGGTCTTGCCCCCACAAGCCACTGGGATCTTAAAGCTTGTCCCTTTCTCCTTTCCATCTCTCTTCCCACTTTCGGCAGTGGCTAGGACAACTCATCACAGTACAGTGACATTCAAACTGCTGCTCTACCACAACTCTGAGTCTGGGGACTGGTGGCTTGGCGAACTGGGTCAGTTCATTCTGAAAACGGCAAGTGGGCAGTAAAAAGGTGGAAGCCTTGAGGCCAGAAGCTACGAGCCCCCAAGTCCACCATCCCTGCTAGCAGACTGGCCAGCGCAGAACACGCAAGCGCCTGTGTGCTGCTGCCCCGTCCTCTGGCTTCTCGCAGACCTAACAACACCGTTACAGAGAAACTCACACCGTGAAAGCTTTCTGTCAAACATATGATGACCCTGGAACACATGACGAAGAAATTTAATGTCCTGTTACCAAGTATATTCAAGAAAAGTAGACAATTGAGTACCATCTGGAATCTGGAGGCATGATACAGACTGCTTTGTGCTTGAATCACTTCTAGAACCTTGCAGTGCTGGTGAAGTGCATGAATCCCAGGGCTGCTCTCAATGTTCAAAAGATCAAAACTACTAAAGCATGCTTTAGAAAGCAAACTCTGTGAAAATACTTAAAAAATAAAAAAAGACACGCTTATGGAACCTCCCCTACTTACTTGCGTCGTTTCTTCCCTGAGTGGTGTCTGCGTCAGTGTTGGAGCTGACAGACTGACTGTCTGAGTTTTTGCTGCTGTCACCTAACTTTTTAAGCCTATTTAAACGTTTATCTGTTTCTCTGAGTCCGTATTTGCTATTGATAACAGGAGCAGGCGCAGGCAGTCCCACTCTGGATTTAAAAGCACCAGTTCCCCGTCTGAAAAAGAAACAGCACAGGTTACACAAACAGCATACTCACTGCCGTCAGCCTGGTTGCTGAGAGCACCTGTCCACATCACATCAGCAGGTGAGATGAACGGATGAGGTTTAATTACTGCAAGCTGCCAAGTCTAGGACTCTCGAAATAAATATGGAGATAAAATTAATGCCCCAAAGACTTAAAACACTTTGTTATGACTATTGTCAATCACTTGAGAAGGTATTGGACCTGCAGAATTTCAAGTGTAGGTAAAAATAACCCACCCGTTAATTATATCCTAGCTTTGTTCTACATAATTGAACACTCCATTGCTGAATATTGAGAATGAAGAAATTAAAAGAGAAACTAGAGAATTTCCATAAACTAAGTCATTACTTAGAAGATAACGTTAGATACAAATAAATTCTAACTGAAATTGTGTATTAGGAAGGCTAGGCTATCTTAGTGAAAATCTCATTTCTGGAGTAATGAAAACTGTAAAATTCCTCCTTTAAAGTTACTGGATGAACATCATTAACAAAATGTTACTAAATAACAGACATTAGAAGACCTGTTTTTACCACTAGCTAAGATGATTTGTAACCTGCTTTGATTATTCCTATTGTTGTTTAGTCGCTAAGCCACGTCCAACACTTTTGTGACCCCATGGACTGTAGCCCTCCAGGCTCCTGTCCATGTGATTTCTCAGGCAAGAATACTGGAGTGGGTTGTCATTTCCTTCTCCAGGGGATCTGCCTGGCCCAGGGATCAAACCTACCATGTCCTGCATAGGCAGGTGGGTTCTTAACTGCTGAGCTGAAGAGAAGCCCAAGATGGGCCATACTTCCTTACAAAACAAATGATCATGGGTGGAATTATCTGGAAATTGATTTTTTAAAGTAAAATGACTATTCATCTGCTTCTCTGCTTCCTTGATTTCTTCTTTTTAACTTATGACAGTGATATGTGCTTGCTGCAACAGGTGAGACCATCCCTGGCTCTGCCTCCCCAAAGCGGAAGTTCCCCGAGCTTCCCAGCCGTCTCCACGTGCATAGCTCCGGCACCTGTGTTAACCACCTGCCAGCACCTCATCTGCTGCTCTGCCGCGAGCTGCACACCTAGACCCACTGCTGTTTCTCCTTAAGCAAAAAGAAACCCCAAATCGGTAACACCACACACTCCACTCAGCAGGCAGCTCTCCTCCTTTCCTCCCACCCCAGCTCTCTTATCGCTTTATTGTGCACAAGCACTTCTGAACGCAACATGTTTTGAAAGCTGTACCTTTTACACAGACTAAACGTATCACCATCTACTCAAGCACTGGATGTGATGACTGAAACCTGTAGTGTTTTGGTGTCTGCCTGCCACCATGAACACTGCTGCTACACTGCTCTTGAAACCAAATCCATACTAGCCAGTGTGCTATTTCCACAGGACAGATTCTTCCATATGGAACTGACTGCCAGATAAGAGGGTGCTATTATTTTGAACAAATATTGCCAGAGTAAGTTCCCAAAAGGCTAAAGCACTTTACAGCCCTACTGACATTGTGTGAGGGCCGGTCTCTCCATATCCTCACCCGCAGCACGGGGTGTACTTGTCAATGTTACCGATTTGACGGTGAAAACGAGTATCTCGCTATTGTTTTACTTACCTCGTTCACAGCTATCATTTTCTGTGTGGCATCCTCCATACCCCTCTTTTCTCCAGTGGAGTCTATCTTTTCTTTATGAGCTCTAGGAGCTTTGTGTCCCTGGGTTATTAACGTGGCCGTATGTGTGCTTTTTCCTCCCTTCCAGTTTATCATTTATCTAACTTTTGCTTTTGGCTATTCAAAAATGTTCATACTCACCATTTCTTATACTAACTTCTTTCAGAAAATTCCACTACTAAGTTTAGACATATAAGTCTAAAATTTTTCTAATCATTTTACCTAATTTTTAAATTTAAGATTTTAATCTATTTGGAATTTATCTTGTATATGGTATGAGATGGGAGGTACGCTTGGTTTTCTTCCAGACCCATGATGAATTATACCACCACCTTTTGTTAAAGAAATCATCATTTCCCTACACATGGTATTAAGATTTCATACACACCGAGCTCCGCTTCATGTCCTCTTATCTATTTGTTCGTATCTGAGCCAGTATCATTAGGTTTTGAACACAATTATTTCACAGAAATTTTTAATACCTATTAAAGCAAAGTGGCCCTAGTATACTGCAAAATGCGGTCACCATCAGACATACTCTCATACACTTTAAAATACTTCAGTCCTTCATATATTTATCATACTTTAAAATACTTTGGTACTTCATATTCTTCAATCCCTCACTAGATTTTATTCTTCAAATTCTCGAGAGTTACATTTGCACTATTTACTGATGAAAAGTATTACTACTGTGTCAGGATGGTTACTGCCCAGAAGCATGCATCAAATATCTTTTGGACACTGCACCCATGATGTCAGGGCCTTGTAAACACTGCACTCTCCCATCTTCACCGGGCCCCTGTCTTTACCCTTCAGCAGCCAGCACACCACGTGTCCCTTCACAGCACTGCTCTCACAGCTGGCACTGTGCTAGCCTCGTTTACCCTGCCTGGACGAGGTTTAACATGAGAACTATTCAGTAACTAGATGATGAGTAACTGAATGAGTTCCTTTGACTGGTCTCATTCTCTCACCTAATTTCTGGAAAGGCAGAAACAATTTGTTCCTGAGGATTTCAAGAATATTCCCAGACAACCTTTAAATCAAACTCTCCAATAGTCTGATAAAAGCCGTGCCTACTGCTCCATATGAGCCTTTCCATTTAAAAGCGATTTGCACTTTTCTATTTATTCCTTGTACTAACCCTGTCGAGTAGGCAGGATCAGCCCACCTGACCTGCAAGTAACAGTCTCAGGGAGAGCTAAGCTGCCCAAGGAACATGATGGCACGTGCAGTCCTGAACCAGTGGCAGAGCTGTCTCACGGCTGGTGTGGACTCCTGTGTATGCAGTTACATTGTAGGAAGACTCCTAAACATATTCAGCGTATCATTTGCTCCATTCATTCATTCACCAAACAGTTATCAAGCACGTAGTCATTACTACATGTGAGGTACTGTTTTGGATGCTAGCAACATAGCAATAAATGAAAAAGATAAAAATCTTTGCCTTCATGGAACTTACATTCTAATAGGAAAATGACCAGAAACCACAAAATACCTTTACACCTAACACCTGAATATTAACTGTGTGTTTTACGTACTTCTTGTGAGATAAATGTGATCCTCACAGCAACCCTGTGATACCCTAGTGTTATCTCCATTTCATAGATGGTGTAATTAAGGCACCAAAGCAGCTAAGCTGCCCAAGACCACACAGCTAGTAAACTGCAGAGTCCCAGGATCCCAACGTAGGGCGCTGATGTCAGGCCTCAGGTCGGGCTATGCCATGCTGTCTCTGCACAGTGGCTTAAAGCGTTATTCGACTGTAATTAAACGACTTTGTGGGTTAAAGGGTCTTTTTGTGGACTGGTCTACGATTCAACCAATGTCTGAGCCATTTTTTTAATTTATAAAAAGATAAATTGTATCCCCCCACACTCCCAACCCCTCCTTTCCTGCCATCCTTTCAAGTCAAGGGCCTGGGAGCTGGGAGAGAAACCGCTGGGGCTGTGCCACGGCTCCATGCCTCTGCTCTCACGACACAAGAGACCTCTGGCTGCCCAGAAAGGAGAGAAAGCCGAGCTCTGGGGAATCAGCATGTTTCCCAAGGCCAGGAGGCTGGCAGCTGGGTGTCCACAACGAGAGAAACAGCACCGCCCCCTATCTGCTCCCGTGTGCAAAAAACATGAAGCGGCGAGAGTGCAGGCTCTGAGTCAGGGTGAGGTGGGTCTCTGCACCCGCAGTGTCCCACTCTACTATCCTCTCCCAGGACGGCCGAGGACTGAATCCAGGAGAGTAAAGCACCCGGTACCTCACACAGCACGTAAAACGGGTTCAGTGGATCTACGTGTGCTCACTGAAGAAGAATGTATATATGTATACACACACGTATAACTGAATCCCTGTGCTGTACAGCTGAAACTAACATGATACTGAGAATCAACTATATTTCAATTAAGAAACTAAAACAATAACAAAACCGAATCCAGGAGTGCTCCCCCTGTGGCTATGCCAACCCAGACAAGCCAGTGAAGCTGCCTCTGCGAGCTCTACAAACACGTTGCCACCAGATGAGCAGTGTGGACAAGGAGTCCCGCTCAGTCAGACTTGGGGGGTTTCCACAGGAGCCGTCCTGATGTGTCACAAAAGGAAGTTCCTCATCAAGCAGTAGGACTCAGAAATCGCGAAGAGCACGAACATCAAAACACAGGACTTCCAGAAGACACAGCCTGGGGTCTTTAAATGAGTATCAGTGGCGACTCTCACCTGCCGCTTTGGAGCAACCCCACCCTGGAACTGTGTGTGCGTGTCTCCCACTCTCTCCTGAGCATATCTGTATTCTGACTCACTCAACAGGGTAACAGCTGGGAACGACTGTAACATATTAAAAGGCCAGGCACTGGTGCCCCTACATAGTTCTGTCTTCTTTGGTTTTGCTCCTGTCTGCTGTCCTGGGTGTGATGCTACGGGACACAGACGACTATCCCTGCCATCTAAATGATGAGAAGACGGCGTACACTCATTCTCACAATCATCAGGCATCAATCGATACTTTACCTTTCACAAGTGTAACACTCGCAGAACTCATTGTTTTCTCCAAAAAACCCATCTCCATAATAACAAGAAATTTCTTCTCCAGGTTCAATATCTCTTAGGGCCTTCACACATGCTGTATCTCGACCAGTTGACACAAACTGAAATAAAATGAACTCATTAAGAAACGCATACCTGAAGCAAAGACAAAATACTTGAGATAAAGTATTTTTTATGCTTACCTTACAGTTAGGTCTGCAATCTGAAAAATGTCCAAAAGATAAAGTCAATTAACTGTAGATAAGATCTGAAACACGAACAATTATAGAAATCTGAAATAAGCTTTCCACATAATTTTCCCAACTTTTGATAGAAGTTTTTGATCTCGAGTTAAACTACAAGAAGACTTATTTTCATAAGTTTGTGCAAAAACAATTTCCATTTCCAACCCTCTTTTAAAGGAAGACAGTTAAGGTTACTCTCAGTTATAGCAGCGCTACCCAACACTAGAGCTAACACCTCAGAAACAGAGCTTACCATGGTTTATAAATGCAGCAGGACCAAGCCAGAGCTGAGCACAGTTTTTCCTTGTGGAATACATGACACTGAAGTCGTTTTCTCCATGTCTAAGCAGCATGTTCTCCTCAATTTCTGAAAGTTCGGCAATACAACCCACCAGTAATTCTATTTTGTCATTTCGTTTCCTATTTAAAATATGTGATGGTAAAAATTACTAGTAATTATAAATAATAAGGCTTCTTTTAATAAAATAAGCCTGTCCAATAAATACCAGGAATTGAGAAGACCTAGCTGTGCATGTTTTAACTGACTCATGCTGACCACACCTGGATAACCTCTCCTCTTCCCTGGAAGCCCCCCAGCCTCGCACAGCTGCCTGATCCCTACAGGAGACCAGGAAGGCCTGCAGGCACCGTGCTACCTACACCTCAGAAGCCCCTGTGCTCTGCAGGCAGGGAGGACTCAGAAAGCCGCTGCACTGAGCTCAGCTTGCTGACCCTGGAGAAGGACACAGATGAGCAGCAGCAAAGGGTCAGGAGCACCCAGAACTGGGGTGCCACCCCCTGGAGCACCACCAGCCAAATGCAGTGCGAGCCCGTCACGCACCAATCTAGAGGCTGTGGGAAGAAAGGCAAGTGGAACTGGTCAAAGTACTTTCAGCAGCATGTTTTAACCCAATACAACCCAAATGCTATTTCAGCAGGTCAGCAGTGTGAAATACGAGTGAGAAACGCAATATAAAATCTGACATGTTTATCACAGCTGCAGCACTTCTCAACTCATTAAGACCAGCCACATTTCAGAAGTCCAATAGCCACGCATGACTGGGGCCACTGTCCTAGATGGTGCAGTCAGAACCCAAGACCTCAAACCTCACACCCACCTGCCAGGCAGGGAGCCACGAGAGCCCAGCAGCAGGCTGGGTACCATCCCATGGCAGACAGACACGCTCACTCACGTACATACACATTTTTCCCAAGAGGCCAGGAGTCAGGCTCTTTAACATTCCATTTTCAGGTAACTGACCCTAACATTTTTGCTATAAAAAATGTCGGGGGTCATATAAGAGAGAGGCTACAGGTTTCTTCTGGGGGGTAAGGCAGGGAATAGGCATTCTTCTTTATAATGAAGAAAGATATAACCACATACTCTCTTTCCTGTATGGCTCTCACCCCTCCTACCTGGGGTCACCTTCACTGCATGTGTTTGAGCTGGCACACACACGTATTTTCAGCAGGCAATGTGCTAATCAGTTTTTACACATGAAAGTCCTTGGACCATTAGAACTTCATATGTGACCTTTCTTACAGGCCAGTGAAAGACTGATTCTGGAAGCTAGGTAATCTAACCCCACAACCCCTAACCTTTCAGCAGTCCCTGAGCAGGCATCCGGACTTGTTAAGAGGAAAACACAAACCACTTGGCTTAGAGGTAGGACCTGGTTCAACTCAGGCTTCCAACTTCACCACCGTCCCAACCCCAAGTCACTGGGCTGAGGCGCTGGCCCTGCACTGGCTCCTTTAGGGCGAGCTCCGGTTTTAGCCCTTCCCACGCTTTCTTAGCACAGGAATGGTAATTTGAGACAGAACTTTAAACAAGATTATTTTATGGGTTTACACTAGTATAATAGTTACCACTCTTTCGTTGCAACTATTTTGGCTCCATTTTGTTCTGAAGAGTATCTATTACAAGGCAATATTTCAAATCCACTGTCAGTTGCAAACATTCGCAAATAAATAAATACCTAAAACAGAAAAAAATTTTGATACTTACTTCACACTAAATTATTTACCTTGCTAGACTCTCAGAATTATAAAAGCAAACCACCACCATCAATGAAAAAATTTAAGATTAAGTAACAAATATTGTTATTTCAAAATTTCACGTATTTGTATACTTGGTGACTTGGCTATGTTACTCTAAAAGTTCACAGAAAGTTTCACTTCTAGACAACGAAGTCTTCTCTATGGATAGTCATAAATTAAGGTATTATTAGACCTTCATATTAATTAGTTTTATGAAAACTGGATTTAAAATGTCAGTGTTCACTAAAATTTACATTTTAGTTTCCTTTAATCTTATCCAAACAGAGAAACATTAATTTTTTCAATAAACTCACATGTTCCTTGAATAATTTCTCCTGCATTTTGTTCTTGTTGAGAAAATAGTGCCGTGCCCATTCTCCTGAAGTCAGACATTTGAAGGCTTTCTCCAAGTGCTCATCTTTCTTAAAACGTTCAATTACTTCTTTGAGTTCTTCCTGCCTTCCTTTAATAGGCCGAAATCTGAAAGAAATAAAAACAACAACTTTAGTTATCTTCCATCATCCCTGGGCCACTGCTAAAAGATCTTGAGAAAAAAGTAACCTAAAAATAACAGCCAGACCTAACAAGAGAACAGTAAGTAGTCTGGATAACGAGTACTAAAGTAATACTGATCACCAAGAAATACAACTTCCCTTCCTCAAACTGCACTTTAGTATTTTTATTTCAGTGTTATCTCATTAACCAAGAGGTGACCAGGTGATTCAAATGAAAGCTAATTCAGACTTTTAACTGTCACCCAACTTGGGAGGTACAAAACGAGAGATCTAGGATAGAGTTCATCTAACCGAGTTGGAAGGACAAGAATTTTTTAAAACATGCAAAATCAAGCCAGAAGAGTGCAGGGCACTGAGCTTTAGAAGGAGGATGAAGTAAGAAAAATTATGCCATAAACAAAAACACCCTCCATGTACAGTTAGAAGAACCCCGAACTAAGTCTCCTGACAGGCCCTGAAACACACCTGGATGGATGTTCTACCAGCCACGTCAAAGGAGTCTGTGATAACTGCATTCCAAGAACAAAAAGCGTGCAAGAGTACAACTTGAGGGGTGGTGCTGTTGTGGTGGTGATGAAGGAAAAACTGCTGGGGTAAAATTTCAGAAGGCATCTTCGTAAAATCAGCTATGACGACTTCAGAACACTACATGGCCAGGCATGTCAAACACAGGATACAATCCTGGCCCAAGTAAAACTTAAGTTTTACTCATTTTAAAGCCATGTTCTCAATGAAATGTGCACTACGATTAAAAGTTCTTGGAGCTTGACTTCAAAATTTCTTCTCAAGTTAATGTAGTTTATTTTAAAGCTTTTTAAAAAATTAACAGCCAACAAAAAAAAGGAATTACAGACTGCTCTTCAAGTAAAATACATTAAGATTCAGTACGATTTTAAGCCACAATATTTCACCAAGCATTATTTTTAGGTGCTGTGCATACAGGTGCTATGGTGAAAAATACAAGCTAGACGACGTGGCTACTGTTCTACGGAAAACTTTGCTGGGATTGAAAGACGTATTCGTGCATCAAACAGAGAAGCAAGGATCAGTGTGCAAATACACATTCATGTGGTGCAAACAACACTGCTGCAGCACTTCACAGTGCGGAGGTTATAACTAAAGCATGGTTTGGGGTTGACACTGGTATGGACAAGGAAGAAAGTGGTGAATTTAGATTTCTAAAGAAAAAACAGACTATTGCTAGAGGCAGGAAGGAACCAGGAGGAGGAAGGCAAAGGAGAGAAATTCTAAGCCGAGGACCTTAGCAGAAATTCTAAGGCTTGATTCAAAGAGATGACCAGGGCTGAGGGAGTCAGCTGGCGAGCAACAGGACAAGGAATGTTACAGAACAAGGAAGGGCAAAGATGCGAGGAAGAGAATAGGTATAATACAATTTACTGGGCAGGATCTTCAGAGGCCTTCAGGTGGGTGAGCACACTGACACCTCTAGAAACTCACGAGCCCCAGACTCCAGGGTTAGGAAGCTCTCGCGACTCCTAACAGAAGGATCCAAAGGAGCTCTAGAGATAGTACATGAAGAAACAGTGCCCTATTTTATTTCCCATTTCAATCAGTTAGCACACCAGCCCTCACAGACAGATGGGTGCAAGTCCTCTGGACAATTCAGAATGTCTTTAACTAGACTGTCAGACTATGATGTCAGGGAATGACTAAAATGCAGATCTGCAGAACTGTGATAGTATTCAAACTTCCACACAGTTACAGTATTAAACTACTTTTGAATCGCGGCCATCACAAGTGATTTTGTCAACACTGGGTTTCACTAAGAAACCCAAACTCAACCCTTCCGGCTGCAACCCTGCACTGTGGGGTTACGTGCACAGGAAGGACAGATAAGACCACTCAGCAGCTGTTAGCTGAGGCACACCACTCCAGGCAATACCAAATGATGGGAAACAGAAACTCACATTCTGCACAGTAAAGAGAAAAGCAAAAGTTCCCTCTGAGCAATAATACATGATGTTAAGTGATGGGGCCACAGCAATCGTTACATGTTCAATGCAGGACTGACCAATGGCGATACCTATAAAGTAACTGCATGGCTGCACACATCAGAGTCAGGACTATATTCACCTCAAAATCTTAAGAACATGACAAAAAATAAGTCACAGACCTGGAACAGACACCAGCAACTCCTGACAGGCTTCATGTGCGCTCTCCACGTTCTGAAACCTGCTATCTGAAGACACCTTTCAGCTATCCTTTTGTTTACTCTTTGCTTGTGATGGAAACCCTGAATGCTTATTGGAAGGACTGATGCTGAAGCTGAAACTCCAGCATTTTGGTCATCTGATGAGAACAGCTGACCCACTGGAAAAGTCCCTGATGCTGGGAAAGATTGAGGGCAGAGGAGAAAAGGGCCATCAGAGGATGAGATGGCTGGATGGCATCACCAACGCAATGGACATGAACTTGGGCAAACTTCAGGAGATGGTGAGGGACAGCGAGCACTGGCGTGCTGCAGTCCATGGGGTCACAAAGAGTTGGGCACAACTGGGCAACTAAACAACAAAAACAACACGATGCCAGACAATTAATATGCTAAAACCAACACACAACCACCACCTCTTGAGTTACTAATATATTGTACCTTCCACACAACCTGTGACTTTCTTTTCCGCTTTCCTGACTTCTACTGCCTCAAACACAAACAAACCCCCTAACTATCCCCTTGCTGCCCACTGGACAAGAATCTCCATTTTACTTAAAATGTAATTTGCAGTCCAAACTTACTGTCATATTTGGCTGCTATAGGCATGAAATGACAGTGATGAAAAGGAGGAAGAAAACAGTACTGGGTGCAGACAGGAAGGGGAAGAGACAGCTGTTTTCAATAACCAGATAGAACATGAAAATCACCTGGCTGACAGTTCAAGTCAAATCCCATTATACTAAAAACTGTGAGGAATAAAAATTATTTAATAACAAGGCTGTTACAACTATCAGGTCCAGAGCAAAAGGCATGGGGGATCTTGGAAAAAATTAACTTTCTATTATTGAATAGAAAAATATGCTCTGTCTTCTCCTTAATACAGTCATGCTAAATCTCCCATACAAACTGGCTCCTAAAGGTAGAAGAAAATTCACATGATTTAAAAAATTATGTCTGGCTCCATAAATGAGAAAAATAAGGCCCAATGAGGGCCAGCTGCTGGAAGGAGGGGACTGTTACCCAAGGCAGTCTTGGCCCTGCTCTCATCTGAAGCCTGAGCGCCCTCTTGTGTCCCTTGAGCATGAGAACGGGATCTGACTTACAGCTGAGCACCAGCACCAAGCCCCACCTGAGCCGGCCTGCCTGGTGCCCTGACAGCACAGCCAGAGGAGTGCAAACAACTGCGTATGGGGTGGCGGGGCAGGCAAGAGAAACAGGCCTTTGGCATTTCCAAATCAACGCGCCCCTCCTCCCTCTTAACAGGTCATTTGCAACTTTAAATAAACCAAACATTTATTTTTCTCTTCCCACACTTCTCTGATCCCATGGCCGGTACAGGAAATTTAAAAATACGGCATTTACAATTATTTACTATTAAAAGGGGCAGGGAAAAAAACATATGAATTCACACTCCCACACACCTGTTCCCCACTCTTTCCAGAGACTGACTTCCCAGGTTTTCTTGCTATTTGGTTTTTCTGTTTCCAAACCCAAGAGACCACTGTGGCCATGAAGAAAAGCTGCAGGTGTGCATTAGCTGCACTACTGTGCCCCTCCATGAGCATGTAAACCAAGAGCCGACTGGAGGGAGGGGAAAGAGGAGGGGACAGAAAAAGGGAGCGAGGGAGAGGGGGAGGGAGAGAGAGAGACATGCTCAAATATTTAAGATATGAAATAAAACCGTGAGGCAACATCGTGAACACATTCCCCCTCTCAACAAAGTTTAACTGCAAGCTGACATTCCGAGACGCTGGGGGGCGGAGGTTCCGCCAGGACAGCTCTTCGCTCCTTCTTGACCTGAAAGTAAACAACAACCGGAAACATACCTGGCTGAGTCCTGCAACCAGTGCTCAGCTAATCCCATGCAGTGCCGCCTGATCTTTGGATGAATGATTTCTCTTAAAATTACCCTGTTATGGAGTACAAGTGGTTTTTTAAATATAGCTAATACTAAAGACCAAATCTTCAAAAGGTTTGCAAAATGTTCTACAAATCTTGTTTACACTGACACCTCCAATTACTTAACATAGAAGAACATTGTAATGGCTGAAACAAGTTAGTTTGTATCTTATTACTGTTTGTAATGCTCTCTACCTACCTTACAGGGTTGTTGTGAGAAAAACTGTCAGATTTTGAAAAATGCCTTGAGCTCCTCGGAGGAAAGGCGCTATATAAATGCAAAAAAAAACAACAATAAAAAACTATACAATATTAGATGTATCAGAAATCCCTAACATGCTGTGATATCTAACAACTTTAAGAAGCCACAGGTTGGCTCGAAATGATAAAAAAGGCCAGGAAGCTAAAATTCTTTCCTTCCCACAAAACATTTTATCCTTGATTATACTAAAAGTTCAAAAACTTTCTTTATGCTTTCCAGTCAAACACTTGATATTAAAGTGACATTTAAAGTGATTTATAAGTTCACATTCAACAGTGGATACAAATGATAAAACAGTGGATATCAAATATATAAATAATGAAAAAAAAATTAGATGGTTAGTGTAGTGGAATTAGGTAAGTGAGGACTGCACAGGCGGAAGTCTGTGCCCTGAGAGGACTCTTCCCATTTCTGCACAGTGTGATGTCCCCCCAGCTCCTCAGGATACTGTGAAATCACTGGTCACATGGCCTGAAAAATGGGGCATCACTGACAACACCTATTTCTGTTTCACGACCTTCATCTCTCCACTAGCTTTTTAAAAATCATTATAGAGGTATTACTAACAACTCTATTTTCTGGTTAAAAGGATGAATTTAAGTTTTATAACTGACAAAAATCAACTAAATCAAAACATTTCCTGACAAATTGAAATTACTATTTTGCTTATGCCATTTCTAGGCATTCATGCCACAATTCTGATTGCCTTGTTAGTAAATACAGGGATATGCTAAGGTTAAAATATAACCAATTCATAACATATCCAGTTTGGGAATATCTCAAATAATTAAACATCTACTGTTTCTGAACAGTATCCCTGAAGGTACAACTGAAGTAAGTAGAAGAGAAGAAGAGGGCATAAAAAAAAAGAAAAACTAAGATCAAATCACAGATCAATAAACATGAGAACAAAGAAGCCACTTATTGTAAGTAACAGATAACCTGGAGAGTTAAAATCCAGTTCCAGTCACATCCTCCAGTCACTTCTTTGCACGCCAAAGAAAGAGAAGTCCACAAAAAAATAATAATTTCAAAAGTATGTATGACTATTCAAAGAGAACACTGCAAAGTTTCCTTACTGTCTATAAAATAACTTTGAAAATCGTTTAAGTGGCATTCTGGCAAATTCTCACTCAGAAGATAAAGAACTATAAGTGACAGCTTTATTTTCAAACAGACCCACCAAGGATGAATGAAGGCCTCTACTGAGGCGGCAGCACGCCGTGCTTGCCGCAGCGGCACTGACCGCTCGCCGCACTGTAAGCAGTGACCCTGTCACTAGGCCAACGGAGTCTAACCGGGGGCAGCAGCACTAGCTGCAGCATCAGTGGCTATTTTAGGAGCTGTTTGAGTAGAACCAAATGAAGCACTGGAAAATATGAACCTGGGGTACTTGGGTATAGTAAGATTTAAAGTTTTAATAATAATATCTGTGTGGTAATCCTAAACCCTACATTTTAGGACTACATGTCTTAAGATGAGTCCCAGAACTACTGATAAGGGAGTTTCTACCCACTTACCACATGGCGACAAGGCTCAGCAGGCTCGATGGTTTGGGACTTTGCTTCCCAAGTGTAACTGGGAGTTTGTGACAAACGGAGACTCTCAGGCCCCACCTCAAAGCTACTGAATCAGAACCTGTACCTTATCAAGGTTCCCAAGTGACTCATATGTAAGCTGATTATAAGCAGCAGCTCTCCAGGAGGACTTTTACAGAAAACATGAGTTATTTACTGTTACAGAAACCAGTAACAGGTAACTCTTCAGCCTCAGGGACAGTCAAAGCATGAGGGCTTCAGAATACGTGGAGTTCTTTCCCAAGCCATTAAAACTTTTGTTGTAATTCTGATGGAAAACTTTCTAAAAGTGGTTTATATGCTTCCATATTTCAGGATACAAGGCATAATAAACATAATCTGTTTCTTGATGACTCCAGGCCATAATTACAGGCCTTTGAGGTAATATTCTGAATGCCACTAGACTACTAGGTCAAACAGTGAGTGTATCACTTTTTCTTCCAGGCTAACCAGTGAGTTAAATACTACTAGGACTCTAATAGTAGGAGAATGAGCCCTGGCCTCTTATGTTCACTGGGAAATAGGTGATTCGGACTCAGAATAATACAAGCTAGATTTCAGTCAGGCACTAGGGCATCCAATCCTGCTGATTTTAGAATATCTATGTGCCCCTCTGACGGCAGGGAACCAGTTAAATAATCTCAAGTTCATTCCAAATTTCACTTCGTTTTAGTGAGTAAAGATATATGATGGCAGGAAATTACATGAAAATACCAAAGGCATGTTTTAACTGGAATTACTTCTTTGGGAATTTAGAATATAATTGATAAATGAATTATCTTGTTTTAATTCTAAGAAGGGACAGAATTAAAGAGGAAGAAATGAACACATGACTTTCCTCTAAGCACCTGTCCCCAACTAGTTACTGGTGACCATCCGCCTGGTGATCCAGTCCCTCCAGGGCCGTGCCTGACATGGCAGCTACAAAGCCTCAGCGCTGGTATGACGCAGCCCAGAGTGAACAGAGGCCCAGAATTCGCTCCACATTCTGAATGAACCCCCACTGTCCTGCTTTTCCACCAGATTTCAAAACCCTCTGGACATTAAGAGGCAACAAAAAGTTGTAAAGGTCTGACTTCAGTGCTTGGCGGCAGTTAATTATGAAATTATCAAAGGGTCTTTTTGGGAGCAAGGTGATATTTAAGACAATTAAAGAAATTTAAAGGGTGACAGATGTAAAGAGTTATGTAGTATTTTATATATGTGGCATGCAATATTCAATAAAGCAGTTGCAGATTTATTAACATTTTTTATCTGCATACTGAATATAAGCACATCTTTACTTCTAATGACTGAGTCTCAAAGATAAAACATAATGGTAAAATTCCCTATATATAGTAGCAATTATTTAAAAGATGAAAAATTTGTAATAAAATCATGAAAAAAACTGATGCCACCTAATTTAAGTAGGAAAAAAATCATCCACATTTTCAAGATTGTACAGGATGCATATAAGCTATTTCTTTCAGCTAAGATAATTCTCATCAAATCTAAAACAGAATATAAAGATATGCCTCCAACTTTATATTTTAATAGAACCATCTCAAGATAAAATAAGAACACAGAATTAAAACACACAGCTCTTGGAAGCTTTTGTTGCTTTTCTTGGCTCACACTTGGAAAATTCTTCTGCAACAAAAACTTTCCTTTAACGTCACTTTAAATTTTGACTTAAAATTAACCATCTATTTTCTCAAGTTCAACGACATCATCTGTTCCACTCAGAATAAAGACTTAAAATTACCTAGTATTCATTTTGTGTGTTTGAAAACCTAAATAGGGATCAAGAACCAAACTGGTCGCTAGGTCATCATTTTCACAGAGTTCCTTGGCAGACATTCCAGAAGATGGTACATATCGACTCTGTCCCTCAAAGCCTGAGTTCCCATTACCTGTGAGAAGAGAAGAGAGAAAGTAACTCGCACTGAATACTACTTAAATCTACCTTAAAAACCTTCAGCTGCACTGCCCATTCAAGTTAGTAATTAAGAATTAAAACTGCTACTTCAATTTTACCAATTAAAAACTGAGTACCCTTTGCAAAAATAGAAAAACCAAATCCAGTAAATTAACTCAATTATTGAGAGCATTTTCGTTAGATAATATTATCAAGTTCCCCAAGAACAGGGTCTAGATAGCTGTGATACCCTGGCTGAGATGCCTTACTTGCCCATCCAAGGAAGAGCTGACACAGGAGACGGGCAGATGTTCGTCAGAGTAGCAAGACAGCCTCAAGGGCCACTGCAGACGGGGCTGGGGTGAGAAGGAAACAAGAGGAGCACGAGACCCCTCTGCAAGCAGTGCCAGAAGGGCAGATCTCAAAGGCGCCAAAAAGGAACATCCAGGTGTTACACCTTCAGCTCTCTGCTTTTGGGCAGATGTGTGATTATCATCCCCACTATGCGGGAAATTGAGGCCCAGAGGTTAAGAAACTTGCCTATGGTTACAGAGCTAGGTAGCAGAAGAGGGGAGAGAGGTAGAGAGAGACTAAGAGGCCTATTTCTAACTAACCCGCTTGAAACAGATTTTGAAGGAACGGATAAAAATAGGGAAGTGACTGAAAAAGGTAACTAAAGTAAATGGGTTTAACTGTGTAAGAAAAACACAATGTAAAGAGAGGAAAGGAAGACTAAATTTGTACGGATGAAGCTTCATCAGTGCTGATTTAAGTTTGACGTACACGTCATTGAGTCTCCGTGGAGCCAGCACATGTAATTACAGAGGATACCAGCAGTGTAACTTTAAGCCTCTCAAAATTAAAAGGTGGAAGAATGAGAGACAAAGCGAGAGATCTAACCATGTCATCCACTCTCCCAATAAGTAAATAAACAAACACTTACATGTAAGTCCCTGGCAAAGGGTCAGTATTTGTTTTCAAGTCAAACTTCTGCATGTAGGTATGTGTACAACTATCAAAGTTATATTTTCTATAACAGCTTTATTAAAATTTAATTCACATACAAGTCACCCATTTACAGTATACAATTCAGAATATGGTTTTAAACATATTTACAGAATTGTATAACCATCACCACAAACAATTCTGGAACATTTTCATCACCCCTAAAAGAAACTCCATACCTACTAGAAGTTACTGTCCATTTTTCCCTCCCACACAGCCTCCGGCAACCACTAATCTACCGTTTGTATGGATTTGCCTAGCTCTGAAAATTTCACATAGATGGAATCATATGACGTGGTTTTCTGTGACTGACTTCTTTAGCATGTTTCTGTGACTGACTTCTTAGCATGTTTCCAAGGCTCATCCACGTTGTACCACGCATCAGTACTTCATTCCTTATTAAGGCCAAAGAATATTTCATTGTATGAATAGATCACATTTTGTTTTTGATTCATCAGCTGATGGAAACACAGGGGCTGTATCCATTTCTGGCTATGATGAATAAGGTTTCCATGAACACTCAAGTAAAGTTTTTGTGAGTACATATGTTTTTCAACTCTCTTAGGTACATATCCAGGAGTGGAAACTGCTGGGTCATGTGGTAACTCTATGCTGAACCTTTTGAGAAACTGCCAGACTGTTTTCCAAGTGGCTGCACCATTTTATGTTCCCAAAAACAGTGTATGAGGACTCTAACTTCACCACACCATCACCAGTTACTATTTGTCCTTTTGATTTCAGACATCCTGCTGATTGTGAAGGGGTACACTATGGTTTTGATTTGAATATCCCTGATGACTAATGATTTTGAATATCTTTTCATGTATTGGCCATTTGTATATCTTTGAAGAAATGTCTGTCTATTCAGATCCCTTGCCCATTTAAAAATTTAAATTGTTTTTTATTATTTACTTGTAAGAATTCTTTTTAAAATTGATTTGGCTGTGCTGGGTCGCTGTTGCTGTGTGAGCTTTTTCTCCAGCTGCAGGGTGCGGGCTTCTCAGCGACGGCTTCTCTTGTGGAGCACCCGGGCTTCAGTAGTCGCACACATGGGCTCGAGAGCTGCAGTTCCTGGGCTCCTGAGTGCAGGCTCAGTACTGTGGCACACCACTGTAGCTGCCGCCCCATGGCCTGTGGAGACTTCCCAGGCCAGGGATCCAACCGGGCCTCCTGCAATGACAGGTGGACTCTCTACCACCGAGCCACCAAGGAAGCCCACAGGAGTGATTTCTTCTGGATGCTAGTCCTTTATCAGATGTGTGATTTGAAAACATTTTCTCCTATTCTGTAAGATGTCTTTCCACGTTCTTGATGGTATTCCTTAAAGTCTGCAACTTCAGTGAATTTCATGTTATCCTTTTTCTTTTGATCCCTGTGCTTTTAGTGTCATATCCAAGAAACCACCGCCTAATCCAAAGTCATGAAAATTTACCCATATGTTTTCTTCTGGGGGTTTTATAGTTTAAGCATTTAATTTCGGTCTTTGGTCCATTTTAAGTTAATTTTTCACATATGGTCTGAGGTTCGGTCTAACTTCATTCTTTTGCATGTGAGTATACAGTTGGGCCAGAACCAACTGCTAAAAGGACTATTCTTTCCTGACTTAATTTCATTTTCACTTCTGTCAAAAATCAATTGACTACAAACATGAGGGTCTTCTGTGGATTCTCAAATCTATTTCATGAATATATGTCTATCCACATGCTAGTATAATACTGTCTTCATTACTGCAGCTTTGTAGCAAGCTCTGAAACTGAAAGGTATGAATCTTCCAAGTTTGAGTCTTTTTCAAGACTCTTTAAGCTATTATAGGTCCCTTGAATTTTCTTAAGAGTTCTAGGATCAGCCTGTCAATTTCTACAGAGAAGCCAGTTGAGGTTTTGATAGAGATTACATTCAATCTGTGGGGCTTCCCTGGTAGCTCAGCTGGTAAAGAATCTGCCTGTAATGCAGGAGACTCTGGTTCGATTTCTGAGTTGGGAAGATCCCCTGGAGAAGGGATAGGCTACCCACTCCAGTATTCTTGGGCTTCCCTGGTGGATCAGATGGTAAAGAATCCACCTACAATGCAGAAGACAGAAGACCTGGGTTCGATCCCTGGGTTGAGAAGACCCCCTAGAGGAAGGCATGGAAACCCACTCCAGTATTCTTGCCTGGAGAATCCCATGGACAGAGGAGCCCCATGGGCTACAGTCCATGGGGACACAAAAGAGTCGGACATGACTGAGCAACTAAGTACAGCATACATTCAATCTGTAGATCATTACCATCTTAACAATATTAAGTCATCTAATCAATGAATATGGGATGTCTTTCCATTTATTTAGATCTTTAATTTCTTTTCAATAATGTTTTATAGTTGTCAGAGTGTAAGTTTTACACTTTATATTAAATTTATTGCTCTTTCTTTCTGATGCCCTTCTAAACGAAACTGTAACTTTTACTTTTGGATTCTTTATTGAAAGTGTATAGATATACAATTGATTTTTGTATACTTGCATCCTGCAATTTTGCTGAACTCATTTATTCTAATATTTTAGAGGATTCCTTAGGACTTTCTATATACAGAATCATGTCATCTTCAAATAGAGATTGTTTTACTTCTTTTCCAATTTAGATGCCTTTAAGTTCATTTTCTTGCTTAACTGCTGTAGTCAGAACTTCTAGTACAATGCTAAACAGAAGTGATGAGAACGGATAAATTTCTGTCTTGTTCCTGATCTCAGGAGAAACCATCCACCATTATACATGACATTAAGCATTATCAGATTGAAGAATTCCTTTCTATTCCTAGTTTGCTGAGAGTTTTTATCCTGAAAGGATGTTGGATTTTGTCAAACACTTCTTCTGCATCTATTGGGATGATAGTACGGTTTTTGTCCTTGATTCTATTGATATGATATCACATCAGTTGATTCTCAGACATTAAACCAACCTTGCATTCCTGGGATAAATCCCACTTGGGCATGCTACAGAATTCTTTTCATCTGTTGCTGGATCTGGCTGACTAGTATTTTACTGAGCATTTCTGCACCCACATTTATTAGAGATCCTGGTCGGTAGGTCTCCTTTTCTTCTGATGGCCTTGGTACAAGGACAATACTGGCCTTTTCTTTGGAGGTGGTGTTTTCTATTTTTGATTTGAAACTTACTGATTCAATCTTCTTTACTTGCTATATAGGTTTATTCAGATTTTGTATAAATTTCTTTCTAATTCAGTTTCAGTAATTTATTACTTTCTAGAAATTTGTGCACTTAATCTAAGCTATTTTAGTTCTTGGTATACAGCTGTTCATAGTATTCTGTTACAATTCTCTACATTTTTCTAAAGTCCTTCAATCCCACAGCCTCCAGAAGAACTGTTCCTTTCAAATTGTTGTCTTAGAGAAGACTCTTGAGAGTCCCTTGGACTGTAGGGAGAGCAAACCAGTCAATTCTAAAGGAAATCAACTCTGAATATTCACTGGAAGGATTGATGCTGAAGCTGAAGCTCCAATACTTTGGCCACTTGATGAAAAGAGCTGACTCATTGGAAAAGACCCTGACCCTGGCAAAGGTTGAGGGCAGGAGGAGAGTGTGGCAGAGGATGAGATGGTTGGATGGCATCACTGACTCAATGGACATGAGTTTGAGCAAAATCCATGAGACACCGAAGGACAGGGAAGGCTGCTGTGCTACAGTCCATGGAGTAGCAAAGAGCTGAACATGACTTAATAACGGAACAACAACAGTAATGTCCCTTCTGCTGTTGATTCTTCGTCTTCTCTTTTTCTTAATCAATCCTGCTTAAAGGTTTGCCAATTCTTCTTTTCAAAGAAGGAACTTCTTGAGCTTTGCCCATTTTCTCTGTTTTCTATTTTGTTAATTTCTACTCTATTTCCTTCCTTCTTCCTGCTTAGGGTTTAGTTTTGCTCTTTTTCTGGTGTTTTAAGGTAAAAGGTTAGATTATCGATTGAAATCTTCCTTCTTTTTAAAATACAGGTGTTCACAACTATAATTTCCCTCCAGGCACTGCTTTAGCTGCATTCCGTAAGTTTTTGGTATGTTGTATCTTCATTTTCAATCGTCTCAAACTATTTACTTATTTCCCTTCCGATTTCTTCTCTAATCCACTGGTTATTTAGGAGTGAGTTAATTTCCACATATTTGTGTACTTCCCAAGTCTCTGTTATTCATTTCTAATCTTACTCCACTGTGGTCAGAACATATATTGTATGATTTCAATCCTTTTAATTTACTGAGGCTTAAAGTATGGCCTAGTCTATGGTCTATGCTGAATGCTTCATGTGCACTTGAAAAGAATGTGTGTTCTGCTCCTGTTAAGTGGAGTGTTCTACAGAGGTCTGTCAGGAATAGCTGGTTTAGAGTACTGTTTGAGTCTTCTGTCCTTCATCTTCTGCTTATCTATCCATTATTGAAAGTGGGGAACTGAAGTCCCACATTATTGCTGAATCGTCTATTCCTTCCTTCAGTTTTGTGAGTGTTTGCTCCGTGTATTCTATGGGTCTGGTGTTAGATGAAGTCACTAAAGTCTTTTATCTAAGATGATGCATCTCCTCATCATTGACGCTCTTTTTGCACCATTCTTGCCCAATAACATCCAACGTAATGCTGTCCATCTTCACAGGTTTACATTTATCCTGGGGCAATTTACTACTCTTAAAAGAGCTATGAAATATGGATCAAATCGACACTTTCTTGAACTCTCAATATGTAGCCTCATTATCAACCAAAAGATATTGAGGTAAAAAAGTAATTCATTGTCAACAGTCCTTTTCTGTTAGGATAAACTATTCACTCTGAATAAATAGAAGAAACGGTGACAATTTTAAAAGCTGCCTTAACTTCCACTTAACATGTAAATGAAGGCTGACTTTATCATTCATATTACTCTACAAGTTTTCAAATACATACTTACATTTACATCAAACATAAAAAAACACAATTTAAACTTAAAAGAAATTTAATAGCAGTCCTTTAATATTTTTAAAAAAACAAAGCAACCATTCAGGTATAAATTCTACAAAATATAATTTAAAGTTATGGATATAAAAACACTGTATTAAGAACTGAGTTGTACACAATGTTTGATGAGAATAAGAGTAAAAGAACCATACTGTTAACTGAGAAGAGAACACACATGACAAACCGGGGAGAACGCCTGCCCCGAATCACAATCGAGAGAGCGACAGTTGAAGCGTGTACATACATCTGCTCGACCTCCTCTCGCCTGCGTTTCTGCCAGCCTTCACGTTGTCCTTTCCCGAGTGCTGTAACTTTGATTGATTCTGCTGATGGTCATTAGACAACTTGCCTCCATGTCTCCTGCCATTCACCACCATGTTCTTGGATTCTCCCAACCACTTCATACCCACAGACAGCCTGACCCAGGTGCATTTAGTCACTCTCTTCAAATAGCTTAGAGAATAATTTCAACGTTCTCTCCTAACAGAAACAAAACATGAAAAACAGAATAAAATGGGGAGATAAATACATAAAAGACCATGCTACCCAGACCCCTGAGCAATTTTCAGAGTATTAAAAGTAATTGCACAATTTGTGTTTTCACTCTTCACAGACTGTCCTGGCCGCCCCCCTCCCACACTGAGGCCTACAGAGCCCCCAGACTCGCTCCGTCCTGCTCACTGCTTGTGCTAACAGCGACCGGTAACTAGTAAGTGTTCAACAAATAGGTATCTCTCAGTTACCAATAAGAATCATCTTTGCTTTCTATTACCGTGATATCTAGGTATAGCTAGATAGCAACAACTTGCTCAAACTACAAGTTTTGGAAAACTGTATTAACTCTGTGAATAAACTAAAAGAAAAATTGCTTCTTCTCTTCTTGAGGAGCTGAAGAAAAGGCATCTAAGTTATGCTTTCTCCACAAGAGTTTTGTTAGTCTGAAATCAGCATTAAGGGTATTTAAGAGACCAACATTCAAATATCAAAATACTGCTCATTATGAAATACCTGCCTTAGCTTTCTTTACATTGGCAACAAAAATTGAAATTATTATATTTGCTAGTACAGTGGTTTCCCTATCTGAATTTTTTTTTTTTTTTTTCCCCTATCTGAATTTTAACTAGCTGAATTTAGGGGCAAAATGACTAGGACAGTGAGCGATGCTTATCACATGTAAGGACCTTTGGAAAAGAAGGTATAGATGGCATTTGCTGGTAGTGAAATGAGAGGATGTCCACGTCACCACCTCATTACAAATGACGCTTTAATATAAATCAGGCTAAAAAGGCTCAAGGAAAGCAAAGTACAACAACAGAGCTAAGGGAATTTTAGGATTTCAGCACAACTCTTTCAACGTGCAGAGGGAACTGAGGCAGCACACCCAATGAGCACAGCCAGCCTGCAGCAGCGTCCAGAGAGGAGCCCAGCGCTGCTGCCCAAGGCTCTCTCACTGCAGCAAAGGGCATCTTCCCTCACCTTCCCCAAACACACAGAAAAGTACACGATAAATTATGCTGAACGACTCCCAGAAATGCAGAGCCGGAGATAATTATTGATACCCAACACAAATACAAAATATTACTTTTTACTTGACCTCCAGTCTCTCTGAAATCACAGGAATTCTGTGTGAATTCAGCGAGGTAGAATGTGTGTTAGAGCAACATGCTTAGCTATAAGAAGGTAAAAACCAGCTGATCCATATCAAGAATACTTTTAAATTGTTCTCAAAGATGTATTTTCTCTTAGTTCTTCACTATTTAAATTCAGTTAGTCTACAGCTCTTATTGTACCAATCTTTTGATTTTTCCTGTGGGCTTCACTAAACCCAGAAAAATGTCGCAGCTTAAATAGGTAACGGCAAGTAAAATACTGAGGCATCAGTTACAGGCTAAATGTTTGTGAACTAATATACTTTATTAAATAAAACAGTATCTCCTAGCAATGATAGAATATCTTATATTTACACTTAGACAACTGGTCTTTTTGTCTAATTCCTACACGTTCCAGGAACTCTTCCTTGACCCTCATTCCCAAATCCAGGTAGACACCCCACTATAAAACTGGGTGAAAGCCCTTATGTCACCTTAAGAGTGGAGGCCTGTCTGCCACCTCGAAAGCCAGTGGAGATGATGGAATTCCAGCTGAGTTACTTCAAATCCTAAAAGATGATGCTGTTAAAGAGCTGTACTCAATGTGCCAGCAGATTTAGAAAACTCAGCAGTGACCACAGGACTGGAAAAAGTCAGTTTTCACTCCAATCCCAAAGAAAGGCAATGCCACAGAAAGTTCAAACCACCTTAAAATCATGCTCATCTCACATGCTGGCAAGGTAATGCTCAAAACCCTTCAAGCTAGGCTTTACCAGTAAGCGAGCCAAGAACTTCCAGATGTACAAGCTGGATTGAGAAAAGGAAGAAGAAACAGAGATCAAATTGCCAACATCCGCTGGATCACAGAAAAAGCAAGGGAATTGCAAAAAACATCTACTTCTGCATCACTGACATCCTAAAGCCTCTGACTGAATGGATCGCAACAAACTGGAAAATTCTTAAAAAAATGGGAATATCAGACCACCTTACCTACCTATTTCCTGAGAAACCAGTATGCAGGTCAAGAAGCAATAATTAGAACCAGACATGGAACGATGGACTGGTTTCAAAACTGGGAAAGGAATATGTCAAGGCTAAACATGGTCTCCCTGCTTATTTAACTTCAATGCAGAGTACACTGTGCGAAATGCTGGGCTGGATGAATTACAAGCTGGAATCAAGACTGCCAGGAGAAATATCAACAATATTTGATATCAAATATCTCAGATACACACAGATGGTAACACTCTAATGGCAGAAAGCAAAGAGGAATTAAAGAGCTTCTTGATGAGGGTGAAAGAGGAGAGTGAAAATACAGGCTTAAAGCTCAACATTCAAAAAACTAAGATCATGGCATCCGGTCGTATCACCTCATGGCAAAGAGAAGGGGAACAAGTGGAAGCAACGACAGATTTTATTTTCTTGGAATCCAAAATCACTGAGGACAGTGACTACAGCTGTGAAAATAAAAGACGCTTGCTCCTGGGAAGAAAAGCTACGACAAACCCACACACCATATTAGACCTTTGCCGACAAAGGTCTGTATAGTCAAAGTATGCTTTTTCCACTAGTCATGTACAAATGTGAGAGTTCACGAATGTGAACTATCAAGAAGGCTGAGCACTGAAGAATTGATGCTTTCGAATTGTGGTGCTGGAGAAGACTCTTAAGAGTCCCCTGGACTGCAAGGAGATCAAACCAGTCAAGCCTAAAGGAAATCAACCCTGAATATCCATTGGAGGGACTGATGCTGAAGCTAAAGCTCCAACACTCAGACCACCTGATGCGAAGAGCCAACTCATCGGAAAAGATTCTGATGCTGGGAAAGATTGAGGGCAGGGGGAGAAAGGGCCAACAGAGGATGATGGTTGGATGGCATTGCCGACTCAATGGACATTAATCTGAGCAAATTCCAGGAGATAGTGAAGGACAGGGAAGCCTGGCGTGCTGCAGTCCATGGGGTTGCAAACAGCCAGACATGACAGAGAATGAACAACAACAGTCTTCCTCCTCAAGGGACTGAGAATTCCTGAGGTCAAGAACCTACTTTTCTTTTCCTTAGCATAGCACAAAGTAGATCAAAGGCACTCAACTGATGAAAGAATAAATAAATCAGAATGTGATCTAAACTGCCTCACAGGAGCTGCCGCATCCGTATTTTTTGGACTATAAATTATAACCTGACCTCCAATTCTCTTCTTCCTCAAGGTGCCTGTGCTGGCACTGGCAGCCGGGGCAGGGCTGGCACAGGCGGCACAGCTCTCACAACCAGCAACCACCCATGCACCTACCACAGTGCTTTCGGGTCCACCCGACTCTGTACCTCCAGAGAAAACATTAAGAAGGAAGTTCATCTCAAGGATGTCTACGTATACTGATAACACACGACCTACAGACAATGATGAAAGAACGTGTTTTGAAGCCTCTTTTAGGAGTCCTAATACTCCTCAGTGATACAAAAGGAAAAGAGGAATGCGGCTTTAGACAGAATCAAGAGACAAAAGAGCGAGCAAATCACCTCCCCAGAGAGCCCTTCAGCCCCAGCCAAGCTCCCAGTCAGAGGAAAAAGGCAGAAAACCTGGGACAACGCCCAGCAGTCCGTGCTTTAGTCAGCCCTCCAGGTGATTCTGATGCAACTCCAGGGTCTGAACCTGTTCTCAGTTACTTGTTTATCTACTAGGGCAAAGAAGAGATGTCAAATTTTTAAGGAAAATTAAAGAATAAAAATTTTAATTTGAGGAAATTATACCTGTCAACCCAATTTCTCCCAAGAATTCAGAAAGTTCACCAATAAATCATTTTAGTAGTACACGCTAACTCAGTTCATGGAGAACAGACTGAGATCCACTCTAACTTACACATAATTTCAATTAAATGTAAGTTAATGACCAAAAAAAGGAGCAAATGCATAACCCGGGGTGTCTCAATTATATTACAGTCAACTGATACTATTTTATTTGAACTTAAGGAACCAAAGCATAACGAGCACTCTGTCAATCAGAAGACGTCGCTGAATTCCACTAGAATGAACACACTGCACGTATGTCTGGGTGTATTCCATATTCTAGCAGAGGCGCCAATACTCTCCACTCGTCTGGATAACAACAGCTATCATTACAGCAAAAGACTTCAGCTCACAATGAATATTCTGTGAAAGCAGTTTTAGTAAAGCTAGCAGAGATTGGGAGCTATGCATAACTTCTTAGCTCAAAATAAACATAGCCTCTACTAACCATCAGGTCATCGTCTGCTCTGCCCTCATGAGTACAGGATCTGCTCTTGTTGGCATGATCATTCCCACAAAACGATGAGCTAGAAGAACACTTTCATATTAAAGGTGGAGATGGAATTTGAAAAGCTAACACAGGTAGGTATTTTCATAGGAGAAACAGGAGCTCAAGACACGGGGTGGCTCCCCCTCCCAACAGAGGAGGGGTGCAGTCTCTCTGGCCTGGAACCCAGCAGGCTCACATGGAAATACTACCATGGTCTTGACGTGGTTGACAGCATCTGAGCTGTATTTAGAAGTTAAAATCACCTCAAATTCATCCCAAAATTGGCAGAAAAAAAAATTTAAGAAAGGAGTACTGGCTATTCTTTAAATGGCCTAACAACTTACAAATCACTCTCTGTTCTGATTTCCCAATTAAAAATTCATGAAAATTATTACATCT
This sequence comes from Bos taurus, assembly GCF_002263795.3. Lineage (NCBI taxonomy): Eukaryota > Metazoa > Chordata > Mammalia > Artiodactyla > Bovidae > Bos > Bos taurus. The sequence continues at coordinate 45,704,236 of NC_037356.1, forward strand.
ACTACACTCCAGTCACTGAGGATGCAGCAAACAAGGCTTCTGCCCTCATCTGTGCTTAAATTCTAATGAAGAAAGCTCCAGAAAATGACAAATTAGCAAATAAACGCCAGCACCTTGAAGAAAATAAAACCATTTCTAAGTGGCAGGGGGTGTTTTAGGTGGAACCCAGGCGGGGCAGGGAGAAGCACCGGGAGCACTGGAGAGCGAGCACAGGCAAAGGGCAGGTACAAAGCTGGGGGAGGAAGGACCAGCAGAGCCCTGCGGCACAGGAGGGGGTCAGAGGGCAGGAGGCAGGCCAGGGAGGGTCCCAGAAGAAACAACTGACGGGGGCCTCCAAACCCTGGCTGAGACCTAGGCATTAACTCTCAGTGAGAAAACAGTAGGGATGGGAGCTGAGTGGTAAAGGCCTCTGCTGGCTGCTCTTATGAAGAAGAGCTTGAATGCATTCGGAAGAGCAGCACTAATTAAGCAACTAACAATTTGGGAGGACGAGAGAAAAAGCAGTTAAGAGACCACAGCAGTAAATGAGAGGAGAGATGGATACTGGTGGGCCCGCAGTAGCAGAGTGGGGGAGGAGTGTGAGTTCAGGGATCCTTTCAGAAGGTTTTGCTGACAAACAGGATTTGCTAACACTGTGCGGAAGAAAGAGGTCTCAGATATGCTTGCAAATGGAAGAAGGGACTCAGAAGTTATACAGGTGACTAGGACCACAGGAAGGTCAGGTTTTGGTAGGGGCCGGGGTGGGGCGGGGGGGAGGAGTTTGGTTTGGTCGTGTTTGAGGTATCTGTTAAAAAAAGACCAAGCAGAGATGTCTAGGCAGCCGGACACAAGGCCCTGGAGGTCAGGTCCAGGCTGGATGTACACACCTGGGAGCTGGGGACTAGTGAGAGGTCAAACCACAGAAGCAAGTGAAATCTCCCAGGGAGAAGTATAGAGGAAAGATGTCAAGGGCCAAGGGGGCCCAGGTATATAGAACTCCAGATGATGGAACAGCAGCTGAGGACACCCGGAGGAGCAAAGAGTGAGGAAGGAGTCGAAGCAAGAGTAAATCAGGGCCCCGCGTTTCAGGAAGGAGGCCCGGCTGGGCACTGGCTGCGGGGCTCATCAGGCAGATCTCTGAGGGTCTGGGCCGCTGTGAGCCTCTCTTGGAAAGGACAAAGAACTTCTGAAATGGACATAATGTCTTGAAACATGAGCTCATGGGGAAAGAACTAGATGGCACAAAGGAATCATGAGTAAAGAGAGTCCTAAGTTCTTTTCATTTGCTTCAAATAAGAGAAAAAGAGTCTAAATTTCAGTTGTCAGAAAAGACATCTGTAACATTCAGAGGGTGGGGATAGGTCAACTTGAGACCAGCATGCTTTGAGAGTTTCTCAGGATCTTTGTTTTGCTAAGTTTTTAAATGAACAGATTTACTAGTTATCAGGAAGGGACTAAAATCACCCAAGTATGCTGATGGACGGAATTCCAAAGTGTCTGTATAAGGCTTTGCCCCCTGTTTTTATAGGTGTCACAAAAGTGACACAACCGGGCTTTAGGGAAATGCAGTTGTCACTGTGCTCTGGGATGGGACACCTTCCCTCACCCCTACACGCCCCTGGGGTTTCTTCTTGTCGTTATTCAGGCTCCTGCATCCATGGGATTTCCCAGCAAGAATAAAGGAGTGGCTTGCTGTTTCCTCCTCCAGGGGATCTTCCCCACCCAGGGACTGAACTTGTGTCTCCTGCACTGGCAGGTGGGTTCTTTACCACCAAGTCACCAGGGAAGCGCACCTGGGAGTTTATCTGACACTGAAGCACAAGGAAGGGTCTCACTGGAGCAGTACAGGTGGGGAAGGCCGCCCGTGCTTGAGACTCGACTGTCAAATGTAAAGGGCTTCCCTTGTGGCTCAGCTGGTCAAGAATCCGCCCGCAATGAGGAGCTGCTGCTGCTGCTAAGTCGCTTCAGTAGTGTCCGACTCTGTGCGACCCCAGAGATGGAAGCCCACCAGGCTCCCCCGTCCCTGGGATTCTCCAGGCAAGAGTACTGGAGTGGGGTGCCATTGCCTTCTCCGCAGTGCAGGAGACTGGGGTTCAATCCCTGGGTTGGGAAGAGCCCCTGGAGAAGGGAAAGGCTATCCACTCCAGTATTGTGACCTGGAGAATTCAAATGTAAAGAAAAGGGGACACCACTCATGATGATACAAAATGCACCAGAAAACTGCTAAAACAAGAGATGCATTTAAAGAGGAAAGCATTTAAAGAATTCTTTATAGAGTTGTGCTTAAAGAGGAAAGTTTGACCACATTTTAATACCACTAAGGGAAAAAGCACACACACACACGCCCCATCATGAATTCCAAATCACCAACAGACAGCCATGGCTGTTTTGGGGGAACAGAATTAATATCAAAAAGACTATTCCCCAAAACATTTACAGTGAACCTATTTCTTTATAATTGGAAAAAAACAAACAGCCCGGTCCCCCTAATACTTGAATTTCAAGTTTCCAAAGAAAGCACCGAGTTGCTTCATAGACCGTGTGCCCACTCTATCTCCAGTGAGGGACCCTCAGCAAATGCCAGCAGGCTCCCGACTCCCACTGTGAGAGTGTCCTTTATGCGCGCTCACAAGGACCACAACTGCCGTGCCTTTGAGCTCATCGGCTCGCCTCCAATTTGAGAGCTCTACTCTCAGTTCTTTTTCACTTAAAACTTGTGCACAGGAAGTTTCATTGAGTATCCTAAGTACAAATCGGGATTTTAAAAAATCTGTTATAAAAATGAAAACATCAATTCTGAAAGAGTACCAAAAATTTTGACACAATTCTGGTAACATCACCAAGAACTCTCTAACCAGTTTCCAACTGAACTTGTCTGAAGGTAGTTTATCTTAGAGAAATTATCCATTGACAAGGAAACAATTTCCCAAGTGGCTGAAATGAAAAAGTTAACATGTTTTTAAAAGCAGGCTCTAGCTTGCTAGAGGGCTTTTGAAAATCTTTATTGAGAAAAAGCAGAACAAACCTTTTTCAAGTGATTCAGTTACAATTTGCTAAGAAAACAATTCAGTACACCAAACAGTTAGCAGTTTGTGGAGAAGGAGATTACAAGCAATTTTTTAACTGTTACATGACATGTTCTTCAAAAGGTTTGACTTTTCAAAATAAGCATATACTACTCTTGTAATAAAGAATAAGTATAAAAAGGAAAATAAAACAGATTTCACAAAAATCCTTCTGCATCATCCATATGTATGTGAGTTAAAGCCAATTTCTAAAACTTTACTCACAGCAATTAAAACCAGACTTCTAGGCAGATGGAAGTGAAAAAATGTCATTGAAATCCTTCTACAAGTTTTCAATGCTTGTGGACTCTGATGCTCACACTGTCACAACGCCAGACTCCCAGGAGCTTTATATTTAAAATAAGCACAAGAAGACAAACACAAATAAAAGGCATTGTCCAGAGAGGAAACCGCAGACAGACACGCGCCCCAGAAGAGCAAAGAGCACACCCCGGGCTCTGCCCGTCGGCGTGCCCACCGGCCAGTCCTCAGCCCAGCAGGCTGCCCTGATACGCGCTTTAATATTTCTCCTTCACGGTGCTTATCACAACTGCACTCGCTTCTTCGTGTATTACTTGATGATGCCTGCCTTTCCCACACAGCACGATCAAGATAAGGTCCACTTTCAAATCACTGGAACCCATCACAAGGCCCAACACGGCACAGGTCCACTCCCCTTTCCAGTCACAAACCTCACTGCCACATACAGGTTCTCCGTTCTTTCAAGTCTAAAATGACAACAGGACTCTATAACACACGTACCAAAGAATTCCTGTCAGTCTTTGTCAACGGCTATTCCAAACTCACTTGCATCCAACATACAGCTGAGGTTCCACAGAATCCTCCAGTATAATTCACGCAATGAGACCAGCTGAAGCCTCGCAAAGCCACCAGAAGCATCTGGGATCATTACTGCTCCATTAAGACTCTAACTGACAGGGTAACTGTGCATTGCCGATTTGTTAGAAAACTACCATGAAAGCTACCACACCTGTAACCTTAAAACTTGCTCCTGTAAACACTGCCAGAAAACAAATCTCATTCAAGAATTCAGATGACCTGTCAGAGTTCACCAGTGGTAGTGCTGGAAGTCTCAGGGATGATTCTTCTCCGTAATTTGGCAGAAAACCCTCACCTAGGGCAGGGCGCTGCTCCAAATCTGGAGTTGTCACGCAGATTCTGTGCTCACCGGGCATCTAGCACTAAACTTTAGAGCAAAGAACGGGTCTTTACACTTGTAAAAGAGCGACTAAAAAAGTATCATTTCTGCTTTTCTCTTCCAGCTTTTGTACAAACTCATATGCATCTTGCTTCAGTCAATTCAACAGCTTTCTCAAGCAGTCTCAGGAGGCAAAGCCCCACTCAGACCAGCAAGAGGATGGTGCCTGAAGACAGCAGTTCCCCACCAATGCACAATAATACTCCAGCCACCCCGTGAGGATAAAAGGATAGCTAGAGATGGCGTCACTAATCCTGCCAGTGGAGTCAAAGTCGCTCAGTCGTGTTCAACTCTTTGTGACCCCACAGACTGTAGCCCGTCAGGCTCCTCTGTCCATGGGATGCTCTGGGCAAAAACATTGGAGTGGGTAGCCGTTCCCTTCTCCAGGGGATCTTCCCGACCCAGGGATGGAACCAGGTTACTAGTTGCAATAACTTCTCAAAAGGAGGCTGGAAAATGGTTACCAAAGACAGCTATCATATCTTAATCTGCAATGTGTGAATGTTAGTTTACAAGGAAAGAAGTCTTTGGAGATATGATTAAATCAGATTTTTGAGATGAAAGAGATTATCCAGGTGGGCCGTAAATGTCATCACAAATGATCTTAAAAGAGAAGAGCAGAGGGAGATTTGATACCACATACACTTTGAGCAGAAGACCACAAGAGTGGAGAGGCAGCCACAAGCAAAGGAACGCACGGACACCAGACCCTGGGGGAGGCCAAGAACAAGACTCTGAGAGCTTCTGGAGGGAGCCCCGCCCAGCCCCTGCCTCCGGCCCACCGCAGCTGCGAAAGAAGACGAGTCTGCCGTTACAGGCCACCACCTCTGTGGTATTTTACAGCACACACAGGAAAGCAATACGGAGACCGTGAAAAAGTAAACCAAAGCATAAATACATTCCAGTTAGACTCCAGAAATGCATAAAATTCCAACACATTACAGGAGATGTTAAGCACCTTTAAACAGTTGTTAAAATACATTTTTAAGGTCATTTCCCCCTTCAACTGCAGGTATCAACACGGCTACAGACAGCTGTATGGATTGTGAGGATACAACTGGTGTCTCAACTAAACATCGAATTACTCATGCACTGTGCTTAAGCACAGTTAACCAAGACCTTCCTTAGAAGCATCGTACTGAACATTATATATTCATATATGTTTACAACAAAAGATGAGAATTAAAACTGTTAAATTTTTCACTTAGCAGACCATTTTAAACAGCAAAAGAGCCACCACTGGTAGGTCTACAATCAGATGTTTACAACACTTACACTTATTCGGCCACTGATCGACAACTGAGCATGTAAAACTCCTCACTACAGAAAATACTGCTTCAAATCACCTTATTTACGTACACCGTACGTACACCAGTTATGTATCACAACAAAGGATTCTACGCAAGAAAGATTTGTGTCTCCAACTGTCTCAGCAGCTATCTCTAAAATAAAGGTTTTAGCTGATGTGGTTGCCGAGGGAAATTCTGCCCCCAATCTCCTTCCCTATTTCTCCACATTCACTCCACGTGCTCACCTAGGAGTGCCCATAAACAAAATCAAGGACGCTTCCTTTGTTACCCTCCTCTCTGGGACCCAAAGAGCATTTCACTCTTCTATCAACAGATGACACCTAGTGGCAAGACCCTGTAAGTACAGTCCACAGTTCCCGAGAAGCTCTGACGGAAGTAGAACAAAGAATCATCGATTCTTATGGGCAAAGACAAGGGGGAGAAGAATACAAAACGTGAATCCTGGTCTGAGTCCGAGTCTTGGGCCGAGACTGAGTCTGCCGGGTGGCAGACTGGGCAGAGGGCAGCGCACACCCTGGGGTGGGCTGTGGCTCGGAGGGCGCAGAGCGCCCGGGGCCCACCCTGGCTCCATTCATTACTCTCCAGCAACATGACCATGGACAAGTCACTCACCCTCGCTAATGTCTCATTAGGAAAAGGAAGAGAAGCCCAGCACAAGGATTAGATGAGCAGAAACCGCTACTACAATAAAGGTCTCCAAGTGCCCCCTCTTTTCGTGTAACTATGGAAGAAACAAAGAAGACCGCACTCTGGTGTGTCACTCACACAACTTCCAAGAGTCAAACAGAAAGTCCCCGTTCCTCGTCCTACCATAATCCCCGCAAGAAAAAGAAACACCACACCAGCTCATCCACTAGAAAAAGTACGGAGTTTCAAGAAAATGAAAAGGAGCAAGGCGCTCATTTATGACAGAGTTGAGATCAGCTCTGCTTTTCCTACTGCTCCTGAAGAGAAGGAGGGTGACTTCCGGCACCAATGTATAATTAAACATCACTGAATACATCTCATATGTTAACTTAACAGTCAGAGGAGCTCTAGATTTTGATACAACAGAATAAATATACTTTGTTGTGTATCTGATAAAACATCATCTTTCTTACCATAACTCCATTTCTTAAAACAACAATAGTTCCTCCATTCACTTGCTCTTGTTTAGTCACTAAGTTGTGTCCAACTCTTTGTGACCCCACGGACTGCAGCCCACCAGGTCCTCTGTCCATGGGATTTCCTAGGCAAGAATACTGGAGTGGGTTGCCATTTTCTTCTCCAGGGGATCTTCCCAACCCAGGGATCGAACCCTTGTCTCCTATGTTGGCAGGTAGATTCTTTACCACTGAGCCACCAGGGAAGCCCTCCCTTTCACCTGCTACTGCTGCTAAGTCACTTCAGTCGTGTCCGACTCTGTGCGACCCCATAGACGGCAGCCCACCAGGCTCCCCCGTCCCTGGGATTCTCCAGGCAAGAACACTGGAGTGGGTTGCCATTTCCTTCTCCAATGCGTGAAAGTGAAAAGTGAAAGCGAAGTCGCTCAGTCGTGTCTGACCCTCAGCGATTCCATGGACTGCAGCCCACCAGGCTCCCCCATCCATGGGATTTTCCAGGCAGGAGTACTGGAGTGGAGTGCCATTGCCTAGTGCTTCCTAAATTAACTTTATCATGTAACTGTCATGCCCCGTAAAGGAGGCACTTCATTTCCCCCCAGTTATACAGATGAAAGACTAGAGAATATGCTCAACTCTACTCACAGAAAGTATCCCACTAGTGGAAAAGCATGTGACCAGAGGGAGAGACCACTTAAAAGAAGTAAATGCAACGAAGAGTAGCAACAGACGGGGAGAGAGGAAAGGCTTCATGTTTCAAACACAAGCTGGGCAAGACGTAGTGACAAACCAGATGCAGGTGCTGAGGGATAGAAAGGACTCACGTCAGAGGCCTCCAGTTGGGACACAAGTTTCAGCTGGGGACACTGCAAGGTGGCCATTAACTGCATTAGGGACTGGAGAAGGAACACATTTGCAGGAAAGATGAGAAAGTCTGGATTTGCTAAATTTGAGGAAGGGGCAGTACCCAGTGTTCTAAGATGTTGAAACTCAGGAGAGAAGTGACTGTGAATAGAGCAATAAAGGGCACCCCACTCCAGTTTTCTGGCCTGAAGGAATCCCATGGACACAGAAGCCTGGCAGGCCACAGTCTCTGGGGCCGCGGAGAGCTGGATGCGACTGGGCGGCAGCAGCGCGACAGGAGCCTGCAGCTCAGCGAGCAAGTCAGCACTGTCTAAGCCACAGACTTGCCACTTCTTGACAAAGTAATACGCTACCAATGCATGATACCAAAAAGACGACTTTCTGAGCTTTATCACGGTAACTGAAATAAAAACGGAGTGAAGAGAAAAGAAAAGAAGCCAGAAACACACATTGGCATCTTGAGAGCCAGACAGGCCTTGCACAGGAGCACCCCACCTCATAGTGTTTGGGGATATGTGCTGCTCAGCGCCCACCAGTGCCCAACACATGGCTGAGCAAGCGTCCGCTCAGACACGAACGGAGAGCTGAGCGCCACAGGGGCCACCTGGCTGCTTGCACTATGATCCAGCAACTGTGCTAATAACTTCATATACGTCGTATCGTTTATCCCTATCACAGTACCTTAAATATACAAGGTTTTTAATATTCATAAACATACAATAGCAAATTACACAATTTGTAACATAAAACATTAAAAAATACAATAATTTATACGACTATTATCACCCTCATTTCACAAATAAGAGGAAGCCTTAAGAGAATGAGAAAAAACTAAAGGCCACGTTGAAAGACTACATATACACTCTTGACCATACAAGGAAGCAATACAAGCCTGACTCAAACGCAATTTCAAGCATATTTTGCCTCGTAGGTGAAGAGCGGGACCCTAAACCAAGACAGACACCGGTCCTGGTCTCACCGAGCTCGGGGTGCGGTGGGAGGTGAGGCAGGCGTGAAACCTAAGTTCTGGTAAGAGCTGTGAACGAGGCAAGGAGGCTACAGGAGGGACTGACGTGGGACGGAGCTCCCACTGGATGATCACGAAGAAGAAACCAAAAGGCGTGAATAGAGACCCAGTCACCTTTCTGGATCAAAACACTCCGGCATCTATCTACACCCACCAAATGAATACTTTCTGAGGCAACTGGCTTGGTCTAAATCCTCCACTGAATGAGGTGTCTTTTTGTCTCTTTTGAGGGGAAGGGAGAAGCGGGTTTGTACTGGCTCACTGGCTGAAGGATCAGCCCCCTTTACTCTTCAGCAGGTGGGTGGAGGGAGGGGGTTCCATCTTCCTAACAGTAAGTTGGTTTTCTTGCCAAAAATACATATCCCTTCACAACATGCAACATAAGGGCTTTTCTTGAAAATACTCTTCAGAGGTTAAACTGTATCAGATATTTCAACCTTGTTAAAAATGAGACAGACAAAATGACTCATTCTGCAGACTGAGAATCAACTCAATCCAGGATTTATCAACAAACTCCTGGGAGCCACCAGGCACTGTTCGTGGTGCTGGAATACCGTCTGCATCCAGGAAACACTAGAGGGCACACGAGAGTTTCAGCTTTCGGGAAACCGCACAAGGCAACTACGGAGCCGGGGGGTGGGGGTGGGGGGGACCTTTGCAAAACCAAAGGGAAGCCTGAGAAAGACAGGAATCTGATGAGCAGAGCAGGAGTGCAGAACAGCAGAACGACCTTCACCTGAAGGGCTCTTCTGCCTTAGACCTGAGAGGCAATCCTAGCGTCACAAGAGATCTACAGACCTGGTGCTCCTATACAGACGCCCAGGTCAGCTGTTTGTTTCATCCTAACACACATACCGAGGGTTCCCCAGATTGGCAACACTATGAGCTAGGTGAGACAGGTACTGTCACCACACGTGAGATGGCTGAACCTCAGAATGAAGCTGCCTTCCTGAAGTCAAGCTGCCTTAAACAGATAGCCTGGGTCTAGAACTCGAGAGTCCTGCTGAAGTCTGGGAGGACTACCTCAAGACTGGAGTCACGTGCATCACCCACAGAGGTCTCTCACTTGCTTTTTCCTTTGTGTGCTCTCCTAATACAGAGAATAGGACATCCTGCAGAAATGCAACTGACAAACAGGAGCCACAGAGAGGTGTGAGCCAGACAGACCTGAGGAATCAAACTTCTGGGATCCCCGTCTCCAAAATCTAAAACCCGACTGACTGTAAGCTGTGCGTCTGTCCTCGCTTAGCCATGTCTGACTCTTTGCAACCCCATGGACTGTGGCTCACCAGGCTCCTCATGGGATTTTCCTGGCAAGAATACTGCAACGGGTTGCCACTTCCTTGTCTAGATCTTCCTGACCCAGGAATTGAACCTGCATCTCCTGCATTGCAGGAGGATTCTTTACCACTGGGTCACCAGGGAAGCCTGATTGTAAGCTGTACCATCAACTTAATATTTCAAAACAAGGAGGCGAGACTATGTGAAATACACAGGTGAACTATGTAAACCAACTGGAGAGATGGCAAAGTGATTAGGTTAGCTCTTAGAAGTGAGAAAATGGGTGTGACTAAGTGTAAAAGAGTATACTTTAGAACTGCAAGTGATGTCAGAGGTTAACGTTTAGCTGTTTTACAGATGAAGAAACTAAGGCTTGGCCCCATCAATGCTTTAAACAAATAAGGAGGGGCAGACTGGAACACGGGTATCGATTCTTACTCCAGTGGCCCTTCATCCAGCCCCGGAACTGTCTGTATAGCTATACTATGAAATTATGCACATCCTCAGAGAAGACCGTGCAGTGCTCGCGTCTGCGTCCGTCTCACGAAGACGCTGCCAGCCCCCAATCTGGCTGGCACGGGAGACAGAGGCAGTGAGCGACCAAAGTGCTCCAGCGGTCCCAGGAGCCCTTCAACCCAATGGGAGGAAAATCATGAAGCAAAACATAATTCAGAGCATCAATGACTATGGAAATCAGTGACTTTTTTTCCCATTCTGTGAGAATATTTTAGAATTAATGCAAACAGTTCTGATTCCATCACCAACTATATAAAGACAATATATCCACTGCCTCTGAGCAACATGGGGATCAAAAGAAAAGTGTTTTTATTTTTAAACTAGACATTAATGTGGGTTTAGAAAAACAAAATAATGAGTCTTTCCTGCACAGATGGATTCTCTCTATTCCACACCTTTAAAATAGTAAAGTCCTGTAAAGCAAGTTAAATAAGATGTGCGTGACTAAAATTTGAGGACGTGTCTGTTGAATAAAACAAGATACATTTGTAAGTGAAAAGTTACTCAGACTTTCTGTAATCTGATTTGGACAAAGACAAACTCTAGTCACATTAGTAGAAAAATACAGAGTTAAGATATTGGTTAAACATGACCATTTTCTCCCAACCAACACTTCTAATCTTCTGGGAAACACCAAATTATGGGGAAGGGGCTTATAGTAAGAACTAAAGTAAAACCAGATTTGTAAAGGGTTTTTGGGGGGGAGGGGGAGGGGGGACGGAATGTAGAGTTGATAGAATTTAAAGAAAGTTGTGAAACTTGCCTAAGCCCAGTGGAACTCCTGACTTGTTCACTAGGACCCTTCCTTGTACAGCTTGTTCCGTGGAGCTCAGTCATGACACCACAGGGTTCAATTCACATTTCATACTTAAGAGCTTCAGAGTATGTTTTTTAAGATTTCAAAGTTGACAGTCTATCCAAGAAAAAAGTTACTTTTCAAATCACTGTGTTTTAATGGTTAGAACTCCTAATACTTGCAATTTAAAGTGCACTGGCTAGTTTTACACAGTAGTAAACTTAAGTGTGTGCTTTTAATTGCAATTAAAACCATTTCCTACACCAAGACACATCAGCAAATACATTTTCCCTCCAAATAAAAAGTAACTAAAAATCAGGCCGAAAAACTGAGTTACATCTTTACACATGAAACTTCTACTGCACAGAGCTCCACCTGAGACACAGCTATCCACGCTCTATTATTTCCTCAGTGTATCTGTGGAACTAAGATACACACTGGAACAAAGACACACGGTCCCCATCTTTAACAACGTGTGGAAAACTTAGCAATTAGAGTGTTCCAGGGCTGACAGAGACCTGTAACTCCTGCCCACCAAAGACGGATTTTATGAGAGGAGAGAAAGTAAAGCTCATCCATGGCAGGCAGCACAGGATAACGGAATCGACAGCATTTGTCTGAACAGATTTGCTTTCCTAAGCCGTGTGAAGGGCATCCCTGTGGACAGGGAGCTGCTACCACGCTACACACACAAATGACTCTGCAACACAATCAGGCCACATGCTCATGTCCTACAAGGCCACAAACTGATACTCAAACTAAGAGAAACCAGATTCAATCCCAGATATGTAGGACCCAAGGGAAAACTTGTAAACCAGCATGCCCCACCCACAAAACTCAAAGCTCAAAGACACAAACAACCTGCAGCCACTTCCTTTACAGGCATATTCCACCAGACCCCCAAGCTGCCCACTGCTACTTGCTTCCGGTGTGGAGAGTTAGAACAGAAGCACTTCAGCGTGCACAAGACGACAAATGAAAACACAGGCAGGACAGCACTTGGAAATGACTTTGAGTTTAGTTTCAAAGTTTATGGGTAAAAAATTAAGCCCTACTCTCTTCTCCCCTTGAAGGGTAAATATCCCCATTACTCCTTTCGCTCTCAAACTAAGTGGTTTTGTTGACAAAAACAATGTTGTAATAATAGAATGCACGTATTTTGAAGAACTACATATAAATCACCAAGCTCTATTAATAAGTTAGTATTTTTCATCAAGTGTCTATTGAGCACCTGCTCTGAGCAGAGAAGATAACTCAATAAGCTACCAAAAAGACGAGGGGATGGGCAGGTAAATAACCAAATTCAATGTAACAACTGCTCAGGGAACACACAGGTGTGCCTTCTAACCTGAGGGCTCAGTCTCTGCACGTGTGTAAGAGCTCTGTGTGGTGTGGAAGAGTTACCCAGAAGGTCACACTCTCATGAGGCCCTTCTGAAGAGTGTCATTCCAGGGTCAGGAATGCAAGAGTGCAGGGCAAGACATCAAAAGATGGCAGAAGGGGAAACTGCTGGGGCCGGAGCTTGGACATTTGAAGAGAATGCTGAGTGATTAGAAACTGGAAAAGGGGCCTGAGTTCCCACACAGGCTGGGATCAGAGCGTTTGTGGACTTTAATCCTGGAATCTAGGGAGCCCCACAGTGACAGGACCACACCTGTGGTGAAGGCCCTAAACATTTGGCTACAAAGTAAATTTGTGTCTATACTAAGTAACTCTTCGATTTCCCCCATAGGTATAAATTATCTGTGATGATTTCAGGCAAAACTGATATTCCCTTCCTTCTTCAAAATGCTTCAGTTCAGTTCAGTTGCTCAGTCCTGTCGGACTCTTTGCGACCCCATGAATCGCAGCACACCAGGCCTCCCTGTCCATCACCAACTCCCGGAGTTCACTCAAACTCACGTCCATCGAGTCCGTGATGCCATCCAGCCATTTCATCCTCTGTCGTCCCCTTCTCCTGCCCACAATCCCTCCCAGCATCATCAGGGTCTTTTCCAATGAGTCAACTCTTCGCATGAGGTGGCCAAAGTACTGGAGTTTCAGCTTTAGCATCAGTCCTTCCAATGAACACCCAGGACTGAATTTCTTTAGGATGGACTGGTTGGATCTCCTTGCAGTCCAAGGACTCTTAAGAGTCTTCTCCAACACCACAGTTCAAAAGCATCCATTTTTCGGTGCTCAGCTTTCTTCACAGTCCAACTCTCACATCCATACAACACCAGTGGAAAACCATAGCCTTGACTAGACGGACCTTTGTTGGTAAAGTAATGTCTCTGCTTTTTAATATGCTATCTAGGTTGGTCATAACTTTCCTTCCAAGGAGTAAACGTCTTTTAATTTCATGGCTGCAATCACCATTTGCAGTGATTTTGGAGCCCCAAAAAATAAAGTCAATGCTTATACTTGGACAATTAATCCCCAAAAGTTATAGGCGTGTTCTTACTATTAAAGACCAAAAGGGGAAGGAAAAAAAAGCTTCAGCTGGCAACTGTTTTCACTAATGATCTTATTAAGCCATGCTCCACTGTAGTTTATATCAAAACGCTTTACACCTGAAAAAGATCCTGATGAAAAGTAGCACAATCACAACCAATCAATTCCTCTGCGTCCTACTCTAAATAAAGATCCCCACCACCCCCCTTCCCCCCCGCCGCCGGAGAGAATTTCGTTTGGTAAGTTCTGAAAAACTTAATTTCAAAAAACACACGTTCGCCTCCTCAGTATTCTTAAAAAAGTTTCCCCTACTCAATGGGTCGGAAGCCAGAGCTCCAAAACCGGGTCAACGGAACCCAAACCGACAAAGAGTGACTTTCTCTGGGTCCCAAGTGCTTTTCTATACCGTTCCAGCAAGTCAGGTCCAGTTGTCACCTTCTTCACGTTTCCCCCACTCTCACAGTTGGGGGTGACGCGGATCATCATCTCCGGGGATGCAGGGGACCGTGTCACTCTGGGAGGACCAGCGCGTGTCCTCGGGACCCGAGACGCCGACAGACCGAGGGGGACCGGGCCGAAGCGCAGGGGGCGGGGGGAGCCAGGGGCCAGGGAGGCCAGCCCGGGCCAAGGTGCCGGGGCCGCCGTCAGAAGGCACGGAGCGGGGCGGAGGACGGGCCCGGGAGGAGACCAGGAATGAGGCTCGAGCCCAAACAAAAACAACCCAAAGTTGAGCGCGGCGGAGACAGCAGATTGGGCGAGACCGTTCACGGCTGCCCATTGGAGAAGAGGGAAAACAGAGTCCCCCAATCGCGAGCGGCGGGGCTGCTCCCCTCGTGCGGCCGCGGGCCGGCCCGGCGCTGCCCGGCGGCCGCTACCGCTCCCTTCCGGCCGCGGCGCCCACTGCAGGGCCCGCGCCCCCCGCTCGCCGCCGCCGCCGCGCCCCTCCCCCCACCGCCCCCGCGGCCCCGGCTCCGGCCCCCCCACCCCGGCCCGGCCCGGCGCCCCCCGCGCTCCTGCCGGCCCGCCCCCAGCCCGCCGCCCGCGGCCGGTGCCCCGCCGCCCCCCGCACGCCCGCGCCGGCGTCCGCCCCCCTGCTCACCGGGCGCTACCCGTTCCTCCTCGGGGCGCGTCGAGGCCCCGCCGCCCCGCCGCTGCGCCGCTGGGGGGGGCCCCCGCTCTGCCCGGCGACACTTTCTCGTCCCCCAAGAAAATTAATCACCAAAAAAAATTCCACAGAAAAATGGGAAGAGTAAAATCCAAGATGGCGGCCCCCGCCGCAGCACCGCCCGCTCCATCCGCTGTCGGGAAATGAGTCCCAGCCGCGGCCGGAGCCCCCCGCCCCCACCGCGCCGCGCCCCCCGCGCCCCCGCGCCGCGGGCCTCACCTCGCCTCGCGCGCGGCCTCAGGGAATCCCGGAGGCAGCCGCTGGCCTGGCGACTCCGCGCCCCGGGTCCTGGCGCCGCGCGTGCCGTCTCCGGTGCCCGGGCGCCCTCACCTCATAGCCCCGGAGCCTCGCCGTCCGCGCCGCACACGCGTCGCCGCCCCCGGTGAGCCGCTCGGACGCCGCCCGGGAACGGTGGAAGGACACGAAAAGGAGTACCCTCGGCCGGGCGGAGGGACACCACTTCAGCTCGCGATTCTTCGGCCGCCTCTGTTGCTTTTACGGGACTGGGGGTTGGGTGGGGGTGGGGGAGGCGGAGAAACCCGAGAAAGAAATGAGTTCCCCCGCCGGCTGCTTCCCGCGGCGGAGGAACAAAAAAGCGAATTTCGAGAGGACGGGGCCAGTCGTCGCTTCGCTTCGCTCGCAGCGGAGGGATTCGTATTGAGCGGTCGGAAAGGATCCCTCCGCCTCTCGCTGCCCTTTAAATCGCGGCTGGAGGCGGTGTCGCCGCGCGCCCCTCGGGCGCTACCTGGGCCTTAGGTCTCTACTTGCGCTCGGGGTCTCTCGAGGCTGCCTTCCAATCCTCAGTCCCTGGCGTAGCAGCACCCACCGGGGACCGCTTCTGAGTCAGGACGGGGGTCAGCCGTGGGGGACGGGCAGGCTTCTCGCCCTCTGCGCCTCCCGGGTGCGCCGAGACTGGGTGGCCCCCGTGGAGGCGAGCCTCTTTGTTGTGGGAGTGGGTGTCGTTGGGAGCAGATAACACCCTTCAAGACCGTGTGGGCAGCCCGAGTTCCACCGCCTGGTGTGGGAGGGAGCGGGACGTGAGCCTGCATCATCCCGGCCACTAGCTTCCTAACGTCAGCCGGCCATTTCTTGAGCACCTACTGTGCGTCGGGTTTTCGGAGAAACGGGTTTTGCCGATTCACTCCCTCGTTGGGCAGTGCCGGTACCCAAGGATGGGGGCCCCCTCCTGGGTCTCAGGCTAGTCGGGAAGTTGTTGAGAGGCTCCCACGGGCCGGGCGCGCTGCCTCGCCCTCTGGTTCTGCCTGCGGGGTTGATGATAATGGCTGCAAAATAACAATCCTGAGAGAAACATCCTTTTCTGGATACCAGGCACCATTCTCAAGCTTTGGTGCCCTGTCTGGTTTACAACGACTCCCAGGAGGTGGGGACCGTTTTTTCCCACTTTATACGTAGGGAGACTGAGGCATCGAGAGGTGAGGCGACCTCCACAGTCAGGCCTTGAAGCAGAGCCCTTATCCTGATAAAAAGCGCAGAGGCCAAGAAGTTGAGGTTGCCACAAGCGGCAGATGGCACGGTATTGGTGCCTAAACGTCTCCGCCACCCGGAAGAGTGGATGTGGGTATGGAAGGAAAAGGGAGTGGTTGAGAAAGGTGAGCACGAGAAGTGCAGAAGCCCTGGGGCCGGAGTGGGGGAGGAGGTGGTAAAGAGCCCAGCTCGGTCCTACAGAGAGGAGGCAGGCTAGACAGGCGGGTCCTTCTATTCCAGGAAGAACCCCGGGCCTTCCTTGGTTTCCTGCCATTACCAGGGCCTGGCACAGAGTAGACATGCCAGAAAAGCAGCTTCCGTGGACCGTGTCGATGACCACAAGGTCTGTGGTCCACCAAACCACCACCACCAACACGACTGCTTACTTGATTTTCTCTCCCTTTTGACCTTGAGTGGCAGACGTAGCGCTTATTATCCCCTTTCACAGATGCGAAATTGAGGCACAGTGATTGGCTGAGGACAGGAATTAACAGAGGTGGAGGCGGGACTAGACCTTAAACACCAGCGCTCCTCCCACTGCCCTCACCTTGCCTCCTGGGGAAGCCCACTGGGCGGGGATGGGGCTGTGTGGGGTCTCCCCACCCCTCAGGTGAAGCCTATCGGCTCAGGACCCTGCACGTTCTGCTCTTTCACTCTGAGAGCGTCTCTGACATCAGAAGCTGCCTTGCCACGTTCCTCTCTGCTAGCACAACTAATGTTTCACTAGCTTCTGATTTATGGCTAAACTTTCCAATTATTTTCATAGTGCTTGGCTCCAAATCCTCAAATCGCACCCCACTGAGACTGCTGTTGCCACCCTATCTCCTCCCTGGAGGAAGAAGCCCAGGGGGCACCACAGTCCTGTGTGGGTTCCCCTGGGTCTCGGTGCCCAGGCCCCAAGTCCGGCCATGCCCAGGCAGCCCTTCACAGCCCCGAACATCTCTGTTTTCCCCACTCGAAGCTTTCCAGAGTCCATCCCGACAGCGCCCCCTGCGGCTGACACCCAAATCCGGACCCTGACAAGTCCCCAGACTCCGAAGACGCTGGCTCCATTCGCTTCCGGCCCAGCGCCAGACCAAGTATTCCGGGCGGTGACTTGCAGGGAGCAGGGGAGGCAGATGGGTGACCCCAGACACAAGTCCCTCCGGCTCCCCACTTCTGAGCCTGTCTCCACCCCTCACCCCCTCCCCGTCCCCCCTGTGCTGCTGGCTGCTCTTCCAGCCTCCGCTGAGAGGCCCTCAGGGTGGGCTGGAGCTCTCTGAGCTGGCCAGAGGCCACAGCCCAGAGCAGCTTTGCTTGGGGGAGACTGGAAATTCGACTTCCCCACAGTGAGCGTGGCCAGCTGGAGGCTGCCTCCTGCCAGCTGGCAGAGGAGGGGGGTGGGGGACAGGAAGTAGTGTGGCCAGGCACCTGCCCAGCCCCCCACGTGACAGGAGCCACCGGCATTTACACCGTGAAGCCGCTGGATGCCCCGAGTGGAGGTGCTAAGCCACAGAGGCGGTGGGGCCCCACCAGCCCTGGACAGACGGAAAGATATTAACAACTCTAAAGAAAGACTGAGTTGGCGGAAGGAGCCTGGGCCAGCCCCGGAAGCCCAGGAGTGCCAGCCAAGCCCGCAGCTGACCTGGGCGCCGCACCCCTGCCACGGGATCTGTTCTAGTCCCCCCAGAAGGACCCAGGGGGCACTGCAGAGACCCACCTGGGTCCCACCAAACCTGCATCCCTCTCCCACGCCCCTTCTTCAAATACCAGGTTCACGCAGCCACTGGCTGGAAGGGATTTGCTTGCTGGGATCCTGTGCCCACAGGGAGGGCCCACAGGTCCTGCTGAGCCCAGAATACCAGTCTGGGTGGCAGGTGGCTTCTCAATGTAAAGCGATACCTTGGCTTTCAGACTCTGCTCTCCTGTCTTCCCTTTACCCCTGCCGACCCCACCCCTGCCCGGAAGGCAGGGCCGCTTTGATGGGAGCAGGTGCCAGAGTGGGCGGCGGGAAGAGGGTGGGGACATACCCAGGGTGAGTCCAATGATCCGTCTGGGTGACTGAGGGCTCCTCAGCCACCTGCCTGAGCATCGCAGCGCCCCGTGCATCGTGCTTGCCCCTCCACTGCCCAGTCCTGCTTTGGTAGAGAAGAAAAGGTCAAGTGACCTGCCCAAGGCCAAGTCAACAGCAGCAAGACTCCAAGGCAGCTGTGATTAGGGCCATGGCATGAGTCTGACCTGGGTTTGAATCTAAGTTCCACAACCTAGCAGCCATGTGATTTGGGCCCAATGAGGCAGCCTGTCTACACGCCTGTTCTCTCACCTGTGCAAAGGTGCCAGTCCTGATCCTGCCCAAGGAGTCCCCTCTATAGCTTCAAAACCACTTATGTACCAAAGATGCCCATCTTCCCATCCCCACCTGCACGTCTCTAAACTTCTGACACCGCCACTTAGGTGTTTCATAGGCATTTCACATAAAACGAGGTTAAAATTGAAAACACACATGCACGCCAAATTCCATTTCCCAGAAAGAGACCTTTCCCACTTGCTCAGGTCCAGTACCTAGCTTTTATTTTCTCTTAATGGCCTTTGTGTTCGGTTTGGTTGGTTTCCTCCTTAGCACATATCACCATCTATCATCCTGTGTGTGTGCGTTAGTCGCTCTGTCGTGTCTGGCTCTTTATGACCCCATGGATTGTAGCCTGTCTATGGAATTTCCCAGGCAAGAATACTGGAGTGGGTTGCCATTTCCTCCTCCAAAGGGATCTTCCTGACCCAGGGATCGGACCCAAGTTTCCCTTGCAGACAGGTTCCTTACCGTCTGAGCCAAGGAATCCCCCTGGCGTCCGTATCTTTCACTTACTCATTGCATCTACCGACTGCATCTTTCTTCCCAGCTGTGAGTTATTTAAAGATGGGGGGCTTTGCCTTTTTCACTGCTCTGTCCTCAACGTCTAGAACAGCGCCCGGGGCCCTGGTGCAGAGGCTTAATTCACGAAAGGTAATGCTAACCTTCCGGTGTTGCTACAGGGATAAAAGGATTTGTAAGCGAGTTTCTAACCACTCTCCTGTTTCCAAGGCTCAAGCGCCAGTCGAGGAAGTTTCTCTACCACCCACCCCTACACGTGCACAGACTTCCCTGCCTTTCAAGCTCAGGAGTGCCCTGGGTTTCGTGTCTGCCTAAGACAACCCATAGGGTCCCAGAAACAGCCCCGTGCTGAGGGCTGGTACTCCTTCCAGTTCTCACCAGCACCAGAAAGGAACCCAGACATAAAACAGCCACTTCTGTCCTCTCAGACACACCTGGGATGAACACAGAGGATCAGTGGCTGCTGAAAAACTGGTTTCCTTAAGGGCAGGGAAAGTGTCCTCTTATTATTAGTCAATAATTTCAAACTTACAAGGAGGTTTCAAGCATAGCACAAAAACTTCACTTTCCTAAACTGTAAGTTGCTCCCATAATGCTCCAAGACGTCTGAGCAGAGTTGGGTGTGTTTTCCAGCTAGAGGGCCCCCACAAAACCAGGTGATAATGATTGAGACATTTCCACAGGTGGGTGGATGCTGTTTCGTCACCACACCGGACTCAAGTTTTCCCAGTGACCCTAGTAATGTCCTTTATAGCAAGGGAGCTTGCCCAGAGCCCCCAGTTGCCTTGGTGGTGCTGCTTCAGCTTCCTCCACGTGGAGCAGCTCCTCGCCCTTCCCTCTAATTGCGTGGTTTGGGCAATCATGAAGGCTAGATTACTGTGTAGTCTGTCCCTCACTTTAGCTTTTTTCTGCCAGCTCTCCGTGATTAGATAAAGGTCAGGTACCTTGGGCGGGAACGTCAGAGTGAGGCTGTTTCTGTCACTGTATCCTTCCAGGTGGCAAGGCGTTTCAATTTGACCCGTAACTGATGATGCTCACTTGGGTCCCTTGATTAAGGGGTGTGTGCCGGGCTTCTCCACAGGAAAGTCACTTGTGGAGAGCCTGAAGATTCTTTGTAATAAGTACTCTGTAGAGATGAACTTTGGGAGGATATAAACATCTGATTCTCATCAAACTTTCAATGTATTAATATATATTGTATCAATATGGATTGATGGGCTCCTGTTTAGTTCAGTTCAGTTGCTCAGTCGTGTCTAACTCTTTGTGACCCCATGGACTGCAGCACGCCAGGCCTCCCTGTCCATCACCAACTCCCGGAGTTTACCCAAACTCATGTCCATTGAGTTGGTGATGCCATCCAACCCTCTCATCCTCCGTCGTCCCCTTCTCCTTTTGCTGTCAATCTTCCCCAGCCTCAGGGTCTTTTCAAATGAGTCAGCTCTTCCCATCAGGTGGCCAAAGTATTGGAGCCTCAGCTTCGACATCAGTCCTTCCAATGAAAACCCAGGACTGATCTCCTTTAGGATGGACTGGTTGGATCTCCTTGCAGTCCAAGGGACTCTCAAGAGTCTTCTCCAACATATAGTTATAACCTAACAAGAATCTTCTCCAACACATAATTATAATCTATGTTCCCATTTCTTCTCCTGTCTCTCTTCTCTCTCCCTCCAAAGATATTTATGGCAGCTTTATTTATAAAAGCCCCGAACTGGAAACAATGCAAATGCTAACCAACAAAAGAATGGATAAAGTGTGGTCTAGCTACATGATAAAATACTAATCAGAAATAAAAATGAATGAGCCACAACAAGGATGAATTTCAAAACCATTATGTTGAGATAAAAGAAGCTAGAAACCAATTTGTAAATTGCTTAGTTTTAAACAAGTGATGTCCTAGAAGAGAAAGAAACTCATCTATGGGGATAGAAATCTGAAGCATAGTTTGCCTCCTGGCAGGTGGCAATACCTACTAGTCAATACTAGGTAGGGACACAGAGAACTTTCTGATGTCATGGAAACATCCTATATCCAAGGCTGGCTACCTGGGTATGTACAGTTTAAGTGTGATTTCTGTACAAATTACTGAAGGTCAGTTATACCCTTAAACAAGAGAGGAACAATCTGGGAAAAGAGTGAACTGAACTGGCCTACTGCTCAATGAAGACCTCTCCAGTTTTTCCAAGACTTGTAGTTGAGCAAACTTTGCAAAACAGCTGTTCCTTGGCTCTTCCACAACCGTTGCTTCTAGGAATGACCCAGGTTCAAAGTGCACAACCCAGGTTCCAGGTGCAGTGAGGAACCTGAAGATTCTTGCTCTGCCATCTGCCCCGTTAGAGCTGGCTCTTGCTGAATGATGCTTAAAGGGGTGGGGTGTGGGCCTTCTCTTTGTTCCACCACCAGGTGAGTTTCCAGGCTGCCGGCCCTCGGGCCATCCCCAGATGCTGTCAGACCTGCCCAGAACTGAAAACCTCCAGCCAGTTTTAAGTCAACCCTGGTCTTCTCTGGCCAGGACATATGAGCTGCACAGAGAGTCAGTTCTCTGCTCCATCACAACACTGGAGATTCCCTTGTCATATCCCATATGTCCACTTTGGGCTGTTGGCTTGTCCCCTGGTGAATCCCTGGGGGTGGTGTTTCCTGGCTCAAAAGTAGAGTTGATTTCCAGCCTGGGTGGTCAGGCAGACAAGGTGACTGGGTCCCTGGCCCTGGCATTCGGTGTGGAGACCCTGGCTTCAGAGTTGGGGGCCCCAACGTGTTCAAGAAGGCCTTAGGATGGCGGAGGAAACACTCACCAAGGGGGAAATGAAGGGCTTCAACTGTCTCTCTCTGTGGGGTCGTTCCTGCTGTTTAATCAAAGAGTAGAAACATGACAATCTACCCCCACACCTCTGTGAGCAACATAAAGCGTGGGCCACAAAGACTCAGAGTCTTCATTTCCTTTGTCCCTACTGTCCACAGACACACATCCTCACGCAGGACCCCAGGCCTTGCCCCTGCATGCCCAGGCCTTGGGGGGGACCTTCAGGAGACTGGACATTCTGGCAACCTTGGGCTATGGTGGAGCCCAGTTTGGGACAGCGAGTTTCAGAGACTGGTAAGAATGTGCTGGAAAGATGGAAATTTCCAGGAGAAGGCCCAGTGGACCTATAGATGCTGCCAAGACTGGAGACGGCAAAGGAGCCCCCCACTCGCAGGAGCGGGACAGGCACGGTCCCTCCCACGCATGGGAGGCCACGCCCCCACGATCCAAGCCCCCTGCACCCTGCATCTGGCCTCTGGAGGGAGACCTGGATACGGGGATCTCCCTCTAGCCTGACCCCAGCTCAAGCTCTTCACAGGGTGTGTCTCTTTACAAAGGGCTTTAAATCAAGCAGAGAAGAGTCATTCAACCTGGAAAGGGCTCGGCCCGGAGGCAGGGGACCATCTTCCCATTTGTGTAAGTTTCCTGTGGCTAAGACAACAGAAAATTATTCTCTCCCAGTTTGGAGGTCAGAAGTCCCAAATCAAGGTGTGGGCAGGGCTGCGATCCCTTTGGGGGTTCCAGGAAGGATCCTTCCTGCCCCTTCCAACTCTGGGGGCTCCAGGCGTCCCTGGGCTCGTGGTCTTGTCCCTCCAGCCTCTGCCCTCGTCTTCCTGTGGCCTCTCCTCTGTGTCAAATCCCCCTGTCCTTTCTCTTAAGATACTTTTTGCTGGATTTAGACCCATCCAGGTAATCCATTGGAAAGGGGGCGACAGAGGATGAGATGGTTGGATGGTATCACTAACTCAATGGACATGAGTTTGAGCAAGCTCCGGAAGATAGTGAAGGACAGGGAAGCCTGGCATGCTGCAATCCATGGGGTTTCAAGTAGTTGGACATAACTTAGCGGCTGAACAACAATGAAGTCAGCCCAGGTGGGGACCAAGCTCTGATCCTTCCTGGTTGTTCCAGAGTCTGCCTGGCTTTGCTTAACCGGTTCTAACTTGAGCAGGGAAGACGTTGTCCTGCACCTGCCCTCCCTGCCCAGGACGTGGGGCTCTCAGCTCACCACAGTCCTCGGTTCCTCCAGGCGTGAAGCAAGCCTAGCACCATTTTCTGGTTTCTCCATTCCCTTGCTGGGGGCAGGCGGCCAAACTAGAGTTTCTCCCTTTGGCAAATGGAATGGATTCTCACACCCAGCACAAGAGCAGCCCCAGCAGAGGGCCAGTGGTGGCGGAAGCAGGGGCCCCTCCCCTGAATCCCACGATGGGTACCCAAAGCTACGAGGCTGGCCCTAGCATCTGATCCAACATTCCTTGAGCATCCCTTCTACACACCAAAACCTGAGCCCTTGTCTATGGCCTTGTCTACAGTGGGAGACAAACCACGCAGAAGTCTGAACAGGGGAGGTTTATATGGTGCTTTTATACAAATCGAAGATGTCTGGCAACCCTGCGTCCAGCAACCCTCCTGGTGCCGTTGCTCCAACAGCTTCTGCTCACTCTGTCCCTGTGTCACATTTTGGCATCTATAGCCGTACTTCAAAACTTCCGGTACATTTGTTAATGGTAATCTGTGATCAGTGGCCTTTGATATGACTATGGTCATCATTTCAGCATTGTTTAGCAATAAAGCATTTTTTAAAATCAAGGTACGTACAGTCTTTTAAAATAATGATGTTTCATACTTAGAAGAGTACAGAATCATGTAAATATAAATTTTACATGCACCAGGAAGGCAAAAACTCATGTGAGTTGCTTTGTTGTGGTACAGTACGTCCCCTACACACGAGCCTTTAAGTTGCGAACTTTGAAAGATGCGCACACGCGTTCCATCCACGCCAGGCGTGCAGCTCCCCCCTCTGTCTCCTGTCGCCGACCATCCTTCAGCTCTGCCATCTCCCGCCTCCTCTCCCTCCCCCAGTCAGTCAGTCTTCTGGCCTCTTCACCCGATGCCAGCCCCTGTATGCCAGCTGTTGTACTGTGCTACTGTGCTTTTCAAGGTGCTATACTGTAAGATTAGAAATGTTTTATTTTTAGTGTTTTTTATATATGAATTATTTGTGTATTATAAACTTATCACAGCACAGTACAATATGGACTTCCCCGGAGGCTCAGACAGTAAAGAATCTGTCTGCAATGCAGGACACCTGGGTTGGATCCCTGGGTCGGGAAGATCCTCTGGAGGAGGGTATGGCAACTCATTCCAGTAGTCTTGCCTGGAGAATACTATGGACGGAGGAGCCTGGTGGGCTACAGTCCAGGGGGTCGCAAAGAGTCGGACACGACTGAAGTGACTCAGAGCACACGCACACGTCCCAGAGATGATGCAGTTAAAGCCATGGGCACAGGGCGGTGACTGGGACACTGGCAGTTACACCATCCTGTCTGGGCGCTGAGGCCGCTGGCAGCAGTCACAGCTGGTGTCAGGTGAGGGCAGGAGCCCCCGGCCCCCACCATGCCTCCTGACCCCTGCCTCTCCATTCCACCTGGGAACAGAGCTGCTTCCAACGATAGACTACAACTTAAGGGCAAGGGCGTTCCATCAAGCAAGGCACCAGTATTTGGTCCAGGTCTTCATTCAGCAAATGCTTGCTTGTTCAATTAAAATAATAAAGCCATTCATCCGTGTTCATAGCAGTATTATTCACAACAGCCAAAACGTGGAAACAACCCAAGTGTCCACGGATGGATGGATCAATGGGGAAAACGTGGTCCCTGCATGCAGTGGCGTGTTCTCCAGCCTTGGCAAGGAAGGGAATTCTTTTTTTAGAGCTAATATTTTATTATAACTCTAAAGGACCGTAAGCCTTAAAAATTGTGGATCACTACGTTGTACACCTGTAACTTACATAACATGGGACATGAAGTATACCTGTAACTTACATAACATGGGACATGAAGTATACCTGTAACTTACATAATATGGGACATGAAGTACACCTGTAACTTACATAACATGGGACATGAAGTACACCTGTAACTTACATAACATGGGACATGAAGTACACCTGTAACTTACATAACATGGGACATGAAGTACACCTGTAACTTACATAACATGGGACATGAAGTATACCTTGATAAAAATAATTAAAAAGATGACAAGCGGAACACCGTCCTTTCAGATACAGTGGAGATTATCTGACCTTCCCAGAAAACACTCCCAGGTACCCGACTCGTGTTCAGTTGGAGTTAGGCACAGTACGAGGTCTACACTGAGCTCATGTAATCTCATCAGCAACTGGTGACTGCCGAAGGAAAAAGCTCCTTATAAGACCAGGTTTTGATTAATTCAACTGTGTATTGTATACCTTGTTGTTTAGTCGCCAAGCCCTGTCTGACTCTTCTGCGACCCCATGGACCCCTGCCAGGGTCCTCTGCCCATGGTTTTCCCAGACAAGAATACTGGAGTGGGTTGCCACTTGCTTCTCCTACCAAAGGGAACTCTGACACTGGATACAATGTGGATGAAGCTTGAGTTATGCTAAGTAAAATAAGCCAGTCACCAAAGGACTAATACTGCGTGATTCCACTTACAAGAGGTACCTAGAGTAGTCAAAAGCCTAAGGACAGGAAGTATTAACAGGATGGTGGTTACCAGGGGTTGGAGGTGGGGGAGAGGGGAGTGAGTGTTTAGTGGGGACAGAGTTCCAGTTTGGGAGGATGAAGAGTTTCGGAGATGGATGGTGGTGATGGTGGCATGACAATGTGAATGCACTTGGTGCCAGTGAATTGTGCGCTACGTTCTGTTCCCTGTATTTCACTTTGGTTAAAGAAACACCACCACCCACAGGGAACTCTGCTCAATGTTGTGTGGCAGCCTGGATGGCAGGGGAGTTTGGGGGAGAAGGAATACATGTATATGTGTGGCTGAGTCCCTTCACTGTCTGCCTGAAACTGTCACATTGTCAATCGGTTATACTCTGATATAAAATATAAACTTTCAGTTCAGTTCAGTCGCTCAGTCATGTCCGACTCTTTGTGACCCCATGGACTGCAGCACGCCAGGCCTCTCTGTCCATCACCAACTCCTGGAGCCTACTCAAACTGATTTCCATCGCATCGGTGATGCCATCCAACCAACTCATCCTCTGTCGTCCCCTTCTCCTCTTGCCTTCAATCTTTCCCAGCATCAGGGTCTTTTCCAATGAGTTGGTTCTTCACATTAGGTGGCCAAAGTATTGGAGTTTCAGCTTCAACGTCAGTCCTTCCAATGAATATTCAGGACTGATTTCCTTTAGGGTGGACTGGATGGATCTCCTTGCAGTCCAAGGGACTCTCAAGAGTTTTCCCCAACACCACGGTTCCAAAGCATCAATTCTTCAGTGCTCAGCTTTCTTTATAGTCCAACTCTCACATCTGTACATGATTACTGGAAAAACCATAGCTTTGACTAGACAGACCTTTGTTGGTAAAGTAATGTCTCTGTTTTTTAATATGCTTTCTAGGTTGCTCATAGCTTTTTTCCAAGGAGCAATTAATTTAACTGTTTAAATTTAAAAAACACACACCAGAGCCCTGTTCACTGAATTTCTGTTTTGTGCTACGTACTGGGCAAGGCTCTAGTAGTGACCACTGTGACCCTAGCTTACAGATGAGGAAACTGAGGGGCTCAGAGAGATCTGCCTGAGGTCACATAGTCTTAGTGGCAGAGCTGTGACCCCAAGTGTGCCCTGATCTGGAGCGTGGCACCGTCCCTTGTCACGCGGGTCATTCCAAGTCCCGGCGCTGCAGTCAGTGTGGGGACTGTGAGTTCCACCTCCTCTGGCAGAAGGACACTCTGACCACCAGATCCGGGGCCTCAGTTTTTGGCACGTTCTGCCCTCTGGCCATAGAAGACGGGGTGCTCTACAGCTTGTGTGGGGCCTCCTGGCTCGTGCGTGCCCCGAGGTCGGTCCACAGCTGCAGGGCTGACTGTCCCCTCCTCCAGGGCTCTGCCTCGGCCAGCCCCACTGATCGCTTCTGCTGTCCTGGGAGTTCTTTTGGCGTCCGCGTCACTCAGCTGCTCAGGCCGGTGCCCCCTTCCACCTGGGCCTGGTCCCCCCACCACGTGAGTCTCAGCCTGAGGGCTTACAGTGGGCCCGAGACACCACCAGCCCACGCCCCTCAGCAGTGGGCACCTGGGGACCCTCTGGTTGGCAAAGGATCCCATCCTGAGGGGCCACTTTCTAGGACCATGTCTGGTACCAGCTGTCTCAGGCTTGGTCCCCCAGAGACAGCCTCAGAGAGAAACACGTGGAAGCATGCAGTTTATTGGTAGTGGCTGTTCAGTTGCTGAGTCGTGTGTCTTTGCAGCCCCATGGACTGCAGCACGCCAGGCTTCCCCGTCCATCATCATCTCCTGGGGTTTGCTCAAACCCATGTCCATTGCGTCGGTGATGCCATCCAACAATCTCATCCTCTGTCGTCCCCTTCTCCTCCTGCCCTCAATCTCTCCCAGCATCAGGGTCTTTACCAATGAGTTGGCTCCTTGCATCATGTGGCCAAAGGACTGGAGCTTCAGCATCAGTCCTTCCAGTGAATATTCAGGGTTGGTTTCTGTTTAAAGAGACCTTATTTAATAGATATTGTTAATTCATTAACACCAGCCCCATGGCCAGCAGCACGGCAGTGCGCACGTGAAGGAAGCTTGTGTAACATGTGTGATTTCTCTGTGACGCACAGACAGCTCTTCAGGACTATGACTGGCTGTCATTTTAAACAGCCAAGTCACCAAGAAAAAGCACAAAAATGACAGCATCGGGCACTAAATAGACTGTGAAAAGGACACTTATTTACAGTATGAGAGCAGGAACAAGGAGGAGGGGCATCATCAAGTCTGACTTCAGCTCTAGCAACTCAATATTGTCACCTCTCTGCATGTGTGTCCATGAATGACCACAAAAGCACCCCAAGTATCAATTTTAGGGTTGCAAATACGTTGTAGCCTGAGGTGAATTTGCAAGTACAGAATCCACTAATACTGAATATCAACTGCATGAACATATCGTGGACCTTTCAAAATGAGGTAGCCAGTTATTTTACCAGCAAACAAGTTTATGTGGGAACAGCAGAGGAATTGCAATTGGGGTGTGCAAGTGATGGCAAAGCCATAGGCCAGTCTGGGAACAAAGAGGAGGAGCATTACTCTGTAGAGAAAAAGGAGGACAGTGGGAGGGGCCGCCATGAATGAAAGACCCATTGATGAGAGCAGGAGTCTGGGTGGCGACAGTTTCTTATTGGCTGAGTGGTGGTGGCTACTCCTTAGTGGGGCTGTGGCTGGGCAAGAAGGAAATCTTCCTGCCTCCTGCTGAGGTCCTGAAGCAAGCTTCTTCCTACCCAGAATTAAGCTGCCGCTGGTGTCCTGTGGGTGAGAGCGCCCTCTTGTGGCTCCGCATTCTGAATGCGATTTCCTGTATTTGGGCTTCCCTGGTGCCTCAGAGGAAGCCTGTGGCTTCCCCGTGGCTCCGCTTGCAGTGCAGGAGACCCAGGTTCATTCCCTGGGTCGAGAAGATCCCCTGGAGAAGGGAATGGCTATCCACACCAGTATTCTTCCCTGGAGAAATCCATGGAACGAGGAGACTGGCAGGCTACAGTCCATGGGGTCACAAAGAGACACAAATAACACTTTGGCTTTATTTATTTTTGCAATATATACAGGTAAACATTATTCTGGGAGAAGACAATGGCACCCCACTCCAGTACTCTTGCCTGGAAAATCCCATGGATGGAGGAGCCTGGTAGGCTGCAGTCCATGGGGTCGCTAAGAGTCGGACACGACTGAGCGACCTCACTTTCACTTTTCACTTTCATGCATTGGAGGAGGAAATGGCAACCCACTCCAGTGTTCTTGCCTGGAGAATCCCAGGGACGGTGGGGCCTGGTGGGCTGCGGTCTATGGGGTCGCACAGAGTCGGACACGACTGAAGCGACTTAGCAGCAGCAGCAGCAGCAGCAAACATTACTTTTGAATTCTTTGGTCATCTGTTGGAAACATGGGACTCCTGAGTAATTCAGTGTGTTTCTAAGAGAGTCATTCTCTTGCATGATCACAATACAATTATCAAAATCAAGAAATTCACCAGTGGCCCTGGAGAAGGGTTTGATTCATAGTAAATCAGTCAATCAATTATATTTCAATAAGAACAGAAACTTACCAGTGATAGAATACTCTTATGTAACAGCTTCTCCTCCAAGCCCAGCACCAGTCCAAAACCACACATTCCATGGCCCTGTTGTCACGTCATATCTTTTAGTTCTTCCGTCTTTCTTTGCTTTTTGGTCTGGTTTTATACAATGTCCTTCCATTTGGATTTTCTGTTGTTTGCTTGGCTTCCCAGGTGGTGTTAATGGTAAAGAGCCCACCTGCCAATGCAAGAGACGTGAGAGCTGCAGGTTCACTCCTTAGGTCAGGAAGACCCCCTGGAGGAGGAAATGGTAGCCCACTCCAGGATTCTTGCCTGGACAATCTCATGGACAGAGGAGCCTGACGGGCTACGGTCCATAGGGTTGCAGAGTTGGACATGACTGAAGCAACAAAGGTCCGTCTAGTCAAGGCTATGGTTTTTCCTGTGGTCATGTATGGATGTGAGAGTTGGACTGCGAAGAAGGCTGAGCACCGAAGAATTGATGCTCTGAACTGTGGTGTTGGAGAAGATTCTTGAGAGTCCCTTGGACTGCAAGGAGATCCAGCCAGTCCATTCTGAAGGAGATCAGCCCTGGGATTTCTTTGGAAGGAATGATGCTAAAGCTGAAACTCCAGTACTTTGGCCACCTCATTCGAAGAGTTGACTCACTGGAAAAGACTCTGATGCTGGGAGGGATTGGGGGCAGGGGGAGAAGGGGACGACAGAGGATGAGATGGCTGGATGGCATCACTGACTCGATGGACGTGAGTCTGGGTGAACTCCGGGAGTTGGTGATGGACAGGGAGGCCTGGCGTGCTGCGATTCATGGGGTCGCAAGGAGTCGGACACGACTGAGGGACTGAACTGAACTGAATCGACTTAACACATAAGCATGCAGTTTCCTCATGATTAGGTTTAAGTTGTGCATTTAGGGCAAGAATATACAGAAGTGATGCTGCTTTCTTCTTGGTGCATCAAATCAACAAAATGAAAGGGCAGCCAACCGAGTGGGAGAAGATATTTATAAGTGACACATCCAGTAAGGTGTTAATGTCCAAAGTATACAAAGAACTCATACAACTCAACATCGAAACAAAACAAAACACACCACCTGGTTAAAAAAGTAGCAGAGGACCTGAAAAGACATTTTTCCAAAGAAGAAAACGGTGACTGACAGGTGACTGACAGACACGTGAGAAGACACTCATCACTGACCATCAAAGAGACGCACATTGAAAGCACAACGTGGCATCGCCTCACACTGGTCAGAATGACTGTCACCAAAGAGACAGCAGACAAGTGCTGGGCGAGGATTTGGAGAACACGGACCCCCGCGCACTGTTGGTGGGATTGTGCACTGGGGCAGCCACTGTGGAAAACAGTATAGAATTTCCTCCAAAAATTAAAAATACAGCAACCACATCATCCAGCAATTTCACTTCTGAGTATTTTTCTGGAGAAAACAAAAACACTAATTCAAAAAGATGTATGTTCACCAACGTTCATTGCAACATTAGTTAACATAGCCTAGAAATGGAAGCAATCTAAGTGTCCACTGGTAGATGAATGGATAAAGAAGATGTGGTAGATACATGTACAAAGAGTATTATTCAGCCATAAAAAAAAATCTGGCCATTTGTGACAACACGAATTGATCTAAAGGTTATTATACTAAGTGAAATAAGTCAGAAGTGGAAGTGAAGGTCATTTAGTCGTGTCCGACTCTGTGGGACTCCATGGATGGACTGTAGCCCACCAGGCTCCTCTGTCCATGGAATTCTCCAAGCAAGAATACTGGAATGGGTTGCCATTTCCTTCTCCAGGGGATCTTCCCCATCCAGGGATTGAACCCACGTCTCCTTTGTCGTCTGCATTGCAGGTGGATTCTTTACCATCTGAGCCGCCAGGGAAGCACCAATAAGTCAGAAAGATACAGGTAAATTCCATATGATCTCACTTATATGTGGAATCTAAACTTCAAAACCAACAAGACAA
This sequence comes from Bos taurus, assembly GCF_002263795.3. Taxonomy (NCBI): domain Eukaryota; kingdom Metazoa; phylum Chordata; class Mammalia; order Artiodactyla; family Bovidae; genus Bos; species Bos taurus. Next base: position 45,735,386 of record NC_037356.1, read on the forward strand.
AATGAAAACAGACTCATAGATACATAGAACAAATCTCACGTGCTGTGCTTAGTTGCTCGGTCATGTCCGACTCTTTGGGACCCTATGGACTGTAGCCCACCAAGCTCCTCTGTCCGTGGGGCTTCTCCAGGCAAGAATACTGGAGTGGGTCGCCATGACCTCCTCCAGGGGATCTTCCCGACCCAGGAATCGAACCGGAGTCTCCTGCATTGTAGGCAGATTCTTTACCATCTGAACCACCAGGGAAGCCCCATAGAACCAATAGATAGTTTCAAGTTTTGGGTTATTATGAATAGAACTACTATGAACATTTGCATACAAGTCTTTCTGTGGACAAATATTTTCCTATCTTCTGGGTAAATCTCTGGGAGTAGAATGGTGGGGTCAAGTGCAGGTGTATGTTTAACTACAAGACCCTGCCAGATAACTCTTTTCCAAAGTGGCTGCACCGTTTCACGTTTCCACCAGGAAAGTGTGACGGGTCTGTTTACTCCGCAGCCTCACCAACATTTGACCTGTGGGTCTTCTTCGGTCGAGGCCTTCCGAGGAGTGTGTACTGGTGCTCTACTGCGGCTGTAATTTGCATTTCCCTGATGACCAATGATGCCGAGTGTTTTTTCACATGCTTATTGTCCACTTGTATATCTTCCTTTAGCAAAGTGTCTTTTCCAATCTTTTGCCAATTTTTAAACTGATTTTTTGTCTTATTATTGAATTATAAGCATTTTAAGTTTATTTGGGATGCAAGTCATATACATATATATTATGAAAAACTTAATTTCAATAAATTTGATAAGTGATGGAAAATGGGCATATTTCTTTATTATTATTTTTAAAATGTACTTTTTTAAATTGAAGGGTAATTGCTTTACAATATTGTGTTGGTTTCTGCCAGACATCAACATGAGTCAGCCATAGGTATACATATGTCCCCTCCCTCTTAAACCTCCCTCCCACCTCCCACCCCATAAAATGAGCATATTTCTTAAAAAAACAAAAATACTAGCACTGATTAAAGAAGAAATTACATTTTGATCTGCCCATTATCTGAGTAAAAGAATTCATTACGAAAACCCTTCACAGACACATAAACACACACAAACACACCGTCTCCAGGTCCAGATGGTTTCACTGGACAGTTCTAGTGACAGTTAGGGAAGATATCGTATGAGTCCTACACGTCTTACTCAGAAAATAGAAGAGGCAAGTTCCCAACATCCTGTGGCATTAGGGAATTGCAAGCTAAAACAATTAACAAGATATTGCGTACACTGACCAGAATGGCTAAAATCTGGAACATCGATGATGCCAAATTCTATACGAATACGAAGCAGCAAGAACTCTCGGCCGTTGCTGGTGGGGATGCACAGGGGCACAGCCACCTCGTAAGACACATCGCTGGCCTCTGACAAAGCTAGACACAGGCTCACCACACGGTCCGGCGTCTGTGCTCCCTGGTTTTTACCCAAGTTGAGAATGTCTGTCCACATGAAAACCTGCACATAAATGTTTATAGGAGCATTATTCATAATCGCCTCAAAAGGAAGTGACCAAGATGTCCCTCATGAGATGAAAGGATAAGGAAACTACGGTACATCCACACAATGGAATATTATTCAGTCATAAAAACGAGGCATGATGGACCGCGAATTATTATACTAAGTGAAATAAATCAGACGGAGAAAGACAAACATCCTATGACATTGCTTATATGTGAAAGCTAAAATATGATACAAATGAGCTTAATAACGAAACAGAAATAGACTCACAGACAGAAAACAAACAAATACATGTATGCTTGTCAAGGGGATAAACTAGGACTTCAGGATTAGCAGATACAAACTACTATATATTAAATAAACAAACAACAAGGTCCTACTGTATAGCACAGGGAAGTACATTCAGTATCTTATAGTAAGCTGCAATGCAACAGTATATGAAAAAGAATATATATATGCACATATATGTACATATATACACATATGTGTACATCACTTTGCTGTATGCCAGAAACTAACACAACACTGTAAATCAACTATACTTCAATAAAAAGAAATTTAAAGTACAAAAAATGAGCAATCCAGCCACAGAAAGATATGGAAGAAACTTAAACGCATATTACTAAGTGAGAGAAGCCAGTGAGAAAAGGCTACATACCAAACGACTCCAACTACGCTGCTGCTGCTGCTGCTAAGTCACTTCAGTCGTGTCTGACTCTGTGTGACCCCATAGAGGGCAGCCCACCAGGCTCCCCTGTCTCTGGGATTCTCCAGGCAAGAACACTGGAGTGGGTTGCCATTTCCTTCTCCAATGCGCAAAAGTGAAAAGTGAAAGCGAAGTCGCTCAGTCGTGTCCGACTCTTCGAGACCCCATGGACTGCAGCCCACCAGGCTCCTCTGTCCATGGGATTTTCTAGGCAAGAATACTGGAGTGGGGTGCCACTGCATTCTCCAGACTCCAACTATACGACCCTCTATATGATGAGATGGTTGGATGGCATCATCAACTCAATGGACATGAGTTTGAGAAAGCTCTGGGAGATACTGAAGGACAGGGAAGCCTGGCGTGCTGCAGTCCATGGGGTGGCAAAGATTCAGACACGACTGACTGAACAACAACATATGACTCTTTGGAAAAGAAAAAATTATAACCACAGTGAAAAGATCAGTGGGGACAGGGATTTAGGGCTGGGGTGGAAAATGATGAATAGGCAGAACCCAGAGGACTTCCAGGGCAGTGAAACTGTTGGGTGTTACACCATGTTGGTGGCTACATAGAACCATGCAGCATAAAGAGTGAGCCTTGTTATAAATGATGTGCTTCAATTAATAAAGTATCAATACTGGCTCATGGAGTGTGACAACTGTATGACAGCAACACATGATGCTAATAATAAGGGAACCTAGAGAGGAAGGGGTAGGGGCGTGTATGGGAACCCTACACATACGCTTAATTTTTCTGTAGACCTAAATCTGTCCTAAAAAAATTCAGATTTAATTTAAAAAGACAACTGAACAGAGGATAGGAATCTGCCAACTGGAAATGTCATTTGCACTCCGCTGGTCTCCCGGAATTTAGGGTCATGTAAGTTTGGGAGCCCCGGCTGGCTGCTCAATGCCATGTTACAGGGCAAATGGAACAAGCCGGTTTGCAGAGAGGAGCAAGCAACTCTTCGGAGAAAGATAGAGCGTCCAAGACAAAAGGCAGAGCTGGGAGAACAGCCACTGTGTTGAGTGTCTTTCTGGTTTCCTGTTCCAAGCTCTGGGGCAGCCAAGCATCCCTTCCCACCTGTGGGTTCCATCCTGCCTCTGTGAAATGGGAGAGTGGGTACCCACCTCCAAGGGGGACTGCGAAGGCTTGGAGGGAGTCCATATAAGTGCTCAGTGAACATTAGTCCTAATTCAGCCACCATCGCTTTACCTTTCCACCCTGCTGCCTCACACACACACACACACGCGCGCACACACCACAGTACGTGGGATCTTAGTTCCCTGACCCGTGCTCCACGCGTTGGAAGGGTAGAGTCTTAACTGCTGGACCGCCAGGGAAGTCCCTCATCATTTTACCTTTGAGTTGTTCAGTAAAGTCCCCTCTCGGCCCTACCTGTTTTGATTTGTCTTGTATTCTCTTTGTAAATAGTGCTATTATTACCTATTTTTGGCAGTGCTGGGTCTTCGTTGCTGCGCGGGCTTTTCTCTCCTTGTGAATGGGGGCCGCTCTCTGGCCGTGGTGTGCCGGCTTCTCACGGAGGCGGCTTCCAGCGCTGTGGGGCTCCGTCGCTAGGGCGTGCGGGCTTCCGTACTTGCGACCCCGGGCTCCAGAGCACAGGTCCCCTGGTGGTGCGCGGGCTTAGTTGTTTCACGGCTTGTGGGATCTTCCCAGGGCAGGGCTCGAACCTGTGTCTCCTGAGGATTCTTTACTGCTGGGCCGCCAGGGAAGCCCAGTCTTGTATTCGAATACTAGAAGAGTCTTGACTAAGATGAGTATATTCCCCACTGGAAAAGAGAAGTGGGTGGTCTGGGTGGGCTAGAGTGGAGGTGTGAGAGGGAAGAAGGACAGTCTTGGGCAGGGCGTCCGACTTGCCTCTCACAACATCTACAGCCAAACAGTTCTCAGTCGTAGGGGCTGTCCTGAGCATTGTAGGATGTTGAGCAACATCCTTCCTGCCCCAACCCCAGTCCTGATGAACAAAAATGTCTCCAGATATTGCTCTGCGGACAGAGAGGGGAAACATCACCCCTGTTGAAGAACTACTGGCTTAGCGAGGGATTTGTCTGAGTTATGGCATATTTCGGAGGAAGGGTGGTTCCTGGTGGCAGTAAGACCCACGCTGTGGACACGGGAGTGGACGGCTGGACTGGAGAGGAGGGGGCCCAGGAGATAGAGAATCCAAAGCTTCAGGAAGTTGCCCAGCTCTGGCAAGAAGGTGGAATTCGATAATCTGAAAACCTTGCTGCTTACTAGCACCTGGAAATGCTAGATAAAATGCATCAAAAATCATTTCTAATGTATAGCAGGGTTTTTTAAATGTTAGAAGCAGGCTTGTTTTTTGTTGGTATACAGGTCAGTGAGATGTAGCCTATGCGTAGTTTGGGTGACCACCGCAGAAGACTGCAGTGCAGCCCCATCGTCCCCCAGGCCCCCTCACACTGCCTGCTTGAAGTCAAAGCATCCTCCAGCCTCTGGCCAGCACTGATGTATTCTCCATCCCTTTCTAGAATGCCATGGAAATGGGAATTCTCCACTAAGCACCCTTCTGAGACTGGCTTCTTTCACTGGGGTAATCCTTTGGGGAGCCTTGCAAGTTGCTTGTGCACCACTAGCTGGTTTCTTGTTGCCGAGCACCAGTCCATTGCAGACGTACTTCGGTCTGTCCATTCTCCCATTGAAGGCTATTTGGGTTGTTTCCAGTTTTTCACCACTGTGCTGCTATAAACATTTGTGTCCAGGTTTTGGTGTGATAAATCATTAGAAGTAGGATTGCTGGACCATGTGGTATGTGTTTGTGTTTGTAAGAAGCTTCCAAACCACTTTCCAGATGCTGTGACATTCTGCATCCAGAAGCCTGTGAGAAAGCAGCTCCTCAGGATCTTTGTCAGAACCTGGTACCATCAGTTTTCTTTTATTTTAGCTGATCAACAGGTCTACAAAGCGTATCATGTACTTTTAGCTTGCACTTCCCTACTGATTGACGACAAACATTTTTTTCATGGGCTTATTTGACATGCTTACATCTCCTCTGTTGAAGTGTCTGCCCAGATCTTTTGCCCATTTTAACATTGGATTGCTTTTCTTATTGTTTGGTTTTGAGGGTTCTTTATGTATTCTGAATACATACGTAGGATATTTGTACATTTTTTCCAGTCTGTGTCATGTCTCATCCTCTTAACAGTGTCATTTGCAAAACAAGCTTTTTATTTTTGATAAAGTCCAATTTATCAATTTTTTTCTTTTAAGGATCATGATTTTGATGTTATAACTAAGAACTCTTTGCCTAACCCAAGATCATAAAGATTTTCTCCTATATTTTCTTTTAAGAATTTTATAGTTGGGTGTTTTGCATTGAATTCTCTGGACCGCGTTTGCTTAATGTTTATGTAAGGTGTGAGGAACAGGTTGAGGAGTTTTTTCTCTTCCTTATCTCTCTGTCTCTCTTTGTAATACAGATGTGCACTTGTGCCATTCGTTGAAAGACTAATCTTTAATTTACTCACATTTTCATCTTTGTTAAAAATCTGGAACTATTGTGAATTTCTCGACTTTGTTCTTTTTCAAATTCGTTTTGACAATTCTAATTCCTTTGTCTTTCCATATAAACTTTAAAATCAGATTTTGATTGTGACTGAATGCAATCTATAGATCAATTTGTACAGAATTGCCATCTTAACTACATATATATCTGTTCAGTCAGTCAGTTCAGTTGCTCAGTCATGTCCAACTCTTTGCAACCCCATGGACTGCAGCATGCCAGGCTTCCCTGTTCATCACCAACTCCTAGAGCTTGCCCAAACTCATCTCCATCAAGTCGGTGATGCCATCCAACCATCTCATCCTCTTGTCTCCTTCTCCTCTTGCCTTCAGTCTTTCCCAGCATCAGGCTCTTTTCCAGTGAGTCAGCTCTTCGCCTCAGGTGGCCAAAGTATTGGAGTTTCAGCTTCAGCATCAGTCCATCCAATTAATATTCAGGACTGATTTCCTTTAGGATTGACTGGTTGGATCTCCTTGCAGTCCAAGGGACTCTCAAGAGTCTTCTCCAACACCACAGTTCAAAAGCATCAATTCTTCAGCACTCAGCTTTCTTTATAATCCAACTTTCACATCTGTACATGACTACTGGAAAAACCATAGCTTTGACTAGATGGACCTTTGTTGGCAAAGTAATGTCTCTGCTTTTTAATATGCTGTTTAGGTAGGTTGGTCATAGCTTTTCTTCCAAGGAGCAAGCATCTGAATTTCATGGCTGTAGTCACCATCTGCAGTGATTTTGGAGCCCCCCCAAAATAAAGTCAGCCACTGTTTCCACTGTTTCCCCATCTATTTGCCATGAAGTGATGGGACCAGATGCCATGATCTTAGTTTTATGAATGTTGAGTTTTACGTCAACTTTTTCACTCTCCTCTTTTACCTTCATCAAGAAGCTCTTGAGTTCCTCTTCACTTTTTGCCATAAGGGTGGTATCATCTACGTATCTGAGGTTATTGATATTTCTCCCAGAAACCTTGATTCCAGCTTCTGCTTCATCCAGCCTGGCATTTCACATGATGTACACTGCATATAAGTTAAATAAACAGGGTGACAATATACAGCCTTGATGTACTCCTTTTCCAGTTTGGAACCAGTCTGTTGTTCCATGTCTACTTCTACCGGTTGCTTCTTGACCTGCATACAGATTTCTCAGGAGGCAGGTCAGGTAGTCTGGTATTCCCATCTCTTGAAGAACTTTCCACAGTTTGTTGTGATCCACACAGTCAAAGGCTTTGGCATAATCAATAAAGCAGAAATAGATGTTTTTCTGGAACTCTCTTGCTTTTTCTATGATCCAACGGATGTTGGCAATTTGATCTCTGGTTGCTCTGCCTTTTCTAAATCCATCTTGAACATCTGGAAGTTCACGGTTCATGTACTGTTGAAGCCTGGCTTGGAAAATTTTGAGCATTACTTTGCTAGCATGTGCAATTGTGCAGTAGTTTAAACATTCTTTGGTATTGCCTTTTTTGGGATTGGGATGAAAACTGACCTTTTCCAGTCCTGTGGCCACTGCTGAGTTTCCCAAATTTTCTGGCCTAATGAGTGCAGCACTTTCACAGCATCATCTTTTAGTATTTGAAATAGCTCAGCTGGAATTCCATCACCTCCACTAGCTTTGTTTGTAGTGATGCTTCCTAAGGCCCACTTGACTTGGGACTCCAGGATGTCTGGCTCTAGGTGAGTGATGCACCATAGTGATTATCTAGGTCGTGAAGATCTTTTCAGTATAGTTCTTCTGTGTATTCTTGCCACCTCTTAATATCTTCTGCTTCTGTTAGGTTCATACCATTTCTGTCCTTTATTGTGCCCATCTTTGCAATTTACAGGGGGATATAGAAGGATGTACACTCATCTTCTCCTGCGAGAACTCCAAAATTACAAGTCTCTTCTGAACAACCATCGACAAGAGAATGTTGGATCCCACCAGAAAAAGATAGCCCACCTCCAAGGGCAAAGGAGAAGCCCCAGAAAGATGGTAGAAGGGGCAAAACCCCACTTATAATCAAACCCCATACCCACCAGGGATGCTCGGAGGGCTCAAACCAAACCTTGTGCACATCAGGCCCCAGAGACCCCACAGAGACGGAGCCAGCCCTGTGTTTGAGTCTCCTGCGGAGGTACAGGTCAGCAGCGGTCTGCTGCAGGGGCAGGGGCTTTGGGTGCAGTTACCTGAGTCACACAGCCTGTGGCATAAGCCCTCTTGGAGGAGGTTGCTATTAACCCCACCATAGAGCTGCTGAGCAGACGACCCACAAACTGCAGAACAATTATACCAAAGAAATTCTCGCACTGTTAAGAAAGTTCTAGGACTCCCAGCAGATTTCCCAACCTGGGGATCTGGCAAAGGGACTGAGAACCCCCAGGGAATTTGCCTTTGGAGGCCAGTGGAATTTGAATACAGAACTTACACAGGACTGGGGAAAACAGACTCTTGGAGGGGACAGACAAAACCTTGTGTGCACCGGAACCCAGGAGAAAGGAGCAGTGGCCCCATGAGAGACTGACCCAGAGTGTTCAGGAGTCTCCGGTGGAGGCCTGGGTCAGCAGTGGCTTGCTGCAGGGTCAGAGACACTGAGTGGAGCAATGCATGATGGGACTTTTTGAAGGTCACCATTATCTTCATTACCTCCACCATAGTTTGGTCTCAGGCCAAACAGCAGGGAATTGAACAGAGCTCCACCCATCAACAGAAAATCGGATTAAAGATTTACTGAGCATGGCCCTGCCCATCAGAACAAGACCCAGTTTCCCATGTATCTGTTACTTAGATCTTATTTGATTTCCTTCATCAGTATTTTGTAGTTTGCAGCTTATAGATTCGATGCATTTTTAAATTTACATTTGAGTATTTAAGGGACTTCCCTGGTGGTCCGGTGGTTAAAACTCTGTGCTTCCGGTGCAGAGACCAAGGGTTTGATCCCTGGTTGAGAAGTTAAGATCCCACATGTGGTTTGGCAAAAAAAAAAAAAAAAAAAACAAGACCACAAAATTTAAGTGCTTAAAACTTTGGGGAGCTGTTTTAAGCGGTAGAGTTTTATTGTTCTTACCTGTTAGTCGTGATCCATGAGGAAGAAGAAACAAAGATGGTGAGCCCTGAAGATGACCCTCTTGTTGCCGGAAGAGAGTTTCTGTGTGTGGTGTAAAGGAGAACTGGGGCCTAGTCTGGCGGCCTCCTGAGTTGAGACGGAGCTGGCTACAGTTCACGGGCAGATACTGGGAAGGAGGAGACAGAGACAGGCTGACTGTGGGCTGGAGATCTGCTAAGTCCTCGAGACACCACTCGCTGAGCACCAGTCAGTGCTGGCTCTGCAGAAGATGCTAAGGCCAGAGAAAGAAACACCCAGAGGATCAGAGGGGGCAGTCACAGGAGCTCGCATAGGGCCAGGAAGGTAGTCCTTGCCCCCACTGGCCAGGGTGGAAATGTCACGGAACTTCAGGTCAAGTACTCGCAAGGGTCCCATCTCACTGTGGGGAAAAGTAGCCCCCGCGAAACCCTGCTCTGATTCTGCCTAAAAAAGCAAGGCTTGTTGTTGTTCAGTCGCTAACTCCTGTCTGACGCTTTGCGACCCCACGGACTGCAGCACACCAGGCTTCTCTGTCATCCACTGTCTCCTGGAGTTTGCTCAAATTCATGTGAGTTGGTGATCCTATCTAACCATCTCATCCTCGGTCGCCCCCTTCTCCTCCTGCCCTCAGTCTTTCCCAGGATCTTTCCCAGTGAGTCGGTTCTTCCCATCCGGTGGCCCCAACGTATTGGAGCTTCAGCACCAGTCCTTCCAATGAATATTCAGGACTGATTTCCTTTAGGATTGACTGGTTTGATCTCCTTGCTGTCCAAGAGGCTCTCAGGAGTCTTCTTCAACACCACAATTCGAAAGCACCAATTTTTCAGGGCTCAACTCTCACAATCATACATAACCACTAGAAAAACCATAGCTTTGACTATACAAACCTTTATCAGTAAATTGATGTCTCTGCTTTTTAACATGCTGTCTAGGTTTGTCATAGCTTTCCTTCCAAGGAGCTTTCCTTCCTTTCAGTCACCGTCTGCAGTGATTTTGGAGCCTAAGAAGACAAAATCTGCCACTGCTTCCACTGTCCCCCTTCTATTTGCCATGAAGTGATGGGACTGGATGCCATGATCTTAGTTGTGTTTTTTTTTTTTTTTTTAATGTTGAGTTTAAAGCAAGAGTGGAAATAATCAAACTGCTCTCATGGAGGGCCTTCCCTGGCAGTCTAGGAGTTAGGACTCCGGGCTTCCAATGCAGGTGACACAGGTTTGATCCCTGGTGGGGAAACTAAGCTCCCACGAAGCCCACTTGCCGTAACAAAGAGCCCATGCAACGAAGACCTGGTGCAGCTAAAACCAAAACCTAAACCGGAAAACCCAAACCATCTCCTGGGAACTTAACCAAGTCCCAGAACAAAGTTCAAGAATACATGTGTGAATACAAAAATGGCACACGACAATGTATCATTATTTTTTAAAATGTCGAAAATCGTATATGGCATGTAAAAGAGGTTTCCAAGTATCCTAAGGAACAAGCAACTACGAGCCGTAATGGGGAGAAAATGCAATCAACTGAAACTAACCCAGAAATAATGCAGATAATAGAATTCGTAGGCAAGCCATTAAAATAGTTATGACACTAATATTTACATCCCATATACTAAGAAAACCAAAGGGAAGACTAAGCAAAGTCATGGAAACTATTTGTTAAAGTACCCAAACTGAACTCCAAGATATTAAAAGTACAATGTCTGAGATGAAACATGCAATTCTGAGGATTAACAGCAGATTAAACAGATAAATAGAGGAAAACAATAGAATGGGAAAGACTAGAGATCTCTTTGAGAAAATTAGAGATATCAAGGGAACATTTCATGCAAAGATGGGCACAATAAAGGACAGAAAGGTATGGACCTAACAGAAGCAGAAGATATTAAGAAGAGGTGGCAAGAATACACTGCTGCTGCTGCTGCTGCTAAGTTGCTTCAGTCATGTCCAACTCTGTGCAACCCCAGAGACGGCAGCCCACCAGGCTCCGCTGTCCCTGGGATTCTCCAGGCAAGAACACTGGAGTGGGTTGCCATTTCCTTCTCCAATGGCAAGAATACACAGAACTATACAAAAAAGGTCTTCACGACCCAGATAATCACAATGGTGTGATCATTCACCTAGAGCCAGACATCCTGGAGTGTGAAGTCAAGTGGGCCTTAGGAAGCATCACTACAAACAAAGCTAGTGGAGGTAATGGAATTCCAGCTGAGCTATTTCAAATACTAAAAGATAATGCTGTGAAAGTGCTGCACTCACTAGGCCAGCAAATTTGGAAAACTCAGCAGTGGCCACAGGCCTGGAAAAGGTCAGTTTTCATTCCAATCCCAAAGAAAGGCAACGCCAAAGAATGCTCAAACTACCGCACAATTGCACTCATCTCACACACGCTAGCAAAGTAGTGCTCAAAATTCTCCAAGCCAGGCTTCAACAGTACATGAACCATGAACTTCCAGATGTTCAAGATGGATTTAGAAAAGGCAGAGGAATCAGAGATCAAATTGCCAACATCCATTGGATCATAGAAAAAGCAAGAGTTCCAGAGAAACACCTACTGCTTTATTGACTATGTCAAAGCCTTTGACTGTGTGGATCACAACTGTGGAAAACTGTTCAAGAGATGGGAATACCAGACCACCTGACCTGCCTCCTGAGAAATCGGTATGCAGGTCAGGAAGCAACAGTTTGAACTGGACATGAAACAACAGACTGGCTCCAAATCAGGAAAGGGGTACGTCAAGGCTGTATATTGTCACCCTGCTTATTTAACTTATATGCAGAGTACCTCATGAGAAACGCTGGGCTGGATGAAGCACAAGCTGGAATCAAGATTGCCGGGAGAAATATCAATAACCTCAGATATGCAGATGACACCACCCTTATGGCAGAAAGTGAAGAATAAAGAGTCTCTTGATGAAGGTGAAAGAAGAGAGTGAAAAAGTTGACATAAAACTCAATATTCAGAAAACTAAGATCATGGCATCTGGTCCCATCACTTCATGGCAAATAGATGGGGAAGCAATGGAAACAGTGACAGACTTTATTTTGGGGGGCTCCAAAATCACTGCAGATGGTGACTGCAGCCATGAAATTAAAAGATGCTTGCTCCTTGGAAGAAAAACTATGACCAACCTAGACAGCATATTCAAAAGCAGAGACGTTACTTTGCCAACAAAGGTCCATCTAGTCAAAGCTATGGTTTTTCCAGTAGTCATGTACAGATGTGAGAGTTGGATTATAAAGAAAGCTGAGTGCTGAAGAATTGATGCTTTTGAACTGTGGTGTTGGAGAAGACTCTTGAGAGTCCCTTGGACTGCAAGGAGATCCAACCAGTCAATCCTAAAGGAAATCAGTCCTGAATATTAATTGGACGGACTGATGCTGAAGCTGAAACTCCAATACTTTGGCCACCTGATTTGAAAAACTGACTCAATTGAAAAGACCGTGATGCTGGGAAGGATTAAAGGCAGGAGGAGAAGGGGACGAGATGGTTGGATGGCATCACTGACACTATGGACATGTTTGAGTAAAGTCTGGGAGTTGGTGATGGACAGGGAAGCCTGGCGTGCTGCAGTCCATGGAGTCACAAAGAGTTGGACAATGACCTAGTAACTGAACTGACTGTCTGACTGAGACAGCGTAGAAGAAAAGATTAAGGAAGTAACATGTCAAAGGAAGTGCTCCAGGCAGAGGGAAATTGGTATCGGAGAGAAACTGTGCAACGAATGAAGAACACTGGAAACGGTAACTATGAGGGTTTTTTTCTTATTACTTAAATTTCTCTAAAAGGTAATTAAGTGTTTAAACAAAAATATTTAACATTTGGAAACACACTGTTGTAAGTTTCTTACAGGGGAACTGGTAAAAATAGCACTTGAGGGTAGACCATGATAAATTAAAGATACATACTACAAGGCAACCATTAAAATATAAAGCCAAAGAGTTTTAGCTAATAAGCCAACAGAGGAGAAAAATAGAATCCTAAAAATTCTCAATTATACGAAAGAAGACAAAAGTAAAGAGGGAACAAAGAAGAGATGGAACAAATAGAATATAATAGCAAGATGATAGATTTAAGTCTAAGCATACCACGTTGTTATTGTTCAGTTGTTAAGTCATGTCCAACTCTTTGGAACCCCTTGGACTGCAGAAGACAGATTTCCCTGTCCTTCATTACCTCCTGGAGTTTGCTGAAACCCACGTCCATTGAGTTGGTGATGCCATCCAACCATCTCATCCTCTATCATCCCTTCTCCTCCTGCCCTCCATCTTTCCCAGCATCAGGGTCTTTTCCACTGAGTAAGTTCTTTGCATCAGGTGGCCAAAGTACTGGAGCTTTTAGCATTGGCCCAGTGAATATTCAGGGTCAATTGCCTTTAGGATTGACTGGTTTGATCTCCCTGTAGTCCAGGGGACTCTCAAGCGTGTTCTCCAATACCACAGTTCAAAAGCATCAATTCTTTGGCATTCAGCCTTCTTTATGGTCCAACTTCCACATCCATACATGACTACTGGAAAAACCATAGCTTTGACTACACAGACCTTTGTCGGCAAAGTCATGTCTCTGCTTTTTATATGCTGTCTAGGTTGGTCATAGCTTTTCTTTCAAGGAGCAAGCATCTTTTGATTTCATGGCTGCAGTCACCCTCCACCGTGATCTTGGAGCCCAAGAAAATAAAGTCTGTCACTGTTTCCATTTTTTCTCCATCTATTTGCCATGAAGGGATAGGACTGGATGCCACTTTAGTTTTCTTCTTTTTTGAAATGTGTACCTCCCTTCTGCAACTATGAGAAACATGTCTCCCTAAACCCTCAATCTATTTACTTACTTGATCAATTGCCTTCAATGTAACCGACTCTGTCTCTACTGCTCCCCACCACAAGTGTCCTCCTCAGACTCTAACGACTTGCCTTGGGAGGCACACAGCCCACCCAGAAGCTGTTCTCAACCCCTGTTGGCTCCAGCTATCCGTGTCAGTCTTCCCTCCTGCACAAACACCCTGCTTTCCTTTCCCGGACGCCAGTCCCTACACCTGGCCACTACGGTGTGACTGTCCTCTGACCCTCCTGGGGCTCTGACCGTCCACACCAGGTGCCTCCTGTGTGAACAGGCTCCTCACTCAGGCTCTGCAACCCCACGCTGAGCACCTCAGGGACCCTAGTCAGGCTCTGACACCCCACATCAGTCCATACCCCCATATGAAGGACAAGTAAGAGTTTCACGGTGAGTCATATGGAGCTTGAGGCAACATAAAAAAATATCAATGATTCTGATCCTGAGTTAAACATTTTGATATTTTGCTCACTATAGATTTTTCTGCATTCATTTTGATTTAAAAAAAAACTGTATCAAAATGTCATTTATCTTAATTACTAGTTTTGGGGAACCAGCTTACATTTCCTACCCGAGGTAAGTGCCTCCCCGGCCTTGCCCTAGTCCTTGCCCTGTCTCTGCATGTTGCTGTAAGGTACTACGTGCTTAGTCACTCAGTCGTGTCCGACTCTTTGCAACCCCATGGACTGTAACCCGATGGGCTCCTCTGCCCATGGGGATTCTCCAGGCAAGTATACTGGAGTGGGTTGCCATTTCCTCCTCCAAGCTATTATAGCTCTTCTTGAACATCTACTTGAACATCTTCTATTTTGTGCCCTACCTAATGGCTTTTGGACCACATTGTTTATAATGGGAATGGAAAGAACAGGAAATCAAAGAGATTTCTAATTGTCCATGGACTTCTCCAGGCCAGAACATTGGAGTAGGTAGCCATTCCCTTCTCCAGTGATCTTCCCAACCCAGGGACTGAACATGGGTCTCCTGCATTTCTGGCAGACTCTTCACCATCTGAGCCACCAGGGAAGACCCAAGTGTTTCCTAGTTTAGCCATATGTTTTCTGTGCTTCCAGTTGTACTCTTGGGGCTGGGCTCTGCAAAGGTTTGGGAATCACTGGAAATTCTTAGGGCTTTCCTTTTGGCTCAGCTGGTAAAGACTCCTCCTGCAATGCGAGAGATCTGGGTTTGATTCCTGGGTTGGGAAGATCCCCTGGAGAAGGGAAAGCCTACCCACTCCAGTATTCTAGCCTGGGGAAATTCTTAAGCTAATGGATCTTTCCTTCCTTGAGGAACTCTAGACTCAGCTCAAATATTAATCTATACTGCCTCTCTGAAGGAGATGCTTACAGTTCTTTAGTCATATTATGTTAATATTTGAATGTGTTTTCTTTCCAAAAATTAAAGCTTTATCTCCTTACTTCTCTCCATCCTCTATAAACAATTCTTGTCCCTCTCCTAGTATTAAGAGTTCAGTGCATCTTCTTCCAGAACTTTTCCCATTCTTTCATACATATATGTATGCTAGCTTATTTAGAAATAACATATTCTGTAAGCAGTATGGTGGAGAAATTAAGGCATCGCTTTTCTTTTAGGGAGCAAGCACCTTTTGATTTCATGGCTGCAGTCACCGTCCACTGTGATTTGGGAGCCCAAGAAGATAAAGTCTGTCACTGTTTCCATTTTTCCTCCATCTATTTGCCCCATGTTCTCAGCCGCCCTGGCTTTCATAACCTTGTGTATTTCCCTCCCCTTGAGGATGGGCAGGACCCAGGACCTGCTTCTTCTAACCAGTAGGATGCAGCAAAGGTGACGGGATGTAAGTGATTATGTGTATGTGATTGCATTTTGCACAGTTGTGATGTCACACAAAATCGCAGAGGAGGAAGCTCTGTGAGTTGACCTTCCACTGAAGCATAGATCAGTTCAGTTCAGTTCAGTTGCTCAGTTGTGCCCGACTCTTTGCGACCCCATGGACTGCAGCACGCCAGGCTTCCCTGTCCATCACCAACTCCCGGAGCCCACTCAAACTCATGTCCATCACGTCGGTGATGCCATCCAACCATCTCATTCTCTGTCGTCCCCTTCTCTTCCCACCTTCAATCTTTCCCATGGAGAAGGAAATAATGACTTGAACCAACCATTTTAGAATTCTGGAACTTGATTGGACACTCATCAAACTGATTAATCAGAGGATCAATTCAGAGGAATGTTTAACAGAGAGAAACTGCTCTTCTTTGGTGAGAGAAACGTGTGTGCTAACCAGCTACCACTTCCTGTTCCTTGGTTCTGGCCCAGCTCTGGGGGCTCATGTTTCTGGAGTGGCTGGTTGGTGGCAGAGTGGACAGTAGGGTTCTTGTTCTCCAAAAATGTGAGGTTGTGCATTTCAGTTGGTCTGCCAATGCTTTGAGGGGCCAATGCAGATACCTGCCTTGGTTTTAACCCTCTCAGCTGCAGCAGCTTCCCCTGGCAGGATCTATGGAGAGATTCAAAGAGACGGAACCTTTATTTATTTTGGAGGAAGCCAAACATTTAAGGAAAGCTTTGTCAGGTCACTTGCTGACCACCAATTTAATAGAACAGAAGCTTCCATGACCATGCATGAGGGACATAAATTTTGCAATAATAGTTGGAAAAGTCACAAATGGATTGTTCCAGCCTCACCAAACAAAACGCAGCAATTCCCGAGGAGCAGAAGAATCAGAGGGCTTCCCAGGTGGCGCTTGTGGTAAAGAACCCACCTGCCAATGCAGGAGATGTGAGAGATGTGGGCTCGATCCCTGGGTCGGGAAGATCACCTGGAGGAGGGCATGAAGGTCCACTTTAGTGTTCTTACCTGGGAAATCCCATGGACAGAGGAGCCTTGTGGGCTACAGTCCATAAGGTTGCAAAGAGTCAGACATGGCTGAAGTGACTTAGCACACACACACATGCAGGAGAATCAGATGTATAGAGTTACTACGATAAAATATTCCTAATGTCTAGTTCTCATCTAAAACTACAGAACATAAAAATAAACAACAAAGTATGTAAACAGCAAAGTATGGCCC
The DNA here is from genome assembly GCF_002263795.3 of Bos taurus. Taxonomy (NCBI): domain Eukaryota; kingdom Metazoa; phylum Chordata; class Mammalia; order Artiodactyla; family Bovidae; genus Bos; species Bos taurus. The sequence goes on from NC_037356.1 coordinate 45,752,070, forward strand.
ATTCACTTTGAAAAAAAAAAATTTGACTCAGTACAACCCTTAGGAAGCCCATACATTGGAACTGACAGCCAAGAACATTAAGTCAATTGTCCCAAATATGCTCAATGAACTAAAGGGAACCATGGACAAAGAACCAAAGGAAATCAGGAAAATGATCTTTGAAGAAAAGGATACCATCAATAAAGAGATGGAAGATATAAATAAGGAGAACTAAACAGAAATTCTGAAGCTGAAAAGTATAATAATGAAAAGATTCACTAGCGTGGTTCTATAGAACCACTCAGCTTTTGTTGACCTGCGTGTTTCCGTCGTGTTTGACTCTGTGACCCTATGACCATAGCCAGCAAGGCTCCCCTGCCATTGGGATTCTCCAGGCGAGAATACTGGAGTGGGTGCCATTTCCTTCTCCAGGGGATCTTCCTGATCCAGAGATTGAGCCTGCTTCTCTCACACTGTCTGCACTGGCAGGCGGGTTCTTTACCACTAGTGCCACCCGGGAAATACCTTAATTTTTCCTTCATTCTTGAAGGAGAGTTGGTGCCATAGCTGACTTGAGCAGGCAAAAAAAAGGATCAATGAGACAATTGAAATTATCCAGTCTGAGGGGCTGCTGCTGCTGCTGCCAAATTGCTTCAGTTGTGTCTGACTCTGTGAGACCCCATAGACGGCAGCCCACCAGGCTCCCCCGTCCCTGGGATTCTCCAGGCAAGAACACTGGAGTGGGCTGCCATTGCCTTCTCCAATGCATGAAAGTGAAAAGTCAAAGTGAAGTCGCTCAGTCATGTCTGACTCCTAGCGACCCCATGGACTGCAGCCTACCAGGCTCCCCCGTCCATGGGATTTTCCAGGCAAGAGTACTGGAGTGGGTTGCCATCGCCTTCTCCAAGTCTGAGGGGCAGAAAGAAAAAAGAATGAGTAAAAATGAGCAGAACTTAAGAGATCTATAGGACACCATCAAACATACTAACATATGCATTATAGGAGTCTGAGAAGGGTAAGAGAGCGAGAAAGAGGCAGGAAAGTATTTGAAAATAAAATGGCTGAAAAATATCTCAAGTCTGAAGAAAGCATGAATATGCATATCCAAGAAGCTCAACAAACCCCCAGTAGGATAAATTCGAAGAGATCCACACCAAGGCATATTGTAGTGAAAGTGTCAAAAGCTAAGGACAAGACCAGATTTTTCAAAGCAGCAAGATCAAAGCAGCACATCACATACCAGCGTCCTCAATGAGATTAACACCTGATTTATCCTCAATAACCATGGAGGCCAGAAGGTAGTGGAATAATCTATATATAGTTCTGAACCAAGGATTCTATATCAGCAAAACTCTCCTTCAAGAATGAAGGAGAAATTAAGGTATTTCCCTGGTGGCGCTAGTGGTAAAGAACCCATCAGCCAGTGCAGATGATGTAAGAGAAGCAGGTTTGATCCCTGGGTCAGGAAGATCCCCTGGAGAAGGAAATGGCACCCACTCCAGTATTCTCGCCTGGAGAATCCCATGGACAGAGGAGCCTTGCTGGCTATGGTCATAGGGTCACAGAGTCAAACACGACTGAAGCATGCAGATCAACAAAAGCTAAGGGAATTTACTCCCAGCAGACCTTCCCGACAAGAAATGCTGAAAGGAGTCCTCCAGGGTGAAATGCAAGGATACGAGAACAAAAAGCCACTGTTGTTCAGTCGCTAAGTCGTGTCTGACTGTCTGCGACCCCATGGACTGCAGCACGCCAGGCTTCCCTGTCCTTCACCATCTCCTGAAGTTCGCTCAAACTCACGTCCATTGATTCAGAGATGCCATCCAACCATCTCATCCTCTGTCATCCCCTTCTCTTCCTGCCCTGATCTTTCCCAGCACCAGGGTCTTTTCCAATGAGTCGGCCCCCCCAACCTGGAAATGGGCGTAAGATGAACTCCTATGGGGGTGGGAGGCGGGGAAGCTGTTCTGGGTGTTGAACCCCTTCTCGGTCTCCCTTTTAAGGACTCAGCTCCTCCATTCTCTCCCATTTACCCTTTCATCATCGTCTCTCACACGGGGATTCTCATCAACAAATGAACACGCTCTAGATGGCTAGCATAAAAAGGATCCCCCCTGGTGCCCTACCCACCTGTGCCCACTGCCTGGCTCGACCTGCTCCCCAGCAAACCTCCTGAGAAGGCGGCCATCATCTCTGCCCACCTTGCTCACCTGCCTGCCTTCCTCCGCCCCCCTCACGAGGCCAGTGGGGACGTCCTGGGAGGAGCAGCCACCCAGGACCTTCACCCCTTCACCCCTTCCTTGCCTGGCCGACAGGGCCGTCCATGGCCTCTTTCTGGGACCCTCTTGGTGGAGGAAGACGCGCTTTTTTTCTCCTCCCCGTGGCCAGGTTGGTCTCCTCCTCCCCTCCCGCCCCTGACCCTAGCGCTAACTATGACCCTAACCCCGGACTGTCTCTGCTCTGAAGGCTGCTGAGTTCTCTCTCCTGTTGGGACCTTCCTGAACTTCAGACTCATACCCCCTGTCCTCCTGACACCGAACAGACCTCTCAGCCTCAGCCTATCCACAGAAGTCTTGGTGGGGTGCCCATCCCACCCCCCAAGTCCTCCCACGAGGAGCTGGGGGGGGTGTCTCTGGTAAGTGTGTGGAAACCGGGGTGCCGTCCTTGGGTGTGAATCGGGCTCTGTTGCCCCCGTCCCGTGACACGGGGAAGTTTCACCAATCCCCCGGGGCCTCAGCATCCCCTCTGTGATGGGGCAGGGGAGGATGATCAGGAGTCAGAATGAAACAAACTAACATATAAAGCTCTGGAAACGACACTGCCAGCATCCCAGGTCATCGAGCCAAAGATACCGGGGTCAACCCGGCTTCTGCTCTGTGCGTGTGGGACGTGTGTAAAGAAACAGTGGCAGTCCCGCTGACTCAGCTTCCAAAACGTGTGCCAAGCTCACGGGCGTCTCTCCGTCTGTGAGCACACCCTGGGCCATCTCCCCCGGGGGCAGAGGAGCAACCTTTCCAGCCGCCAAGCCACCCTCCCCCACCATGGGGTGAACCCAGATGGATTTCACTTAGAGTTAAATCGAACTCTATCCCCCTCCTTTCTCTTCTTCTAACTTTTTATCACAGAAACTGCCAGACATACAGACACAGACAAGTAGGATGACCAGTGACAAGCCCACCAACCATCGTCTGTGTTCAGCACCTTGATGATGTGGCCCCGCTGACACACCACCACACTCCCCTCCTGCACCCCAGACAGCACGGCACCTCATCTGTAAGAAGCACTACACTCAACAAAGTAATTTTTTTTCTACCTACACTGTGCTGGTTTGTGGGAATTAAGTTCCCCACCAAGGACTGAACCAGGGCTGTGTCAGTAAAAGTGCCAAGTCCTAACCTCTGGGTCACTAGGGAATTCCCAACAAAGTAACTTTTGGGATTCTGGACATCCCCCAAGTTGGATGACGTTATTCCTCAGCTGAAAACCCTCCTGGGACCCTACCTCCTCACCCTGGCCTTGACCCTGACCTGTCTGTCCCCTCCCTCCTCCGGCTGGCCAGTCTGTTCCCTGTCCTGGGGCTTTGCGTTCACGGTCTCTCTGCCTGGGTCCCCCATTTCCCTTGCTTTTCATGAATGCCTCCCGCTGGCCACCTGTGTTCTCAGTTCCCTTGTTTGGATTTTTGTCCTAATGGCAGTGAGAAGTCAGTGGCGGGGTTTAAGCAGGAGCACATGGTGATCAGGCTTCTGTGTGGAGGATGTTGTGGGTGGGGGAGCAGGCCGCCGGGATCTGAGATGATTCAGTGAGATGAAAGCTGGAAGCCATGCCAGCCTGAGACATAGTGAGTGCTCAAAAAATACCAGCTATCGTCAGTACCTGCTGGATAAACCTCGGCCTCCCTTTTAAAGTAGAGTTGCAGGAATAAAAAGTGTCTGAGTGTGAATTGTCTGCCCCAAGTAACCCAGCTGGTGGGGCTACGGGACAGAAGCCCCGGGGCCCGAGTGTGAGTTTACTGCATGTTCCTGAACCCTGGCCTGGCTTCGTCCCGCGGGGAGACAGTTACAGGCACATATGATGCAATTTCACCAAGAGCATTGCGTCTACCACAAGGGAGATCCGGTCTAGCAGTGAGTGGGCGAGTCCTTCCAGTGTGGGGTGACCGGGAAGGCGTCCCCAGTGCCAGGCTGGAGGGATTCCCCCACCCCCAGTGAGGCTGGGAGGGAGGTGGGTGCAGTCTGGCGGAGGGGGACCCAGTGCCTCCGGCCAGGGCCAGCACCCAGGGTGAAGGAGGACGGCTCGGCCACCAGGGGGAGCCCGGGGACTTCGCCGGTTTGCGGACTCCGGGCTCCGCCAAGAGGAACGCGACAGCCGCCGCGTGGTGGCCGGTATTCGCAGACGAACAGACCAACCCAGAGTGAACCCTGTCCCTCCACTGCTTGGAGGGTGAGCAGCGGCCTTGGGCAAGCCACTCGGCCTTCATGTGCCTCACTTTCCGCACTGTGACGAGGAGAAATCGCTTTCGGGGGCCAAGCCCCGAATTTGACACATCTCACCTTGACCTTCCGGCACCTCATCCATGGAACCAGGAGCCTGCTCCTCCCCGAAGCAGCCACGGTCCCTGCCGCTGGAGCAAAGAGCCAGGGAAGAGGCTCCGAGCCCCTCTGTCAGGCAGCCCCCCGCCCCAGCATCCCCAGTGGGTCGGGCACCCCATGTGTCTCCTCTTTCCTTCTCACGATCACCCTTCAGATCTCAGGCTGGGGGGTCAGTGTGTGGCAGCTGCACCCCTGAACCCCAGTTGGCTGGCAAACAGCGGGCGCTGAATAGGTCTGAAGGGACTTTCCGCCTGGCCTCCTGCAGGCAGGTGGCCTCTGGGCAGGGGACAGTCTGGGCTCAGACGCGCAGCCCCTAGAGCGGAAGGCCTGCGTGCAGGCGCCCGTGTGCTCTCCCTCTCCTGCGAGGCTTCCTGAGACTCGCCCCTCCCCTCAGGCTCTGCTGGGGGCCAGGACCCCCTGGAAGGTTTGCTCTGGCCTGGAAGGCCCAGCCTGGCAGTTTGGTCTTCATCCCGGGAAAGACTTGGCAGGGACAGCTGTGATCAGATTTGTATTTTGAGGGTGCCCTGGCTGCAGGGTGGAGGACAGCTGGGGAGAAGCGGGCAGGTGGCAGTGGGCCCCCAGGTAGGGCAGGAGGTAGGACTCAGGCCGGGAGAGGCCCGCTCACAGGAAAGCTCGGATGGCCAGCTGGACTCAAGGGTGAAGCCCGGGCATCCAGCTCAGGTAAGTGGCGATGCTGTTGGCTTTAGGAAGAACCCTGGGGGCCACTCATGTTCCTGGGGGCCACTGCTGAGCTTGGCCTTGCATGTTAAGGGTTTGCAGTCCGCCAGCAGGAGCCCCAGACTCAGTGGATGTGAATCTGAGCAAACTCCGGGAGACAGCGGAGGCCAGGGAAAGCTGGCGTGCTGCAGTCCATGGGGTTGCAAAGAGTCAGACAGGACTCAGCAACCTAACAACAAAAAACAGGAGCCAAGATGATGGGAACGGGACCCTAGGAGGGAGGAGTAGAGAGCACAGTGGATTCTTAGGGGGAAAAGACTTGGAGTCCTGGCTGGGGCAGGGGGACTGGAGAGCCCTGTGACACTCCACGCCCCCATTCCTTGGAGGCAGAGGCCCCTGGTCACAAGCTAAGGATGAAAGCCAGCCCTGCGGGTTGCCCCTTGTCCTACATCCCTGCAAAGGAACACAGCACCCAGTGTGGTTCACAGAGGGGTTTGGGCTGTGTCCATTGAGTGGCAACCAGACAGGGTGTGGAGCCTGCCCTTGACGGGCCAGTACCAGCATGTTGCTGGGGTGATGCTGGCAGAGAAAGGTCATTCCCTAAATCCCCCAGTTGTCCACCCTGATGTGCAGAGGTGACTTCTCAGACCTGAGGATGGAGCTGCAGGCTGGCCTGGAGCTCCGGTCAGTGAGGCTGACACCTTCTCAGCCACAGTTAGAGCGCCAGCACCTGGGATCAAAGAGCAGACGGGCTCAAGTGTATGATGGGTCTGCTGGGGCAGGGAGAAACAGAGGCGTGTAGGCCAGTAGGTTGCAGGATCGATCCCTGGGTCTGGAAGATCCCCTGAAATAGAAACTGGCCACCCACTCCAGTATTCTTGCTGGAGAATCCCATGGGCAGAGCAGCCTGGCGGGCTACAGCCCACGGGGTCGCAGAGCTGGACACGGCTGAGAATGCATGCACGGCAGAGGCTGGTGGGAGTCCAGCTGTTGGAGGCACATCTTGGCTGTTGGGGAAGGAAAAGGGGCTGCTGGGCCAACCAGTGAGACAGGGGCTGGGGAACCCACAGATGGAGCTGGAAGACAGGGGAGGACTGTTCGGATCCCCACCTCCCTGCTCTGTATACCCTCCACTCATGGCGCTTACGTTATTTCAGATGGTTTCACTGCCTTTGTGTTTTGTGTGTGTGTTCACTCAGTCGTGTCTGACTCTTTGCGACCCCATGGACTGTACCCTGCCAGGCTCCTCCGTCCGTGGGATTCTCCAGACAAGAATGCTGGAGTGGGTGGCCATTTCCTCCTCCAGGGGATCTTCTCAACCCATAGACGGAACACACGTATCCTGCCTTGGCAGGTGGATTCTTGGCCCACTAAGCTAACAGAGAAGCCCCTGTCACTGTCTCTTATTATGTACCATTTGAAATTCTTTTTGGAGGCAGAACTTAAAATAGGAGGATCAGACATGCAGGTCTGGCTCAGGAGACCCCTGTGATGGGGAACCTGGCGTCTCCAGGTAAAGTCTCCTCCTCAGGGCTCAGAGTAGTTGAGAAGCAGAGAGTCAACTCCGCTCCTGGAATCTTGCCAGGCAGCATGGCCCTGGGGCCACGACAGACGTGACTGTCTTCCCATTTCACACTGAGTCCCCACCAGTGCCCCGTGCTACAAGTCACACAGCTCAGAGACGTGGCTTGGAAGCCGGTCTCACGTGCTGTGGGCCAGCTCTCGCTGCCTCGGGCAGGTAGGCAGTGAGGCCCGAAAGCCAAGTGTGGTCTGGACAGCATATAAAACAAAGCTGTTAAGCAAAGACCCGGCCTCTGGAACTGGTGGAACTCTGACTCTGGCCCTCTGCGGATGAGTGAGGCCTCCTCTGTGTCTCGGTGGTCCCGCCTTTAAAATGGGGCTCAGAGCACTGGTGTCCTAGGGTGCGGGTGGGCGCTGAGTCACGTGCGCTGAGCACCAAGACAGTGTGTGGCCTGTGACAAGCACGCAGTGTGGGCTCTGACGGCTGCTGGGAACGTGGGGCCTGGCCTCGGGCTCGCTCGGGCCTGGGGTTCCCCTGGGTTCCGGGGTGACCTGGGGTGCATTGCTGGTAAACGACAGCCCAAGGCACCACCTGACCAGGCTCCCATGCGGCCAGAGCACACGGTGAGCTGTGCGGGGTCCCCGGAAGCCGGGTCTGGGCAGATCCTGCCCACCTGGTTACATGGTGTAGCTCACACGTGGTGCACGTTTTGTTACTCGGGTCTCGTATCCAAAGCAGGCTCCATGTGTCCACCACATCACAGTCCCGAGAAAGGAGGATTCGAGGAAAGGACTCACGTCCACGTGGTACCAGGGACCCTCAGAGGCAAAGGCTCATCCCGCCCAGGCTCAGACAGGGTCAGGCCTAAGAGCGAAGCCCAGGAGAGCAGCAGATGCGGCCCACGTCCAGGGCCTCGCAGAACTTTCAACGTCGACAACATTGCATCCCATCACACAATCTTGAACAGGCTCCCCGGGGCGTGACGGGAGCAGGGGCGGGGGGCAGGATGCAGCCCACACAAACAGAGGGACGCAGTCTGAGTGGAAAGGGGTCATTGCTTTAATTCAGGTCAGGACCCACCCCGGGGGGCCCACCCACCCCATCCTGAGGCAGAACCACTGGCCCTGTGTCAACATGATTGTTACAAAAATAAATATGAAAAAAGCAGCCGCTCTTTAGTGATCATGGAATTAATCTTGACAGCAATTAAATGTGTTTAGCATCTGGCATGTCTCCTAAATTGCACCAAAAGAATCTGGAAGCACTTGGTTTGGCCTCAGAGGCAACCCGGAAGGGAGGGCACAGGGGCCCTGGCCCAGGCCCGGCTAAGCGCAGTGCCCGCCTGGCCCGCAGGTCACATCTCGGAGTCGGCATACATGCCGTTGATGAGATAGTCCACCTGCGTGTAGTCCTTCTTCCTGTAGCTCTCGTAGGCCTGCAGGGCGAACAGGATCAGGACGGTGATGAAGAGGGTGACCCCCAGCAAGAGTACCGCCAGGAGGAAACTTCTGTTCACTGAGGACAGGGCCAGGGGCTCGCTGGAGACCACCAGGTACTGGCCCTGGGTGCTCGGCTGGCACGAGTCTGTGGGTGGCACCTTGGACTCCCCGGGGGTCGGCCCTGGGGAAGTAGTACCAGGCGTGGCCGCAGGCTCGGTCTGCTCCGGCGTCTGAGTCGTGCCTGGCCCTGCGGCCCCCGGCGTGGATGTGGCAGGGCTGGGCCGTGTCGTGGGGGTCGTGGCCTCCACCGTGGGGGCCGGGCTGGTGTGAGCTGTGGAGGCTGCCGCTGTGCTGACGGTCGGCTCAGGGGCCTTGGTTGTAATGCCCATGGTCGTGGACATGGAAGCCACAGTTGGGGAGGCGGGCTCCGGGGTTGTGTTTAAGAGGGTGGGTGTGGGCCTCTGTGCCGTGTCATCCACAGTCCGGGGCGTCGGCGTTGGCGCCTGGATGGTGCGGCCCTGCGTGGACTCACTGAGTGCTTGGGGACTCGAGGGCGTCAGGCTGGCGGTGGGCCCGGGAAGACCGTGTGAGCCTGCGGGGCCGCTGACATTTGTGGGGGTCCCGGCAGCGGGCTGGGCACTTGTGGCCGGTGTGCGTGTGGTGGGCGGCATGGCCGTCGTTGGCCTAGATGACGTGCCGTTGCCGGGCGCTCGCGTGCCAGGTACGGACGGGGTCCTCCAGGCAGATGCCGGGGTGGGCGGCACGGGCGGCCTGGAGGCGGCTCCGGCCCGGGTCCCTCCAGCCGTCGCAGAAGTGCCCACGTCTGTCCTGTGTGTTGCCCCTGCTGTGACTGCAAGAGAGGTGTGGTCGCCTCCCCAAGTCCCTCTGGTCAGCGTGACAGGAGACGGTGTCGCTGGGGTCATTCTCTCAGCTGTTGTGTTCAAGACTTCGGTCGCTGTTTCCACGGATGAGTTTTTCTCCAAATGGTCCCACGTTTGGTTGAGGACTGCATACCGTTAAAAGTCGGAAAAGGAGAAAGACAAATGATCATCTTCTCATTAGAGAAGTGGATTACTCGGGTGGATTATTCAGAGCCGGGCTGAGTTTCTGGGCCGTGGGTCTGGCCAGGGAGGACGATGGTGACATGGGGCCAGGTTTCCCTCTTATCTCACCACGCACCTCTGGCCTGCAGCCCGGGTGCTCGGCGCTGTGGTTAAAAAACTCCTTTCCTCTCTGAACCCCAAATGCACGGGAAGACTTCGGAGCTTCACCTTTTGATCCAAGTTCCAAAATATCGAAGTCTCACATCACAGGTGTGATTCACCATTAAAAAAAAACTATCCAACACACACCCAGGTTTTCAAAGCAGCTAAATCCCTGCCCAGATATTCACACCGTGCCACAGCTCTCAGCTTTATGGAAGGACTTACAGAGTTCTGGGGACGCACGGTGCCTGGCGCAGACGAGAAGCGCAACTAAACGTGATGTCTGGGTCGACCGACTCCCCAGTAAACACTGGGTTTACGGAACAATTGAAATTTTGCAGGACCCAGTGAGTAACCCTTGCAGGGCTCAGAGGCCGAGTCCCACGTCAGCTGGACGAGCCTTCCCAGCCCAGCCCCCGGAGCCCCAGCAGGCCCGTCCAGCAGACGCACGGCTTTCTCACTTACGTGAATGCTTGGATGTGTGCAGGCTTTCGGATAAGGACCAGGAGGAAACCCAAACGAGCACGAGGGCTGTCCACATCTTGCAGGTGGGCTGGGAGCGAGGCTGGGTGGTCCCCAAGGCTCCCAGCTGGCCACGCCTCAGGCTGCTAAGGGCTCCCTGTTGCTTGGCCGAGGTACCTACGGTCAAGACAGCAGGCGTCTGGTCAGGAATGCAGGGGCAAGGGCTCCCGTCACGGGTGAGGGAGGGCTCTGGCGGGCCGCAGGGTGCAAACCCAGCCAGATGTTCCCTGGGGCCTGGCACGCGGGAAGGGCATGCCAGTTCTCAGCCACGTGTCCGGGGATCAGCCCGGTGCTTGCTTTCATGGGCTTACAGCACTTCTTGACCCACTTTCACAAGTCCCACCATCCCACCCCAGAGTTCAGAATATGAAAGAGCAGCAGAGAGAAGGTATAAAGACTTCCAGTTACCGAGATCACCCAAGTCCTCCTCCTGAACATCTGCGGCCTGCAGGACCTGTGATGGCTGACCGCATGGGGACATGCCACGAGCAGCCAGCCTTCACCCATCCGTCATCCGGCCACCCATCCATCCAACCAGCACACCCCAAGCCGAGTGCCCGCTACCGTGCCAGGCAGCGGACTCAGGACAGAAAGACGAGAGCCACACGACTCTCTCCTCCAGAGGGAGGCACAGAAGAGTGGTCACCGCAAGCTGCTGCCAGTGCAGAGCGGAGCGTGACTCAGGGTCGGGAAGCGGCGAGGGGATGGCGCCTGGGCCGGCCGAGAAGGGGTAGGAGGAGGCTGGCCCTCCGTGCGGAGGCCCCAGAGGCGGGTGGGAGGGGACTGGGTGCCGCGGGCCCCAGAGGGGGCATAGAATTCAGCTGGGGGGGGCTGGAGCAGGGTGCCAGCTGGGCCATATTCTGAAAGACGGATGGGATCCACCTGTCGGAAAAGGGGTGGGGGGGATGAGTAGGGGGTAGTGGCCGGTAATGACAGCAGGGACCAGGGGACGGCGCGGTGAGACCGGGGGCTAAACTAGAGAGGGGCGGGCACGGTTTGGGTTTGGGGGTGCGGGGATGGGAGCCCCTGCGGGTCCGACTGAGGCGGGTGTGACAAGTACACACGGGGGTTCCAGGCGACGGGCATCTGGGAGCGGGGAGGGTAATGCAGGCGGGAGGGGATGAGGCCCAAGGAGGCCGAGAGACTCGGCCCAGGGGTTCCACGGTGAGGGACAGAGGGCAGGCCGAGCGGGCCCGCTCGCAGAAGCCCCGGTCTCCGAGGCTGATGGTGCAGCTGCAGAGACTCAGAGTCCCCACCAGCTGAGCGTCAGCAGAACGAGAACTGGCACAGCCAGGACAGGCTTCCTGGGTGCACGGGGAACTCCCCATGCTCACACCGGTCTCTCCCATGTGCCAGCACTCTCCCGTCCCTCGCTGCAGGGCAACCAAGGGGCCTGGTAACCTTGAGGGGCCCGTCACTTCATGCCCTGCTGGTCCTGGGTGGGCCCTGAGCCTGTCCTCGGCCCCACCCAACCGCCGGAGTCCCACATGGTCGCCTACGAGGCCTGGGCCCTCCCTGGACAGGGGCCCAGCCGTGTGCACCTTGGGTTAGTCCCGCAACCCGGCACTCCACAGCCCAGGGCAGGCGGAGCACAGGCTGCTGGAGTCTGGGGGCAAGTGAGGGGACTGGGGCCCCTGAGGGCGCCCCCCACAAGCAGTCCTGCCCGCAGGTACCCTAGGCCATCAGCGCAAAGCTCTGGAGTTCCATAGAAATCTTGGAAGGGAGCCTTCAAGTTGCCCTGAAGGAAACGTACTGACCGACTCCTCGCCCGGCATGACGCTAAGTGCTGCTCTCCACGGACCAGAGGCCGGGCTGGCTCCCTGGCCTCCCAGCAGCCCCAAGAGTCACCTTCAAGCGTCCCCATCCTGGCCCTGTGCCATCTGCCACTCCACAGCTGCCAGAGAGATTTCTGTAACCCACAAAGCCCACCCTGCCTCAGCTGCTTAAACCCCTACTCTCCCAGGATAATTCCAAAGCTTACTGACCAGGGATTTTGGCAGGAACTAACGCCTGTGGCTGGCGATTTGTCAGGGAAGTGAATACTGAAATGTACCCCTGAATATTCATTGGAAGGACTGATGCTGAAACTGAAGCCCCAACACTTTGGCCACTTGATGCAAAGAGCCAACTCATTGGAAAAGACCCTGAGGCTGAGAAAGATGGAGGGCAGGAGGAGAAGGGGACGACAGAGGATGAGATGGTTGGATGGCATCATCGACTCAATTGATATGAGTTTTAAGCAAACTCCAGGAGATGGTGAAGGACAGGGAAGCCTGGCGTGCTGCAGTCCACAGGGTCACAAAGAGGTGGAGACGGCTGAGCGACTAAACAGCAACGTTTAGGTAACAGAAGACTCATTAATACTTCTCTGGTCAGTAAGCTGTCAGCATGGCGAGGCAGCCTTCCATGTCTGACCCTCGGCCCCTCCTGGATGAACCCACTTCTACCAGATGCGTGAAAGACATGCAGTTTCCCGCCCGCCCCCGTGCAGCTTAAAGGGGCCCCTCGGGGTGGCTTTCTGCCTCCTGTGAGCAGCGGGGACGTTGCAGGGTGGCCCCAGGACTGGAAAAGTCCCCTCAGAACACAAACTCTGCTGGAAGGCTGTGCTCCGCACCCCCACCCCCATCCCTGGCTTCTGACCAATTGTCACTAACTTCAGTTTAGCCTCATGGTGCGCTTTCCCGCCAAAACCGTCCCGTCAGGGTTCCTGGGGTCTCACAGGTGTCAAAAGGTCCCTGGGCCCTACCAACTAGAGTCGCATCTGCTCTCGAAAGGCATCCTTTGTTCCGACAGAAACACGTGGGGGGGGGGGGTGGGCGGAGAAGAAACAGACCAGTGTCCTGAGTGAGGACTGAACCAGGGAGGTTTCAGGCACAAAGAGTTCACACAGCACCACCACCCCCACCCGTCCGCGGCTGAAGCAGACGCAGCTGGACTCTCCATAAATAAATGTATTGAAACGGCTCTCTCTTCAGCCAGTCACACCCAGTGAGTGCATTGACAACACCCCCACCACCGAGCCCCACATGCTCCCGTCTGAACCCTGGATCCCAGGGCTTCCAGAATGCACCCCGGGCCTTAGGCCCTTCCGCTGCCCCCTCACTACAAATCTCGAGAGCAGGGTTAGCAAGCTTTTTCCTGTGAGAAGCTCAACTGCAAATATTTCAGACTCTGTGGGCCATGCAGTCTATCTTGGCTACTCAAGTCTGCAAAAGCAGGCATGGACCCTAGGCAGGTGATGGGTGTGGCTGTGTCCCAATAAAACTTTATTTACAAAGACACGCAGTGGGTGGGACATGGCCACCCCTGGCTCTGGGACTTCACTGAGCTTCAGCTGACGTTCCAGCTAAGGCAGGGGGAACCGATTCAGGGGGCTGAATGGATTTCCTCCTTCTGTCCAGCTCCTCACCCTAGAACAGACGTGGACTGTCCCATTCTTGGTCCAGGGACGGCCTCCAAGCGGTCTCTTCCCGGGGCCCCTTCTGCTATGAGAGGCCCCCTCTGCCCCCCACATTGCTGAGATGCAGCACCCCAAGGGGCTCCCACAGTCTCATGGTGTCACAATACGAGGCCTAGAGGGAACCTTCCAGCAACAGAAGATGGCCAGAGGACCACATGGCTCCCATGCCCACCTGGGGAGCCCTGTCCAGGGCCACCAAAGAAGGCAGAGGCTCTGACGGTGCAGCACCACCGGCCAGGCGTCCCGGTCACTGGATGGCTCGGCCCGCTGACGTTTGCACTTTCTTTTGCCCACTCTGACCCTGCAAAGCCCCCACAGGGCCGTTTCTGGGCTCCCTGTCCTGTCACCGAGCAGGTGGCCCTGCCCGTGGGCCTTGGACACTCACAAGAGGCAGCTGTTCAGGGCGCGCTCCCAAGCTGGGCCATCTTCCTTGGAGAGCTGAGGGCTTGGCACTGAGGGCTCGCAGGGTGAGGTCTGGCTTTGCGGGAGGCGAGGGCAGCTTTGCAGGGCACTCCCAGGCCATGGCACGCTCTACGGCGCAGGTGGGATCCAGGCAGATGCTCCACTCTGGTAAAAGATGCATCTAGGGTTTAAAAAAGAGCACGTGCTCCTGAGGAAAAGCAGGGGGTAGTATCCAGTGAAAAGGGAGGTGTTTTCCTAGGAGCCAACCAAAACTGCAGAGGAGTCCAGGATACAGTTGTAAAGATATGAACTGGCAGGCATGATTCCGTCATTGGTGAGTATCTGATACACACTCAGGAAGAGATGCAAGACACTCACCACTTTCAAGAGTGGCAGACACAGGAGGTGGTGATGCCTGAGGACCACCACTGGCTGGCTCACGATCACAGACACCCACGTGCACATGTGCCAACCAGAACCCTGTGCGGTCCTGGGCACACAGATCTTTTTGTCCCCCCATTTCTTATAGGCAAGACTCCAGACTCCATGACCTTCTCTCAGTTCCAAATGGCCTGCTATTGCTGCTAACTTGCTTCAGTCATGTCCGACTCTGTGCGACCCCATAGACGGCAGCCCACCAGGCTCTGCCGTCCCTGGGATTCTCCAGGCAAGAACACTGGAGTAGGTTGCCATTTCTTTCTCCAATGCATGAAAGTGAAAGTGAAAGTGAAGTTGCTCAGTCGTGTCAGATTCTTAGCGACCTCATGGACTGCAGCCCACCAGGCTCCTCCGTCCATGGGGTTTTCCAGGCAAGAGTACTGGAGTGGGGTGCCATCGCCTTCAGTTGCTAATCACAGGAGGAACAGCGATGAAACCCAAGGCAAGACTAGCAGACCTGACAGATGGTTCATCAAGATTAGGAGGCCCACCCTGCACACACCCTCATCTTGTCAGCAACCTCACCCTTTTGAAACTTTGCAGAAGTTACTGCCTGGTTCCTTATCACATCCCCTGACTGACTGTAACCTCTTCCTACTCACCAGGGAAGGGGGCACAGTTCTTGAGGCCCTCGCCTACTGTGCTCCCCCTTTGCATGGCAAGGTAAGAAAGCCACTCTTGCCTTGAGTGGCTCTGTCCTCCATGACTCTGTCTCCATATCTCTGTTTGGTCTTGGTGCACAGAGTCAAGGTTTTGGCAACATACACACACACACGCACAGGCAGTCACACTCATGCACACAGCTACACATGCAGTCATATCCATGTGACAAGGCAACCCATGCATGCACACTGCCCCGTGTGTACACGTGCAATCATACCTGTGCATGTGTGCAACCACACACACAATTACATACACGAGGTGTGTGTGCCCATGGAGCATATCTCGAGCTATCTCAGGGAACTCGATGGGTCTCTCAGGAAACCTCTGACGGCTCCCATCACTGTCTCTTCCCCCAACCAGTGCGGCTGGTGATCACTGCTACAGAGACAGGAATTGGCCGCTGTGTAGAGTCAAGAGCAGGCCCTTGTGCCATGACTTCATTCCTCTGGTACGGTACAGCCCCCACCTTCCAATCCCGTATTTTAAATGTCAAGATTCCCCTGTCGGGACCTGTGCTAATCGAAGTTGACTCACGATGGAAAGTGAAAGTGAAGTAGCTCAGTCATGTCCAACTCTTTGTGACCCCCATGGACTGTAGCCCACGAGGCACCTCCATCCATGGGATTTTCTAGGCAAGAATACTGGAGTGGGTTGCCATTTCCTTCTCTGGGGGGGATCTTCCCAATCCGGGGATTGAACCCAGGTCTCCTGCATTGCGGGTAGACACTTTATTGTCTAAGCCACCAGGGAAGCATCATGGAGAAACCATCACCAAAACTTAGTATCTGGTTTCCCCTGCAGAGGTTTTTGATATTGTTCAGTAGCTCAGTTGTGTCCGACTCTTTGTGACCCCATGGACTACATCACACTAGGCTTCCCTATCTTTCACCATCTCCCAGAGTTTGCTCAAACTCATGTCCATTGGGTCAGTGATGCTTCAGTGAGCCTTAAAGGAGAGTCTGGCCAATTATTCTCATTATCTGGTGTAGAAAGACCGGGCAGGTCAAGGTCTCAGAAAGAGACCCTTGGAGCAGGAAGGAAATGGTGTTAAGTAGGAGAGCAGGCCAGGAGGAAAGACAGGAGGTTAGGCTGGTGCTGAGAGTTCTCATTTTCAGGGCTCAGCTCCTCATGAGCTGTGCAGGGAAGGGACAGGAGCCAGACAACGCTCCATGAGAAAGGCACCCTCAGACGTGGCCCTGGGCGCCTCCTTCTCTGGTCCTTGACTTCGTGCTGCCTCTCAACATCTCCCACTTCCGATTTTTGCGCTCTCAATCTTGGCTTGATTTTAAATTTTTTTGAAACTGTGAT
Organism: Bos taurus; assembly: GCF_002263795.3. Taxonomy (NCBI): domain Eukaryota; kingdom Metazoa; phylum Chordata; class Mammalia; order Artiodactyla; family Bovidae; genus Bos; species Bos taurus. The sequence continues at coordinate 45,768,275 of NC_037356.1, forward strand.
ATACAGGGTGCTGCATGCACATTACCTAAAAATCAGACTCCAAATTGCTTAATTCCTTTTTCTGGTTTACACAGGTTCCTGGGCCCAACACAAGTGTTACCTGCCACAGTCCATCACACTAGTAACTTATTTATCAGCAGCAGCGGCAATGTGACTCCAAGCTGGAGAAACGACACATACCAAGAAATAGGGATTGCAGAAACAAACACAGGGAAAACCACAGACATCTGTCCTGACACGTCACCTGGCTGAACTTTGGTATCAGAACGCAAGGAACACAGGCGTGTGGGTTTGTGTCTTTAGACACTGTCCTGGGTTCCAAAGGATGTGTCTGTGGCAGATGGGAACCTGGAGTGCTGGAGAGCATCTTAATTATATTGCTTCCTTCCAGGCTTCTGGAGTTTTGGGTTTGATGCTAATTGCTGATCAAGAGCCTAATTTTTGCTGGCCACGTGGGCAAATTCCACATTCCTTTGTCCATCAGGCAAGTCTGGCCTATAAGCTGAACATCTGTATTGAAATTTTAGAGATGATTCCTCCAGGTAGGGGGGAAAAAAAACAATATTATTAAAGGCAGATTTCTAAGTAGATATTTATGTCTTATGGCAAACCATGTGGATGCTGGCTCCTCATACTAGCTTAACAACTAATGGCAGAGACTAAGCGGCTACCCAGACTCACGTGGAGGAGGCAGGCAGGTTAAGTGGAAATGCATAAGCCCCTTCCAGGTAGAGAGGGCTTAGGGGAGGCCTGGATCACCTGAAAGGGCCAACTCTGTCGTTGAGGGCAACACTTCCTGGGGCCCAGCCTTGGGCCGGGTAGGACCTTTTAAGCTCCCCACCCATCCAGGTGTGTCCCAACTTTCCCTCCTTCACTCCCAAACTGGATCGACCGCGTCTCTTCTTCTCCGGTTCGGGGTCCTCTTAAGGCCCCTTTTTGCCTCCTGCCTCTTGGGCTTCCCCATCCCCGCTCCTTGCCCCAGCTGACTCCTCCTTACGATCCTTCCTCTCCTTCCTCACCTCCAATCGTCACCAGTGTGCACTCCGTATCCCCATTCATCGTGTCGCTGCCTCCCTCCTCCGCCCCTCGAGTCCCCCATGCACCCCACCTCCCCCTCTCCGCCCCCAAGCCGGTACAGGCAGCAGTGACAACAGCTCCCCGGGACAGCAGGGAGGCCCGCTTACCCGGGCGCGGCAGGCCTTGCGGCGGCCCGGCGGCCCTCGGGCGGGGGGAAAGCGCCCGCGGTCCGGCGTGGGGACGTGGCCGGCAGCAGAGCCGCGGGACCCGAAGCCAAGACCGCTCAGGGCAGCCGCCCCAGCTCGGCCCCACCCCTCCCCGCCCCGGAGGTGACGTCACGGGAGGGCGGGCCTGGGTGGGTGGGGCAGCCTTGGACGACCCCGGAGCCCCATCCCCGAAATGAGTGGCGCTGCCGGAGGCGAGCCGGAAGTGAGGGGCGTGGCCGCACCTAGGGCCACGCCCACAGCGGAGCAGCTCAGGTTACACCTCGAGGGCGGCCGGAAGTGGCTATTTTGGACGGGTCTCTGCCGGAAGTGGTGGTTCCTGGGGCTTTGCCACCTGGCTGCGAATACCGCCCTGTCCGGCCGAGGGTCTCGGAGAGGGTCATCTCACACCTACCTCGGCGGCGTGGCTATGCCACGTGCCCGCTCCCATCCCACAGACTTTATCCAGGCCCAGGGGCCAGCGCTGGGACTAATAGAGATGGCCATCCGTGAGTCTTGAGCGCTTGCACGCGCCAAGCCCTGAGCTTGGTTCAGTGATTTTACTCTGCAGTAACCCTGTGACACGCTTCGCACCCGTTTTACAGACGCTGAAACTGAGGCTCACAAACTGTTCTTTAATTGTGAGCCGTGAATAACAGTGGGGCAGAATGAAGTATAGAGTAAAGCTGACGGGACTTGACCTTCATTAGAAATAGGCTTTAAGGGGTGAGACAGAAGCTTAAGAGGTATTGGTGGTGGTGGTTTAGTCGCCAAGTCATGTCCGACTCTTGCGACCGCATGGACTGTAGCCTGCTAGGCTCCTGTCCATGGGATTCTCCAGGCAAGAATACTGGAATTAAGTTGTTGTGCCCTCCTCCAGGGGATCTTCTTTACCCAGGGATGGAACCTGGGTCTCCTGCATTGCAGGCAGATGGTTCACCGACTGAGCTATGAGGGAAGAGGTGTTGGGTGTATGTACATACTTATGGCTGATGTATGTATATTCTTGGGCTTCCCTGGTGGCTCAGATGGTAAAGAATCTGCCTGCAGTGCAGGAGACCTGGCTTCAGTCTCTGTGTCAGGAAGATCCCCTGAAGTAGGAAATGGCAACCCATTCCAGTGTTCTTGCCTGGAAAATCCCATGGACAGAGGAGCCTGGTGGGCTACAGTCCATAGGGTCTCAAAGAGTTGAACATGACTGAGCGACTAAGCACAGCACACAAATACATGGAAAAGCACTAAATCATTGACTTGAGATGTCTGGTTTTCTTTAACAGTAATCTTTGGATGTTCCAACTCCCTGGTTTTTGTTGCTGAAACTCCTATATGTCCTGGCTCCTCCCTTACCTCTTCGGGGCAGTATCTCAGAATTTTCTGAGATGCTGTATCCTTGGCTTAAGTCTTCAGTTTTGTCGGCCAAATAAAACATAATTCTCAACTTGTAGGTTGTAAGTTTTTTTCAGTCAGCAGGGCCCTGGGCTGAGAAACTAAATGGGCCACAGAAAACTGGGGGTATGTGATGACAAGGTCAGCTAGCCGGCTGTGAGCCCTGGGAGCACCCGAAACTCAAGTTAGTGGTGGCACCTCCCAGTACCGCACGGTTTCAGGTTGTGGAGAACTTGCTCTGAAAGACATAGGTTTGCTGAGATGTAGACCAGATGAGAGGATTCATGAAGACAAGCGCCTTTGATTTGTGTTTGCTTTAATTTTCCCAACTGCTGCTGCTGCTGCTAAGTCGCTTCAGTTGTGTCTGACTCTGTGCGACCCCATAGACGGCAGCCCACCAGGCTCCCCCGTCCCTGGGATTCTCCAGGCAAGAACACTGGAGTGGGTTGCCATTGCCTTCTCCAATGCATGAAAGTGAAAAGTGAAAGTGAAGTTGCTCAGTCGTGTCCAACTCTAGCGACCCAATGGACTGCAGCCTACCAGGCTCCTCCGTCCATGGAGTTTTCCAGACAAGAGTACTGGAGTGGGGTGCCATTGCCTTCTCCAAATTTCCCCAACTAGCTCTGATCTAACATGAAAAGTGCAGCATCTCTGTTCAATTCACAAGTGAAAATACACTCAAGCAACCAGTTATAGTTCTGTGCTTTCCTTCCTCAAAGTCAGCTTCTGTGATCCTGTGTTTTATTTCCTCTTTGCCAAAACTGGAACAATTTTTACCTCTAGGGCTGAAATTACAAAGATAAGACAAATTACAAAGATAAGAAGCTCCTTCCTTCTTAAGGAGCTCATGGTCTAGAGCAGGGTCTGCCGGCCCTCTGTCTGCTTTTATAATTTTATTTATTTGTTTGCTTGTTTTTAGCTGTGCTGGGTCTTTGTTGCAGCAGGCAGGGACTACTCTCTAGTTGCGGCGCGCAGGCGTCTCATCTCAGTGGCCTCTTCTGTTTTGGAGCACAGGCTTTATGGCACATGGGCTTCAGTAGTTGCTGCATGTGGGCTCAGCGGCTGTGGTTCTTGGACTCTAGAGCACAGGCTCAATAGTTATAGTGCATGGGCTTAGCCACTCTGTTGCTCTGAGGCAGGTGGGATCTTCTCGGATCAGGAATTGAACCCGTGTATCCTGCATTGGCAGGCAGGTTCTTTAGCACTGAGCCACTAGGGAAGCCTGTGTTTGCTTTTGCAATAAACTTTAATTGGAATATCATTACACCACTTTGTTATGTATTATCTGGCTGCTTTTGCACCGCAAGGGCAGAGTTGAGTTGTTGCCGCAGAGACTGTATGGCCTACCCAAACCTAACATGTTTACTGCCTGGCCCTTCAGAATATGCTTGCAAACCCCCAGTCTAGAATGTTGCAAGGAAATGGATTCAGACAGCAGGGGAAATACCTTGTTGAGGTGGTCCAGAATATAGGGAAACTCATTCTCTCATAGGGGAATTTGGTAACTTTCAGTGGATGGGGTCACCTGGCACCTCGAGTCCACTGAGCACAGTTCTGGGAACCATGTTACTGCTTGTGCAGAGTATTATGAGCAATAAAGCAGGCCAGGCGAGCTGATTCTGATGGCAGCGAACGAATTAAAGACAAAGAAGGAAGGATAAGCTTAAATCCTCACGCTGTGACTCAGGGCACAGATGCCCTCGGGTTCTTTCTATGCAGAAATGGCTAAATAACAAACTCAGCTGGGTCCTTTTAGCTGTTGATTTATAATGTCACTTGAATGTAAGGCCATGCGAGATCCCCCACGTAAATGTTAAGGCCATGGAGTAGCACTGCTAGGCTTCAAATCCTGGCTGCTTTACTTTTTAGCTAAGTGACGGCGGGCAAGAGGCTTAGCCACTCTGTGCCTCAGTTTATCCTACAGTCGATTCTCATGACTTGTGGTTGTTATGCTTAATAAAGTTGCCGTGAATGCGGACTTAGTGAATGCCAAACCGTTGCTCCCAGGGAAGAAAACAAGACCAATACTTCCCTCACGCTCTGCACTTTACAGTCATTTTTACACTCCAAACACAAAATTGAGGACATTGAAATTGTGAGAATTTTTAGAATAAAAATAGATGATTCATGAGGATAGGAATATAATTATATACACATTATTGGATTGATCCTGCTGACCTGTCAGTTGCAATGTTCAGAAATATTAATTTGCCTTTCAGATATTTACTATGGATAGCTGGAAAAATTTTTTTAGAGATTACAAAAGCAGTTTGCTACAGATTTACACTGACTTTTTCAGTTTTTAAAAAAGCACATTTTAAATTTCAACACATCACTAATTTAGTGAAATTATTCAAAGCTATCTTGTATAGTTCAAAATCTTTTTATTGAGGATTATTATACGTACAGAAAAGAATATGTACAGATTTATAGCTTGATGAATTTTGACTAACAGCCCCCTGTGTAGCCACTCAGATAAGAAAGTCAGTACCAGCACCCTGGGGACCCCCTTGTCCTCCTTCCCAGTCCCTCCAAAACTACCAAGTATCTGCAAAGATTTAGAGCAATTTGAACTCTTACACATTGGTGATGGGAATGCAAAATGGTAGAGCCTTTTGGAAAACAGTTTGACAGTCTCTCATAAAGTTAAATATACACTTACTATATGACCCAGCAATCCCACTCACTTTGGGTATTCACCCAAGGGAAATGAAAACTTATGTTCACACAAAGACCTGTATGAAAAAGTCTATAGCAACTTTATTCATAATTGCCAAAGGCTGGAAACACCCAAGTGAGTCAGTGGGTGAATGGATAGACCAAATGTGGTGTGTCTGTACCATGGGTTACTGCACACGCCAGCGCGGAAGAGTCTCAGAAGCACGTGCTAAGCGGAAGAAACCAGACGTAAGAGGCTACAGTATGAGCCCATTCACATCATTTTCATGAAAAAACCGAAGTATAGAGACAGAAGCCAGAGGTCACCAGGGCATGGGATGAGGAAAAGGACTGGTTCAGGGTCACCAGATAAAATGCACGTTGCCCAGCTAAAGTTGCTGAAACTGACTGCCCCAGCATAAGAACATGAGGGAACTTCTTGATGGAAATATTCTATATCTTGCTTATGGTGATGGTTACACAACTATATACATTTGTCCCAACGCATGGAATTGTGAACTTTACTGAATGTAAATTCTGCCTCAATGAATTTCACTAAAACATTAAACACAGGGTTGTAAAGAAAGGTGAGGGTGAAAACAGGATTGTGATGACAGTTACGAGTGTATGCATATGTGTGTGCGTGCGTGCGTGCGTGTGGTAAGTGGAAACAAACACAAATGAATGCATGTGGTCGTATGTAAATCCAATAAAATTGATTTTTTTGCAGAGTTTTACTGGGGATAAAGAGACCCACTTCCTTGGGAATTCGCTGGCTGTTTAGTGGTTAAGACTCTGCACTTCTACCACAGGACTTCCATCCCAGGATCCCTGGTCGAGCAGGGAACTAAGATCCTGCATGCCTTGCAGCATAGCAAAACAAACAAAAAGAGACACACTTCCTAGTTATACAAAATTCAACACACCAGGAAGATGTATAATTCCTAATATTCGAAATTGGAATAGCCCCAGTTACAAGACCTCAAAATATGTAGAGCAAAACTGGCAGAGAAGAAACAGAAAAATTCCCAACATAGGGAGAGATTTTAATATGCTTCTTTTAGTAGTGTGCACAACAAGCAGAACTTGCCTCCCCACTTCAAAAAAAACCAGTAAGATTGTTAAAGACTTCGATGACATTGCTAAGAAATCCTGGCTTCATGAACATGCGTAGATCATTCCATCTAATAACTGAATGATTGCTAGCTTAATTGCATGTCCTGGGGAAGAGGATTAAGAGTGTGCTTATCAAATCTGCAGATAACACTAGCGTTTCAACCTTTGGCCCCTGGGTTGGTCCCGCAGGGCCACCTTGTCCAGGGCTCTGTGGAGAGCATCAGCACAGAGAAATGTCTGGTGACCAACCCAGGGGACCGCAGCAGCAGACACTGAGCCAGTCTGAGGGTTTGTCACACGGCATCGCTTTCAGCAGGCAGCCGTGGAGTCAGCCGTCCCTTCACCGAAAAGAGTAGCGGTGCAGCCAGGGGTGTTCATGTTCCAGGGAATCAGGAAACGGGGCTCAGAGTCCAAGAAATGGAAAATCGAAGGTGGAGGGACTTTGTGACAGAGCAGGGACTCTGGTCAGAAATGGTTGTTTAAAAAAAATGGTTTTAAATGTTTATCTCCTACTTACACGAAGAACATATCTTGTATATCGTGATTACCAGAATTCTGAAGAGAGAGGAAAAAAAATCCCAATGAGGAATTCTGTGTGGTCATCACAAGCGTATATTCACCACATATGATGTGTGTTAGGAGGAAGTGATAGGAATTTATGTTACAAATTTATCTTTTAATTTTTAGTTTTTATTTGGCCCTGCAGGCATATGGGATTTCAGTTCCCCAACCAGGAATCAAACCTGTGTTGCATTGGAATCAAACCTCTGCATTGGAAGCACAGAGTCTTAACCACTGGACCACCACCGAAGTCCCTAGTTTTTAAAAGGGCTAATGTAGCTGAGTTAAAAACTCAGTTAACTAGAAACAGAAGAATATTGACTTGATATGATAAAGAATAATTATTTCAGATTATTATCCTACGTCATGTGCTGTGCGTGTGTGCTAAGTCGCTTCAGTCGTGTTCAACTCTTTGCGACCCTTGGACTGTACTCCGCCAGGTTCCTCTGTCCATGGGGATTCTCCAGGTGAGAATATTGAGTGCGTTGCCATGCCCTTCTCCAGGTGATCTTCCTGATTTAAGGACTGAACCCAAGTTCCTTACATCTCCTGCATTGGCAGGCAGGTTCTTCGCCACTAGCTCTACCTGGGAAACCCCATCCTACATCATACATAATGATTTTTTAAAAATTAGAGCTGTTCCTAGAGAGATCACGGATGAGGTCTTAATGAACATTATTCTAGTCAAAGGAATGAGAGAAGAGCAATGAATAGAGTGTATTTTTTAAAGACAAATTTTCATCATTTGCATAGAAAGTGAAAGTGAAGTCACTCAGTCGTGTCCGACTCTTTGCGACCCCATGGGCTGTACTCCGCCAGGCTCCTCCGTCCATGGGGTTCTCCAGGCAAGAATACTGGAGTGGGTTGCCATTTCCTTCTCCAGGGGATCTTCCCGACCCAGGGATTGAACCCATGTCTCCTGCATTGCAGGCAGACGCTTTAACCTCTGAGCCACCAGGGAAGCATAAGATATGATCAATTACCTAGAATGTCTCAGAGAGTCACCTTAAAGTCAACTAAAAGGTATAAGTTAATAATTTGCCCCAGTGCAAAATAAGTTTATGTCAGTGGATTTACTGTATACCAACAATGAAAAACAGGATTTCCCTGCGGTCCTGTGGTTAAGACTCCATGTTTCCATTGCAGGGGAGTCAGGTTCAATCCCTGCTCCGGGAACTAAAATCCCAATGTGGCATGACGCCATCAAAAAGACAAAAAAAAAGCTTTAAAAATGTCAGTTACTCTGGTAACAAAAATATAAAATAGCCAGTGATACATTAATGAGAAATATTCAGGACTGACAAGTTTTAGGATGTTCTTCCTATGGAGGAGTCAAAAATATACTTGAGGACTTCCCTGGTGGCACAGTGGATTGGAATCCATCCGTCTACCAATGCAGGGGACATGGGTTCAATCCCTGGTCCAGGAAGATCCCACATACCTTGGAGAAACTAAGTCTGTGCTCCACGACTACTGCTCTGGAGCCTGAACTCTGCAAAAGAGCAGCCACTGCAAGGAGAAGCCCACATGTGAAACTACAGTGTACCCCCTGCTCTCGGCAACTAGAGAAAGTCCATGCAGCAAAGACGACCCAGCGCAACCAAAAATAAATATGTAAATAAATGTTGTTTTAAAAATAAAATTATACTTGAAAACAATGGAGAGCTATATCATGTTGATGGGAAAGTAAACCCTTGTAGAGAGGTATATTTCCCCAAATTAATTTATAGTTTTGTTGTTGTTCAGTCTGACCCTTCTCGATCCCATGGACTGCAGCATGCCAGGCTTCCCTGTCCTTCACTATCTCCTGGAGTTTGCTCAAACTCATGTCCACTGCGTTAGTGATGCCATGCAACCATCTCATCCTCTATCACCCCCTTCTCCTCCTTCACCCTCAATCTTTCCCAGCCTCAAATCAATGGTTTTAATACAATTCTAATCAAAACCTCGTTTTGGATTATTTTGGAACTTGAGAAAATAATTCTAACATTCATCTGTAGCACTAAACGGTAAAAATAGCAAAGAAGCTATAATACAGAAGCTTTCTGTATTTTGCAAAATTTCTGTAAAATGTGTATTATTTTTATAGTAAAGAAAGTCTTCCATTTTAGCAACAACAAAAGACAACTTAATCCCAGTACACATTTAAAAATAGTATAATATGTAATCACCGAGATGCAAACCTTTCTCTATTCTCTGAATCTATTCATTCCTTACTAGATTATTGTTAGAAGTTCAAGTTAATGGCCTGACAAAGGAACGGAAAAATAGTTCTTTGAGAAGGTGTGATATGATTTGATTCAGTTTTGCTTCGAGGAAAAAACAAAGAAACAAATCAGTTACAGTCTTGCAGAACCTGAATGGTTTTTCCAAGAATTATGTTGATCAGCTGTCAGTATAACAGAGCAAATGAGCAACAACTCACTCATTTGAATAGTAGTGTACATGGATCGCACAGAGTTGGACACGACTGAAGTGACTTAGCAGCAGCAGCAGCAGCAGTACTTGGGAAATGAAGAAAGGCTGCTTTGTGGGCTTGAGATTTTCACCATAAATCCTATTGTCATCTGTGTTCCATGCGGTCATCTGTTTATTTCCAGCCAAATGGATCGAAATGTCCAGGTACATCTGACGGATTTGAAACACTGAACCTCACCCAGTGTTCCCGATTATAAGCCGTCACGAGGGCATCACAGGGAACCCTAAGTAAGACCCCAGAGGGAAATACCGCACTCTGCCTCTCCTTTAAATTTCTGATTTAAGTTTTGCTGCAGCACTTAGAGTTTCACAGACCATTTACATACACACACACATGCACACACCCACACACATACAGATACTCCTTTCCTCAAGATTTTTGTCTTCTGTGGATTTCATGTGTTTGGGAGATGTCTGACTGTCGTAAAAGCTGGTTTAGAATTTCCATTGCATGTTTCCAGAACGGCAATCTGGAAGAAGCTCTAGGGAAAACCTTTCCATGCCTCAAAAATTACTCAAGGAGGTCTTCTCTGCCTCCGCTCAGAGCCTAAGCCATCCTCTACTGCTCCTGGGCACCGCCTTCTCCCAGCCCCCGCATCCCACCTCCGATGACCACGGTCTTCCCCACCCCTACTTTGATGTCATCATGGGGACTCCCTCCTTTGCATGCTCCGTCTTTGTCCCCGTCCCAGGGGGCTTCGTGGAGGTCAAGTTCCAACAGGTCTCCGTGTTTAAGGGGGCCAAGTCTAAGCTGAAGGTACCAGAGGGTGAAGAGGACAGAAAAACCAACTTCAGCTTTTCCTCGCCACAAGACCTTGGCTTGTGGGCTAACGGGGGTCAGCATCAAGGTCCCCTTCTTCCTGGGAACCAAGAGGAAGTCTTTCAAAACTAGATGGGAAAGGCATTCCCCTCAGCAGTTCAACTTTGGGGACATTCTATTAAATGGCAGGTACCCTTCCACCCAAAAACAACAATGAAGTATTCGGTGTGCTAACAACATAGCTTAAAAAAAAAGTAAACCAAAATTCTGCATTTTTATAAAACTTGATTAAAAAAAAATAGTATCTCAAACTGGACAGTCACCAGAAGGACCCAGTTATCAGAAATGCACACACGTCAGTGGGCACGTGCAGCACCTCCAGGGCTCTGTGCCTGGCCCGTCTCAGCATCTCCCTTTTCTGCAGGGTTAGCCCCACACTTGCCAGCATCAGACTGCCCCTCCTTTTCCCTTTGGGTACGTTCTCCCCCTTCTTTGCAGGGGGCCTTTTAAGGCTTGGGCTCTGGCACCGGAGGGACCCTTGCAGATCTTCGCTATAGTTGGTCCTTCACCTCGAATTTGTCTCCTTTAACATCCCCTTCAGCCTTTCTCTCCGGCATGGTGGTGATGGAGGCAGGACATGGGATGCCGTGGCCCAAGGGCTTTGGTTGACTCATGGGTTACTCTTGCCTCTTCTTCATACTGCTTCTCTCCTTCACTCTTTTTTTTGGAAATGTGTGTGTGTTTTTAGTATATTAAAGTTTTTATTGAATTTGTCACCATACTGCTTCTGTTTTCTGGGAGTTTTGGGATTTTTTTTTTTTTTTTTGGCCACACAGCATGTGAAATTTTAGTTCCCCAACCAGAGGTCAAAGCCACATCCCCTGCATTGGAAGACAAACTCTTAACCACTTGGAATGCCAGATAAGTCCCTCTCCTTCACTCTTGAAACGTGTTTTCCTTAGGCGTAAAACTCAAGATTGATGGTTATTTTCTCTTTGCACTCTGAGGACATCTTTCCACAGTCTCTCTTCCTTCCACTGATGCTACTGCCACGTCAGCGGGATGTTACTGCCCATCTTACTGCTCCTCTTCGAAAGGCCATGAGCCTTTTCTTCTTGCAGCTTTTAGGAATGCTCTCACTGTTTTCGACTGTATGCTGTATCTCAGAGTGAATTTCTTTTTCTTGTTCTGCAGTTCCTTGGCCTGCCTCCTCTGATTCACCACGGCGCAGCAGGGCTAGTACATTGCGGGGAAGAGCTCCCTTCAGAGAAGAAACAATGAACGCTAGATACCCAGGAGCTGGTGGTCCATCATAGTGATGCAATCCTGCCAGGCAGGCCATGTGAGGTCCTTCTGCCCTTGGCCAGATCCTGATTTTGCTCTAAAGGAGGAGCCCCTTGTACAGGATCTCTTACACAGAGACAATGAGCAAACCATATATGCAAATAAATTTCTGACCCACCATCTGCATGAGCTGTCCAGAAAACCAATGCCTTTATCCATGATAAACGCCCTGGAAGCCAGCCTGCTGTCAGGCTCAGAAGAAACCACGTTCCTATCTCTAGCAACAGTGCAGGAAGCGAAACAATCACTTTTGTAACCATCAGCCCAATATGGCCAGGACCTGATGATGAACTGCCAGCCTCCCCAATTTTTGTCCCTCTTTCCAATTTAGGACCAATGAGAGAAAGTCAAATATGCCCCCCTAACTGATCACATGGGCTACCCCACTTTTAGTGAGCCCCCTTCCAGCTCCCCAAGTCAACAGTCTCCAGCCAGGGCATACCTGACGGGTCTCCCCCACACCCATGAAGCTTCCCCACTCCTCTGAGTGTCTGCCAGATGGAAATGATGCTGACTGACCCCTTTGCTACACCCAGCTGTGAATCAGTAGCCTCTGCTTGCTCTCCTTTGGGAGCTCCTTGTTTATTTCCTCACATTCCATTCACCTCTGACCACAACAGAAGCAACCCTCCTTGGGAGTGGCAGAATCTTCCCACACCCTTGCTCGCACCTGAACAAAGACAGCCCTGCCTGCACACCTGTGTGGAGGCCTAGCTTGCTGAATGCCTTCCTGCACTCTAGAACAAAGAAGCCTTCATCTTCCACTACCTGTGGGTTTTCTTCTGGCCAAGAGACACATCTGCAGGCTATGTTTTCTGGAAGTCAGACTCTGAGATGCTGGATTCGTGCGCAGGTGGTTGACTGAGGAGCGTTCCTGGGATCAACACGTATGGGGAAGTGGAGGGGGCACAGCTGGACGAAGGAAGAAGCTGAAATGAGATGCAGTCACAGCAAGGCCGCAGTTGATTTTGCAGGGAACTGGGTGACCTGTTGTTGACCTTGGCTGCCCCAGGAAGGGGTCACGACCCTGAAGAGGCAGCTTTCATTGTCCAGGAGAGGAAGTCCCCGGAGAGTGACCAGCCGCCCACACTCTAAGCAGGGCTGGGGGTCGGGGGTGCTTACGTCCCCGAGGAGGGGTGTGGGGATCTGACCAGCCTGGCAGTGACCACCACAGAATCCCAGAGCCCAGTCGATCCAGAAGCCAAAGGAGATCAGCAGAGAAAACAGCCTCCATGGAGTGAGAGGAGGTCCCTGCCAAGTCATAACTCAAGAGGCTTTGAAAGAGAATAAGGGGAACCCAAAGGAGGTACAGAGAGACAAAGACAGCCTCCTGAAACGAACAAGACATAGCTTCCAAAATTGAAAGTTCAGGGACTTCCCTGGTGGCCCAGGGGTTAAGAATCTGCCTTCCGTCGCAGGGGACGAGAATTCAATCCCTGGACTGGGAACTAAGATCCCACCTGGGGCTACAGGGCGACTAGAGAACTAGAGTTGTTTTCACAACTACAGAAGCCTGTGTGCCCCAACAAAGACCCAGTGCAGCCAAGAAAACAAAGAAACCGAAAAGTTCAAAAGAGGAAGTGAAAAAAAAAAGAGGGAGTCTCTTCTGAGAACCTTCTGGAAGATCAGGTGATAAAACTGACGATGTAGCACAAGATGACTGTGCACATGGAAATCCAGACGAGAGACAGGAGAGCTGGAAGATGGGTCCAGAGGACTGAGCCCTGACAACCGGACCTCCAGAGAAGACAGGGAGGAGGGTGCATGCCCAGTTGCTTCAGACGTGTCCGACTCTTTGACCCCATGGACTGTGGCCCACCAGGCTCCGCTGTCCATGGGATTCTCCAGGCAAGAATACTGGAGTGGGTAGCCATTCCCTTCTCCAGGGGATCTTCCCCACCCAGGGATGGAACCCAGGTCACCAGCATTGGAAGCAGATTCTTTACCGTCTGAGCCACCAGGGAAGTCCTCTTTTCCCTTATAGGTTATTACAAAACATTGAGTATGGTTCCCTGTGCTATACAGTACGTGCTTGTTGGTTATCTATTTTATATATAGTAGTGTGTATATCCGGAGAAGGCAATGGCACCCCACTCCAGTACTTTTGCCTAGAAAATCCCGTGGACGGAGGAGCCTGGTGTGCCGCGGTCCATGGGGTCGATAAGAGTCGTACACGACTGAGCGACTTCACTTTCACTTCTCACTTTCATGCATTGGAGAAGGAAATGGCAACCCACTCCAGTGTTCTTGCCTGGAGAATCCCACGGACGGGGGAGCCTGGCGGGCTGCCGTCTATGGGGTCGCACAGGGTCGGACACGACTGAAGCGACTTAGCAGCAGCAGCAGCAGCAGCAGCAGTAGCAGTGTGTATATGTTCATCTCAGTCTCCTAATTTACCACTTCTCCCCTTTCCCTTTGGTAACTGTAAGTTTATTTTCCATGACACTGAGCATGGGTTGTTTTTTTTTTTTGGGGGGGGGTAGTATATAGCTTCTTTACAATGTGGTGCTAGTTTCTGCTGTGAACAAAGTAAATCAGCTGTATATGTATATGTGTACATATAACAGGGCTTGCCTCTTCGGTGACTTCCAAGGGTCTGCTTTGAAAGTCAGAAGCCAAGAATTAACTCTTTCCTTTTTTTTGGCATCCAGCCACCTGTGCTGGAGTTAGTATGGACACTTCACAGCCCTGTAGTCTACTCACCATTCCCACGACCGGCCCAGGGGCATCTGGAGAGCCCTGTGGGAAAGAGCTCTTCCCTAAGTAGCTGGGGGGAAGGGAGCAGCTGGACAGAGCATCTGGCTTACTTGTTCTTCCTAGAATTCAGGAAACAGTTTTGTAACTGTTTCAATGAGATGGGAAAATGGCCTTGTGATTTAATGCTCTTAAAAAAAAAAAAAATCAGGCACATTCTCAACCCAAGAATGTTGCATTGACTGTATCCACTGTCTGGAATTTTCTTTCCCCAGATGACCTCTTGACCTCATCCTCCCTTGCTTCTTTGTCTCTGTTCTCAAGGAGATCTTTCCTGACTACTCTGTGTTCCCCTGACCCCCCAACTCTGCGCTACATTTCATTTTTTGTAGTAGTTCCAACATACTATGGGCTTCCCTGGTAGCTCAGCTAGTAAAGAATCTGCCTGCAATGCAGGAGACCCCAGTTCGATTCCTGGGTTGGGAAGATCCCCTGGAGAAAGGATAGGCTACCCACTCCAGTATTCTTGGGCTTCCCTCGTGGCTCAGACAGTAAAGAATCCACCTGTAATGTGGGAGACCTGGGTTCCATCCCTGGGTTGAGAAGACCCCCTGGAGGAGAGCATGGCAACCCACTCCAGTATTCCTGCCTAGAGAATCCCATGGACGGAGGAGCCTGGCGGGCTACAGTCCATGGGGTCACAAAGAGTCGGACACGACTGAGCGACTAAGCAGAAGCAGCAAGAACATATTACACAAGAACATTTCTTACTTATTTTTTAACATTTATTCTTAAATAATCTTAAAAGATTTTTTAATGTGGACCACTTTTACAGTTTTTATTGAATTTGTTACAATATTGCTTCTGTTCTGTGTATTTATTTTTTGGCCTCTGATTAGTGACCCAATCAGAGGTCGAATCCAAGCCCCCTGCATTGTAAGCGCTGAGTCTTAAGCACTGGACTGCCAGGGAACTCTTGGCATTTCTAACTTCTTATCTGCTTCCCTTCCCTCTAAAGTATAAGCCCCAGGATGGCAGGGGCCTTTGTTGGGTTTCCAAAGCACTACCAGGCACATGGTAGGTGTGAGAGTCAGAAAGAAAGAAAGTGCTTTAAGAAAAAAGTACCCACAGTGATGGATGTATGTCAAAGGGTCACGGGAGCAACAGAAGCGGCCCCAAAGACAGAAGGTGGAGCAACTGAAATAACAAAGTAAATAATGATAGTACCTGGTTATAACCCAGAGAATGAAGCCAAAGTCCATGAGTCCGTACCGGAGTGAACAACTGAAGGAAGCGAGTAAGCCAGGGAGAATGCTGTTAGCCGGTTTCTTCTTTTTTCTGTCCTTCTTTATTTTGGGCTGCACTGCATGGCACGCAGGTGGGAGCGTGGCGTCGACCGCTGGAGCCCAGGGAAGTCCCCGTTATCTAGGCTTTTGGCCTGCATTGTCTCCTCCACCCGCAGATGCGATGTTTCCATTATTTTGTTCAGTAGTTTGTTTCCATTTAATCTGGCGGCTTCCATTTTCTTTGTTCATGGTTTCCTCTCGTGACCCAGACCTCGTTTCCCACTGAAGAACTTTGTCAAGCCGCTTCTCCACCCGAGGGCTTACTGGTCACCTCTCTTGGTTCTGTCTGCAAAACATCTTCCTTTGGCCCTTGTTCTTGAAGATCGCTCTCCTGGCTTGGCTGGATTCCTGGCTTCCCCTCCAAGGCTGCTCTCCGGGGTGCCCGGTCTTCTGGCATTCCGTCATTTTCTCCAGCTGGTTTTGAGAGTTTCCTTTTTGTTCTGCTGCTTTCCTGATCTGACAGTTATTAATTTGCTGCCTGCCAGCCCCAACCGCCCCCCACCCATTGCCTGCTCTGCAGTAAAGGGGCCGGGGCTGCTGCAGGACAGTGGGAGGGGGCTGCCCCCCTGGGGGCTGGGGCTGGCACACCTCAGTGGCCTTTTCCCAGGGACCCCCTTTGAGGGGCCTCTGTCTCCGCCCTGGGGTTGTAGCTGTTCCTTATATGTACTACTCCAGCATTTCTTTTTTAAAAAATATTTATTTACTGATTTACTTATTTGGCCGCACCAGGTCTAAGCCGAGGCATGCGAACGCTTCGCTGTGCACATGGGATCTAGTTTCCAAACTGGGGATCGAATCCAGGCCCCCTGCATGGGGAGCGCAGAGTCTTAGCCCCCAGAGCACCAGGGAAGCCCCACCTTTCCTGCCTTCTTTAAAGCTGTCTTTATCTCTTTTACCAACACCCGCTCCCCATGACCCCAATCCCCTGCTTAAGGTTAGCAACTCTTCAGAATAAACTTTCCCTATCCACTAACTATGTGATCTCTGTCTCTGGATTGGACCCTGAACCAGACCCCCTCTGACATGTCTATATGTGGATTTCTTTCCTTTTTTTCTTTTTAAAATCCTGCTTGGGATTCATTGGGCTTTTTGAGTCCAAAGATTTGATCAGTTCAGTTCAGTTCAGCTGCTCCGTCGTGTCCAACTCTTTGCGACCACATGGACTGCAGCACGCCAGGCCTCCCTGTCCATCACCATCTCCCGGAGTTCACTCAGACTCATGTCCATCGAGTCAGTGATGCTGTCCAACCATCTCATCCTCTGTCGTCCCCTTCTCCTCCTGCCCTCAATCTTTCCCAGCATCAGGGTCTTTTCAAATGAGTTAGCTCTTCGCATCAGGTGGCCAAAGTATTGGAGTTTCAGCTTCAACATTAGTCCTTCCAATGAACACCTAGGACTGATTTCCTTTAGGATGGACTGGTTGGATCTCCTTGCAGTCCAAGGGACTCTCAAGAGTCTTCTCCAACACCACAGTTCAAAAGTATCAGTTCTTTGGCACGAAACTTTCTTTATACTCCAACTCTTACATCCATACATGACCACTGGAAAAACCATAGCCTTGACTAGATGGACCTTTGTTGACAAAGTAATGTCTCCGCTTTTTAATATGTCGTCTAGGTTGGTCATAGCTTTCCTTCCAAGGAGTAAACATCTTTTAATTCATGGCTGCAGTCACCATCTGCAGTGATTTTGGAGCCCCCCAAAATAAAGTCTGACAGTCTTTCCGCTGTTTCCCCATCTATTTCCCATGAAGTGATGGGACCAGATGCCATGATCTTAGTTTTCTGAATGTTGAGCTTTAATCCAACTTTTTCACTCTCCTCTTGCTTTATAACCTCTGTAAAACTTTACATGATGATGACATTGAATATCACCTCTCCCCCCTCTGATTTTTGCTTCTATAACATCAATTTTGTCTGTTAGATCTTCTCTGTCCGTATCTATGTGTCAACGTCAAAAAGAAAAAAAACCTTTATTGCACTATACTTCACATGCTGTACAATTCACACATCTAGTGTAAAACAGTGGGGTTTTTTTTGTATATTCACCAAGTTGTGCACTCGTCACCACGCTGTTGAACATTTTCATCACCCTCTTCCACTAGAAAGCTCCACGCTCATCAGCAGTCACGTCCATCCTCCCAACCCCCCTTCCTGGTGAGCACACCCCCACCGTCTGTCTCTATGGATCTGCCCCTTCCGGACATTTCCAGTAAACAGACTCATGCAACTCGTGGCCTTTGGTGCCTGACTTCTTTCACTTTTCCCAATGCTTTCAGTGTTTTCATCATGTATTGGTACTTCTTTTCTCTTTGGGGATAAATACTATTCCATTGTATAGACATACCACATTTCGTTCATCCGTTGATGGACGTTCGAATTGTTCCCACCATTTAGCTCTTAGGAATAATGATGCTATGACTATTCAGTGCAAGTTTTTGTGTGGATTTATGCCTTCGTTTCTCCTGAGTGAATGCCTAGAAGTGCAATTGCTGGGTCACGTGGGAATGCCACGTTTAACCTTCTGAGAACCTTCCAGACTCTTTCTAAAGTGGCCACATGGGTTCGCATTCCCCAGGGACACGACTCTCCTCCTTTCTGATTTCTCCATCTCTCTGAGCCCCTCTGCAGAGTTCTGTGCATCCCTCTCCAGCACACTCTTGTGTCTCCTCTGGTGTTTGACCTGCTCATTGAGTTCCTGATTTCAATTGTAATTTTTATTTCTGGAATTGCTTTTCAGTCATTTTCTGCAACTCTGATGTTTTCTTGCTTCTTTGTCATACTTTGAATGTCCTCTTTTATCTCTTCAAATGTTTGAGGAAGACTTCACACTGACAGTTGGAGAGTGTCGATTTTATGACCCCTGGGCTGCACAGTCTGCTTTTTCGCTTGCGGTGGCTCATTCCCTGCCCCTAGAGAAGCTTATGGCTTTGTTACTGGGGATTCTGAGGGCTGGGTCTGCAGTGCACTTTCTCTAGAGTTGCCTCCGCTTTGCCAGGCTCTGGAGGCTCCACCACCAACTGGGCCCACTTTATTTATTTTTAATTCAATTTTTATTTATTTATTTTTAACACCCAAAACGCTTTGTACTGGAGTATTCTTTTTTTTTTTTTTTGTATTGGAGTATTCTAACAATACTGTGATAGTTTCAGTGAACACTGAAGAAACTCAGCCTAACATACACATGCATCGGTTCTCCCCCCAAATCCCCTCCCATCCAGGCTGGCACATAACACTGAGCAGAGTTCCATGTGCTATACAGTATATCCTTGTTGGTTATCCATTGTAAATATAGTAGTGTGTACATGCCCTTCCCAAAGCCCTTAATTATCTCCCTGCCCCCAGCAACCATGAGTTCATTTTCGAAGTCCGAGTCCCTTTCTGTTCTGTAAGTAAGCTCACGTGCATCATCTCCTTTCAGCTGTCACATGTAAGGGTGTCACATGGTCTTTCTCCTTCTCTGACTTACTCCACCCGGAGGACGCTCTCTAGGTCCGTCCATGTTGCTGCAAATGGCAACTGGGGCGACTTTAGATCACATCCTCAGGGTGAGTCTTGATGTGCAATCTGGCCTGAGACACTCACGGGGGACTTTTCTCTTTCTTTTAACTGTTTCTGTTCTACTCAGAGCCAAGGCCAACATGAGGACATCTCCCCCCTCCCACCTGCAGACACTCAGTGGGTGGATTTTTACTGTTGTTTACCCACTGGGAAGGTCCTTTTTTGGAGGGTTCTCAGATTTTCGGGAGTTTCTGATCTGACTGACCTTCCTCTTTACTCAGGGAGGTTCCTGGAAGTGAAGACAACCCCAGCAAAAGGCCACCTGCA
The DNA here is from genome assembly GCF_002263795.3 of Bos taurus. Classification (NCBI taxonomy): domain Eukaryota; kingdom Metazoa; phylum Chordata; class Mammalia; order Artiodactyla; family Bovidae; genus Bos; species Bos taurus. The sequence goes on from NC_037356.1 coordinate 45,787,665, forward strand.
GACCGCCCTGATATACATTATGTTTTAATATATATATTAAAAATAAATTTTAATGGAGAATTTCACAAAGAATAGTATAGTGATCCCAACAAACTCATCACGTGTCATTAACCTCTGGCCAGTCTCAAAGCTCATTCACCTTCTGTGTGGTTCTGAAGCAAATTCTAGAAATCATACTATTTCACCTGAAAGTTCTTCAGTATACATTTCCAAACGATAAGAACTCTTTTCAAAATAAAGCCACAATATATGTATTCACACCTAAAATTTTAAACAATAATTTCTTAATATCATCAGTGTTCAATTTTCTGCTATAATCAGTGTTCAAATAGTCAGTTGCCACATAGCTATGAGATGGCTTTCTTGTTGTTGCTGCTTTCTTATTTCTGGCCTTAATGAAACCCCCTCCTTTCCCACCAACTTTGCTATAGATTAAAAAATGTTTAATTAGTATTGTTTCCGGTATTTGTATGTGTTTGTAACAAATGGAGTTCTCTGGATATCTAGTCGGTTGTTGATAGCTGTTCAGTTGCTCAGTTGTGTCCGATTCTGCAACCCCATGGACTGCAGCATGGGCTGCCCTGTCCTTCACCGTTTCCTGGAGCTTGCTCAAACTCATGTCCATTGAGTCAATGATGCCATCCAACCATCTCATCCTCTGTCGTCCCCTTCTCCTGCCTTCAATCTTCTCCATCATCAGGGCCTTTTCTAATGAGATGGCTCTTCCCATCAGGTGGCCAAAGTATTGGAGTTTCAGCTTCAGCATTAGTCTTTCCAATGAATATTCAGAATTGATTTTCTTTAGGATGGATTGGTTTGATCTCCTTACAGTCCAAGAGACTCTCAAGAGTCTTCTCCAACACCACAGTTCAAAAGCATCAATTCTTTGGTGTTCAGCCTTTTTTATGTTTCAACTCTCAGATCCATACATGACTACTGAAAAAACCAAAGCCTTGACTAGACGGACTTTTGTTGGCAAATTAATGTCTCTGCTTTTTAATATGCTGTCTAGGTTGGTCATAACATTTCTTCCAAGGAGCAAGTGTCTTTTAATTTCAGGGCTGCAGTCACCATCTGCAGTGATTTTAGAGCCCGCCAAAATAAAGTCTGACACTGTTTCCATTGTTTCCCCATCTATTTGCCATGAAGTGATGGGACCAGATGCCATGATCCTAGCTTTTTTTTTTTTTTAATTTTATTTTATTTTTAAACTTTACAATATTGTATTAGTTTTGCCAAATATCGAAATGAATCCGCCACAGGTATACCCGCATTCCCCATTGTGAACCCTCCTCCCTCCTCCCTCCCCTACCCTCCCTCTGGGTCGTCCCAGTGCACCAGCCCCAAGCATCCAGTACCGTGCGTCGAACCTGGACTGGCGACTCGTTTCATACATGATATTATACATGTTTCAATGCTATTCTCCCAAATCTCCCCATCCTCTCCCTCTCCCACAGAGTCTGTAAGACTGATCTATACATCGGTGTCTCTTTTGCTATCTCGTACACAGGGTTATTGTTACCATCTTTCTAAATTCCATATATATGCGTTAGTATACTGTATTGGTGTTTTTCTTTCTGGCTTACTTCACTCTGTATAATAGGTTCCAGTTTCATCCATCTCATTAGAACTGATTCAAACGTATTCTTTTTAATGGCTGAGTAATACTCCATTGTGTATATGTACCACAGCTTTCTTATCCATTCATCTGCTGATGGGCATCTAGCTTATATAAACAGTGCTGCGATGAACATTGGGGTACACGTGTCTCTTTCCCTTCTGGTTTCCTCAGTGTGTATGCCCAGCAGTGGGATTGCTGTGATCCTAGCTTTTTGAATGTTGAGTTTTAAGCCAGCTTTTCGACTCTCCTCTTTCACCTTCATTAAAAAGCTCTTTAGTTCCTCTTTGCTTTCTACCATAAGGGTGGTGTCATCTGCACATCTGAGGTTATTGATATTTCTCCCAGCAATTTTGATTCCAGCTTCTGCTTCATACAGCCTGGCATTTTGCATGATGTACTTTGCATATAAGCTAAATAATCAGGGTGACACTGTACAGCCTTGACGTACTCCTTTCCCAGTTTGGAACCAGTCTGTTGTTCCATGTCTGGATCTGACTGTTGCTTCTTGACCTGCATATAGATTTTTCAGGAGGCAGGTAAGATGGGCTGGTATTTTCATCTCTTGAAGAATTTTCCACAATTTGTTGTGATCCATACAGTCAAAGGCTTTGGCATCGTCAATAAAGCAGAAATATATGTTTTTTTGGAATTCTCTTGCTTTTTCTATGATCTCTGGTTCCTCTGCCTTTTCTAAATCCAGTTTGTACATCTGGAAGTTCTCGGTTTATGTTCTGTTGAAACCTAGCTTGGAGAATTTTGAGCATTACTTTGCTAGTGTGTGAAATGAGTGCAATTGTGCGATACTTTGAACATTCTTTGGCATTGCCTTTTTTTGGGATTGGAACAAAAACTGACCTTTTCCACTCCTGTGGCCACTGCTAAGTTTTCCAAGTTTGCTGGCATATTGAATATAGCACTTTAACAGCATCATTTTTAGGATTTGAAATAGCTCAGCTGGAATTCCATCACCTCCACTCTCTTTGTTCATAGTGATGCTTCCTAAGGCCCAGTTGACTTGGCATTCCAGGATGTCTGGCTCTAGGTGGGTGATCACACCATCTGGGTCATTACGATCTCTTCTGTATAGTTCTTCTGTGTATTCTTGCCACCTCTTGTTAATATCTTCTGCTTCTCTTAGGTCCATACCATTTCTGTTCTTTATTGTGCCCATCTTTGCATGAAATGTTCCCTTGGTATCTCTAATTTTCCTGAAGAGGTCTCTAGTCTTTCCTATTATATTGTTTTCCTGTATTTCTTTGTATTAATCACTTAGGAAGGCTTTCTTATCTCTCCTTGTTATTCTTCGGAACTCTGCATTCAGATGGGTATAACTTTCCTTTTCTCCTTTGCCTTTTGCCTCTCTTCTTTTCTCAGCTATTTGTAACCCCCTCTCAGACAACCATTTTTCCCTTTTGCATTTATTTTTTCTTGGGGATGATCACAGCCTCCTGTACAATGTTGCAAACCTCCATCCACAGTTCTTCAAGCACTCTGTCTATCAGATCTAATCCCTTGAATCTATTTGTCACTTCTACTGTATAATCTGGCGTGCTGTGATTCATGGGGTCGCAAAGAGTCAGATACGACTGAGCCACTGAACTGAACTGAACTGTATAATCATAAGGGATTTGACTTAGGTCATACCTGAATGGTCTAGTGGTTTTCCCTGCTTTCTTCAATTTAAGTCTGAATTTTTCAATAAGGAGTTCACGATCTGAGCCACAGTCAGCTTCTGGTCTTGTTTTTGCTGACTATATAGAGCTTCTCCATCTTCGGCTGCAAAGAATATAATCAATCTGATTTCGGTATTGACCATCCGGTGATGTCCATATGTAGAGTCTTCTCTTGTGTTGTTGGAAGAGGGTGTTTGCTATGACCAGTGTGTTCTCTTGGCAAAACTCTGTTAGCCATTGCCCTGCTTCATTTTGTACTCCACGGTCAAACCTGTCTACTGCCTGACTTCCTACTTTTGCATTCCAGTTCCCTATTATGAAAAATACATCTTTTTTTGGTGTTAGTTCTAGAATATGAACTAGAACCTGTGCCTTGAGAGCAAGCTTTTCTGTCTGCTGCCTGGTTTTCTTAATTCCCAGCTCCACCAAGTGGGTCAGCTCCTGTTATCCCCACTGGCACAGATGAGGAAACTGAGGTCTCCACGGGTTCCACAACTTGCCCAAGGTCATGAGTAGGGTCGAACTTGTTCCCTGATCCACGGGCTGGCAGGTCGTCGCCCAGGCACCTCGGTGTTGACAAGCGCTTTCCTTTGAATCCCTGAGCACCTGGAGAGCCTGGCATGGCAGGATGCTGCTGCCCTCTCGTGGCCATTAGGATCTCTGCAGGCCTGAGCTAGGAGCCCCTGGAGCCGGGTTGGGCCTGAACCCCTGACTCTGGAGGCCCTCAGTCTTTTCCTTGCTCCCCTCACTCCCCCAACCCCCCAGGGCCCGGGAGAGATGCTGCAGTGAAAAAGTGAAAAAGGAAAATGAGTTTTTCTTTTCTTTCCTAAGAACAAAGAAGAAGGAACAGTGAGCAGGCCTGATCACTGCTAGCTTTTACTTGGGTGTGTGCCCAATGGCTCAGTTGTGTCCGACTCTTTGTGACCCCGTGGACTGTAGCCCGCCAGGCTCCTCTGTCCATGGGACTCTCCAGGCAAGTATACTGGAGTGGGTTCCACGCCTCCTCCAACTATCCTTTGACTCCATGCTAATTACAACTTTACAGAACTCTCTTTGCAGACCCTCCCTTGTAGTTTTTCTCTTTTTGCCTTATAGAAAGAAGGCCTCAGCACAAAAGACAATAATGCACCCAACTACCCAACTGCCTGACCCCATTACTGGGCTACCTGACACCAGCCTGTGACCGCTTTTGAAAGAGCGCTAGAGGAAGGATGCAACATCCTGAAACCTCTGTTCCTCATCACCAACCCCTGACTGTGAGCCTGCATCTATATAATCCCCCCAGATTCCTCGTGGAAAAGGGGCACCGTTCTTAAGGCACAAACCTCCTGTGCTCTCCCTTCTGCCACCTGAGGATCACAGCCACCTTTCTATTTCTTCCAAACTGTCTCCATGGTTTTTTTTTCCTTACTTGGTTTTTGTGGGCACAAAGAAAGCCAAGGTTTTGGTAGCATCAGAGAGGAGAAATAACAAAAGCCTGCAGCTCCATCCTTTATTCCCTGAGGGATCTCAGTCAAGTCACCTAACCAGCCAGGCCTCAGTTTTCGCATCTATAGAATGGGCATAATCCCTCTTCAGGTAGGAGGATTTCTTGAGCAGGCAGGTGCTCCTGGAGAACCAGACCCTGGACTGGGGAAGACTCACCGGTAGCCCCCTCGTCACCCCCCTCACCCCACCCCCACCCCAGAGAAAGCAGCGGGCAGCCCGCGGAGGGTACACCACGTCCTTGCCGGGAGTAAACACTCTCGGTGCAAAGTCTGCAGCGTTTGTTGACTGGGCGGTGGGGGCTGCTCATCAAAGGCGGCCCAGCGCCCTGCGGGCCATTGCGGGCGGTGAGCTTTGGTCGGAGGCTCGTTGATAAGCAGGGAGGACGTGTGATCCCGGCCCGGGAGGGGCTCGGGCAGGAGGCGCCTCCCCCGCGGTCCGCTCCCGGAGCACCGGCTGCCCCGGTGCTGCCCAGGGACAAGGCCGACAGGCCGGCTCTGCCTCGCCGCCGCCTGAGGGAGGGTCTGTGTCCTCGCTGAGCCCAGCGCCCCCGCACGGGTCTCTCCAGGCTCAGCACCAGCCCCGGGTATCCAGGGGATCTGCGCGGGGAGGGGGTGGGGGTGTAGGTAGGTGCGGGGGCGGGGCGGGGAGGGAGATAACCCTCGGCCACTCCCCCCAGAGCCTGGGGGCTGGTGCTGCTTCTAAGACCCCAGGGGCAGAAGGCGGGGCCTTCAGGGAACCCAGGATTCAAGAACCCTTCCAGGCACCCTCCTCCACCGCGGAGGCGGAAGGTGGCTTCCTTCTAGAATCTGCGATCACAGCTTCTGGGGACCGCCAGATCCCCGCCCCGCAAGTCTGAGCGTCAGGTACGCTCCTGCACAAAGTCCCCCCTCCCCGCCCCCCGTCCCTGGCCGTGAGGAGCTCGCAAGATACCCCGCCTGGGTTCTCCACCGGGCAGTCCACCTGCCTACAGGCCACCTCCCCCTTCCACTCTTCCACACCCCACAAGACAGCCGCTCTTGGCCCCCGGCCGGGGTCACTGTTCCCTGCACACACCAGCCTCCCATGGGAGCGCCAGCCCCTGTGGGTACCTGTCCCAGCCGACTCTGTGAAGGCTCAGCCCACCTTGCCACCCGGCTCTGACGGCCCCTGTCTCCCCCAGAGAAAGGGGACCCTCAGGCCTACAGACACCCATTGGGAGACCCGAAGACCGCAGGGCCAGGAGGACTGCGACCGGCTGGGAGGAGCTGTGCCCGACCTGGGGGAGGGCAGAGAGGCGGCAGGGAGAACCATCAGGGGCACTGGGGAGCCGGAGAGGGTTTGTGTGAAGGGAGGGCCCTGCCAGGTGGGCATTTAAGGGCCATCATGCTGGCCACACTGACGGGCAGGCCACAGTGGGGAGAGCAGCGAAGAGAAGAAAGAGAGGTCGCTCAGTTGTGGCCGACTCTGTGACCCCACGGACAGTAGCCCGCCTGGCTCCTCAGCCCATGGGATTCTCCAGGCAAGAATACTGGAGTGGGTTGCCGTTTCCTCCTCCAGGGGATCTCCCCAACTCAGGGATGGAACCTGCAGACAGACTCTTTAATGTCTGAGCCACCAGGGGCTCCTGCAGCAAAGAGGGCTGTACGTAATACAGGGCAGCTTGTGAGCAGGACAGCATGTGACAGTCTGGGAGGGGGAAGGGGCTCGAGGGAGGGAGGCTGGGAGGGGGCGTTGGAGACCTGCAGAACCCTCACCAAGACGGATGCAGCAGCAATGGCCTGTGCAGCTGGCGATTGAAGGTCATCGCAGGGGCAGGACTGAATGAGCAGGTGGTGAGGCCAGGGGCAGCGAGTGTGGACCGTTGGCTGGAAGGGCTTGGCAGCTGAGCGGACAGACAGGAAGGCATGGCGGGGGATGGTGAGGTTTCGCTGCCCTTTCTTAAGAAGGGAGAATCTTGCTGGTGTTTGCAAACTGAGCGGCATGAGCTGGCCTGTGGCCAGACCTGAGGGGTCCCTGCAGGGGGCCAGGACCTGGGTAAGGGGAGGTGGTCGCTGCAAGGAGGGGGTTAGCCTGGCAGGGGCAGAGCCTGGAGGCTGGGTCCCCATCCCGGCCTGGCCACCGTCCAGCTGCCTGACCTCCCGCAAGTACTGACCTCTCTCTCCAGTCCTCAGGGGGGCAGTTAAGATGGGACTTCCTGCCTCCATTCTGACGCTGGTGCGTGCTCAGTCATTCAGTCGTATCTGATTCTTTGTGACCCCGTGGACTGTAGTCCACCAGGCTCCTCTGTCGTGGGATTTTCTTGGCAAGAATACTGGAGTGGGTTGCCATGCCTCCAGGGGATCTTCCCAACTCAGGGATCGAACCCGTGTCTCCTGCATTGCAGGCAGATTCTTTACCAGAAGCCCATTCTGTCTGATACTGAAGGTCTAAAACAGAACAGTAAGTACCCTCTCAGCCAGGGCGCCAAGCTCCGGAGGGGCCCACTCTGCCCCTCCAGCTTGCCCATGCCCCACAGGAGATCCGTGGGGACCCCTGGGAACCCCTGGTGACCCCCACCCCCCACCTCGCTCCAGCACAGGGCCCAATCCAGGCAGAATGGGCACCTCTCCCAGACCTCACCTCCTGCCGCAGACCCTCCCAGACCTCACCTCCTGCCGCAGACCTCGCCCTGGGGCGAAAGTCCAGAGAGGTCCTGGGCTGGGTCTCCGGACACCTGGCTCCAACACAGAAGGGCCCCAAAGGTTCCACCTGGCACTCTTACCTGCTGTTTCGACTGCGTATTTGTCCAGCCAACAAATAAAGAGGGAACTCACACTCTTTATTCCACATCTGTGGGCTGATTTATAACATTATTTTTTTATGGTTACCACCCATAATTTTATTATCTCGGTTCAAAACTCGCTAAGGTTTTGCCACATTTGCCAAAAACAAAAATATCAAAAGTATGTCACAGACAGTATGATGTGTCTCCATTAAACAGTTTGGAAGAGGTCTAAGAACATTCTCTCACATAAACAGAAGAGTTTTGTTTCCTCTTAAAAAAACACTCATAATTCTTAATATCATCAGAGTTATTTTTACAAGCATGAAATGATCCATCAGGATCTCTCTGTTGTCTCTTTTTATCCAAAATATCCCTTCACTTAAAAAAAAAAATGGCACGGATGTGTTGACAGTGACTTATAATTTTAAGCGGCAGGCATGGAACTGGGCCTGCCTTGGACCTGTGTCCTGGCACCCCACGTGCCTGGGGTGAGGGTCCCACAGAGGGAAACCTGATTCCACCAACCCAAGGGCGACCGACTGGCTCCTGTTGGCCTTGACTCGCCCAGTTTTAGCTCTGAAAGCTCTGCATCCTGAGGACCTCTCAGTTACAGGCAAACCGAGCTGGTTGATCACCCCAGTTAGTTCCCGGCCCACCTTGAGAGTAGGAGAGAGTGCCTTTCATCCTGAGACCAGCAAGAGGGGCTTCAAGGACCCAGGCGAACAGGCGTCTCCTGCTGCTGGCTCCACGCTGGATGCATTAAAGGCCAAGGTCATCCCTGTTGCTGCCCAGCTGGCTGTGGAACTGGACCGGTGGCTGTGTTTTCCGGATGACTGGGCAAAGGTGTGCGCCCTGGTGGGTCAGGAACCATCCAAGAAGTACCTAAGGCCCAGCAGAGAGCCTGAAAGAGAGAGATATGCACTCGGAATCCCCCAATCCTGGAGGGTCCCAGTCCCCTCCCGCCCTCCCTCCCGGAGGAGGACGGCAGAGGCCCAGCTGGCCTCCCCCGCTGTGGTTCCACTGCTGCTCGAAGCCTAGTGGAGCTGGAGGAGGGGAGAAGCCGTGACTGGGAATAAACCTTCGTTTTGATCATTAAACCAGAACTGGAGTTGTAATTCCTAAGCGGACACGGCCCTGGGACTAGAAGGGACCGGAGGATTTACTGCCCATGAGAGCGACCGGAGAGGTGTGGCAGCTGCCCAGGGGTCCATCCAGCTGCTGGGGAAGGTCTCCGCCTCACCCCGATCTCCTGTGTGTTTAGCTAAGGGCCCGTGGTGGATGTGGCTCTCAACAGAGGCCAGGTGTGTGCGAGCTACTTTGTGATTCCAAACAGCTCCTCAAGGTCAAAGATGAATGGCCGCCCCGGGCCCCATGGACACGTGTCTGCGCCCGTCCCAGTTTCTGGCGGCAGCCACACGGCGCCCTTCCCCTCCACTCGGCGTCCTCCCTGGCTCCGGGGAGCTGCCGTCTCCCGGTGCTCCTCACCTCTGAGCTTGGAGGGCCCCAAACGCTCAGCCCCTGAACCTTCTTCTTCATAACTGCTCCTCCAGGATCACAGGCTCAGATACTGAAGATTCCCATGTTTCTAAGCCCAGCCAGCCCTCCTCCCTAAGGCCTGGGTCCTGGCCACTCTGCTCCTCCACTGGGAAGTCTACTAGATCTAGGCTAGAAGAGTTCAAGGCGGGGCTCCACACTCTGATGTCACTAACACTGATGTCATAGTGAACGACAGGCCCTCAGCTGGGCTCCTGGGCCCCTCTCCCACCCCACACAGGAGCAGAGAGAGTCCGCAACATGGAAATCAAATCTCAGGCTCCCTCTGTTCCTGGCCCTCTGATGGTCCCCCAGCTCACTTGGAGGAGGTGTTTCCCAGGACCCTGCAGAGATGGCCTGCTCTTTTTTTTTTTAAAAATTATTTACTTGGTTGCACTGAGTCTTAGTTGCAATATGCGAATTCTTAGTTGCATTATCTGGGATCCAGTTCTCTGACCAGGGATCGAACCCAGGCCCACTGCATTTGGAACACGGAGTCTTAGCTATTGAACCACCAGGTAGGTCCCCCTGCTCCCCTCTGACCTTGGCTGTCTCTGCTTCAGCCGCTCAGGCCCCTCATCGTGCCTCAGTGCCTTTGCACAGGACTTCCAGGTCCCTGCACAAATGTTCACTGTCCTACTGAAGCCTTCCTTACCTCTTGTCCCTCTTGCCCTGCTTTATTTTTTCTAGAACAGTTATTGCCATAGGAGCACCTAGAGCAGGGGTGGGCAAACACATCTGTAACTGGCTGGATGATAAACAGTTCAGGCTTCACAGGCCACACAGCCTCTGCTGTGACCACTGACCTCTGCTATTATTGTACAGAATAAATCGGAGGTGATCCCTTATTAGCCCTTACCTCTCTGACCTCAGTTTCCTTCCCTGTAAAATGGGTTTATGAAGATTAGGGACTGTGATGGATTCCTGTGTCTGCCATGACAAATCACACCAACTGGATGCTTGAAACAGCAGAAATGTCTTCTCTCAACATCTGGAGGCCAAAAGTCTGAAATCAAGGCATGGGCAGTGTTGGGCTCCCTCCAAAGGCTCTGGGGAAGGACTCTTCCTCACCTCTTCCAGCTTCTGGAGGCTCCAGGTGTCCCTTGGTTTGTGGCCTCATCCCTCAGCCCTGTGCTTCCATCTTTGCACAGCCCTCTCCTCTTCTGCTCTAAGACGATGTCACTGGATTCAGGGTCCCGTGGGATAATCCAGATGACCTCCTGCTCTTAAGATTCTTCACTATACTTGCAAAGACCCTTTCCCCAAATCAGTTAACATTCATATGTTCCAGGATTAGGGTGTGGATGTATTTTTTGTTCTTGATTGCTCAGTCATGTCCAACTCTTTGTGACTCCATGGGCTGTAGCCCACAAGGCTCCTCCGTCCATGGGGATTCTCCAGGCAAGAATACTGGAGTGGGTTGCTGTGCCCAACTCCATGGGATCTTCCCAACCGAGGGATCGAACCCAGGTCTCCCACATTGCAGGCAGATTCTTTACTGTCTGAGCCACCAGGGAAGCCCAAGAATACTGGAATGGGTAGCCTCTCTTCTCCAGGGGATCTTCCCGACCCAGGAATCAAACGGGGGTCTCCTGCATTGCAGATTCTTTACCACTATTCAACTTCTAAAAGCTAAGATATGGCATCATTTAAAATTTAACATACTATTTAACATTTAACATAAAAAAATTTAACATTTAACACACTAATATTAATAAAACTAAGATCATGGCATCCGGTACCATCACTTCATGGCAAATAGATGGGGAAACAATGGAAACACTGACAGACTTTATTTTCTTGGGCTCCAAAATCACTGTAGATGGTGACTGCAGCCGTGAAATTAAAAGATGCTTGCTCCTTAGAAGAAAAGCAATGACCAACCTAGACAGCATTTTAAAAAGCAGAGACATTACTTTGCTGACAAAGGTCCGTCGAGTCAAAGCTGTGGTTTTTCCAGTGGTCATGTACAGATGTGAGAGTTGGACCATAAAGAAGACTAAACACTGAAGAATTGATGCTTTTGAACTGTAATGTTGGAGAAGACTCTCGAGCGGTCGAGCGGTCCCTTGGACTGTAAGGAGATCAAACAAGTCAATCCTAAAGGAAATCAGTCCTTCATATTCATTGGAAGGACTGATGCTGAAGCTGAAGCTACAATATTTTGGCCACCTGATGGGAAGAGCCAACTCATTAGAAACGGCCCTGATGCTGGAAAAGATTGAAGGCAGGAGGAGAAGGGGACAACAGAGAATGAGATGGTTGGATGGCATCACCGACTCGACGGACATGAGTTTGAGCAAGCTCCGGGAGTTGGTGATGGACAGGGAGCCTGGTGTGCTGTAGTCCATGGGGTCGCAAAGACTCGGACACAACCGAGCAACTGAACACCACCACCTATTCAGCTTACTACGGGCTCCCCAGGTGGCTCAGTGGTAAAGAATCCGCCCACCAAAGCAGAAGGATGCAGGTCCAATCCCTGGGTTGGGAAGATCCCCTGGAGGAGAAAATAGCAACCCACTCCAGTGCTGGGTTGGGCAGATCCCCTGGAGAAGGGATAGGCTACCCACTCCAGTATTCTGGCCTGGAGAATTCCATGGACTACAGTCCATAGGGTAGCAAAGAGTTGGACACGACTGAGCGACTTTCACTTTCATGTCACTTTCCAGTGGCAGACTGCAGTCCATGGGGTTGCAAAGACTTAGCAACGGAGCACATTCAACCTACTGCAGGCGTCTTTAAAATGCTTTAAAAGGAGGATGAAATTTGAATGTCGACTCTTTCAGCTGCAGTGAAAATAAAACTGCCAAGTGGACCAGATGCTCCTGGGGCTGCCCAGGGCGTCCTTGCCAGGATGTGAGTTACAGGCAAGCCAAACCCCAGGGAGGGCTGAGGCCCAGGGCCACAGAATCTGGGGGTGGGGGATGAAAACTACCGGAGGGAGAAGAGCAAGCAGGTGGTGCCTACACGAGAGGGGTGCCTGGCAATCCATCCTCATGCCCTGTCATGGACCCATGTCAATCATGAGTCACGTTAATGCAGGGCTTCAAAGTATAGAGAACACTGGTAACAAGTCTTCTCTTCTCTTCTTTGAGGGCAGGCAGTAGTGTCATGGCGGGGAGAGGCCCTCGGGGATGGGAAGGATGGCCTGTCAGATGACCACGTTCCCACTGCATGCCTCGGGAGAATGCTCGGGGCTCCAAGCCCGGAAATGCTGGAGCCCAGGGCACACCTCTGACCACAGCAGCCAGGCCTGCCAGGCGGGAGGGCTCGCGTGCCCAGAATAACTCTCCAGAGTCAGCATGTTCCAGCTCAGGAGGGAAACCAAAGAGGCACTTTTTCCCCAAGTGTCAACGGGCTGAAATGTCATCCTCTGATGGGCCCTAAATGGACCCCAAATGAGCCCCTGTCCCCAGAAACGATTAGATCTGACAGGTGCTGAGCCCCTCTTACTTCACTGTGATGGAACTCGCATCTGAGCAAGGAATTGGGAGTGAACGCTTGCAAACGCAAGGCCTAAGAAAAGCTGGGTGGCGTGATGAGCTGTGACATGCAGCCTTCTGGGGAAGTGGAAGCTTAGCACGTTCTCCGGTTGCTTCTTACATTAGTGAAGAGTCTAAAAATGACTGCCCTTGTGAGGCTGGAATCCTGCAGAATCAAACAGTGATTCAATCTCATTGTTCTTTGCAAACAGCTTTCCTCGAAGCTCTGATCAGAGTCAGGCAATCTGGGCTCTCACTCTGATGCTTTGAGACCGAGGGGCACAGTCCTGTCCCCCACAGGTGGTCTCTGGTGACCCCTCCACCGTGGTCATTGTGAGAGTCCCTTGGACTGCAAGGAGATCAAATCAGTCAAGCCTAAACGAAATGAACCCTGAATATTCCCTGGAAGGACTGATGCTGAAGCTGAAGCTCCAATACTTTGGCCGCCTGATGCAAAGAACTGACTCATTAGAAAAGCCCCTGATGCTGGGAAAGGTTGAAGGCAGGAGGAGAAGGGGTGACAGAGGATGAGATGGTTGGATGGCATCACCGACTCAATGGACATGAGTTTGAGCAAAGTGCAGGAGATAGTGGAGGACAAGGAAGCCTGGTACGCTGCAGTCCATGTGTTGAAAGAGTGGGACATGCCTGAGTTACTCAACAAGCAGAGCCCCTAGGGTGGGCCACCCTAGGGCCCCTTCTCCTCCTTCCCACAACCGGCGCCTTTGAGGAGTCCCATTAGCTCTTCCTAAAGCATCCAGAATCCAGCCCCTTGTGAGCCCCCCACCCTCACCCATCCAAGCCGCCATCTCTCCTGGGTGCTACTGTGGTACCCACTGCTGGCCAGTCCCCAGCATCTTCTCTTTCATCCTAACAGTCCTGTCCCTACTCAGCAGCCAGAGTGATCCTTCTATAAATATAAATCAGGTCTTATCAGTTCACTCAGTCATTCAACAAACATTTATTGAGCACCTACTGTGTCAGGCCCTGGTGTAGGCTCTGGGGATACACGTGGAATAAAACAAGTGAAAGTCTATTTTTGTGGAGGGAAGAAAGATAAGTAAACAGTAGTCTGTCAGATGTTGGTCAGTGCAAAGGAGAAAAATTAAGCAGAGAAATGGAGCAGGAAGTGCTGGCAAGGGTGGGTGGTGCAGGGGGTGTTGTGTGCAATCTCCAAGCAGGGTCAGGGAGAGTCTGGCTGAGAAGCTGAAGATCTGAAGATGTGAGGGAGTAAGCCATTTGGGTAACAGGGGTAAAAACAGTTCCAGCGCAGGGGCTTCCCTGGGTGTCCCGTGGTTAAAAGTCTGCACTCCAATGCAGGAGGCTTGGGTTCAACCCCTGGTCAGGGAACTCCACCCACATACCACAACTAAGAGTTCACAAAGAGCACCTAAAGATCCCACATGTCACAGAGCAATTAAGTCCCTTGTGAACTAAGTCACTTCAGCCATCTCCAACTCTGTGCGACCCCATGGACTATAGCCCGATAGGCTCCTCTGTCCATAGGATTCTCCAGGCAAGAATACTCGAGTGGATTGCCATGCCCTCCTCCAGGGATCTTCCCAACCCTGAGACTGAACCCGCGTCTCCTGCCTTGGCAGGCAGATTCTCCTACTGCTCCCCAGTGGTAGCTCAGACAGCCCTACTTCCCCAGGCATTGCAGCCCAACACCCTCATTCTTCACTGCATTCCTGAGTCTGTTAGTGGTGTTTTGGTTTGTTTGCATTGGTTTTAAATGTATCTATCTTCTTGTTTTTGTTTGTCTTCTTCCCTAGAATATAAACCCTAGGGGACAGAGACATTCTGCCTGAGCACCAGCTTTGTAAAGTTGTCACAAATACATGAAGAATGCCTGTATCCATGGGCGGGGCTGTTCTGGTGAGTTGTCCATCCTTGTCTCAGCACCTGCAAGGTAAGTGTTGTTCTCACTGTTTTGTAAGGGGAGGAATTCCCCCCAGAGAGGTTATATTTGAACCTGCCCAAGGGCACACCCCTGGGCTTCCCTGATGGCTCAGAGAGGGTAAAGAATCTGTCTGCGATGCAGGAGACTCAGGTTTGAAGGGTCAGAAGATCCTCTGGAGAAGGAAATGGCAACCCACTCCAGTAATTCTGCCTGGGAGATCCCAAGGACAGAGGAGCTTGGTGGGCTACAGTCCAGGGAATCATAAAGAGTAGGCCACGACTGAAGCACACACTTGCAACAAGGCACACCCTGTAGGAAGCAGCAGAACCAGAGTCTGAATTTGGGCCTATGGGTTCCAGAGTTTGTGCTGCCCCTCCCAGGGCTTCCTGTGTCCCGGAGGGTTCAGTAGCCGAACTTGATGCTCAGGTGGGCAGGGGGCGGGGGTGGGGGCTGGGGAGGGGTGGTTCAGAGCCTGCTTGTTGAATGATCAAAGGTGAGGTCTGCATCCTAGAGGCCGCCTACAAGCATATTTGGAAGAACAACGTGTCTACCTCTCAGTCTTCGCGTATCCTAATGTCGAGGGTATACGTTCAGTTTAAAAGTCAACCTCAAACCTACCCCGATTCCCCTGCAGCTCCCACCCCTCGCCATCACCCGCTTCTGTCCCTGCCCCGGCCCCGCCTGGCGGTCGCCTTCCCGGGCCCCCTCCCCGGTGAGCACAGGTGTCGTGGGACCGCCCCGAGGAGGACCCTGCTGGGGTGGCTGCGGTCGCCGGAAAGCGCGCGCACCTGGCTAGGGGCGCCTGGCTTCCAGCCCCGAAAATGCCTGACCGCGCGTGCCCTGGGGCAAGCCCTTTCGCACACCCCGGCCCCGTGCCTCAGTTTCCCCACCGGGCGAGCTCGGTCCTGGCCGCTCTTAACAGGTGACACACCTGCTTCCGGGGCTCGATCCGGCCCCAGGCCCTGCGGGGTGCAAACCGGGCTCCCGCCCCCGCGGAGCCCCGGCGCCCGGCCCCCGGGGGCAGGGGGCGCGGGCAGAGGCACTGGGACCCCGCGCGCGGCGGTCGCCTCGCAGCGGGCCGGCTCCGGGGGGCGCCCGCAGGAGGGCGCGGCAGGCGCGGGGGGCGCGGAGGGCGGCGGCGGCGGCGGCGGCGGGGGGCGGAGACGCGGCTCGGCTTCCGCTCCCGCGCCTCCTCCCTCCTCCCCCGTCGTCCTGGCCCGCGGCGCCCGAGGGGGGAGGCGGCAGGCGCCCGGAGCCGCGCGAGGAGCCCGGCAGCCGCGCCATGGAGCCCGAGTGAGCGCGGCGCGGGCCCGTCCGGCTCCGGACAACATGGAGGCGGCGCCGCCCCGGTCTCCCGCTCCTCCTCCGCCGCCGCTGCTGCTGCTGCTCGCGCTCTGCTGCAGCCTGGCCCCCGCCGCGGGTAGGTGGGCGCGGGCCGGGGGGACAATGGCCCGGGCGTCCGGGCGACTCGGTTGGCCCCGCGGCCAAGTGCGCCGCGCCGCCGCCGAAGCGACTTTGCAAGTTGGGGGCGAGTTGGGGCGCGCGCCGCGGGGCCCCGCCGCCCCCCGCCGCGCCCGCCGCCCGGGGGCCGCGCGCGGGCCCTTTGTCTCGCCCGCCCGGGCCCCTCCCGGGGACGCCGGGCCCCGTCCCGCGCGTCCCGGGCCGGCGAGCAGGGCGCGCGGGCGCCGCCAACCCCGCCAGGTGCGGCGCGGGCGGGTTCTCACCTGCCCGGGCCCCGGGGCGCGCTCGGAAGTGCGCTCGCCCGGAGCCGGCCGGGCGAGGCCGTGCGGGCACCGTGGGGACCCCGGCCCCGCGGGCAGGCACGGAGCGGGGACGTTCGGCCTGGAGGCAGGCCTGGCCGCCCTGCGTCGGGATCTCTTTTCCCGAGCTTGTTTCCGATGGCCGCGCGGCCGGCCTGCGAGCTCCAGGAACTGATTTAAGTCGCAGAGAAAGTCCTGAACCCCGCGCGGGGCGGCCTGGCCTGCGGCGCTTCCCCTTTCATCTGCGTCGCTGTCGGTTTCCCAGCGGACTCACACCTGCCAGGTGTGCCCGGCCGACTCGGAGCCCCCGTCTGGGCCGCTGGGGCCCCCAAATCGTGACACCCAGCGGGTGTCCATCCCCGCGGGGCCCGGCTGCGTGGGGCTGCCACGCGGGGTGACGGGGTCCCAGCCTGCGGCGTGGGGGCCTCGGCTGTATACACACACCCCCTTTGGGAGATCAGAGCCTGGGGACCTTTCTCTCCAACTGTTGGTGTGTCCCAAGGGGTGGAGTTGAGGTCAGGAGGACTCGGGAAACGAAGCGCCTTGTGAAAAGCTACACATGTTCTTTTAATTTGGAGATTGCCATGTGGTTTTTGAAGCAAGCCTCTCTCGCTACCTAAACCATTCTCTTCCGACGTGAGTGTTTTGTTTTTCTGGAGTGTGGCTGGCCCAGTGGACCCCGGATCGGGAGTCCTCTGCGCCCTGGGCTGCTCTTCTGCTGGTGGCAGTTGGGGGTGGGGGGCCTCGGGTCCCTTTGTCTGGGCCTCTTTAAGGCAAACAGCTGTCTCCCTGAATATTTCCAGCGAGGACACTGCAGGGAGGTGTCCTGGCCTGGCTCTGTGGTCACATTCCCGGGGCTGCGGCCCCTCCGCTGAGGTTTGGGGGGGCGAGAAGGGGTAATTCCTCAAGTCCTCTTGCCTCCCAGCCCCGATCCCCGGAGACCCCTGGCAGTTTCAGGCTGAATTTGCCTCTCTCAGGAGTCTGTTTACATTCTTGGCCCCGTCTGATACCAGCGAAAAAACAATGACAGTATCTGGGTAGTTCAGGCCGACACTGCTGCTTCTCTTTCCGGAAATGCCTGGATCACGGAGGCAAAAGGGTTTTTTTTTGGTGGGGGTGGGGGGGAAGATGTTTGTTTTAAAGGTGGGGTTTCTCTGCCGGCAGAGTAGCTTTTCACTGCGTTGCAGTTTCGGATTTCCTGGACCTTGGGGTGGTGATGCTGCTGGACTGGAGTGCCTGTCCTGCAGTTCGAGCCCCCAAGGAGAAGGATCACATTTGTGGAGCTTGGTCGCGTAGGAGGCAAAAAATAGAGTTGATTATTTTAACATTAAGGAAGCATGTCAACACGAGGTTTTTAGAGCCCCGGCTAATGTGGTAATCTCGTCCTAAAATGGAAGGAGAGGGAGGGAACTTTCTGCAGAAACTATTTTGACTGCTCTTGACATGTCATGTCCCTGATTTCTGTGTTAGATTTATGCCACAGCCCAGAGTGGAGCTGGTAAGTTGGTAGCTAATTATTTTTCCTGATTGCTTCCTGTTGCAATTTGAAGGGGTGAGCCCAAGGAAATGCCTTTGTTGGAGTGACCCTGGAGCTGGGAGTGGTGGGCCCCAGCTTCACGGCCGGGGTCTCTCCCTTTTGGCCCCACTGCACTGGCCCCGGGACCACCCCCGGGAGTGGGGTGGTCCTGCAGATGCTCACTGCCCGGCCCGCAGGTGAGCATCGAGTTAACTAAGTGCAGTGGGGAGTCCATGGAGAGTCTGCTGGCAGGACCCTCTGCTTCCCAAAGCGGGGGCCCACGTGCCTGTAACCCTCCCGTGCAGTTCCAAGAATTTACCCAGTCCACCCGCGCGTCCCAGCATTTGCTGTGGCCATCCCGTCGTATTTGGAACCCGTTTAATTTCAGCTGCGCTGTGTCACTGCTCAGGCATTTAGCAGAATTTGCTCACGGGGTGGTGGTGGGGGCTGTAGTTAGGTGAGGACTTCCTGTCCTGCCGCGTGGGCTTGCCAAGGCTAAGGTCGGGGGCCCTGGGGGTCAGACCCCTTGGGTCTAGAGCAAGGGTCCCCAACCTCCGGGATCTAATACCTGTTAATCTGAGGTGGAGTTGATGCAATAATAATGATAGAAATAACGTGCCCAGTAAATGTAAAGCATTTGAATCATCCCCAAACCATACCTTTCCCCCATCCTCCCGGTCTGTGGAAAGATTGTCTTCCATGCTATCCGTTTCTGGTACCAAAGAGGTTGTGGACCACTGGTCTAGAAGCTCAGTGGCTATTTGACTTTGGACAACTTACTTAGCTTCTGTGTATCCTGTGTCCTCACCTGGTTCCTCCCCCTGCTCGGGAGTGTAAAATACTGCCTGTGAAACCCTCTGCATGTCCCTGGCTGGGGGAGGAGCTGTTGGTGGCAGAGCTGTGGTGCCTGTTGGGTAATAAGGTCCTTGATCTTTCTGGCCTGGAAGGTCTAGCAGCTCTTATCACACAGTCTGGATTTCCCTCCCGTGTGGGACCTTGAACATCCCGTCCGCTGTCTGACTTGTTTTTCGCGGCAGCACTGGGTGAAGGGTATTGTGGTGGTGACCTGGGCTGAGCCTTGATGGTGGGGGGCGCTCGGGCAGCTGACTCCACCTTTGTGTGTCTCAGTTTTCTCTTCTGTAAAATGGGCGTAACGGTACTTCCTCCCAGTAGGTCACTGCGTTGACACATGCTTGACGCTTGTACCATCTCTCTTATTGACGCTGTCACTGTTGGTACCTGCTGGAGTGCTGGGGATAGGATGGGGTAGAATGGTGGAGGAGGCCCGGGCCTTTGCTGTCAGGGTGTCTGGCTGACAGGAAGGCAAACAGAAGCTGACTGTGCAGCTCTGGGGGAGGTAGGCTCCGTCCCAGGACCCTGTCCTCAGAGACCCGGTGGTCTCTGCTGAAAGAGGCCAGGTCAAGCTGCAGAGTCTGGATGTGGTCCAGAAGGCACTGGAAGCTTCCGGAGACTTTAGCTGGGGGAGGGAGATAGGAAATGCAGGGGAAAGGTGTTGAATTGATCTTTTTTTTTTCTCTTTTGTTAAATTGAGGTGAAAATCATGTCACATAAAACTAACCATTTTAAAGGAGACAATTCCGTGGTTCGTTCGCAGTGCTGTACAAGCACCCCTTCTGTCAAGATACAAAACATTTCCCTGGGCCCAGAATAAAACCCTGCACCCTTTAAACTTCCCACCCCCTACCCCAGGTCTCTATGGCATTGCCTGCTCTGGATACTTCATCCGCAGGGACTCTGGCTTCATGCTCAGCGGAATGCTTTCGTGGCGTGTGCACATTGCAGCGTGGGACAGCGCTCTGCTCCTTGCACGGCTGGACAGGGCACATCTGCTCATCTGTCCACCCGCTGATGGGCTGACCTTGCGTGGGTGCTTCTCCCATCAGGCACGGGCTCGGAGCCCATTGTCCCCATGGGGTTTGTACAGCGGAGCCTGTTTAAAGCTGGCCGGGGGACATGACCACATTAGCTTCAGAGATGGGAGAGCCCATGGTGAAGGGAGCTTGGCTGGGGGACAAACTGAGGGCCAGTGCTGGCCTCTGGTGGGGTGAGGGCCTCTGGGAGGTAGACCTAGTGGACTTAATACTTCGATATCACAGAAGCCCTGGAAGGAGCTGGACATTTGTGGCTTACAAGGCCCCTGGGATGGTCACACGCTCTCAGAATGGGGAGGCTCTGATAGGAGTGGGGGCTGCGTCCAGCCCCTTCCTTTGCTGGGCCCGGGACATATTTGTGCAGGAAGCAGCGGGCTGTCCACCCTGCGGGCGCCCCGGGGACACTGCGGATCAGAGCGCTGCTGATGTGGAGGCCAGTGGGGACAGCAGGGACCCAGAGAGCTGGCCCCGGGGCCCCTCTGTTGCTGTGGGCTGCTGTCCGCTTTCTCTCAAGCTTGGGAAGTGGTTTGTTAGCTCTGGGACTCAGTTTGCTCATCTGCAAAATGGGGAGGATGGCGTGTGTTCTTTGAGGGTGCTGGTGGGGGTTCTACGAGGAGGAAGCTGCCTTCTAGACTGTCCGTCATGGGAAGGACACGGTGCGGGGGGAATCCCATTCCTTTTTGTTAAGCTGTTTTTGTTTTTTTTTTTCATAGTGAAAACTTTTATATTTGGAATTAGCCAGCTGGACTCAGTTTAGATGATCCCAATTTTGTCAGCAACGTCTGAAG
The DNA here is from genome assembly GCF_002263795.3 of Bos taurus. Taxonomy (NCBI): domain Eukaryota; kingdom Metazoa; phylum Chordata; class Mammalia; order Artiodactyla; family Bovidae; genus Bos; species Bos taurus. The sequence goes on from NC_037356.1 coordinate 45,808,064, forward strand.
CATCATGGCCAGGAGCCAGTGGGACGTAGGGCTTCTTCTCCCTCTCAGGCCTGACCAGATTATTGACCTCAGCCACGTCAGTGTCACAGAGCTTCGCAGCCTGTTTAATTTGGTGCTTGTTGGCATTGCCGTCCACAGTGAGTTCTGTTTTCTTCATGGCTGACTTGGTGGTAAGGGGGAATCTGATGATGGCACAGGGGTCGAGTTTGTTTCTCCTAGGGCCGCTCTTCCAAGGATAGCTGGGCTGCCTCCTGAGCCGCAGTGTTTCGGGCAGCCGGAAGGTGGGTGACATCCGGATGATCTTTTTTTGTGGCTGTGGACACCTTTCAACACCGCTTTCTTCGTCTTCAAAGCCTTTACTTTGGCTTCAGCTTTAGGAGGGGCAGGGGCTTCCTTCTTCACCTTCGGCGACATCTTCATAAAAAAAAAAACAAAACAGTTAAAACCGAAATGTATTTATTTATTTGTGCTGCACTGGGTCATCTTTGCTGCACGGGCTTTTCTCTAGTTCTGGCGAGTAGGGGCCACTCTCTAGCTGCGGGGCAGACTTCTCATTGAGGGGCCTCTCCTGCTGCGGAGCATAGGCTCTAGGGTGCTTGGGCTTCAGCAGTTGTGGCTCCCAGGCTCTAGAGCACAGGCTCAGTACTTGTGACACGTGGGCTTAGTTTCTCCCAGGCCTGTGGGATCTTCCCTGATCAGGGATTGAACCTGTGTCTCCTGCACTGGCGGGCAGATTCCTTACCACTGAGCCACCAGGGAAGTCCCAGCCATTTCCTTCTAAAAGAGCCCGAGGGTCTGTCCCAAACACCCTCTTCCAGTGGAAGGCTGGAGAAGCGGAGAGGTGACCAGCTGACCGCAGGCTCCACGTGGGGCTGGAGCCTCAGGATCTGATTGCATCGGTGCCCAGAGTTACGTGTCCACTGTCCTCTGTCCCCTCCTCTCGGGATCTCTCTTGCCCAGCAACCCCTGGGAGTTTGTCATGGTGATGTCACCTCTGAACCATTTTGCAGGGGTGGGAGATACTGTACTTTCTGGGTATTTTCTTATTTGCTTTCTTGGTTGGTATCAGAGTCACTGGGGCTTCCCTGGTGGCTCAGCAGTAAAGAGTTTGCCTGCAATGCAGAGGACGTAGGTTTGATCCCTGGCATGGGAAGATCCCCTGGAAAAGGAAATGGCAACCCACTCCAGTATTCTTGCCTGAAAAAAAATCTCATGGACAGAACAGCCTGGTGGGCTGTATATAGTCCATGGGGTCGCAAAGAGTTGGACATGACCTAGCGACTAAACAACAAAAACAATATTTAATTCATTGTAGAATTTTTTAGTACTTTCAGTTTGCCTGGTGTAGTTTTTCTAGTGATTAAACTGAGGCAACAGTTAGAACTGGACATGGAACAACAGACTGGTTCCAAATTGGGAAAGGAGTACGTCAAGGCTGTATATTGTTCCCCTGCTTATTTAACTTACATGCAGAGTACATCATGAGAAATGCAGGGCTGGATGAAGCACAAGCTGGAATCAAGATTTCCAGGAGAAATATCAATAACCTCAGATATGCAGATGATACCACTTTCATGGCAGAAAGTGAAGAGGAACTAAACAGCCTCTTGATGAAAGTGAAAGAGGAGAGTGAAAAATGAAAAAACTGGCTTAAAACTCAGCATTCAAAAACTGAAATTATGGCATCCGGTCCCATCACTTCATGGCAAATAGATGGGAAACAATGTAAACAGTGACAGACTTTATTTTGGGGGGCTCCAAAATCGCTGTAGATGGTGACCGCAGCCGTGAAATTAAAAGACACTTGCTCCTTGGAAGGAAGGCTCTTACAAACTTAGTGTATTAAAGGGCAGAGACATTACTTTGCTGACAAAGGTCCAGATAGTCAAAGCTATGGTTTTTCTAGTAGTCATGTATGGATATGAGAGTTGGACCATAAAAAAGGCTGAACGCCGAAGAATTGATGCTTTTGAACTGTGGTGTTGGAGAAGACTTTTGGAATCCCTTGGACTGCAAGGAGATCAAACCAGTCAATCCTAAAGGAAATCAACCCTGAATATTCACTGGAAGGACAGATGCTGAAGTTCCAATATTTGGCCACTTGATGCAAAGAACTGACTCATTGGAAAAGACCCTGATGCTGGGAAAGATTGAAGGCAGGAGGAGAAGGGCATGACAGAGGATGAGATGGTTGGATGGCATCACCGACTCAATGGACATGAGTTTGAGCAAGCTCTGGGAAGCCTGGCGCGCTGCAGTCCATAGGGTTACAAAGAGTTGGACACGACTGAGCGACTGAAGAGAACTGAACCTCTCTTCGGCTCTGCTGTGTCTGTGACCTTGCCTTTCTGGTATCTCTTTTTTTGTGGAATCATATGGTATTTGCCCTTTATGTCTGGCTTATTTTAATGCTTTGCTTCTCTGCTCACCTGTTGCTGGACACGTGGGGCTGTCTCCAGCTTCGGCTGCTGTGGAGACTGCTGCTGCGAACATGGGTGTGCACGGATCTGTGTGAGGCCCTGCTTTCCCTTTGGGGGGATTTACCCAGAAAAGTGAAATTGCTGGATCATGTGGTCATTCTGTATTTAATTTTTGAGGAACCCTGAAGCCCTCTTCCATAGCAGCTGCACCATTTTACATCCTCCCCCAGCAGCGTACAAGGGTTCCAGCCTCTCCCCATCCTGGCCAGCGCAGGTTAGGGCTGACACTGTCTGGGCCCCACCAGCCTGGCAGGTGTGAAGTGGTTCCCCGCTATGGTTTTGACTTGCGTTTTCCTGGTGGTTAATGATGTTGAACATCTTCATACATGCTTGTTGGCCACTTTCTATTACAAATGTGTTTATATTAAAATGCATGTATAATATATATGTTATATTAAAATTCATGCATAATATATTACATATATATAATGTGTATATTATACATGAATACGTATAACTTAAACGCTTAACTGTGCGGTCCCTCTTTCTGTGAAAACCAGTGTCCTCGATGGCCTGTTTTCTCCCCTCGGAGGTGACCATACCCCCAACACCTTGTTTAATGTGTTGTTTCGTTTCGAACATGTACTCATTTTTTACATAAATCCTCTCATCCTATAATCTTCTCTTTTTCATTTGCTGTTGTGTCACTAACATTTTCTGTATCTTTACTTTGAGATTTTCAGTCTTTTTTAAAAGCTAAGTGATATTTCCTAGTGTGGTACTTAGTCGCTCAGTCGTGTCCGACTCTTTGAGACCGCATGGACTGCAGCCCACCAGGCTCCTCTGTCCGTAGGGATTCCCCAGGCAGGAATACTAGAGTGGTTTGCCATGCTTTCCTCCAGGGCATCTTCCCAACCCAGGGATCGAACCCAGGTCTCCCGCGTTGCAGGAGGATTCTTTTCCATCTGAGCCACCAGAGAAGCCCATTTCCTAGTATGTGGACAGCATATTTCATGGCTTTTACCCAGTGGAGGAACATTTATGTTTTTCTAGGCTTTATTACTATTACAGGTCACGACACAGCGAATAACATTGCATATGTACCTGTGCGCCTGTATAAGCTCTTTTGTATGATAACCTTCCTCATCAAAGAGTAGATCCATTTATACAATTTTAAAGATACTGACAAATTCCTCCAAAAAGGCTACACCAGTTTCTACCCTATCAAGCATCTCTGAGGGTACACATTTTTCCCTCTCCTCTCTGTTGCTAGAAATTACCAGCTTCTATTTTTTTAAATCAATTCGGTTAAAAATTATAACACACTTTGATTTGTTATATCTCCTGGAGTTTGGTCAAAGTCATGTCCACTGAGTTGGTGATACCAACCAACCACCTCATTCTGTGTCACCCACTTCTCTTGCCCTCAGTCTTTCCCAGCATCAGAGTCTTTTCCAATGAGTTGGCTCTTCACATCAGGTGGCCAAAGTATTGGAACTTCAGCTTCAGCATCAGTCCTTCCAATGATTCAATGTTCAATGTTCAGGACTGATTTCCTTTAGAATTGACTGATTTGATCTCCTTGCAGTCCAAGGGACTGTCAAGAGTCTTCTCCAGCATCAGAATTTGAAAGCATCAGTTTTTCGGTGCTCAGTCTTCTTTATGGTCCAACTCTCACATCTGTACATGACTACTGGAAAAACCATAGCTTTGACTATAGGGACCTTTGTCAGCAAAGTGACGTCTCTGCTTTTTAATATGCTGTCTAGGTTTGTCATAGCTTTCCTTCAAAGGGCAGGCGTCTTTTAATCTCATGGCTGCATTCACCATCCAAAGTGATTTTGGAGCCAACGAAAAGAAAACCTGTCACTGCTTCCACTTTTTTCCCCATCTCTTTCCCATGAAGTGATGCCATGATCTTAATTTTTTGAGTGTTGAATTTTAAGCCAGCTTTCTCACTCTTCTCTTTCACCCTCATCAAGAGGCTCTTTAGTTCCTCTTGATTTGTAGGAACTCTACTGATTTGTGGGCTTCCCTTGTGGCTCAGCTAGTAAAGAATCTGCCTGCAATGCGGGAGACCAGGGTTCGATCCCTGGATTGGGAAGATCTCCTGGAGAAGGGAAAGGCTACCCACTCCAGTATTCTGGCCTGCAGAATTCCATGGGCGGTATAGTCCATGGGGTCACAGAGAGTTGGACACGACTGAGCGACTTTCACTTTCACTGCTGATTTGTAGGAGCTCTCTTTATTTGGTATGGACATGAATTCTTTAATGTATTTGCTCCAGATTTTTCTTCTGGTCTGTAGCTAGTCCTTCTTGTTTTTAGTGGTTTATTATTCCAGAAACATCAGAAAGTTCCATGTAGTGAAACGCAATCTGTTCTCTGATGGATTCTGGGTCCCATGCCTTGTTTCTCTATCCCTAGATGGTAAATGCGTCTTCCTTTATTTTCTTCCAGGACTGTTATCATTTTGTTGTTTTATATTCAGACGTTGTTCTTGTTTCTTTGTGTGTGTGGTTGTGGTTTGGGGATATATGGTATGAGGTAGGGGTCTGACTTGTCCACTCCTGCCCCCCAGTAAGGGGACAGGGAGTGGATGGTGTGGCTTATCTAACCCTAAGCCTCATTCATGTAAAATGCCACTCTCTCACCTATGGTGTTCTCAGGTGCTTGCCTCCTCATTCTGGAACCTTCCCTCCTCTCTTGACCTGCCGGTGTCTTTCTGTACCAGCCTGCTGCTGTTTTTAATCTCTGCAGCATCGTTGTATATTTTGAGATCGATTGTGAAATTACCCTTCCAGTTCCTTTTGAGAAATTGTGTTGACTCTCCTTGTGCGTTTACTCTTTGGGAATAAACTTCACAGTCAGCCTATGAGATTCTGTCGTTTGCTCTCTTGATCTGGGGACAGCAACTGGTGACATGCGATGGGTGTCGGAGGGCTGGGCTTTAGATGTGGTCTCCGGCAAGCAGTCTGGTCTCCGGCTGTGGCGAGAGATACGTGTGCGGCCACGATGGAGCCGGTCTTCGCATTTTGGGTTGCCGTTAGCACGCGGAGCGCTTCAGAGGCGTTGTGTCTGCCGGACGGCCTCGCCCACTCCTGCTGCCCGCCTCCTGCCCGCGTCCGCTGGGGACACAGGCTCTGGTGCAACTAACTCCAGCGCTAGCCTGGAGGCAAATATAATTACCTCTTAAATGATTGCTCTCCTGCCCTCGCTCATTCCAGAACAAAATGTGAGCAACTTTAATTTCTTCCCTGGGCTGCACCCCTCTATTAACCCAGATGGGGAGGCGGTATCCGCCTAGCAGAACTCTCAGGAAATTGCTCAATGGGCATTAAAGGCCGCCTGAGTGTGTGGCCCCGGCCCAGACACGTGAGCGCGGGGGCCTGGGGCCTTCCAGACCCGCCTCTTGTGGGCAGCTGCCACCCTGGACTCCGCCCTGGAATGAGCAGGCATCGTCCTCAATGGGAGCGAGGGGATGGCTTCCCCACAAGCTGGTTGATGAGCAAGGTGTGTTCTTGAGCTAGCATTCACTGGGGAAGGCCATGGCTCTGAATTTTCCCCAGAGTGAGCTTGGTTCCCCAAAGAAGACTGGATGTAGGACTGGGGTGTGGTGGCGCCATCTCAGCCGCCTGCCCTGATTCCTCTCTACTCAGATTGGAAGTGGGGGGCACTTTGGTGCCCGTTCTTCCTCTCCTCTCTGGATGTGGTCTGTCTCCCTTCCTTCCCAAACCCAGACTCCCGGCTCTGAGGCCTCCCCACGGGCCCTCACAGGGCCCCACAGAAGATGAGATTCCGGGTAGAGGATTACATCAGCTTCTGGTTGTTGCTCAGTCCCTAGGTCGTATCTGACTCTTTGTGACTGCTTGGACTGGAGCCCGCCAGGCTTCTCTGTCCATGGGATTGTCCAGGCAAGAATACTGCAGTGGGTTGCAGTATTTCCTCCTCCAGGGGATCTTCCTGACCCAAAGATCAGATCTGCATCCCTTGGCTTGGCAGGCGGATTCTCATGTCACCTGGGAAGCCTCGCTTCTAGTTGGTCTCAGCTTTCCAGAACCTTCCCCTTGCCCATTTATCTTTCATTCTGGCCAGATTCATTTTTCTGAAGCTAGTTTCATTACGTCCTCCCCCTTTTAAGAAAATGTACACTGGTTTCTGGGTGTCCAGAGTTGAAACGTTTTGGCCTGGCGTTCCACGCTGCCTCTGAGCTGGCATTATTCTCTGCGCTCCAAGGTGAGCACTTCTCCAGGCAGATCCCTCTCCTCCGAGTCCAGGGTCTCCTTTGAGACCTCCCATGGGCCACCCAGTCTGAGGGCCTGGGGGGCTGATGTCTCCATCCCCTCCTGCTGCTTCTGCCTGGTGTCTGGTGGGCAGAGGCCCTGAGGATGCCCGAGGCCTCGTCTTCCTGGGGAGTGGCTCTTCCCCATTCTTACTCCCTCTGGCCCCTAAATCTGCTGTGTCGTGAACTCCTGCCTGCATCCCAGACTCCACCCTGATGTGTTTCCTGGGTTGTAGAGCACCTGTCCTGCTACATGACAGAAGGCTTCTGGGGCCAAGTGTGGGACCCCCCTCCCCTACTTAGAACCCGTATTTCTTTTTTAAAGATTTTCTTGACCATTTTTAAAGTCTCCTGAATCTGTTACAATATTGCTTCTGTTTTATGTTTTGTTTTTTGGCCATGAGGTCTGGGGGACCCTAACCCTGACCAGGGATTGAACCCATACCCCCTTAATGGAAGGTGAAGTCTTAACCACTGGGCTGCTAGGGAAGTCCTAGAACCCGTATTTCTGAGGTCTGTGTTCTAAGATGAAAAGTGAAAGTGTTAGTCATTCAGTCATGTCCAACTCTGGAACTCCATGGACTGTAGCCTGCCAAGCTCCTCCAGGCAAGAGTACTGGAGTGGGTAGTCATTCCTTCTCCAGGGAATCTTCCTGACCTATGGATCAAACCCAGGTCTCCTATACTGAAAGCAGATTTTTTTTTTACTGTTAGAGCTGCCTGGGATTCTAAGATGGCCTGCTATAAATAAAGCTGGCCTTTGTTTTACTTCAAGAAACCCAGCGAATCTCAGACATACTTGCCTGTGACGTCTTGGGTCCAGATAACACCTCCCCACCTCTTGGAAATCAACCTTGAACATTCATTAGAAGGATTGATGCTGAAACTGAAGCTCCAATACTTTGGCCACCTGGTGTGAAGAGCTGGCTCATTGAAAGAGACCCTCATGCTGGGAAAGATTGAAGGCAGGAGGAGAAGGGCATGACAGAGGATGAGATGGTTGGATGGCATCACCAACTCAATGGACAGGAGTTTGAGCAAGCTCCCAAAGTTGGTGATGGACGGGAAAGCCTGGCGTACTGTGGTCCATGGGATCGCAAAGAGGCAGACACAACTGAGCGACTGAACAACACCTTCCACAGCCCAGACCGAGACATCACGGGGGGCCTGACACCTGCATTTTTCATTCGTAGTTTGTATCGTCTTTCAAAATAGTGTAGAACATTTTCAATCATGCAAAAATAGTGGGGAGTGGTGGGAGAATGATTTTTATGCTGAAAAAGAAAGCTTGTGTGCTTTCGAGTGACAGCTGCAGAATAGGAAGCTGAGTGACAGATACTGTTAATGAGTTTTTAGGAGTTGAAGCATTAAGAGAGCATTGTCCCTTTAAGGTTGCTCCCTTGAGAGATATTTTAGTTCTTTTCACAGTTGTATCACTTGTTAAAATTGAATCTTGTAGCGCTTGTTGAAATTGAAAAATTTCTTAACTAAAAATAGGACTTTTAGGGACATCCCTGGTGGTCCAGTGGTCAAGACTTCGCCTTTAGATGCCGGGGGTGTGGGTTTGATCCCTGGTCGGAGAGCTAAGATCCCACGTGCCTCACGACCAAAATGCAAAACATAAAACAGAAGTGATATTATAACAAATTCAATAAGGACTTTAAAAATGGTCAACATCCAAAAAATAAAAAGAATCAGACTGTTTGTCTTTTCTATATTTAAGCAAGTTTGCGGTGTTGGAGACTTTCTGATTAGGTATATTTATCTCTATATCGTCTTATTTAGTGTCCATTCAAAGCATTGGAATAAGTTAAATGAATTTTTAATGAAGAGTTGCCCCCTTGGACGTCTGAAGCTTGTTCTGGTCGCATTGGCACTGCCCGGCATCCGCGTGAGTTTGCTCGGTACCATTTGATTCCTGGGCTTGTGCTGTGTCGTGGGCAAGCGGGTGGTGCCTGGCTCCCGAGCCTGGCCGCGGTGGGCTTGCCACTTCTGCCTTCTTCTTTAAGAGACTCACCACTCTGCCCGTGGCCACCGCAGCCCTGATCCTCGCCTGGCTCTCCGCTGAGGCTCTGAGGCTGCCCAGAGCCCACGAGCTGCTGACTGCCTGCTCAGTGTGCCCCAGAGGAGGAGTGGCCTGTGCTGGCTTTTACCATGTTGCCTGTGTTGGCAGCGCTTTCTCCAGCTGGAGTGTCGGCTCACAGGGCTGAGGTGCTGGTTCTCTGCCGAGGGGTGCCCAGTTCAGGGGACCCGGGCATGCCCCCCCTGCCTGGAGAGCACAGTCCTGGTTCCCTTGGTGCAGGCAGTGGTCTGCCCTTGGGGTGGCCCATCCCCACCTCCTTCGAGCAGTGAGTGGTTCTCCATGTACGGAGAACACTCAGCACCAAATAGCATTTCCATCCTTTTGGTTACTAGGTCTAGTTTTTTAAAAAAATCTTCCCTCTTTTGAAAGATTTTATCCTTCCAGGGAGAGTACATTTGTTAAGTAGTAATCTTTTCTGCTTATTGATCCCAGACGTGCACAGTGGCCAAGCCGGGCTTGCAGGGTTTCCATCAATCCCTCACCAGGGAGTTTCCATTTGGCTTCTCAGCCATGAAAGTGCCTCTTGGGGCCAGCACACCATGTGGCCCCTTGGGCTGTGGAGCCAGGCTGGGAATGAACTGATTTGGAGGAGGACGTGGGGTCGGTTCCAGGATCCAAGCAGATCTGGCCTCAAGGTGGGCGCTGGGCTTCAGGCAGCCCCCTCGCTCTGCTCTGTCTGTGAGGTTCCAGGAAGACCAGTTCAGAGCACCCACCAGGTGCCTTTCTCCTGCTGGGCTCCAGTGACCCTCCCTGCAGGGCCTGGGTCTTAACATCATGATTGTCTAGGTATCCAGTGCCCCGCCCTGCCAGGGTGGAAGATGGCTGAAGGGGGGTACCCTACCCCACACTCTGCCCTCCAGCCTTGGATGCCTAACGGATTGTGTTAGGGACTTTGGACCTGTGAGGGGGCAGTTTTCCAGACTCTCTGGGCATTTAGTCCCCAGTCTGATCTTCCATCATGAGGGTTAAGGTCTCTGGATGGCAGGGATCTCAAGGGATGTTGTGTTTTCAGTGGGGAACTGGTGAGGTTTAGGGTTTTTCCGGGTTTCCCTAGCTGGTGTCAGCAGCGCAGGGTGGCGACAGGGTGGGGGTGTCCAGTTAGGAACGCGTTCTGATCTGTGACGTGTGAGGTCCTGTGGTATCAGGGACACATTCGGTACTAGGGTCCCTTGCCTCCCCTTTGTAGGGGTGAAGAGGACAGCTGGACCTCTCTTTCTGCTTGCCTGCCCACAGGACCTAAGGCCAGCTTGGTCCCCAGTGGACACTTCGGGTGGTCACCCTGGTGTGGTGTGTGGTCCCCTCCAGCAGCCGTGTCCAGTGCTCGCCTCTGAGCAGACCTGCTATCTGGGACACCCTGAGTGCCCGGCCTCCTTCCCTGTCACCACCCGCCCTGGTTTGCTGGGAACAGCTGAGGGGGTGGCTGGCGGAATCCCAGCTGCAATCCTGGGGGCCCTGGCCTGGGGGCTGCCCACCCAGCCTCCCCGGCCTGGAATCCCAGGGCACATCGGGCCCTGCCCACCTGTTCCGGCTCACATTTCTGGCTCTACTCCCGGCTCTGCAGCCTCCAACAAGCGAGCTAACTCCTCTGGCCTCAGTTTCCCCACCGTCTGAGGTGGGTGTGTGTGATTGTAGGGTGCCCACATAGACACGCCCGAGGATGCACAGAGGTGAGGCTGTAAAGTGCTTAGCGCGGGCCAGCTCCTGTGAGCCCTCGGTAATTATTAGTTATTAGGGTTATTATGGCAGTCATAATTGTGGTTCTCCAGGGAGAGGACCCTCAGGGGCTTCTGGGATCGGGTTCAATTCCAGCTGAAAAGGTGGCGTGGTGGGAACCACCTCGGTCCATCTCTGATGAGAAGGCGAGTGTCAGAGTTGAGTTAGATTGCCCCGAGCGGCCAGATTACTATAGTTGTGGACTTCCGTCCTCGGTGAGGTCAAGACGGCACTTATACTGTAGCTGAAGCCCGCTGCGGTGGGCTGCGGGAACCCTGGGGCTGGGGGCAAAGGTGCGGGTGTCTGAGGGCGGGGTCCCTTCTGGGGCCTCTGTGAGAGGCGTGGCCGGGAAGGCGTGGCCTGGAGGGCGTGGCCAGGGGTGCTCTGCCCTGTCTTATTTGCTCAACCCCAGCCCCTCCCTCCTCAGAGGCCATAGTCCTGCCGACCTAGCAGACTCGCAGGGCCTCCTCTCTGGTTGGCTGACTACGCCCCGCTCCAGTCACCTCCACCCCCACCCCAGTCCCTCCAGCCCCCATCATCGCTGGCCTGCCCGCCTCCCCCCGACCCCCTCGCTCCTACCCCCGCGCTGAAGGCCGACCAGGGAGCCCAGGTGCCCGCTCTTCGCCCTCCGACCGCAGTCCCTGCTCCACGTGGCTTCCCGCTCAGCGCCTGGAGGGTGGAGCCCCCCGCCTCTCCTCTGCAGCCCTGAGTGCCTGGGCCCCCCTCCATACCTGCTAAGGTGGGACGGGCCTCGGCCGCAGGCTGGAGGCTCCAGGGCTCTCCTGACCCTGCTGTCGCCTCCTCTAGCCTCTGGCAGGGGCCCAGAACCACGCCCCCCCGGAACCGCTTGAACACCGGCAGACAAGGGCACCGAGTTGAGGGCTGTGAAGGGCCTTCCCTCCCGTGCCTGCTGCCCCGGGGGTGCCACCTGGACCCCGTCTTCCACGGTCACTGATGCGGCTCAGAGTGGGGACTTGAGTTTATGGGGTGTCCCAGTGAGGGGACACGCCCCTCCCTCTGACCCCAGACTCAAGGCTCCATCATGCAGGTTAAATGTAATTCCACGCTTAGAACACCTGAGCACCACCCCCCTGCCCCCCGACTAGAGCCCACACGGTCCTTGTGAGGAGAGCCCCTGCCCGGGGGCATGGGTTTGTGGACTCTTAGGTGGTTGAATGGCTGAAGCTCATGGTTTCTCCCGTCCTGCAGATGGTACACAGGGACAGTTACCATCCCTGTCCACACTGGCGGGTGGGGGCCCAGGGTGGGAGCCCCAGGGATGAGCAGGAGGGTCTGCTTACCTAGCAGCCTGGCCAGTGAACCCTTCACTCCCACCCAGAGCAGCGTCCTGCTTCCTGGGCTCTTTCTGCCTGAGAAGGAACAGCAGGGAGCATCAGGCTGATGTGTGCATCTTTGCTACCTGAGGACAGAGGGGTTGTCCTGAAATGCTCGAGGGAACCTGGTCAGAGGCCAAGGGTCATGGCAGTGCCTTGGGGGTGGCAGCTGCCTCGGTGTCCAGCCCTTTTGCAGAGAGATCCCGGGTCATTCTATTGCCCTGTTATGTAAAATGAATGGATTTCAGGTGTGGCAAGAAACTCAGCTCTTTGATCTCTCATCATTGGCCGAGTGGGACTTTGGTCCCCTTGTGCCTCAGTCTCCTTGACCATAAAATGGGGTTTCAGCAGCTCCACTTCCTATGAGGACCAAGGGACATCAGGTACTTGGAGTACTGGGTACTCACATGTGCTGCAACTCGGGAAAAGTGGTCAGACGTGGGGAAGCGGGAGGCCTCCAGGCATGTGAGTGACGGAGGGGGCTGGGGAGGGAAGGAGTGGGGGGGTTCCTCCAAGTTTTCTCTCTGGTGAAACCTGCTCCAAGTCTCTGTACCTGTCTGCAGGCTCCCCCAGCATGCTAGGGCCCTGCAAAGCCCTAACTGTGGGTGTCTCCACGTTTATATGAACCGGCAGCCCCAACGCTCAGCTTAATTCACAAGAGAATCATTGCTGATCCTCAGCACTGCACCCCAAACTAACATAAACATTTGGAATTGAGAGCTGCCAGTTCCTCAAAGAATGTCAGCGTCCTGAAAGGCTTCAGCCGGGAGCAGGGGGCAAGAGTTTTCTTCTATTCAAGTTTTCTTTTATCTGATGGTTTTCGTCCGTCCCCCTCTCTCCGCAGGACAGAGGTGTCTTGAACCCGAGGTCTTTGTTTTGACTCTTGGGGCAGCCTCTGGGCCTTGGCACCCAGGTGGCTATTTTTTTTCCAGGAGCATTGGAAAACAGAACCTCCATATTTTGCCCCATAAAAAGGAGATTTTGTAGAGTGATGGTCAATTTGGCACATCATTATTATTTTTTTTTTTTTCTGCAACACTTAAAGAGAAGAAAAGCTGGTACAAAGGTATGTTTGTTTCTGAAGTGAGTTTCCTTTCCCAGATGTTCTTCTCTGCCAATTCCAAAATGCATTCTGAGCTCAGCTCTCCGGTTTCCTCTCTGCGGGGCAGAACAATGAGGTCTCTGTAACCACACGGGGAACAGGCCGCCTTCCTTGCCAGTGGGCATGGGGGGAGGTGGGACCGTCCCACCTTCCCCCACCTCCGTGGAAACGACCAGTCCGTGCCAACCTGGTGAGAGGCCCTGGCTGCCTGTCGAGGGCCTGGCGGTCTGCTTGCCCGTGGGGGTGATCTGAGGGCTGTGACTTAGGGGCACTGCAGGCTGCACCTTCGTCCCCAGTCCTTGAGTTTGCTGCGTGGCCTTGTGCTAAATTCTTGGGTCTGCAGGGCATTTGTGGACCTGGGGCTTGGCACTGTCTCCGTTACCAGGAGTTGATCTGGCCCCTTTCCTCTTATTTTTTGTCTTTATTGCATCAAATACCGGCCCCATGCCGAGGGCAGATCTCCAGACACAGTGCAGATGCAGAGTTTGCTGGAGAGCCAGGTAGAACGAGGTGGGCATAACCAGAGCCCAGTCACTTCGTTACTTGACACATGGGGTGTATGGGAGCTGTGATGCGTGCACACACACATACGCACACACACGCAGTACCCTTAGAAGTGCTTCCTTGATTGATTTCCAAGGACAGCTAAGAGACCCTGAAAACTTGCACTAAGGGCTGTTCAGATACTGGTCTCCATTAAGAGCAATCTCTATGGGATCACTTTATTTGGAGTGTGCATTTAATGAAAATCTTTATTTTTTTGACCACTGCATCCTGCCTTAAAACACCGAAGATAGAGATCTCTAGACTTAATAGATAAAAATAGCTCACGTTTATGCACATTTACAGTGTACCAGGCAGGTTCTAAGAGATGTTCACTGATTGACTCATTGAATCCTTCGGCCTCTCAGGTGGCTGGGTACCATCCGGCCCCATCCTATGGGCGAGGAAGCTGAGGAGAGAGAGAGCTGAGGAGCTCTCAGGGTCAGGCAGGCACTACACTCGGCTGACAGATGGTGCCCCAGTGCCTGCCTCTTAATTGCTATTTGAACTGCAAAAGTATTTTCTTTCCATCTAAAAGGAATCGGCTGAAAAGCCCCCAGTGCATTTAAGTAAGTGTGGTGCTGAGTCCTCTGCCCAGACCTCCCTGTCCTCATTTACCAGGCAAGGAAACTGAGGCGTGCAGTGGGCACTGCCCTGGGAATCCCTCTCTTGGGGGAGCCCCACTTTCTGTACAAACCAGGGGGCCTCCTGATGCCTGTTCAGGTTGGGGCCTTGGGACTTTGGGCGAAAGCCACGGGCTTGCCTTCCCCCAGAATGGACAGAGTCCGTCCCCATCCAAGGACCTGTGTCTCCCATCTTTGCCGTGACCTTGGGCCACTTCCGGGAGCCTGGCAGGCCCGGAGCCGAGGAACCGAAATGGTATGTAATCAGAATGCTATATTTTGTCGAAAATAAGAATGTTAGTAATGGGCTGGTTTCTGGCAAGTCAAACTGGGACTCTGAAATACATATTTTTCCTGTTCTGCCCTAAACCTTCTAATTAGTGAAACGCACATTGGCAGACATAAATCAAATGTCATATCCCCTAAAAACTTGTCCTTGGTATCACTGAGTGGGTAACCTTCTACAGCTGCTAAATTAGGGCTTCCAGAGGGGAGTGCGTGTGTGGGTGAGTGTGCGGGTTTGTGTGTGGGGGTGTGGGGCTGTGTGTGTATGTGTATGGAGGGGGTGTGTGTATGTGGGGGGTGTGTGTGGGGTGGCTGTGGGGGGATGTGTTTGTGTGTGTGGGGGGTGTGTGCGTGGGGGGATGTGTTTGGGTGTACGTGGGGGGTGTGTATGGGGGGTTGTGTATGTGTGGTGTGGGTGTGGGTGTGTGGGTATGGGGGGGTGGCTGGGGGGGATGTGTTTGTGTGTGGGGGGTGTGTGGGATGTGTGTGTGTGTGGGGATGTGTTTGGGTATGTGTATGTGGGGTGTGTGTTGGGGTGTTGTGTGGGGTGTGTGTGTGTGGGCTGTGTGTATGTGTGTGTGTGGGGTGTGGGGGTGTGTGTGTGGTGTGTATGTGGGGTGTGGGGGTGTGTGTGGTGTGGGTGTGTGTATGGTGTGTGTCTGTGTGTGTGTCTGTGTGTGGTGTCTGTGTGTCTGTATGTGTGTGTCTCTGTGTGTGTGTGTGTCTCTGTATGTGTGTCTGTGTGGTGTGTGTGTGGTGTGTATCTGTGTGTCTGTGTGTGTGTGTGTGGTGTGTGTGTGTGTGTGTGTGTCTCTGTGTCTGTGTGTGGTGTGTGTCTGTGTGTGTGTCTTTGTGTGTGGTGTGTGTCTGTGTGTGTCGGTATGTGTTGTGTGTGTCTGTGTGTGTGTCTCTGTGTCTGTGGTGTGTGTCTGTGTGTGTGTCTCTGTGTGTGTATGGTGTGTGTCTGTGTGTGTGTCTCTGTGTGGTGTGTGTCTGTGTGTGGTGTGTGTGTGTCTCTGTGTCTGTGTGTGTGTGGTGTGTGTCTGTGTGTGGTGTGTGTGTGGTGTGTATCTGTGTGTCTGTGTGGTGTGTGTCTGTGTGTGTGTCTCTGTGTCTGTGTGTGGTGTGTGTGTGTGTGTCTTTGTGTGTGGTGTGTGTCTGTGTGTGGTGTGTGTGTGTCTCTGTGTCTGTGTCTCTGTGTGTGTGGTGTGTGTCTGTGTGTGGTGTGTATCTGTGTGTCTCTGTGTCTGTGTGTGGTGTGTGTCTTGTGTGTGTGTATGTGTTTGTGTGTGTCTGTGTGTGTGTCTCTGTGTCTGTGTGTGGTGTGTGTGTGTGTCTCTCTGTGTGTGTATGGTGTGTGTCTGTGTGTGTGTCTCTGTGTGTGGTGTGTGTCTGTGTGTGTGTGTGTGGTGTGTGTCTGTGTGTGTGTCTGTATGTGTGTGTGTCTCTGTGTCTGTGTGTGGTGTGTATCTGTGTGTCTGTGTGTGTGTCTCTGTGTGGTGTGTGTCTGTGTGTGTGTCTTTGTGTGTGGTGTGTGTCTGTGTGTGTCTGTATGTGTTGTGTGTGTCTGTGTGTGTGTCTGTGTGTCTGTGTGTGGTGTGTGTGTGTGTGTGGTGTGTCTCTGTGTGTGTCTCTGTGTGTGTGCGTGGGTGTGTGGGTATGGGGGGGTGGCTGGGGGGGATGTGTTTGTGTGTGGGATGTGTGTGTGTCTGGGGATGTGTTTGGGTATGTGTATGTGGGGTGTGTGTGTGGGGGAGTGTTATGTGGGGTGTGTGTGTGGGGGCTGTGTGTATGTGTGTGTGTGGGGTGTGTTTGGAGGGTGTGTGTGGTATGTATGTGGGGTGTGTGTGGTGTGGGGGTGTGTGTGTGATGTGGGGGTGTGTGTGTGGTGTGTGTCTGTGTGTGGTGTGTGTCTGTGTGTGGTGTGTGTGGTGTGTGTGTGTGTGTGTGGTGTGTGTCTGTGTGTCTCTGTGTCTGTGTGTGGTGTGTGTGTGTGTGTGTGTGTGTGTGGTGTGTGTCTGTGTGTGTCTCTGTGTGTCTGTGTGGTGTGTGGGTGTGTATGTAGGGTGTGGGGGTGTGTGTGTGGTGTGTGTGTGTGTGTGTGGTGTGTATCTGTGTGTCTGTGTGTGTGTCTCTGTGTCTGTGTGTGGTGTGTGTGTGTGTGTGTGGTGTGTGTCTGTGTGTGGTGTGTGTGTCTGTGTGGGGTGTGTGTCTGTGTGTGTCTGTGTGTGTGTGTGTGGTGTGTGGGTGTGTATGTAGGGTGTGGGGGGTGTGTGTGTGGTGTGTGTGTGTGTGTGGTGTGTATCTGTGTGTCTGTGTGTGTGTCTGTGTGTGTGTGTGGTGTGTGTGTGTGGTGTGTGTCTGTGTGTGGTGTGTGTGTCTGTGTGGGGTGTGTGTGTGTGTCTCTGTGTGTCTGTGTGGTGTGTGTGTGTGTGTGTGGTGTGTGTCTATGTGTGTGTCTCTGTGTCTGTGTGTGGTGTGTGTCTGTGTGTGTCTCTGTGTCTGTGTGTGGTGTGTGTGTCTGTGTGTGGTGTGTGTCTGTGTGTGTCTGTGTGTGTGTGGTGTGGGGGGTGTGTGTGGTGTGTGTGTGTGTGTGTGTGTGGTGTGTATGTGGGGTGTGGTGTGTGTCTGTGTGTGTCTCTGTGTGTCTGTGTGGTGTGGGGGTGTGTGTGTGGTGTGTATGTAGGGTGTGGGTGTGTGTCTGTGTGTGTCTGTGTCTGTGTGGTGTGTGTCTGTGTGTGTGTCTCTGTGTCTGTGTGTCTCTGTGTGTGTGTCTGTGTGTCTCTGTGTCTGTGTGGTGTGTGTGTCTGTGTGGGGTGTGTGTCTGTGTGTGTCTCTGTGTGTCTGTGTGGTGTGTGTGTGTGTGTGTGGGCGCAGGAGGCAGGGAGGGGCAGAGGTGCCCGTGGTGAGCCCCATCTGCATGTTTCCTTCCCCCGGCTCTGCTTCCAGCACCCCCGCCCCCTCCACCAGCCTGGCAGCACCTGCCCAGCCTCTGCAGTGGAATATATTTGCCCAATTAAAACGTAATTATGGGGGGACTTCCCCGGTGGTCCAGTGGCTAAGGCTCTGTGCTCCCAGTGCAGGGGCCCCAGGTTCGAGCCCTGGTCAGGGAACTAGATCCCACAGGCCGCAACCAAAGATCGCTGGTGCCGCAGCAAAGATTGAAGACCCTGTGTGTGGCAGCTAAGACCTGGCAGAGCCAAATAAATAATCAAATAAAAGGAAATCTATTTTTTAAAGCAGTAGATAAGATCGCTCCTGTCTTGCAGGGGGCCCTGAGGGTGAATGGGGCAAAGGTAGGTGGTGGGGAGCCCACAGCAGGTGCCTCTTCCTCTGCCCAGCCTGCTGGGGTCTGCGGCACCCCCTGCCCCCCACTCCCGTGGTGTGGCACCCCCCGCCTCCTGCCCCGTGGGTGCTGGGCTGGGGGCTGGGCACTGGTGGTCATCACCACAAGGTGCGGGACTTGAGGACAAGCTGATGTCATCCCTGGGAGTGATCCTGGGCTGGGGGTGACCCTTTGGCTGGGTGAGAATTGGGGCCACACGATCATTCCTGGAAGGGTTCCAAGTCACCTGGCTCAGGGTCCGGACCCTCAAAGGGGCCCTTGGGGGTGATGGGCTGCCCTGACTGACATCCAGGGGTCCCTCTGCAGGCAGCAGGCTTGGGTCACGGCCTGGCCCTTTGTTTGTCCCCCAGGCCTTCCAGAACCTTCCGAGCCCAGGCTCTTTGCGAAACAGAGGTTCAGTCCTGTCCTTGGCACGGCCTGCGTGCCCTCCCGCTGTCCCAGGGCTGTAGTGGTCCCTTGTCCGGGCGATGGCCCCCCATGTGGGGGACAGCAGGGACACCCCCCAGCCCATCTCCCCGTTTCTTGAAGACTGGGAGCCCACATCCATGGTTTCTTTGTCCTCCAAGGTGTCTGACACCAACCACCTCATTTCCTTTTTATCTTTTGCAACTGATTTCTTCTTTCCTGCTCCGCCCCCCAAACCTGCCCCTGACCGTTTCCTGTTCGCCTGCTTCCCTGACCTTTGAAATGTGGTCCCTGCTCTGGAAGCTTGCCGGGACCCAGGGTTAATTACCACCTTCCCACAGGGCCCAGTGTGTGTGGGGAAATTAGACTGGGATGGGGGCTGGGAACAGCAGAAATGGGGGTGACTGAGCTGGCGGGGAGAGGTGTTGAGAGCCCGGTCCTGGCTGTGGGTCTGGGTGGGGAGCACACGGTGAGGGGGGCAGGCAGGGGGGCACTGGGAAGCAGGCCGTGGGGGTGAAGGTGGGAGTGACTGCGGGGAGCAGGGTGTGGCCACATGCCAGCAAGGACAGGGAAGAGGTCGGAAGAGGGGGGCCTTGGTCCCTCAGCGGTGATAGGCACAGACTCGGGAGCACAGCTTGATGAGTGAATGTCCACAGCTCACCCGTTTGCCCGGATCAAGCGTAGAACCTCCAGTGTTCCGGAAGATTCCTTGAACTGCCTCCCAGCCTTCACCCAAACACCGGACGCTAGGAGCCAAACTCTTGTGTGCTCTGCTCTGAACACCCTTGATAACCCAAGCAGCCTGGACTCGGGAAGAGGCAGGCTGTCCTTCAGAGTGGCTTCCAGTCTTCTGCCTGCCTTGGCTTCTTCGTCTGCTGCGGATTCGAAGCAAACTCTGGGTCTCAAAGAGTCACGACTGAGCATGCACGCCCGCGTGCATTTCTTCATTATTTGTACGCAAATGTCAGCAAGCGTGGTCAATTGATCATTATCCTGACAGCGCCTGAAATGGGAAGGGTGGACAGCAGCCCCATTGGCAGCCGGCCTTGCTCTGCATGGGGCCCTGTGGGTGGCACCCCATCCCTGCCCCCGGGGAGTGGGGTGTGGGCCCCTCCTGATGAGGTAGACAACACGCTCAGGGGAGCAGGGCCAACTGGGCTGGCTCAGGGAGGACACGCGTTCACCTGGGCCAGGTGTGGCAGCCAGGGAGGGTTTGATGGGGGTGGGAACCTCGAAAGGCATGGGGGTGGAGAGGGTAGGGGTGGAGTCTGCAAGGGAGCCTGGGGGCCTGAGGCCAGGGTGGAGAATGAAGAGAGAAATTCGGGGCTGTTCTTGGCTCAGTGGGTCAAGAGATGGGTGGGTGGGAGGGTGGATGGATGGGGGGTGTGGACTTTTCTTATGAAGGGAGGGTCTATGATAATTAGCTGAGGTGGAAAGGGGGGAGGAGACTCATTCCCCAGCTTTCAGAGATGTTATCAAAGATTCCACTTTCAGGCCTGCAAGTTTCAGTTTGCCGAGCTTTCCATAAAAGGCACAGAACATCTGTTCAGTTAAAGGAAACCTAAGATTTTATTATTGTCGTAAATGTCAGGTCTCTCCTTTAGAATATTTAGACAACTGCAGGATAGTGTCCCCAAGTCGAGCCTGTCTCAGTTGGATCGAAGACCGGGATAAAACGTAGGAATCTGTGGCTGGGATTGTGGTCCCTGAGGCTCCATGAGGGTCCCTGGCTTCTGTCCCCACCCCCCCCCCCAAGAGAAAGCCACACAGGTGGTGAGGGCCCCCTGGGAACCAAGGTTCGGGTCAGAAACCTGGGGCAGGGGGGCTCTGGGCTTCGAGAGACTGCCCGCAGAGAAGTGAGCTTGGATTTTTATGAATAGTATTTCTTCTCCCTTAATCAGGAAAGTTCCAGGAGAAGCCAAGGTGTTTGTGATTTTGCAGAGATGCTGCTAATGGTTCAGGAATGACTATTTCCAGCTCATTTTAAGGTCTCTGAGCCTCATTCTGTGGTTCTTGTATCACACATGGAGACAAGGGACGGAGTTTTCCTGTGCTCAGAGCCAGGGAGGCTTGTTCACTGGCAGTTTGGGGGACCCGACAGGTTTCTCCTTGGTCCCATCATTGTAGCTGGATCAGCACTTTTCACCCAGTTCCTCTTAGAGGGGTAAATAGAACTTTTCTGTCTGGGGGCTGGGGGAGGCTTTGTCCACACCCCAACCAAAGCATCTTTGAAGTTTCATGTTTTATCGTAAGATTCATGGGAATTTGGCAATCTCTCTCTGTTACAGTCATGCTAATTTCTTTTTTTTTTTAATGCTTTGAATTTTATTTGAAGCACCTGGAACTGTATCTAAGAAATAATGTGCAAAATTGTATGCACAAGAAATAATAAAATTTTACAGAGACACCAAAAGAAGACCTAAATAAATGTTTATGGCTAGGAAGACAATATCGTAGAAACACCGTTTCCCCCCACGGTGAGCTATAGACTCAGCAGGATTCCCTGCCTTTCCCTTCCCCGAGCAGAAATATTGGTGCCTGGCACCTGAGGACAGGTGGTGGTGGTGGGGTGCCAAGTAGAGGCCGGAGGTGACATGACCTGGGGGCAGAGGAGTGGAGGGGAAGGCCAGCAAGGGCTATGGGGATGGTTGGAGGTGGTGATACCGAGCTGATAAGTGTATATGTTGACAATCACAAAAGCCATGTTTCCACTTTGGAGAGGGTACTAACTAACGTCGAAGAAGGAGGGAAGGTTAGGAAGTATCTTGACGAGGGACCTCCCCTGGCGGTCCAGTGGTTAAGACTCGGCACTTCCATTGCAGGGGGCAGGGTTTGATCCCTGGTCAGGGAACTAAGATCCTGCATGCTGTGTGGCACGGCCAAAGATAAATTTATAAAAAAAAAAAAAAATCAATGAATGTTCGTACCTTATTTTAAAGAAAACAATAAAAATAAAAAAAGAAAGTACCCTGAGGAAATGTTTAATAACATTGCAAGAAGAGCTGTGAACTCGTGGGTTTTTACCACGTAAACACACACACGCAGAAATGGAGGCTATGATGTGTGTGCGAGTGTACATGTGTATACACAGGGGAAGATCCTCTGGAGGAGAGCACGGCAACCCACACCGTATTCTTGCCTGGAGAATCCCATGGACAGAGGAGCCTGGTGGGCTGTAAGTTCATGGGGTTGCAAAGAGTCAGACATGACTGAACGACTAAATGAAAACAACACACATACACACAGATTTTCGTTGTTCACAGTCGTTCTGTTTTATAAAGCCGCTGCAGACACCGAATGATGCAAATTCTGAAGTCTTGGTCCTGGAGGAGACACAGGCTTGGGTTTCCCAGAGCCTCGGGTCTCATGTTCCTCTGCTGATCGGTACACAACTTTGTGAGCCATTGAACACCTGACTTAATGTGAATTATTGTTTCATGCCCAGGTGGCGCTGGTGGTAAAGAACCCACCTGCCAATGCAGGAGACAAAAGAGATGCAGGTTCAATCCCTGGGTTGGCAAGATCCCCTGGAGAAGGGCATGGCAACCCACTCCAATATTCTTGCCTGGAGAATCCCATGGACAGAGGAGCCTCTCAGGCTACAGTCTATAGGATCACAAAGAGTCGGACACGACTGAAGCGACTTAGCATGCATGCATGTGGTTTGATTCACACTGACCATGACCAGTAGCACTGTAAGCTTACCTAACCCCCTGTTTTCTCTGTACCAACACCACACCGCCAGCCACCCTGCCTTCTGACAGCCCTACAGCCCTGTGCCTGGGGCCATTGTCAACACTGAGTGTTAGTCACTCAATCACATCCAACTCTTTTTGATCCCATGGACTGTAGCCCACCAGGCCCCTCTGTCCATGGGATTATCCAGGCAAGAACACTGGAATGGGTTGCCATTGTCTTCTCCAGGGGAATCTTCCCGACCCAGGAATCGAACCTGGGTCTCCTGCATTGCAGGCAGATTCTTTACTGTCTGAACCACTAGGGGAGCCCAACAGTGAAATTCAACAGTGAAATCATGCACAAAAAGCACAGACATGCCAACGGCGTGGCATCGAGTGGAGAGGATGCTCATTTGAGGCAGGAACCTGGGGCTAGCCTGTGCCACCTCGTCTAGGGGCCCGCGGAGGGGTGACTCCATTTTTTCACCGTTCTGTGCATGTTCAGGAATGACCACAAAGCTCCCAAGCATTGATGGGATTATATGTAAATCTGGTCCAGCGGGTGACTCTCCAGGTGCCGTCTGTGAACAAGGAAGGTGGTTGGACTGTGTGAATGTTTGCCAGCACTGCCTGATGAGAAGACCCAGGAGCAGTGAGCATCCCCAGTGCCCAGCTCTTGGCTCCTAGGGATCACTTTCCACTTAGAGAAGCCAGAGCTCATTGAGAAAGGGCCGATTCTTAGGCTAGAGCAGGGAGAAATTCACTTGAGCCTGGAGCATATTATTGTTCTAGAAAGAAAGTAAAGAAACCCTCAAGGGATGATGTGGGGACATGCCAAGAAGATACATGGGACAGTGTGAGGGGACTCGCTGTCCAAACCTGGGAAACACTTGAACGTCAGAGTGAGTGGGGATATTTCATCTTAACCCGTTTGATGAAATAGGAATAGATGAGTCTACCCTGGCTTCGATCAATTAACTAATAAATATTGGGTTGGCCAAAAAGAAAGGTGGTATGGAAACCCGAATGAACTCTTTGGCCAACCCAATATTGTATGTAATGGACATGCCTTAATGATGTCCAGCCAGCATTTGAAATAAAAAACCCTGGATGAAGTCTGTAGCTGTAGTTCTGAATCATTCTTATTCTTTAAAAAAAAAATACTAGTAATAATAATTTTATTTATTTATTTACTTTTGGCCGCGCTGGGTCTCTGTCACTGCATGGGCTTTTCTTGGGCTGTGGTGTGCAGACTTCTCGTTGCGGGGGCTCAAGGATCCAGACTGCTTTCGAGTAGTTCTGAAGCGGCTCCCAGGCTTCAGAGCTCAAGCTCAGGAGTTGTGACACACAGCCTTAGTTGCTCTGTGTCACATGGGATCTTCCCAGATCAGGGATCGAACCTGTGTCTCCTGCATGGGCAGCCAATTCTTTACCACTGAGCCACCAGAGAAGCCCCTGAGTCATTCTTTTTTTTTTTTTTTTTGTAGCTTATACTATTCGATATATCACTAGACCATCAGGTTTTATTTATATTTGTGTCACTATTTTGAATTCTGTTAAAATACATATGCCTTAAAATTTACCACGTTGGACCATTTTGACGTGTCTGGTACGGTAGCGTGATGTCCATTCACATTGTTGTCCAACTGTCACCTCTGTCCATCCCCCACCGTAATTCAATAAACGAGTAAAACCAGGTTTTCACATTGTAAACACTTTTTAAAAACGATACCATGAGGAACCCCGGAGGGATCTTATGGGACTTGGGGAGCTGGTGGTGGGCCTGGGGCAGCCGGGACATCCTGAGGGACGTGCGTTGGGAGGGACCATCTCCGTGGCAGCCGGGGGTGGTGGGGTTGAAGGAAGAGGGGCCAGTACCCAGTCTGAGAAGCCCAAGCTGGAAGGCACCCAGAGCCATGAGGTGTCAGGAAAGCTGTTGTGGGTAGGATTCATTCCCTTGAGCGCCTTGCTGCATCTTAGGGTTGGGTGTCGGCATACTGAATAAGGTTCCAGTCTCCCTCCTCCAGGAAGCCCACCGGGGCCCCCACAGCCAGCTCTTTTCTCCTCCAGGAAGCCTGCCAGGTTCACGTGGCAGCTTGTTCACCTCCAGGCTCCAGGCAGCGCCTATCCATGTTACTCATCTGCCTTTTCTTCCTGCTTGGTGGCTGTTTATCCGCACGTGTGCATGTGTGTGTGTGTGTGTGTGTAAAATGTGTGTCCTGCCCCACTGCTCCGTGAGTGCCCTGAACGCGGCCCCACGTTGTCTTCCATTTCTTGGCCTTCTTCGTGGGGCTGGTGTGGGACGAAGGACCGTTCCTGACTGAGAAATCCGTAGCTTGCGTCCAGGTTCCAGGCTGCTCCAGCGAGCAATGTAATGCTTGGTGAATATCAATAAGGCATGTACTGAGACGTTGCTTATTTTGGTGTCGTAGCGGAGGATTCGGTTACCGTGAGTCGGGCTGTGTTTAGTGTAACCATGTGAACAGTGTAAAACAGAGGCTATCGGAATGAAAGCCCAGACATCTGCTATGAATTCTATATATAAATACTGGCTCTGCTTACTTTACGTGGGTTAAAATGGGATTGTTGGCGCTGGCTTCTCAGACTCCCGATTCCTCTGTGGTGGGGACTGCACGTTAGCCATGGGTCCCAGTACCCAGGCCGGGAGGGGAGAGAGTGGCCTTTTTCTGACACTGACGGGCCAAGGGTGCTGAGAACGGCCCGAGACCCACCCTAGAAATAGGTGGGAGTGATCTGCTCTCCGTCCCCAGGCAGGGAGCTGGGGAGAACCCCTGAGACTTTGTGGGTGTCCCGAGGGCCGTGCCAAGGAGGGGCTGTTTGAATTCAGGGTCACAGAGGGGCTTGTCCTTGCCTGAAAAAGCCAATTGCGAAGCCAGGCCCAAAGACGGCTGTCACGGGGGGAATTCAGTGGACTTGGCGTGCAGCAGTGCCTCTAAAAATTATATATTAAAAAAAAAAATAGACTACCCTGGTGGTCCAGTGGTTAAGACTCTGCTTCCTTGCAGGAGCATGGGTTCGATCCCTGCTCTGAGAACTAAGATCCCACATGCTGCATGGTGTGGCAAAAAAAAAAAAAAAAAAAAAAAATATATATATATATATATATATATATTAAGGTGAAATTTGCGCAATGTAAAATTAACCATTTTTTAAAAGCGTATTTATTATTATTAAAAATGTATTATTATTTTAGGCTTCATAGAATCTTACTTGTGGCACACGGGATCTTTCTTGTGGCGTGGGGGCCTTAGTTTCTCTGCAGCGTGTGGGATCCTCCCCAACCAGGGATCAAACCCGCATCCCCTGAATTGGAAAGTAGATTCTTAACCACTGGACCAACAGGGAAGTCCCTAAAATTAACCATTTTAAAGTGAATAATTCAGCGGCACTTATTGCATTCATGGGCTTCCCCGCTGGCTCAGCGGTAAAGAATCTACCTGCCATGCAGGAGAGGCAGGAAATGCAGGTTTGATCCCTGGGTTGGGGAAGATCCCCTGGAGGTTGGCAAGGCAACCCACCCCAGTGTTCTCGCCTGGAGAGTTCCATGGACAGAGGAGCCTGGAGGGCCATAGTCCATGGGGTCGCAAAGAGTCGGACACGACTGAGCGACTTAGCATGCACAGAGTGCATTTGCAAGGTTGCAGCTGCCACCGTCTAGTTCTAGAACATTCCATCACTCTCATAGGAAACCTTGGAGCCATTAAGTGATTTCGCCTCATTGCCCCCGTCCCCCAGCCCTGGCCACCACTAATCTACTCTCTTGTCTGTCTGTATGGATTTGCCGATTTGGGACCTTTCGCGTGACCAGACCCCTATGCTGTGTGGCCTTTCGTGTCTGTCTGCTTCTCAGAGCACGATGTTTTCAGGGCTCCTCCGTGCTGTGCCCTGGGTCCGTCCTCCATGCCTTTATGGCCAAATGATATTTCATTGTGTGGACAGAGCACACTTGGTTTATCCATTTGTCTGTGGATGGACATTTGGGCAATTATGAGTCTTGCTTCTATGAACATGCGTGTACAAGTATCTTTTTAAATAATTTTATTTATTCATTTACTTTTGGCTTTGTTGCAGCACGGGCTTTTCTCTAGTTACAGGGAGCAGGGGTGACTCTCCAGTTGTGCGCGGGCTTCTCATTGTGGTGGATTCTCTTGTTGCGGAGCACACAGGCCGTAGGGTGCACAGAGCTGGCCTGGACTCTAGAGAGCGGGCTTGGTAGCTGTAGTACACGGGCTTAGTCCCTCTGTGGCACGTGGGATCTTCCCAGACCAGGGATCGAACCCGTGTCTCCTGAATGAGTAACTGGATTCTTTACCACTGACCCACCAAGCCTGAGTGCACAGGTGTTTGTCATCACCCTCTAACTTCAGTCTTTCGGGCACAGAGCTAGGAGTGGGATTGCCTGGTCACGTGGCTCGGGGAGGGGGTAGCCTTTGAGGACTCGCTGGGAGGCTCTGCATCACAGCAACAGGGGCCAGTGGGGCCTTTTTAAAGTAGTTACTGTTTCCTGCTAGATGGATGAGGAAACAGGCTCAGAGCAGAGATGAAACATCTGGCCCCAAGTCTCCCAGCTGGAGGTCAGGCTGAGGTTTGAACCAGGCTCCCTGAGTCTAAGTACTTTCCTTTGTAGCAGGACTGGATGAATGAAACATTTAACTACAGTTGCTAGCACTGCCCTGACTGGTGTATATATATGTATTTTTTAAAAAACGTCCTTGGTTACTATGCCACATTGCCAGGTGGAATTTTAGTTCCCTGACCGGGGATTGAACCTGCGCCCCTTGCACTGGAAGTACAGCGTCTCCACCACTGGACGACCAGGGAAGTCCCTGGACGGTGTTTATTGAGTGCCTAAAACGTGCTGTTGCTGGGCTGAGGGTTTGTGTGAATCGTTCTGTTGAAGCCTCACAGTCTCCGACGTGGGGGTACACTGATGACCCACATTTCACAGAACGTTGAGCTCAGAGAGGCCCAGGTCTCAGCCGTTCCCCTGAGCTGGCTCCAGGTCTCTCACTCGGAGAGCTGCCCTGGGCTATGTATCCTTGTGATATATGGTCCTAAATATATATATATATATGCTTGCACAGAGAATGCCATAGCAACATACGTGGAACCTGGGGTTAAAACATTTAAAGACATAAGGACTTCCTGGTGGTCCAGTGGCTAAGACTCTGTGCTCCCGAGGCAGGGGGCCCAGGTTCCATCCCTGGTCGGGGAACTAGATCTCACATGCTGCAACCAAGACCCAGCGCAGCCAAATAAATGGCTACATTAAAAAAATAATAATAATAAACCAACCATTTAAACACAATTATCCGGTAACTCAACAGAATCACCTTTCACTGTGCTCAGTGGCTAAGTCGTGTCCATTGTCCAGTCTCCAGTTCAGCCTTGGTTCCCACCTAGCGCCTTCTCATACCTGCAGTTCAAGTACAAACCAGGGCTTATAGTTGTGTGTGTGTGTTACTTGACATTTCTTACACCTTTTCTGGTGTCACTGCAGTCATTGTCTTACTGCTTTAACGGATACAACTTTCTACTGAGAGAACAGCCTAGGTACCCGACGCTGGAGCTTTTTATTTGTTTATTTTTTTCTTATGAGGAAGACTGCAGCAAATATTGTGTCTAGGACGTTTTCCTTCCTTCAGGTGTTCCCTGGGATAAGGTCCTGCGAGGCTGATCCCTGGGGAGAGCATTGAAACGGTTGTGGTCCTAAATACCAGCAGACGAGGCATTTCCTGAAAGGGCTGTTCCTGCCTCTGTGGCCGCCAGGTGGCCGCGTCTGTTTCTCCACCGACCCCGAGGGGGTCCTGGTGGCCCAAGCATGGCCGGGCCGGAGGCTTGGCTCTCAGCCTGTCTGCCCTCCCCTCCTCTCCCTCCTCACGCTCCTTGTTTCCCCTCACGGCTCCAGAAGCTTGGGCCACTTGGTAAGAGAGCATCCCGGAGCGGCCTGGGGCAGGTCAGGGCACCCTTCTAAGAGCCGCAGTCCTCACCTGGGGCATGTGCACCTGGGACTCGGACCTGCCAGGTCCTGGGCCTGTGGGCACATCACCTGGGCAGGAGCTCGTCGTGATGTGCCGTCTCCCCCAGGCCTCACCCTAGGGCCTTTGCACCAGCCATTCCCTCTGCCGGGATGCCTTCCCTCTGCCTCTCTCCCGCTTCAAGTCTTTGTCCAGGGGTCACTTGCTCAATGAGGCCACGCTGACCATCTTATGTGAAATGGCAGCACCCACTCCAGACCCTTCACTCGGCCCTGTTTCTCCAAACCACAACTGACTTCATCTCACCTTCCATTCTGGTTGTCTTTTCCCCCCACGTAAGACCAGGCACGAGGGTGGGTTCTTGGTTCTGTTGTGTGTCTCAGACAGGCTGGCATGGGCTTTATGACACTCTGCCGCCAGCCTGCTGGCCGGCTTGGTTCCGGTCTCAGCCCAGCACATCCCTTCCTAGGACTGCCTGTTTGGACCCCAGCCCCTCGCCTGGGTGCTCTGATCCTGCCCAGGCCTCAGCCTTTCCCTCCCTTGGGGTAGGAGCATCCCTACCCTGGAAGCCACATCTCCGTGACGAGCCGGAGCCCCTGCTAAGCTTGGGGCCGCATTATCCAGGGCTTCCCAGGCCCTAGGAGGAGCCCTGGGCGGGTAGGTGCTGCTGGCGGGCGGGCAGGCGGCCCCCTCACAGAGACCCCCATCGCTGTGAGTTCCCCAGCTGACCCGGAGAGTGAGTCAGTGAGTGAGTGAGTGAAAGTTGTTCAGTCATGTCTGATTCTTTGCGACCCCATGGACTGACTACAGAGTCCATGGGGTTCTCCAGGCCAGAATACTGGAGTGGGTAGCCTTTCCCTTCTCCAGGGCATCTTTCCAACCCAGGGATCGAACCCAGGTCTCCTGCACTGCAGGTGGATTCTTTACCAGCTGAGCCACAAGGGAAGCAGACTTAGGAATTGAGTGTGTGGTGGTCTCCAACCATCTTTGAGGCAGGAGCTGGTCCTCCTGGAAAGAGCCTGCTGGCCCCTGGCCCTCCGAAGTGGCTCCCCGCCCCAGTCTCCGTTTGGGAAGGCACGGAAAATTGAACGCCCACCCCCCCCACCCCCTGACATCATCTGCGGCCTTTCAAAGGTGCACCTGAGCAGCCCAGCATGTAAATGGTGGTGAAAATGTGGTTTTTCCAGTTTGGGGAGAAACAGCAGAGCAACTAGGATTCTCTGTTCCCTGGGGCGGCTTCCTTCCCATCTCTCCCCAGCTCCGGCTCCCAGTCCCCCTCTGGGACTTTTGCCTCGGGTAACGCTTTACTTACTGGATTTCTGGCCGACAGTTGGGGCTGGTGACATGCCTCCTGGGTCTTTCCCTCCAAAGAGCTTCCCCTCGGGGCTGGAAAATCTCCTGTCTGAGACTCCCCGTGTGTGGGCCGTCCACCCCTTGATGCGGATGTCAGGTGAGTTTCGTCCCTTATCTGTGGTCACCAATGTCCACTTGAATACCTGTGGCATCGGGGAGCTTACCTTCTTCTGAGATAGTCCCTCGCATTGTCGCCCGGAGAGGCTAATTTGTCTATTTTTAGTGTTCAGAGCTTCCCAGGTGGCTCTAGTGGTAAAGAACCCACCTGCCAATGCAGGAGACATGAGACACGGGTTTGATTCCTAGGTCGGGAAGATCCCCTGGAGGAGGGCATGGCAACCCACTCCAGTATTCTTGCCTGGAGAATCCCATGGACGGAGGAGCCTGGAGGGCTACAGTCCATGGAGTCACAAAGAGTCAGACGTGACTGAAGTGACTTAACATGCGTGCGTGTATGCATTTTTAGTGTTCATTTGTTTGGCTGTGCTGTGTCTTAGTTGAGGCATGCAGAATCTTTAGTTGTGGCACGTAGGATCTAGTTCCCTGACCAGGGATCGAACCCTGGCCCTCTGCACTGGGAGTGTGGAGTCTTAGCCACTGGACCACCAGAGAAGTCCTCAGACTTGCTAATTTAGAGAAGGAAGTGAAGACTGCATCCTCGGGCTGGGGCTGGGTTCACCCTGTTGGGGGGAGGCCATGAGGCCTTGGTGTGCGTACCTGTGTGTGTGTCTGTCCCTGGGGAGAGGATCAGCTTATCGGGGAGCTTTGTGACCCCCAGGAGGTTAGGAACCACCCGGCAGGTCCTATCTTGGCCGGATGAGAGGGGATGAGCGGGACACCTTGCCGCGAGGAATCTCGGGAACCTGGGCACATCCAGCAATGCTGGCAGGGTGGGATTACCAGTCACCTGCGCTCCAGTGGCCGGGACGACCCTGGTGACGATGAATGGGCAGGTGCCCTGGGGGTCCTGTTGCCCTGAGTGTGCTGTGGGGGGTTGGTTGGCATTGGCTTTGCTGCCTCCCCGCATAGGCCTCCAGATCTAACCTCGAAGGCCCACTTCTGCTTCTGGCCTTCACGATTCTTCCTCCTCTGAAGGTCTGGACCTTCCCGGATCTGGGCTGTCACCCCCTCACTCACTGTCCTCCAACTGGCCGGTGTCTGACCCTTGGAGGGCACCTGACTGCCGGCCGGGCCTCCAGTGGTGGGTGTCACTGCCTCTCTGCTCCCCGGGCCTCCGGCTGATGGTGGGGTTCCGGACCCTTCTGGGCCGCCCATCCTTTTCCTTCTTCCCTCTCAGCGCAGAAGCGACCGACCATCTTCAAGCTGGGATGCTAGGGGGTAGGGGGAGGGAGGGTGAAACGCATTTATAGAGCAGCTGCCTGTGCCGGCCCTGGGCAGGGCAGGGGTGTTCTTCAGACGGGCAGGTGAGCCCTCCTGGAGTGCAGGGTCCACCGGGCCCCTTGGCATGCTGTAGCAGCTGGGAAAATGGTTAATTTCCATTTTTAATTAAAAAGACGTTTTTATTGAGGTACCTAACATTTTTGTAAACTAAATATATGCACTCAAGCAGCATACTTGAGTATGAGTGTTCCAGAGTGTGGCACCTCTGGTGTGCTGTTGAACTTCGTTCCTCTCGAAGCCTTAACTTCCCCTTCTGTAAAATGGGCCAGCTATCACCCACAGCCCAGGCCTCTGTACCGAGGGCTCAGGGCACTCAGAGAGGAGCCCACTCAGCCCCACGTGCTGTGTGTGGCCGGCAGAGAGCTGTCGGTCCGTGACGACCCACGTTCTTTATTATCTGTTCAGACCTGTTCGGAGCAGGGAGGGATGAGATTCGGGACAGATGTTCTCCGTGGACCATCTCCTCCTTGCAGGATGTCAGGATGCCTAGCTTGGATACAGCGGTAACATCGCATTGTTTGATTGTTGCCATGTGGCATAACGTGGCGACGGCAATGGTGGGAGTGGAAGAGCCTCGTGGGCGGTCCTGACCTGGAGCCCTCTGCGTGGCCTCTGTCCTGCAGGGGCGGGGGGGCACGATGTGAGCCGGTGTGCACCCTGGCAGTGTGGCCTTGTGGTGGCATCTGTGGGCAAGGTGATAGGCGTGGCAGGAAGGGCTGCTGGGGCCTGGCGGGCATAGGGGGCACACACGGCAGCCCTTGGTGATTTCAGTAACTACAGCTGCCTTGAAAGAGCCTCTGAACGAGTGCTGGGCCCACCCAGGTGGCTTCCCGGCAGTGGCCGGGGATGGAAGGCAGGAGCTGCGAGCCTTGGGCACAGGCCGGGTAGGGGCCCTGGGGTGGTCCAGGCACAGAGCCCTCCGTCCCGGGCTGTGCAGCCTGCAGCTCAGCCAGGATCCTCACGGTTTGCTTCTGTCCCACAGCCTCGCCGCTCCTCCTGTTTGCCAACCGCCGGGACGTGCGGCTGGTGGATGCCGGCGGAGTCAAGGTAGAGTCCACCATCGTGGTCAGCGGCCTGGAGGACGCGGCCGCCGTGGATTTCCAGTTTTCCAAGGGAGCCGTGTACTGGACAGACGTGAGCGAGGAGGCCATCAAGCAGACCTACCTGAACCAGACGGGCGCCGCCGTGCAGAACGTGGTCATCTCCGGCCTGGTGTCGCCCGACGGCCTGGCCTGCGACTGGGTCGGCAAGAAGCTGTACTGGACGGACTCGGAGACCAACCGCATTGAGGTGGCCAACCTCAATGGGACGTCCCGGAAGGTCCTCTTCTGGCAAGATCTTGACCAGCCGCGGGCCATCGCCTTGGACCCCGCACACGGGTAAATCCAGCACCTCACCTCCCTGGGCGGGGGCGGGGCAACGGTGGTGGTTGTCCAGTCGCTCAGTCATGTCTGGCTCTTTGTGACCCCGTGGACGGCAGCACGCCAGGCCTCCCTGACCATCACCATCTCCCAGAGCTTGCTCAGGCTCATGTCCATCGAGTCGGTGATGCCATCCAACCATCTCATCCTCTGCTGCCCCCTTCTCCTCCTGCCCTCAGTCTTTCCCAGCATCAGTTTCTTTTCCTGATGGTGGGGTGGGTGGGGCCATGATTTCCCTCTTGAATTTACTTGAGACCAAGTACCTTTTTCAGAGGAAACCCGCAGTCTTAAAATGAGTCCACCCTGCAGAATTTGTTGAAACACCCTGGAATGTGTTTCTTTTCTAAACTCGCTGCAACTGATGTGATTGGCCGTGGATCTGAGTTGTTAAACATCTCGGTGTGTGTGTGAGTGGGTGCGCGTGTGAGTGGGTGTGTGGGTGTGTGTGTGTGAGCGGGTGCACGTGTGAGTGTTGGAAGAGGGTCTGGGCGCTCTGCCAGGCAGAGCCCACACCTTTCACCCTCTCTGTGACTGCATCAGCTGAACACGGTGGAAAAAGTGAAACTCCCCGTCCGGATGTGGAACTTGCGGAATTGTTGCTCTGGTGTCTTCTGGAAGCCCTCTGCTCCCGCCAGCTTCGTGGTCTGGCTGAGCTCACGTGATCCGCAGAAGCTCAGGGCCCAGCCCCAGTTCCAGGTGGGGTGTTGTGAGTGGCGGGAAAACTAAGGACGTACGCAGAGTTGAAGGCTGGGATGGAGGGGAGATGGCAAGCTGCCCTCCAGGCCATGCTCGTGGCCGGCTTTCCTAGCGGGAGCTCTTGGCTCAGTCACCCGCGCGCGGCCCTCTTCCCTGTCTTCCCACCGCCTGGGAAGGACACACCCTTAGCTGGGCGGCATCAAGCCTGGTGCCCGCCCACTGGCCACGCCCAGCGCACGGCTGTGTCCGCCCGCTCCTCTGCTGTGCGCTCATCAGAAACGGCTGTCGGGCATCTTTTGAACAGAAACGCAGTAGGACCCTGGTTTCTGGTCCTGATGCCCTCCGCTGCCCTAGGGGTGGTGCTCGCTGCCCTGCCTGCAGCCAGGGTGGGAGGGACCTCTCAGCCCACCTGGGACGGGTGGAATGAGGGCTGAGGGCGGGTGCCTGGGTAGCTCCGGGAGCACGCTGGGTGAGGGGGGGCACTTGAGTGGCCGAGTAAAGTTCCTTCCATGGGCTTCTCCGCATGTTGACTGAGAAGGCACATTCGGCTGTCTCTTGATACCAGGAACGCGTGGTGCCTCTGGAGCTGCTGGGTTGTGTAAAAGCTGAGTGTGTGTGTGTGTGTGTGCATGCACTGCTGGAAAGTGTGGGCTGGAGGGTGTGAGCATGTGTGTTTGTGCCTATTTGGGTGCACCTCTGAGTGCACCTGTGAGCACACGTGTGTCTGTGTCAGTGTGTACACACATTGGGGTGGCTGCGTCAGATTTATTGTCCTGGTAGCTGACTGGCCGAGGTCAGGGGGACAAGCCCGGTGTCCCTGCTCCCGAGGCTGCCCCAGCATCCTGGGTGGGGGGCATGCCAGGCGGTGACTTATCTTTAGGCCCCTCACCCTCCGAGGAGGGCTGAGCCGCTCCAGCCACCAGGGGGCCAGGCTCATCTTCCAGGAGGGTCTCTGCGTTGCCTGGGAAACAGCCCTTGCCTCAGGCCTCTCCCATCCTGCAGTGTGGCCGCAGGGGTCACAGAGGGTCATTGACTGTCTTCTGGGTCATCGTGGCTGGGGTGGCTGAGTCCCGCTGGCTAAGAGGGGGCTCCGTCAGCAGCGGGAGAGGCTGAGGGGAGCAGCCTCGAGGCCCTCACAGTGCCCTGGGGGGATGCCGAGAGGGTGGTATGCCACTGGGGAGGGGGCGGCAAGGCGCAGGCACAGGGAGGGGAGGTGGGGCCTTCCCGCTGTCGGTCAGGAGCCGGGGGCGTCTCTTGGTAGCAATTGAACAGAGACATGAAGAGATGAGGCCAGGAGACACCTGGGGGAAGGCTTTCTGGGCAGAGGGAGCAGCTGGTGTGAGGGTCCTGGGCCTGTGGCAAGGGTGGGTGTGGGGGTGGGCAGGACGGGCTTTGAGGGGAAGGGTCACTGGTTTGACTCATGCTTAAGGGGCTCTCTCTGGCTCTTGGAGCGAGGGGAAACTTTAGGGTGGGAGCTGGGAACTACATTAGCAGCTGTTACTGTGCTCCTGGCAAGAGAAGGCAGATAGGACTGGACCAGTGGGTGGGGGGGTGAATGGATTAGAGGTAGTGGGCTTGAGTAGTGGGGGGTCTGTTTTGAAGCTGGAACCATCTGGATTTAGACAAGAAGGGAGGACGGTGCAGGGCTGCCCTGTGCCTTGGCATCCCCATCTGTACAGGGTTGTGACCCTGCCCCACGTCATGGACACCAAGAATGGTTGTGGCGTCAACAAAAGGTCACTGTTGTTATGTTGAAAATGCCCCTCCCACCCTCCTGAAATGTAGTCTTCACATCTGTGCACAGACTTCTCTTTTTTCTCTTCCTTGCAGCCTTTTGCCATCTTGGTTGGGAGGTGTTTGGTGCTTGTTTGGAAGGTGCTCAGTTGGGAGGTGTCTGGTGTGGTTGGAAAGTGCTCAATTGGGAGGTGCTTAGTGCTTAGTTGGGAGGTGCTGGTGCTTATTTGGGAAGTGCTCAGTTGGGAGGTGCTTGGTGCTTGGTTGAGAAGTGCTTGTTGCTCAGTTGGGAGGTATCTGGTGTGGTTGGAAGGTTCTCAATTGGGAGGTGCTAGTGCTTGGTTGGGAAGTACTCAGGAGGTAC
This sequence comes from Bos taurus, assembly GCF_002263795.3. Taxonomy (NCBI): domain Eukaryota; kingdom Metazoa; phylum Chordata; class Mammalia; order Artiodactyla; family Bovidae; genus Bos; species Bos taurus. Next base: position 45,842,843 of record NC_037356.1, read on the forward strand.
TTGGTGCTTGGTTGGGTGATGCTTGGTGCTGTTGGAGGTGCTTGGTGGTTAGTTGGGAGGTACTGGGTGCTTGTTTTGGATATGCTTGGTACTCAGTTGAGAGGTATTGGTGCTTGGTTAGGAGGTGCTTGGTATTTGAGAAGTGCTTTGTGCTTCATGCTCACACCCATGCTGGCATTTCCTGTAGCATCCACAGGAGTTGGTCCATCTCTGGCTCTGGCTTGTCTTAATTGAAACCTTTTCTGATCTTGCCTTTGAATTCTCTCCTCAGGTCCTGCTGGGATCACACCCCTGCCCCTGGGGGCAGAGTTGACTTTGGTGTTGACACCTTGGGCAGGATTTCTGAGGCCCCAGTCTCTCCCCCTAAGCTCCTCCTTCCCTGGTAATGTGTCTGATGCGTGATGCAGCGAAAATGATGCTGCAAAGTGTCACCCTCAGCAGGGTGAGAACCCTGCACTGTGATCCTAGGCTGGCTGTCTAGGGTGTGGTTAAGGTCATGAGTGCCTTCTTTGTCTTCTTAAGCACCGCTGCCCAGCAGGGGAGGACTCTAGGCTGGTGCGGAGGGACCACGGGCAGCACCCCAGCCTCGCTAAACACTGGCCTGGTGGTGGCCTTTGGTGTGAGCTTGAGCTGAGTCCTGGGACAGTGGGTTTCGTTCTCCGCCCCGGCCACAGACGTGAGGCTGCAGGGGGGCATCACCACCAACCGCCCCAGCCCCGTGGGAGGCTCTCCCGTCTCCCTGTGTCTTCTTGTGATGTCCTCTTCCTGCCTCACAGCTGGGCTCCCTCCTCTGCTGAAGGGATACTGCCCCAGATGTCATTAGGAGGGTCCTCGGTTCTAACGTCCACCCAGGGTGCATGTGACCAAGAGCCCCACAGGCAGAAGGGCCCGCAGACCCCGGGGATTGGACTTGGGCCATTTCAGCATGGCAAGAACAGGCCCAGGCCAGGCGCCTCTGCTGCCAGCATCAGGTGCCCCTGTGGGGGGCAGAGCGGCCCCTCTGGCCCCGAGGCTCTGGGGCTGGGAGGACATCAACCCCGCACGGGGACGGGCGATGGGGCGCATGCCTGTACCAGCCCACGAGGGGCTGCGGTGGCTCCTGGGTCTCCAGCTGCAGCCAGGCTGAAACCCAACCCCCTCTTTAAAATGCAAAATAGCCCTTCCCTAAAATAAGACCCAACCACAACCGCACCAGCCGCTGCCCTCTGCGCAGTGCTCTGCCTCGGAAGTCGCTGCTCCTCCGTGGAGCTTGGCGGGGCCTCTGGCAGTGTCCAGGCCCTGCACGAGCACGTCCGCACCGGCCGGGCTCTGGGAGCGGGGTGGCCCGCGAGTTCCCCATTTAAGGAAACCAGCCGGCCTCTGTTATGAAACCCGGGGGAAGGAATTTGAATTATGCTCCTCGCGGAGGTCCTGAGCCTGCACTTTTTCCGGCCTTTCCCGCTGGCCTCCGAGGAGCCTTTGGGGAGGGCACGAGTACAGGGCTCCAAGATTTATTCTCCTGATACCTTCTGGGCAGCTGGGGGGCCGGAGGCTGGGCTTGTTCCAGGCTGCTGGGGGTGGGAAACACGCAGGGAGGGAAACATGCCTGCACCAGGCCTGCGGGAGCCTTTGCAGCTGGCCGAGGGCACCTGTGAGCCTCAGGGGCCGCGAGAGGTTGACCACCGCCCAAGGCTGGCAGAGGGGCATGTGTCCCAAAGTGGACAGGCCTTGGCCCCAACGAGAAAACCACACTGTGCTCCTGGAGCCGGTGAGCGGCGCAACACACCTTTTCAGAGCCTCAGTTTTCTCATTTGTCCCGCTGGAATAGTAATTCCCGCTCTCCCTGCATTTTGAATTGTGGCCGAGAAGACTCTTGAGAGTCCCTTTGGACTACGAGGAGATCAAACCAGTCCATCCTAAAGGAAATCAACCCTGAATATTCATTGGAAGGACTGATGCTGAAGCTGAAGCTCTGATACTTTGACCACCTGATGTGAAGAGGCGACTCTTTTGGAAACGACCCTGCCCTGTTGCTGAGAAAGACTGAGGGCAGGAGGCAGAGGGGCGACAGAAGATGAGATGATTGGATGGCATCACTGACTCGGTGGACAGGAGTTTGACAAACTCAGGGAGATGGTGAAGGACCGGGAAGCCCGGCGTGCTGCAGTCATGGGGTCGCAAAGAGTCAGACACGACTGAGCGACTGAACAACAACTGCCCTGCTTCTCACTAAATGCAAAGGAGCGTGCATAAGAGGCTTTTTGGAGAGGCGCTCTGAGTTCTCTGTCCCCACGGGGCTGGAGAACTGGGGAGCTTGCGGCAGCAGCGGGGTACGGCAGGCCCCTCGCTGCACGTGAAGCCCCTGCAAGCTCGTTCTCATCATCTGTCACAGCCCGGCAGCACCAGCTCTGACATGGCGCCGCACCCAAGGTCGCTTGACCTCACAGATGGGGGTGGTCCTCGGAGCTCCGTCTCGGGGGGAATGGCAGCCACGTGCATGTCGTTTTCTCTCTCTCACTGGACAGAGACCCCCAAAGGGCGAGTCTGGACCTGTTCTCCCCCACGCCCCTGCCGGCTTGGCTGGTCCCTGGTGGACGGCAGCACGGGGTTTGTGGTGAGGTTTTACCCCTGACGATGTGGAGGTGAGAGCTGGGGGGTGGGGGAAGAGCTTGATTGGTAATAGAAGCAGCTGAAAGGGAAGCCCATGGTCCACGGAACTAGGATGCCCGTGAAGTCACCTGTTTTCACTCCTGGGGTCCCACAGCCCCTCCAGGCCCCGTCTGGGCTTGAGCTCCCTCCCTGGCTGGCCACTCCCCCCACAACAGGACAGGTGGCTCCTAGGAGACCCCTTCCAGGCTGATGCCCGTTTGCCCAGCGTAAACCAATCATTTGTCTCTAAAGCAGCCACTAAGGCTGAGGGTGATGGGGTTTGCTGATTGCTCAAGACTTTTCTGTGTTGCCCCAGAAGTGGGTGTGGGAGCAACCACACCAGCTGGAGAGTCTCATGGGCCTCAAGTGGGAGGGGGCCTTTTGAGGGGAATCCAGGCCCTGTCCCCTCACTGTGGAGAGACGCTGATGGACAGAGAACGGGCCTGCCCCTTTGAGGCCTGTGACTCCCCCAGAGCCGAAGGGGCCAGGAACCCAGGAGATGCGGGCCCTCCAGGCCGGCGTGGGTCCCCTGTGCTCTCCACTGAAGGGCCGCATGGAGCGGGCACCCTGCTAGGACAGCTGGGCCCTGTGGGGTTTGAACCCGTCACCTGAAATGCATGCATATCTTCTCCACTCTCATGGTGGGACATCAAATAAGGAAGCCTCTGCAGAGGCGGTGGGTTCTGGCTGGAGACCCTGCGATCGTGGTTAAGCAGAGCAGAATCACCCATAGCCCACCTTGGAATAACTGAGATGTTTATAATTTATTTATTTTGGCCACACCAAAATAAATAGGGCACGTGCGATCTTAGCCCCCTGCGATGGAAGTGCAGAGTCTTAACCACTGGACCGCCTGGGAAGTCCCAACAGACTTTATTTTTTTTAAAGCAGTTTTAGGTTTACAGAAAAAATGGGGGGAGGAGTGTACAGAGAGTTCCCACGTATCCATGACCATTTAATGCGTTTTGACAGAGATTTAATGTCACATATCCACCATTGTATTATCCTGTGGTGGTGAGTGGTTTAGTCCATCGCTAATTTCCTGTCCAGCTCTTGGGACTCCATATACTGTAGCCCGCCAGGCTCCTCTGTCCTGGAAAATAGAATTTTCCAGGCAAGAACACTGGAGTGGGTTGTCATTTCCTTCTCCAGGGGAGCTTCCCAACCCAGGGATGGAACTCAGGTCTCCTGCATTACAGGTAGATTCTTTACTGACTGAGCCACCAGGGAAAGTCCCGTATTATCCTGTAGAATCATTTTACTATCCTCTGCGTTCCACTCATTCATCCTTCCCAAGCCCCCAGCAGCCCCTGATCTTTTTACTGTCTCCACCAGAGTATGCAGCCATTTCACACTGGCCTCTTTCACACTAATATGCATTTCGTGTTGTTCCGTGCCTTTTCACGGCTTAATAGCTCATTTCTCTTTAGCACACAGTAGTATTCCATTATATATGTTTTAGCTGCCTTTTAGAAGTTACTTTACAGCATTTTTATAGGAGGAAAAAATCAGAAGCAACTGCAAATGTTCAGTGTGGAATCACTTAAATAACTTATGGAGCCTGGCGGGTTATAGTCCAGTCAGTTCGGTTCAGTCACTCAGTTGTGTCCGGCTCTTTGCGACCCCATGGACTGTAGCATGCCAGGCCTCCCTGTCCATCATCAACTCCTGGAGTTTACTCAAACTCATGTCCATTGAGTCGGCGATGCCATCCAACCATCTCATCATCTGTCGTTCCCTTCTCCCTTGCCTTCTGTCTTTCCCAGCATCAGGGTCTTTTCAAATGAGTCAGTTCTTCCCATCAGGTGGCCAAAGTATTGGAGCTTCAGCTTCAGCATCAGTCCTTCCAATGAATATTCAGGACTGATTTCCTTTAGGATGAACTGGTTGAATCTCCTTGCAATCTAAGGGACCCTCAAGAGTCTTCAGCACCACAGTTTAAAAGCATCAATTCTTCTGTGCTCAGCTTTCTTTGTAGTCCAACTCTCACATCCATACATGACTACTGGAAAAACCAAAGCTGTGACTAGACTGACCTTTGTTGGCAAAGTAATGTCTCTGCTTTTTAATATACTGTCTAGGTTGGTCATAGCTTTCCTTCCAAGGAGTAAGCGTCTTTTAATTTCATGGCTGCAATCACCATCTGCAGTGATTTTGGAGCCCCAAAAAATAAAGTCTGTCACTGTTTCCATTGTTTCCCCATCTATTTACCATAAAGTGATGGGAGCAGATGCCATGATCTTAGTTTTCTGAATGTTGAGTTTTAAGCCAACTTTTTCAGTCTCCTCTTTCACTTTCATCAAGAGGCTCTTTCGTTTTTCTTCGCTTTCTGTTATAAGTATGGTGTCATCTGTATATCTGAGGTTATTGATATTTCTCCCAGCAATCTTGATTATCCGCCACAGGGTTGCAAAAGAGTCAGATATGACTTAGCGACCAAACAACAACAAAATTCCCATTAAAAGAACAAGAAAGATTCCTATTAGTAAGAAGAAGAGAATACTCAGAAGACATTGCTAAATGAGAACAAGTGGAAACAAGGATATTTAATTATCCAACTTCGATTAATAAATAATATATTAGTGGGGATTCCACACTTCCATTGCCAAAAGTGTGGGTTCAACCCCTGGTTGGGGAACTAAGAACCCACAAGCTTCCTGGACAAAAAAAAATATACGTATCACTAACTGCTTAGAAAGCAATTCGGAAGTAGTAATACCCCACGGCCTAAACACTGGATGAGATTTCCGGGCAGATTCATTGTCTCTGTTTCGTATGCTTGCATTCATGTAGACAGGAAACAAAAATCAAACAAAAGCAAGTGTTTCTGTCCTCGTTAGGTACATGTACTGGACAGACTGGGGAGAGACACCGCGGATCGAGCGCGCAGGGATGGATGGCAGCACCCGGAAGATCATCGTGGACTCGGACATTTACTGGCCCAACGGGCTGACCATCGACCTGGAGGAGCAGAAGCTGTACTGGGCCGACGCCAAGCTCAGCTTCATCCACCGCGCCAACCTGGACGGCTCCTTCCGGTAAGTCCCGGCTCTGGGCCCTCCCCTTACGCTCCGGCTGGCCAGTCCCCGCTGGGCGTTGGTTGATCCTTCTCTACTCAGGCCCACGGTCTTGCACCTGAAACCCTGGGGGCCTCAGGCATGCAGGCCTCCTCGGGACAGAGATCAGTAGTGGCGCTCACGCCGTATCTGACATCCCACCTGAGCAGGGTCTGGGGAGGCACCTGTATCTATGCTATGGCAAAATGTAGACGGTTCATTCTAAGTGGGATGGAAAAAGCTATAAAGAGCCCCTGTCCCCATCCAGGTTTTGCCACCAAAGCACCAAAGCGCTTTCAAATTTCTGAGTTTTTTGGGTCTCAGTATTGGAGATAAGCAATTGTGGACTCAGGCCCAGGAGTTGATGGGGTTGTAACGACTTCTCTGCACACCTTCCTCCCCCCAGCACTGAGCTTCTGGAGGCAGAAGCGTGGCCAGAATTGTGTTCACTGCATTCCTGTCTGGCTAGAGGGCCTTACGCATAGTAGGTGCTCAATAAAATAGGCTGAATGAATGAAAAGGGTGTTGTCTTTGTTGGTAATTGCTGTTAGGGCTTGCTGGTCAGCTGGTCAGCTTAACAGCTTACCTGCTTCTTGACATTTTACATGTAGGAAACCTCCAGCCCTGCCCCGTCCGCCCGCCTACCCGCCCGCCCTGACCAGTCAAGGGTGGTTTATTCACTGACTTCCTGCCTGCTGGCTCTGTGCCAGGTCTTGGGGCCTCTCCCGCTTGAACAGACCCTGAACCTGCACTGGCGGGCTCCTGGGCCAGGCGGGCAGGGTGTGGGCACTCAGGATTCTGATGACACTGCATGGGGAGGATGCAGCGGCCAGACCTCGGCAGACACAGGCAGACACCAGCTGGAGCAGACGTGAAGAGGTGGCAGCCTTGCCACATTTCATCCAGGCCGTGTGCCGTGGTCATCTGCTCCTGTGTAACAAAATGCCCCAGATGCTGGCGGCCTGAGACAGCGAACAGACTTCTGCGGGCGTCTGAATGTAGGAGGGGTTTAGCTGGGGGGTTCTGGCTCTGAGTGTATTCCGAGGTTATAGCCAAGCTCCCGGCTGGAGCTTCAGTCACTGAAGGCGGGACTGTGGCTGGAAGACCCACCTCTAAGGTCACTCTCTTGACTGTCGGCAGGAAGCCTCAGTGCCTCTCCGACTTCTTAGAGCTGAGCCGTGTGCCCCAGCTGATCTGAAACGTTTCCTCCCATTGTCCTTGGATCACAGCCTGGCCTGGGGAACCAAGGCCCTTGGAGAGCTGAGTGATCCGGGCAGTTGTGAAGGGTGAGCTTTAGAGTCGATAGAGGCTGCAGGTGGGAGTGCCCTGCTCAAGGGGTTGTGATGAGGGGCAGTGAGGGTCATGGTGGCATTTAAAATGTGGTGGTGGTGGTGGTAGTGATGTTAATGGAGCTGGATGATGTGATGATAGTGAAGGTGATGATGGTGTTGATGAAGGAGGTGATGGTGGTGGTGAAGACCTGATGGTGTGAGCATATGGTGGCAACGTGATGATGTGACGGCTGGCCCTTGTAGAACCTTGGTGTTTTCCTGGACATCGTCAGTTCATTTCACCCTCATACCAACCCTGTGAAGTGTTTGCCATCTGGTATGCCTGTGTTTGGTCATGTCTGACTCTGCGACCCCATGAACTGTCGCCCACCAGCCTCCTCTGTCCATGGGATTCTCCAGGCAAGAACACTGGAGTGGCTTGCCATTTCCTCCTCCAGGGGATCTTCCCAACCCAGGGTGCGAACTCATGTCTCTTGCGTCTCCTGCATTGGCAGGCAGGTTTTTTTTTTTTTTACTACTGGTGCTACTGGGCAGCCCTGTGTGTGCTGTTATGATCCCCTCTAATGATGGTGCACAGAGAGGGACGTGAACTCGCCCAAGGCTGCACAGCTAGTGAGAGCCAAGGCTGGGAGCGAGGCACTGTGACTCCAGGGCCCGCTTTCAGCCCCTCTTCTATGTACCTGATTTTTCTGGCTCTGCAGATGGTCAGTGCTCTTTATGGATGTGCCCAGGGTTGTTCAGGTGACACATGACCATCCTGGTAAAGAGGGTGAGCCCTGGAGCAGACAGACCTGCCAGGCCTCTTTCTTGGTCCTGACCGTGGCTGGGTTGCTTCACTCCTCTGAGCCTTGGGGCCTGGGATGGGCATTGGGGATTCTAATGGTGCTTCCTGGAGGTACTCACAGGGTCTGATTTTATTGTGCACGGTTTCTGGACACGGTTAGCCCTCAGTGAAGGCAGGTGTGCTTGGGATGTTCCCGGGAGGCAGAGGGGGCATGGGTGGAGTTGCATCCAGGGGCCCGGGGCATCCTGAAAGGAGCAGGGAGGGTGGGTGAAGTGAGCTGAGTCTGGCACTGGCTTCGTGGGGGGCCTCCAGCTGAGGCAGGGCTCAGGGAGGAGAAACAGCCCTGAGAAGTGACGGGCATCTGGCTTCTCAGTGACGTCATGGGAAGCAGTTTCATGTTCCCTGGGGTGTGAACACTGAATTAGCGTAGGATCCAGCAATTCTGCTCCTGGGCTTATGTTGCTGCTGAGTTGTGCCTGTGTGCTCAGTCCTGTCTGGCTCTTTGAGGCCCCATGGACTGTAGCCTGCCAGGCTCCTCTGTCCATGGGATGTCCCAGGCAAGAATACTGGAGCCAGTTGCTATTTTCTGCTCCAGGGGATCTTCCTGACCCAGGATTGAACCCACATCTCCTGTGTCTCCTGCATTGGCAGGCGCATTCTGTACCACTGAGCCACCTGGGAAGGCCTGCTAGGTTTATACCTGCAAAGAATTGAAAATCGGTATTGAAATACATGTGTGTACATGAATATCCACAGCAGGACCGTCCACAATAGCCGAAAGGTGGAGACAACTCAGATGCCCACCGACGGGTGAACGCCAGATGGATACATAGGGTGTGCCGCATCTGTGCAACGGAGTATTGCTCACACATAACAGGAGTGAACAGAGAGGCGACATGCCACGGATGGCCTTGAAAACATGCTGCTCCTGAAGGAGACTGGACACCAGAGGCCACATACTGTGTGACTCCATTTATTCGGAAAGCCCGGAGCAGGCCAGTCCTTAGGGACAGAAGGCAGACTGGTGTCAGCGGGCGCTGTGGGGGCAGGGGAGTTGAGGAGATGAGGATTAATTGCTTGGTGTGTTTGGGGTTTTCCTATGGGGATGGGAATGTTGGGGAAGTAGCTGGAGGTAGTGGTTGCCCAACATTGTGAATGTGCTACGTGGCCCTGAATTATTCACTTTGAAATGGTTAGTTTGTGTTATGTGAATTTCACCTCAAGACATTTTTTGTTTGTTTGTTCGGTTTGGGTTTTTATTGAGATATAATTGACATGTACAATTATGTTCATTTTGGGTGTATTACACTGTGATTTGTTACACATGTATGTTGCAAAATGATGACTGTAATAAGTTTAGTTGTTTAGTTAATATCTATCCTTATCACATAGTTACGTTTTTCTCCCCTTGTACATATGTATTGCAAAATGATGACCCTAATAAGTTTAGTTAATGATTATCCCTATCAGTCAGTTCAGTTCATTCACTCAGTCATGTCTGACTCTTTGTGACCCCATGGACTGCAGCACACCAGGCTTCCCTGTCCACCACCAACTCCTGGAGTTTACCCAAACCCATGTCCATTGAGTTGGGGATGCCATCCAATGATCTCATCCTCTGTTGTCCCCTTCTCCTCTGCCTTCAATCTTTCCCAGCATCACGGTCTTTTCAAATGAGCCAGCTCTTCTCATCAGGTGGCCAAAGTATTGGAGTTTCATTTTCAACATCAGTCCTTCCAGTGAACACCCAAAACTGATCTCCTTTAGGATGGACTGGTTGGATCTCCTTGCAGTCTAAGGGACTCTCAAGTGTCTTCTCCAACACCACAGTTCAAAAGCATCAATTCTTTGGCGCTCAGCTTTCTTTACAGTCCAGCTCTTACATCCATACATGACTACTGGAAAAACCATAGCCTTGACTAGACGGACCTTTGCTGGCAAAGTAATGTCTCTGCTTTTTAATATGCTGTCTAGGTTGGTCATAACTTTTCTTCCAAGGAGTAAGCGTCTTTTAATTTCATGGCTGCAGTCACCATCTGCAGTGATTTTGGAGCCCAAAAACATAAAGTCAGCCACTGTTTCCACTGTTTCCCGTCTATTTGCCATGAAGTGATGGGACTGGATGCTATGATCTTAGTTTTCTGAATGTTGAGCTTTAAGCCAACTTTTTCAGTCTCCTCTTTCACTTTCATCAAGAGGCTCTTTAGTTCTTCACTTTCTGCCATAAGGGTGGTGTCATTTGCATATCTGAGGTTATTGATATTTCTCCCAGCAATCTTGATTCCAGCTTGTGCTTCATCCAGCCCAGCATTTCTCATGATGTACTCTGCATATAAGTTAAATAAGCAGGGTGAAAATATACCTCCTTGACATATTCCTTTTCCTATTTGGAAGCAGTCTGTTGTTCCATGTCCAGTTCTATCCCTAGACATAGTTACAATTTTTTCCCTTGTGATGAGAACTTACAAGATCCGCTCTCTTGGCAACTTTTAAATACAATTCAATATTGTTAACTATACATTGTTATGTATTGTTAATGTATATGCTGTACGTTACACCCCCAGGACTGACTTACCTTAAATCTGGAAATATGGTGTGTTTTGATCTCTTCCAGCTATTTCACCCGCTGCCGCATCCCTGGTAACCGCTAGTCTGTTCTCTGTATCTACGAGTTTGGGCTTTTAATATTTTTTCTGGAGTTATAATTAGCATACAGTATTACTGTATTCATTTCAGGTATAAAAACATCGTGATTCAATTATGAAATGATCACAGCAAGAACAGTTAGCCATCCATCCCCAAGCAAACTCATTATGGTTTTATTGACCGTATTCTTTATGTGTGCATTACATAAATCCCCATGACTGATTTATCTTGTAGCTGGAAGTTTGTACCTCTGATCTCCTCCGTCTATTTCGTCGTTTCCCCATCCCCTCCCCTCTGGCAACCACCTGTTTGTTCTCTGTATCTCTGAGTCTGTTTCCCTTTTGTCTTCTGGAATTCACGTGTCAAGAAAATCATATGGTATTTGCTTTTCTCTCTCTGACCTTTTTTCAATTTGCATAATACTCTCCAGGTCCATTCGTGGTGCCGCAAATGACAAGATTTCATTATTTTTATGGCTGAATAGTATTCCGCTGGATTTTATTCACACGCACACACCATCTTTTCTTTATTCACTCAGTTCATCTGCTTATGGACACAGGTTACTTCCATACATTGGCCATTGTAATCACAGTTGCAATGAGCACAGGGATCCTTACATCTTTTCAAGTTTGTGTTTTCATTTTCTTAGGGAACTTATTCAGATATGGAATTGCTGGATTGTACGGTAGTTTTATTTTTAGTTTTTTGAGGAAGCTGCATACTGTTCTCCATACTGGCTGTACCAATTTACATCCCCGCCAACAATGCACAAGGGCTTCTCTTCTCTACCTGCCAACCTTGTTGTGTCTTATCTTTTTGGTGATAACTATTCTCTGCTTCCTCTTCTATTTTTTGGAATAATTGGAGAGGTATAGGTATTAACTCTTTAAATATTTGGTTGAATTCACCTATGAAACCATCTGGATCTGAACTTCTGTGTGGGGGGAGTTTATTGATCACTGACTCAATTTTGTTACTAGTTATTGGTCTATTCAGATTTTCTGTTTCTTCATGATTCACTCTTGGAAGATTGTATGCTTCTCGGAATTTATCCATTTCCTCTAGGTTGTCTGATTTGTTGGTATAGTGTTCTCTTATGAGGGCTTCCCTAGTGGCTCAGTGGTAAAGAATCTGCCGGCAATGCAGGATTTGATCCCTGGGTCGGGAAGATCCCCTGGAGAAGAAAACGGCAACCCACTCCAGTATTCTTGCCTGGGAAATCCCATGGACAGAGGAACTTGGCAGGCTACAGTCCATGGGATGGTAAAAGAGTCAGACATGGCTTAGTGACTGAACACATTCTCTAATGATCCTTTGTATTCAGTAAATTTTTTTTTAAAGTGACATCAAGAAAACAGGGAAGGGACTTCCGTGGCGATCCAGTGGTTAGGACTGTGCACTTCACTGCAGGGAGCTCGGGTTCGATCCCTGGCTGGGAAACAAAGATCCCACGTGCCGCGTGGCGCGGCCTAAAAAAAAACAGGGAAGAGGCGATCGGGTCAGATCCACCCTGAGCACGAGGGTGTGGTCTTCGGCCAGTGGCGCCTCTCGAGTATTACTCTCTCCTGGGCGCTGCACCGGGGGCTGAGCACGTGCCGGTGACCACCCACCCACAGCTCCTGCCTCCTACCCTACAGTGGGGCGAGAGTCCTCAAACCAGGTAATTGCATGCTACCAGCTGTGTAAATTACGATTCTATTACCGGCATCCATAATTTCACGAAAAAACAAGTTCTTGTTTGCTGGGTATTGTAAATACACAGAACTCTTCTTCCCTGTCCCTGTAGGTGCTTCGTCGCTAAGTTGTGTCTGACCTTTTGCTACCCCGTGGACTGTAGCCTGCAGGGCTCCTCGGTCCATGGGATTTCCCAGGCAAGAATATTGCAGTGGGCTGCCATTCCCTTCTCCAGGGGGTCTTTCTGAACCAGGGATCGAACCCACGTCTCCTGCGTCTGCTGCATTGGCAGGCGGATTCTTTATCACTGAGCCACCTGGGATGCCCTAATAGACAGAAGAGACTACCTTTTTTTTTATTTTCAGATTGATGCAAGTTTAATTTGCTTTGGTAAATAAATGATTGGTTTCAGAGGAAAGGGCACGTTACTTTTGTTCTGGTTGTATTCAGCTGTTAGGGCAGGACAGCTGTGCTTGTCATCCGTGTGTTGCCTCCAGATGTGGCTTCTGGCTTGCCACCTCTCTTCCGTGTTTCTTCCTTGTGGGGTATTTTGCCGGCATCCCCCACTCTAGAATCAGGTTGGATGGGGAGCAATTGTGTGTGCGAAGGCGCCCATGTCATTGTCAGGGGTGGTGGGGGGTTGGCTGGGTCTGGAAGGTGCAACCTGATGGAGGGTTCCTGGGGTGCTGGGGTCTCAGGCTGCTCCATCACCACTCCATGAGCCGGTGTGATGTCGATGGGTCAGCAGTGACGATGGAAGGCTTACAGGAAGGGGAACGCAGTGGGGACCACCCCCCGTGATGGCTTCTCCACCCGCCCCTGCAGGCAGAAGGTCGTGGAGGGCAGTCTGACGCACCCCTTTGCCCTGACGCTCTCTGGAGACACTCTGTACTGGACAGACTGGCAGACCCGCTCCATCCACGCCTGTAACAAGAGGACTGGAGACAAGAGGAAGGAGATCCTTAGCGCTCTCTACTCGCCCATGGATATTCAAGTGCTCAGCCCGGAGCGACAGCCTTATTGTAAGTCAGGGGCCAGGCCGGGGCTGAGCGCGGGAGGCTGGTGTCTTCGCGTGGGGAGGGGGCAGGCTGGGAGAGGTCCCTCTGCAGAGCTGGCATGGGGGCTGCTTTGGGCAGGGCTGTCCTCAGGGATGGAAGAAGGATTCCCAAGGAAGGTTGCCCTGTTTTTCAAGGCCCAGTGGAGATTACATACTTACTCATGGAAAATCTGCTCCAGGTCTGAGTTCTCAGCCTGGGCTCCCCATGGGGTCGTGGAGGGGTCTCTGATGGTGAAAAGCCCCTGTGACAGGCAGCCAGCAGGGCCAGGGACTTGGGTTCACCCACTCCCTCAAGGACCACCACCTGCTCTTACGGGGACCTCCACCAGGTCCCATGGGGACCACAGAGAGTGTGGGTGGATTTTGGCCTTGATGCTGTTGAAGGTCCCAACTTTGAATTTAAGTAGAGTCCCAGGGGTGGGGCTCTCTGGACTTGTCTTCTGGGGAGAGCTCCGTGGTCCTTAAATGCAAGCTAGGTTCAATCCTTGGGTTGGGAAGATTCCCGTGGAGAAGAGACTGGCAATCCACTCCACCATTCTTGCCTGGAGAAAGTCGGACACAACTGAGCGACTAACACTTTCAGCACTTCGCGTTTCATGGGTTCCCCCCCCGAATCCTGTCCTGGGCAGAGTGAGATGCCAGGAGTGTCAGTTCAGTTGCATTGTGCCAGGGAGAGCAAAAAGTCTCGTCATCAGCATCGAGAGGCTCGGCTCTGTGTGGCCATCGAGCGCCTGTGCAGAGCCCATGAGGTCCAAGCATGTGACAGATAAGACAGGCCTCTGCTCTAGGAACCCCCAACCCAGGGCGGCACCACTGCCAGGCGGACAGGTCCTGGCATCCTGCCAGCGAGGGCTGGGGGTGGCCTCCACGGGGGAGGTGGCCATGGAGGGGCCCTGATGTAGACGGGGTTTCTCATTGTAGGAAATTGGGAGGAGGAGGGGCGGGGAGGATGCCCACCTCGGGCGAGGCGGGAGTGGGGGTCGAGGGTCAGTTCCGGAATGGTGTCCCCCGCCCCGTTTCCCGCAGACCACACGCGGTGTGAGGAGGACAACGGCGGCTGCTCCCATCTGTGCCTGCTGTCCCCGCGGGAGCCCTTCTACGCCTGCGCCTGCCCCACGGGCGTGCAGCTTCAGGACAACGGCCAGACGTGCAAGGCAGGTGAGCCGGGGAGGGGCGGCCGCCGGCCTGGGTGCCCACCATCTGCTTCCCTCGGGGAGGGGCTTACACGGTCTGGGCTCCGAGCCGCCGGGATTGGGTCAGATTTGGGCTCTGCTGCCCGACGGGCGCCCTGGGGTTCCCGTCTGTAAGAGGAGGTCGTGCCGGACGGGCTGAGACCCCGAGTGCCTAGCACCCTCCCTGCTTGTGTGATCACACCCTAAAAGCTGGCCGTTGTCAACTGTTAGGGTAAGGAGGGTGGTGTGCTGGGAACCGGGACGCAGGAGGCAGCGGCAGACACTTCGGCCTCTCCTCCCGCCTCTTCCGAGGGCTCCCAACTCTGCGGCACCACGGGCCCTGCCGAAAGCTCCTGTCTTTGCTCTTCTACTTTTTTCATAAGCGTTGCTGTGGAACTTATAATTCATTTTAAAAACATTTTATTTTTTATTATTATTTTTGTTTTGGCTACACTGTGTGGCAGTGTGGGATCTTGGCTCCCTGACCAAGGGTGGAAACCGTGCCCCCTGCTGTGGAAGCACAGACTCTTAACCCCTGGACCAGCAGGGAAATCCTATGATTCATTTTGACCCTTGCATCCCATTCTCTTGGAATCTTCCTGCCATAATCACCCACTTCCTTCCCACCCCCTGGAAACGTAGGTTGTGAACACATCCTTAACAGGAGTTATCTTCCGGATGCATGAAGTTTACCTGATTTCCCGCCCCCTGCACGAGTGATGTTCTTTGCTTTTGACATTTTTCCGCCTCTTTATTCTCCCCCTTACTTGTCGCTCGTTTGCTGCTTCAAGCACTCGTGCTGTGATTGTTGGTAATGAAGTTTCACCCGTCTTGGGGCGCTGCCTGGGGGCCTTTACTGCCAGGTGTGGGGTTCAGGGTGTGCTCTTCTGGAAATGATGTGTGTCCAGGATACAGCTTGTCCCTGGGGACGTCCAGGGCTCAGCACAGCCAGGCAGCACCAGGGTGAACTCGGGCCAGACCAGCGAGGGCGGTAGTGAGAGGCGACTGGAAGCAGCCACCCCTGGGCCAGCCCCACTTGAGGGAAAGAAAGGGAAGGTGAGGGCTTCCCTGGTGGGCTGGGGGCAGAAGGGAGGAGCAGTACTTCGTCCTGGATTTAAAACAAAAGTTCATGATGGCAAATCTGAAAAACGTGGCATCCGCTAGGTTCCACATACCCCCAGGTCGTTCCCACGCGCCTGCTGTGTGCTGGGGCTAAAGCAGGTAGCGAGCCAGGCAGGCCTGATTCCCCGCCGCTCACAGGGCACATGTGCCAGTTGGTCAGGTTGACAGGGAGCGGGCACACACATGAATAAAAGTTGTTAACAGATTTGGATCAGATTAATGCAAGACGCACGAAAGAGGCTGCGACAGAGTATAGTAAGTCCCCTAATCTGAATGAGTTCCCTTCTGGGAGTGCTGTAAGTGCACTTGGTTGGTAAGGCTAACAAAGTTAGCCAAGGGAACCCAACTAACACGATCGGGTATAGAGTACTGTGCTGTAATAGGCTTATAATACTTTTCATGCAAATAATACATAAGAAGCAAACAAACATGAAAATGGAAACATTTCTTACCTTAGGATAGTACCTTGGAAAGGACAGTAGAACAGTACAACAACAGAAAGGGCCAAAAGGGGCCGGCATCGAGTGAGCAGGCCAGAAGAGTTACTGACTGGGGGAGCAAGAGGAGGTGGGAGATGGCAGAGCCGCAGGGTGGTCAGCGACAAGAGACGGAGGGCGAGCTGCAGGGTCGGTCACCCCTGGCGTGGATGGCACAGGTTCTGATCCCCCGCCGGAACCAGATGCACGTTCGCATCTTTAAAGTTCGCAACTTGACGGCTTGTGTGTAGGGGGCTTACTGTAATGCACAGCGGCGGTGGGTCGGGGGGACTGACTGCCTGAAGTGGACGGCCAGAGAAGATCCACCCCAGGAGGCACCGTTTAAGCTGAGACTTGGGGATCAGCAGGGAGGAGGGAGATGGCCCAGAGAGAAGGAACAGCCTGTGTGGCTGCCCTGTGGCAGGAGCCAAGTTGGTGTCAGGACCGACCTCACAGGTGTCTGATCTGTGCAGGCACATGGAGCCCCACGTTCAGAAGAGCCCCATTTTGTGCTCTGTTGTCGACTTGAAAGGACCCTGCATTTTCACTCTGCAGTGGTCCCTGCGAATTATGGAGCCATTTCTGCTTTGTGTATTGCAGACACGAAAGGGAAATCTGGAAATGGTGCAGAGGTTTTGGTGTACCTTTCTCTGCTCTTTTGCCGTATGTGTCTATACATTTCGGTTGACAGTATTGCAGGAGTATTTGCAATTACATGAGATATGTCCCGGGTGGTTCAGTGGTAAAGAATCCGCCTGCCAGTGCAGGAGGCGCAGGAGATGTGGGTTTGATCCTTGGGTTAGGACGATCCCCTGGAGGAGGAAATGGCAACCCACTCCAGTATTGTTGCTGGGAAAATCCCATGGACAGAGGAGCCTGGTGGGGTACAGTGCGTGTGGTCACAGAGTCAGACGTGACTGGGTACGCACATGGCGCCTCAGGAGCGTGTGTCACTGCCTGAAGAATGTTCGTCAAGTGTGTGGACGTTCAAATCATCTTCCTCCTGTTGGGCAGTTCTGTTCTATTTCTGTTTTTGCAATTTCCGAGTCTCGCTGCTGTGAGAGGGCTGGCTTGGGGCCTGGCCCTGGAGGTAGAGTGATCTGGATGTGCTGTCTGTTACCTGCCATCGATGGGTGCTATCTGCCTGAGCCCTGTGTTGGATCGGCTGGTGATGTCTGCTCTGGGAGAGGGAGGGGGATACATAAATGGTTGCCATCTCCGCCCACTCCAAGTATGTAGAACCAGGCTGCATGTGGACATTTGGGGAAGGCTCAGTGATGGATGTGTCAACTTTAGAAAATACATGAGGACGATAGCCCGGAGATAGCATCACAGATAGCTGAGAAAGAGGTAGGTGAAAGAGGTCAGTATATTGTGGTCTTGGTGAAGAAGTACATGCAATCAAGCTCATATTTTTGCAGAAGGCTTCTGCTAGTCACAAGGAACAGACGTCACATCACATGAAGGGCTGTAGCGCTTTTCTAGATGTGAGGAGATACAAGAATTGGCTCATAAAATGGGCGTCTGAAGATGTCTAACCATCCGAAGGCCCGTCCTGCCAGCTTTTCCTGGAGCACAGATGCCTCCATTCCTACTCTCCACCCCGAGCTCCTTTCAGGACGTGTTGGAAGTCAGCAGCCGCAGCAGCATTCGATCTAATCTTGGTAGAGGTGGTGGCAAGTGCCCATGCTGCGTGCCAGTTTGTAGTCGACAGACACAACCCCAAGAAGGTAGTTCATGCAGCAGGGCCTTCCCCAGGGGGGCCTCGTGCAGCTGCTTCGGTTAGGGGGCCTTCCTGCGTCAAAGTTCCACCAGTGGGGTGTGGGCAGAAATGGGCCGTGAACCCTCATCGAAGCCCAGAGTCACGGCCCAGTGAAGTGGCACAGCCAGAGAAGCCTGGAGTTCCAGAAGGGACTTGACCAGGCCACCCTGGGGTGTAGCCCTGGGGCCCTGTTACTCTGTCCCTCCCTTCCTTGTCTGTGAGATGGGGAGTGGGGGCGGGTCGAGACCACCCCCTGCCAGGGAAGCTGTGGAGAACCCAGGGCGTCAACAGGAGTTGCAAATGCTGTGGACCCCCTGCACTTAGTGGGTCTACATAAACAGTAGCTATGCCCACCATTCACACCTTTGACACTGTGGCAGGCCCACACGGCTGGGTTTGCCTCCATTGTCCGAGGATCCTGCCACCCCCTGGGGGAGGCCCAGATTCCTTTCCAACCAGAACAAGTCGGGGCTGTAGGCTTCTTTCGGGTTTCCACCATCCCAGTAGCTGGGGCCTCTGAACTCTGAACTCTGAACTCTGGCCACTGCCTGGGGTCGAGTCTTTTGAGAGGATTGTGTACCCTCTGCAGGCATCACCCGCAGGGAGAGGGGTGGGAGGGCTTCCTGGAGGAGGCAGTACCTGGGGCTGGAAGCTCTGTGCTGGGAGCTGACACCGATACCCATGAGGGGAACTGGGGATTAGCAGCAAAGCCTGTCTTTCCTGTCGGAAGCAAGCCCTCGGGGGGGCGGGGTGTGCGGGGTATAGGGTGGGGTGGGGCTGGGGCTGACCCAGTTCCCAAAGAGCCCTGGGAGTCAGCCACTCCTGGTTTTGTCAGAACTGTCCCCTCCCCAGCTGTGAAGGACACTTTTTCAAATGACTCAGCTGGAGAATGCCAAGCTCGTGGAAGAAAAATGTTCTTGTTGTCATTCCGAGGGGCCCATGCTTGGGTGGGAGCGAGGCACAGGGCGGGGGTCTGCATAGAACATCGTCGCAATGAGGCTGCACTCACCTGCATTTGCTCCATATGCCCCGTCCAGGACCAGGGTGTCAGGTCAGAAGAGGGAACAGCTTAGACAAAAGCCGTGGATGGGAGTCTTGGTTTGCATGAGAATGGGATGCCCAGGGCCCGGTTTTCATAAGGCTGGTTCACAACCCACTTGCTTCCCACTGATGCAGGGTTCATTCCGGGGGGTCAAGGGCGGCTTATGTAGCTCCTGCCTTGGAGCTTGTTAGAAGCTGAAGCGATTTGGGGGCAGCCGGGGTGGGAAAGGGTAAACGGAATTTCCTAAATGTTTTCATTGAAGTCGAGAAGCAACCCAGAAGCTTCTTAGAGCATCTCAAGGGTTTGCCCCCAAGGTGGCTTTCTGGACATTCGAGGTGGTCCTCAAACACCTCCCTGTGTCCTTCACCCAGAGGAGCGCGAGCGTGAATGAGAAGGGGGTTCTGTCCCTGAGGGGGCCTCCTCGGCTGTCTGGGTGACAGATGCAGCGAGTCAGAGCCCGTCCTGTGAGCGAGGACCCAGCGGGGCTGAGGGTTTCAGATGTCACAAACAGTGACGCCTCCCCTGGCGGACAGGGGGCTTCGGGACTCGGGTCCCCCCACGCCCAGCCTCTGTTCTTTGCCACAGACAGAGTGTCATGTTAAAGGACGACGTTTGATGAAAAGGACCCCCCGCCTCCCGTCTCCTGAACACGGTGGCTGCCTTCCCTGCTCCTGCAGCCTCCCGAGCGGCCAGGGCTCCATGTCCCAGCGGACATAAATCATGTGTGGAATGCGGGTTTTGACTGCTGACGCCGTGCGGGGTATCAGCTGCAAACACTGCCTGGAGACAAGCTGGCAATGCGAGGGTAACATGAAGAAAGTGAGGCGCTGAAGCCTATTGAATGTCACTGGCGGGGCTCCGAGGATCTGGCGCAGGCGCCTTGCCGGCCGGAAGGCAGCAGTACCCATGGAGGGCTGCCAGGGTCTTACGAGGCTCGGGGTGTCCGGTAGGGAGGATGGAATTCCGGGAGCAGCTGAGGAGGCCCTGGGATCACTCAGGGATCTCCTCTTGGCTGAGGAATTGGTGAGGTCCAGGGTCCCACGGGGGTCAAGAGCCAAAGCCATGTGGTGAGGGCTCTGGAGGAAGCCCTGGGCTAGGGGGATGGCCTCTGGGACAGAGGGAAATGTTCACAGACTGTGCCTGGGCGGCTTCCGTCCAGGATACGGTGTGTCAAAGGCAACATTCGCGACATGTAACACAGTTCTGGTCTTCAGTTGAGAGCCTGCTGAAGACTTTGGGTAGCGAGGAAATACTCTCTTGGGCATACCCAGGATTTAGAGTGATTTTCTTGGTGGCTCAGATGGTAAAGAATCTGCCTGCATTGCAGGAGACTTAGGTTCGATTCCTGGGTTGGGAAGATCCTCTGGAGCAGGAAATGGCAACCTGGGACTCCAGTATTCTTGCCTAGAGAATTCCATGGACAGAGGAGCCTGGTGGGCTACAGTCCATGGGATCACAAAGAGTCAGACACGACTGAGCGGCTAACACTTCCACTTTTCAATCATGTGATGGCTTTCTGTGTGCAGCCTTCCTTTTATGAAACCTTAACTCATGTGCTGGCTGTGTGATCTTGGGAAATTGGCTCAGCCTCTCTGTGCTTCCATTTCCTCAGCAGTAAAAAGGGATGATCAGCTTCCCTGGTGGCTCAGACAGGAAAGAATCTGCCCATAATGTGGGAGACCTGGGTTTGATCCCTGGATTGCCAAGATCCCCTGGAGGAGGGCGTGGCAACCCACTCCAGTATTTTGCCTGGAGAATCCCCATGGACAGAGGAGCCTGGCGGGCTATTGTCCATGGGGTCACAAAGAGCTGGACACAACTAAGCGAGGAGTAAGCAGGTAGTACCTGATTCATGGGGTTGTTGAGAGGAAGGCCTGGCTGCCTAACAAATATGAGCTGTGCTTGAACTTGAACTTGAACTTGGAGCCAGGCAGGCATGATGGCAGGAGAGCAGTTCTTCCCTGGACATTTGGAATCAGGAATAGATGTGGATGCCAACTGGTACCCAGAGGAGCTGGGAGGGGGGCCCAGTGTTTGGGGAGCCCTGTTCGCCTGGCCAATGGGGAAGCCAGGCATGTGGCTCTCCTTTCTGGGGATGAAGGCCAGTGTTGAGCTAGAAGGATTCTGGATTGGGGCGGGGGCCTGGCTGTGTTGGAATTACCATCACCCACGTGACATCCAGGTTCCTGGCCCCAGCAAACCTCCATGACAAGGGACTAGGTGTGGGCGGCGGAGGGCTGCCTCTGCCCTGGATGTGTGCCCAAGGCAGCTGCCAGGTAGCGGGTCGGGAACTACCTGCACGGCCAGAAACTTCTCAGGATGGGAAGCCAGGGTCTCGTGCGTGACTTGCGGATTCCTGGCGCTCTCACCCCGGGTGCCTGACCTTTTATGCTTGTGTGTGTGTGTGCTAGTCACTCCGTCGTGTCCATCTCTTTGCAACCTCGAGTCCATGGGAATCTCCAGGCACGAATACTGGAGTGGGTTGCCATTTCCTCTTGAGGGGATCTTTCCGATCCAGGGATTGAACCCAGGTCTCCTGCATTGCAGGTGGATTCTTTACCAGCTGAAGCATCAGAGAAGGCCATGGAGTTGAATTTGAAGACATTTGTGTGACGTGCATGAATCCTGTTTTTTTCCTGATTTTGAGCCAGGGAGAGCCGGCCCTGTGCAGGGGTCAGTGCCTTCCCCAGGGGCAAAGCTGAGATGGGATGACGCTTGGACCCGGGAGCCTGCGACATCCTGAGGCGGGTCCGGGGGTCCCCCGGGAAGTGGAGGGTGGAGTGGGGAGGCTGGTTCACTTGCTGCTGAATGTCCACAGAGCGGGGAGCCCGTCCGCGCCCTGAGCTGCAGCCCCCTCGCTGGTGACGTGGGGAGATCGGAGGACGCCCCTCAGCAGGGCTGGAGCGGGTGTCAGGAGAGAGGCAGAGCCTGCCGGGCAGGGGCACACAGACAGGACAGGAGCCCTGGGATTCCCTGCCTGTGGGCCGAGGGGTGTCTCTTTTCCCACAGCCCCCTGGGCGGGGATGTGACACCCACTGGCTTCAGGGGCCTGTGTTTCTGGAGACCCAGGGAGGCACCGGTGGGTTCTGAGACTGGAGTGGTTGTCCCAGCAAGTGGCCCTCCTCTGCCTTGGCCCTGCTGCGGGCTGAATGAAGCCTGGGGGGAACCGAGTGACTCTGGTCCCCGAGGCGGGGAGCCCGCCCTGGGCCAGGAGCCCGGCCCGGGCCAGACCGCGAGCCCGCGTGCCCTCCAGCACCAGCCTCCCCGCCCCCTCCCTGGCAGCCACGCCGACGGAGGTGCCCGGCTGGCTTTGGTTTTCCCCATGTTTTTCCAATTATGTGGAATGGGCTAAAAACAGCAGTAGCGGGGCCTTATTTGGGAGTTACCACCACCGACCCAGGGCGCTCGCTCTTGCCACTGCTCCCAGCCGCTCGGGGGCCCGCCCCTCGGGGGACCTGCCCTGTTCTTCTGACTTCTGTCCCTGGGTCTTCCTCATGCCCGTGGGGCACGCCCCTCCTCGGGGCCTGAGTGACCTGGGCAGGTGATCTGTGGGCCCGTGTCTGGGGCATGTGGCTCTGCTACCCGGGGGTGGCCAGGAGGTACTGGGGTGTCATTCTCCATACCCCCAGCCCAGGCCTTTCCTGCTGATTGACGGCCCGCCTGCCGCACCTCGCCAGGAAGGAGTTTTAACAGATGTTCATGGGGACAGGAGACGAAAGGGCTGCGGAGATGTGGCCAGGCGGGGGCAGCCAGGGGGACAGAGGCGCCCACTGTCGGGTCTGATGGGCGGGCTGACAACTGGGCCCCTCGCGTCCGTCCGTCTGTCCGGGAGGATTAGCCGAGGCTCAGGCCTGAGGGATAAGGGGTGCGTTTGTTCCCAGTCTGGCTGTCTTGTCACTTATCGGGGAAGTAGGTCGAAGGGAAAAGAAAGGAGGCCCTTGTGGCCCAGGCTGCCGCCACCCGGGCAGTGATTGGCGTCGACTCTGCAAACAGAAGGCAGCTGCTGTTCTCAGCCACGGACCGTGAATTTTTAATAGCAAGAAAATCAGATTGCACCGTCCCAGGAAATGGTGTCACAAGCCCAAGCGCTGACTTTTTTTTTTTTTTTTAAGAAATTGAGGCATTTAATATAACTTGCAGACACACAGGTTCTAAGTGTAGATTTTGATTAGCTCTGACAGTTGTATACATCTACATAACCACCACCCCACACCAGATACAGAAGACTTCCACCACCCGGAAAGTTCCCTGGTGCCCTTGGCAGCCTCCCGCCATAAACCAAGCCCCCCACCCCCCATCCCCCCCACCGAGGCGGCCGCTGTCCTGACTTCCATCACCACGGATTAGTTTTGCCTGTTCCGGAACGTCATAGAAATGGAACCACACACCATGTGTTCTTTTGTGTCTGAGTCTGAAGACTAACTTTTAAAACTAATAAAAGAGGAGAGGGGAGCCTGCCATATTCTCTGAAAGAAAAAAGTGTCGTCGTGGGTCTGGGGCCTTGGACAGGCGGGTGTCCTGGGTGTGGTCAGGCGTGCGGATCCCCGTGTCCACCGGCCGCAGTGAGACTGCAGTCACTCGCCGCGTAGCCCCCTCCCTCCCAGTCTGTCCAATATGCCCCTTGCTTCTGCAGTCGTGCCCAGCTCCAGCCTGGCCCTGGATGGACCCCGGGGGCTGAGACGGGTCCCCTCAGGGACACATTCTGTGCTCTCAAGGTCCGGGCCCTGGTGGACGGACGCCCCAGCGCCCAGCACCTCCTGGGGGCTGGGAGTGACACTGTATGAGGCAGGGTCTCTGGCCGGCCTGCGTTGTCCACACGCACTGTCAGAGGCACAGGAGGGGCAGAGACGAGACCTGAGCCCAGCCCTCCCCTGCCCCGCCTAGGCCCTGGGGACGTCTGCCTGCATGCACCAGAGTCCTCTAGGGACGCCTCTGGTCTGCCTGGGCTCAGAGCAACCCCCGTGTGGGCTTGCTAAAGAATGGAGCCACCTGCCTGAAGAGGTGGGACGGAGCCTTCCTCATGCCAGTCCCGGGCTCTTTGCCAGACCCCCACCCCACATTCCTGCCTTTCAGGGAGCCTGGCTGCCCACTTCGCATTTGCCCATCCAACCACACTCTGTTGGAACATGTCTCTCTTCCCAGCCTCGCCTGGGGGCCTTATCCACACCTGAGTCCTACCCGTGAGGAATGGGCCAGCTTGCCTGCTCAGGGCCACTCAGGAGGGAAATGGGGCTGGGGGGTGAGGTCGGGTGTGACCCCCAGGGGGTGCTGCCTGTGGAGGGCCAGGTGAGGGGCCTGGGGACGGGACCAGAGGCAACTGGCTGCAGGGGGGGTGGTCACAGGGCTGGCACTGACCTGGCCGCTGTCCAGTGACCCCAGGCCTCAGGACGGGGGTCACCCCCGTCCCAGAGCCGTGCACTCAGGCCCAGCCCCAGGCGAGGGGGCCTACCCGGCCCGTGGTTCCCAGGGGCCGTAGCTTCCCTGCAGCCTGGCCGACAGGCCCGAGGTGGGCCGTGCGGGGGGACAGCTGCTCAGGCCTCAGGTTTCCAGCAGAGCCAGCGTCCGGCCTGGCCACTTCCTCTGTGCCTTGTGACCCTGTGGTCGCTCGGCGCGGTTTCCTGGGCTGGGGTGCCGGCCTGTGGTCTCAGTGTTTGTCCAACCGCTTACCCCAGGGGGGCAGTGGAGAAAATCAATTGCTAAAAAACAAAAACAAGCCGGCTGCCTGCCTGCTGTGAAGCTGTTTATGGCTTTAGAAGCTGCAGCGTGGACCATGGCCTACGCTGGGCCTGGCTCTGCCCGTGTGGCTCTGGGCCCGGGTCACGGTCAAGGCTGGCTCTGCCTCCCGTGGGGGCAGTGAGGGGAGATGGACACGGGAGACCCGAGAGCCAGGACGGGGGC
Source organism: Bos taurus (assembly GCF_002263795.3). Taxonomy (NCBI): domain Eukaryota; kingdom Metazoa; phylum Chordata; class Mammalia; order Artiodactyla; family Bovidae; genus Bos; species Bos taurus. Next base: position 45,867,452 of record NC_037356.1, read on the forward strand.
TGAGGACGCGTCAGGCAGGCGGAGAGGTATCTCTGGCAGGAGGAGCCTTCGGGGGTGGTGCGGCCTTGGGGGAGCCTTGAGATGTGAACCTCGTCCTTCCTGTGGGGGGCTGTGACCTTGGAGTGCAGGTGGTTCAGCAGGGGATAGGGTGCTGTCCACCCTGCCTGCTGGGTTGGGGGACGGGGAACTCACAGGCCCCACCCCTTCCGTGTGTGGTCAGTCCAGGCCCTGGGATGCGCTCTTGTTTTGCTCATTGTGAAAAGTCCGTTTTCTGAGTTGAGGTGTGGAAGGGGTTAACCCTGAGGCCCTTTCAGGTGGCACCCACCCTGGGTGACCGCCACCAGCAGTGTCCTCCTCGTCTGCCATGGCTGTGGACGCTTCTTCCCCATCCCTTCCTTCTCCTGTTCTTCAGCTCAAACAGCTCAGAACCTGGAATCCGAATATGTCCCCCCGCAACCCCCCTACCCCCGTGGCAATTTAGTGGAGAGCTAGGGCACTCCCTGCCAGGTCACCCTTGAGAAAGCCGTCGTGGGTCCCCGGAATAAAGACCATCGCCCCACCTAGTCTGTGAGATCCCCTCGGGAGGAACTTGTGCATCATTTTTTAAAGCCTTTGTTTTTCTTGTTTTGAAGTGACATTTGTGTTTGCTGTAGGAAGGAAAACATAAAAAATAACTGGAGAAAATAAAAAACTCTCATAATTTTTCCACCGAGAGTGTTCTTGCCTGGAGAATCCCAGGGATGAGGGAGCCTAGTGGGCTGCCGTCTATGGGGTTGCACAGAGTCAGACACGACTGAAGCAACTTAGCAGCAGCAGCAGCAGAGATAGCTGCTGTTAATATTTTGAAGTGTATTTCTTGTCCTTTTATTTATTTATTTTTTTGGCTGTCGCATGTGGGATCTCCGTTTCTTGACCAGTGATCAAATCCGTGCTGCCTACAATGGAAGCGAGGCGTCTTAACCACTGGAGCACCAGGGCAGAGGGAGCACCCTGTCCTTTCTCCTGTGCCCGCATTCACATCTTGTGTGATTTGTTCGGGTCGTGTGTGTAGTAGCATCACGCTGACTTTCCCACCTACCGCCTCCCCAGCCTGTCCTGGCCCCGCCTTCTCCAGAGGGTGCCGCTGGGGCTTGTGTAATGACTGACCTGGACTCCAGCCCGTTCATGTATGTAATGCTTTCCTGGTGGCCCAGAGGGTAAAGCATCTGCCTGCAACGCTTGGGACCTGGGTTCGATCCCTGGCTCGGGAAGATCCCCTGGAGAAGGAAAAGGCAACCCACTGTGGTACTCTTGCCTGGAGAATCCCATGGACAGAGATGCCTGGTGGGCTACCGTCCACGGGGTCGAAGAGAGTCGGACACGACTGAGCAACTTCGCTTTCACTTTTTTTCCTTTAGTGAGATCTCTAGGTTCTTTACAGGTTCTTCCTTTCGGGTTTGGGTTTTGCTGTTTTCACAAAGCCTTGGGGACCCTCTGTGATGGAGAACCCGTGTCCATTTCTAGCTGCTGCTTTGGGCTGGCTTCTCGGAGGGGAAGTTGCCTGGTCAGAGGGTCCCTAAGCCACACTGCCATCCAGGAAGTGTGCCCGGGACAGTCCCCTGGGAGGTGGGGACATACTGACCCCGCTGGCAGCAACAGGACTCTCACTTCTACCTGCAAGAATCCTCCTGCAATGCAGGCGACCCGGCTTCTATCGCTGGGTCAGGAAAATCCCCGGGAGAATTCCACGGACAGAGGAGCCCAGTGGGCTACAGTCCGTGAGTTCACAGAGTCAGACACAATTGAGCGACTAACGCTTGGGCGTCCCTGGTGGCTCAAATGGTCAAGTTACCAAGAAGTTACCCGTTTCTCATGTTTATTGATTGTGTTTTTTGTCTTCTGTTAGTCTGTGTTTATGGTCTTTGCCCGTTTATTGTTGGGGTCTGGGTAGTTTTCTTATTGATTTATATGCCTTTTAACTTTCTTTAAAATACTTAACGGACTTTAAGTGGAGTGGAGAGCACTCGGAGTCGCTCTGTGTCCGCCTCCGTCCTGACGTGGTTTGCCGTGTCATCAGACTATGGTTCTGATACTCTAAAAGTCACGCGTATTGTCCCACGCAAGGACTAGCAAACCCCCAGCCCCACCCGTGGGCCAGGCGGCTCACGGCCTGTTTGGGGGCAGCTGTGGGCTAAGTTCGGTCTTTACACGGTTGAACGAAGATCACGAGAGGAGTGTTTGGTGACGTGGGAAAGCGGTAGGACCTTCAGGGTTTGGCGCCCACGTAGGACGCTTTGCTTGCACACCTTTGCTGACGCGTCAACTGTGGCAGCTTCTACACGGTGGTGCAGCCGAGGGGCCATGAGAGGCGGCTGTGGCCTTGCCGAGCCCGGAGCGTTTGCCGCCTGCCCCTGGGTGGAAGGCACACAGAGCCCTGTGGCGACTGGAAGGCGGGCCGGAGGGTGCGAAGATGATGCTGGTCACAAGGGCTTCCTTTGGCCTCTTTCCCGGGGGGCTCTGTGTGTCTCCTGGCCGGGCTGTGCTGCCCCCATGGCCTGTCCTTTCCATGAGGCTTCTTTGCAGACAGGGGTGGGCACAGAGCTGCCCCAACATCCAGTGTGCAGAAGGTATTCAGGGTAGAGTCGTGGTCTGCTGGGCCACCCTCGGCGGGTACCCAGCCTCCAAGCTCAGATCAGACCCCACGGAAAGGGGGCGGTGGAGGGTTGCCCCACACCTGCCTGCGGGGCTGCAGAGCGGCCTCCGCAGCACCCCTGTGTCTGGAGTTCCTGCCCTTGAACCCGTCCTTCTATGGAAAATGTCCCCCTGCCCCATGCTCCCCAACTGTTGGGAACAGAATCATAGCCCCCCCAAAAGACAACAGTGAAGCCCCCAGCCTTGGAGCCTGTGAATATGACCTGATTAGGAAATAGTCTCTGCAGCGGGAACCAAGACAAGGTTGTGCTGTGTTTGGATCGGCCCGACACCCAGGGACCAGTCATCTTCTCAGAGGGAGGCTTAGGCACAGACCCCGGGGGAGGAGGGCGTGTTAAGACGGAGGCAAGCAGCCACAGACCAGGGGCCTGTCTGGGATTGCTGGCAACGACCAGAAGCTGGAAGAGGCTGAGAACGGTTCTTCCCAGAGTCTTTCGTGGGAGCTTGGCCCTGCCAGCACCTTGATTTTTAATATTTAATTTATTTATGTATTAATGTTTATTTTATTGATGGATTGATATTTATTTTATTTATTTTACTGATTTGGCTGTGCCGGGTCTTAGTTGCGGCATGTGAGATCTAGCTCCCCTGGGATCAAACCTGGGCCCCCTGCATTGGGAGTGCAGAGTGTTGTTAGCCACTGGGCCACCAGGGAAGTCCTCAGCACCTTGACTTTTGACTTCAGCCTCTGGGACTGTCAGAGAAGCAGTCTCTGCTGATAAGAGCTGCCCAGTTTGTGGGGGGTGTGACTGCACCGCTCGTCTGTGGGGACGGTAGCCCTGTTTGGATGCTATGTTGTCAGGGAGGAGGGCTTGAACTGGACGTGTCCCTGGCATCAGGCTCTCCCTCCAGTCTGCTTTTCCATTTTGAGGCGAACACTCTGTCGGGAGTGCCTGACCCCAGGGTAGGGGTGCGCCCCTCTTTCCTGCGTGGGTGGGTGCAGGGGGGAGGGGAGCGGTCAGAAGCCAGCCCGAGGAGGCTCCAGGGACCGCTGCCCAGCCAGCAAGGGAAGCTTTCACTTTCTTCGGCAGTGCCGCGGGGCAGGCTATTTGTTTAAACAACCCCAAAGAAAACCATTTGGCCAAACTGTTAAGTTTCTAAACAGTTTACTTCCCTGGTGTTTAAACAAAGCCCTCCCCAGGCCTTGTGTCTGGTCCTGGGGGAGAGGGTTGGCCTCTCTTCCTGCTGGGCCAGCCCAGCGCCCTGCGCCCACTCCAAGGCCAGCTGCTACTTGTACCTCCTGCAAACAACCCTGGAGGTCGCCCCGGTGAGCGTCTGCCAACCAAGGGGTCCAGGCCCGCTTTGTGGTCTTCTCTCTGCAGCTGCCCCGCCGACCTGGCCCGGGACACCATGCCCCACGTCTCCGTGTTGGGCTTTGCCTGCTCAGACCTTCAGGCTGACCGTGGCCAGACCCTGGCTCTCTCCTAGGGGTCCTGGTCTCTGCGTTTTTTTTTTTTTGCAAAGCTCAACTAAAAACCTCAAAGGCTCCGTGACCCAAGGGGTGTCAGAGGACCCCCAAACCTGGTTTGGAGTGAGTCAACACCTGGGATTTATCCCAGCGTTTAATTACTGCCTCAGCCACAGAGACTTGATTCTAAGAAACACTGATGATGGAGCTCCCTGATGGTGGGGTGTGCTCGAGGCTTTGTATTGACTGGTTAAGGGCTGGGTCTGGGCACACTTCGCCCCTGGTGGCTCCGCACCCATCAGGGACAGGCTACTAGAATCTGTTGCATCCGTGGTCACAGCCCCATGGATCCCAGAGGCTCCTGCTGGACCCCAGACCCCTAGTCTCAGCTGGCCCCCTTCGCAGGTGCCCATGACCCCTGCTTTCCTCCCTGCGCTGGTTCATTAATGGTCTTGCTCACTGAAGGTCTGTGTCCTGCAAATGCAGGAGCACCCTGTGGGCAATTTCCATATCTTTTCTGTCCACTCCCAACCCCAGCACCTGGTTCGGGGCCTGGCCTGAAGCTGCTGCCCACAAAGCCACTGGTGGGGCGACCAGACCTGCTGGGCCAGTGCACTGACCTTGGGCCTCCTGCATGTGCCAGCTCCGGGGATTGACATGTTCATGGTACCTTCTTTTTCCCACTTGCTGCTGTGTGTCCTTGGGTGAGGAGCTTAACCTCTGTGTGTCGGGGTTCCTCTGCAGTAAAACGAAGCGTGAACCCATCTCAGAGGTTGGTGTGAGAATGGTGCTATCTCGGATAACTGTGTCTGTAGAATCATGGGAACAGGGATGGGTGAAACAGGCTCAAAATAAGTTTGGGAACCGAGTGTTTGGTTCCCTAAGGAACCAGCATTTTCTGGGCGCTCTCACCAGCTCCTGTGGGGGCAGATTAAGGCAGAACCTGCCATAGAGTTTGGTTTATGGTTCTTGATGTCAGGGCTAGATGGGGATTCCCATCAGGTCAGGCTGATTCTTCACTGCAAATGAGGAAACCAAGGCCCAGAGAGGGCTAGGGACCTGCCCCACATCACACAGCAGGAGCGGGTTCAGGAAGTATCTGCCCTGAATCCTCCCTGCTTGTCCTGGGATATTGGCGCCTGCTCTAGGCAGGGCCTTGTGTTGGGGGGCTGCAGAGAGCAGAGTGGGGTACGGGCCAGCATCCCTGTGAGGCAGTAGGCGGGGTGGTGCCTGTGTGTGTGGTCCCTCTGACCACTTGGAGGGGAGGCAGGAATGGCTTCCTGGAGGAGGAGGCAGTCCGTGACCTGGCCCTTGAAAAGCAGCCCTGATGTTACTAGAACATTTTGGGAATGGAGCGCAGCAGAGCTCCCCTCCTCTCTGTCCACCATACCCCAAGCCAGAGCTTGCATCAGCACCTCTAGCTAAATCTGAGTTCGGGAGAGGTTTCCAATGAAGCCGGGTGCCTGGGCACCTTCTCCAGCACTCCCTGCACCTCCCGTTTTCCCCCATCTGCCTCAGTTTCCCCAACCCTCAGTTCGTGAAGCCATTGCTGTCCGTGAGCACCCTCTAGTGGGGGAATCGGGTTACGAACACGGGGCCTTGGATCAAGTTCATGCCCGCACTGGAAATGCACGGTGGGGTGACCCCAGAATCACTCCGCAAAACAGCGGGTTCTTAGGGCTCCACCCTGAGGCAAGAAGCTGATCGGCTGTTTGAGGCCTGTGGCTGGACCAGGCGTGAGGATACGGCGCAGTCTGGTGCAGACCCCGGTCCTGGGGGCCTCGGCACGAGGGGTGCCGGGGTGGTCCCCACCGTGTCCGCATCCCTCCCTGCTGTGACTTCAGGCGGGTCCTTGCCCGTTCTGTGCCTTTCGTCAGACCAGGCAGGAGGCCCCCTGAGTGCCAGAGGTGGCCTCTGAGCATAATCTTTTTGCTTTTCTGGATCCTCGAGACCAGAAAGGGCCAGAGTGAGTGAACGGGTGGTGGTGGGGGAGGGCCACATCCTGGCCCCAGCAGCCTCTGGGGGTGTCCGGGTCAGGGCTGGCCAGCACCCCTGGAGCCCTACACATGAGGCTCTGTGTAGTAGCACGCGAGGCTACCTCGGCCGGAAGTTCTGATGACTCCTTGGGAGGATCCAGGACGTGTTTTGTTCAGGGCAGCTTCTGCTCAGAGACCGAGACTGTCTTTGCCAATGACTTATCTAACACAGGTTCACCGTGGGGAGCTATGATTTATGCTATTAATAGTTCACAAGCCAGTACCGTAAGGAATACTGTCTCTTATTAAGTCAGTAAAGAAATAACATTGTTGTTTCGTCACCAAGTCGTAGCTGACTCTTTGTGACCCTATGGACTGCAGCACTCCAGGCTCCCCTGTCCTTCAGTGTCTCTTGGAGTTCGGTTGGTGATGCCATCCAGCCATCTCATCTTCTGCTGCCCCATCTCATTTTGCCTTCAATCTTTTCCAGCATCAGGGTCTTTTCCAATGAGTCGACTTTTCCCATCAGGTGGCCAAAGTATTGGAGCTTCAGCTTCAGCTCAGTCCTTGCAGTGAATGTTCAGGGTTGATTTCCTTTAGGATTGACTAATTTGTTGTCCTTGCAGTCCAAGGGATGCTCAAGAATCTTCCCCAGCACCACAGTTCGAAAGCATCCAGTCTTCGGTGCTCAGCCTTCTTTATGGTCCAGCTCTCACATCCATGTACTCAAAACCAGTTACATTATTGTTCCAGGCAAAAGTTAAAGTGCGCCTTTCGACGAATTGGTTCTCTGTAGAGTCAGTCCATCCAGTTAAAAGCTGCATGTCGGCTGCTGGCTCAGGTCCCTTGCTAGTGGGTGACAGCGCCTGTTGGGTGGGCAAGGTGGGCTGCTGTCAAGGGCATCACTCAGGGGCCCTTACGTGGCTCTCCCACTGTCTGTGGAGGGGCCTTTTCAGGGCAGGAACAGTGTTTGCTCCCTTCCTGAGATGGCCTCATGCTTTCACAGCACTGCTGACCGGGAGTGGCCTGGCCGTGGCTGGAGCTCTCAAGATCTTTGGAGAGCCGTGTAGGTCAGCCAAGAGTCTCCTTGCCCAGCACTCACAGACTTTCAGTGTTTAGAGTCTAAATGTCCTTTGAGTCATTGTCCCTATCAAGAAGCCTCCCAGCAGAGCCTGGAGTCCGTCACCAGCTGAACTTATCAGCCATGAAAGGTATCAATGACGTCACCCTGGCTGGGCTTCCTCCATGTAAACAGATTCACCTTTAGATCACAACAGCGTCACTTAAGTCATAAACAAGCCGATTGGAAATCACAGCAAATCAATAACATAGCAAACCACAATACGGCCGGGGTGACAGAGGGGAAGGAGGGGCGCCTGCCACCCAGGCGCTTACCCGTGTTGGTGAGATGGCCACCTGGGAAGGATGGACTCGTGATGATGTGCGTGGGCACAGGACTTGAAGCCGCCTTGCTGGGTGGGTATAGGGAGGCAGGGTGGGCTTCAGGGAAGAGGTGGCATGTGAGTCCAGTGGGAGCTTTGAGGAGTATGGTGAGCAAGCAGGGCCTGGAGCCCAGAGCCTGGGCAGGACTGGTAACTGGGGCTGTTTGTGGCCAGGAGAGGGGCTTGCAGGGGAGAAGGCGGGCTGAGCATGAAGCAGCTCTCACAGTGGCTGAAGTCAGATGGCTGTGTGGCTCTCGACTGGCTGCTTAGCCTTTCTGTGTCTCTGTTGTCTTGTCTGTAAGACGGTGATAGAAGTGGTCCCAGATGAACTAGGGATCATGTAGGAAGATCCTGTGAATATCCCCTAACCTTACCTGCCCCGGGAAGGAAGCCCCGGGGACCTGGCTGAGCCCCTCCCCAGCCGCAACCCCCACCCCCACCCCCACCCCCTCCCCCTCCCTGCAGGCCCGCTGAGCCGCCCACCTCTGACCCCGCTGCTCGTGTGTGTTGGTCACAGGGGCAGAGGAGGTGCTGCTGCTGGCCCGGCGGACGGACCTGCGGAGGATCTCGCTGGACACGCCGGACTTCACGGACATCGTGCTGCAGGTGGACGACATCCGGCACGCCATCGCCATTGACTACGACCCGCTGGAGGGCTACGTCTACTGGACGGACGACGAGGTGCGGGCCATCCGCAGGGCATACCTGGACGGGTCGGGGGCACAGACGCTGGTCAACACCGAGATCAACGACCCTGACGGCATCGCGGTCGACTGGGTGGCCCGCAACCTCTATTGGACTGACACCGGCACCGACCGCATCGAGGTGACGCGCCTCAATGGCACCTCCCGCAAGATCCTGGTGTCCGAGGACCTGGACGAGCCCCGTGCCATCGTGCTGCACCCCGTGATGGGGTAAGGCTGGGAGCTGGGCCGAGGGGGGCTGGGGGTCCCGGAGCTTTCTCCTCTTCAGGAAGAAGCAGATGTCTGGTTTAGGAGAGCTTGCCTTTCTAATGAGCTCCCAGGTGATGGGCTGATCTGGGAACCAGACTGAGAAGCTCCAACACAGAGCTTGGTTAGGTTTATAGAAAACCCTAGAGACCTTGGGTAAGGCATTTCCCACCCTGGGCTTCAGTCTCCTCACCTGCGAAATAGCACTGTCCACCGTGAAATTTCTGGGCCAGCAGTGGTGGCGAGAGTGACGGCCGCTGCAGCCCTTACTCCACATGTGCCGAGTCTCTTCTGCGCACGTTCCATGCTGCAGGCACCTTTCCCTCTTGCCCTCACCTGCCGGGGTAGGTCCGTTGGAAGATGCTGAAGCCCAGAGAGGTTAAGTGACTTGCCCAAGGTCACACAGCTGGGAGGCAGGACTTGGACCTGGCAGTCTGGTTCCAACTTTCCCTTGTAGGATTCTGTGAATCTTGTCCATCAGGGTAGGAGCCTTTCTAAGACACCGCCCCGCCCCAGCAGTTCAGAGGGTAGCAGCTGAGCACCTTCCTGCAGCTTCATGACCAAGAACGTAAAACTGGCAGACCCTAAGTGGGGGGCGGGGAGCCCTGAGAGCTCTTGAGGGCTGGGGTTGGGGCTGCAGGGAAGCCCCTGGCCCTCGGTGTGGGATGGGCCCCCCTCAGTGGGCCCGAGTCCTGGGCATGGCCTGGAGGAGCTGGGAGGGCGGCGCTGGGAGACAGCCCCGGGGTGATCGCTGCGGGGGTGGTAACTGAGCTGCGCGGGCCGTAAGCGTGGTAACCGGAGCGCCCAGGGGTCTCTGGGTGCTCTTCCTTTTTCCCCTGGGGCTGAGGCTCCAAGTGACCTGACCCTGCAGGAGGCCTGGTGGCTGGCAGGCTTGCAGTCCATCTGCCCGGGGAGCCTGCGCTCTCAGCCCTGCTCCGTGTGGAGCTGCCTCTGTCTCTAGAAGCCCAGGGGCGTGGTCCTCGGGGTGGGTCACAGGGCTGTGGCTGGACAGGCCCGGGCCTTGAGCCTCGAGCACCGTGGAGCCCAGGGTGGGGCGGTCCGGCAGACAGACGCAGCTCCGTATCGTCTGCCGGGGAGCAAGACCATCCCTCGGGGAGGGCAGGTGGGTGTGAGAGGCCAGTCCCCTGGGTCTGCGGGGCAAGGAGGCAGGAGCTCGTCACCAGTGCTGGGAGCCGGGCTCTGGGCTGGGGAGATGGGGACCTGCTCCCTGCCTGCCCTGATGGAAGCTATCAGGTCAGTGCTCTGCCGGCCTCACTCGAGGGCCCTGTCCTCCCCTGTGGGATGGGGTCGGGTTCTTCTGTGCTGGGTTTGCTCAGGGCACAGTTCTGGATGCTTCCCTGGACTGAAGTGTGCACGCAGACACACAGACACACACACAGACACACACGCGTCTCACGTTGTTTCTCGGGCCAACAGACAGCCTGTGGGCTGCTGAGCTTGGCACCCAGGGCCCTTGAGCTCCTTGAAGGAGGTTCCGCTCTGCCTCCCTCTCTCCCTCTGGGTGCGCATTCCCTGCAGTCCCGGGACCCTCAGCCGGGTGTCTGCTGGCTGCAGTCCCAGAGCCCCAGCTGGTTAAGCCCATGCTGTTCCCCGCGGAGCTCCTGGTGCTGCCCACGGGCTCAGGCGTGATGAGGGTGGGCACCGTTCTCAGTCCCAGGGGTGGACCCGGGACATGACGGACGGGCAGCCTCACGGACGTGTGCTTCTTCTCCAGCCTCATGTACTGGACAGACTGGGGGGAAAACCCAAAAATCGAGTGCGCCAACCTGGACGGGCAGGAGCGGCACATTCTGGTCAATACCTCCCTGGGCTGGCCCAACGGCCTGGCGCTCGACCTGCAGGAGGGCAAGCTCTACTGGGGAGACGCCAAGACGGACAAAATTGAGGTAAGCATCCCCACTGCGGGTCCCCTGCTGTTCTGTGGAGATGGGGGCACGGCCCGTTGGTCCCTGGCCCTGGGGCTTTCCACCTTCTTGGGTCCTGCCTGGAGCACAGGGCAGACCCTTCTGGCGTGTTTCTCAGTGGTGAAGGGCTGCAGGGTGAGTTTTCTGGAGGTGGCCTGAGCATTCCTGGAGGACTGGCTTGTGTGTTCCTGCCACGGGCTGTCCATCCTTGGGTCTCAGGGTTTGCCTCTGGGCACCCAGTGAGTGCCAGCTCTGCTGCACGTCTGGGTAGATGTGCCCAGCAGATGCTCCTCCGTCTTTATGCCAAGTCGCTTCAGTCGTGTCCGACTCTTTGCAGCCCATGGACTGTAGCCCGCCAGGCGCCTCTGTCCATGGGATTCTCCAGGCAAGAACACTGGAGTGGGTTGCCATTCCCTCCTCCAGGGGATCTTCCCGACCCAGGGATCGAACCTGCATCTCTTGCATCGTCTCCTGCATCGCAAGTGGATTCTTTACCCCTGAGCCACCGGCTTCTCTGGTGCGCCCCTCAAAGGACAAATTTCGTGAACCTTGGGGGTCAGGCTGTCAGCCCAGGTGTGGACACCCCTCCTAGGGTCCTGTGGAGTCGGGGCTTCGGGAGATCAGCCTCAGGTGAGGGGCCGCGTCTCCTTTCCTGATGGCATCGTTGGACTCCAGGTGGGCGGGGGACCGTCAGAGGAGGCCCCTCCGGGTCAGCCCGGTGACGGGGCGGCTTCTGGCAGTGGTTCCGTCTCCAAGAGGTTATGCCCCCGCCAGAGGTTAAGGTGCCGAGTGTCTTCTCCGGCCTGTCTGGCCGCGTTGCCTTGGAGGGGAGAGGGGAGTCTCTTCAGCATGGTCATGCCCATGGCCTGGCTCCGGGTTCTGAGCCAGGGCACCGGCAGAAAGGAGCCCCACTTGGAGTCAGCTGGCTTCCCTTTGAAGCGGGCGGCGGTCCAGCTCCTGCTTCAAGGGGCAGCTGCGGCGGGTCCCCCGGGGCGAGCAGGGAGGAGAACCAAGCCCTGGAGCCCACGAGGTGGGGATTCCTCTGGCCTCTGCTGGCCAGTGGTGGCGGCACATGGATGGATTTGTGGAACAGGGTCCTGACCAAGGGGTCGAGGGGGGACGGCAGGGGAGGGGGCTGCGAAGCCTTGCAGGTGGGCCTCCTGTCGCCTTGTCTGTGACAGCGTCCTGGACGGCAGGGTCAGGCCAGCCCGGGTCAGCACCCCCTCAGGGGGCTTAGCGCGGGGCGGCTCCCAGTGTGGGGTGCGGGTGGGGATGGGCTCGGGGCCGGCTCGCCCAGGGAGACAGCCCTGAGGCACCCTCCCCAGCCTCGGGGACCAGAGGTGGGCTGGTCAATCAAGGTTGGAGCCGTCTGGGGTGCGTGTGGGTGCGGGCTTGCCTCCCTGCAGCCCCAGAGCTCCCTATGCCTCCTGCCCTACTGACTTGGGTCTGGAGTTCCCCTGCGGCGCCTCCTTAACCCTTGTCCTGAGTCTGGAGCCCTTGGGGGTGGAAGTTCCTGCCACCGGTGATCAGCCCTTCCTGTTACTCCGGCCACACCCGGGGCCCCGGCCTCTCATCCACTTCCCGCTCCCAGCCAGGCTCCCAGCCCCTACCCCTCTGACCTGCCCCTCCTCTTTTGCACCACGAGATTCAACTTTATTGTAAAAGTATCTGGGACTTGCTGGCTCCCTATTTAGTCTCAAATCGACGGCCCCTTTGGCCCAGCATCTCCCTACTTTTCTCTCTGACTTGCTTCTTGGTAGATGCCAAGCCCATGACAGCCTAGCGAGGGTTCTCCCCACGGCGGATCCATCCATCCAGAGCTTGTTCTTGAGGCCACATGCCCAGCTGCTCCGGTTCTCTCTCCCAGAAGCATCGATTCTTGGGCACTCAGACTTCTTTATGGTCCAACTTTCACATCCGTACATGATGTGGAACAGCCAGAGCTTTTGACTGTGTAATGAAATAGATAACCCCTTCATGGATCACAGCCTTGTTGTGGCAAAGGGACTTGCAGATTTCGTTATATATGTCACAAGTGTGATAAGAATAGAAATAAAGTGCTCAATAAATGTGATGTGCTGAAGCCATCCCCTGACCCTGGCCTGTCAAAGGACTGTCTTCCACAAAACCCGTCTCTGGTGCCAAAAAGGCTGGGGACCATTGAAGGAGAGGCAGGAGTCCCGCCCTTTATTAATCCTGAAATAGGCAAAGCGTTTACACAGCCCTGTGCGCACACCGTGATCCGGCAAGGTCCCTGGGTGGCAGTTTCAGCCATTCCTGAATAAGAGCAAGGTCCAGTCTTGCCCTCTGTGGCCTGCGGTATCTTCTAAAGCTTCCTCCCTAGGGGCCTCCCTGGTGGCTAAGACTGTAAAGAATCTGCCCGCCTTGCAGGAGACTGGGGTTCGATCCCTGAGTCTGGAAGATCCCCTGGAGAAGGGAATGGCTACACGCTCCAGTGCCTGGAGAATGCCGTGGTTAGAGGAGCCTGTCGGGCTCCAGTCCACGGAGTCACAAAGAGCTGGACACGACTGAGTGGATAACCCTTCCAGTCTCACTTCTCCCCAGGGTTGCTCTGACGCCCGGGTTCGAGAAGCAGAAGTCTCATGGGCCGACCCTGTAGACCTGTTTGGCCCATCTTTGAGGCAGGAAGTGTCGCCTGTGTGTGGGTTACCTGGTACTTGCTGGAGGCCCTAGGGGTCACCCAGACTCCTTGCAACTCCCCTACCCCCACCCCGATGTCTTCCTCAGCCAGGGCCCTGGGGAGCTGGTGTCCTTGCAGCTGACATCTGCTGCTGGTTGTCTGCCGTCAGGGTGGGTGCTCATGGGAAGTACCCGGTGGGGATCGCCTCCCCAGGGGGGCAGGCAGGCCAAGGAGGAGTCACAGACTAAGATGAAAATACATCTGTCCCCCTGCTCCTGACTTTTCCTGAGTTGGTGGAGGTGACTTCCAGCACACATGGAATAAACCCTCATTGGAGGAGTGATGGATGGGCTGTGTGTCCAGGTCCACGAACCCTGGGGAAGAAGGGTGCAGGGCCCCTGAGCAACGGGGCCACAAGCTCTTCAGGTGTGTGTGGGTATGTGTGTCAGAGCTTTTGAATTACGTGAATCAAAATAACCAGGGCAGTTTTAATTTGGTCTTTTATGTGAGTATAGTTATTCCATCAGAGAGCAGAAGTCTTTTTCCTTGTTTTTTTTTTTTTTTTTAATGTGGGCTATTTCTAAAGTCTTTATCAAATATGTTACAACACTGCTTCCTTTTTCTTAAAAATGTTTTGGGTATTTTTTGGCCTTGAAGCATGTGGGATCCCAGCTCCCTGACCAGACATCAAATCCACATCCCCCACATTGGATGGCGAAGTCCCACCCACTGGACCGCCAGGAAAGTCCCTCTTTTTCCTTGAAGAGTCATGCTTTCAAAGTATTGGTCCTGGGAATCACACCCCCTTGCATGGCTGAGTGCTGGAAACGGCATTCAGTGTAAGGAAAGTGCAGTTCAGGCGACTTTTTGAGGTCCTCTGGTTTGTGGGTGGCCATGCAGACCCCGCTGGAGAAGGCAATGTCACCCCACTCCAGTACTCTTGCCTGGAAAATCCCAGGGACGGAGGAGCCTGGTGGGCTGCAGTCCATGGGGTCGCTGGGAGTCGGACATGACTGAGTGACTTCCCTTTCACTTTTCACTTTCATGCATTGGAGAAGGAAATGGCAACCCACTCCAGCGTTCTTGCCTGGAGAATCCCAGGGACGGGGGAGCCTGGTGGGCTGCCATCTATGGGGTCACACAGAGTCGGACACGACTGAAGCGACCTAGCAACAGCAGCGGTGGCAGCATGCCGACCCCGCAGCAGTGGGTCCTGCCCCTTGACACAGCTGAGGGTGGGCTTCTCTGGGGTCTGCCCTCCCTTCCTCCCTTCGCACAGCTGTTCTGCAGGTTGTGCAATGAGCTGGTCGGGGGATGGGTGTGTTCTTCCTGCCACCCCCACTTCCCCTACCCCAGACCTGGGTCTGGAGTGTGAGGTCAGCTGAGCATAGGAGGCCGGAGGCCTAGAGGTCAGAGAGAGCACACTGCACGCAGGCCCCTTCCACATCTGGCTTGGCCATTTGGACATAACTTCCTGGAGGCATCTAGTTTCCTTTCCTGAAAATCAAGGGCAGGGGAACTTCTCGAGCAGGGGTTGAAAACTGTGGACTGGAGGCCAGACTGCCTGATGTGTGCCACTATCAAATGCTTGGGGGTTTCTACACTTACCTTTTTGCTGACCTGCGTGGCTCATGGGATCTTAGTTCCTCAACCAGGGATTGAACCTGGGCCCAGCAGTGAAAGTTCCGAGTCCTAACCACTGGACCGTCAAGGAATTTCTTACACTTCTAAATGAAAACAATCAAAAGAGTACTATCTCATGGCATGTGAAATTTATATGAAATCCCAATTTTTTTGTTTTTTGCACGAATGAAGTGTTATTGGGACATATTCCATTCTGTTCAGCTGCTCAGTCATGTCTGACTCTTTACGACCCCATGGACTGCAGCACTCCAGGCCTCCCTGTCCTGGAGGTTATTCAAACTCATGTCCATTGAGTTGGTGATGCCATCCAACCATCTCATCCTCTGTCGTCCCCTTCTCCTCCTGCCTTCAATCTTTCCCAGCATCAGAGTTTTTTCCAATGATTCAGTTCTTCGCATCAGGTGTCCAAAGTATTGGAGCTTCAGCTTCATCATCAGTCCTTCCAATGAATATTCAGGACTGATTTCCCTTAGGATGGACCAGTTGGATCTCCTTGCAGTCCAAAGGACTCTCAAGAGTCTTCTCCAACACCACAGTTCAAAAGCATGAGTTCTTTGGCACTCAGCTGTCTTCATAGTCCAACTCTCACATCTGCACATGACTACTAGAAAAACCAAAGCTTTGACTAGATGGACCTTTGTTAGCAAAGTAATGTCTTTGCTTTTTTTTTTAATATAAATTTATTTATTTTAATTGGAGGCTAATTACTTTACAGTATGGTATTGGTTTTGCCATACATCAACGTGAATCCGCCACGGGTTGTCTCTGCTTTTTAATACACTGTCTAGGTTGGTCATAACTTTTCTTCCAAGGAGCAAGCGTCTTTTAATTTCATGGCTGCAGTCACCATGTGCAGTGATTTTGGAGCCCCCCAAAATTAAGTCTCTCACTGTTTCCATTGTATTCCCTTCTATTTGCTGTGAAGTGAGGGGACCAGATGCCATGATCTTAGTTTTCTGAATGTTGAGTTTTAAGCCAACTTTTTCACTCTCCTCTTTCAGTTTCAACAAGAGGCTCTTTAGTTCTTCACTTTCTGCCATAAGGGTGGTGTCATCTGCATATCTGAGATATTGGGACACACTCACACTTATTTTAGGCTCCTTCCATGGCTGTTTTTCTGTGACAATAACCTTATGGCCTCAAAGCTGAAAATATTTACACTCCTTTTCAGAAACTGCTTGCTAGCCCCTCTCCTGGACGATCCGCCTCCCATGCTCTCTTCTGGCCCCCATGTTGTCGATCGGATTTGTTCTTTCTGGATTCTGTTCTGATGCGTTGCCCACCCCGGAGGCTGATGGATGGGTTCCCATGTCTGTCTCCTCGTCCTCCGTTAGGGGGTCCAGGGAAGGTGGGGGTCCCTGAGTTGGGCCCAGAGGGAGCCTGGGGGGCTGACATGTGTCTCCCTGTAGACAGGCCGCGCTCGTCTGCTCCAGGATTTGGGAAAGGCCTGGCCCAGCAGAGTTACTTTAACAGATCTGTTGGGTTTGGTCAAGGTGTGCTGAAAGCTGCTGTGAAAAAGGCTGCCGTGGGATCACTTATTTTCTTGAGTGTTAGAGTCTTGATGTTCTTCCAAGTTGGAGGGCTTGCTGGGTGTTTCATGGGGTCTGTAATTGAGACCCTGCTTCCAAAGAGGAAGCGGGGAGGGCTTCCGAGGCAGAGAGGTGCCCTGCCAGCCCAGAGCCCGCGGGTCTGTGCTTGTGATGGGAGCCACCAGCCTGGCCCCGGGGAGCAGCTCACAGCCTCCCCCACTTTGTTCTGGAAAACTGAGACGGCGGGATGGGGCGGGGGGACAGGCAGAAACAGGGAGGTGCTTCTGGGCAGCGTCCGCCCCCCTCAATCTTCCTGGGTCTTCTGGGGGCTCACATTCATTATTCCTAAGCTGGGAAAATGTACTTCCTTACATCAGTCAGTAGAACGTGCGCTTACTTGTGTCTGGAGTGGAGTTATTAAAAGAAATGAAGAAAATGTGGACCTAGAGAAGGACAAGAAAGGTCTCTAAAGAGATACTGCTGACCCTTCGGTGTATAGCAGGCAGAGTCTTTAGTTTCAAGACGTGGATTGTTTTTCTTGTACTGATCTGTATCCACAGCCCCTGCCTAACCCTGGGTATTCAGTGTCAGAGAAGGAGCAGGCGTGTTGCCTGTGTGTTTGTGAGTGTGAGACGGGCCGTGTGTTCTTGGAGACGCTCTTCCTCTTGCTGTGCACTTCCTCAGGCGAGACCCCTTCCCAGGTCCAAGCGCTGTGTAAAGCATGTGTTCACCATCTTTATGTGCCTTCATGTTGTGGGGCCACAACCAGAACCAGCACCCTGGACCAGCTTGGAGTGCTCCTGCATCCGTCGCCCGACCCCTGGGCCTAACCCGCGGGCCAGGAGTAGAGCCCAGAGCTCTACCCAGAAATCCTGCTGCCCGGGGTCTGCAAGCCAGCTCATGACACAGGAGATGGTCCCTCAACTGGACGGCTCATTGCGCCCCTTGCGGGCCCGTACCTGGCCTTCCAGTTCTGATGTAATTGCCCCTGATGGGGCCCAGCCACAGTTGTTTGGTTAAGTTCCCAGGGTAACTTAGCTGCCCCCCTTAACTGCAGGTGGACAGACTGAGGTCCATGGGGTGCAGGGAGTCGGCCGTGGACAGAGCCGGGGTGGGGTCCCCGGCTGCAGGGTCCAGAGCTGCCTGTCCCGCCCCCCACCGTTTGACCCGGCAGTTTTGAGTTCTGTCCTGTGCTGCCCGACAACAGAGGACCAAAGTCTTTTCTGTTCAGCACATACCCAATCTGTCTTACGTGTGTGCCACCTGCACAACAGAAGGCTTGGGTCCTCTCTGATGAGCTGGAAATATAATCTGGCTGCACGAGGCCTGTTGAGACTTGCCTTTAATTCATCGTGTCTCTTTGATCCTGGCCTGAGAACCCAAAGTTCGGATGTTGCGTTTTTATCGTCTTCCTTTGCACATCGGCTTCTACTGATCATCTGTCATCACAAGCACATCTTACCCTGTTTGTCTGTGTGTTTCGGTTGGTTAAGGCATTCTTATGTTTGACAGTACTTTTCTCATCTGTGGCTTTTGTGGTTGATGCTTTTAATCAACACTGACTCTTAAGAAGATTTAGCTTTTACATCTCAGAGTCAACGGCCACCAGCGTGTAGCTGGGAGGGCTTCCCTGGTGGCTCAGCAGTAAAGAAGACACCTGCCAATGCAGGAGATGCAGGTTTGATCCCAGGGTTGGGAAGATCCCCTGGAGTAGGAAATGGCAACCCTCCCTAGTGTTGTGCCCGGGAAATCCTGTGGACAGAGGAGCCTGGTGGGCTATAGTCCATGGGGTCACAAAAGAGTTGGGTAGGACTTAGCGACTCAACAACAAGTATGTCTGGGGTTGGATATCGTCTTAGAGCTCTGAGCTCAGACTTAGAAGCAAACGTGTCCTCAGAGTTCACCTGGTCCTGACCGAGCAAGAAATTAGTCCACAGGCAAGTGGGAGGCCTTGTCTGGGTTAGTGCGTTCCTGGTCCAGCCTTTTGAAACTGGGCTCTGTGTCGGGGGTGGTGATCTGTGCCTCCTCATGCTGCGTCTGGGCAGACATTGCTAATCAATGAGCCTATCCCTGGTTGGAGAACCTACACCTTGGTACTCCAGGCAGCCACGGCCAGTCAATCAGCGATGGCGAGAGGATACCTGTTTTCCTTGCCTGCCCCTCTCAGCACAGCATGCACACCCAGGTCAGGGAGGCAGTAGGGAAGAGCCCCTGAATGGCACCATCACTGAAGACGTCATTCATCCAGCTGCCTCAGTGAGCCATGGTGCCTGGCCTGGCCAGATGCTGCTGGGGCCCATCCCGTTCCAGGCCGCTCAGGCCCGAGGCTGGCTCAGCGCCGTGTCTGCCATCCTGCAGGTGATCGATGTCGACGGGACCAAGCGGCGGACCCTCCTGGAGGACAAGCTCCCGCACATTTTCGGATTCACGCTGCTGGGGGACTTCATCTACTGGACCGACTGGCAGCGGCGTAGCATTGAGCGTGTGCACAAGGTCAAGGCCAGCAGGGACGTCATCATCGACCAGCTGCCCGACCTAATGGGGCTCAAGGCCGCGAATGTGGCCAAGGTCGTCGGTGAGTCCGGTCAGCCTCCAGCCGGGGGCCAGCCCTGCCACAGGCTCCCCTTTGGTCCACAGGCAGCCAAGCTGGAGGCTGAAGCTGGGGGTGTGTGTGCCGGGCTGGGGCACCGGCTCTGGGGCTGGACAGGGCAGGAGGTGGTGAGAATACAGGACATGTGATGGGGTGGGGTGTGGACCGGGCACAGTGAGTGGGCACGGCTGGCAGTTGTTGCTCTTACGGTGGCTAACACTCGCCTACTGCATGCCAGGCTCTGGCTGAGCGCCTTAGTACAGCCCTCTACACTAATGACAAGGCGGCCCCGTTAGTGCCGGGGCATACAAATGGGTGGCCAAGCTCAAGACTCACGCCTGAGGCTGCCCTGACCTCATTGCTGGGCGGGGCTGAGATCGTTATCCAGTGTGACAGGCTGGACCCTAAAATGCACACCGTATATCTAAAAGCTGGGATCTGCAGAAAGTTCCCTTGACACAGTGACTTGTTGCTTGATGACTAGGATTCCCAGTGCAAGTCCACAGTCTATATTGGGAACAGCAGTGTCCAGCTGTGCCGGGGGGACAGAAGCGGGGATGGGACAGTGGGCTCTGTAGGGACAGGGAGTCGTCCCCACCTGGGGTCCCGGTGCCTAGTCCTACACCTTCTCATCAGAGACACTCAGTTGACCTTCGCTGGAGGGAGGGACGGGGGACTGACCAGAGAGGCCCCAGGGCTTGCCCTCAAGTTGCTTCTAGTCCAGTGGGTGAGCTCTGCTGCCAGGCTGGTGAGTAGAGCTGAGATGTGAAAGGGATGCCTGGCTTTAAAATGCAAGGGAGGGCATTTGAGCGTGGAATTTGGGGAGCAGGTGGGGGGCAGGGTCTGCCCGGCAGAAGGGACAGCTGAGCACGGGCCTGGAGGTGCGGCCTGAGGGGCACCTGGGGGGTGGGGCGGGGACGGTGTACCCCTGTCTCCAGGAGAGGTCTTTGGTCTCAGCCTGCCCTCCTCAGACCAGATGATGGAATCAACACACTTGGTTTACCAGCTGCCTTGGAAAGCACTTTCTTTATCTACGGCAGAGTGCAAAGCCCACCAGCGAATGGGTGTTTGAAAAGCAAAGAATAAAGCCGCAGAGATAAGAAACATGATGCCTCTATGGGGTGTGATTTAAAGTTGAGAAATTGGGTCCCTTCCCACCTTCTCTCTCTCTCTCGTCAGGATTTACTGAGAAAGATGGCAGAGAGGATTTCTTTTTTTAGCTGAAATATTTAACACGAAATTAAAGCCAATTTTAACAGCATTGCGGCAGAGTGAGTCTAACAGGCTGGCCCAAAATAAAATATATGCTGACTACTGTCTGCTGGAATAAGAAACAGGCGCCTTGGGCCGTCCTGGGTGAATCTGAGATGTCGAGGGCGCTGAGAATGTCGGGGACTCGGAGGAGGAACCATCCGGGTGGTGACTTGGGCTGCAGTCTGGTTGCTCAGCAGGCAGGGAGGCCAGGCCCAGCAGGCAAGGGGGAGCAGAGGGCGAGGCGTCCCCAGGCGGCTTTGAGGAAGGGGGCGTTCAAGTGTGCAGGGAGGCCCGGGGCCTGGAGCCAGGGGGGACCCGGGTTTCCACCAACCCTACCTGCTGTCCCCTAGTGGCGCCTGGGGGAGATGAAGCCACATACGACCAGGAGCCACCGCCCCCCCCCCCCATTGCAGGGCCACTGGGCCTAGAACCTGTGTCTTTCCGTCCAGGAACCAACCCGTGTGCGGACAGGAATGGGGGCTGCAGCCACCTGTGCTTCTTCACGCCCCGTGCCACCAAGTGCGGCTGCCCCATCGGCCTGGAGCTGCTGAGCGACATGAAGACCTGCATCGTGCCCGAGGCCTTCCTGGTGTTCACCAGCCGGGCCGCCATCCACCGGATCTCCCTGGACACCAACAACAACGATGTGGCCATCCCGCTCACGGGCGTCAAGGAGGCGTCCGCCCTGGACTTCGATGTGTCCAACAATCACATCTACTGGACCGACGTCAGCCTGAAGGTACGGCGGCGGGGTGTCCTGCTGTTCACCTCCCCTGTGAATACCTGCTGGCGATGGTATCGCCTCAGAGGCTTAAAAAAGGCTTTCTTTTTTTAATAGGTTTTCTTTTGGGGGGCCATACCATGTATGATCTTAGCTGTCCAGTCATGAGAGAGCACGATGCATGAGCCCCCTGCGTCGGGAGCAGAGTATTAACTCCTGGACCACTGGGAAGTCCCTTAATCTGTTTTTTTAATGATTTATTTATTTGGCTGGGCCAGGTCTTCGTTGTACAAGCGGGATCTTTCCTCTCGGCACGTGGGATCTAGCTCCCCGACCAGGGATTGAACCCAGGCCCCCTGCACTGGGAGTGTGGAGTCTTAGCCCCTAGGCCAGCAGGGAGTCCCAGTAGTTTTGTTTTGTTTTTTTAATTGAAGTTTAGTTGCTGTGCAATGTCTGTAGCGAGTGCACAGTATAGTGATTGACCATTTTGAAAGCTTAGACTCCATGTATCGCTACTGAAAGTACTGGCTGTCGGCCAGGGTCTCCTTGTAGCCTATTTTATCCCTAACAGTTTGCACCTTCACTCTCCTGCCCTGATGTTGCCCCTCTCCCCTCTCCCCACTGGTACCCACTGTATCTGCGAGTCTGTTCCTTTTTGTCATATTCGCTATTTGTTGCAGTGTTTATACTCCCATATAAGTGATACGCTACAGTATGTGTTTTTCTCTGTCTGACTTATGACAAAGCATAATACCCTCCAAGTCTGTGCATGTTGTTACAGAGGGCAAAATTTCATTCTTTTTAATGGCTGAGTGTAAAAAATTAAAAGAAAAAAACTAGAGAGAGCTCCTTGGTGGTCCGGCGGTTAGGACTCTGTGCCTCCACTGCAGGGGGCACAGGTTCTATCTGGGTCGGGGAACTAAGATCCCACAAGCTGCAGGGCGCAGCTAAAAATAAATTTTAAAAATTAAAACAAAAATTAAAAAAATATTTATTGTGGCTTGATTCAAACCAGTAGAACCCTAGTGAACCCATGTTAATACCTAAGCATGAATGATTGCAATGAGTGGATCCGGTGGACACACAGGTGGCTATTTCTAGAGTGATTATGTACCCGTGTGTCTTTTGATTCACCCCACTCACTCCCTCACAAGTGCCCACTTACTTAACAAGCTTTCTTTGTTCTGGGTGCTAGTGCAAATATCCTGGATAAATACAGGAGAGCCCCCTTTATCTTCTCAAGTAGAGTTTTGCAAACTGGTCCTTGGGCCAGCCTCCTGACTTTGTCAGTAAAGTTTTATTGGAACAGCGGTGCCTGTTTGCCTGTGGATCGTCCGCACCTGCTTTTGTGCCCCTGAGCTTGCGTGCTGAGTCACTTCCGTTGTGTCTGACTCTTTGCGACCCCTTGGACTGGAGCCCACCAGGCTTCTCTGTCTGTGGGATTTGCCAGCAAGAATACTGAAGTGGGTTGCCATGCCCTCCTGCAGGGGATCTTCCCGACCCAGGTCGAGTCTGCGTCTCTTGTGTGTCCTGCGTTGGCAGGCAGGTTCTTTACCACCAGCGCCGCCTCGGGAGCCACTAGGTGGTGGCAAATCCATGTGCCCTGTGGAGCCTGAGATATTTACCAGAAACATCCTCTAACCCCTGTTCTAAAGCACGGAACACTGAACGGTGTAGTCATCTACCTTTTATTCTACCATTGGGATTACATGGTTCGTAAGGTTTTTTTCTGATTGTAGGGTTCTCATAGGGTTCACTGTAGAAAGAGAGAAAAATATACAGAAAAGGTATAAAGAAGAAAATAAAACACCCACACCTCCATCGTTTCGAGTCAGCCACTGATGTCGTTTTAGAGTATCTCCTTGCATTTTTTCCCTGCGTTAGTGTTTCTCATAATCAGTCATATGCTACATAGAATTCTGTATCCTGTGTTTTTTTCGTCACATTATAACATATTTTGTCTCAAGCTATTACAAACTTTGTGTGTAAATTCTTTAAATATTCTTTAATATAATTAAATTCTTTAAATGTGTAATTTGACATAATTCTTTAAATGTGTAAATTACTCTACTGTGCATATATTTCTTAATCATTGCCTTATTTTAAATGGCCTTCCAGTTTTTTCCCAACTCTAAACCATACCACAGTAACAGATATCTCTGTGTATAAAGTCTCTTTTGTATTTTCTTTCCTTTGAATAACATTTCAAGAGGAAGATTACTGGGTGAAAGATCCAAGGATTTCTTTTTTAGGATGTAACTATTTTGAAGGGTCCTGAGACATGTATATATAATATACTTATATAATGATATATTATTTTATAATAATGTACTATTATATAATATGTTTACATAGTTTAAAAAGTATATATATATATATATATATATATATTGCCAAATTGTTTCTTCTAAAGAGGTTGTGTTTTAAAAGTTCCTTTAAAAACTCGAATGTTGAGGGGCAATAGATAGAAGGAATAAAAAGAATAGAAACTCAAATGTTGTGATCTGGCCCCTCATCAGTAGCTGGTCAGTTGCTGATGGTGGTTATGGTCAGCAGTCGCTCCAGCATCACCTGGTGAGATGTCTGCCGAAACTCTGCTTCCTAACGGGTGGCCTCTCCTTCTCCCCACTCCCAGACCATCAGCCGGGCCTTCATGAATGGGAGCTCCGTGGAGCACGTGATCGAGTTTGGCCTCGACTACCCGGAAGGCATGGCCGTTGATTGGATGGGCAAGAACCTCTACTGGGCAGACACCGGGACCAACAGGATTGAAGTGGCCCGGCTGGACGGGCAGTTCCGGCAGGTCCTCGTGTGGAGGGATCTAGACAACCCGCGGTCGCTGGCCCTGGACCCCACCAAAGGGTAAGGGCCGCTTTGCCAGCCCGTGCGCCCGTGCCCCCACCACCTCTCCACACCAGCCAGTGCAGTGATGCCCCGAGGCACACGGCTGCCCGCTGCCCATCGACACTGCAGTTGAGAGTAGTAATGACCACTGTGAGCTTGGAGGTGGCCGGGACCAGCAGGACTCTTGCGGGGCAGGGGTCATCTGGTTCATTTCACAGTCGGGACACTGAGGCCCAGAGCAGAAGCAGGCAGGAAGGGAGGCCCCCGTATCAGGCATCACCCGGGCCCTTCCAGGGGAGCCTCTCGTAGGAGCGCCCAGGGGCCCTGCCAGCGTGAATATCTTTGTACCTGATTTCACGGATAGCGTGGATGTCTCTGTACCTGATTTCACAGATGCAGAAACTGAGGCTCGGAGAAGCTCAGTGACTGAAGGTCACCGAAGGTCATGTCAGTGGTCCAAGAAGTCCTATCCAGATCCCTGTCCAGAGCTTCTCCTCCTGGCCTCTTGCAGCCGCTTGGCTGCAGATTAAAACCTGCCTTGCAAGGCACATGCTTTGATCTGTCAAGCAGCCTGGGGGCCCTGTCCTGGGGCCAGAGGGCCGGGCGGAGTCTTCCTCTGCATGCACTGCTCACCCCATAAAGCATCAGTGATGTGTAGGGAGCACCCCAAACCCTGCCTGCTGCATGCTGTTAGGGAAGGAAGATTTCTGCAGAACAAAGGGAAAGGTCCAGATTTTAGTGAAAGAACCAGGAAACACAAGTCTGAGATGGAGGTTTCCTCCCCAGAGCTGATGGTGAAGAGCCAGGAAAGAGGACCTTTGGTGGGGGTGGTGGAGCCGAGTTCGAATTCCGGCCCTGCAAAGCCTGTTTGTCTTGGGGTCTTGTTTTCTTCCTTCTTTGAGGAAAGGGACTATATGCCCTGATTGGCCCACACTCTCCTGTCCAGCCTACTTAGCATTTGTCCCTGACATGGGGGCCCCTCCTGGACATCCTGGCACATGGCCACCACCTTTGTGCATGTGAACAAGAGTATCGGGGCTTAGCTTGCAGGGGGCGCTGCTGTGCGACCCCAGGAGCCAGGATGCAGCTCCGTGGCCGCTCCTGGAGGGACAGTGGGTTGGGGGTGCTCCCAGGTCTCCCCTTGTCCATGCTTCCTATAAGATGCCTTCAGCACGGCCCAGAAGATGGCGGCAGGCAGGCTCCCTGCCCTGACTCAAGGGTGGACACGCTGACCGAACCTGCCCTACTCCCGTGTCTTCCAGCTACATCTATTGGACAGAGTGGGGTGGCAAGCCCAGGATCGTGCGGGCCTTCATGGATGGGACCAACTGCATGACGCTGGTGGACAAGGTGGGCCGGGCCAATGACCTCACCATCGACTACGCTGACCAGCGTCTCTACTGGACGGACCTGGACACCAACATGATCGAGTCGTCCAACATGCTGGGTGAGAGCCGGTGGGTCCTGCCGGGAGGGGGCACCCCTGGTGGGGTGTCAGCCACCCTCAGCCCCCAAGGCACTGTGCCCTCGGGCTTGCAAGGTGTGGACGGGCCCCGAGTGCTGACCCAGCATGCCACAGAGGTGTCCCTTTCTGCCCCTGCTGCCGTTGTGTAGAGGCCCTGGTGCTGACAGCTGGGTCTAGACCAACCCCAGGCCAGGATTCTAATCTGACCTGACACCACAGAGCATAGGTTTTCAGTGATGGGGAAACTGAGGCCCAGGGAGGTAACGGGACCTGTGTAAGGTCACCGAGCGCTGCTCAGCCCCCAGGACCACACGCTCCGTCTCCATCCAACCCTGAATTCCTCTTGGGTACCAGGCATCGTTCTGGGGCCACTCAACACCCTGGGATTAGATTAAAAACAAAACCCAGGACTTCCCTGGTGGGCCAGTGGTTAGGATTCCACCTGCCAATGCACGGACATAGGTTCAGTCCCTGGTCGGGGAAGATTCCACATGCCGGGGGGCATCTAAGCCCTGCACCACAACTCCTGAAGCCCATGCACTAGAGCCTGTGCTCCCAACAAGGGAAGGGAGTGCTCCCCGTACACGGCAACTAGAGAATGCCCACAGGCAGCAACAAAGACCCAGCATAACTGAAAACACATAAATAAATAATAATTTTAAAAGCCAGGAAAAAAAAAAAACCTTATTCCATATCACCTAGCAGTGAGGGCAGGATTGGATCCTAGAACATGACTGGACTTCTTGGTGGGTGGGGGAGGGTGGCTCTCTTGGGTGGTACCAGTTGGTGGAGCTACCCTGTGCAATTGAGAGACTTTGGCTTCCTTCCTTACCGCCGCGGCTGCCACCTGTGGTGGGCACAGTTGTGCCCACTTTACAGATGAGGAGACTGAGGCCTTGGTGGGCCGAACCACTTGCCCCAGGTACTGTGTGAACAGAGCCAGGGCCAGAAGCTCTGTGTTCTGGTTTCTGCTTGCAGTGGGCTGTACCCGCCCTGCACACTGACTGTCCTGGTTCATGGGGCCCGGAGCGAGGCTTGACTGCGTCTTCGAGGTCACCACGCCAGCCCCGCAGGGAGTTATAAGAGGCTGGTGGCAGGTGGGAAACTTGTTGCAGCACAGCTGTGGTCGCCCGAAACAATTAAGTTCCCTGATTACCCCAGAGTAATGACACACTCAGAGGAAAACCAGTGAAAGCCTTGGAAACCCGCCCAAGCCTTCAGGTCGAGGGCAGTCGGGTGCATCCGGCCGGGCTGTTTTTCTGCTGTGGCAGGTTTCCCGCTGAACAGCACAGACGTGTCCAGAGCACTTGGTTAACAGCAGGGGAGGCCCCCGTGGGAAGAGTGCCTGTGTCTAAGAGCTGAGTGTGCATTGTGAGCCTGGGATTTTTTTTTTTTCACTTTTTTCCTTTTTTAAAAATCATTTTCAAAACATTATTTCAAATTGTGCCATAGATGATTTCCATTCCTCTTCCTCCTGCTCCCACATAGGAGGAGCATGTCCACACGTCTCTGATTTGTTTTCATGGGCTTCATTTTTTTAAAAAATTTTTATTTGGCTGTATGGGGTCTTAGTTGTGACACGAAAGATTTCCCTTCGATCTCTAGTTGCAACATGCAAACTCTTAGTTGTGGCGTGTAGGCTCTAGTTCCCTGATCAGGAATTGAACCCCGGTCTCCTGCATTGGGAATGTGGAGTCTTAGCCCCTGGGCCACCAGGAAGACTCCCATCATTGGCATCATTTTTACCGTGAAATAGAGCATATGTGTATATGGGCTTCTGCAGTGACTCAGCAGTAAAGAATCTGCCTGCAATGCAGGAGACGCAGGTTCGATCCCTGGGTTGGGATGGCAACCCATTCCAGTATTCTTGCCTGGAAAAAAATCCCATGGACAGAAGAGCCTGGCAGGCTATAGTCCATGGGGGTCACAAAGAGTTGGATATGACTGAGTGACTCAGCATGCACAGAGCATATGTGAGGCGTTCGCACAACACACACTTTGACGGGGCAGACTTAGGACCCCACACTGGGGTTGAGGTCGAGCGTCCCCGGCCCCGCACAAGCTCTCTCCCTCCTGCAGGGCTCAGCCCCGCTCTGCGCCCTTTCCACCACGCACCGTGTCTCTCGGCCCTGAGCCTGCCTGTTGCCTCTGTAGCCCCAGCAGCTGCCCACAGGTGTGTGTGTTCCGCACGTGGCTGCTCGGTGGTCACACCCTGGTTCATTTGACACGTCCTCTGCTGCTGGTGTTAGCCTGAGCAGCCGTATCCCCAGATGGGGTCATTGGGCTCCAAGCAAGGTGTGGGCCTGCCCCCTCCCTTCTGGAGGCTGCTGCCTGGGCCCAGTGCCTTTCCATCTTCTGGAGCCTGCCTGCCTCCTTCCTCGTGGCCCCTTCCTCCAACTTCAAAGCCAGCTGTAGTGACCAGCCCCGCTCATGGTCCTGTTCTCTCTACCCTTGTACTTACACCGGGTGTCCTGGGATCATCCAGGATCATCTCTGCAGTTCAGAATCTTTAATTTAGTCACACCTGCAAAGCCCCCAGCCACGTAAGGCATGATGTTCACAAATCCTGGAGATTAGAATGTGGAGCTCTTTGGAGAAGAGGGAGTGAGTGAATGAAAGTCAGTCGTGTCCGACTCTTTGCGACCCCATGGACTATACAGCCTGTGGAATTCTTCAGGCCAGAATATTGGAGTGGGTAGCCTTTCCCTTCTCCAGGGGATCTTCCCAAGCCAGGGATCGAACCCAGGTCTCCTGCATTACAGGTGGATTCTTTGCCAGCTGAGCCACCTGGGAAGTCCAAGAATACTGGAGTGGGTAGCCTGTCCCTTCTCCAGAGGATCTTCCCGACCCAGGAATCGAACCGGGTCTTCTGCATTGCAGGCAGATTCTTTACCAACTGAGCTATGAGGGAAGCCCTGGAGAAGACGGAGAATGCTATTCTGCTCATAACTTCTTCTTGTTGTTCAGTTGCTAAGTTGTGTCTGAATCTTTGCGACCCCAGGGATTGCAGCACTCCAGGCTTCCCTTCCTTCTGTCTCCCAGAGTGTGTTCGTATTCATGTCCATTGAGTAGGTGTTGCTATCTATCTCAGCCTCTGCCACCCCCTTCTCCTTTGGCCTTCAGTCTTTCCCAGCGTCAGGGTCTTTTCCAATGAGTCCCACCTGGTTCCTCTGTCCATGGAATTCTCCAGGCGAGAATACTGGAGTGGGGGCGCTTCCCAGGCGGCTCCATGGTAAAGAATCTGCCTGCTGATGCAGGAGACGCTGGTTCCAACCCGGGTCTGGGAAGATCCCACATGCCTCGGAACAACTAAGCCCACGAGCCACAACTATTGAGCCTGTGCTCTAGAGCCCACAGGCGGCAACTACTGAACCCTCGAGCCTGTGCTCGGCAGCAAGAGAAGCTACCGCAGAGAGAAACTCCCTGCAACCAGAGCATCGCCCCTGCTCACCACAGCTAGAGAAAAGCCAGAGCAGCAGCGAAGCCCCAGCACAGCCAAAACAGATAAATAAGTAAAAGGAATACCGGACTGGGCAGCGGTTCTCTTCTCCAGGGGATCCTCCCAACCCAGGGACTGAACCTGGGTCTCCTGCACATAACTTTTACCAAGCACTTATTTTGTACTGGCGTTTTGACCATTTTACATGCATTCTACATGATCTCACTGAATATTTATCTCAATGATAATCACAGAGCTCACTGATTTTTTAATCACAATTTATTACATTTAAGTATCGTGGGTACCCATGAGGACGCTCTTTTCGTTTTTCAGCTCCTTAGACTGCACCGGCTCTTTGTTGCAGCATGAGGGATCTTCAGTTGCGGCCTCCTTGGTAGCTCACTGGTAAAGAATCTGCCTGCAATTAGGGGGACCTGGTTCGATTCCTGGGTCGGGAAGATCTTCTGGAGAAGGGAAAGGCTACCCACTCCAGTATTCATGGGCTTCCCTGGTGGCTTAGACAGTAAAGAATCTGCCCACAATGCGGGAGACCTGGGTTCAGTCCCTGGCTTGGGGCAATCCCCTGGAGAAGGGAAAGGCTACCCACTCCAGTATTCTGGCCTGGAGAATTCCATGGACAGTTTAGCCCATGGGGTCACAAAGAGTCAGACATGACTGAACGACTTTCACTTTCACTTTGCAATGTCTAGTTCCCTGACCAGGGATTAAACCCAGGCCCCCTGCATTGGGAGTGCAGAGTCTTAACCACTGGACTGCAAGGGAAGTCATGAGGGCACTCTGAAGAATACTCACTTTGCAGATGGGGAGACTGAGGATCAAGGAGCTTACACAGATTGCCCAAGGTCATGGGATCAGTGGAGGAGCAAGGGGACCCAGGCTGACTCCAGAGCCTGGTTCCCATCCCTCTGGTAGACTGCTAGGCAGAAGGTTTAATTTAAAATTTTTTATTGACATGCAGGGAACTGAAGTTCTGCAAGCCTCATGATGTGGCCAAAATAAAATGAAATATTTTATGACATACAAATATAGTAAAGTACAAAAAAGTGGTCAGGTTTGAGAACTTTTACATACGGATACTTGTACATCCATAGAAGCATCAACATAGGCTGTGCAGCTTCCATGCAGATCAAAGCAAGGAAGTTTCCAGCCCCCGAAAGGCTCTCAGTCAGTCTTACCGACCTCCTCAAGGCTCACTGCTGCACTGATGTCTGTCTACATGCTCTAGTTGTGCCATTCTAGAACTTTCTATCATTGACCGTCCGGCGTGTGCTCTTCAGCATCTGGCTTCTTTCCATCTAATGACTGAGACTCACCCACATTGTTACTCTGTTCTGCTGCTGTGTCATTTCCATGGCCTGAAGATTGATCCATTTTTGTTAAACCCATCCTGCTGTTTGGGTTGCTTTCTGCTGTGGCTGTCACACAGTTGCTGCTGTGCACAGTCTCATCTGTGTTGTTTGGGGGAATGCTCCGAGCACGTCTCTTGTGCAGCAGGAGGGGAGCTGCCTGCCCTCAGGGTAGGTGCACATCCAGGCTCAGTGGGCCCTGCCGATTTCCCAAAGTGCTCGCACGCTTTACGAGCCTGACGTAGGCGGCCAGGCTGTGGATTGGCGCCCGTGCGGTGCCCTGGCTGACGCCGCGCCCTCGTGTCTCCGCGCAGGTCAGGAGCGGGTCGTGATTGCGGATGACCTCCCGCACCCCTTCGGTCTGACCCAGTACAGCGATTACATCTACTGGACAGACTGGAACCTGCACAGCATCGAGCGGGCTGACAAGACCAGCGGCCGGAACCGCACCCTCATCCAGGGCCACCTGGACTTCGTGATGGACATCCTGGTGTTCCACTCCTCCCGCCAGGACGGCCTCAACGACTGCATGCACAATAACGGGCAGTGTGGCCAGCTGTGCCTCGCCGTCCCCAGCGGCCACCGCTGCAGCTGCGCCTCGCATTATACCCTGGACCCCAGCAGCCGCAACTGCAGCCGTAAGTGCCTTGCTCTCCCCCTGGCCCTCACTTCCACATGAGATCCACGTGCCTCTGACAGGTAAGGCAGAAAGAAGCATCTTGGGTGCACGTGGGCAGTTGGGCAGGTTGTGCACTGCACATATGCATAATGTTACCTGGAGGCTCGGGCTGGGTAGAAGCCCTGTTGCTTCATCTAGATGTGATTAGGTGCGCCAAGCCCTCACCTGACACATCCCATGGGAGGCTCTTTGGCTGTGAAAAACAGTCTCTGTCACTTATAGATTTGGGCACTATTCCAAATGCTTTTTACGGCACTTAATCCTCCAGTCTTGGAGAAGGAAATGGCAACCCACTCCAGCATTCACAGAGGAGCCTGGTGGACTGCTGTCCATGGGGTCGCACAGAGTCGGACACGACTGAAGCGACTTAGCCGCAGCAGCAGCAATCCTCCAGTCTATGGGATAGGCAACATCGCTGTCCCCATTTCACAGACAAGGACCCTGAGCACAGAGACACGTAGTTACCCACCCAAGGCCACACAACAGTGAGACTTGGAACCAGGTCTGAATCCAGGCAGGCTGGCTCCAGAGTCCCCGCTCCCACCCCTTACTGCCAGCCTCACGTCCACTTGTGTGGTCCTTACACTGACCCTCTAAACGAGGCCGGCCTTTTTTCTTTCATTCCGTTACTCAGAAAAGCGAGGTTCAGAGAGCTGGAGCATGACTTCCCCATGGCCTGCAGGGAGAACAGACGTGTCCTGTTGGCAGGCTCTTCTCCTGTGACATCACCAGAGCGCTGGTTAGGACTCGGCCTCTGAGCAGCTGTAGACAGTTTACAAAGCTCTTTGTCACCCGGGGCCTTGTGTGAGCCTCTCGCGGCCCTGGGCGTTGGGAGGGCTGGGCGTCCACGGTCCAAAAGGGTGCGTGCGGGACCCACAGCCTCGAAGGGCGGAGGGGCTTGGTGGCAGTCCTCGGCTGGTACATGATGGGCCTAGGGCCGCAGCTGGGACTCCCCCCTCCTGGGCTCCCTTTGGTCCTGTTGTCCAATTTCCTGGGGGGCCGTAACCTTGAAGAGTCAAATGGAGGTGCAGGTCATCCACCCCCCAGAGGGGATGTGACCTGGGTGCCGGCTCCCATGGCTGCAGACCCAGGGCCATGATTGGATTCACGTGGCGCAGCCGTAGCTCTGACAGTGGCCTCTGCACGTTCTGGGTCCTGACAGCCCCGAGGAGCGCCCCCTCCTGGTCTCACTGTTCACATGGTTTTCGGCCGTTCCCTGGAGCCCACAGTAGCCCATGGAGAATCCCACAGTCACCAGAGCATCTCACACACTTGTCAGAGTCTGAGGCTCACTGCCTTTTGCTCCTTCCTACTTAAGTCTTGATAATCTAAAAAGAAATGGAGGCCTTCCCTGGCAGTCCAGTGGCTAAGACTTGGCCTCCTGGTGCAGGGGGTGTGAATTGGTTGGGGGCATAGGATCCCACGTGCCTCTCGGCCAAGAAAACCAAATATAAAACAGAAGCAGTATTGTAACAAATTTAATAAAGACTTTTAAAATGGTCCACATCAAAAAAAAGGTTTTATTTTGTTTTATTTTTTTAATGAGGGTCTTCCCTGGTGGTCCAGTGGCTAAGACTTTGCTTTCCCGATGCTTAGGGCCTGGGTTCGACCACTGGTCAGGGCACTAGTCCCACATGCATCAATTAAGAGTGTGCATGCTGCAACTGAAGGTCCTGCATGCCTCAACAAGGTCCAGTGGGCTGCAGCTAAGACCAAGCACAGCCAAGTGCTTGGTCTTCTTTTCATTTTCAAAAAGAAATGAATATCTAGTTTTAAAATAACACGTACACTTAGAATAAAATACTGAAACGACAGAGACACGTGTAACATGGAGAGTCAAATTCCTCATGGTACACCACCGCCCCCCAGGAATCGACTGTGTCTTCCCAGCCGTTTTCCACGTCCGTCTCGTAGGTACACATACGGACCTACTTTTTACCATAGCACGCGACGCCATCCTCCCCGGCCCCTCCCTCTTCGGCTCCGACACTGACCGGCGGCCCCTCCTCTGTCTGCCCCCTCCAGCGCCCACCACCTTCCTGCTGTTCAGCCAGAAGTGTGCCATCAGCCGGATGATTCCTGACGACCAGCGCAGCCCGGACCTCATCCTGCCACTGCACGGCCTGCGCAACGTCAAGGCCATTGACTACGACCCTCTGGACAAGTTCATCTACTGGGTGGACGGGCGCCAGAACATCAAACGAGCCAAGGACGACGGGACCCAGGCAAGTGTGCCTGTTGGGAGTGCTGGAGTATGGAGGGGCGGCCGGGGGGGGTGCGCTTCCACAAGGAGCAGGCCACTGCCACCCCCTTTTCTTAGCAGAGGGGGTGCCGGGGAGCACGGTGGGCGGTAGGTGACGATCTGGGCCCCAGTTATGTCCTTGTGGGGTGTCAGGCTGAGTCGTGCGAAGCCCTGAGATGATGACTCTGTAGAAACTGGATCTTGGCAGTTGTTTACGGAGTGCTGGTGGACGTCAGACCCCGTGGGGTCTCTTTTTTTTCCCCTTTCCGCGGTGGTTTTGTACAAGGACGGTTGGTATTGGTTATTCTAGGCTTATTTTTTATTTCAGAGGAGTTGTGTACAGCCAGTTCTGTTGTGAAGCAGTATGTGTGTTTCTGAAAATCACTGCACTCTGTAAAATGGAGCAGAACAGACCCCAGGGCTGATGGGGCGGGGTGGGGGCTAGGAGCGCAGCTCTCAAAACTCCATCAACGACAGACTAAGCAAGAGCGAGGACCCTGGCGATGCAGGGGCCCCACCTGCCCCTTAAATGGTTCGGTACGTAAATGCTACGGCAGATACGGCCCTTGACCTTTCAGAGACCCGAGGTTGGCTGAGGAGACGGGAGCCGGAGGGCTGTGGCTTGTGGGTTTTGCTGGAACTGTGGAGGGAGGGTTGGCTGAGATGGGACATACCGTCGAAACCCCAGCATGGATGGTGTGGCTCCCGGCGCGGGGGGTCTGAGGGGCGCTGGAGGTGTGTGTTCACTCACCCCTGCTTAGCGCGGTGCCAGCTGCGTGCTCTGCACTTGCCAGTGTTTCTCTGGGTGGAGTTGTGCAAACTCGAAAACCACGCTCTGCTGGGGTTGTCCCCGATACATCACGGCGTGGGAGCAGAGGCGCGCTTTCCAAACCCGAGTCTAGCAGAACTGACTGCTTTCCTGTGTTAGGTGTTTGTGACCCAGGCCAGGAAGGATGTTGTCTCTGCAGCCTCCGGGCTCATCCGGCGTATCCAGCCGTGTGACAGGGAACTGTGGCCAGAACCCCAGTAGGACACGCCTGCCTGGTCATGCCAGTTTCGAAAAGTTCCTTTCACAAGAGCTACGGAACCCAGCCGTCTCTTTCTCGATCGAGTGGTCGCTGTAATTGCTTATGTCGTGTGGGGGAGTCTCGGCATTGTCATGCAAGGCTGTTTTGTGTCAGGAGGGATTTTCAGAAGATCTTCTGTTCCCTGCCCCGAACTGGGTACCAGGGCTGCCTGTACAGCTGGGCAGCACAAAATACGTCATCCGGCAACAGTGTCAGGTTAACCAGCCTTTGACTGTGCATCCTTGGTGGATGGTAGAGGCTCCAGCTGTCCCCAGATGCGAGCAGAGCCTGGGGAAGATGGTGGGAATGGATTTCTTTCATCTCTCTCCGGGCTCAGGTGACAGTGACTTTGAGTCCTTTGGAGAACGTGAAGTGTTAATTGATGGACTGTGGCTTCCCTGCTGTGAAAGTTGCTGGGTGCAAATTGCCTTCAAGTCCCAGGGAGACGCGTTCTTTTGCATTCTTTTATGGTGTCTGCAAAAGTGGGGGAGGACTTTGAAGAATAAGGCCCTTTTAAGAGCGCTTAATCTAGATAACGTTCATTTGCCTCCCCACTGAACTCGGTTTTCCTGTGGCTTTGATTATTTGGAGCACACCCCCACCCCAAGGATGGCGTTCTTCATTATTAGTTGGGTGCCTAGTTGTGTCTGACTCTTCGCAGCCCCATGGACTGTAGCCCACCAGGCTCCTGTGTCCATTGAATCCTCTGGGCAAGAATACTGCAGTGGGTGGCCATTCCCTTCTCCAAGGGATCTTCCTGACCCAAGGATCGAACCCGCGTCTCTTGCATCTCCTGCACTGACAGGCGGATTCTTTTACCACAAGTGCCGCCTGGGAAGCTCATTATTATCTACTTGGCTTTTGTTTTTCTATTTAATATTTTATTCTTTCATTGTGGTAAACATACATTATATAAAATGTACCATTTTCACCATTTTTAAATGTACAGCTCTGTGGCATTAGGTACATCCATACTGTTGAACAGCCGTCCCCACTGGCTGTCTCTGATGACAGTCTGTCCCCGTTAAACACTAACTTTCCACCCGCCTCCTCCCCCAGTCCCTGGCACCCACTATCCTGCTTTCTGTCTCTGCGAATCTGACAGCTCTTAAGTCCTGCATAGTTAGAACCACGCGATCCATGTCTGTCCTTTTGCCACTGGCTGATTTCACTGAGCACAGTGACTTTGAGGTTCATCATGGCAGGTATCAGAATTTTCTTCCTCTTTAAGACTGAATAACATCCCACTGCGTGTACAGAACATGCTTTGCTTATCCGTCCACCCACCAGTGGACACGGGCTGCATCCGCGTTTGGGCCACTTGGTTGAGGACCACTCTGTACTGTGAGGGGGCGGGCTGTTGATGGTGACATGGAGTTGGCTTCTGTTAAGACCTTTTGTGCTGGCACTGTGCTGTTCCTTATGTTAAAACTGGAGTTCGGGCTTTAGGAAACTGGCCAGCCGTGTAAGGTTGATCTCCTCGCTCCTGTCTGCCCCGGGAGGGACGTGGGCGCTGTGTCATTACACCGTGTACTTCTCTCCCCTGGTTGTTCCGATGAGTGTGTGCCCGTTTCCCACATACCACCCTTCACGGGGAGCCTGACTCTGGCCAGGGCTGGCTGGAATCTTGCTTTACTCCCAGGCCATCAGCTACACTGGTCTGTGGTCTTTGGCCAGAGAGCTCCGTGGCTCCTGAGAAAGGAAGGTGCTGGTTGGAGTTGACGCTTGCCTCCTAGGGCCCACAGCTCCCAGGATGTGGATTTTGCTACCTGCAGAGATGCGAGTGGCATACTTCTAGCTGCCCAGCAGGGCTGGACCAGAGGCTGCCGGGTGTTGGGGGCTGGGAGGGTGGGGGATTCTTCTCCAGCTGGGTCCTAGAAGCTGGGCCTGGGGAAGGGGGCTTCCTTTTGCCTGCAAGCCACCTCTTCCCCCACTGGTGACTTATTGTTTTATTAATGCCTGAAAAGAGGCAGATAAAGAGGGTCTGCAATGAGTTGTGGTCAGAGCATCATTAGAAGATGACGCCTTTCTCAGGAGAAGGGGCTTTTCATCCAGACCATTGGTGGCAGCAACCCAGGAGCTTGGGAAGCCCCTTTGCACCAGGTCAAGTCACCCGAGCACCCAGGGGGACCACATCCACCAGGGAGTTGGGCTCTGGCCTGGGAGGGAGATGAGGGGTGCTCCTCCTCTGGCATCAGTTCATGAAATGAGGTCCCCCCTTGAAGGGATTCTCTGCCGGTGACTCTGAGAGCCAGGCTCATCCCTGAGACGCAGCAGATAGCATGAAGTCGGGCACAGTTCCCGGGAGAGGCTCGGGGTGGAGACCCAGAGGGATAACAGCCTCTGAGAGGGGCCTGCACTGCTCCTGGGCTCCCAGGATACACTGCGGGGCGGCCCTGTACCCTCACCTGCCCTTGAGCCCCACCCCCAGCCTCTGGCCCTCAGGGGAGAGACGGAGAGGTGGACCTCCAAACCGGACACCCATTATCCCGGCACCCTGAATTTTCGTTGCTGTTCAGTCGCTCAGTCGTGTCCGACTCTTTGCGACCCCATGGACTGCAGCATCCCAGGCTTCCCTGTCCTTCACCAACTCCCAGAATTTGCTCAAACTCATGTTCATTGAGTCGGTGATGCCATCCAACCATCTCATCCTTTGCTGCCCTCTTCTCCTTTTGCCTTCAATCTTTCCCAGCATCAGGGTCTTTTTCAGTGAATCAACATGTCACATCAGGTGGCCAGAGTATTAGAGCTTCAGCCTCAGCATCAATCCCTGAGTACTTTAAAAGACAGCAAGACTTCAGAGTCTTAATCCAAAAGCCTGGGTCTAAGGAAACAAGAAGGGAGGCGATGCCTTGAGCCGGGGGCCTGTGATCCTGGCTGACCACTTGGCTGCCTGCTGGTCCCCCTCTCTGCGAGCAGGCCCAGGCTGGCCGGCCGGGGTGGGGTGGCTACCATCTGGGTCCTGTGCCATCACCAGTGGCCGGGCCTGGCCCAGAGCTCATGGCAAGAACTCCCCTGAAGGCTGTCAGGGGAGCCCCTTCACTCGCGGGTGGACGTGTGGACAAGAGCTGGTTGGAAAGGCAAGGTTCCAAACAGGGTTGAGATCTTGACGCTCACTGTGGACTGGGGCGGAGGCCTCCGCCCTCCCCGCCGTGTCTCCAGCGGATGCTCCTTTCTTTACCGTCTTACAGCCCTTCGTTCTGACCTCTCCAAGCCAAAGCCAGAACCCAGACAGGCAGCCGCACGACCTCAGCATTGACATCTACAGCCGGACGCTGTTCTGGACGTGCGAGGCCACCAACACCATCAACGTCCACCGGCTCAACGGGGACGCCATGGGCATGGTGCTGCGGGGGGACCGCGACAAGCCGAGGGCCATCGTCGTCAAC
Source organism: Bos taurus (assembly GCF_002263795.3). Lineage (NCBI taxonomy): Eukaryota > Metazoa > Chordata > Mammalia > Artiodactyla > Bovidae > Bos > Bos taurus. The sequence continues at coordinate 45,904,715 of NC_037356.1, forward strand.
GCTGAGCGCGGGTGCGGGGGCTGTCCCTGTAGGGGTGCGCTGGGCGCCCCTCCCGTGCATGCTGGCCTCTCGGACCGGGAGGGGTCTTCCACCCCCAACACGCCCATCCGTCAGGAGCTCCCCAGGGTCCCTGCCACCACAGCCAGGGGTCGGCGGGGCGAGGAAACAGCAGCTCATTCCCAGTCGTGGGGAGGAGGCAGAGACACCCAGAGACGGCCTGGACTGAAAGCCTATGCAGGGGTGGGGGCTTTGTTGAGAGACACAGGCAGGATGTGAGCTCTAGTTCATAGGTGTCAGACCATCCCATCAAATTTGAACCCTGTACAGCCATCCCTTCCATAGCACCCCAGGTGGTGGCAAGTTATTCACTTGCATAGGCCCCGCCACGGGGAGGTCACTACCTGACCTGGAGCTTCTTCCTTCCGTGAAGCTCCCTGACGCTCTGCCTGTCAGCCCTCAGGTTCTCTGGTAGGCTGAGACACGTGGAAAGATGTGGAGGGTCCTGGAGGCAAGGACCAGGGCAGGGGGGTGCCCGAAGCCCCATGACATGAGGTTGGGAACGTTTGGAGGTGGGAGGCAGGAGCATGGTGGTCCCCCCAGATACCCGCAGGGCTGGCCATTCAGAGCCAGAGGCAGACCTGTCCAGGCACTGTGTGCTGGAGCTTCTCCCAGGGGCTGTCGTGCAGACCCGAGTTCAAATTCCGATTCCATCACTTACTGCCTGTGTGACGTGACCTCCCAGGGACTTAGTTTCCTGGTGAAGAGAGTAGGGAGTACCAGCCGTGCAGCACCCGGGGGCTCAGTCAGTGCTGGTGGTTCTTCAGGAACCAGAGGAGGGGCCGCCACAAGTGACCACAAACCGGGGGCTTCAAACACAAAGGCCTGTTCTCCTGTGGTTCCAGGGGCCAGAGTCAAGGGCAGCGAGGCCATGCCCCCACCGAAGTCTGAAGGGGAGGCTACTCCCTGCCTCTCAGCTCGGGGGCCCTGGGTGCTCCTAGGCTTGTGACCACGTCCCTCCACTCTGTCCGCGTCATCACATGGGCTCCTCTCTGTGTCCCATGGCCTCTTCTCTCTCTCTTAAGGCCACTCTCACTGGTTGAGGACCCTTGCACAGCATGCGGAATCTTAGTTCCCTGACCAGGGATTGAACCTGTGCCCCCCCTGCAGTGGCAGCTCAGAGCCTCAACCATCTGGGACTGCCAGGGAAGTCCCAAGGGTGGCCTCATCTTGATCCTTAATTACATCTGCAAACACCTTGTTTCCCAGTAAGGTCACATTCCGAGGTTCCAGGTAGCCGTGAGGTCTTGGGGGACATTCTCCGGCCCCTCCAGGGTGTGACCTCTCACCTCCGGGGGCCGGGGTCATGTGGCTGCTCGCCTGCTGGACGTCCGCAGGGTCAGGGCTGGTCTCTTGGGCTTGGCCAAGGACGGGCAGGGCACAATGGGTCCTCACTGCCGCCCTCCACAGGTACCTGTACTTCACCAACATGCAGGACCGTGCCGCCAAGATCGAGCGCGCCGCCCTGGACGGCACGGAGCGCGAGGTCCTCTTCACCACAGGCCTCATCCGCCCCGTGGCCCTCGTGGTGGACAACACGCTGGGCAAGCTCTTCTGGGTGGACGCCGACCTGAAGCGCATCGAGAGCTGTGACCTGTCAGGTATGAGGCCTGGGGCCTCCCTGGGGATTGGTCCCTTGGCAGCCACCCTGTCTGACCTGCCGGGAACACCTTCCTGGTCATCGGTCACACGCCACAGTCTCTTGGGGGCCTGCTTCGAGGAGGCACATACGGTCTCCCAGCCACATTCCAGGATATTGGACCCGAATGATTCCTGATCGGTAGAGTCCAGGGAGGCTCAGAAAGGGTGAGCCAGCTGCCTGGGGCCCCCAGCGTGGGGTGGAGCAGGAATCCTGTGCCCTTCGCCTCCAGCGCCCACACTTACAGCTGCTTGGCCATGGCTGCCTTAGTCTGGGGGCCCCGGCCTGGAGAGGAGCAAGAATGACAGCTTGGAGGGGCTTTTCTGCCAGAAGTTGGGGTGGGCTGGGGGAAGGGGAGGCACCGTGTTTTTAGGGGATCAGCAACTTGGGTCCACGGCTGCGGTTACAAGGCTAACCCAGGTGGAAGCAGGGCTGACTGAGAGGAGGTCTCAGGTCTGCCTACTTCCAGGGAGCGTGCCCAGCCTGAGCCTGGCGTCCCCCAGGCTCCCAGCAGCTCTTCATTCTCCCAGAGTGAGCATGGGCTGAGCTCTCGGGGTCAGCCGCCACTCAGGGGGCGCTTATCCCTCTCGCAGGGGCCAACCGCCTGACCCTGGAGGATGCCAACATCGTGCAGCCCGTGGGCCTGACCGTGCTGGGCAAGCACCTCTACTGGATTGACCGCCAGCAGCAGATGATCGAGCGTGTGGACAAGACCACGGGGGACGCACGGACACGAGTCCAGGGCCGTGTTGCGCACCTGACCGGCATTCATGCTGTGGAGGACATCAGCCTGGAGGAGTTCTGTACGTGAGGGGTGGGCAGTGGGGCTGTGCGGGGGCCCCCGAGGGGAAGGAACGCCTCTGCACGGAGCACAGCAACCCCTGGACTGGCTCCCCTGGAGAAAGGGAGGAGGCCGGACCAAGGCGAGAGTAGGGCTGAGGCCGTTTTCTTTCTGGCTTTGTCTGGGCCCAGTCTCGGTGACCAGAGGCCACCCTCAGGCCCTCACCCCATCCCCTTCTCCATCAGCAACAGATTGGACCGCTCTGATTTCTGTTTCTAGCTCTCGAACCCACTCTGCTTTCCAAGTGCCTGCGATGAGATTTGGCCCAGCTTTAGATTAATCACCCTTTAGATTGACTCTGAATCAACCGATTAGTAACCTTAATTACACCTGTATGTCCCCCCACCAAGAAAGGTGATAAAACCATGGGCATGACACTCATCGCATCTTCCCTAGCTGGGGAGCAGGGTGGGGAGTTTGGGGGGCACTTTAGGATTCCGTCCACCACAGCCTGGCTGTGTCCAGGAGCCTGAGAGGGGATTGTCTGTAATCAGGACCTGTGGCTCCTCCACCCGGTCCTTGGCTCTATGTGGGTGTGGAGGTGTGTGTGCGCGTGTGTAAGTGTCTGCCTGTCTGTCTGCTTGCTTTTCTCTCTCTATTCAGTATGTACACGGCACCCAGCGGGCTGCCCGCTGAGTGAGCAGGGCCTTCGCTGCCCTTGTCTTGTGACGCCTGCGGTCTGGCCGCCGTCCATGCCCCGGGGCTGCCCAGCCTCACCCCAGCCCCTCCCTGTCGGCGTTGCCTCGGCCACACTGCATTGTGACTCTTTTGTACCCCAGCCCTGTTTTCAGTATATTATTACATTATATACGTTATTTCACAATAGTTTATAATTTCAAATGAGATTATATTTTACAGCTGACAAAAGTAGAACTCAGTAAGGGTATTGCTTCCCCTATCACCCAGCCAGTAAACCCAAGGGGGCTTGAATTTGCAACCAGAGCCCAGGCTTTAGCCACTTGAGTTTTTTTCTGTTAGGCTTCCTGCTCAGAATCAGGGACATGACCTCCGAACCGGCCACTTCTTTGTTGACTGCTCGGTGGCAATTTCTGTGGTAATCAGCTGGGTCCCAGATAAGTGAAGTCACCAGGAAACTAAACCAAGGCGCCCCATACCTATGGGTTAGCATGCTTGTGTTCATCTGGCCTCTTAGTCCATGCTCAGCCAAGTCACGGATTCCTGGGTGTCACTGGCAGATGGTCAGAACGGTGAATGCCCAGCCCACAAAGGTCAAGACCCGCTGCCTACTGGTGTCGGCAGAAAGCCAGGGGCACTGACCGGCGCTCCTTGGAACCAGGGCCGGGAGGGCCAGGAAATGCTCAGTGAGCAGGTTTGAGGTTGGAAACTGGGGACATGTCTGTGAGCACCAGTGCGCGGGCTCTGGGGTGACATGGAGAGGCTCCTCGTTTTGGGTAAGCGTAGGAAGTCCTTCGGCGGGCTCTGCCATGTTGATCTGGGACGTGGGCCACCCATCTGCGTCCGCACACGATCCCACAGCTAACCTCTAAACCAGGGGTGGCACTCTGCAGCTTGTGGGTCCCTGTCATCCTGGCTGCCTTTGCCCTGCAGCTGGCTGACCGGGGGTCACACCGGTGGCCTGGCCTGTGAAGCCAGAATTATTTACTTTCTCATTTTTTATGGAAAAAGTTGGCTGACCCTGCTCTCAACTATGACTCTGCCATTTTAAAAACACCTAATCCTTGAGATGGAGGAGGAAAAAAACCATGATTTGCCTTCAGGGGTAGAGGTGAGGAGCTGAGTGTGCTTTGCCATTTCCTCTTACCTGGGGGAGGTCAGCCACCTTCCCAGGCTCCTAACCATTGTCCAGAGATTGGGCACAGGAGGTTAATGGAATTGAAATATTCAAGGTTCCCGGGGTTCACCACCTTTACTATGTTAATTTCCACGTGTATTAGTTTACTGCAGCTGCTGTAACAAGCGACCACAAACTGGGTGACTTAGAGCAGCAGAAATGCATTCTTTCCCGGTTCTGGAGGCCGGGAGTTCAAAGTCAAGGTGCCTCCAAGGCTGTGCTCTCTCTGGAGGCTGGGAATGAGGGGCTGAGGGGATGGGGACCAGGGGGATGCAAAGACGGTTCATGGCTACAGGTGTGCTTGTGGGTGCACCATTGAGGCTGGAAATGAGGGGCTGAGGGGATGGGGACCAGGGGGAGGCAAAGACGGTTCACGGCCACAGGTGTGCTTGTGGCTGCACCACTGGGGCTGGGAACGAGGGGCTGAGGGGATGGGGACCAGGGGGAGGCAAAGACGGTTCACGGCCACAGGTGTGCTTGTGGCTGCACCATCGCAGCCTCTGCCATCACATGGCCTCTCCCCTGCCTTCACCTCTTGCCTGCTTGCACGCTAAGTGGCTTCAGTTGTGTCTGACTTTGCGACCCCATGGACTGTAGCCCGCCAGGCTCCTCTGTCCATGGGACTCTCCAGGCAAGAATACTGGAGTAGTTGCCATGCCCTTCTCCAGGGGATCTTCCCAACCCAGGGACTGAACCTGCATCTCCATGTCTCCTGCACTGGCAGGCAGGTTCTTTACTGCTAGCACCGCCTGGGAAGCCCTCACCTCTTAGGCGCTCTCTTATAAGGATACTTGTTAGTAGATTTAACGCCCACCCAGATACTTCAGAATTAGACCCCATCTCAAGATCTTTAATGTGATCACATCGTTTGCAGAGACCCTTTTCCCCAGTAAAGGTCACATTCTCAGATTCCGGGCGTTAGGATGTGGACATATCTTTTGGGGGGCCCACCACTAGCCCACTACACCGTGAGAGACAGACACGCAGGCGGGCGGTGTAGCATGATGGCTGTGGGCACGGTGGGAGCTGGTGCAGAAGGCTGGGGTGTGACGTCAGGAAAGTTCTAGATGTGCTCTTGGCCTCCACTTCCTCATTGGCAAAATGCAGCGTCCACAGAAACAGACTCGCCTGGCTGCCCTAGGAATGAAGTGAGAGGGTTGACTGCACCCCTGTGGGAGTGCCAGTTATTGTGAGGTCTTGCCTGGCCCTCACCGCCTCCCTCCTCTAGGCTGAAGTCCTGAGACTGGAGGCGGAGTCCGACCCCCTCCTTCTCTTCTCTCCACAGCAGCCCACCCCTGTGCCCGCGACAATGGAGGCTGTTCTCACATCTGTGTCGCCAAGGGCGATGGGACGCCGCGCTGCTCATGTCCGGTCCACCTCGTGCTCCTGCAGAACCTGCTGACTTGTGGTGGTAGGTGTGAGCTTGGCACTTTCTCTTGGGACACTGAACAGGGACCTGGGTTCTCTGCCTGCCAGGTTGTTGCCTGGCATTTTTTAAAAATCCATAGTCCCTGTGGCATCTAGTGTTCAAAGCAGAATGTCTTGTTATTTGTTCTCATCTCTAACATATGCATTTCAAGCCTTTGAATTTCCCTCTAAGCACTGCTTTAGCTGCATCCCACAAATTTTGATGTTGGATGGCATCACTAACTCAATGGACTTGGGTTTGAGCAAGCTCCGGGAATTGGTGATGGGCAGGGAAGCCCGGCTTGCTGCAGTCCGTGGAGTCACAAAGAGTGGGACATGACTGAGTGACTGAAGAACTGAACAAATTTTGATAAATTGTATTTTCATTTTCAGTTAGTTCAAATATTTTTAAATTGTTCTCAATAATTCTTTGGCCCTGGTGTTATTTAGAAGTGTGTTGTGTAATTTCCAAATAGTTGGAAATTTTCTAGCTATTTTTCTATTCCTGATTTCTAGTTTAATGCCACTGTGGTCTAAGCGTACACATATGATTTCTAGCCTTTTAACTTTGTTCAGATATGTTTTCTTCCCCAGCGTGTGGCCTGTCCTTGGTGAATATTCCTTACGAGCTTGAGAAGCTATGTCATCTGCTGTCGGGTGGAGTGTTGCTCTACATGTCGTTAGATGCAGTTGAGGGACAGTGCTGTTCAGGTTGTCTGTCCTTCCTTCCTGCTTCTGCTGTCAGTTACTGATGGAGGCGCTGAAATCCCCGATAATGGATTTGTCTAATCTTTTAGTAGTTCTGTCTTCTCCCCTGCTTCTACCCTTGACCGTCTTCTTTCCAAAGGCTGCACGGGGAGTGGTTAAGAATGTCAGCTTTAGGGTCAGCCAGACCTGGGTTCCAATACCAGCTTTGCCACTTCCCAGCTGAGTGACCCTGGGCTGCTCACTTACCTCTCTTATCCTCCACTTCCTTTTCTGTGAAATAGAGAAACGGAGAGCATTTATCTGACGGGTTGTTATTAGTACCCGAGTGCTTTGCATGGTCCCTGACACATGGCACATGGGAATGCCAGCTGCCACTAGTCATGAAGATGGCAGCAGTAATAGAAAGACTGAACTGTCACTGACACCGTGATGAAACTCAGTCCCCAGGCTTCCTCTCCTCTTCCTGCAGGTCCTCAGGTGACCTTGGGCGTGTTCTTCCTGTGTTCCTTTCCTCTCCCGTCCTCTGAGCTCCAGGGGGCTGGTCTTCCCCTGCCCCTTACTTCTCACCCTCACCCCCATCATCCCCACGCCTTGTCCCACACATGGCACATTTCAGGGAGCAGGACCACGGGCCTGTCTTTATGGAGCTTTCTCCTGCCCCACCTCATCACTGTAAACCCCGGAGACCCTGGCCAAGAAGAGGGGGGCCCTTTGATGACTGTCCGCTGGCGGGGACACCTCAACTCTCCTGAGCTTCCTGTGGCCTTTCTCTGAGTTCCAGCCCCAGGGCCCACATGGCTTTGTGGCCTGAGAGAGGCTTTGCAGCTCGCACAGACATCCAGACTGCCCTGGAAGAGACGGAGCCTGGGGAGAGAGCTGCACCAAGTGCTCAGCTCGCCCTGGGACCCCAGCTCTGGGTTTCCCCACCGGAGGACGCGCCCCCTCACCCTTCCTCAGGGCCTAGGAGGCTTGTGTTCACTGTGTCCCCATCTCCATTCTTCCCTGGCCTCTTCTCTGGGGGCTCTCAGAAGGTCAGGGGCTCACGGAGGTCCCCAGGAGGTGCCATGGAGCCTCGTGCCTCATGCAGTGACCCAGACGGGCAGGGCGCGGCCTGCGATGCCAGCGTGTGCTCCGCAGCGTCCCTGCTGTGCGAGCCCAGCCCAGCCAGGCGCTCGCGCATGCGCACATACTCACTCTCGCACGTGCATGCGCACATGCTTGCCCCGCTCTGTTACTTCTGGGAGGAAGCGGTGGTCCAGGCAGGCTGCTTCTGTTTTAGGGACAAGGAAACGGAGGCCCTGGGAGGTTGAAGGTTCCTCAGGTTGCCCAGCTGCTGAGAGGAGCCTGGGTTCATCCCCAGGTCCGTGCACACATACATACACACACATACACACACACACACACACCCCCACCCTGTCCCGTCTTGGCTCTCTAGCAACATCTGCCAGGACTTGGGGCCCTTCAGGAAATCAGAGCCTGCCCCACATGGACCCTCTTCCTCCTGGCTGGGCTGTGGGGGTGTCCAGGCAGTGGAAATAGCGGTCAAAGGCACAGGGCCTTTGATTGGAGTCCAGGAGTGGGGCGTGGCCACCATCCACACACAGCTTTCCGTGGCTAGCGTCCCTGTGTTCCTTGGCAGCTCACTGCGCACACATCCGTCTTTGGCTTCTTTGTCCCCGGTGTGTCCTCTGTGGCCAAACGCAGTGGGAACAGCGGGATTGTGTTCGTTTTTGCTCACAACTCTCTCCCCATCTCGCATTCCCATTCAGTCCAGTGTGGACCCCGCAGTTATGGGGGAGGCACGTGGGTTCCAAATGTTGAAAGGCTTAGTACATCATGAAATCAATACTTTTGTGAAATTGATGGCTTAAAAATTTTTTTTTTTTTTGGCTATGCTCTGTGGCTTATGCATCTTAGTTCCCCCCAGGGATTCAACCTTGGCTAGAGCAGTGAAAGGGCCCAAGTCCTAACTTCTGGATGACCAGGGAACTCCCAATACCTTTTTCCTTAATCAGATTTTATGGATGTTGATGACTGTTCTTAAACTTGAAATGGAGTTTGGGCTGATTTCTGGGCCTCCGGTTTTCTGGGATTTTCCAGCAGAGGAGGAGATATGATGACAGGACCCCGGGGAAGGGGGGCAGCCCAGGGGCCAAGGGGCTTCTCCTGAGTGTCTCTGCTGGCACCCTGGCATTCATCATGCCCATCTGTGTCCAGGCCTCCAGGACAGTGCCCCTCCCTGAGCACTACTGTCCACGCTTGGCCTGCACTAGAGAAGTGGACCCTGAGGGGGGAATGACTTACCATGGCCACTGGCAGGAAGGGGCCCCAGATCGCCTGTCCTTCACCCTCTCAGCTCACCACCCTCCCACGACTCCCTCCACCGGGGAACCTTCAAACCCCCTCCCCCTTGACTCTGCTCCCCCTCCGGTACCCTTACCACCTGCCTTTCAGCCCACCCCTCAGTGAAGGGCCTGGGTCCTCCACCCGCCCCCACCACCGTGCCTGTGGGCTCTCTTGGCACTCACAGTGCTCTGGCCCCATTGCCCCAAATGTGTAATAGGTGTGGGTGCTGACCACTGGCTTTCTGACCCTTCTACTTCCGGCGGGGATGCAGTGGACACGCCGGTGTAGCCAGGCCCTGCACATACCCTGTGCTTTGAGTCTACAGCTTCATGGCCTACTTGGGGCTGGAGGTGGGAAGGCAGACAGGACGCAGGGCAGTGGAGACGAGGTGGATACAGCATGTATGAGCTGAGCGTATCCCCCGCTTTGAAAGCCAGACGTGCTTCGCCCAGCTTTTGCCCAAAAGCCGGCGCCCATGACGGTCTTTCTCTGCTCCGCAGAGCCTCCCACGTGCTCCCCCGACCAGTTCGCCTGCGCTACTGGGGAGATTGACTGCATCCCCGGGGCCTGGCGCTGTGACGGCTTCCCCGAGTGTGACGACCAGAGCGACGAGGAGGGCTGCCCAGTGTGCTCGGCCTCACAGTTCCCCTGTGCGCGGGGCCAGTGCGTGGACCTGAGGCTGCGCTGTGATGGCGAGGCCGACTGCCAGGACCGCTCGGATGAGGCGGACTGCGACGGTGAGGCCCCGCCCCCGCCCTCCCGGCCCCGCCCCAGCAAGGCTCCGCCCATCCCCTAGGGCACCCCCTCGCCCTCCTGGAGTTTGGGCTTTATCGGGCCGGGCCGAACCTGAGGAAGGTCACTGTAGAAGCTTTGCCAAGGCTCCTCACCTTGGGAAGGAAAAAATGTTAGTTTTAGGCCCCCTGAAGGCTCCTGGCGTCTGCCCTGCCAGTTTGGCATGAAGGTGGACTGTGAGAATCTATCTTGCCTTCCCTCATTCAGTCAAGAATTTTACAGAAATCCAAGACAAACGCATTAGTCAGCTTGCTTTCCATGGTTTACACCCTGGTTAATTCCCATCCCCAAAGGCAGTGCTGTCCTCCACCAGCGAGTCTGTGGGTTAATGCTTATTTGTGGGTGATTTCTAGCATCCCACTGAACCAGGAGTTACCAGAGAGATTTGTCTGGTCAGCCTGGGTCCACTCTGACCAGCAGGATCTTCCTTTAGACCGTGACAGTGAAACAAATGTCTGTGCTCCCTCTGAGTTTCTTTTATAAATGACCTTCTCCGTTGGTTCCTGCCACATACTGTCAGCACCACGGCCCCGTGTTGACTACTACTGAGCTAGCTGTTAATAGGTCTTTCTAGCTGCTACCCCCATAGCCACTGGGTCCTATACTTGGATAACTCAGATTTTATCTGTTCCCTGCCCACTCATGAAAAGCAACCATTCTGTGGAAGATGAAGGCCTGGGGTTCATTCCCGCAAGTGTTTCCGTAAAGCTGCAGTTGTAAAGTCTTTCCAGCTCACAGACCCTTTGAGAACTTGATAGAGACTAGACCAGGATTAGCACACTGTGACCTAAGGGTTAAATCCAGGCCACCACCTATTTTGGTGAATAAAGTTTTGGGTTCATGCTACATCACCTCAGTCATGTTCGACTCTTTGGGACCCCATGAACTGTAGCCCACCAGGCTCCTCCGTCCATGGGATTCTCCAGGCAAGAATACTGGAGTGGGTTGCCATGCCCTTCTCCAGGGGATCTTCCGACCTCGGGATCAAACTTCTGTCTCTTACGTCTCCTGCATTGCAGGCAGATTCTTTACCATCTGAGGCACCAGGGTAAGTTGGTATTCTTTACCAACTTAGCCACCTAAGTTTTATTGGGACAAAGCTAGGCTCATTCATTTACATATTGTCTGAGGCTGGTGTTGCATGAAAACAGCAGAGTTGAGTAGTTACTGTAGAGACATATCTGTCTCTTACAGGAGAGTTTTCTGAGTCCTGCCTTACACTTGGCCCCAGCTCAGTCTGGTGGCCAAGATCTCGGCGGGTGGCAGGAGCCCTGATTAGGAACCACTCCCTCCGTCCTCCCACTGTGAGAGTTTCTCCTGGTGGAAGGAAGCCCTGGGAGAACAGCAGGCCCTGGTGCAGGCTTTGGGTTCCACCCTCCGTTTCAGAAGCTTCCTCTCCTGCTTGGTGACCAGGAGATCTGCCCACTCATTGCACGGACAGGGTTCCTTGTCTCCAGTTTCGAGCGTGGGGTGCCTGGGCCGGGGCAGGTGGGGAGCTTAGACAGGAAGTACTGGGGGCAGGTGACCGGCGAGCCCCCAGGCAGCTCCCTTCCTCATGGGGCCGGGGCCCTTCCCAGGTCAGCAGGGAAGCAGCAGCAGCTGCAGTGCCCGGCCTTTCTCTTCCGTTTCCCCCGAAAGCCTGAGAGCTGCACTAGTTGCTTGCATGGCTAGCCTCTGCCTCTCCGGCTGAGCTCTGCACTCTCTTCCTGACCCCCGGAGCTCTGCGGGCGCATCAGCTGTCCCCTGTCCCGCCTGGTTAGGAGCCTGGCTCCTGTGGGCCATCCACTGACCCCATGACCTGGGAGACAGCCTGAGCTCAGGGGCTGTGGGACCTCTGGTGCTTTGCAAGCCTGACCCATGGTAGGATCCTGGTGAATAATTACCTCCCTGGGTCGTTGAGGTCTCTTCCCTGCCAGCCCGTCCCCAGCATTTCACAGGCCTTGAAAGGGGGGTCATCGAGGGGAGGGTGAAGGCTGGTTTGGCCGGGACGGTGTCCCGACCTGGTCCTTGCAGGGGTCCCTTTGCCTGCTCTGCGTTTGGACCCCAGGCCTCTGCTGCTGGGTCTGGGGTCGCGGGGCTGGGTGCACCTGTTGGTGGTCATCTGCTTAGTGCTCCTGGCTGCGTCATGCCCTCCAGCCTCTCTGAACGCAAGGCCCCTCCTTGCAGCCGTCTGCCTGCCCAACCAGTTCCGCTGTGCCAGCGGCCAGTGCGTCCTCATCAAACAGCAGTGTGATTCCTTTCCGGACTGCGTCGACGGCTCCGACGAACTCATGTGCGGTGAGCTGGCTTCCTGCAGAGGGCGGGGTCAGGGAAGGGGGGCGGTCACCCTGTGCTGGGCTTCTGTTCCAGGACCGTGGGGTCCAGAGGGAGGAAATGGTGAGGACTAAAGAGGCTGGGAAGTCGAGAGTCTCAGGCCTTGGTGGGGGAGTCAGGGAAACCTTCCTGGAGGTGGAGGCAGCTGTGAGGAGGGAGAGACGGAGCTAAGGGGCATTTTAGCTGGGACAGAGGCACAGCAGCAGGCCCCCTTTGAGAAGGCAGAGGTGGGCGGGGCTGACTGTGGTGGGCCGGGCCTGAGTGGCAGGCAGAGGCAGCGGGTTTCTGCCCAGAGACCTCACTTAGCAGCGTCTGCCAGATAAGATCGCCTGAGAGGCTCGGGGCTGGGCCCCTTCCCTGGCAGCCTGCTGTCTGGCTGAGGAGGAGCCGTGTGTGGCCCTGTGCAGAAACGCACATGTGCGTGCACACATGCACACATACGTACACGCACGTGCTGCATGCCCCTTGAATGACACGGTCTGTACAGTCAGGGGTACCGGGGTACAGAGGATGCGAAATGAGGGCAGTCAGAGAAGACTTCCTGGCGGCAGTGGCTCTTGAAAGGCTGTCAGATTCAGACAGGAAGGGAACTGGATTCCCAGGAAGTGGGGATGTCTCCATGCATCTGGGGATGTGGCCCCTTCGTTCACGGCAGAAGGCCCAAGATAGAGATGACTTATGAATGGGGAAGAAGGGGGGGTCCCCGGGGACTCACTGAGCACTTTCGTACGTCCCATCAACCCAGGGCAGGCCCCTCAGCTACCACCTCGGGGGAGGTCTGGGGTCCGAGGGCAGCCGCGGGGTTCTGAGCCCTGCTCCTTTGGCAGGCAGGTGTCCACGCTGACCATGTCTGTCTTTGGTCTCCCATGTGACTATCCCAGTTGTTGGGATGATTGTCATCCATAGTCAGGCCTCCTCGCTGGAACCAGCAGCTTTCCTCCCTTTCTCTGGGGGGTTTGGCCAGCTGGAGGGGACCGAGTTGATTGTCCCTAGAACCGTTGTGCCGACCTGATGGGGAAGTGAGTGTTCTTTGGACAAGGTTGAGTCTAGAGCCCAGACCGCGAAGCTCTAGGTCAGGGGCGTGAATAGGAGGAGTCGCTGGTGAGGGGCTGGGGGCGGTGGGAGAGCTCAGTCCAGCTGAGGAGGGGCAGGAGGCCGCTGCGGGGAGGCTGGAGGGGGCAAGCCCTTCAGGGGTGCTGCCCCAGCCCCCTAGCAGCTCCACCAGTGGGTGCTGGGCCGGGGCGGGTACGAGCCCTCCAGGGCACACAGCGCCTGCCCCCCCTCAGGAGACCCGCTCCGTTTGGGTTGACGTCCGCCGTCTCTCCCTGCCTGGCCTCCGGCAGAAATCACCAAGCTGCCCTCGGACGACGGCCCAGCCCACAGCAGCGCCATCGGGCCGGTCATTGGCATCATCCTGTCGCTCTTCATCATGGGCGGGGTCTACTTCGTGTGCCAGCGTGTGGTGTGCCAGCGCTACGCCGGTGCCAATGGGCCCTTCCCGCACGAGTACGTCAGCGGGACCCCCCACGTGCCCCTCAACTTCATCGCCCCCGGCGGCTCCCAGCACGGTCCCTTCACAGGTGAGGAGCCTGAGCCCCATGAGGGCCCTGGAGGAGGTGGAGAAGGGCGGTCAGGGCGGGCTGCGGGGCGAGGGGGTCAGAAATGCTCTTTGGACTTGACCTGAGCTCATCTGAGTTGCCCACTGGGGACAGTCGTCACGTGGGGCTTCTTTTTCTGAGCCTGGTTGGGTCTCCTGGGCAGAGGGGCTGGAGAAAGCACTCCGTGTCCGTGGGGCGCCCTGGCCCCTGACCAGGCCTCATGCCCGCCGGCCCCCCTCCCACAGGCATTTCGTGTGGCAAGTCCATGATGAGCTCCGTGAGCCTGATGGGCGGCCGGGCCGGGGTGCCCCTCTACGACCGGAACCACGTCACCGGGGCCTCGTCCAGCAGCTCGTCCAGCACCAAGGCTACACTGTATCCACCGGTGAGTGGGGGCAGGAGGAAGCCCAGCCGGCTCGGGGCGCCCCCCCAACCCAGGACATCAGGGTTTCTAGAATTACCAGCCTGCCGTTCCATCCCTCAGGATGGTGGATGCGTTCACTCCCCTCCGTGTCCTGACCTGTAGTTTTTTCCTTTCTCTTCTTTTATTGGAGTGGAATTGCTTTACAGTGTTTTGCTTCTGCTGTATCACGAAGTGAATCATCTGTGTGTACATTTATTCCCTCCTTCTTGGACCTCCCTCCCACCCCCTGGGCTTTCTGTTTAGAAAAGAGCACTCCTTGTTCATTGTGGATAATCCGGAAGTCAGGCGAAGTCTAAAAGTGGTAGTCGCAGGCACTCATGGGATGACTTTTGTGCTGACTTTTGCTCCCTGGAGCTTCCGGCAACCCAAGTGGGGTGTGGGCTGGCTCCAGGCCACACCCTAGAAGGAAATGATTGTAGAGGGTGACAATCTGAAGCCCTTAGTGTCCAGGTCCCGCTGCAGGATCCTGAGGGGGACCTTCTCCTCCATACTGGCTGGGAAAGCCCCCCATTGCCAGGAGCATGGCCCGGGGTAACCGGGTAAGCCTGATGCATGGATGCGAATCTGGGGCTACGTGTCAGGTTCTGACTTTACCTCGTCCTGTGCTTCTTAATTCTTCAAAACCTGACTTCTCTGTGATGAAATACTCTTCTGAGGTGAAGATTGCCCCTTGAACTTTCTCTGGGGGGGTCCCAGCAAGCACCACCCACCAGGACGGGGCCTGCCTGCCCTTCTGAGTGTCCCCCATACCCAGGCTGTTGCCCTTCCTTATTGCACCTGATCCTGGCAGGGTCTAGGAAGGAGGAGGCAGCAGGGGTTATTATCTCGGGTCTGCAGGATTCGGTCTGAGTCTCCTGGAGGCTACAGGGCTGGGCTGTTCAGGGGTGGGGGAAGCAAGGAGTCAGCAGAGAGGAGTTGAGGAACCCTCCCCACTGTTCTTGCCTTCCTGCTGCTATCATCACCTGACCTTCGGATGGCCCACGTAGCCAGCTAGAAGCCCCAAGAACCCTCTGAGACTGAGCTGACTCCAGGCCAGCCCCCTGCCCACCCCCTCCCACCCCCAACGTGGACACCAGGATGCTTGCCGCCTTTGGAGGAGCCGGGAGCTGGGGGGATCGCACTTGGCGGCGAGAGATGACACTGACCACCAGCAGTTTTTTACAGTGGCTTTATTGAGATACAGTTCACATACCATACAATCCACCCACTTCAAGTGTCCAATTCCGTGGTTTTTAGGATATTCACAGAGTTGTGCAGTCATCACCATGGTTAAATCTAGAAAATTTCATCATCCCCAAAAGAAGCCCTTTGTGGAGCCAGCTGTTTAAAAATTAACTACGTTGCTTTGAATCAGTTATATACATTCACGGTACAGAATTCAAAGGGCACGGTGAAAAGAGGGCCCGGCCTTCACCGTGACCAGGAATTCACCCCTCCCCAGAGGCACAGCCTGTGCGGGGTTGATTGTGTGTCCTCCCAGGGGAAATCAGTGCATAAGCGAGCATACGGGAGTACGGACTTCATCTTCCCAGCAAAGAGAGTAACATTTTTTCTTTAGTTTTGGAGACAATTGCAGATTTATCTGTAGCTGTAAAATATAATACAGAGCGGCCCCGTCTCCCTTCACCAGTTGTCGCATTGGCAACATCTTACGTAACTATGGTTGTCTTGGCACATGCGTGCTGCTGTAACAAAAATGCCATAGACTGGGCAGCTTAAACTACACGCGTTTATGTCTCACAGTTCTAGAGGCTGGGAAGTTAAAGATCAAGGCTCTGGTTTCTCACTGTTCAAAGCCCAATTCTTAGTTCATAGTGACTGTCCTGTCCGTATATGGTAGAAGGCACGAGGGAGCTCTCTGAGGTCTTATTTTTTTTTGGCTGTGCCTTGTGGATCTTAGGTCCCTGACCAGTTCCCTGACCAGGAATTGAACCTGCAACCTCCTGCAATGGAAGCGTGGAGTCTCAACTACTTGGCCACCAGGGAAGCCCCCAGGGTCTCTTTCTTAAGGACACTTATTCCATCCCTGAGTGCTCTACCCTTGTGGCTTAAGCACTCCAGAAGGTCCCACTCTTAAACCATCATGTTGGAGATTAGGTTTCAGTATATGAATTTGGGGGAGACCCAGACATTAATTCTACAACAGTAATGCAGTATCATAACCAGTGCATTGATACGGTTCCTTTTGACTTTATTTCAGTTCAGTTCAGTCGCTCAGTCATGTCCGACTCTGCGACCCCATGAATCACAGCACGCCAGGCCTCCCTGTCCATCACCAACTCCCGGAGTTTACTCAAACTGTTGTCCATCGAGTCGGTGATGCCATCCAACCATCTCATCCTCTGTTGTCCCCTTCTCCCCCTGCCCCCAATCCCTCCCAGCATCAGAGTCTTTTCCACTGAGTCAACTCTTCACATAAGGTGGCCAAAGTATTGGAGTTTCAGCCTCAGCATCATTCCCTCCAAAGAAATCCCAGGCCTGATCTCCTTCAGAATGGACTGGTTGGATCTCCTTGCAGTCCAAAGGACTCTCAAGAGTCTTTTCCAACACGACAGTTCAAAAGCATCAATTCTTCAGCACTCAGCCTTCTTCACAGTCCAATTCTCACATCCATACATGACCACTGGAAAAACCATAGCCTTGACTAGACGGACCTTTGTTGGCAAAGTAATATCTCTGCTTTTCAATATGCTATCTAGGTTGGTCCAAGGAGTAAGCAAGCGTCTTTTAATTTCATGGCTGCAGTCACCATCTGCAGTGATTTTGGAGCCCAGAAAAATAAAATCTGACATTGTTTCCACTGTTTGCCCATCTATTTCCCACGAAGTGATGGGACCGGATGCCATGATCTTCGTTTTCTGAATGTTGAGCTTTAAGCCAACTTTTTCACTCTCCTCTTTCACTTTCATCAAGAGGCTTTTTAGTTCCTCTTCACTTTCTGCCATAAGGGTGGTATCATCTGCATATCTGAGGTTATTGATATTTCTCCCAGCAATCTTGATTCCAGCTTGTGCTTCTTCCAGTCCAGCGTTTCTCATGATGTACTCTGCATATAAGTTAAATAAGCAGGGTGACAATATACAGCCTTGACGTACTCCTTTTCCTATTTGGAACCAGTCTGTTATTCCATGTCCAGTTCTAACCGTTGCTTCCTGACCTGCATATAGGTTTGACTTTATTTAGAGTTCACCAATTTTACATGTGCATTTTTTAAAGACACCTTTTTAAGAATCCATTTTTATGTGCTTGTTTATTTGGCTGCTCTGGGTCCTAGTTATGATGCACGGGGTCTTTAGTCACGGCATGTGAACCTTCAGTTGCGGCATGTGTATCTAATTCTCTGACCAGGGATCAAACCTGGGCCCCCTGCATTGGGAGTGTGGGGTCTTAGCCACCGGACCACCAGGGAGGTCCCAAAGACAACTTTTTATTTTCAGAGCAATTTTAGATCCACAACAAAATTGGGAGGAAAGTAGGGGGACCTGCCAAATCCCCGCTCCACCCCCATGATCAACGTCCTGCACCAGAGTGGGACGTTGGTTTCAGTCCACGAACCTGCACCCAGAGGCCACCGTATACGTCTGAGTGCACCTTGGTGGTTTGGATTCTTGGTAGAATTCTGTGGGTTTGGACGGACGTGTAATGAATGACATGTATCCACCGTTGGCATCTCGTACAGTGTAGCTTCGTGTGTGCTTTTTAAAACCCGCATGATAGCATCTGCAGGTAATGGTAGCTCCTCAGACTCACTTTTTTTTTGGTAAATGAATTTATCTATTATAATTGGAGGCTAATTACTTTACAATATTGTGGTGGTTTTTGCCATACATTGACATGAATCAGCCATGGGTGTACATGTGTCCCCTGTCCCAAACCCTCTCCCACCTCCCTCCATCCCATCCCTCTGGGTTGTCCCAGTGCACCAGCTTTGAGCACCCTGTTTCGTGCATCGAACTTGGACTGGTATCTATTTCACATACGGTAATATACATGTTTCAATGCTGTTCTCTCAAATCATCCCACCCTCTCCTTCTCCCACAGAGTCCAAAAGTCTGTTCTCTATACCTGTGTCTCTTTTGCTGTCTCACATACAGGGTCGTCGTTACCATCTTTCTAAATTCCATATATATGCGTTAGTATACTGTATTGGTGTTTTTCCCTCTGACTGACTTCACTCTGTATAATAGGCTGCAGTTTCATCCACCTCATTAGAACGGACTCAGCCTCCCTTTTTGCTGCTGAGGCTTGGTGAAGGGCTGGCCTTTACCCAGCTCTTCAGAGGAATGCCCTCTCTGTGTGCTACATCACCCCGACTCCAGAAGGGGGCGCTGTCCCCACCCTGTTTCGCAATGAGGCGGCCGGAGGACCGAGTGGTAACTACCTGCCCTCGCCTCCTCCCCCGGGGGCCATTCTGCCCAAACTGACCACTCCCTGCCCGGTCTCTCCTGCACCCTGAAGTTTGTTTTCCTTCTCGGCAGAGCAAGCCCCCTTCTTGGTGACTGGACAGTGCCCTTTGTTGGGGTGTGGCTGGGCCACACCGTTGGGTGTCTAGTCACCCCAGGATCTTGTTACCCCAACAGCAATGCTCAGAACTCCTGCATTTTCCTCATTTAGGGGAGACTCCAGGAAGATGCCCTGTAGCTAAGGCTGAAGGTCATCTTGACCTTTCTTGCCAAGGGGGTCCTCAAGAGATGACAGTCCCTCTTCCCACCAGCAGAGGGCCACACCAGCATGACTGTCCCTCTCACTCTCCTCAGGTCCAATTTAGGGTAAAAATGGGATTGTAGTGTAATTTACATTTCACTTATTACAAATGACGTCAAACATCTTTTTGTATGGTTAATAACCTTTGTAGTTTTATTTTCTCAGAAAGGTGTGTTGATGTCCTTTTTCTATTGGGTTGTTGGTTTTGTTTTGTTTTGTTAATCCATTTGTAAGGGTCTTGGGGTTTCCCAGGTGGCACTAGAGGTAAGGAACCCCACTGCCAATGCAGGAGACTCAAAAGACTTGGGTTTGATCCCTGGGTCGGGAAGATCCCCTGGAGCAGGAAATCGCAACCGGCTCCAGTATTCTTGTCTGGAAAAATTCAGTGGACAGAGGAGCCTGGTGGGTTCCAGTCCATGAGGTTGCAGAGTCAGACACAACTGAGTGACTGAGCATAGCACGAGGGCTCTTTATGTAGAGATATAGCTGTATTAAACGAATTAGCCTGGGATATGGGTTGAAAATATTTTTCCTAGCTTTTTGCCTTTTGATTTGGTTTATGTTGTGTTTGCCCTTTATACCATGAAATTAAGTCTGGAGTGGTTTTGGTCACGCCCAGAAAGGCTTTCCCTCCTCGTGAAAAATAGTTTCTTTCCATGTTCTCTTAAAGTTCTCAAGGTTTCATGTTTGTGTTTAAAACTTGCCCTTGGAATGTAATTAGAAGGTCTGAGTGAGTCTGGAGGTACTGACTATTTATGCGCTGATGGCTTCCAGGCAGCTTTTATGAGTTGAGGTCCAGTCGGTAGACAGAAACCATATGGTGATTTGAACAGAGAAAGTTCAATACATTATTAGCAGGGATTGGAATTCCAGGGCGTTGGCCAGTGAGAGGTAAAGAGGACTCTTTAGAACACAGGAAAAGCAGATTATCTGGGAGGGAGAGACTGGGGAAGAGCCCCCAGCTGCCAGGCACCAGAAGACAGAAGTGGCCGAGGTGCTGCGCCAATAGAACTTGCTAGAGATCTGCCTACTGCTGTACTGGGAAGACTTCCCCACAAGCCTTCCTGACCTTCACCTCCCTGGTGCCCTGGAGGAGGTAGCTCTGACAGCCAGCAGGGAGGGGATTATGGGCAGGATCCCAGAGCTCCTTGGAGGCAGAAGTGAAGAGGAGCCAGGTCCGGTCAAGTTCAAGGGCAGATGCAGAAAAAGCTCCCCCCCAACCTGGGGTGAGGGGAAGTGGCGGGGGCAGGCCCTTTCTGCTGGTGGTGCTCCCTGACTGGTGTCTGCTCCCCTCTTCCCCCGAGCTGTACCTTCCCAGCTTTGGGGTCAAATCCTGAGCATCCCCAGGCTAGCTGTTTGGGCTGAAGTGGACCCTTCCCCCAGAATAAGGAGAGGTGTCCATGTGGTTCCTGAAGGGCAGGGGAAGGGCTTGGGCTTTTCCTGTAGGTTATTCACCAAGTGTCAGGACTGCCTTAGAAAGCAAGTCTTCTTAATTTTTTTGTTTCTTTTTCTAAATTTTCTTCCTTTCTTGGCTTCGCTCTGAGGCATGTGGGATCTTAGTTCCCTGATCAGGGACTGAACCCAACACCTCCTGCATTGGAAGTGCAGGGTCCTAACCACTGGACCACCAGGGAAGTCCCTAGCCCCATTTTAGAGATGAAGCTGCTGAGGCCTCAGAACGGGAAATCCCTCACCAGGGAGCCTGCTGCAGCTGGGAGGTGCTACAGAGAACTCAATCCACATCTTCCCTGGGACAGGCTGCGCCCTGTCCACCACCCCAGGGACCTGGGGAGAGTCTGTCCTTCAGGGCACACGTGCAGTGATAGCCCTCTGCCTGCTGTGCCCCCTGCAGGGACAGCTGGCAGGAGGTGGGGAGCGGGGGTGGAGTACAGACCTGGCCGGTGTCTGGGCCCCCGGGTCCCACGGTCCCTCTTGTGGGGCCAGTGGTGTGCTGCCTGGCTCTGGAGGGCGCATGCTTGGGGGGAAGAATTGTGTCTTTAGCACCACAGTTTGGGGGCGGTGTAGTCCCTTGAGAAAGGGGCACCCTTTCCTGGTTTGTTGAGACGCTGGCCCGGCGGGCAGCTAGGCTGTAGCCCCTCCCTGGTGGGTGGACGCCCCCTGCGTCCTCAGGGTTCCCCCAGGAGTATTTGGAATAAGGAGTGACTTATAGAGATTAGACTTTTGCACCATGTGGAAGGAGATGGGGAAGTAAAACTCCCAGAGGAACCTCGCCAGGCGCTCAGGCCCAGCGACACGCCCAGGCCGGCAGGGACACTTCCCTGCTGGTGACCGGGGTGCAGGACCCATCGGGGACCTGAACGCGCTGGCCTGGGGTCACGACTGGTCAGCGGGGCGGCCTCGGCGGCAACCCTGCTCTGCCCCTCCGCGTGCCCACCCGCAGGCCACGGCTGCCGCTTCCCGTCCCCAGACCAGGAGAGTCGTGGGAGGAGGCAAGGCGGGCGGGGGTGGCGGGACCGCGGGCTCCGGGGCGCGTGTGACCTCGCTTGGCCTCCCCACAGATCTTGAACCCGCCGCCGTCCCCCGCCACGGACCCCTCCCTGTACAACGTGGACGTGTTCTACTCTTCCAACATTCCCGCCGCCGCCAGGCCTTACAGGTACGGAGCCCCCCGCCGTCCCGCGCCTGGCCCCCTTTCCCGGGAGAGTCAGCCGGGAGGGGTCGGCGCAGCGCGTGGCGCGCTGAGGTCAGAAAGCGCCCGGAGCCGCGGGTGGGAGCCTTGGGGGTCTTGGGAAACCAGCCGGGGTCCCCACCGCGGCTGGCCGCGTCCCTGAGGGCTCTGCGCTCAGACGGTGCTTGAATCCGGCTGGGGACCGCGGCGGGGGCCGCCACCCCGCGGTGCCTCCCCCGGGAAGGAGCGGGCGAGGCCGGCCCTCGCCGGGGCGATCCTTTCTCCTTCCTCGCGGCGCAGGCTTGATTCAGGGGACGTCGGTCCGGCTCCGAGCCAGGCTGGGCGAGCTGAACCTGCTGAGCTTCAACCACCCGGCGGCCTCAGCCCACAGGGCCCACCCCGCTCGGGCGGGCTACCTGATGGAGCACGTGGAGGCTGGGCCCCGCTAGGCTTGCCCCCGCCTCCCGCGTAGAGAGCCGGGTCTGGGGTGCTGCGGGAGGCGTCTCGTGGTCCTGGAGCCGCGGAGCCGCGGAGAGCGGCGCCGCCCGCCCTCTGGTGGCCGTTTGGGGGACTCCCGGGCCTGGAAGGGGAGCCGGCCGAATCCGGGAGGCGCAGCTCTTGACCCGGTGGTCACGACCCTGGTCAAGAACCTGCAGGGGCTCCCCAGCGCCTCAGCGTCACAGCCTGTCACCAGGGCTGTCGCGTCCACTCCAGCAGGCCAGCCCCCTCAGCCTCCAGTCTGCTCCGCTCGCCTGTCCTCCTTCTGGTCCTGCCTCCAGTACCTTTCCCCTCCGGCACTGCCTGTTGGGGTCCTGCTTGCTCCCAGGGCCCCACGTGGGGTGTCCTCCTGCTGCACCTTCCTCAGCGGCGGGCCCTTTGGAGCCGGCTCCCCTTCCTGCCCACTGTGAGGCCTACCTCGGGCCCAGGCCACAGGGCAATGTCACGGGGGTCATCAGGAGACATCCCCGGGATCAAGACGGGACTGGCTGGTCTCCACCACTTACAGCAGTGATACAAGGGGGGATAGCCGTGGCGCACTGTCTGGTGTCAGGCACTGTTTCTAGCACGTTCCATGCAGAATCTCACTTTAATCCTCACAAGCCACTTTTGAAACGGACACCGTTTCATCCTTCCCGTCTTGTCAAGGAGAAACGGAAGCTCAGACAGGTTAAGTTTAGTCCCGAGTGGGCTCTGGGCGCCTTGTTCTCCATAAAGGTGACCTTGGCCCGGGGCTGCAGGCCTTGCCAGGGCCCGGACTTGGCAGCCTGCAAGGTAAGTGCAGGGGCGCCCACCTTGGAGGTGGCGCTGTGGAGGCTCATGGGGGCCCAGGGACAGCCGCTGTGAATGCAGGCTCCCTTTCCCTGTATCCCCTCCAGGCCCTACATCATCCGCGGCGTGGCGCCCCCGACCACGCCCTGCAGCACGGACGTGTGCGACAGTGACTACAGCGCCAGCCGCTGGAAGGCCAGCAAGTACTACCTGGATCTGAACTCGGACTCAGACCCCTACCCGCCTCCGCCCACACCCCACAGCCAGTATCTGTCGGCGGAGGACAGCTGCCCGCCGTCGCCCGCCACGGAGAGAAGCTACTTCCACCTTTTCCCGCCCCCGCCGTCCCCCTGCACGGACTCCTCCTGACCTTGGCCGGGCCACCCCGGCCTCTCAGCGCCCCTGTACATAGTTTTAAATATGAACAAAGAAAAAAATATATTTTATGATTTAAAAAAATATAGTTGGATTTTAAAAACAGGAGAAATGTGAACAGTGATGGGGTGGGCAGGACAGGGAAAAACTTTGTACAATGGAGAAAATATTTATAAACCTAATTTTTTAAAACATCATTGCCATTCTTTCATGCCGTGTGTGCGGGAGTTGCGTGTCCCCGAGGAGTGAACGGTCCACCCTGGGCAGCTGTCAAGTCCTGCCCTTATCTTCCTGGATATCTCACCTTCAGGCTCCCCTAGGGAGGGGTGAGACCTCTGGGAAGAGGCCTGCTCAGGGTCAGCTTGGTGGATGCCTGACTCATGCACGACTTGATGTTTGATTTTATGCTCTGCAATTGCCGTCCTGAAATTCCAGATAATTTTGAAGACTGAGGCCCTGCATTTCGTTTGGCATTGGGCTCTGCAGGTTATATCCCTGGGCTTTGGGCTATTCCCTGGCTGGTCCCTGCTACCGTCTGACCTGTGTGTGCCAGCTCAGGGCTGCTACTGCTCAGCAAGACACCCCCACCCCACCCGGTTGTCCAGTGGTTAGGACTCAGCGCTTTTACTGCCAAGGGCCCCGGTCCAGTCCCTGGTTGGGAAACTAAGATCCTGCAAGCTGCATGGTGTGGCCAAAAAAAAAACCGCCGGGGGCCCTGCCATCCGTGCTGACCCAGTGATGGTGCTGCCAAGCCACACTTGCCCGGGTAGGGGAGGGAGACCCCAATCCTCCTGCTCTCCTGGGCCCCCTCCACGCCCATCTCTGCAGATGGGCTAAGGACAGCCCAGTCCTCACCGAGACGGTCCATACACACTACCTGAGGCCTGCCCTGTGCCCACCCGGGTGGTACTGGAGGAGACACGGGTCAGCCTGGTCCCTGCCCCAGGGGCCCCCAGGCTGCGAGAGTCATGGTGTGTTGTGAGCAGGCTAGGCTGTTCTGGGGTCAGGTAGGAAGAACCACCTTGGCAGGGTTGGGAGGAAGGAAAAGGCAACAGCCAGGAAGGGCTTGACTCTCAGGGAGGTGGATGGGAGGTCGGGAGAATCAGGGCAGTGCTGGTGAGCCCTCCACTGAAGAATCAAACCACAAAGACCTGGAAGAAGACTGCAGTCCTGACCCCCAAGGCCTGGAGAGTGGGGTGAGAGCCGATGGGAGGGGGAATCTGGTGGGGCCCTGAGGGCTCCGACTGTGGGCCCAGGGGTCAGAGCTGGGATGGGTCTGGCTTCTTGGGACAGATCTTTTTTTTTCCAATTTTTGGCTCTGCGGGGTCTCTGTTGCTGCAAGGGCTTTTCCCTAGTTGCAGGGAGCAGGGGCCACTCTCCAGTTGTGATGCGCAGGCTCCTCATTGCAGTGGCTTCTCTCGTGGAGCAGACTCCAGAGCACAGGCCCAGTAATTGTGGCGCACGGGCTTAGTTGCTCCGCAGCATGTGGGATCTTCCTGGACCAGGGATCGAACCCGTGTCTCCAGCATTGGCAGGTGGATTCTTTACCACTGAGCCACCAGGGAAGCCCTGGGACAGAATTTGAGGAGACTCCCCTGAGCCCTGATTGCCCGGGAGTCCCCCAAGGTCATGGCTCATCAGCCTTGACGGCTGTAGACACAAGTGGGTTTGCTGATGCCGCCACTGCTGGGACCTCGAGAACAGATGCTGGGGATGGGGTGACCCGCCGTTGGTGCAGACGGACCGTGAGAGTGGGCGGCCCGTCCTGAGTGCTGATCAGGGGTGGGGTCCACGCTCAAGGCCCCTTTGAAATTTATTTTTACTTATAGGAAATGGCAGCCCACTCCAGTATTCCTGCCTGGAGAATCTCATGGACAAAGGAGGCTGGGGGGCTACAGTTCACGGGGTCGCAGAGTCAGGCTTAACTGAAGCGATTTAGCATGCACGTATTTATTTGACTGTGCTGGGTCTTAGTTGCAGCACGTGGGATCTATTTAATTGTTCCCTGATCAGGGATTGAACCCAGGCTCCCCGCATTGGGCGTGTGGAGTGTTAGCCATTGGACCAGCGGGAAAGGCCCAAGACTGCTTTGCAGACCACAGGGGTCGGATCTGCCTCTCCCGGAAAAGCTTCGTCTCTTATCCGCTCTGTCCAGCTGCCCCGTCTGTCAAGAAAGGGTGCTGTCGCCTGCCCCTGGGACTAGAGTAAGGCTTCTGTGAGATAAGCCTTGCCCAGTCGGGGCCTGGCAAGCGGCAGGTCCTTGGTCATGGGAGAGGTGACATACTTCCTCAAGGTCGCAGCGCTAAGGACCAGCCGCTCCCAGGCCCAAGTTGGATCTCCTGTCCACAGAGCTGCCTGCGGAGGCTCAGGGCTCCTAACATTCGGCCCCGTGCCCTGAGGTGCTCATTAAAGCACCTGTCTCCATGCAGGCGGGGCTTCCCAGGTGGCAGAGAACCCACCTGCCAACGCAGGAGACTTAAGAGATACGTGCCTGACCTCTGGGTCTGGAAGATCCCCCAGAGGAGGGCATGGCAACCCACTCCAGTATTCTCGCCTGGAGAATCTCAGGGATGGGAGCCTGGTGGGCTGCTGTCTGTGGGGTTGCACAGAGTGGGACACATCTAAAGTGACTTAGCATGGCAATGCGGGCGGCCAGTGGGGGAGGGGGGAGCGGCTGCCTCACGGGGGAGACCCCCTCCTGCCAGATTCGCCGGGGATCTGGCAGCGGGGTCGGGGTAGGGGGAGTGGCTGGGCTGTGTGCATTGACAGAAGGGGCGAACCACCCTCTGAGGTCCTCCCCTCCCTCTCCTGCAGGCCCCCAGATAGAGCCGTTGCGTGGCCTAGGAGCCCGAGGGTGCCTGCCGCTAGACCCGTTCCTGCCATGCAAGGTCAGCTGGTGGAGTGGGGTCAACCCTCTGGCCTCCTACCATGTGCCAAGTAAATCTGTCAGCCTTCAGCCAGCAGCTGCTGTGTGCAGAGCTCTGCATGTCAGTCCCACGCTGGAGGACCCAGACAGTAGCCAGATGGGACCCTTCCCTTAAAGGTGCTCAAAATTAGTAACAGAGGCAGCTTCCTAAGTTGTGGAAAGCACAATTCTGAGATATCCTGGGGCCTATAGGCAGGAAGGCAGGGAGGGTTTCCTGGAGGAGGTGATATCTAATCTGTGTCTTCAGCGAGGGGATGAAGTTAACTGGCTTATTTCATTTAAACTTCACAACAGCCCAGCGAGGTAAATGGTATCCCCGACTTGTCGTTGAGGAAACCAAGGCTTGGGGAAAAAGAAGTAAAGAGATTTTTTTTCATTCATTTCTTGAACTCTTCCTTTATCCAGGAAATGTTACCAACTGGCTCCTGGGTGCTGCTCAATGTGGCCAGAAGGGCATCCACCTTCCCTTTAAACCCTCTCCCTCCGCACTGTCACCCACTACTTCCCAAGGCTCTGCCATCCCTTCCGGAGCCCTGTGGGGTCTCCCTCAGGTAGTGGGCTCCCTCCCTACCGACCCCATCAGAGGGGATCCATTTGTTCAGCTCAGCCTGCGTCCAACCCTGGGATGGGTGTGGGAGCTCTTCCCTGCCCGGGGTCCAGTGCTCCCTTGGGTCTACAGCTGCCCTGGGCAGTTGAACAAAAGCCATGTGCCCAGATCTTGGGCACGTCCACACGCTGGGAACCAGGATGCGGGCAGTGGAGGGGGTTCTGCCCCTGAGAAGCCCGGGTGGTTGCTGAGCTGGGTGGGCCTGGATCCGGCTTGGCCCTGCAGTGCTCCTCCTCTGGTGCCTCCAGCGCTGGGGCCCCCTGTTGGACCGCACCCTCCGAGAAGGCAGCTGGGGTCCCACCAAGCAATCCCCATACTGGCTCCTCTCCCCGATCTCCACTTCTCGGCCTCTCCCTCTAACTCAAAGGCTGTCTTCTCTTTTCTTTCCCGGCAAGCTCAATGGTGACCCTCAGTACTAGTAATCCTAGTGGTTCTCCTTCCTACCAAGTCCTTTGATGGGAAGGGAAATACTCAAACCCCGACGACCGCCACCCCCCCCCAACCCAGACTGAATCTTAATGCAGTGAAGAAAAGGAAAAGAGACAAGTTAAATTTCCATCTGAAAGTGGACCCACCTTCACATACCCCTGGAGTTCCCTAGTTGCCCCCTTTTCTCCAGCCTTAACATGTCTTAGCCCGACCACCCAGCAACCCCCCAGCACTGGCTCGGGGCCTCCCAGGGCATGTCCCCTGCCAGGGCAGCCCCATTCCACCCCTCGGATCAGGACTGAGCCCTGGTGACCTAACAGAAGGAAAGACAATGTGGATCTTTGTTCTCAAGGCAAGCTCATTCCATTTCAGGCCTTTGCTTTATCCTGAGCTGGTCTTTTCTGAGTGTATTAAAATGTCCTTCCTTCCTTTTCCTTTCTTTTGCAGTTGCCTTGGGTCTGGTTGCTGCACACGCGCTTTCTCCAGTTGCAGAGTGGGGGCTGCCCTCTACTTGTGGTGCACGGCTTCTCACTGCAGCGGCTTCTCTGGCTGCGGAGCACACGCTCTGTAGTTTCCGTGTGCAGCTCTCAGGGCACACGGGCTTCAGCAGTTGCAGTACACAGGCTCAGTACTTGCGGTGCATAGGCTCAGTTGCTCCGCGGCACATGGAATCGTCCTGGACCGGGGATCAAACCTACGTCTCCCGCACTGGCAGGCGAATTCCTATCCAGTGTGCCACCAGGGAAGTCTGAAATGTCCTTTCTTTCATAAAATCACAGTAATAGTAAATAATATTTTAAAAAATCATTACTTGATAGGATTAAAAGATGGCAGCTCTGTCTGTTCCCCAAAGTTAAGGAGTCATAGCTGGGTGATGGGCACATGTGTGTTCATTATACTTTCCTCTCTACAGTTGAGTATATGTGAAATTTTTCATATAGTTTTTTGAAAAGTCGAGATGGATTGAAAATTGAAATATGAAAAATCAAATTACAAAGGGATTAGGGAGAAAAAGGGGAAGGTGGTGATCTGAGAAATCTAGAAGTTTTATGATGGTGAGGCCAATGCAGAACTTTGAAATCACTGTCCTCCGTGAAGCCTGTCAGTGGCTCCCCGTGGTCCTCAGGACATAGGCTGAACTCAGATGCCTCCTTTTCCAGGAAGTTCTCCCTGACTTCAACCCTTCTAGTTAGGCTAGGAGCTCATCATAAATGGAGACTTTGGGTGCCCACTTGTGTTAGGTGAGGGACTGCATTATTTCATTTAATTATAGTGCGTATGGCTCTGTGATCCACCTGAGTCTGGGATGGAAGAGTCTGAAGCAGGTACCAGCAAGTCCTTTGATGTTGAATGAGTAAAGGGATTCGGGTATCAGTGGGTGGCTGGGCCAACTCCTCCACAGGAGAGCAGTTCCAGCTCTGGTTGCCCCCTCCTACCCACACACTCAGAGGTGTCCCTCTGAGGCACCAACCCCTGTCAAAAACCACACTGACTTGTGCCAGAAGACCGGAATAGGGACATGCATATGCAAGAAACAGACCAGATTGAATAGGATGAAGGCTTTGTGCTGGATTATTTGGAAAGGAAGGGCAGGAGATAAATAGGCTTAAGACTTCCTCACCAGATAGAAGGTAACATTGGAAGAAGGAGGCGGTCCCAGCTGCAGAGAAGGGTCACACCAAGGACAATTCTCAGAAAATCTGGTCAATCAGAAAGGTCAGGAGGTCTTTAAAGAGTTGTTTTTTTAAAAAAAATTTTTGGCCACCCCGAGCAACATGTAGGAGGACCTTAGTTCCCTGACCAGGGATTGAACCCACTAACCCTGCATTGGAAGGTGGAGTCTTAACCACTGGACCACCAGGGAACTCTCTAAAAAGAGTTTTTAATGAAATGAACAAGTATTTCCTGAGCATCTATTGAGCTGGTAAAGAATCCTCTTGCAATGTGGGCAACCTGAGTTTGATCCCTGGGTTGGGAAGGTCCCCAGTATTGGGATCTTGGGAAGATTCCAGTATTCTGGCCTGGAGAATTCCATGTACAGTCCATGGGGTTGCAAAGAGTCAGACATGACTGAGCAACTTTCAATTCAGTTCACTGTGTGCTAAGTACTAGGTACTGGGGTGAAAAGAGAGTGAAAGTGTTAGTGACTCATCCGTCTGACTCTTTGCGACCCCATGGACTGTAGCCCACCAGGCCCCTCTGTCCATGGAATTCTCCCAGCAAGAAAACTGGAGTGGGTAGCTATTCCCTTCTCCAGGGGATCTTCTCAACCCAGGGATCAAGCCCACATCTCCGATGTTGCAGGCAGATCCTTTACCATCTGAGCCCCCAGGGAAGCCTCTGTGGTATAGCAGCAAATAAAGGAAAAACTAACCTCATGAAGCTTCTGCTCCAATGGGTCTAGAAATAGAAAGCTGCATTTTCAGTCCTGCTCAAGAGCACGTGGTCCATCTTACTGTTACTGAAAGCATCACATTGTATAGAGTGCTTTTACTGTCCTGGGGTTGCCTGCAGCCTCTCCTGTGCTCCAGCGCAAGCCTCTCTGGTCCAGCATTACTCACAGAGCACAGCCTTGCTGCTCTAAATCCAAACCATCCTTTCTAAAGTACGGCCAGCCCTGAATTTGCCCTCTGTTGCTCTGAAGTTTTTCCTTTGCTTATCCTCCAAAGCTGCCATGAGTCCCTCCCTCCCATTCTTTCCCCCAGACATGCTTCTGCAGTTCCCTGCTTCTCCCCCGCCCACCCAGGTTATCTGTATATAGATCTCCCTAACCCTCTGCATATATTTTGAACTTGTTGCAATCTTTTTTGTGGGATCTTAGTTCCCAGATTAGAGATTGAACCTTTGCCCTCAGTAGTCAAAGTACAGAATCCTGACCACTGAACTGCCAGGGAATTCCCTGGCTTCAATCTTGAAATGAATTCTTCACTAGCTGTAGGGCTTTGGGCAAGGCTCCGAGCCTCTCTGAACAGTAGGATCAGGCAAGTAATATCCATCCTTGGTTGCTGCCACTCTAGAGGCCCAATACCCTTCAGGGCATGGACACAGGCGGTGTCACCATTATCTACAATCACTGGTACTTTACAGATAAGATCTGCAGATTTAGCTGTTGTTCAGTTGCTGCAGCACGCCAGGCTTTCCTGTTCTTCACTGTCTCCTGGAGCTTTATCAAACTCACGTCCATTGAGTCAGTGATGCGGTCCAACCATTCTCGTCCTCTGTCGTCCCCTTCTCCTCCTGCCCTCAATCTTTCCCAGCATCAGGGTCTTCTCCAATGAGTCGGTTCTTTGCATCGGGTGGCCAAAGTATTGGAGCTTCACCTTCAGCATCAGTTTCTTCCTGGAGACTTAGAGGGGTTAGATTACCCAACCAAGGTCGCTCAGCCAATGCTGCTGCTGCTGCTAAGTCGCTTCAGTCGTGTCCGACTCTGTGCGACCCCATAGACGGCAGTCCACCAGGCTCCCCCGTCCCTGGGATTCTCCAGGCAAGAACACTGGAGTGGGTTGCCATTTCCTTCTCCAATGCATGAAAGTGAAAAGTGAAAGGGAAGTCGCTCAGTTGTATCCGACTCATAGCAACCCCATGGACTGCAGCCTACCAGGTTCCTCCATCCATGGGATTTTCCAGGGAAGAGTACTGGAGTGGGGTGCCATTGCCTTCTCAGCCAATATGATGTGTAAATTCCTTCTGGGCCTCAGTTAATTAACGGGTAAAATGGGGATGATGATTCCCCAGCAGTGAAGTCTTTCTGAGTTGGCTTCCAGCTGTGGGTTTGCCGAAGTGGGGAGCTGGGGGACCGACTGGCATGTCTGCACCGGAGACCCAGCTCCCCAGGCACTACGTGTGTGTAAGTCTCTTCGGTAGTGTCCGACTCTTTGCGACCCTATGGATTGTAGCCCACCAGGGTTGACCCAGTTCAAGCTGGGCTCTCTTCTCCCTGCCATTTGGCCCGGGGGTGGGGGTGGGGCGCGCAGAGAATCTGAGTCAGGGAGGTGGAGGGCCAGCTGGGGCCGAGGCAAAGGGGTGCAGAGGGAAGCACTAGCAAGGCAGACCCGGGGCCAAGCCCTGTCACTTTGCTCAGGCCTGGACTCTGGGAGGTAGCTGGGGGAAGCCCCAAGTAAAAGCCTGCCTCCGCTCCGTGAGCCGGAGTGATCATCCCTGACCACGCCAGTGCCCCCAGAGACACCTGCCACAGTCTCCCTGCCCGGAACCCTCGCCAACCCGCACTGAGCCCCGCGGCGCTGTCCTCCGTGTCCCGTGGGTGGAAATGTCACCTGCTCAGAAACACCACCACCACCGCTCTCTGGCCTGCTTTGCTTGTGCTGCTCAGGTGGAGTCTGACGTCCAGGACCCTCTGCTCCTGCGTACGCCGGCCGGCGGGGCACAGAGCGAGTGCTCACTAGATTTGAAAAAGCAGCTTCTGCAAAATTCTTCCGCAAGGCAAAAGGAAGACCACCTCCAATCCATCCAGTTTTCCTCCCTAGCAGAGAGGGGTGCGCAGATAGGGGTACCTAGCACACCCTGTCCTCACATCTCCTGGTACAAACTCCACCTTTGAGACAAGTGACACTGACTGCCAACCTCCCCGCTCCCTCCCCAACTTTATAAAATTCAGCCGTGGAGAATGCGGGCATCGATCCCACTACCTCTCACATGCTAAGCGAGCGCTCTACCACTTGAGCTAATTCCCCAGCTCTCGGGGAACTTCCGCCACCGAAACACATGGTAGCTCACGTCATCACCGGTTTCCTACAGGCTCTCGGGCCCGCCTGCCCGCGGGTCTCGCTACCCCATTGGTTCTTGTGCAGCTCCCAGACCTACTGCCATGATTGGCTTGGCTCACATTAGTTTTAAAAAGCATTGGCCATCGGATTGGTGGCCCCAGCCGTCCGTCAAGAGAAGGCCCTGCTGTTGCTATGGCGTAGTTGGGGGGAACCCAGACAAGGTTTCCCTCGGTTTCTGATTTGTTGGCTCCAGACTCCGGGGTCCTAGAGGTTCCGGATCCGTCAAGTCCATGGGAAAAGAATGCGCTCCCTCGCCCTTGACGGACGGGGTCCGCGAGCCAATCGGAGTAGGTTCAACGGGGGCCGCAGGGTGATCCAATAGGCGGCAGGGGGCGGGAGAGGAAGGCCAATGAGCGTGGAGCCGGGGGCGGGGGCAGGTCCGTGATTGGCCTCGAGGCGCTCGGAGGGAGGGCGGGGGGAACTCAAGGCCTGCTTGATACGTCCGCCATTTTGGGCGCCTCGCTGATGGTGTCGGTGAGCGCGTTTCCCGCCTGAGCGCAACTAGCGGCGAGTCGCGGGCACCTCCAGGTAATGAGAGGGGGAGCGCGGCGGAGCGGGTCGCGGCGCGGGGTGCGCTGGGTGCGCAGCGCGCGGGCGGCGGCGGCGGGGCCCCTCCGCCCGGCCTCGGAGGCGCGGGGAGGGAGCGTCCCGGCCCCCTCCCCTCCCCCCCGGAATTCGCCTCTCGGCCGCCGGGGAGGCGCGGTGCCCGGGCTCCCCTGGCCTGTCCCCGCCCGCGCCTGTCAGCCGCCCGCTCGCCCGCTTCGGGGGCCCCCGCCGAGTCGGGCCGCGGGCCGGGCGGCGAACTTTTCGCCCGGGTTGACGTCCGCGGCCTGGCTCGGCGGGCGGCCGGCCGGCCGGCCGGGCGCGCCCCTCACCCGGCCGGGCCCCGCACCGCGCCGGCCGGCCCGCCCGCCCCGAGCGAGCACCGCCCGCCGCCCGCGGGCCCCGGACAAGTTCTCTGGGCGCGGGCCCCGGAGCGTGTCAAGTTGAGGCGGCGGCGGCTCGCCGGAGACTCGCGAAGAGGCCATTGTTGGACTCGGTTCTCCGGGAAACAAGTTCTGTGGGTTTCTGCTCCTTCGCCGCAGAGTCAGCGGGATACGCCGGCGCCCGGCTCGGAGTGTTTAAAACCTCCTTCCGAGTGATTTTTTTTTTTTTTTAACTCCAGGGTTGCGACTCCAGCTCAGTCCTGGTCGCCCAAGCTCCCTGACGAATATGCGCTAGGCTGGGGGTGGGGGGGGTGGGGGGTGGTCCATCTCTTGGCCGCAAGTACCTCCCTCTTAAAGAAGCCCTCTCGCCTCTCCCTTGGAGGGGTTTCCTGCGGTCCGGCTTGCTCTGACCACAACTTGGACTCTTGGTTGGAGGTGGACAGCACGAGTCCTTGGATGCACCTGTGTGTCTTGGCATCTCACCCTCCGAGCTCCGTGTAATCTCTGTACTTAACCCATTTTCGCTGTGGGTCGGATCGAGCTTTTCTGTTTTGCTTTTCTGGGAGGGGCGCTTGGGGCTTGTTTCCTCTTATCGTCACAGCACTTGTGAATGTGGCTGTTTTGTTAACGTGGAGTTGACTGCGATTTTGTCCTCAAGGTCACGTTGTAGGTAGGCAGCAAGTGGGAAAGAGGCTCCAGATTTCCAGCCGCTGGAAAATCCACTTAAGGGGTGGTGTTGGAGCTTCCTTTGCTGTCGAGTTAGACGGCGTGGTTTTCAGATCTTGGCTTCGCCACTTTCTGGCGCTGTGACCTTGGGCAAGTCCCTCAACCTCTCTGCTTCTTCTCTAATACGGGAATAACAGCAGTGTCTGCCTCAGAAGTCTGTCGGAAGGAAATGAGTTAATAATGTGTAAAGCAGCTAGAAACGGTGCCTGGCCTGAGGAATCCGCTTAGTAATTAGTGGCTGTTATTAATTTGGATTTGATTTTTAAATGTTTAGATAGTATTGGGAAGTCACATGAGTGTCTAAGTCCTGGCTTTTGGTGACTGTCTTTAGAAAGCTCTAAAGTGTTTTTAAGAGTCTTTCCGGCTGAGAACCACCCAGGAGAGGGTGGCTGAGGATTGATTACGTTTACAGACGTTTTCTGGAGTCATTAGTGGTGATGTCTCAGACTGGCTTGTTGAAGAGATGGTTAAATAAAAGCCCACCAGGAGCTCACGTCAGATTCTGTTCCTCCTGTGCTTTTGAATACCGCTTATTGCGTGTGATTGGCCCCCAAATCAGTAGTAACTCCAGAGTTTCATAGTGTGCTCCTGGGTTCTTATTGAGGTTTGAAAGGTTACTGTGTGTTGAAATATTCTTCAGTGAAGCTAGTTTGGGAAATAACTGTTGTCCTGGTGGATGCTTTCGAAGTTATTTTGCATTTCAGTTACGTTTGATTGGAGTCTAGAATATCTAACAATGCCATCCACTCACGCATCTACTCAGAGTCTATTGATTCCTGCCCTGTGATCTTCTCCCTGCTGCTTGAGACCAGGCTTGTCCTTCCCCTGGAATTACCTGCTTGGGACCTGGCTTGCTTTGTTGCCCTGGGAAATGTTATTTTGATAGACTCTGTCTTAAGTAGAGTTGAACATCTTGCTTGTGTAACTTACTGAAAAACGGGAAGAAGATTGTTTTAGAATACAAAACTAGCTTTTGTGTACAGTGTAGCAGAACAAAACTTGCTGATTTCAATTAACTGCCTGGCAGTTTGAGAATCGGACCATAACTGGACAGAAAATGAATAGTGATGAAATTACGGCCTGACAGGGTGAGGTTTGCTTAGTCTCTTTGAAATAAATTTTGGCACTGATGTGGTACAGAGATAATGTGCTTACTACAGATAAGACATCTTCCTTAAAACAGTATTTGTCAGAATTGGTATTTAGTTTGCTTCTTTGATAAACTTGAATCTTGTGGTTTTATATATGGGATATTTGAGAGGCAGCCTGAGCATATATTCGTCTAAAATTTTACAATGCTTTCTTACTGATACAGAATGGTTAAGAATGGTAGTGACAGTGAAGTTCTTGTAACCATCTGCTCAATTAAAACTCAGCACTGAGTTTATTTACGTACAAAGCACAAGAGGCTGTGGTTGGTTCTCATAAGTCAAGATCTGAGCCCTGGTGTGGCCGAGTGGAGTTGACTACTTTTTCTTAGGTGAGCTGGATGGGCAAAATAGACCTGACACCTTGGCTTTAAGAAGTTTTCTTATTTTTTTCCCTTCTTAAAGGAGCCTCAGATGACTGTTTTTTATTTACTCTAGAGCAGTAGTTCTCAACTTGAGGGGGCGGATTTTGCCCCCAAGAACCATCTGGTGATGTCTGGAGAAGTAAATTTTGCCTGTCACATCTGTGGGGCTGGGCAGTGCTTCTAGAGGGCGGAGGCCGGGGATGCAGCTGTGCAGCACCCTGTGGTGCCAAGGTGGCAGCCCCCCCCCCCCCCAAACGCAGCCAGTCCCAGCTGCCAGTAGTGCTGGGGGCGGGAAACCCCCGCTCTAGACAGGCGCTCACCTGACTTGCTTTGCGGTCATTTGGAGTACTTTTCAAGACTGTTCTGTAAATGTGTGGTGAGAGTGAGAATGGTTTTAAAAGCTCCCAAGTAATACTGATGTGCAACTAGGTTCTGGAACCACTAGACCACAGATTTTAGGAGCTACGTGTGGGTCTGTTACCTGTGAGCTTTGTCTATACCTCGATCCTACTTGGACATGACAGTAATGGGGAAAGATGGTATACATACATTATTTTTAGGTGCCTGAAGTCTGAACTTTAAAAAACATTTTTTTAAGTGAATATTTTATAAAGTGAGAAACTTTTTTTTTCCTCTTGCTTCATGAGAATCCATCAACATATTGTGCTGAAACTTTGAGGTGTTCAGGGCTCTTAACAGCTGTGCTAAATGACCTTATCGTGCTGTGATTTTTGAGTTTTGTCATTTTTTCCCTCATCCTGTCAGTCAGCTGTCAATGCTGGTTTTAGATGCCAGCTTCATTATTACTATTATTTTAATGAAGGCCTGTTTTCAGAGAGAGAGCCCTGGATTGGTTTGCCAAATCTGCCCTTTGCAAGGCAGGAGAGAGGCAGATTGAATGCTAATCTTTTAACACGGTGACCCTTGCTTGCTACCACAGGGGGCTTGCCCGAACCCTGAACTTTAACCGGAGTGGGCAAGTGTTTTTCCCTCTGGGGAGATGCAGTGCAGTGAAAGAGAAATCCTTTTCTCTCACATCCTTAGAATACGGATGATCCTAATGTATTGAGTGGGATGAATGTTACTATAAAACTACAGATTTTTGCCAACTGAACGTTAGAAGTCTGGACGTATAAAAGGGAGATCCAGGAGATCTACTCCTTCGTCCTGAAATTTGGCCTATGGCTATGTGTCCGTGGGTTCGCAGAGAGTCGGCGCCACTGAGCGACTTTCACTGAGATGCCGAGAATGACAGGTGACCACTCCACCGTCTATTTCTTCTGTGTGAGTAGTTGCTAAGTCATGTCCGACTCTTTGAGACCCCATGGACTGTAGCCTGCCAGGCTTCCCTGTCCATGGGGTTCTCCGGGCAAGAATCCTGGAGTGGGCTGCCATTTCCTTCTCCAGGGGATTGTCCTGAGCCAGGACTGAACCCACATCTCCTGCATTGCAGGCAGGTTCTTTATCAAGGAGCCACCAGGGAAGCCTCTAAACCTGTCTGTTTCTGTTTTGCATGTATATTCATTTGAATTGTTTTTAAATTGCACATAAGAGATGTCATATAGTATCGTACGCGTCTCCGCCACTCTTGGCTGCCCTAAACCCAGTGCAGTGCTGTGGCACGGAGGTGGTGGGGACAGAGCATTACCAGGGAGATAATGGGATCATTCACAGAAAAGCCAGGAATGTTGCTATCTACATTTGTTTGATCAGCAAATATATTGAACCCTTACTCTGTCAGGAACAGTATCAGGGATTCACTCGTGAACAGGCACTTGAGGACCTGCCGCCTTGAGGGGAGGCAGCGCTGACAAGGGACGTCCTTTGTGTTGAGGCAGCTCAGCTTGGGAACTGAGTAGTGTGGCGTGAGCAAGCAGACTCCCGTGAGAGGCCCTAGAGGCTTCGAGGAAGGGGCTTGTAATGGTTAAAGTCTGTTGTCAAAGAGTGAAGTAGTTACACCTTTGTTTCTCATAGGTATTAAATAGTTAACTTCCACTTCCCTCTTTGGTTTGGTTTGTCTTAAAAAGCAATGCTGTTATTCTTCCTGTGTTCTTGCCTGGAGAATCCCAGGGACGGTGGAGCCTGGTGGGCTGCCATCTTTGGGGTCGTGCAGAGTCGGACACGACTGAAGTGACTTAGCAGCAGCAGCAGTGCTGGTGAAGCTGTTTTGTAATGACAGATAGGATTGACCTGTGTTGTCTTTTGCTCCATAGATGTTGGCTGTGACTTGATCAAACTTGAGAAGCTCATTTTCCCTACTGATCAGAGGCTTGGTGTAGATTCATGCTAAATGTCTTGAGTGTCCTTGAAATCCACGGTGCTTCCAGTGAGAATGGGTTTTTTTCTTGCTGCAGTCTGGATTGAGGTGACTGGAGATTTGTTTTTGTGGCCTTTTGACTTTGGCTTAGATTTAGTTGCCATGGGAACCCCCTTTCTTCCTCCCTCCCCCTTTATTTTTCTTTACTGGGAGGAGAGAGAGTTACTAGTCGGATCAATGCCCAGTTTGTTTCACGTTTTGGATGTTTATGAACTGACATCTGCATGTCAGGTAGATTGGCTGGGTGGTAAAGAAGCCAGTGAAAGGGAACCTTGGCGGGACTGGAGAGGCTTCCCACCTTAACTGGGATGCTTTTGTGTCTCAGGCTCACAAAGATCCGAGTAGAGGCGGTTTACTACTTCTCACTTCTGCTGGCTGGTGTTGACCAGCTTTATTATTAAGTATTAGTGAAGACTCCACAGTCGACTGATTTTATATAAATAGATTCGAATAGATTATGAACATCTTTCCTGATACAAAGAGACTCTGATTTTATACTTCTCGGCAACTCTGGAGAAAGGGTATTATTAATTCCAGAATTTCTTACAGAGGGAGTGTGTATTAACTTGGAATGGTCTGTGTGTCCCAGAGGCTGACTGCCATGAAATCTGGGGGCCCAAAGGAAAGATGAATGAGATTGGGTTTTTTTTTTTTTTTTGAAACAGTAAGAAGCAGCATGAAAAAGGTTGCAGAAAAGTAAAAAGACTGCAGAAATAAAAGTATGACTGAATGTTGAGTCAGACCTGGAGAAAGCTATGTGGATCGCTAGTGAGAGCCTAAAGTTCCCTGTACTTGTATGTAAATCTAAACACTAATGCAGTGAATTGGAGACACTGACGAGAAGGGGTGCTTGCCTGAGAACGCGTGGCGCCCTGAGACCCTGAGCGGGGCAGGTGAGGCGGCAGTTGTACTGGCCACTGAGGCACATGCCGGGCTGGCTTGCACTGTCCAGTGAGGCTTGGTCAGGAGACACTGGCTGGATCTTGGTGAAGCCTGGGCTTTCATTCTCCAGATGAGGCAATGGTGGGAGGAACATTGACAAGTATTGACTCCGTTGGCTGTTTGGCGCTTCCTTTCATGAGAATCATGGTTTTGGAGGTCATTGATACTAGAGAAAATTTAGGTCATGTGGGAGAAAGGGCCTGTAGGCAGCAGAGAAATCTCAGTTCCTGGGTGAGGCCTTAGGGTTTTGGTGGCCCCACTAGACCATAATTTTAAGTGTCAGTTGTTTCAACAATAACATAGCTGGAACTCACTGAGAGTTAAGAATAAATACAACATTGTAATCAATCAGCTATACTCCAATAAAAATTAAACAGTAAAGAATAAACATTTAACTTCTGAATCGGTGTTTTGCTGTGTTTGTCGTTGTCGTAGATGAGGGGTAGTGCCTCCTGGTTTCATTTTGTTGACAGAGATACACAGGGTTTCTGTTGCCTCTGGGCAGTGGGCAGTTCACAGCTGCCTCAGCTGCCTTCCAGGAGACCCAGTCCCTTCTGATTAAGCACCACCCTTTGAATGATCCCCGACCCCCGCAACCGTGGACCTTGTGTCCTCGGTTTAGTATTACACTCACAGATGATACAGCAGCTGTGCATTTGGCACCTATCATAGGTATACTATGTTAAACTAAGGGAGTTTTCTCAGATAATACCCGTTCTCTGTTCTCAGGTCAGAGTATCTTGTGGAGGGCAAGAGGGCAAAGGATCTAAAATAGCTGACTTTGAGTTCTGGCTCCCAGTCTTCCAGCTGTGTAATCATAATATTAGATGACATCTCGGTTCCTTAGTTTCCTTATCTGTGAAATGAATATTAAATGTGAACTAATTAGTACAGTGCCTAGTACACAGTAATATTTGTTTGGGTATTATTATTGTTATCAGCCTTCTTGCTAGTAACAGTGAAATAAGGTCAGAAATGACTAATAAAGCTGCAGGGAAACGCCCTGAGGAAATGGAGCGGAATGCTATGGTGGAGGGCCTTGGAGGTCTGACTGGGTGCTCTGAGGAAGCCTAGGGGGTGGTGAAGTAGGGCAGGGCAGGGTACAGAGTTAGGTGGTGGTGCCCCCCCACCCCCAAGTTTGCATTATTTTATATAGATTTTACTTGCTAAGATGTGACTGTTCTTTTTTTTTTTTTTTTTTACTGTGGTGAGAGTAGAGATGATAAATTTGAGGTTTTGTTGAGTCGGACACAGCTGAGCACGCAAGCACGTTCTGAAATATTCGTCTTTAAGATCTCTCTCTCTGGTGCTGGAGGACAGTATAAAAAACTTTGCTTTGGAGTCCCTCGTGTTATATAGAGCCATATTTTTTCAATGTTCTGTGCTGTGAGATAATCACACATGTCTTGAAGGATCACTTTTTTTTTCCTTTTGTTTTTTGAACTTTTATTTATCTTTGTACTCAGCTGTGTGGCATGTGGGATCCTAGTTTCGCGGCCAGGGATCAAACCCAAGCCTCTTGCAGTGAAACCGTGGAGTCTTAACCACTGGACTGCCAGGGACGTCCTTGAAGGATTGATGATTGGCTCTTTTAAATGTTGCTCTTAATTTGTTAACAAATTGCACATTATAACCAGACAGCTGTGCTCTGTAAAGGGCCAGTTAATGAATACGTTGGGCTCTGCGGGCTCTGTGGCCACTCAGTTCTGCCTCTGTGGTGTGAAGGCAGCCATAGTCAACACGTGAACAAATGAAGCTTCTCATAGAGTTTTCTTTACAAAAAGAGATGGTGGGCTGGGTTTGACCTGTCTTGTTCTAACCTATTTTTTTATTTTAATTTTTAATGGGATGGTACATTCCAAGCGTCTGTATCGGCATGTGTACAGATATTGAATGTTAAGACCACCAGT
Organism: Bos taurus; assembly: GCF_002263795.3. Taxonomy (NCBI): domain Eukaryota; kingdom Metazoa; phylum Chordata; class Mammalia; order Artiodactyla; family Bovidae; genus Bos; species Bos taurus. Next base: position 45,944,710 of record NC_037356.1, read on the forward strand.
TTAAGTGACGGACTGTGGCGTTACCTTTGGCTTCCTGTATGACCCCCCCCTGCCCATTCCTCCCTCTTCTCACCTCCCTTAAGCAGGGCTGCCCTGCGAGTGTCATTTTGTTGATTAACTTTATGGTGTTAGCACCTGTGAATGTATCCTTTTATCCTTACATAAAGTAATTTAGTTTTTGCATGTCTTTGTATAAATTGAATCATTTTGTTGTGTAACTCACCCTCTCTCCTCTTACTGCTTTTTGAGATTCATTTGTATGTTTGAGTACTTAGGCACTAAGACATATGTTGTGATGCTGACTACATTAGTAGTGAGCCAAAAAGACATTGTCATTGTCCCTGTCCTCGGGAAGTTACATTTTAGTGGAGAAAGACGGTTAACAGGTGAGTCAGAGATGGCAGCTGTCATGGGTGGTACAGCTGGGAGCAGAGTCAGCTGGGAGTGGCTGGGTGGGGGCTGTGTGCAGATTGGATAAGGTGGTCAGGATGGGCCTTCCTGAGACCTCTGAACATCAGCAGGTGGGGGTGAGGGACGGGGAGTCTTTAGGCAGAGTCCAATATGCGTGTGGTGCTAAGAAGGGTTGTAGCTGGTGTGTTCGGGAGACAGAGGCCAGCCTGGTGGGGTGGGAGCCATTCATGCAGGCCAGGGTTAGGATTTTGCCTTTTTCTGTGAATTAGATGGGAAGTCGTGGAAGTGTTTTAGGTAGTGGTGTGACATGAGATCTGCTATATGGTTTTAAAAGGTCCCCTGAAACTGTGTTAAGAAGAGTTGTCTCTCTGGTGCCAAGGACCCTCCGGAACAGTGACGGCAGCTTGAACTGAAGGGGCACAGGGGTGGCAGTGAGGGGGTGGATGCTGGATGCCTGTGGACGATAGAGCCGCCAGGATTTGCTGGCAGATTGAACGTGGCTGAGAGAGCAGGCTGAAGGTGCTCCCTACCGACCAGAGCTTTCTGCTTGTGGTCGAGATTGTGGGCAGCACCTGTTGTTGAAGTAAGGTCAAGAGTTGGGGTCCAGACCCGCTGCTCTTGTGAAACTCCAGAGAGCCTCCTGGAGCCACGTGGGGTGAAGGTGTTCGGAGTGGAGGGGAGAGGTCTGGCTGAAGACAGATGTGAGAGCGTTCAGTGTTCTCTGACACTTAGAAGTCCTTGATGCTGAGTGAGTGTAGGGTGAGGGCCGAGGCAGCGAACAAAAGTGGGCCAGGCAGTTTCCGGTCGAGGAGGAGCAGGGGGGCCTTGAATCTCCGAAGTCAGGGGAGGGGTCTTCCAGGGGGAGGGAGTGAGAGTCCCCGCGCAGTGCTCCTGCCGTGCCCTCGAGTGGCCTGAGGGCCCCGGCTTGTCCTGTGGCTTCGGTGGCACATGAGTCATCGATGGTCTCGATGGGAGCAGTCCGCACGCGGTGGTGTGGGGAGGGCTTGGGAGGGAGGCTTCCCGAGGGCTTGAGAGCAGAGGGCGCAGAGGAAAGCCCTTTCATGGGCACTTGCCACAGCGCTAAAGGGAGAGTTGGGACCATGAGAAGGCTTTGTTGAGATGGCGAAGTTACAGTGTTTTTGTACTACTGGTGGGAAATGATATCTGTACAGAACGCACACCTGATGACATGCATTTGCTGGGAAGGAGACAGGGAATGGACCCACGGGGAGTGTCCCCGGGGACGGAGAGCAGACTTGGGGAGCTCGCATGGTGGGAGCAGGACTGTTTTCTTTCTTTTTTTTTTTTTAATTCATTTTATTTGTTTTGGCCGTTCTGGGTCTCTGTTGCTGCTCGGGCTTTTCTCTAGTTGGGGCGAGGGGGGTCTGCTCTGTATACACAGGCTTCTCGTGGCAGAGCCCAGGCTCTCAGATTTGCGGGCTTAGTAGTCGGGGTTTCGCAGGCTCCGTAGTTGTGGCGCACAGGCTGAGTTGATCTTCCTCGACCAGGGAGTGAACCTGTGTCTCTTGTGTTGGCACATAGATCCTTTACTACTGAGCCACCAGGGAAGCCCAGGACGGTTTTCGTCTAAGTGAAACAGGAAGGAGTTATCAGTCAGTGAAAATGAGGGTGAGTAGGGCCTGGAGAATTCCACGGACTGTATAGCCCATGGGGTCGCAAAGAGTCGGACAGGACTGAGCGACTTTCACTTTCAGGGGCAGGTGGTCTGTGAGGAGAAAGTGCCGGAGTATTCTATGGAAAGAAAGAATGTGAATGGATCTGCAGTGTGGAATGGGCTCCTCGGGGGAGCCAACCTAGTTTAAAGTGGAAAAAAGCGGTTGTGCTCTTCTTCCTGGGACTAGAGTAGGCAGTGTTGCAGTTGTGGTTTCCGCACGCAAGAGTGGCAGAGCAAGAGAAGGCCACTGCTGTGTAAGGTAGAGAGCTGGTGGGGCCTGCTCTGTGGTGCGGGGCGCGGCTGGTGCTCAGTGGTGATCTAGACAAGTGGGGTCCTGGGTGGGGGGTGCTGCATGTGTACATGTAGCTGAGTCACCTTGTAGAGCAAGCAGAAGTGAACACAGCGTTGAAAAGATCTATACTCCAGGTGAAAAAGAGAGAAGGGAAAGGGGGTGTTTATAATGGTGAGGCCTGGACTTGAACCTGGGAAGGGAGGGAAGTGAGGCCCTGCAGATAATGAGTTTTGGCTACATTGATGTGTTTAGTTGCCAAGTTGTATCAGACTCTTTTGCGACCCCATGGGAGACTGTAGCCTTCAAGGCTACTCTGTCCATGGGATTGCCCAGGCAAGAATACTGGAGTAGGTTGCCTTTTCCTTCTCCCGGGATCTTTCCAACAGGGATCAAACCTACGTCTCCTGCATTGGCAGGCAGATTCTGTACCACTGAGCCACCTGGGAAACCCATGTTGATGTGTGTAATTGTCGTTTATTCCTTTTTGCTTCTGTGTTCTTTTTCAGACTGAATATATTTCATTTTATATTCTTTGTCCTATCCTTACGGGATAGGATTGTTTCCAGTAAAGAACAATATGGCTTTGGACAAGTGCAAAAAACATTTCTGCAAGGTATAAAGCCTGGAGAGACTTAGAATTGCAGGGTGGTGGGACCTGTAGAGTTTGAACCTTGGTTAAAAGTAACTGGACTTTAGTTAGACGTGCCCTCCTGCCAGCACTGGTGTTCCACATCTTTGCCAGCTCTTGGTACTGTCAGACTTTTTTATATTTGTCAGATTGGTGGTTATGACCTTACATCTTATCAGTTCCTAGTTTTATTGAGATGTAACTACATGTTACAGTTTACCCATTTAAAGGGTACAGTCTAATAGGTTTTAGTGTGTTCAGAGAATTGTGTAATGATCACCACAATCTAATGTTTAGAACACTTCACCATCCTAAAAAGAACCCTTGTACTTGTTAGCGGTGACTCTGTTTCCACCTAACCCCTGGGCAGCCACTAATGGACTTTCTTACGGACTTGACGATTCTGGACGTCTCATGTAGATGGAGTCATACCCTATGTGGTCTTTGGTGACTTGCTTCTTTTGCTCAGCATGTGTTCAGGGTTTATCCTTGTAGCATATTTCAGTATTAGTGCTCTGTTGCATTTGAGCACATGGACATGCCGTTATTTATCCATTCATAAGTTGATGGATGTTTGGCTTGATTCCACTTTTTGACTGTTACCAACCATACTGCTGTGAGTGTTTGCCTATGAGTCTTTGGAGGGACGTAGGTATTTATTTCTCTTGGTGTGTACTCAGAAGTGGAATTGTTGGGTAATGTTCCTGTGTTTTAAAATTTTGAAGAACGACCAAACTGTTTGCCAAAGTGACTGTACCATATTACATCTCACCAACACCATCCCAGGGTTCTAATTTCTCCACGTCCTCACTAATATATATTCTTTTCCGTTTAGAAACAATTCACAGCCGTGTTAGTGGGTGTGAAGTGTGGTGTATCATTGTGGCTTTCCCTTTCCTGAATGACTAATATTGTTGAGCATCTTGTCATATATGTATTGGCTGTTTGTGGATCTTTTTTAGAGGAAAGTCTATTCAAGTAGTTCTTTGCCCACTTTTATTTATCACTGCATGGTTTTAATGTTCTTTTTTCAAATTACTAACGAAGTTGAGCAATCTTTTTTTGGCTATTTAGATTTCTACTTTTGTGAAATACCTGTTATGTCTCTCTTTTTTTCCTGTTTATTATTTTTTCTTCTTGAGTTTGATTTTTCTTATTTGTAGGAATTCTTATATATTCTGATTCTTATTATCTTTGTGACAAATATCTTTTCCCAATTTGTGAATGTTTTACTGTGTTTATGGGATTTTTTAAAAGGTGTTTAAAAGGACAAAAATGGATTTTAGTATTTTCCAATCTTTTCTTCTGTCCTTTATACTACTCAGGTAGAAGAGGAAATAGATTTTTTGGTTTATAGGTAGTTGTCTTTTTAAAAGTTTTATATTCTTTTCTTTCTACAAATTTTGCGTGTTTTTTGTTAGATTTATTCTTTGGTTACTTTTTTTGTTGCTGTTGTAAATTATTTTTTTAAGTGAAAAATTTCTATTTGTTGGCAAATGAAAATGCAGATGACTTTGTATGTGGCTATTATATCTAGTAGCTTCTCTAGCTTGATAATAATTTGCTTGTGGACTCTTGGGGTTTTTGTGTAGATAATCATCTCATCTATGAATAATGACAGTTCATTTCTTTCCAGTCCTTTTATTGTTTAATATATTTTACTCTAGTCTTACTGTGTTGCTGCATGGCAACCATCACCAGTGGAGAATATAGATGGTCGTGGCGGGCATCCTTATCACAGTCCCAGTTTTAAGGCAAATGCTTTTATCTTTTACCATTGCGTGTGTGGATACTTTTTTTTTCTTTTAACAGGTTGAGGAAGATTTCTTCAACCTTAGTTTACGGAGAATTAAAAAAAAAAACAGCTCACAAGTGGGCACTGAACTTAACTGAATGCATTTAAAATTTTTCACTTATTTACTTACTCTTGGCTGTGGTGGGTCTTGCTTTTCTAGCTGTGGCCAGTGGAGCAGCTGCTCTCTGTGGTGTGTGGGCGTCTCTTGTCGCACACCAGGGGCTCTAGAGCGTGTGGGGCCTCAGTTCCCTAACCAGGGGTCAGACTCATGTCCCCTGCATTGGCAGGCGGATTCTTAACCACTGGACCGCCAGGGAAGTCCTAATTGAATGCATTTTCTACATCTGTCGAGATGATGATATGAAAGTTTTTCCAACTTGATAATGATGTATTCTTTTTAAAAAAGGTTTTTTTGCTTTGTTTTTGTTATATATGTTTTTGTATGTTTCATGTTTTTGTTGTTGTTTTTCTGTTTGTTTGGGGCTTTTTTTCTGGCCTTTCCATACTTGTGGAATCTTAGTTCCTCAACCAAGGATTGAATCTGGGCCCCAGCAGTGAAAAGTCCTAACCATTGGACTGCCAGGGAATTCCTCCCACCCCTTTTGTTTTTAATTTGCTAATATCTCAGGATTTATGTATCTATGTTTATTGGTAAGAATGATCTCTAATTTTCCTTTTTTGTTGTATCGGCCTTATGAGTTTTGTTATCAAGAGTATTCTAGTCTCATAAAATAAACTGTTTCCTCCTTTTTATTTTCTTAGAGGGTTCATAAGTAAAATTAGGATTATTTGTTCCTTCAGTGTCTTATAAAACTTGCCTCTAAAACCATAAGGGTGTGGTGTTTTCTGTCTGAGATTTAAAAATTATTGATTTGATTGCTTTAATATTTATAGGATCATTAGAGTCTTTTCTTTTTCTTGAGTCACATTTGGTAATTTATGTTTTTCTAAAACTCATTTTGTCTGAATTTTCAGTTATATTGGAAGAAAATTATAACTTCTTATTTTTGGAATCTGCCTGACTTGTAATTAATTATTAATATTTAATTTCTTAAACAGGATTCTTAGGTCCTTAATTTTTAGCATGCATAATACGTACTTATATATATGTAAATAGAGTAGTAATTACCCTTTAAATAACACTTTTGCTGTGTAGGATTTTTATCTTTCAGTTCTGAATATATTCAGATAATATATTCAGTCAATTTCATTTTGACTTCTTTCTGACTTAGAGGTTTAGAAAGTATATTGAAAAATCTTGATGTGCGTGTGTATATGTATCTTTTAAGTTTTGTTACTGATTGCTAGCATACATTGTGCTCATAATGTATGAGCATAATGTGATGCTTATTCTTTGAAATTTGTTGAGGCTGTTTTAACGGCATCTAGTTAGTGGCAAATTTTTATTCCACGTGTGCTTAAGAAGAATGCGTTTCTAATTTTAAGGTCAGGTTTCCCCGTGTCTGTTAGATGAAGCACATTAACTGGCGTCTCATTCAAACTAGTGTCCTTAACTAATACCGGCTGCTTGTTCCCTTGGGTACAGAGAGGGCGTTGTAAGCTCTCCTCGTGCTGGAGGGCTTGCTGGATGCCGCGGCTCTCCGTCTCTGCCTCATCTTTATAAGTTAGAGTTGCTTCTGGTGACTCGCACAGTGTGTCATTCTGTAGTGAATCTTTGTTTCTAGGAACATTTTTTCCACTCAAATGCATTTTGTCGGATATTGGCATAGCTGTACCAAGTGACTTTTAATTAATGTTTGCCTGATAAGTATTTTTCTGCTTCTTAAGTGTAGTCTTTGGGTGTGCCTTTTGAAAGCAGCACACAGCTGGATTGCATTTTCATTATTCGACTTTTCGTATTTCAACTAATTTACATTAATTGTGATTGAAGTATTTGGTTTATTTCTACTATGGTATTTTTGCTTTCTAACTGGGGTTTTTTCCTTATCTTTTTCTTTTCTTGCCTATGTATTGTGGGATTTTTTTCCCCCTTAATTCCTGTCTACTCTTTTTGCCTGTACTCAGTAAGAGATTAGACACTTCTGGTGATCTTAGACATTTCATATTTAACCTAAGTGAGGTGAAGTCACTCAGTCGTGTCCGACTGTTTGCGACCCCATGGACTGTAGCCTACCAGGCTCCTCCATCCATGGGATTTTCCAGGCAGTAGTACTGGAGTGGGCTGCCATTTCCTTCTCCAGGGGATCTTTCCGACCCAGGGATCGAACCCTGGTCTCCCGCATTGTAGACAGACGCTTTACCAATTGATATCTTTATCCTTATAAGAAACTTTTGAATGCTTTTAGTCTTGTGACCTTCCTGATTTAGGTGCATCTGCTGCCCAGTTTTCATCTTGCTGCTCTTAAAATCCTACAGATGGGGCATTACAAAAGAATGCTGTCATTCTTGAAAGGCGTTTGGCCTGCTACCTAGTTCTAGGCTGATGGTTGTTTTCATTGTTTTCCCTGAGCGCTTCGACAGTATTTCCTGTCTTTTTCCACTTGTTATTGTGATTAATTAGAAATGACTTGTCAGTTGTTCCTCCTCCAGGAGTCTGAGATATTCTGTACCTAATGTGCTCTTCATGTTGACAAGTCCAGCAGGTACGTTGTCTTTTTTTATTTTTAGGTTGCTGGTGTTGGTTTGCTCTTTTGGTGTCTTGCTGCTTTTAAATAATCAAGTACCAGATACTGTTTTGGATATGTCTCAACCAGTATTCAAAAAAACTTTAAAAATTACAAGTAAAAGGGGATATTCATTTTACCTAAGAGCTGGCAGATGTGATTTTTTTCTCCATCCTTTAAATGGAGTGTCAGTAAAGAATTTCTTAAAGATTTTCTGCTCTTCCATGTTGGTTGGCTCATTTTGGGGCTTCCCAGATGGCGATAACGGTAAAGAATCCACCTGCCAATGCAGGTAGATGTAAGAGACAAGGATTCGATCCCTGGGTGGGGAAGACCCCCTAGAGGAGGAAATGGCAAACCATTCTAGTATTCTTGCCTGGAGAATCCCATGGACAGAGGAGTCTGGCAGGCTGCAGCCCATGGGGTCACAAAGAGTCAGGCATGATTGAAGCAGCTCATTTTTATATCCAGAAATGGAAAAGATTTCCAGAATAAGTTACCTTTTTGAAACAAGATCATTTTGATTGCTAGAAAACGTTTATGTGAACCTTAAATGCAACTCTAGCCAAGTATAGAACACCAAAAACAATCTGGAAAAGGGATGTGGACCAAAATAGATTACCGGCCAAATCTGTCTTTGGGAAATGGAAAGAGTGGAGTTCAGCATTTAGAGTACTTGGCCTCTCCTGGGGGAGAGGAGGGATGGTTTCATACTTGTTGGTATTTCTTTATACAAAGTCTTTTCTTATTCCAGCTAATCAGTGAGAAGAGAAATGGAGGGACATAGCTAGTGTAGGCTGCGGAGGTTGGAACTCCCTTTGTGAGGCTGGTTAGCAAGCCTTATAAACTAAGGAAGGGTTAAGGGGTTTGGTGTCAGCACTGCTGACCCTAGGAGTAAGCAGTTAATTGCTACTTTTAGGCCTTTCCTGGTAATTTTCAGTGATGCCAAGGAGTTTGAAATGCACAGGCATTATAACTACTGTTTTCATCAACTTTCAAAAAATGAAGTTTGATAATCTTCTAGGGCAATGAGGAAAGAATGAGAAGGGATTGTAGGGGCACAGGGCAGAGAGAGCGTGCCGGTTTAGCAGAATTGTTGTGAGAATTAAGGATAAACATTACCGGGCATGTTTGTGTTTATTCCCTGAAAAAAGAAGAGTCCATTCCTGCCATGTACCATATTGTCAGGCCTAAAAATTTTTCAGCTTTTGGTGGCAGTTACTGTTGAATTGCCTCTCGATTAGTGTAAACCTTCAGCAGCCTGCCCTTGCTCATGTACCCACCTTACCCTTGTTCATTGTTCAGTCACTAAACCGTGTCCAACTCTGCAACCCCATGGACTGCAGCACGCCAGGCTCCCCTGTCCTTCATTATTTCCCAGAGTTTGGTCAAACTCATGTCCATTGAGTTGGTCATACCAGCCAACCATCTTGTCCTCTGTCACCGCTTTCTCCTCCTGGCCTCAGTCTTTCTCAGCTTCAAGGTCTTTTTCAGTGAGTCGGTTCTTTTGCATCAGGGGCCAAAGTATTGGAGCTTCAGCATCAGTCCTTCAGTGAATATTCAGTGTTGGTTACCTTTAGAACTGACTGGTTTAGAATCCCTGCTGTCCAAAGGACTCTGAAGAGTCTTCTGTGCACCACAGTTCAAAAGCATCAGTTCTTCAGCACTCAGCCTTCTTGATGGTCCAGCTCTCATGTCCGTACGTGACTGTTGGGAAAACCGTAGCTTTGACTATACAGACCTCTGTTAGCAAAGTGACGTCTCTGCTTTTTAAATACTCTGTCTGGGTTTGTCATAGCTTGCCTTCCAAGGAGCAAGCATCTTTTAATTTCATGGCTGCGGTCACCATCCACAATGATTCTGGAGCCCAAGAAAATAAAATCTGTCACGGTTTCCCCTTTTGCCCCATCTGTTTGTTGTGAAGTGATTGGGCTAGATGCCATAATCTTAGTTTTTTTGAAAGTTGAGTTTTAGACTAGCTTTTCCACTCTCTTTTTTCACCTTCATCAAGAGGCTTTTTAGTTCCTCTTCACTTTCTGCCTTTAGGATGGTGTCATCTGCATATCTGAGGTTATTGATATTTTTCCCAGCAATCTTGATTCTAGCTTGTGCTTCATCTAGCCCGGCATTTTGCATGATGTACTCTGCATATAAGTTAAATAAGCAGGGTGACAGTATACAGACAATATACTCCAAATTATTTCGCTTTCTGAGCTCCAGCTTCTTCTATGTAAAATGGAAATAATATTAATTCTCTTTTTGCAATTAAAGGTTAACTTTGGGTGATTTGAATTTGTACGAATTTTTTTTTCCGTGAGTTTATTAATGTAGAAATGATAAACTTTCATAGAACAAGTGATATGGCAAAGCTGACTTTGTTAATGATTAATACCTTATTTTATGAAATCTCTTACTGGCTTTGGTTTTGAAATCTTGACTGGTGGTAGAATGTTGTGAAATTTTCTTTTTTACTCTTTTGCCATTTTTCTGTTTAGAGGTCTTAGTTTAAAAAAATTGGTTAATGTGTGATTATATTTACTTTGAAAAAATAAAAACAGGTGAGACTGAAGTCTCTCTTGCTCACCTTCCCTCGACCCTCTTCTGTCTTCTGCTGTTAATCGTTTTTTTTGTCTGTTTTCTTGATTTTCTTCTGTTTGTGTATTTATTTGTGTGTTTATAGAATGGGCAGCCCAGTGTTAGGCATACACACTTTTTTTTTTTAATCGTTTATCACTTTTCATCGACTCCCATGCAGTACACAGAGATCTGCCTCCTTTTTAATTACTTATATGAAGGTGTTTTAATAGCCATTTCCCAGACCAGTGGGCTTTAGATTTTTTTTTTTCTATCACAGACAGTTTGACTTGCCTTTAGTTTCTTACAATACAGTACTTCGAACTTAGAAGCTTTTCAGAGTTTCGTGTTTGGTACAGAAATAGGTAAAACACTGAATTATAAGCTGGATTTTTTGCTTTTGATCTTTCTATATAAAGTACAACTGTTAAACAGTGGATGGAGACCTTGTTTTAGAAAGCTTTTCTCTTTCCTTTTCAAATGATGTATGACATGCATGATGTTTTTAAGCTCTATTGTAATGAAAAATTATTTAGCAGATCTTTTTTGCTACAAAAATGTATAACACAAATTTACATTTTAACCATTTTTAAAAATTAATAAACTTTATTTCACGGAGCAGTTTTAGGTCCACAGCAGAATTGAGCCAGCAGTACAGAGCCAGAAGCCCACATGCTCCTCGTCTCCCCACGTGCCCCTCCAGCCTTGTGAATGTACACTGACACGTCATTGTCACTCAGAGTCCACAGGTCACGTTAGGTTCAGTCTTAGTGTTATGTGTTCTTTGAGTTTAGACGTGTGTAATGGCATATATCCACCAGTAGTCTGCAGAACACTGCTGCCCTAAACGTCCTCTGTGCTTTGCCTGATCATCCCTGCCTCAGACTTAACCCTTGACAACCACTAATCTTTTTAATGTGTCTCTAGTTTTGCCTTTTCTAGAGCGAAATACAGTAGAGATCATACAGTATTGTAGCCTTTTGAGACTGGCTTCTTTCACTTAGTAATATACAATTAGGTTCCTGCATGTCTTTTCACTCCTTAAGAGCCCATTTCCTTTAGTGCTGAGTAATACCCATTGGTTGTGCCACAGTCTGTCCATTCTACCTGAAGGCCGTCTTGGATGCCTCCAAGTTTGGGCAGTTATGAAAAAGCTGGTGCAGACGTCTGTATGCAGGCTTTTGTGTACACATAAGTTTTCAGTGCAGTTGAGTAAATAGCATTGAGCATGATTGGTCTCATAGAATGAATTAAGAAGTATTCCTTCTGTTTCTATCTTCTGAAAGAGACTGTAGAGAATTGGTAAAAATTTTTTTTCTTTAACTGTTTGGTAGAAATCACCAGTAAACCCGTTGGGACATGATGCTTTCTGTTTTAGAAGGTTATTCGTAAGTGATTCAGTTTCTTTAATAGATACAGCCCTATTCAAATTGTCTTAGGTGCGCTGTGACAGATTGTATCTGTCAAGGAGTTGGTCCATTTCATCCAGGTTATCAAATCCATGGCTATAGAGTTGTTCATAATACTCTTTTATTAGCCTTTTGTTGCATGTGAGATCTGTAGTGATTCCCCTCTTTCATTTCTAATGTTAGTAATTCAGGTCTTTTTTCCTTAGTCTGGCAAAAGTCTTCCTGATTTTATTGATTTTTTGGGGAAGGGGTGGGGATACTCAGCTTTTGGGTTTGTTGATTTCCTCTACTGATTTCTTGTTTTATTTTCTGCTCTGATTTTTATTATTTCAGTTTCTGCTTAGTTTGGAATTAATTTGCTCTTCTAAGGTGAAAGCTTAGATTATTGATTTTAGATCTTTCTTTTTTGATATGTGCTTTCAATTCTATAAATTTTAATCTAAGCAATGTTTTTTGCATCCCCCTAATTTTAATAAGTTGTATTTTCATTTTGTTCAGATATTTTTAAAGTTTCTCTTGAGAATTTTTTCTTTAATCCATGCATTTTTTAGAAGTGTGATTTGTAATCTGAAGTACTTTGGGTTTTGCCAGCTGTGTTTCTGTTGCTGACTTGGTTTGATTGCATTGTGGTCTAAAGGCAGACATGGTATGCTTTTTGTTCTTCGTTTGTGAAGGTGTGTTTCATAGAACACGCTCTGTCCTGGTGCGTGTTCCATGTGTATTTAAGAAAGTGTAACTTGCTGTCGTTGGATGCAGTAGTCCATGCATATCAACTGTATACAGTTGATTTGATTGATGGTGCTGTTGAGTTCTGTTTTGTCTGTACTGATTTTCTGATGGGTGTATCTGTTTCCGATAGAGGAGTAGTAAAGTCGCTAACTGTAAAAGTGAGTTCATCTATTTCTCCTTGCAGTTTTATCTGTGTTTAACTTGTTTTGATTGTTAGGTGTTGTTAGGTGCATAGCATTAAGAATTGTTATGTCTTCTTAGAGTATTGGCCCCCTTTTCATTTTGTAATGGCTTTTTTGCCCTGAAGTCTTCTCTTTCTGAAATTACTGTAGCTACTCCCACTTTGTTTAATTAGTGTTAGTATGGTACAGCTCCATTCCTTTACTATTAGAGTGTTGGGTTTCTGTATTAAAGTGGATTTCTTGTAGACAATATATGCTATACCTGGGGGTAGGTTTTTATTTTCTGCGTTTATCTTGCTCGTGTTGGCTGAGATTCCTGATCTGTGGTTTGGTGTCTGCTACTACTTTGGGGAGATTCTTGGTCATTATTGCTTCCAGTGTTGTTCTCTTCTCTCCCTTCTCCTTCCAGTAGCCCGTTACATGTATCTTAGACCTTCCATAGTTTCCCGTGGCTCTTGGATGTTCTGCACCCCTCATCCCCATTTTTGTCTTTTCTCTTTGCTTTTCCATTTTGGAAATTTAAGGTGTCACATCTTCAAGCTCAGAGTTTCTTTCCTCAGCTGTGTTCAGTCTGCTAACGAGTCTATCAAAGACATTGTCCGTTTCTGTTAGTGTTTGGTCTGAAGCATTTCTTTTGATCCTTTCTTCGAATTTTTGTTTTGATTGTTTTTTATCTTATTGCATGTTGTCTCCCTTTTCCATTAAAGCCCTTAGCTTTTCTGTTCTGATAATTCCAGCGTGTCTGGCATACATGACGTTTTTTTGTTTTTTGGTTGGGGGCACAGCACACGACATGTGGGATTCTAGTGCCCTGACCAGAGATTGGACCTGCACCCCTACAACGGAACCGTGGAGTCCTAACTGTTGGACCCCCGGGAAAGTGCCCTGTAAATGACTGCTTCTGATGCTTGCTCAGGCTTTTCAAGCTACTTTTTGCCTTAGTATGCTTTGCAGTCTTTCTGAAAGGCAGACATGATACACTGGTAAAAGGAAATGTGAAGAGCGGACCTTGGGAAGCGCAGTAGAGTTGTCTCGGGGATGGGCGTGTCCTGCGGTGCTGCGCGGCCTCAGTCTTGGTGAGCTGTGACCTTCACCGGTGCTTCTCTGCTTTTTCCCCTTCTCAGGTGGTGCGGGATGGCTAGCGTGGTCTGGAGTTGTGTGCTCCCCTTTCCTCACGCAGAAGGTTAGAGGGGCTGGAGCTGGAGATTCCCTTCCTCCAGGTAGGTTAGGTTCCGGTGAAACCCCAGCGGGTTAGGCTCTGGGAAATAGTTGTTTTTTCTTTTTTTTTTTTTGAAGGTGAGCTTTGTTAAGGACTGAATGTCCTGATGTTTCAAAAAAAAAAAAAAGTTCTTTTCCCCCTCCCAGAAACAGGGGAGGGGAAAAGCCTACCCACGCACCCACTGAAGGACGTTTTGGTTGCTTCCACGTATGGAAGAAGCTGCTGTAAACATCTGTATGCAGGTTTTTGTTCGTGTTTTTAGCTCCTCTGGGTAAATACCAAGGAGTGATTGCTGGATTATATGGTAAGAATGTCTTTAGTTTTGTATGAAACTGCTGAACTGTCTTCCCAGTGCCTGCACCATTTTGCACTTTGATCAGCAACGACTGAGAGTTCCGGTGGCTCCACACCTTCCCCAGCACTGGGGTGGGGGGGGTGGTCAGCCTTGTGGACTTTGGCCATTCTAACAGGTGTGTAGTGGTATCATATTGTTTTCATAATTTGCATGTTTTTGTGACATAATGATGTGGATCACACCATTTTTAATGACTGTATTTCATTGGATAGATAAAAGGACCTTGGGGTAGATAAAACCTCTGTTACTCAGGTTCCGTGTATTGTGGGTGACCTGGTCATTTGTCCTAGGGTGGTGCCCACAATGTCCTATGACCTCTGGATTTGGATGTTTCTCTCTTTTTTTCCCCCCGTTATTAACTCTTTGGACATTGTTATATATAAGACTTTTAACTCAGGATGAACACCTTAGGATGAACTCAAAGCAACGTAATTGGGTCAAGGAATGTATAGATTTTAAAACCCTTTGATATCTGTGGCCAGAAAATTAGTTTATACTTTTACCAGCAGTTCCATCTAATTTTATATTAATGTATGTTTAAAGTCCTTTTTTATTAGGGGAAAATTTTAACATCCACAAACATAGAATAGTATAATGAACCCTCAGGTAATCAGCTCTAGCCCCATAAACCTAAGGTCAGTGGTGTCCCGCCTAATCCTTCAGTCCCCACATCTCTCCTGGACTCGTACTGGTTTAAATCTCTATTGAAGTGTGATAGAAATACAGAAGAGTGTACACCATAAATGGGTTTTCACAGTCTGAAACCCACCTTGGTACCTGGGTCCCAGGCATCTCCTTTGTCCACTTTCAGTCACACTGTCTGCTGAGGGCAGCCAGGGTCCTGATACTTAGCCAGGTTGACTAGCTCTGCCGAGTCTCGTTCCTTCCGTAAATCTATGGTATGTTCACGTGTGTCTGAGCTTTTCTCTTGACATTGTGTGTGGGATTGTTGGGGATATACCTGGAGGTGACATTGCTTGGTCGTAGAGGTGTGCGTGTGTTCCACTTTGGAAACCTGTGGCTGCCTCTGCTGAAGCCGCGGTACCAGGTGACATCCCCCAAGCGTGTGCGAGGTCCATTGACTCCATCCGCTCGAGTGGCTCCTCTTTCATCCTTTTCATTTTACCTACACTCCTCGCTGTGTGGTGATGCATACAGTAGCTGTAACTTGGGCTAGTGAAGTCAAGTACATTCTCATGCCTTTTTTGGTCAGTTAGTTTATTTTATAAAGTTTTATTCACGTATTGTTGATTTATGTGTTAATTTGCTGTACCACAAAGTGATTGTTTTATACACATGCACACACACGTCCTTTTTAATTTCATTTATTTACTTATTTTTGGCTGCACCGTGAAGCATGTGGGATCTGAGTTCCACGAACAACTATTGAACCCCTGCCCCTGCAGTGGGAGCGTGGAGTCTTAACCACTGAACTGCCAGGGAAATCAAAATATCTTTGTTCTTTTCCATCATGGTTGATCACAGCATGTTGAATATGTCTCCCTGTGCTCTACAGTAGGACTCTGTTGTTTATCTGTCTTACGTATGATAGTTTGCATTGGCTGATGCCACACTCAGTCCTCCCCGCGCCCTGGCCGTACCATAGTTATCCTTTTGTAATGAATGCGCTGTGCTTAGTTGCTCAGTTGTGTCTGACGCTTTGGGACCCCGTAGATGGTAGCCTGCCAGGCTCCTCTCCATGGGGAATTCTGCAGGCAAGAATACTGGAATGGGTTGCCCTGCCCTCCTTCAGGGGATTTTCCCAACCCAGGGATCGAACCCAGGTCTCTCTGCATTGCAGGCAGATTCTTTACCATCTCAGCCATCAGCTAAGCCCAAGAATACTGGAGTGGGTAGCTTATCCCTTCTCCAGCAGATCTTCCCGACCCAGGAGTTGAACTGGGGTCTCCTGCATTGTAGGTGGATTCTTTACCAGCTGAGCTACCCGGGAAGCCTTTTTTTTTTTTTTCCCTTTTCAATGAAGAGTGATATTTACGTCTCCTCTTTTTTTTGTTGCATTATCGGTTTTATCTTGTTAGCTCTCTGTTGATTCATAACAGTTACCCCTAAACCTAGCGGCTTATGACAACGGTAAACATTTATTATCTCATAGTTTCTGTGATTTAGGAACTTGGAAGTGGCTTGGCTGGGCTGTTTGGCTTGGATGTCATCAGCCTTCCAAGGAGGATCCTTCCCAAGGTGGCTCATTTTCATGCCCAGCAAGTTAGTCCTGGCTGCGGTGGGGAGGCCACAGCTCCTTTTCATGCAGGCCTTTGTCCTGATGCCTCAGTGTTCTGTCCTCAGGACATGGTGACTGACTTCCTCCTCAAAGAGAGAGAAATAGCACCAAGTGGAAGCTATGGTTTTTATGACAAGACCTTAGAAGTCTTGTGGCATTTAATTTTGTCATACTCTGTTTGTTAGAAGAGAGTCACTTACCTTGTCCCACCTTGGACAGTGAAGTTCCGTTTTCTGAAAAGTGTCAAAGAGTTTGTGGACAAATTTTCACACGCTACGCTTGGTAGGATTTGTTTTATTCTGGATATGAATTTTTCAGGAGATATAAATATGGTGAATATCTCTGCCTACTCTCTGGGTTGTCATTGTGTCTTTCGAGGCAGAGGAGTTAATACTGATGTAATTCAGTTAATTTTCCCTTTATGGTTCGCTGAAAACTCCCACAAACTAGTTGCCTGATACTATCCAGTGCCTAGTCAGAGTTGAAATTTTCAACTGTCTCAAATACGGTCATTTTTATATGTAGAGTTTTCTAATATTTTCAAATTGAGATCCAATTAAAACAATTAAAACACCTCCCCCTGCACCTCTTGCCACCTGTTTGTGGGGACCTGGATTTTTGTCTTGTGTCCCCGCAGAGCTCTCTGTCTTGTAAGCAGGTAGTTGTAAGTTTCTGTGTTTGGGCGGTAAACTGGACTGTAGTTTCATTGGCGTTTCTTCTTTTGGTTGTGATTGATCGCTGGAGGTTTACTGTGGACCCAAATTGAAATTTTTAAAGGGCTTCCAGCCTGAGTCACATAGAAATTCATTCAGAGTATAGTCCCATACTGTGTCTTGAAATGTGCTGTGTGTGTGTGAGGCCGTCAAGAATGCGTGTTCTCCGAAGGAGACCTCATGCTGACTGGAGGAAGCCTTCCCCTCTGAGGGTGCCACCCTCTCTGGTAGTTCAGATGCCACGGGCATAACGTAAGGTGGTCTGACACATCTTTGTGGGGGTCCAAATCCTCCCCTCCAGGGCTTTTGTTTTCTTTGTTTTTTCACTGGTTATTGGGATACAGCACTGTGTTACTTTCAGGCGTGCAGCATAGTGATTGGACGTTTAAATACGCTAAGTCCCTGTGTGCAAGCTTTCATCTGTGAACTGCGAAAGGTTCGAGCGCTTGTCTGCCCGTGTCTGGTGCAGTGTCCCGTGCGTGTCTGCACCAGCGGCTGTGCTGCGAGTGCCTTACAGTACTGCGTAGGGTACAGCGGTGCAGTTTCAAGCCCAGGGTGTCCGGAAGCGGGCGGCAGAGCAGCGGTGGTGTAGCCAGTGCTGCTCAGAAGAGATTTATGACACAGGAAATGGCAAGGAGATTTTCTTTGTTTGAGGAGGTGCGGTGAGCTTTTGAGTCATAGGCCCTGAACATAGAATGGTCCCCAAGAGTTGCAGCCGCCGCTCAGATGCAGTCCAGTGCTGCCGTGTCACCTGTGACGAGGAAAGGGACCACTACCCAGACATCACTGGGTAGTTTCTTCAGGACGGTACATAGAACTGAATTCAGTAGGGAACCAGCACCTGTGCATCAGATGCCATGCGCATCAGGCAGGAGTGACCCCGCAGCTCACCCTCTGTCTCCTGATGCGGACGACCCTGCGGCTCTGCCGTCCCCCACCCCCCTCCCTCCTCCAGGCAGTAGCTCTTCTTGCCCATTCATTCAGTGCCAGCTGTTGTACTGTACTACTGGACGCTTGAAGATACTGTACTGCGAGGTTAGAGATGTTCTTTGTTTTTTGTGTTTGTTTGCTTTTTATGTATTGTTTGTGTGAAAAGAGTTTTGCACTATTACAGTACAGCACTGCATAGCTGCTTATGTTAGTTGGGTATCTGGGCTGACTCTGTTGGGCTTATAAACAAATTGGGCTTACAGACGTGTTCTTGGAACAGAACTCATTTGTATGTGGGGGACTTACTGTACATTTTAAGATGATCACTACCCACCTGTTATTTATTAGACTTTCCATGTTAATAACCACCTACTTGTTTCTTTTCCTCTTGTCCTGTCCACTAGCTTTCCTGCTCTCACAATGATCTTTTGAGTTGTGATGACTAATGTTTTGAGGGTTGATGACTCAAAGTCTTTTTAGGCCATCTTGATTTTCCAGTCTTTACCAGTTTATATCTTTCCCTTCTGATAGAAAATTTAACAATGGAAAATTTTAAAAATTAATGATATAATTAGAATGATTGTTAGAGAAGTAGACAGTATTTCTTAAAATTCATGTGTGTGTAAAGTTGTTTTCTTAACAGTTCTGAAATTGATTAGAAGGAGCTAGGTAGGTAAAACACTTTATATGT
The DNA here is from genome assembly GCF_002263795.3 of Bos taurus. Classification (NCBI taxonomy): domain Eukaryota; kingdom Metazoa; phylum Chordata; class Mammalia; order Artiodactyla; family Bovidae; genus Bos; species Bos taurus. The sequence continues at coordinate 45,963,176 of NC_037356.1, forward strand.
GTTCTTTTAATTATGTATTTGTATAAATTCAAATGATGTTTTATTGTAAAAACGCAAAATATGAGAAGCAAGGAAGGCCTTTCTCTGATCCCATGTTATGGGTTTTCCTTCCTAAAAGGGCAGCAGTGAGCCCATGACAGCACCAGCTGGGAGTTGTGACACATGACTCTGGTGGGCTCTGAAGAGCAGGTCTCAGTAAGTATTCGTTGAATTAAACAACAAAAAAAGTAAAGTTGTTTTCCTAATAAAAATTGTACTTCAAAGTGTGGTTCAATTTCTGGTAAGAGGTAAAATTTTCCATCTTTCGTTTTTAAATGAGTGTGCATAAAGGGTAGTGATTGTTGGCCATAACGCCTCCAGCAAATATCTGGGTGCCCACCCAGTGCCAGGCCTGTGCTTTCTAGACTTTGGTCACATGTGATTAAAATGATGGCATGCTGGTGCCCTCAGTGAATCAGGACAGTGTCTCCGAGATACAGAGCAAGCAGCATATGTAGTCATAAGTTTTCTAATGGCCTCATGAAACGGCAACAGGTAAAGTTAATTTTAATGTATTTTAACCCAGTAATACAAAATAATATCATTTCAGCATGTCATACAAAATTATTAATGAGGTATTTTCACTTCTTTTTGTACTCAGTCTTTGAAGTCAGCTGTATTTTATACATGAACACTTCTGCGTTTGAACTAGCCATGTTTCATGTGCTCCAAAGCCTGGCACGGCTGCCGCAGTGGCCCTGTAGGGCAGATTATCATCAGTGTCTTCACTGCTCACACAGAGGGGCAGGGGACACGGACTAGGAACTGAGGTAAACGGTGGCTTAAAGGGGCAGAGGAGCCGCAGGGGGATAAGTTAGGAAGCTATTTCTGTCCTCTGGGTGGTGGCCAGAGAAGCTGGAGAAGGGGAGGCGCGAGGAAGATGGAGTTGACACAGTTTTGGTGAACTGGATGTTGAGGGAAAGAGGAGTCTACCCCAGCTGGGTGTGCCTTTTCTGGGAGGGGCGGACGTGGTGAGAAAGGGTTTGTTAGGTGATTGGTGTGTGATAGAGAGCAAAAGCCTGTTTAGGAGAGATTAAATTTAATATGCTTACAAGACAGCCAAGGGCAAACGGGTGCCTGTGTTTGAGGTGCAGAGATGGCCTTAACCAGTTTTATAAATTTGAATCTCATCTGTGTTTATAGAGGTATATTTAAAAACCTGAGAAAATGGCTTCATTTATTCAACAAAGCCCTTTGAAAAAGATTTTCCCCAAGTCTTGTTTGAGTTGCTGCAGCGATAGTGTGAATAGAACAAGTGGAAACTGACACCCTGAGCACTGGCGTCAAGCCGGGAGAGTGTACCTAGGTCGTGTCCCGTCTGAACCCGGTGGGAACCTCTGCCTTAGAGGACACTGAGAGGCGGCCAGTGAGAAAACAAGGAGGCTGTGCTCTCAAAGAAGCCGAGGAGAGACTGTGTCAGTAAGGAGGGTCCAGCAGTGAAGAGTTCGGACTGCTCTGAGAGCAAAGCTGAGACTGGGACAGAAGAGATCTGCTGAGAGCAGCCCCATCGGGAGGCGCTGGCAGCTTGAAGAGGCAGTTTCAGTTGAGTGGCACAGACAGACACCAGAGTGGACTGAGGTGAAGAGGGGATGCTCTGTGGCAAAGGGCTCCTCTTCTGTTACGTTTAAAGAACCACTACAAACCACTGAGAAGACAGGCCCAGCAGAAAAACAACAAAGGATATAAACAGACAGTAGGAGAAAAGTGAAGTATAAATGGCTCTTAGGCAAAAACAGCGCTCCCAAGAGAAGAGGATGCTGGCACGGGTGTGAGGGCCCGGCGGGGGCTGGTGGGAGTAGCCATGGCCGCCGGGGAGAGCCCTTGCACTTTGTGTACCTAACCGGAGATGGGCCTGGTTTAATCCAGCAGTTCCACTTCTGGAAACTCTGGCACTTTACAACAGAATGGGAAAGACTAGAGATCTCTTCCGGAGAAGGCAGTGGCACCCCACTCCAGTACTTTTGATCTCTTCAAGAAAATTAGAAATACCAACGGAATGTTTCATGCAAAGATGGGCTCGATAAAGGACAGAAATGGTATGGACCTAACAGAAGCAGAAGATATTAAGAAGAGGTGGCAAGAATACACAGAAGAACTGTACAAAAAAGATCTTCATGACCCAGATAATCACGATGGTGTGATCACTCGCCTAGAGCCAGACATCCTGGAATGTGAAGTCAAGTGGGCCTTAGAAGGCATCACTACGAACAAAGCTAGTGGAGATGATGCAGTTCCAGTGGAGCTATTTCTAATCCTGAAAGATGATACTGTGAAAGTGCTGCACTCAATATGCCAGCAAATTTGGAAAACTCAGCAGTGGCCATAGGACTGGAAAAGGTCAATTTTCATTCCAATCCCAAAGAAGGGCAATGCCAAAGAATGCTCAAACTACCGCACAATTGCACTCATCTCACACACTAGTAAGGTAACGCTCAAAATTCTCCAAGCCAGGCTTCAGCAATACATGAACCGTGAACTTCCAGATATTCAAGCTGGTTTTAGAAAAGGCAGAGGAACCAGAGATCAAATTGCCAACATCCACTGGATCATGGAAAAAGCAAGAGAGTTCCAGAAAAACATCTATTTCTGCTTTATTGACTATGCCAAAGCCTTTGACTCTGTGGATCACAATAAACTGTGGAAAATTCTGAAAGAGATGGAAAATTCCGAAACAGACCACCTGACCTGCCTCTTGAGAAATCTGTATGGAGGTCAGGAAGCAACAGTTAGTAGTCTCTTATGATCCTTTGTATTTCTGTGTTGTCTGTTGTGATCTCTCCATTTTCGTTTCTAATTTTATTGATTTGATTTTTCTCCCTTTGTTTCTTGATGAGTCTGGCTAATGGTTTGTCAATTTTATTTATCCTTTCAAAGAACCAGCTTTTGGCTTTGTTGATTTTTGCTATGGTCTCTTTTGTTTCTTTTGCATTTATTTCTGCTCTAATTTTTAAGATTTCTTTCCTTCTACTAACCCTGGGGTTCTCCATTTCTTCCTTTTCTAGTTGCTTTAGGTGTAGAGTTAGGTTATTTATTTGACTTCTTTCTTGTTTCTTGAGGTGTGCCTGTATTGCTATGAACTTTCCCCTTAGGACTGCTTTTACTGTGTCTCACACATTTTGGGTTGTTGTGTTTTCATTTTCATTCGTTTCTATGCAAATTTTGATTTCTTTTTTTTTTTCTTTTTTGATTTCTTCTGTGATTTACAATTATGTAAAGTTTAAAAAATAAAATAAAATTAATTAAATATTTCTTTTAAAAAAAAAAAAAAGGAAGCAACAGTTAGAACTGGACATGGAACAACAGACTGGTTCCAAATAGGAAGAGTACGTCAAGGCTGTATATTGTCACCCTGCTTATTTAACTTATATGCAGAGTACATCATGAGAAACGCTGGACTGGAAGAAGCACAAGCTGGAATCAAGATTGCCGGGAGAAATATCAATAACCTCAGATATGCAGATGACACTACCCTTATGGCAGAGAGTGAAGAGGAACTAAAAAGCCTCTTGATGAAAGTGAAAATGGAGAGTGAAAAAGTTGGCTTAAAGCTCAACATTCAGAAAACGAAGATCATGGCATCCGGTCCCATCACTTCATGGGAAATAGATGGGGAAACAGTGGAAACAGTGTCAGACTTTATCTTTTTGGGCTCCAAAATCACTGCAGATGGTGACTGCAGCCATGAAATTAAAAGACACTTACTCCTTGGAAGGAAAGTTATGACCAACCTAGATAGCATATTCAAAAGCAGAGACATTACTTTGCCAACAACGGTCCGTCTAGTCAAGGCTATGGTTTTTCCTGTGGTCATGTATGGATGTGAGAGTTGGACTGTGAAGAAGGCTGAGCGCCGAAGAATTGATGCTTTTGAACTGTGGTGTTGGAGAAGACTCTTGAGAGTCCCTTGGACTGCAAGGAGATCCAACCAGTCCATTCTGAAGGAGATCAGCCCTGGGATTTCTTTGGAAGGAATGATGCTAAAGCTGAAACTCCAGTACTTTGGCCACTTCATGTGAAGAGTTGACTCACTGGAAAAGACTCTGATGCTGGGAGGGATTGGGGGCAGGGGGAGAAGGGGACAACAGAGGATGAGATGGCTGGATGGCATCACTGACTCGATGGATGTGAGTCTGAGTGAACTCCGGGAGTTGGTGATGAACAGGGAGGCCTGGCGTGCTGTGATTCACGGGGTCGCAAAGAGTCGGACATGACTGAGCGACTGAACTGAACTGAAAAATTGAAAACTAAATGGTCATCAGTGGCGCCCTGGTTAAATCACCTGTAATGTAAAGGAAAGTCAGTATCAGATAAAACATTTGCTTTTGTTTTTATATACCATGCTGTAAATGGTACTTTGACAGTGAGCCTGTCCCTCACACCATTTTATAAGATTGAGAAAAATACCAGTGGGTCTGTTATTGGCACAGAAGATTTTTGAAAATACACCTTTGAAGAGCAGTGTTAAGCCTGTCGTTCTCTCTTGATCTGCCTTTTAACGCACTTCACATAAATTATTATCCACTATTCCCTTCTCCAGTTTCCTGTTAGGATTTTTGGTCCTGTTTTTTATATGTTCTGAGTTATAGACCACAGGAAAGATGTCTTAAAGGTTCATGGATGAATTCACTCTGGTTTCCTTATTTCATCTAAGAATAGCCACAGCTCCTTTCATGAGAGGATCGTTTTACTTGGTTTGGACCATTGACAGAGTGAGCAAACGTCTGATGTTGTCTGAGAAGCCTGCCTTAGCAGTGGTGATGGCTGCAGCCTGCCCGATGGCGGAGGAGGACTTCCTTGGTGCACTTTGTGTGAGGGGAAGGGACAGTACAGCCTCTGTGTGCGGTGTGTTCTCGAGCCACCTGCATTCGCCTGGTTTCACCGATCTCCCTGCTTTGGAGAAAGCAGCATGTCCCATATGGACTTAATCAAACATGAAAAACTGGGCACCCCTAAACAGACCAAACCGGTCTCCCAGTGGAGGACACTGATACAGTGTAACTTTAAATTCTCTATCACTGGGACTCTGCTTTAAGATCTTGTTTAAATATAATTTCTTTTGAGTGTGAGACTGTGGTTATTCATTGATTCCTTTTTCTTCAGTTCTTGAAGTATCTTGGTTTCACTTATGTTTCTTCGTAGAGCCACAGAAAAATAGTAGTTTAGGATTTGAAGCATCTTAAACTCGTTTAGTCTAATCCTCTCATCTTACAGTTACGAAAACAAGCTTGAAAAGGTGAGATTACTTGTCCAAAGGTAGACTGATCTGAGTCCGTGGTCTTCCCCATTACGTTTGGTGGAGTGAGGGGTGGTATGATACCCTTGCGTGATCAGAGGGAGGTAACTTGCCAGAGGTTTGAGGGGAAGTATAGCTTTACTTACTTGGCAAAGGCATTAGAACTCGTTTACCTGCTGCCCTAATTTGTTTTTAGTCACAGAGATAGTCTGAACCCTCTACATATTTTGGTTGAGAAAGTTGAAGCCTGTAGATGGGAACTTAACCCAAGGTTGTAGACTATCAATGTTTTATTCTGTGCTTTAATGTGAGCTGGAACAGTGCTGTCCAGTAAAATAGTATTCTTTTATCTGTGCTCAGTGGGGCTATTTAAATTTAAATTGAGAATTCAGTTCCTTAGTCTTAACTAGCTGTATTGCTGGTACTCATGACTCTGTGTGGCCAGTGGCTTACTGTATTGGACAGCGTAGGTACAGAGTATTTACCTTAAAAAAATTATTATTTTTTTTTTACAACTTTAGAAATGTTGGTGCTGGACACCAGGAGTTATGAGTATGATTAGAATTGCCAGTTAGGAATCAGATTTGTGTTTAAAAGTAGGAGGAGCTTGGGGCAGTGCTTGTGGTTGTGACTTGGGCCTTTCTCCATTCCTGTTTCATCTACTCTTTAGGACGGTAACCAAGAGCCTATTTGAAGGGACTGTCCTTTTTCATCTCTTAGATATCTTGGTTTGCTAGTTGAAAATCCCGTTCCTGGGTTGAGTTTTCAGTGAATACGCTCATTCACCTTCATGTCGCTTAGCATGTTTTCCAGCCTCTGTACTTGGGTTTCACATACTAATCGCTTGGTTACCAAGGTGTCCTGTAGCAGGTTGATGCCTTTCTTGTTCTTGTACTGTGGATTGTGGAAGTTTCGGTTTTTACGTCAAGTTAAGCTCGGTGTGTAGCTGGGGGTGAGCCGGCTAAGCACGGCGTTGGCGGTCGGAGCCCTGCCGTCTTTTGTACCGTTGCTCTGCCTCTGCGCTGACATTGTCACAGGCAGAGTTTGTTTTCTGGGCTGTACTTCGGATGCTAATTTACTAATTTATGATTTGGCTCCATTTTAGTAGCAACTTGGGTTGGATTGACTTTATGCACAATGGCAGTGATTTGAGTGTCCATTAGGGTGCATAGCCAGACGATGATGTAATCCGATCAGGGGCCAACGTTTTACTTAGAGTACTTTACATTCATGATTTTGCTTTTGAAAGGTGGTAGTATGGATTTACCTTGGGTGTTTATACTTTAAAAAGTAGTCTTTTTGTATTCTTGGTACAGATATTTTTGATTACTGGTTTCAAAGCCTGTATTTTTGCCACAGCTTGTATTAAATTGGTATTTCTGAAATTAGTTGATAGTTAACATATGTGTGTGTGCATATATGTATAATACATATACACAGTTATTATATATATAATATATACTATATATAGATAGATAGATAGATAGATGCCTCTGAAGTTATCAAAGGATGTTACTTATTTAGGTTGTTTCTCTCAATTACGAGTGTTTGTATGCTCATTTTTGATGATTTTTGTGGTCAGAATAGGGGGGGGTGTTAATTTATTTTCTGTGTGCTAGGCATTGAGGATAAAATGTTGAATTTTATCAACATTTTATCTCTAAAACTTTATAGAGATGGATTGTCTTCCCATCTCACTATCTTGCATCTTTTTAGACTTGGGTGTTTGGGGAACATGTGTGAGCAGCTTGCAGAAAAAGGATTATTAAAATCCTCATGGGAACGATTGAGCTGGCCTGTCTCGGGAACGATTGAGCCGGCCTGTCTCGGGGACGATCAAGCTGGCCTGTCTCAGGAACGATTGAGGTGGCCTGTCTTGGGAACCATCGAGCTGGCCCGTCTTGGGATCGATTGAGCTGGCCTGTCTCGGGACTTGCTGGTGACAGTAGTTGCTTGCTTCTGTGTGCCCAGGCTCTAGGCTGTTTCACCTGTTTGTAACCGAGAGGTGGTTTTTAGTTGTTTGTGTATGATATGTGATACAAGGAGAACATATTTTCCTGCCTGTTACGTAATAGCTGTAGTTTCCGCTTGTGAATTTGCATCTTTGAAGAATATCAGGGAATTTATATTAAAAATTCATGTAAGAGCACAGAGAGAGGTTATTATTCCTTTTTTCCCCCAAAGTGAGTTAAAAAAAAAATTTCAGCGTTCTTTTGGAGTACGTCCTTTCTTATTGTTCTCAACTACAAAATAGGAGTAATACCTAAGAGGATTGAGAAGCACACGTATAATGCTGGCACAAAGGGTTTGTAAGGGTTAGATGTTCACTCTTGCTGTTCTCAAGTTCTGTGACTAAGCAGGTACATATTTAGTTACTCTTTAGTTGAGAATCTGTTCCTTTGCTGTTTTAGGCTAAACCAGCCCTCATTCTTGACTGATATTTTTATAATTATGTTCTTACATTCTCTTCATTGGCCTTGATCATACTGATTAGTATTGGAAAGAGGAGATCCTTTTTGATAGGGTTATAGTATATGGCTGTTGAGGAAAATGTGGCTCCTTTAAGGAATGATTGGCAAGAAGAAATATGAAAGTAGAAGTATATTATCTTAAAAAAAAGATCTTGTTTTCCCTTTTTTGAGGGGCGCCTCTGGATCCATTTCCTCTGAGAGAATAACGCTACCAGTTGTTAAGCCTGAATGTTTGTGTCCCCGCTCCAAGATTCATAGGTTGAAACCCAATCCTCAGTGTGACGGTTTGGGGGAGTGAGGCCTTGGGGCGATGAGGTCATGAGAGTGCAGCCTTAATGAATGGGCTTGGTGATCCCCGAGGGTTCCCTTACCCGTTCCTGCTGTGTGAGGACCCAGCAGTCACCAGACGATGGACTGCCCAGTCTCAAGAAGTGTGAGAAGTAGAGTTCTGTTGTTTGTAAGTTATGAATGTATGGTATTCTGTTATAACCCAGGAGGACTAAGGCATCAAATGATTCTTGAGTAGCAAATCTCCATTTTCCTCCTCTAGCTTCTGTGACTGTGCAGTTGGTCCCACTGTTCTGGAGCCGTGTCCTTTTCTCATTTTTGTCCTTGCCAGGGTTGGGAACTCTTTTGTCTTCGTTAATCAAACAGTGCTATTCTCATTTCACCTTCACCATCAGCACCATCTTGGTACCCACAGGCTTAAAGCAGAAGTTTTTTCCCCCATTTTACTTCTCTCCATTTATTATTTCACCAAGTCTTGCTTCATTCTTTCTGTAATTTAATTTGCTGCTGTCCATGGCCACCAACACCATATTTAAAATTTTGATTATTTTTATATTAGATTTATAAATTTGTTGAAACAGGAAGGAAGTTTAGAGTTAATTTAGCCCAGCTCCTTTATTTTGTAAATGAAGAAATGGATCCTCAGGTCAGGTGACTTGTCTTAGGTCACACAACTAGTGAGTAGCTGATGTTACAATTCTCTGGTCTCAGCATTTAATGCCGTCTCCCAGTCTAATATTCTTCTTAAAATGTATTTGAAAAAAATTCTTTTGGGGTCAATTTTGCATACCTCCAGTTAAGGGTGAACCAGTTTTAGGAGGTTGGATAGATGACAGCATTTCCTAGGCACCCCTCCCTCTTTTCCCTCTTACCCTGAAGGTAACTGTATTACTTAGAACTCTTTTAGCCCATTAAAAAAAAATACGTATTTACCTCCATATGTCTGAAGAGCATTTTGGAAGAGTTCATACTTGTATGCATGCTTGCTGATTTTTTTTCTTTTTAGTTTAGTTTTAAGTTGATTTCCTGCTGTGAAAAGATAGGGCAGATAAGGATTCGCTGCCCCCCACCCCCCACACTGCACCCTCGTCCCTGTCTCTCCAGTATAGTTCTATTGCGATTTTGGTTAAATCAGTATTTATCTGTTATTACTTGGGATGCTGTTTATAGTGTCAAGTGGTACATTACAAATACTTTTTGTAAACAGCTTCTGGTTTTCCTAGGAAATGTTGCCTTTTTTTTTCTTTAATGTATCAATCACTAGTTTAGCCTCAAACTTTCAGCCAGTTATGTATTGAGGTATTCCATCAGCTTAATCGTTTGAAGAAATTTTACCTGCTCCAGACTGGGCTGCTTGCTCTCCCTGCCGGGACCCTGGGAGTTCTCGCCCCTCTTCTTCATCGCCTGTTCTCTGTTGTCGCCTTTGTGGTGCTCTCCCTCTTGTTTAGTGGAGCGCAGTCTCGCAGTTTTCTGTGAGAATGGCTGGGAGGTACATCTTCTGAGACTTCTGTGTGTTCCTTATTGGTAGTTTGGCTGGGGATGGACTTCTGGGTTGGAAATAATTTTCTTTATGTATTGGTCTGCTGATTACACACACACACACACACACACACACACACGTACACGTTTATCTTCCTGAGGATGTCAGATAATTTTTTAAGGTACTTTTTTCCTTGTGTAGTCTTTCCTCCATCCTGCATTTTTCTGTCTGTTTTGTTCTCTATCTTTCATGATACAGGTTTTCCTGAGATGTTATCAGAACCTGTGTTTTTCATTCATATTTAAAAGTTACACAACACACAGAGTTGAATTCATACGACAGTTCCATTCTTTCTCAGCTTTGTTCACTGTCTATGAACATAATTTCTCAGATCTTCATTTCTAAATCACATCTTCCACTGTAAGGAACGAGGAGTCCTTGGAGAAATGGGTGATTTCAGAGCTGGGGCATAAAATGTAAAAGTTTAATCTGAAACATGTTGTTATGCAAAGAAATAAGGGAATATTCAAAAAACATGAAAAGTACACATTCCTCTGCTTGAAGGGGTTCCCCTTGGCCAGATCTAGGATAACTTGAGCATCAGAATGAATGGTGATATGGATAAATTAAGAATCTATGAGTCCATACTATTAATGAATTAAAGAATGAGTGGGGAGAAGGCAATATACTTTAGTTATAATGTCAGCTGGTAAGTGTAGAAGGAACAGTAGATTTACAAAATAAACAGAATTTTATAACTCAATAACAGTTGATTCAGACAAGAATTGCCAGAGGTTAGTAAAGCTATTGGGTGAATGTTTTAAGAATGTAATATCAAACTTTATCTCCATACAGATTATTTACTAGTTAATTACTGAGGGGAAATGGTTATTTTACAGTGAAGAAATAAGACAAATATCATTTTCACTAAATGATCAAAATCCCAATAATGGGACACATTGATACCATCTTACTACTTATGTGATACTCTAGGAGAAACAAACCTCACTTACCACTTGTGTGGTGTTACTGCCAGAAATTCATACTTTCCTGGGTTCTTCAGAGATGCCGTGAAAGACAGAGAATTGCTGAAGAACTGTTTTAGATGGAGACACAGTGTCAAGTGTGATTCGTGAGCCTGAATTGAGGTGAAGGGGGCTTGCCATCAGGGACATCGTAGAACAGTTGGCAGAAATGGAATGTGAACTATATAGTCTATATGGGACTGTTAATGTGTTAAATTCCTGATTTGGACGTAAGTACTGTGGTTGTATAAGAGAGTCTCCTTGATCTTAGGAAATACCTGGTGAACTATTTAAAGGTAAAGGACATGATGGCTGTAGAAACTCAACTGTTTGGGATGGGAGAAAGCAAAACTGATACAGTGATTAGTTGTGAATCTAGGGGAAGGGTCTGTGGGAGTTTCTTGTTCTGCTCTTGCAACTGTTCTGCAGGTTTACGATGAAAACTTAAAGATGAAAGTAAGGGTGGCTGATTGGAGCCTCCCTTCGTGGGTAGGGGCTCATTGGCTGGGGACTGTTCATCAGAGTGACTGGTTGAGCTCCTTTGGTTGCGAAGTCCCCAGTGTCAGGGTTTTCAGGCCTTTGCTTCTTGAGGTCAGTGATCAGAAGTCATCAGCAGTCTTCCTCCTAGCTGGAAACGGCAGAGCCCGGTAGAAGAGTCTGGAGCGGGTAGGGTGGGGTGGGTGGATGAGTAGGCCTCACTCTGTATTCTTTCTGCAGTTCACAGGGTCCCTCTGTTTCTAGTGGCAAACCCATCCTCAGCTCTGCAGTAGTCACCGTCCTTTCTGGCTTCCTCTTGTCATGTGGGGCTGGGAGGGATGGAAGAAGGCCAAGGGGATTTGGGAATTTAAGTGTTCGTTGAATAACCTTTTTCAGCCAGTGTTCCTTTTGCTTCCTTCCAGCACTCCTCTAATTTTGTTGGTTCTTGGGATATGCCTTTAAAAAACGAGACAAAACACCCGAACAGTTCTCTCACTGTGGTTTTAGAGACATTTCAGTGTATGTTCAGTGCACATTCTTTACCCAGGAGTAATATGAATGCACTTACGTACCACTTCATTCTGTTTTCTGTCTTTTGATCTTGTTTCTCACATTCTCACACTTGGGAGTAACCAGATTTCTTACTATCAATAGTATAGACCCACTCTTTCCTGTAATTAGTCTAAGGGAAAAGACTGAATAATTAACACAGATCTTTTCCCAGAAAAGTCTTACTTTTTACAACTTCATAAGCACCTGGATTTGTGATGCTCTGAGCGTGTTTGAGGGCTGTTTTATCATTTGGCTTCCCTGGGCAGGAGTATGCAGCACATTGGGGCTGGCAGGTCGGTACAGCTCTGCTGGGAGCCTGTGGTTGACCAGCCTGGAAGCGGATGAAGTGGGTGGACTTGACTGGTGGAGAAAAGATTGTAGGTGACTTGAGGGCCCTACAGCTACCCAGAGTTAAGTGCCAGACATGTGGGGCACGTGTGTATTTTGTGGAGTACGTAACTTCATTGGATTTTTAAGGGGCTCTGGAACCCATTCCATGGAGAGTGGTTGTGATGGGACTAGAATTACCTGCAGCATTTAGAAACCCACTCATTACACCAGCACGCTGAGTTAGTCACATCTGAGGACTGTGGAGGTGATGTGTTCTTATGATGTAAAGCAAAAATCTAGGTGATTAGTTAACTTTTTCAAGGTTTTGTTTAGAAAACATTTCATTGGTAAAATGCTTTGTTTTCAGAATCAAGTATTTTCTTCATAATAAACTAGGCTTTTGTTGATTCATTTTCTTTTAGCAAGTGGTTAGCATTGTTTCTATTATCTTGTTTGAGGGAAAATGTTTAGTTAATCACCCTGTAGTGTGAGTTTTGTGGAACAAAGGCATGAAATGAACAGCATTTATTTTGAGAGGCCTTGTAGACTGCATCCTTATGAGACTTCTGATGAGTATATTGTCCATAGTTTGTGTCTTTTCATGCAGTGTTTAGGTTTAAACAAAGTGCCTTGAAAGACAGTTTAAAGTCCTTCATGTATAGCATCTGGTTAATTCACATTAGAGACAGGATTTGGCTGCAGCTAGTGCTTAAGTGCGGAGAAGACAACGGCACCCCACTCCAGTACTCTTGCCTGGGAAATCCCATGGGCGGAGGAGCCCGGTGGGCTGCAGTCCACGGGGTCGCTAAGAGTTGGACACGACTTCACTTTGACTTTCACTTTTCACTTTCATGCATTGGAGAAAGAAATGGCAACCCACTCCAGTATTCTTGCCTGGAGAATCCCAGGGACAGAGAAGCCTAGTGGGCTGCCGTCTATGGGGTCGCACAGAGTTGGACACGACTGAAGCGACTTTGCAGCAGCAGCAGTGCTTAAGTGACGGAGAAGGCAACGGCACCCCACTCCAGTACTCTTGCCTGGGAAATCCCACGGACGGAGGAGCCTGGTGGGCTGCAGTCCATGGGGTCTCTGAGGGTTGGACACGACTGAGCAACTTCACTTTCACTTTTCACTTTCATGCATTGGAGAAGGAAATGGCAACCCACTCCAGTGTTCTTGCCTGGAGAAGCTCAGGGACGGGGGAGCCTGGTGGGCTGCCGTCTGTGGGGTCGCACTGAGTCGGACACGACTGAAGCAACTTAGCAGCAGCAGCAGCAGCAGCAGCAGTGCTTAAATGAACTTAATGTTTAGCTCACAATTTCTGGTAAGTTACAGTTGTTTAAAGGTATTACATGGGGCTACAAGAGAGTACTGTAAAAATCTGTTTTAGTAATTTAAAATATGATGCCTTTGTTGCTAACTAACCTTGTGTTGAGTGAGAAAGTCATTGATGTTTTCATGAGGTAAAGATAAGCATGTGTGTTTTATTTGTCCCTTCTTACGTCTCTGTTTCCGGGTTATTGTTTAGTGTAGGCTAAGAGCTTAGGCAGAAGGATGGCCACGCCTTTCCCTCTTGTTGCGTAGAGACCTTTCAGTTAGCCAGGACTCTTCAGCCCTCTGAGGTTCAGTTGTGTGTGAGGACCTTGTGCCATAACCTTTAGTGGCAGCTCTCATTAGACCGAAAAAGAACGCACTGTGATTTTGGCTCTCTTTCTCTTTATAGGAGAACTTCTGTTCAATGTCCACCATCCTGCTTTATTCCTACTGATCTGCTAATGCAATAAATTGGAAGACAACCATTTCCAGGAGAACCTGTAATGGGCAAGGAGCCACAGAGAAGAAAACATTTCTTTTAATTTTTAAACTTGGTTTGAAAGGTAAGGTCACAATGATTATGAGGAGTTCCTTTCCATGAGTTACATCAAGAAAGGCAGTTTTCTGTTGTGAACCCTGGGGTCTAGGTGGACCCGTCTGGGCCATCTCTTTGAGATGACCTGGTTCTGTGACGCTGTGGTATTTTTAGGAAATTAAATAACAGCCTCTGTAGTTTGCTCTAGGGTCTTGGAATTGGCGGCACCCGTGGGATTCCCAGTTTCCAGAGGACGGGGTTGGGTGGGATCGAGCTGGGCCCTAAGGGCCAGATAAGGCAGCATGCCAGAGCAAGACTGCTCGTAGAAACCCACCTGCCACCCCTTGGGCACCTGGCCCTGTGTGTGTGTTGGGGCTTGGGGGGCTTGTTTTGTGTCATACCAGCCAAGGGACAGCTGGCTTCTAGCCAGCCACCTGACTCTTTTGAGTCTTAATTATTATCACCTTGCAATTCTTTCCTGAAGTTTTTTGTTAAAGACCAGAGATTTTCTTTGCACACTTGACTTTTAGGTCAATTGGCACTTAATAGCAAGTGGCCTGGTAGGACCTTTTGGGGGATGTGCACACATCCTTAATCAGTTTCACTGTTCTTTAGTATCTGGAGGAGCAGGTGGGCATGGACCGTTTAATCATCCACATTTCAGGCTTCAGTGTCTCAGGAGATACTGCAGTGGTTCAGTTGTGACAGGTCTCTGCCTCTAAACCCCAGTGAGTGCCTCAGATTCCTAGGCCGCGAGCCCCTTTGCCTGTGCCCTCGCCCTCCTCCAGCCCTCCGTGAAGGACTCTTCCTCAGCACCCACTTCTGCTTACACAGTGAAGCACCAGCTCTTTCTTAGAGACTATCTTCACATCTCGTTTTGTCCAGCTGCTCTTTATTTATTGGTTTTTGGCTGTGCTGGCTCTTGGTTGCTGTGCAGGCTTTTCTCCAGTTGCCAGGAGCGGGGCCTGCGCTGTGGTGGTGTACAGGCTTCTCATTGCGGTGGCCTGTCTTGTTGCAGATTCTGGGCTCTGGAGCCTGGGCTCAGTATCAGTAGTTGCTCAGTTGCTCTGCAGCCTGTGGGATCTTCCTGGATCAGGGATCGAACCCGTGTCTCCTGCATTGGCAGGCAGATTGTTTACTACGGAGCCACCAGGGAAGCCCCTGTTGTGTCCAGCTTTTATCTTCATATTCTTCTTGATACATCCTGGGGGGAAGAATTCCCTTCAGTGAATTCCCATTCACTCTTGGCGCCTTGTCTCATGTGGTTTTGTTTGTTTGGTTGCTTTGTTCAGGGGCCCAGCCCCTTGTCCCTCTGCCCTATAGGTCCTCACTCTGCAGACTTGGGCTCTTCAGTTGCCTGCCTGCCTGCCTGCCGGAGTGGAGAACTCAGTCGAGGGGTCAGCTTTATTAATAAGTCCGGGAGCATGCAGTAATAAACTGATCTGACTGTCTGACTCATTTATAATAAAGAGGATATTTGTAATGCACATGATCATGTTCTGTCTATCCGCTGGTTTGGAGCTGGGGGCAGTGGGAGCAGGGGTACTAATTTCAGAACCCCACAGAGACCTCCAGCTTGAATTCAGTTGGCTATTTTACAGGTTCATCATGTTTTTATGTTTATTGGGCAGTATAAATTATTGGTAACATTTATCCTTTTTTTCTATTGTGATACTGGATCTGAAAAACTAAATCTGTCTGATTAAGCCTTTTTTTTTCCCCCCGTATGCAAAATTTTACCACCATCAACGTAGCGCATCATGGCAGCAAGAGAGTCAGACCCGACTGAGTGACTGGGCACGCGTGGCGGCCTCTGCTGCACTTTGTAGTGATCTCATCTTTGCTCAGCTTCTCCGACAGTGTTCTGCCTGTAGTTGTTTCACACGGACTGTTCATAGAAGCTAATTCTTCGTCACTTCAGAGTCCTCAAATAAGTGACAACTCCAAGATCTTAAATTCATCAAGAATCAAGGAGGTCATCATTGGCTTCTTTAGCTTGGTAACAAACCAGCTTTGACTGAAGTTTCATTTTCCTTTTTTATGAAGACGTTTCCTGTTAGGAGACGTTGCACTTGATGCTCTCTGGCTGTTGCTGTCTGTGAGCTGGGAACACTGCAGCGGCCGCCTGGTGCGCTGGTGCCACATGCAGTGCGTTCCTTCAGCACAGGGATGGTATGATTGCATAATGAACAGTGCTTTGCCCTCTAGTTTCATAACAGAATAGCCCATATCCCATTGTACCTTAAAAACACAACATTTGCAGTCCAGATTTGCTTTTCTTGTTTTGACATGTTGGGTGTGCGCTCGGAATAATAAAACGCGGCAGTGCAGCATACGGTACTTGGGGCCCTGTTGCATTACACCCGAGCCTGCAGTTCGTAGTGCTCAGCTGCAGTGCCTGCGAGTGGCACTGTGGTGACGTGAGGCCTGCGTGTGGTCTCTTGTCGTGACTGCTCAGCCCTGCCCTTCTGGTGTGAGAGCAGCCAGAGGCAGCCTGTAGAGGAGGGCATGGCTGTGTTCCCTTAAAACTGTATGGACACTGAAATTTGAATTTCATAGGATTGGTACAAGTCATGGAATAGCATTTTTTTTGATATCTTCCCCCTGCCCCCCCCAGCCCATTTCCAAACAGTGAAAAGGTAAAAACCATTCTTTGCTCAGGCGCTGTATGAAAAATCTGGCGCATCAGATCCGGCAGTCTCAGTATTGTACCCCAGGGGTCCTAGGTCTCTGGAGTCATTTCACACACTCATGGCAGAAAAAAATTGGAGTGGGAAACGATGTAAACTGAAAAGGTACTATGTTGGTTTTTGCTGTTGGTTGGATTTTTCTGTTTCTTTGTTTTTTGTATGGAGGAACCTTAAGCATGTGGAGTCGCCTCATGGTCTTTCTGCTAGACAGTCTTTTATGAAACCCTGATTCTAGTATGTACCTCTGTTTGTAGAGCCCTTCCTGAGTGCCAGGGACTGTGCTGAGTGCTTTTTACTTTCTTTTCATAACCTTTTATTTTTTTCATATATAGGTACGTAGCTTATGTAGATACGTAGTTGAAAAATCAAATGGTATCACAAGATTTATAACAAAAAATAGCAGTCCTCTGTTTCATCTTGGCCATCCTGTCCTCTCTGCATCCTTGGATTACTCACCAGGGACTGCTCCCTCCATCTCTTAGCTGATTCCTCATCTCTGCTTCCTTCTGCATTTCTGTGTCATATAACCATAGGTAGCAGTTTCTAATCTATTTTACTTTCCAATTAGGAAGATGAAGGTTTAGTTCTTCTTTGCACAGCTGTTTCCCTCTCCATCTCCCAGCATAGTTAAAACACAACTTTGGTTAAGATCAATAGTAGAAGTATGGTATATGTTGTTTGATTCCTAAATCTCTGCCTTACTTTGCAAAATTCCTCTCAACACGGTAACATATATCTGGCAATACATTTCCTTGGACGTCTCCTTTCCAGGGCCCCCACCTCATGGTCTGCTTCACACTGGCTCCTCCTGACGTTGTCTGAGGCTGCACATGTGCCCCTTCTGTACACCCAGTCTTTGCTGCTCGGTGTGGTGGAGCCCTGGCTTCATGGATTCTGTGTCTTCTGCTTGTGGCTTACTGCCCAGCTTTTTCTCCAGTAGCTTCTTGAAGAAATTGTGAACAAATCTTTCCGACCTTCCAGGTCTGAAAATGTTCTTTTCTAGAATTCTTGTTGGGAAAACTGATGTCGTTTTGACTTCCAGTTCTTTTTTAAGTTTTTTCTCACTAGAAAAGTTTAAATATTCTTCTTTTTAAAAAATCTCCAGTACTGTTGACTTTTACACTGTATCTTAAAGGATCTTCTCACATTCAGTGTGATGCCATGTGTAGGTCCTAAGGGGAGAGTCAGCATTTTTATGCGCTGAGAAAAAATTTTTTGGACAAGGGAGGTTGGTGGTGAATTAAAATATGTTCTTCTAAAACTTCTGTTACTTGGACGATGGACTTCCTGAATTGGTTCTCCATTCTCCATCTTTTCATAAATTTGCTGGCTTTCTTCTTGGCTGTTGTTTCCTTTCCTGTCTGTTATTGTTGTTTTACTAGAGCTTCCAGGGGAGTGGAGAATTGTGTGGATTTCAACCCACTAAGCATCTGGAAAGTTGCATAATCCTTTCTATTTTCTTGTTGAGACTCTCTGTCAGCCCAAATGTAGCCGTGCCTTTTATATCAAATAGACTTTGAAAAGAAATTCATGAGGCCGTGTGGCGATCACTTTGTACAGCCTTCCTCTCCAGAACCGGAAGTTGCTCTCTTAGAGGATCCGGGCTTCCAGGGTACCTCCGGCCTTGAGGTCGTGTCCATGTTTCCTCACCTTTAGCGCATTCTATTCCTGCACCTCCTGCTCACAGACGATCTGTCCTTTTCGCTTACTGGCTCATTTTCCCCTTGGGCGCTTTCTGTGATAGTATAAAAGAGCTCAGAGGTATTCAGAGCTAGTTCTTTTTTCCCTCCATGGAGCGGGCCCATCCGTCACCCTGGTCCTTTTTGGGTGCCACGTGTTGGCAGTCTCTTCCTCTGCCCCAGAGCAGGACACCACATTGCTCGATGTGGGCTGATCTGCCCAGGAAAGGCTACGGTGGAGTTAGTAGCTCCCGCGTCCTAGCCATGATTATCTGTGACACATTTTGAGATTACTTGCTTATTACTCACAGCATAATAAAACTTTATGCTGAGCTTATAATTAACTGAAATCTTCGAACTTGTTTAACAGTTTTCTTATGTCTGGCAATCCCCTCACCCCATGGTGTCATATTTTTCAGTTTTTATTTTAAAAGGACTTTGCATTTATCCCCGTTTGGGTTGGTTTCATCATGTCAGAATTTTAAAATACTGACTCACTTGTGTTTTCTGTGCATTTTTGTCAAACTTGGCATCCTGGTCAGTCTACTCTGATAGAGCCACTGGCCACAGTGCTGAGCGCCTCCATTGTTACTACCCACGCTCTTGGGGCTGAGTGCTGTGTGCCAAGTGAATCTTTTCCTGCCTGTGAACACATGCGGGTCCTGCTGATGAGTGAGTCCCGAGAGCTGTGAGGTGACAGGTCAGCCTGCTCCAGGCTGGCCCGGGGCTGGCTTGCGTCCTTGATGACTGCTGCTGGGACCGGCCACTCACCAGCTTTCTCTGGCAGTCTTGTGGCCACATGCTGTGCTGGGAAGAGCGCAGACCTGGGAGTCCACCTTTAATGGAAAGTTGCTGTATTTGGCCTTTTACTGTACTGTGGAATAGCTGGAGGAGACTGTTTTTTGTAAGGGGCCATGAAGACTGTTCACCCTGCCTGTGTCTCATGCTCGGCAAGGAGCTTGGACACCTGTATGGTCGCAGCAGTCCAGGCTGAGACTGCCTCTTCCTGCATGCTCGGCTGCATGCTGGTGAAATATTCCCAGGCAGTGTCGAGATAGCCTCATATATATGCCTGATGATTATACCCATTCTGATGAAAGTTTGCTGGGCAAGGAAGATGTTAGGTTAAAAAAAATGGGCGGCGGGAGGGCTTTGAAATTTGCGACCAATTTACTATTTCTGTCTTCTGTTACAGAATTATAACCAGCTCCAAATTCAGCAGGATAGTTAGCTCACTCTTAATCTGAAACTTGTCTGTCTTTGCTCTTCCTTCAGTGGCATCTCAGTCTCCTAGGATTTGTATCTGATTGGAAAAGGCTGTTCTCTTTGGGCACCTTGTTCGTAGTGGATGGTGAATAAAAAAGGGGCTACTTGCTTCAAGTTGGGTGACTCAAAAACTGCATAGAACTGCTCTGCTTTCACTTAATAAAAGCACGGGTGCGGTGGGTTTTCTGAGTCCCCCCCGTGTTAGTACAGAGTTCTCTTTTTCTGCCCGTGCCACCTTCATACCCTCCTGACTGCTTAGGACTGACTCTCCTCCTTACAGTTTTATTCCGTTTACTCTTTGGCCACGTGGCGTGGCCTGTGGAGTCGTATTAGTCCTCCCACCAGGGATTGAACCCTGGCCCCAGCAACAAAAGCTTCAAGTGCTAATCACTGGACTGCCGGGGAATTCCTGTCCTTACAGTTTTAGATTAGGAACTATTTCCTAATCATTTCAGACTACGGGTGTTCTGGTTGCATCACGTTTCCTCCTGCTCTCCAGTTACGTGTTACTTCTTTCTGATGTTCGAGTCACATTTATTGACAACTCACTTGGTGTCAGAGATTCAGAGAATGCTGGACGCTTAAGATGGAAAACCCTCTACTTGGAACTTTCTGATTTGACTTTTGTCATATTCTCTTCTCTGCACTGTGTCCTCCCTTTGAATTTGCGCGTGTACACACACACACACACACACACACACCCCTCGCCCCAGCAGACGCCTCTGTCCAGCTGGGTTCTCCTTGCCTTTATTGCTCTGGTCTCTGACGAGGCTCCTGGCACAAACCTGATCGCTCTTGTGTCATCCTCATTGCTTGTGTCTTTTCCAGTCTCTTAGTTTTGCTTTAAAAACACACACCCACCCGCACACAACTTGTTCTTGTATGTATAAGTATGTATAAGTCATGCTTCATATCTACTTGTATTGAAGTTTTTGAAGCTGTGGAAGTTGTGCACAGAAATTCATGTTCACTTGAATTTTCATAATGAAAGTTCGTAGAGGAACACTTTAGTGGACCCTGTGACGGAGTGACACTGGGTGTTTTTAATCGGCATTTGGCTATTTAAATAGAAATGGGAAGTGGGCGCTTAAGGTCACACCCTTGCCTGTCCACAGCATCTCAGAGGTGTATTTGGAGTTAGCCCCAGTGTGTGGCTAGGTATTTGCTTTGTGTATTTCCCAGGTGGCTCAGAATTCCAGAGGCAAGCCATAAATCTGATATATAAGTATACAGCTAGGAATTTAAAACATGAAAATTAGGCCTTGGGGGAATTATGATTGAAATTGGAGAGTGGGGGGATAGTTATTTAATGTGAAATCTCTAGGATTTCAGGAAGGGAATACCTTGCTTTTCAAGGAGGCTTTTGCAAGGCCTCGCCATCCTCTGTGAGTTAAGCCCGTCTCTCGGTTACCTGCTCTCTGCCTGGGCTCACCCTCGCCCATGCGTCTTTCCTGTTCAGGATGTGTAAACTCCAGAGCTGCTCTTGTCGCCTTGCTTCGCTTGACTTCTCTGTCTCTGCGAGTGGCGAACAGTGCCTGCGGTGTCCCAGCTCAGCACTTCTGTCTTCAGGACTCCTTGCCCTCGCCCTCATTTCATCCCCCTCTCGGCCTTTGTGGGAGTACGATGTGTGTGTGCACCACAGCTTCCGTTTCATCTCCTTTGGCGTTTCCCTCTACTTCTGTTCAGAGTCATCTTTTTCTGTGTACTGTGTTTAATCTTTGCTGTCACTACCTTAATGGGTTTCCCAGGTAGCTCAGTGGTAAAGGGATCTGCCTGCCAATGCTGGAGACACAGGAGATGGGAGTTCGATCCCTGTGTCGGGAAGATCCCCTGGAGAAGGCAACCCACTCCAGTATTCTTGCGTACAAACAGAGCTGTCTTAATGTACGTTATCTCAGGTAGAACAGCCTGGCTCCCTCCTGCGCTGCACAGCAAGCCTGCCCCACTCTGCTGTGTGTTCCTGCGTGGCTCTTTGAGAACTGGTTGCCTCACCTTCCCTAGTGCCTTCTGTAAAGGCTCTTAATTCTCGTAATCGGGACCTTCTCCCTGCTGTGAGTTCTTCAAGTTACGGGTCTGTCCTCTGAGCTTGCAGGATCACCTACTAAGTCCTACCTGTGTTTTGAGCCCAGCTTAGGCCTCATTTTCATGAAGTCTTTTCTGGCCAGGCTCTTCTCCTGGGAGCTCCCTTTCTGCAGAACAGGCTTGCAGTTTATGCCATTCCTTCCCTGTATCTTCTCTGTTCTCAGTGTGTTGTGCTCTTGAAGAAGGAAGGCAGCATTTATCTTGTTGTTCTTGCATTCCTCAATACAGTGCATAGTAGTGCCTTAAAAGTACTGGCTGGTTAACATAGTGCATGTTAAATGCATTCTGCTCCTTTACTGTTCTCACAACCTGAGGAAGTCCCAGATTAAAACTGGGAAGAGGGTCTGTAACATCTGCATGGTAGGAACTTGGTTTCTTTTGATGTGTTCTTCGGAAGAAGCAGTTTTGGAGCAAACAAAACGAAGCTGGCCCCGAGTTTGTATTGTCCTCTCCTCTAAAGACATCGTGTTTGCAGCAGTGCTTTGATTCTTTGCTTTGATTAGTCGAGCCTCCAGATAGGGATGAGGAGACAGTTGTGTGAGTTGCGTACCTTTGCTGAGAATGGAGAAGCAGCTACTGGGTAGATGTCCCAGTCCACTGTGGTATTTTTCCTTAGTACTTAACTTAGTAGTCAGAGGCCACGTTACTCCTCTGTTAAGTGTTTCTTCCAGGAAATTACAGCATTTGCCTGCAGCATTGCTGTTGGGGGCAGTTTATCAGTAACGTACTACCTTCAGAGTGCCTGTGTCCTCCTGCTTATAGGTACTTTCCTCTCTGTCCTTTGCTGGTGGTATACCTTCCTTGGTGGACAGCGTGAGCAGTCACCCGCCCTTCTTGAATCCAGCCTCCCCCATTTGGCTCTTGTCAGATGCCGCCCAACTCAGTTCCCTGCACACCTGAATCCCAGCCCGGGGTCCCGAGACCCCAGGGGTCTGGACAGTGGCAGCAGCAAGTGAGCCAGTAAGAACAGCTTTGGGGCAGCTCAGCTTGTTCACTCCATCCTGTTCCAGGCTGCTGGTCAACTCTGCCAGCGCTTTGGGGTAGATGTGTCTGTCTGTCCCCATGGGATAATAAGCAAGTTGTTTTGAATCTAAATGGAGGCAGTGAACACTCAGTTTTCTCTTGGACAAGTGGGGAATCCAGTTTTATTTATTTATTTTTAAAATTAATCAAACATTGTTTCCCAATGTGTTTGAGGGATCAAGGCATTTTTTTCCTTGGTATTTCTGAATTAACTTAGAAAATGAAGTGACATTCCCAGAGACATGCACCTATTTTAAAGTTTGGCCAGGTGTATCTTTACCAGGAATGAGCCACTTGTAGCCTTCCTAATTCCAGCTAGCGTCCTCCTTTATCTCATGGTGAAGAATTTAACATTTTACCTTTTATCCCTACGAGTATCCCTAGATTTCACAAGTTAAAAAACAGTTCTAATTTTCTTGTGACTTATTTTTTTGAGTTAAGAATGTCTAAGTTGCTTTATATATATATATATATATATGTATGTATGTATGTATGTATGTATGTATACACACACACTTTAGAATAAAGATGATTTCTCAGATATGTTTATATTTTAAAAGAAAGGAAAACCATGGCCCATAACCTCTCCTCGCCCACCCCACATTGGCCCTTGTGTGGGAAAAGCAGTTAACTATTGACCTTGGCGGTGGAAGGAGATGGGGAGGCTATTTTAGTACCAGGAGAGAAACTTTGACTCCCAGTTGTAGCAATCACGATTGTAGCTGTCTTGTCCCTTATGGCCACGTGTGACTCTTGACCACCTGAAATGTGGCTGCTCCAAATTATGAAGTGCTATGAAGTGTTGTCAGAACACGTAGAATTTGAAGACTTAGTACCAAAAGAATTACATGTTGAAATAGTAATGTCTAGATAGATGAGGTTCAGTAAATACATTTAAAATTAATTTTACCAGTTTCTTTTTTACTTTTTAGCCGCTTTGCCTAGGCAACGTAATTCTCCCAAAAGAGAGAAGGGGGGAATGAGAGGGTAACAGGTAGGAAGGCTAGGAGTCTCCAAATGGAGGAAATAGACTGCACATGTCAGACATCTTTTATCTCTCTCTTAAGTGGCAGGAGGAGACAAACTATAAGCGTCAGATTTTTGGCTTGCCTGGTAGCTCAGCTGGTAAGGAATCCGCCTGCAATGCGGGAGACCCTGGTTCGATTCCTGGGTCGGGAAGATCCGCTAGAAAAGGGATAGGCTACCTACTCCAGTATTCTTGGGCTTCCCTTATGGCTCAGCTGGTAAAGAATCCACCTGCAATGCAGGAGACCTGGTTTGGACACGACTGAGTGACTTTAAATGTTAAAAAAAAAATTGGGCTAGTAGAACATTTAAACTTGCATAGGACTTCCCTTGTGGCTCAGCTGGTGAAGAATCTGCCCTCCAGTATGGGAGACCTGGGTTCAGTCTCTAGGTTGGGAAGATCCCCTGGAGAAGGGAAAGGCTACCCACTCCAGTATTCTGGCCTAGAGAATTCCAAGGACTGTATAGTCTATGGGATCGCAAAGAGTCGGACATGACTGAGCAACTTTCACTTCACTTTAGGACTCATTGCAGCATGAGTGATGTTTCTGTTAGTGCCAGCTCTTCTCCTTCTGTGTACCATGGATCCCATGGTCTTAGTTTTTTTGAATGTTGAGTTTTAAGCCAGCTTTTTCACTCTCCTCTTTTACCCTCATCAAGTGGTTTTTTAATTCCTCTTCTCTTTCTACCATTAGAGTAGTATCATCTGCATATCTGAGGTTGTTGGTACTTCTCCCTGCAGTCTTGATTCCAGCTTGTGATTCATCCAACCTGGAATTTTGCATGAGGTACTCTGCATAGAAGTTAAATAAGCAGGGTGACAATATAAAGCCTTGGCATACTCCTTTCCCAGTTTTGAACCAGTCCGTCATTACATGTCTCATTCTAACCGTTGCTTCTTAATCTGCATACGGGTTTCTCAGGAGACAGGTAAGGTGGTCCAGTGTTCCCGTCTCAGAATTTTCCAGTTGGTTGTGATCCACATAGTCAAGGGTTTTAGCGTAGTCAGTGAAGCAGAAATAGATGTTTTTCTGGAATTCCCTTGCTTTCTGTGTGATCCAACGAATGTTGGCAGTTTGATCTTTGGTTCCTCTGCCTTTTCTAAACTCAGGTTGTACGTCTGGAAGATCTCAGTTCGTGAACCGCTGAAGCCTGGCTTGAAAGATTTTGAACATAACTTTGATGGCATGTGAAGTGAACCCAATTGTATGATAGTTTGTCCATCTTCGGCATTGCCTTTATTTGGGATTGGCATGAAAACTGACCTTTTTCAGTCTTGTGGCCACTGTTGAGTTTTCCACATATGCTGCCATACTGAGTGCAGCAGTTTAGCAACAATATCTTCTAACTCAACTGGAATTCTATCACGTCCACTAGCTTTGTTTTCGGTAATGCTTCCTGCTTGACTTCACACCCCAGGATGTCTGGCTCTAGGTGAGTGACCACACCATCGTGCTGACTCGGGTCATGAAGATCTTTTTTGTACAGTTCTTCTGTGTATTCTTGCCACTTCTGAATCTCTTCTGCTTCTGTTAGGTCCATAGTGTTTCTGTCCTTTATTGTGCCCATCTTGCATGACATGTCCTCTTGGTAGCTCTGATTTTCTTGAAGAGATCTTCAGTCTTTCCCACTCTATTTTTCCCTCTATTTCTTTGCATTGTGGACTTAGGAAGGCTTTCTTATCTCTCCTGGCTATTCTTTGGAACTCTGCGTTCAGATGGGTATATCTTGCCCTTTCTCCTTTGCCTTTTGCTTCTCTTCTCAGCTATTTGTAAAGCATCCTCAGACAAACACTTTGCCTTCTTGCATTTCTTTTTCTTTGGGATGGTTTTGGGTTTTGGCCATTGCCTACTGCACAGTGTTATAAACTTCCATCCGTAGTTCTTCAGGCACTCTTGTCTATCAGCTCTAATAATCCCTCGAATCTTACTCATCACCTCCACTGTATACTCATAAGGGATTTGATTTAGGTCATATTTGAGTGACCTGGTGGTTTTCCCTACTTTCTTCAATTTAAGCCTGAATTTTTCAATAAGGAGCTCATGATCTGAGCCACAGTCAGCTCCAGGTCTTGTTTTTGATGGCTGTATAGAGCTTCTCATCTTTGGCTGCAAAGAATATAATCAATTAGATTTCGGTGTTGACCATCTGGTGATGTCCATGTGTAGGGTTGCCTCTTGTGTTGTTGGAAGACCATGTTTGCTATGACCAGCATGTTTGCTTGACAAAACTGTTAGCCTTTGCCCTGCTTCATTTTGTACTCCAGGGCCAAACTTGCCTGTTACTCCAGATACCTCTTGACTTCCTACTTTTCCATTCAAGTCCCCTGTGATGAAAAGGACATCTTTTTTGGGTGTTAGTTCTAAAAAGTCTCATAGGTCTTCTTAGAACGGGTCAACTTCAGCTTCTTTGGCATTAGTGGTTGGAGCATAGACTTGGATTACTGTGATTTTGAATGGTTTGCCTTGACACTCGAGATCATTTTGTCATTTTGAGATTGCACCCAGATAGTGCATTTCAGACTGTTTTGTTGACTCTGAGGGCTGTTCCATTTCTTCTTGCCCACAGTAGTAGATATAATGGTCAACTGAATTAAATTCACCCATTCCTGTCCATTTTAGTTCACTGGTTCCTAAGATGCTGATGTTCACTCTTGCCATCTGCTGCTTGATCACATCCAGTTTACCTTGGTTCATGGACCTACCATTCCAGGTTCCTATGCAATACTGTTCTTTATGGCATCCAACTTCACTTCCATCACCAAACACATCCGCAACTAAGCGTCATTTCCGCTTTGTCCCAGCCTCTTCATTCTTACTAGAGCTGATAGTAATTGCCCTCTGCTCTTCCTCAGTAGCATTCTGGATACCTTCTGACCTGGGGGCCTCATCTTCTGGTATCATATCTCTTTGCCTTTTCATACTGTTGGTGGGGTTCTCCCGGCAAGAATACTGGTGTGATTTGCTATTCTGTCCTCCAGTGGAGCACATTTTGTTAGAACTCTCCACTATGACCCATCCATGTTAGGTGGCCCTGCACGGCATGGCTCATAGCTTCTTTGACTTATACAAGCCCCTTCGCCGTGACAAGGCTGTGATCCATGAAGGGAAAAAACAACTCTAGGAGTTTTCAGAAAGATGGAGAGTAGTTTGATTTTATAATTTCTCTCTTTGTTAGTATTGATTTAAAAGTCTGTGATTTGGTTTATGTAAGAAATTGTGTTCCCTCTTATCTCTGAATCCTATTGAGGTGTAGCTAGGGTAAAAATTTTAAAGAGTACTTATATTTACTGAAAATGAGCTGCTGAAGTGCTGACTCCTTTCAGTTTTTTTCTGAGTATCTTAGACATTTTTCAAAGGGCTCTGTTTACCTCAGGGCCCCTGGCAGTTGACCTTTGTACCTGTTAGTTCATGCCTAGCTTGATTCCGCTTCAAAGGTCAAGTTAGTAGAAATTAGGGGCGGGCCGGGGGTAACTGATTGACCAGTGCTGTTTGTTTCCAGTCCAGTTTGCTGTTTGGCTGGAAGATAAAATAATGTTTGTTTAAGAGTCTCCTGTGGTTTTATTTTGTTTTTAAGCCTGTAGTATACCTACTCAATTTAAAGAAAATGCACTGTGGAAATGTGTATTTTAAGGTGTCCTGATTTGAAAAATGCTATTCTAATTTAGGATAGTGTAGAGCGAAAAGAGTTAGGCATTTTAAAACATTTAGGATAGTGGAGAGCAAAAGGAGTTAGGCATTTTAAAACATATACTTGCCCAAGAATTCTTTTCATATGTATAGTAAAATAAGTATGAAGGAACATGACATTGTGGGCTCAGGAGATTGGAGGAGATGACTGGGTACGTAGGCTGTCCTGCTGGATCCCAGACCAGATGTGTGGTGGCTCCTCATCCCATGCCTGGGACTGGCTCTCAGGTGGGCAGGCAGCATTCTTCCACAGGTTGACTTGGGGATGGAGGTGCCTTCCGTCTTTGGGCCTTACTGTCTGTCTCAGGGTCTTTTTTGTCATCAACATCCAGCCAGATGAAAAGGAGGCCACCTGGAGGTTTTGGTGGCTCACAGCACATTGGAGAAAACTTTGTCATGTGGCCATACCTACCTGCCCAAGAAGCTGGGGATGTGGTCTAGGCAAGTACCCATGGAAGGGAGAGAATGAATCTGGTAGATAGTCCTGCCTGGCACCGCGTGGCTCCGCCCCTCCAGGCAGTTGCAGAGATGGCAGAAAGGAACGTGAGACAGGCCACTTCACTTTGCTGTGAACTACCAGATAGTAAGTGCTCAGGCCCCCGTGGTCTCTGTCACATAGTCTCTTCGTTAGCAGCCCTGTTGTCTTTAACAACCCTTTAAAGGTGTCAGAGCCCTTCTTAGCTTGCAGCCTGTGGGCCGGGTTTGGTCTGTGAGCCAGAGTTTGCCAGTACTTGTTATTTCAGCACCACTGATGATCAGTTTTTTCTATGAACCAGTATATGATGAGTTACCTTTATAAGGTTAAAATTTTGGGAGTTATTTTTTAATCGATGTAGATACGTGACTATATCTTGATCCATATTTTAGTAGTTTGTGGCCATTTACAGTTTTCAGTTGATGATCATGAGTGTTTATAATTAGCCAGTCATAAGGGCTCTATCAGATTTGCTTTTCTGATTATTTATTAATACTTTTCTTTATATTTTGCCTTCATCTGTGGGATTCCAAAAAAATGAAAAGATATGCTACTTTAAATGAGACCTAATTTTTTTTAAGACTTAAGACTAAATTATTAACTACATCCAGCTTTCTGACTTCCAAGTGGAGAGACTATTAGATTATCAGAAATTTGGCTTATAGGTCAAAATAAGCATATATAGGAAATGGCAACCCAACTCTAGTATTCTTGCCTGGAAAATCCTATGCATGGAGGAGCCTGATAGGCTGCAGTCCATGGGGGTCGCAAAGAGTCAGACACGACTGAGCAACTTAACTTTGCTTTTACTTTGGGACCCGATGACAGTGGGATGGGACATGAGAAGGTATTTGGGGATCACTAGTAGCTTTTCAGTTAGTGACTGTGCTGAAGTATTTAAAATAAGCATGGTGAACTATTTTGTCAATCTGTAGACATCCTAAGATTTAATTTTCCATGATAAACTTTGAAGACAAAGTGAACACTTCTCTTATTAAGGTGATCTTACTATTTTTTGTTTCTTTGTTAAGAATGGCATAGGTTTTACTATTTTATGACTTTCCGATTTTCAGCTCTGAAAGTGCTATTGGGGCTAAAAGTTCTGGTTTGTGGTGGTTATTTAATGTAATATTCTGGAGAGTACTGCACACCTAGGTCTCAATACTTGTCATTTGTTGTTGAGGTTACTAGTTCTATGTAAGAATGTATTTCTCACCCTGAAGAAAAGATTTATTTTCTTCCTTCCCAGCACTAAATTCTTTAAGTATGGGTGGGTTAATTTTGCAGGTTAAAATACCAAGTTTTAGCATTCTTTCAGCATTTTCAATCATAATTTTTTGTTATCTATAAAAATGTTTTCTGAGATGGAAAATGTCTTACCAATTTTACTTACTTAGAAGGTACTTTATAGATTCACAATGAAACTTGTTTTTCTCATGTGATTCAAGTTGGCATTTTAGACTGTAAAACTAAATGGAAATTTGAAAAATTAATATGTGAAGTTGAAGTTTTATTTAAAATATCTCTGCATTTTGTTTAGACCAGCATGTTTTGGAAATTTGATCTTCACTCATCATCCCACATAGACACACTTCTAGAAAGAGAAGATGTAACGCTGAAGGAGTTAATGGATGAGGAAGATGTTTTACAGGAGTGTAAAGCACAGAACCGCAAACTTATAGAGTTTCTCTTAAAAGCAGAATGTCTCGAAGATTTAGTCTCATTCATTATTGAAGAACCACCTCAAGACATGGATGAAAAGATCAGATACAAGTAAGAAAATTCAATATTCTGTTTAGGGTGGGGCTGAAGTGAAGCGGGGGCAGGAATATATTACCATTTTTGTTGTCCAGCAGCTTCTTAGGGCTGCCGTAGACCAGGTACAGAATGTTAACATGTCAAGAGGGACAGGTTCAGTGGAGCAAACAGCCTGTTGTAGAGCCAAGTCCAGTGAAATCACAGGAGTTTTTAAATGAATGTTCTAAATTTCCACCAGAAGGTTTTGTCTAAGGGCAAAGTGCATTATAAATAGTGATAAAGTTCCTTAATATAGTGAGATGATCCAAGTAAATATTTTCTCTTTTTTTGCAAATAGGAAAACAGATTATGTGACTGTTGAGATCACACAGCACAGCCGAGCCAGAGCTTGTTTTATGAACAGTGTTGCTGATTATAAATTGGATCTTTTGCTAACTGAAGCTAAGGGCCCGGATCCTGGTGAACGTTGGTGCAGCTGCGTGCAGGCAGCTGACCCCTTGGATGGTGCTGTGGGTCTGTCTGCTTCAGCACTAGTTGTGCCGGCTCATAACGCTTGCCAGGGTTCAGACGCCCGCAAACTCGCTGTAAATACTCCATATGTATTTAAAGCGTTGGGGTTGCAGTTGGTTGTTTTTCCATCTCCAGCTCTTTTGAAATATTTGGCGTCCCTCTCTGCCTGCAAATAGAACTGATTCAGGAACAAAACAAAAGCCATTGATTATGCATTAAATAAGTTTGATGGCGTGGGAAGAATTATGACCTATGGTAAACTCTCGTTTCTCCCTCAGCCTGCCCCTCTCTTCAGTTGTCTTTCATTTCTTCATGGGGAGAATTTTGTTGTCAGAGGAGTAATGCCTCGTGGTGCCTTCAGGTTGCTCATGGCTTGGATCTTCAGGGGATTCATGTTCTCTGCCAGCCATTAAGATTGTCAGCTGGCATTCAGTTGCACATCCACTTGGAGATCAGTACTTTAGGAGAGGAAAGAAATTTGGTGGCAGAAATACCTGTGTACTTCTTTCCTCAAAAACAGAAGCTTCATGCTTTGGAATTCCCTTCACAGTGAACCTGCATATGTGAGTGCTGCTTGTCGGGGGGCTCATCCTGGCAGGAGGCCTCCTGGGAGGAGTGTCCCTCCTAGAGCTCCAAGAACGTGGACAAGAGGCCACCCTTCTTGGGTCTGTTTCCTCACCTGCTGCATGAGGCAAAATACTTCTCTAACTGGGGAAGAGTAGGCGTGCCTTGTGGAAATTGCTTATTTTACCAAAAAGTAGTCATGGCATCTGTTATGTTGCCCTGCCAGTGTTCTGTGCTTCCTTGGAGGTTTCAGGAGCAGGTGTGTTTCCCTGGACATGCTGCCTTTGGTTGGCACCATTTTGAGAGAGCGTGGCTTGAGCTGAGTGGAGCAGCTCTCTGCTGAGCCTCTGGCCTGGACAGAGCCACCAGCTCCGGTAGCTGCACGGAGCTGGCTGACTCAGAGAGCTGGACTAGCGCAAAGCGGTTTGTCAGATGGGACCCGAAAGCTGTTCGGGGTTAAGGTGGACTGTAGTCGTCTAAGGAAATTTAGACTAGTGTTGTATGTATTTAGACTAGTTTATGAATGATGGAGTGTTTACTGTTGCAGAAATTTGAACTAACAGAACTTTAAAAATAGGGCATTAAGTAGTATCAGAAATCCCAGAGCTGAGATGTTGCTGGTCTGGTCACGGTTCCCACAGAGGGACTTCAGAAGCAAGAACAGAACCGGGCGGGGCTGCTGCCCTCAATGTCAAGGGAGGCCAGGCTTCAGGAAGGGGAGATGGGACAGGGGGCTTGGGAGCTGTGCTGACAGGCCAGGCAGCCACTGGCCTTTGCCGTGTGGAGGTCCCTTCAGTGCCCGTTCCTCAGAGCAGTGGACACAGAAGCAGTGCTTCTGAGGAAGAATTGGAGACCAAGCAGAGAGTTATTTCAGGTAGTTCCCTGGAGCAGAGAGAGCAAGTGGGAGCTCCAGGCAGGTGTGGAGCCAGGAGGGGCGTGGTGTGTGTGTTTTCCTAGATGGAAGAAATAATGGTGTGTTTACATGCTGGTGGGGTGATGCGGCGCTGGGGAAGCGGGCTGGCGTAGAGGAGCGGGGGTCTGGTGATGTGCTGGGCTGGCCTCAGTGGTCAAGAGGACATTAGGGCGGCTTCACCGCAGAGGAGGAAGAGGTCCAGTGGGGCTGGGCTGTCTTCCCGTTGCTACTGTGTTCTCAGTGCAGAGCAGCTGAGGTCAGGGCGGGGCGGGGTGGGTGGAGGAGTCTTGGGGTGTTTGAAAGGCATGGTTAGTCTCAGGGAGGGAGGGAGGAGAGCGGGAGTAGCCCCACCCTGTTCCCACCGGAGGGCTGAGCCTTTGTATCCGTGCCTGGACCCCACATGTGTGCATCTTCAGCGTGATCAGACCTCCAGATCAGCTGTGGGGAAGCAGGTGGAAAACTTTACAAGAGGCCCTTGCCCTCCTCTGGACTTCTTGTGTTAGAATTTTGAGAATACTCCTTACGCGTTGGGTTGCAGTGGAGTTGGGGTCTCCTACCTTTTACTGACCCTTTGCCTCCTGGCAGCTTTCAAATTGGGGCAGTTGAGACAACTGCACATCCCAATAAAACTTCATTTCAGAAGTTTTATGAAGTAGAAAATAAAGAGAAATTAAAACAGCTGGTATTTACTTACTCTAGACCTTCTCAGCATTTTGTATTATTCTCTTCCATGAGATAAGAATTGTTATTTTCATATTGCAGCCTTGGAAACTGAGGTCCAGTGAAGTCAGGTAATGTGCCTGAGATCATACAGCTTGTAAGTGATGGAGACAGGTTCTGAGCCTGGCGGTTTGACTCCAGAGGCCACACGGGTCACCCCTGCTTCCTCCTCGGGCCTACTGGTGACTTTGTGTTATGGTGTCTTGGAGCTGATGTGTGCTGTAAATTGAAGTGAGGAAAGAGTTTGATTTAATTGAACCATAGCCTCAAAGACAGCGATCTGGTGATGTGATCTTTGTGCCCACATGCCTGCTGGTTCTGTTGTAGGTCTCTTCCATGTTTTTCTCCCTGAAAAGGCTCATGTGGGGACATTCTTACACTGCTCAGTGTCCACCCGCTGGGTACTGCAGCTTGTGCTCTGGTGCCAGTTGCTTCTCAAGTCACTGGTCAACAGGCAGCTGCCGGCTTGTCTCAGGGGTGCTGCATGGGTTCCGGCCGCAGTCTCTTCCCCTCTCTTTCGTCACAGAGCCATTTCAGGCTGTTTTGTCACCTCCCTGTCCTGGTCAACATCAGAGCTCGCCACTCCCTGCTGCTCCTGCTCACCAGGGAGGGATAAAGAGCAGAGAAGTGAACGGTGGGTGGGGGAGAGTGTAGTCTGGGCGGGCCTGGGAGTCTCCATGATCGCTCTGAGAGCAGTTGAAAAGTCATTTGCGGTTAAAGAAGTGAGTGGAGAAAAGGAATCTGCTGCCGCCTGTTCAGAGAGCGAGCGAGCCCCGGCGCTCAGGCAGACGTGGCACAGGGGTGCGGTGTTGTCAGGGCTGGGGGCCTGTGGAGGGGCGCTGTGCTACACAGCCTGAGGTCTGAGGTGGGCTGGCCCCGGGAGAATGGGAGGCTGCTGTGGAGAGTTCGGTTTCTATACACACTTTGTTTTCCCACCCGGGGAATTCAGGCTGTGTCCTGTTCTCTGCTCGAGTATATTGAAGTGTTTATTCTCTTAACATGTAACGTGGACTGAACACCTGATACGCCCAGCGTTCTAATACCACAGACAACCCTTCTGAGGATACAGGCAGCCTGTCCAGGAACCTAAATGTGTCTCGAGTGCACGGTGCCACGTGCAGCGCAGTTTCCCGGAAGCCAGCGTCCCCCAAGCGGTCTTGCGAGCTGCGCTGCTTCCCGCACCGGGGTGGGCGGCTGAGGGTTGCGGCCCACGGATTCGTCTTGTCCCCTCTGAGGGGTCCCCGCCCTCGCCTCCTGAGCCCCAGCTGTGCTCTGGTTTTGTTGGGGAGACTGTATTGGTTTTTAGACACAGAAGAAAATTCACTCTGGTTTAAATTGGCAGAATGGCTTGAAATTATTTTCTCATTCCCAGAAGATTTTTAAAACAATTTTCACAAAATTTTAGGAAGCCTTTCTGATCTGTGTTCTGATTTGTGTAAGTAAACTGTTGATACAGATGATGACGTGAGTATCCTGTTCTTCTAGGTATCCAAATATATCTTGTGAGTTGCTCACTTCTGATGTCTCCCAAATGAACGATAGACTGGGAGAAGATGAATCCTTGCTAATGAAATTGTATAGCTTCCTCCTAAACGATTCCCCCTTGAACCCACTACTTGCCAGTTTCTTCAGCAAGGTGCTAAGTATTCTTATCAGCAGAAAACCAGAACAGGTAAATACTGTTTTCTAAGAAGGTAAGTATTAGGGCTGAGCATCCCCTGAGGTGATCCTCAGTGATTTTGTCGCTTCAGTGTTCTGAGTGTGCCTTATGTCCCACGTTCTGTAAAAGAACAGATTTTACACCTTAAATATCTGCAGTGCTTGCTGACTTACCACTGACTTAACTCCTTAACAAATACATTCTAATTTGACCTCCTTTTTTCTGAGCGCCTCATATCTCAGTTTTCCAGTGTACTTGGCTTCCTTTTCTGATAGGTGGTTGGAAGCAAGAGCACGCTGGGGTCAGTCTGTGAGGGTCGCGTGAGGAGGGGCACACAGTGGCAGGGGGTGTGGGTGGCGTCCTGGCGACTTTGTGGCAGGGTCACAGTGTGCTCATTTATCCTTCTCCCTGACAAAGAGCACAGGCGACGCTTAAGGCAGAAAGCTTTCCCATAAATGATTGATGATTAGTTTATACAACGGTCATTTTTTTTTTTTTTTTTTTTCTCTCTTCTATTTTGCTTCCACCCCAAAACCTGAGACCTCTGGGTAGTGACTGCTGTGTACACACACAGGGAGCTTCGCTCTTCTGTCCAGCAGAGCCTGGCAGGAGTTGGGCAGGAGCCTGCTCCCACGGTCCGCCTCCTCCCCCTCCTCCTCGTTCTCGGTGTCGCCCCGCTGTGCCCCGCCTCCCGTCTCCTGGGCTTCGTTTCGCTCTCAGTCCCCTGTGCCTGGAAACTTGCATGTCCCAGGCGTCTGCTGTGTGTGGTCCAGCAGCGTGAATACCACCCAAGCGCTTGTTGGAAACGCAGTTTCTGGAGCTCCATTTCAGGCCTGCTGAGTCAGACACCCTGGGGTGGGGCCTGCAGTCTGGGCTGTAAGAAGCCTCCCAGACGACTGGGATGCATGCTAAAATCATGGCTCTGGTGGATTCTGGTGTGGAAAAGATCTGCTTACGAGGAGATTAGGATTCACTTACGCAAATGGGCCCCAGGGAGCAGCAGGAGCCTCACACGCCCAAGAACAAACTAAGAGTCTGCAGAGTGCAGGCCGTGGGGGTGTGAAGGCAGAGCTGCAGGGGCCACAGCAGTCGGGCCTGGCGTCCTTCGTGGTGGAAGGCAGGCTCCGTGACCTGTCCTTGCTGTCAGCAGACCTGGAGGGGCTGGAACTATTTTCGGCCCAGAACGCCTGCCCTGTGCCAAGGCCAAGTGCATACAGGTCTTATTTTAGACAGACGAGGTCGTGCTTTCGTGTTCTTAGTTGAGCAGGATTGCCTTTCTCAGTGTGTTGGAACTGAGGTTCTTGTTTCTTAGACAGTAATCCCCGAATCCCAGTCCCTCCGGTACGGCTCGTCCTTCCTCCTCCCGCCTTTGGATGAGAAATGACAGGACTGCTTACTCTTCTAGGAGAGTTCAGCTCACCCCGTCAGTCTGTGTCCTGGTCAGTTCCAGGTGGCTGTGGTCGTGATGGAGACCAGTCTCACATCCCCTCGTGCCTGTCTTCCCCTCTCTGTGCCCGGGGCCCGCATCTGTGGGGCCTGGTGTCCATGTATCTTCAGCACAGAGTGAGGACATGCTCAGAGCCCTCTGGGCTGCTGAGCCTTTGCTTGGTCTCCAAGGCCAGACGTGTCACCTGTGTACAGAAGGTGGCACGCGCCACTTCAGCGCTGAGAGAAGGCCGTTCACTCTGCTGCTTGTTGTGCTTCTCAGCTCAGCCCTCATCACGAGAGGACTCGAGAGTCCTTGCTTTGCTCTTTCAGCTACGAGAGAAGCCCACACTGGCACCTTCCTCTCCTTTTGAGAATCATGAGTGTAAATAAAGGTTTCCCATCACATGATATGTTAGTAAGGGTATGTGCAACTGAATTCAGACTCAGTCTGATTTAACCAGTATAGACACCTCTCAGGATTAACTCGCAGAGCAGCAGGACCTTCTGTGAGGGGCACCCTGAGTGCTGGCGGGTGAGCCCCTCCACTGCTGTCCCCCAGACAGGCCACCTTGCCGTCCTTGCTGTGCCCCCTTGGCCCTGCCTGTGGGCTCCGGAGTCGGTGCTTCGGCCACTAAATGCAGTGTTTTGGCCACATGCCACCTTTTCTCCCCCCTCTCCTCCACTGTGCTTTTAAAACTACTGTGTGACTCAGCTGTGAGTGGATTATGTGTAACTCACTGCACGTTTGTGCTACAGCCTTTAACCTCACTGTTGAGAGAAGCAGTGTGTGATGGCTAATTCTGTATTTCCATCTGATGGTGTGAAGCAGTTTTAGTTCACCCCTGGCTTCTAGCTGTCATGTGGGGTGATGAGCTTGTGGCTCTGTTGGATTTAAATCTCAGGGCAACCACTTTTTAGCTTCTAGCAAAATCCTTGACTTGTCTGAGCCTCAGTTTCCTCACCTAGAACATTTGAGTTGAGCAGCCCCACCTCACAAGCTTCTGGGAGACGTCAGGGCGATATTGTCACGGCAGCTGCCTCGCTGGCTGTGCTGCTTTTGGGACTTTTGAGCAGATGATTCCTGTACACGGACAAAAAAGCCAGAATGTACACAGGGGTGTCCAAGGCAGAGCATGTTTCTTCCTGTGCAGGAGAGACCTAGGTGGCAACCCTGACTTCACTGATGTTTTCTTATCCCCTCGGTTAATGGTCAGCCTCTTCCACGCTCAGCCTCCTGGTGTTAATCTGATCAGGTGAATGGCTGAAATAAAACGCAGCTGTGATTTTCTATAGCATGTGAGTTAGCCACTTTGACTGATGCAGAAATCTGTTTTGAATGTTTTTCTTGCTAGAGTACAGTTAGGACTTTGGATGTTTAGTCTGCATTTTCGTGTAAAGCCTAATGGACTTGCTTTATGTCTATAAATTGTTAAGTGGTATATTCTCTTGCCTTTTATGGAGTGTTACATTTTTGATCCTCATTCTTTCAGAATTAATAATGAAAGTGAGCAGAAATGAAAGATTCTGTTATGGTGTGTTTGTATCAGGGAACAGGTGGTAATTTGGGAGTTTTGTTTTTTTTTTTTTAAAGAGGTTTTTCAGTTCTGTAATAATCAGAAGTCTTTCCGGTTTGACATCTATGGCTAATTCAGCCTTTGACTTGCCTTAAAGTGGTGATGGGACTTCAGAGGGGGCAGCCCGAGGGGTCAGGACTGAAAGTGTCCTAAAGTTGATGGTTCCCCAGGGATGCGTCTTTCAGTTGTGGCTGTTCTCCTCTAGATTGTGGATTTCCTGAAGAAGAAACGTGACTTTGTGGACCTTATTATAAAGCACATAGGAACGTCGGCCATCATGGACTTGCTGCTCAGGCTCCTGACGTGCATCGAGCCCCCGCAGCCCAGGCAGGAGGTGCTGAATGTGAGTAGTCAGGCGGCGTGGGCGGGCTGCGGCATCTGGGTGGGATTCCAGGGACGGGTAGTCAGGGTCTGGGAAACCGGGGTGGGGGGCAGGAGAAGGGCTCTACCACAGGAAGAGACCCAGGTTTTTCCAGGGTTAGGGTTCCCCATGTGCACTCCCCAAGAGACACAGGCTGTCTTCTTGTTCTCTTCCTTTGCTGGCTTTGCTCTTCAGCGGAGTGGGAAGGCAGACTGGATTTGTCTTAGCTGGTCTGGTGGGAAGAGCAGAAATGGGAAGGTCGGGAGCTCTGTCTCGTTTGAGCAGGCTGTGAGGAATCTTTTCTGTCTTGAGGAGATGTCACCTGCAGGGATGTCTCTAAGAGTCAAAAGGAAGAGCTGTGGTATTTCCAGGGGATCTGGCTTCGGAAGTAGCCTCATGGATGCCTAGGAGCATGGGATAGCAGGAGAATGGAGTTTACCTTCAAAGGGGCACGTATTTCAGATTTGGGGGAGGTGGTTATTCCAGGACATGTGGCTCTGGAGGACTGTCTTGGGTGGGAAGAGGAGGGTGTGAATGATTTGAAGGTGAGGTTTCTCGCAGGCTCTCAGCGCTGCCTCTTCCATCCCTTCTCTTTCATCCCCTTCACTGCCTTCTTCCAGAACCATTCCCCAGTCCATTCTGTCTTTAATACTCAACCTCAAACCTAAGAACTCTGGAAATGAGTTTTATTGAAACTGCTAAAGACCTAGGAAGGCCCAGAGGAGGGTTAGTAGGGTCTGTCAGGAGGCGTTCCAGGGAGAGGGGCATAGTCCACTGAGGGGGCAGGCATGACAGGTGTGTGGGGGGGCATGGTGTGTCAGGGGACGGTGTCAGGGCTGGGTCTGTAGAACCAGGCGGAGGTCTTCTGAGAGCCATGGTCATGTGAGTATGTCAGCTGAGAGGACCTAGTGAATATCCTGGGAAAGAGCCCTAAACTGGGGCTTCGGTCACCTTTAGGTGTGTATTTGTGGATGCGAGTGTTTTCTCCGTAGAGACTGGGGACTCCAGAGAAGGCAGTTAAGGCTAAGAGGGTGGTTGCCTTTATATGTTATTACTGAAGTAGGTTATTCAGTATGGTTTCTTAGAGTTCCCAAATTTGGTCATTTCTGAGTTGGATTTTAGGGCTCACTTCCAAGGGAGTAGGTGTGCTTCTCAAAGGATGTAGCGGTAGGTGGTTAATAAAGGTAGAGGTCGAGGTAAGGGTAGTGAGAACTCTTGTGTGTCTGGCTTTGATCTGGGGGCCAGCTGTGGGCTGGGCTGTGGCTGCTTGTTAGTAGCTATGGAGGTGGCCGGGGGGTAGATCTGTTCACTGCCCACAGTTTCCCACTTTCTCTCTGGGTGGTCGGGACCCTCAGCCCCAGCTTCTCTGTAGAGGCGTTTGCATCCTGTTTGAGGACGTGGCTACTCAGAGTGTGGTCCCAGACATCACCTGGATCGCACCCCTGCCCTGCTGGGTCGGAATCTGTGTGTGAACAAGACCCCGGAGGGGCTTCATGTGCACATTTTAAAACATCTTAAAATAAGATGGGCCCCTGCCTTCCTGGTGGTCTCCTGAGATCTTTTGTTTGCATTTTCCTTTGGCATGTTCTCCTTGAGGAGCTTGAAGACAACCCAAGAATTTCTCCGCAGCCTTTAGCACATTGTGTTTGATTTCCTGCCTCCCGCTCCCCACCTCTTTTAACTTTTGGGAGCGTGTGTGCGTGTGTCTGTGTGTGTCCATCCATCTGTTCTAGGTAGACATTGCCTTTATTTACTTGGTGTTTCTCTTCCTTGTGGAATTAATATTACGCCAGGTGCTTTTTCATTTATTCTTACCCCTTTCATATTTTCATTCATGGCAGTAGTTCATACATAGTGGAAGAAGAATGTCCTAGTCATGATAACCGCTCTTTGCTAGCATGTGACCAGGCAGATAAACTTTCTGTGGCACCCCCCAGCCCCCACGCTTCCTGTGCTTGTTTTTGTTTTAGAATCTAAGAGTTCATCGTGTGTTTTAAACCCAAGGCTTGATACGATATACTGTTTTTCTCAGCCTTTCTGAAGCTGCCTTAAAATGAACACTCTTACAGAAAATGTATAAATTCCATCTCCGCTTCCACTTCGTAAGCAAAGCACAGGCTTTGTTAGTGCGCGGTGCCTGAGAACTAACGTCACTGAGCTGACGTGTAGGGTTTGGGGATGTAGCTTTGTGATATGGGGAGTAGTTGGTACTCTAGCTGCTGTTAAAATAATATATTCACTGCCATTTTCTTTTGGGGGACTTTTAATTTCCTGTAGTGTTCAAAGTTCAGAGAAAACCTGTACATTCTACTTAAAATATGATGGATATTTCTGTATGTTAATCTTCACTGGGGCTTGGACAGGAGCCACTCATTGCTCTGATTCCTTCTACAATGTGTTTTACAGTGGTTAAATGAGGAGAAAATTATCCAGAGGCTCGTGGAAATAGTTCATCCATCGCAAGAAGAAGATGTAAGTTCTCTTTTGTGAACTTGATTTTTTTGGAAAACAAGCCACGTTCGTCTGGGCACAGAGCGTCGTTTCACTAGATGTGAATGGGGAGGACAGGTACTAGTGGTCACCTGGAATGCTTCAGGCTGACAGTTTTCTAAACACCAAAGGCTTTTAAAAATGCTGTGTTTTGCTGAATGTGAAACGGTAAGCCCTGGGTCTCGTTCCGTCTCTTTAGAGCGCGGGCTGCATTTACTCACCTTCCTCACAAACCTCCTCCACGATTTTTTCTTTTATCCCCATCTTTAGCCCAGAGGATGTGGCCACATCTGTCTGCACTTGTGTTTTCCATTCTGGCAAAAGCCTCCAGACATACAGCAGCTCCGGGTCCCCAGTGCATCCCAGAGTGCTGGGCTCTTGGGCACTCAGGCTTCTGTGCCCTGGCTGGTTTGGCCTTTGTCCTGGGTGCTGAAGGTTGACTGGGCGGCAGTGTCAGAGCTGCTCTGGAGTTTGCTCGGGGAGCTCTGTAGGCTGGGCTGGGGGAAGTCACCAGCGGTGTGCCTCTGTAGGGGAGACAGTCACCCGGCTGCTGTGCGGCTCTGAGCCCTGTGGAGTGGCCAGCATGTGGCCATGTCTGCCTAGAGAAGTTATCATTCCACGTGGTTCGGTGTAGTATCTACAGAGGAGTTGGTTCAGAGAGCATGCTGGGTGTGTCTTGCGCACAGGCGCCCTCCTCTGACGCTCTGGCTGGTGGGTCAGTTGGAGAGTGAGCGCTGTAGAAAAACAGTGCCAGGGAAGAAGCATGTGGCTGGAGGGTGTTCTCCCCTACGAAGGGGAGACTTCCCTTCTACTCTGGTCCATTCAAAACCTTTTGGTCCCTGGAGTTCATCAAAAGCAGGCTCTCCATCCCACTGTCCCTTTCAGGAAAAAAAAAAAAAAAGGCAAGGAGCTAGCCATGCAGGGGCTGTGGCTCTCCTCCGACAGCTCACTCGTTGCCCCTGTAGTAAGTACTGTTCCTGCTGACACCCAGGACACGCCCGTGTGGACCGTCTCGGGGCCGTAGCTTTGAAGGGGCCTTGGCCCTCCTGCTGTGGCTGGGAGAGGGGAGGTGGGGGGTCGATGATTTATTTCCAGAGCACATTTCCCGTGCGCCATAACGGAGGGCAGGGGCGGGCCTGGCCTGTTCCCAGGGCGGGGACGCAGCTTGTCCTTACTAGGCTCTTGCTCAACTGGACACGGTCGCTGTCTGAAGGCTTGGCGAAGGAGAGGCCCACTTCTGGAGCAAGTCCTTTTGCAGAGGACAAAGTGTTTGAGGCATCAGCACCTTCTCTACTTGACTTGCAAGAAAGTGTATTTTGTTTTTTTGGACAGTCCTGTTGACATTTCTGTTGGGTATTAAAGGGGAAGCTGCATGCTACACTGCACTGAGCAGTTTATATTTATTGAGGAGGTTTTGGTGCCTGATTCCACACTGGGGGGTGGTATCCTGGTGCGTGTTATCATCTGTGCTGAATCCCATTGCTCTGCTCTCGCTGGGTGGGCGGCGCTCAGTGCCACGTGCCTGGCACCAGCATCTGAGAGCACGCTGTGGCGTCGCACACTAGCATGGGAAGAAGGTGTAGGGTTTCTTACTCACTAGTATATTCCAGAAAGCTGCATTTTGTTTTTTTTTAAGTCACGGAAGTGGGTTCATCTTTCTGTGCTGCTAAAAGTATATCAATTGAGGACATACATTTTTCTTCAAGTTTAATTGTAGAAAGTTTACTTGTCAGAACTTTAGTCACATTTCTCTACACACAGCAGCTGTATTTTGTTGGCAGTATTGTTAACAGAGCTCATTAGCCCAAGAGGGTAAAATACTCAATACTTTACATACGTTATTTCTTATTTACTGTAGCTTATGGCCAGTGTTAATTTGTGTTACTTAAGCAGTTTCTTCACTAACTTTTTATCATAGGTTTGACTCCCGGTGTGTTCTGTAGTTGACACTGTGCTTCTTTCCTCTAGCGGCACTCAAACGCAGCACAGTCACTTTGTGAGATTGTCCGCCTGAGCAGAGACCAGATGCTACAGGTCCAGAGCAGTGCAGAGCCAGACCCCCTGCTTGCCACTCTAGAGAAGTATGTTTGCGTCTCTGTTCTGGTTGCCTTTTCTCGTTGGTGCCCTGTGATACGTTACCCTTGTCACTCTTTGGTAAGTGTTCCTCATGTGGGGATTGGGTCCCTGGAAAGTACCTGTGGGCGGGCGAGCAGGCAGGAGAACCTGCTCATCCGATCTCAGCCCCTCATGATGCCCTTTGGAGACCTACAGGGTAAGAATGTGTTAATAAGTAAGAGCCATCTCTGTGTAGGGTTCTGAGATGGGACAGTCCCGGCCTCCACGGTCTTTGAGGGAAGAGAGTTAAGTGCAAACACATTTGATCAGAAGCTCTTCCTAGGATTCACTCTGCCTTGGCAGCTGTTCAGGGGTCGCCTGACCAGACCTGATACGAAGGGTTATGCATCCGTGTGTTTGTTTCTTTGTATTGCTTTTGCCCTTGTTTCTAAGTGATTCGCAGTGAACAGACAGCTTGTGTTTAGGTGGAAGACCACTTAGGGGTGGTGTTCGATTGTGAAGCCTGTGAGTGGCCAGCCCACCCTACTGGTGTTATCTAGAGCCACACGTTCTCAGGGAGAGTATTTGCCGTCAAGCATTGTGCGTGCATTCAACCCGAATCCATAAAACTAACAGTGGTTTTAATACAAACAAGGCCTCTCCCCACTTTGGATGAACGATTGGGAAAGACGGTGAATAGTTAGCACTGTTACATGTGACTGGCAGTTTAGCTTCAGTTTACTGCTGCTGCTGTTCTTTTTAGTGACTTTGTTGGAACTTTTTAAGTCTTCTATGTATGGAGGCTCATTTCCATCTTTTGGCTGGGAAGGCCCTTTTCACTAGTTCTCTCGAGTAGCAAAACTTAAGAGCTTGTCAGCTTCTGAGTAAAATGTCATCTTAGCTGCCCCGTGTTAGTTATCCTTGTAATTGTGACTTATGTACTCCATACAGTACTAGTAATTATGAGGTTGAACCATGTGAAACTGCCATTCGAGTAGGTTAAAAAAGGTGGGCTGTCAGTAATCTCATACGGTACATGATTGCATTGTCTAATAAAAATACAATAAAAGTCACATGTAATTAAAGTTTTTCTCGTAGCCATATTAAAGTAAAATATAGGTGAAATTAATTTTTATATATTCTAGAATAGCTACATATATATTTATAATTTATACAAAAATATATAAGTATATATTATTATATTATTTATAGATACAAAATATTTCAACATGTGTTTATTTAAAATTATTAATGAGATATTCTACATTCACTTCTGTGAACAAAGTTTGGGAAGTCCAGCGTGTACTTTACACTCAGGTCAGTTCAGACTGGTTACCTTCTGAGTGTTCCGTGGCCACAGGTGGTGCTCGGTACCTCTCTCTGGGGTGAGGCTGCTGTTTGAA
Source organism: Bos taurus (assembly GCF_002263795.3). Classification (NCBI taxonomy): domain Eukaryota; kingdom Metazoa; phylum Chordata; class Mammalia; order Artiodactyla; family Bovidae; genus Bos; species Bos taurus. The sequence continues at coordinate 46,006,286 of NC_037356.1, forward strand.
GAATATATGGGTTTACTGTAAAAAGAAAAGCAGCCAGTTTTTCAGAGCTCAATTCCAAGTTTAGTATTTATTCTGTAGGCTGCTGTGTGTTGAGTGACTTTTACGGTACTGTTGAGAGGTCTTATAAGCAGTTGGAGTGCTGGCTGGGAGTACTGGAAGACTGCTTCCTGCGAGAGGATCCTCTGAAGTTAGGTTAGATGCCAGTTTGGTTTGCTTCCCCCAGAGAGGAAGAGTTTATTCCCTGCTTGCCATCCTCACCTGGCGGAGGAGCTGGTGCTGGTGTCCGTTGAGCCCACTGTACTGTGGGGAGACTGATGTGTGTGTCAGGCGAGCGGCAGAGCAGCCAGCTGTCGGTCACAGTGCAAGGGAGATTCCGCTTCTTAATCCGCATGGGTGCTAACAATTACTGAGAGCCTGGGAAGCAGGTTTCCTGAGAACATGTGTACACATCCACCAGACGGGCTACCTGGTGTTTTACCATGGTTGTGGCCTGTCACATGCACAGGAGAGTGTCCTCGGAGAGCTTGTGGAGAATACTTCATGTGCAGAGTTCAGTCAGATCCATTTCACTTCTGCCAAGTTATTTGGATTTATTTACCAAGTTTTAATTTTAGGGCAAAATGCAGCAATCGGTACGCTGTTGTACCTGTTTTAGATCTTGGTTAATTAAGTTAATAAGAATTATATACATTCTTATATAGTACTTGTATTACTGTGACCTTTTCTTCTGAAGTTGTTAGTCTTAAATAACATTACAGTTAGCGCTTGACTGTTGATTTGTTTCCCTAGGCAAGAAATTATAGAGCAGCTTCTATCAAATATTTTCCACACGGAGAAAAATGAATCGGCCATAGTCAGTGCAATCCAGATATTGTTGACTTTACTTGAGACACGGCGACCAACGTAAGTTTTCCTTCTGTTTCATGAAATGAGTCATTTGGTTTTCCTTTTAGAGTTTTTAAAAACTAAGAATTAAGTTAGTGGTTTATTTTTACAGTATCATGCCCTTGAATTTCATTTGTTGAATATTTTTCTACTGTATAAATAGTTTTATATGAATGCAGTACATAGATGTAGTTGAAAAATATGCTTTAGTGAACACTATTGGCAACATTTGGATTCTTGTTATTTGAGTTTTTGTAGTCATTACCAAAATACTACTATAATAAATCAAACCCATGCAGAACGGCTCACATTCAGGAGAAGCTTATTTCTTGTTTGTGAAAATTGAAAATAGCTCTTCCTGGTTGGTGTGCAGTTCTCCTCCAAGTGGCGATTCAGGGCTCTTCTGTCCTCTCTGCACTAACTTGAGGCTTCACACGTGAGGTACTGCAGTTCATTAGGCTGTTTAAAAATGGATGGACAGGTGGCTTGAGGCCTTAAGGAAAATTTTGTGGTGTGTTTAAGAATGAGAAAGATAGTCTGTTTTTCCTATTTGTGTGCCTCTGGACAAGTCATTTAATATTTGTCATATTCTTTACAGTTTTATACCTAAAGCTGATTTACTTATTAATTGTCAGAATTTTCCAAATTGTTTCCTGGAGAATGAGAATTTGAAGAGGTGTGCATATATTCGTGTTCCAGGAGCCTGTGGGTTAGAGATTAGAATTTGTATTTTCCTCTTCACCATTGGGTCCATCCTGTACAGCAGAGGCGTGAAGCGAAGGCGCAGCCAGGTGTGCTGTCAGCGCAGGAGAATTCCGCGGTCCAGGGCTTTGGGATTTATTTTTAACGGTGTCATTTGGTTTCTAGCAAAACAGTAAACACAGCCTTATCAGTCCCTGCTTCCCAAAGTCTCCATCTCTATTCCTGTCTTTTTCATCTCTGGTTACTGATCATGGGATGTCAATGTGGCAGCAGTGCTTCAAGTGTATTGTAATTTGGGGATTGTATCTGCAGTTCTGACTTATCCTGTGTCTTCCCTGTTAAATCCTATTTTAAATAATGTAACCAGTAACTTAACGGTATTAATCAGGTGGTACAGGAATGTTATCTTGCTACTCCTGGTGTAAGGCAGTTGCATCATCTCTTAAAATGCTTTAAAAGCACATGAGCTGGTGCTTTGATATTTATGTTGATGACTTCGGCTTGAGAACAGAAATGATACAACAATAAAAGAAGTGACAGAAGAAATTTCTGATCAGAAGGAACTTACCCCCAGACCACAGAGGTTGACCAGATACTGAGCAGGATTAACTTTAAAGAGGGGCGGACAAGGGTGGTGGGTGGCTAAGATGTTAGCCTTATCCTTAGGAGATTTCTGAGTCCCTAGGATAAAGGGTAAGTCTTAAAACTATTTGGACAAGAAAAAATGGGTTAACTGCAAAGCAGATCAGATTGCCAGACATCTCATTTGTAAAGTTGCATAAACACCAAAAGACAGAGGGCAGGATTGTGACCCTGAAATATTTTGATTGCTGTGTGAGGCCATGAGGCATTTTCAGTCATGTGAGACCTCAGTGTTCCATCTCTTCCTTGGGTCAGTTACTTGAAGATGAACTTTATCAAAGTCAAACAGAAAAGTAAGGTAGAATAAAGAACTTAAGATAAAGAAATATATTGGTGAAAGTAATGATAAATGTAACAGGGATGTGAAAATTCATGTGACTATTAGGAATGAATTGAATAAGTCAAATGTTGAAAAAACAGTAAATTCCAGATTATTTTAATAAAACTCAAGAAATATGGAGAGAAGGGGTAAGTTATTGCACAGTGTAACTCTTATCTTCTACTGAGGAACTGAGGTATTTTCATATAGTTCCATTTTTCAGCTTAAAAGGTGATGGTTCCGATGTGTTTTCTAATAAACATAGAGTGGTAGTAGGTTACTTAATGCCGGAAGTGCCCGGGTGCAGGGAGAGCAAGGGTGCCCTGAGAACTGTGGACATGGGACTTTGCGTTCACTTGTTAGCCCTGCTCAGGACATGTTGGCTGCCGGCTGTTAAGCCACTGGGGAAAGGGCCGCAAACCCTGTGACCCTGAAGACACAGGTGGGGGCTTACAGGTGGCACTAGTGGTAAAGAGCCTGCTTGCCACTGCAGAAGACCTAAGAAACGTGGGCTGATCCCTGGGTGGGGAAGGTTCCTTGGAGGAGGGCACGCACACCCACTCCGGTATTCTTGCTGGAGAATCCCATGGACAGAGGAGCTTGGCGGGCTACAGTCTATGGGCCCACAAAGAGTCGGACATGACTGAAGCGACTTAGCATGCATGAGGACCATTGGCAGTGGGGGGAAGGGACCAGGAAAGAACCTCTATCCCGCAGGACAAGCAGGGACACATTCAGGACCCAGGCTGTTAGAGAGCCCCTGTCCCTAAAGTAAGGGTGGGGTTACCGAGATGGCCCATCCCTGAGGCCCAGGGGCATTTCTGGTGCCTGAGGCTGAGCCAGAACAACAGAGCCATTCCTCCCACACCTCTCCCGGCCCAGGCCACCACACTGGAGTGGGTATAGCCGGGTGCTGATGGAGGGGAGGCTGCGGCCTGGGGCAGGGAGACCGTCAGCACCAGCATGGGAGCGAGCTTGAAGGAGGAACTTCAGCTGAGGGCAGAGCAGATGTTGACTGGCGGTCCAGCCGTGACTATAAATACATAGTAACTTGAGACAAGTTTGAGTCTTGGTGCACTGAGAAAAAACAGTCACAGCAACAGCAGAGCCCGAACCTAGCTCCGCTGCTGACTGTAAATTGATCCCCAAACTTCACACTAAAGACTTAGGGGAAGAGAGGTGTGTCCGCTACAGACAAGTACTAGTTACATCAGTTTCTGTTGTCTTACACAGCATGTCCACGTTGCAACCAAAAAATTGTGAGATGAAGAAGCCAAATTAAAAGAAGCTGACACTCTCTCAAGAGAAAAAGCAGTCAATAGAACTAGAGTCAAAAGTGTTGGAACTATCTGGTAGGGAATTAAAAAAAAAACTGTGATTGATATGTTAAAGACTTCTGGGAAGAGTGAGCAGCAATATGGGAACAGATGGAGAATTTTAGCAGAGCTATGGAAGATCATCTGGAAATGCTAGAAATGAAAAATCAAATGAAAAATATCTTTGGGCTCATTTGTGAACTCCGACATAGTTGAGGAAAGAATCAGCATAGGACGTTAGAAATTACCTACAGTGAAATACGGAGAGTTAGACCCAGGCGACAGTTGCTTTCTGAGGCACAGAAGCCATGATGTACCACCAGAAGCAGGGGCACCGTGTGCCCAGGTCTTGGTTTCTAACCCCGCCCTCCAGTAAAGGAATCAGGGCTCTGGAGGAATGGCTCGTTCTACCACTGGGGTAAGACATACGTGCGATGAGTGTGGAGCATCGGGTAGTGTAGAGACTAAGGACGTGTTCCACAAGGAAGACCCACAGGGATTTCCCTGGAGGTCCAATGGTTAAGACTCCGTGCTTCCAATACGGGGGACACAAGTTTGATCCCTGGAACCAAGAACCCATGTGCAAGAAGACCAAAAAAAAGAGCAAGGAAAAAAAGAGGGTGTGTGAGCAGGACAGAGGAGGCAGCTGAAAGAGCACCCATGGCCAAAGCTGGGACGGCCAGTGCTCGCACGGTAGAATAGAGCAGCATTGTGTTATAGCACAGAGTGGCTGCGTAAGATAGCTTAGCCGTGATCCATACTGACACAGATAAACGGTGGAACGGATAACGGGCAAGAAGAGACAGCCCTCCCATGTGGCAGAATTCCAAGGAGTTCATAATTCCATCTCCAGGAGGAAGAGCAAAACGCTCCACTCTTGTAGCTGGCACCTCAGACTTCCTTCTAGAAAGTACACTGTGGAAGGACAGCTACAACCAGCACTTCCTCAGCCAGATACTCCAAGTCAACAGCCATTGTTAAGGTGTATGGATGGTGTGTAATGAAAATGGCATTTTACTCGTGTGGTCTTCCTCTCAAAAACCCACGATTGTGAGAAAAGTACAAGACCAGGTCCCAGCTGAGGGACACTCTGCAGAGTACCTGGCCGGGAAAGTTCGAGTAACTGTCAGAGCCAAGAGGAGGCGAAGGACAGAGGACCCCTGACAGTAAACACAGTGAGGGGTCCTGGGTGGACTCCAGACAGAGACGCAGCTTGAGGTAAAAACATGGAAACCTGAGTGAGGTGTGGATTTTACGTGTGAGTATTGGTGAATTAATTTTGATAAATGTAAGATAACGATGGGGGAAATTGAGTATCGGTCATATGGGGACTCTAGTACTTTTGCAGTTTTTCTGTAAGTCTAAACTATTGTCAGAAACAGACATAACATTTAGACAGAAATCAGTAAGAAGCACAATGCTAGCAATTCACTGGACCTGACTGACAGCACCAGGTGCTGGCAGGCCCGCAGAACAGCAGGAGCTCTCATTCCTTGCTGGTGGAAACGCAGTATGCTGCAGCCACTTTGAAAGGCAGTCCAGCAATTGCTTACAAAACCAGACACGCTCTCACCATACAGCCCCAGCAGTTAGGTTCCTTGGTATTTATCCAAAGGCGTAGAAAACGTATGTTCACACAAAAACCTACCTGTGGTTGTTGAGCAGCTTTATCCACCCTTGCCACAACTTGGAAGCAGCTAAGATGTCTTCAGTGAGTGAGTGGATAAACAGACTAGTTCATCCATACAATGGAATATTTTCAGCCCTAAAAAGAAGGTGCCCTCCAGCCATGAAAAGACATGGAGGAACCTTGAATGCAAGTGAAAAAGAAGGGAAAGAAGTCAATCTGAAAAGGCTACATAACCTTCTGGGAAATGTCTCATTTTACTGTGGAGACAGTAAAAAGATCACAGATGACCAGAGGGTGGTGCTGGGGGCGAAGTGAATAGGTGGAGCTCAGGACCTTTAGGGCCGTGAAGATTCTCCATGTAGTATCTTAGTGCCCCGTACATGCCTTTGTTTGTCCAGACCCGTAAAACGTACAGCGTCTGGTGCGCTCTGTGAAGCGCACTGGGCTCTGGGTGATGGCGATGGGTCAGCGCAGGCTCGTGGGCCACAGTAGATGCTCTGGTAGGGGAGGCTGGGCATTTGTGAGGGCAGGCGGCAGATGGCCAGTCTCTACCTTCCCCTCCGTTCTTTTCTGAACTGAAAACCACTGTATAAAAATAGTTTTTATAAAAATCAGTGTAACTTGTATCAACAAACTAAAGAAGTAAAACTGTGTGACCATTTCATTAAAGCCTTTTATGATAAAACGTCTGCAAATAAGGAATACAGAGGAACTTGGGAACTGAGAAACAGAAAACCCTTGAGCGCTGTCATCCTTAATGGCAGAGGCTGAAATCATAGCCCCTAAAATCGGGGGCCGTGGCGAGAAGACCCCCTCACCAGTTCCTTTCGGCCTCACGCTGTTGGTCGTGGGGCAGGAAGGAAACCTAGGTGTCCGGACTGGGGACTAGGAGGGGCACCATTCAGCCCACTAAGCGTAGCTAAACCAAAAAGGCATAGACAAATAGCCAGTGCTGTGACAGTGAAGCCTCACACGGCCCACCTGGGGTGGGAAGTCACGTGGCCACCTTCAATGACAGACCTTTGTTCTCCAGCACTCTTAGATATTTACCCACGAGAAGTGAAAATTGTATCATGCGAACTTAGAAGTGAGTGTGTGCGCGCTTTACTCGTAGTCGCCCAAAGCTGTGCGCAGGCAAAGTGTCTTCACTTTGGTGGTGAGTGTGAGCGAGCTGCGGTGTGTCTGGGCACTAGGTTCAGCGGAGAGAGGGCGCTGCCTGCCGGCGCCCCAGCAGCCATCACAGCCTGTGCCTTTCTGAGCCTGACTTCCACATTGAACAGACCTCTGCTTGGAATGTCAGCGTGAGTTTTGTTTTGGATTTGGTGGATCTTTACATACATTTGAAAGAACTAAAATGTGAGAAACACTGTGGATACTGACTGTTGGACCTGTGTCAAGGCAGGTAGATAAGTTTATGCTCACTAAGTATTTATTAGATGAACAGCTCAGTTGATAAAAGAATATACCAGCAATGCAGGAGACTGGGGTTCTGTTCCTGGGTTGGGAAGATCCTGTAGAAGGGAATGGCAACCTATTCTAGTATGCTTGCCTGGAAAATCCCATGGACAGAGAAACCTGCCAGGCTACAGACCACAGGGTTGCAAGAGTCAGATACAACTTCGCCTCTGAACCGCCTCCAGTGTTTATCAGACGAACAAGTGAAACTTACGTGAATGAGTAAGGATTTTGAGTATAAGTTTTTGTATGGTATTTTCACATGAGTGAAAAAAGCAGGTCGTAAATGTGGCTTAGAAAGCGACTCGCCACTTGGGGAAGAAATACAGTGTCTATGCTTGTTTTCCATAAAAATATATTCCAGATAAATGAAAAATACTAGAGGAAAAGCATGCAGAAGCTCATAGGATTATGACACTGTAAAGAAGTTTCAAAGTCTGGCTTCCTGGACAGAAACTGCAGTGAAGAATGCTATATCTGGCCACATAAATTATTAAAACCCCTACACAGTAAAAAGCACTATAATCAAAGCAGAAGTCCTTTCCCCTGCCCACGCGCCCTTTCTATAATTGCGTTTCTGAATGCTGTTACGTGTAGCTCTTGGAAATCACTTGCACGTGTGAAATGTTTTCAGATGGCTGTCGTAATGGTCCCCCTCCAGGTGTCAGCTGTGCGGGGCTCTGCCCTCGATGCCAGCGTGGCCCCCAGCAGTCCTGGGGGGGCCGTTCTTTCCGTATCAGGACAAATAGCTGGTGAGCCAAGGGCCAGGATTCGGCGCAGGCCTTGGGAGCTGTTGGGAGTGAGTTTGCACTGACACACCACTCCCAGGTTTATGTTTTAATCTGAACTGTGCACCCACATTTTTACACCCCTCCCTTCTGTCCCCCAACTTTGAGAATCCCCATGCTTCCTAACAGTGATTTTATGAAAGCAATTTCATAATTGTTTTCCTAAGAGAAATGGTTTATAATAACTATAAGTGAGAGAAAGTGAAGTTGCCTAGTCGTGTCCGACTCTTTGCAACCCCATGGATTGTAGTCTGCCAGGCTCCTCCATCCATGGGATTTCCCAGGCAAGAATACTGGAGTGGGTTGCCATTTCCTTCTCCAGGGGATCTTCCCAATCCAGGGATTGAACCCTGGTCTCCTGCATTGTAGGCAGATGCTTTACCGTCTGAGCCACCAGGGAAGCTCCAAGCCACTTATAATGACTATAGATAGAGCTTTATACAGAACATTAATATGTGCCTTTTAAAGAAGAAGCAGGGAGATCCAACCAGTCCATTGTGAAGGAGATCAGCCCTGGGATTTCTTTGGAAGGAATGATGCTAAAGCTGAAACTCCAGTACTTTGGCCACCTCACGCGAAGAGTTGACTCATTGGAAAAGACTCTGACGCTGGGAGGGGTTGGGGGCAGGAGGAGAAGGGGACGACAGAGGATGAGATGGCTGGATGGCATCACTGACTCGATGGACGTGAGTCTGAGTGAACTCCGGGAGTTGGTGATGGACAGGGAGGCCTGGCGTGCTGCAGTTCATGGGGTCGCAAAGAGTCGGACACGACTGAGTGACTGAACTGAACTGAACTGAAAGAAGAAGCAATATTGATGGACTAGTGAGAGAATCCGTAGAACAGATGCAGGCCTATTTATTTTGGCTGCCCTGGGTCTTCAGTGCTGCATGTGGAAGACGGGCTCTAGGGTGCCCAGGTTTGGTAGTTGTGGCCCATGAGCTTAGTTGGCCCACAGCATGTGGGATCTTCCTGGACCAGGGATCGAACCTGTGTCCCCTACTTCGTCAGGCCGATTCTTAACCCCTGGAGCACCAGGGAAATCCCAGGCCTGTTTATCATTAACGTCGTCCAGTGGTAGGCAAGAATGGTATGCACTGTGGTTCAGGGATCTCTGGTTGCTTCCCACATTTTCTGGTTAGAGATATGGTGTTAGTATAGTAGGTGCAAGGAGCTAGAAAGTTCAGAGAAAATGGGAGGAAATGGCATATGATTTCTCCCCTGACAGCATATGTTGGATTTCTGGTCATGTCAGCTGATCCCCATCAAGGTTTTATTATACCCTCTTCCTATCCTTCCAGAAATTTTTATATAATTACATATATTCCACAGTTGTTTTGAATATCCCTGTACTCTGATAGGGGTTTCCCTGGTGGCTCAGTTGGTAAAGAACCTGCCTGCCAATGTGGGGGACACTGATTCGAGCCCTGGGTCAGGAAGATCCCCTGGAGGAGGAAATGACAACCTACTCCAGTACTCTTGCTTGGAAAATCCCACGGATAGAGGAGCCTGTTGGACTATAGTCCATGAGGTTGCAAGAGTCAGGCATGACCATGTGACTCAGCCACTACCATAACTGTTACAGAGCACCTTGAATGGTTTGTTCTGAAATAATAAAATTAACTTACTTTGTTTCAAGATTTGAAGGCCATATAGAGATCTGCCCACCAGGCATGAGTCATTCAGCTTGTTCGGTCAACAAGAGTGTTCTAGAAGCCATTCGAGGAAGACTTGGATCTTTTCACGAGCTCCTGCTTGAGCCCCCCAAGGTAAGGCAGCTCTCTGACGAGTCGTTGAACAGTTCCGTAGTCTGATTTCAGCTGTGAGAAGGTGGGTGAACCTTCTGAGTTAAAGAGCTGGCTGTGGCCCACCCGCCTTGTGCAGAGTATGTTAGAAGTGCCGTTGTTTTCATTGCTTTTGAACTAGTTTTTAAATTGGCTTTTATCTGTATATAGTGTCTAAATTGATGAATGGAATAGAATTAAGCAAATTAAGTAAGATACTTACCTGCTTAGAAAACTCAGCTTTTTGTTCTTTTTTTTTCCTATAAATTCTGTGTATTTACATGCAAGTAAAATAGTTTTCTTCTCATAGCATGTCATTTTCACACCTTTGAGGTACACATTAATCTTCAAGACACTAATCTTGGAAGTCGGGTTGTCTTACTCAGAGTTGGAGCAGTATAACTGCCTGACAGACAGATTGTCATTCAAGAAGTGGTGGGTTGACTGTGACTTGGAGTGTTAGTTTTTCTGTCAGGGGCCAATCCAGAAATGACTGTTTATTCAGGCAGCCACTGAAAACGCAGACAGTGAAGACCTACAGAAGCAGGGTGTCCATGGTCCATAGCGGTGTCTTTGTCATGACTACCCCTTGGATCACTGCAGACTGAGGTTAGGGGACGAGGCTCTCCCTTGTGGTGTCTCTGGGGTGGAAGACAGACCCTTGAGGGTTCTGCCACCCACGCTAGTTCTTAACTTTGGTTTTTCCTTCTGTGTGCATCATCGCACCCGGCGTCTCAGGCTATACACAGTGCACCTCTGTGGCCTCTGTGGAGTGAGTTCCTGGGGACAGAGTGTAGTAGTGTCTCCCTTCTGCTTTAGGTGTTTCCAGTTTGTGGAGGGGAGGCAGAGAATAATTTATGTCCATTGTGCTTGGAGTCTGGTTCAGATTCTAGATTGTCTCGTCATATGACCAGCGAGCAGGCAGTGGTCTGGGGCACAGGCCGGAGTGCTCAGGGCCCGCCGTGGAAAGTGCGCTACTGATGTTGGCCAGTGGCGTCCTTCATGCCAGGCCTGGGGAGAAGGGCAGGAGAGTCAGGGAAGAAGCAGCATTTGTTCAGGAGAAAAGAAGTGAAAGTCGGAGGAGGGGGGCGACCTGAGAGAAGAGGAGGTGTGGCTGGGCGCCCCTGACCCGTGTCTCAGGTGTCACTGTCTCCTTTCTCGGTGGACAGAGAAGCATCTCATGTGAGTTCTCACTCTGGTGCTCTTCTTGGGCCTGATTCCAAAGTAAGACAGTGTTTTGTTTGGACTTCTGTTTCCCTGCTGGGGGCAGTGAGTTCAGCCTCTGACGGGCTTTACTGCACAGTGCAGTGTGTGAGTAGATCTGTGTTCATTAGCATGTACTGCAGAGGGTAGGGGGTGGCTCCCCTTTCCCCTGAGCCTGGAGGAGAGCAGGCGGGGGTGCTGGGAAGCCCTGTTGGACGGGGACATGGAGAAGGATACCCTTTTCACTTTGTTGCGGGTCTCCTGCCAAACTTCTAAAGTTCTGAAATGTTCTGGGTCTATCTTATGTAATTTCAAAGAATACAAACTCCCTTTTATGGATGAAAGCAGGTTTGAGGTTGATCCTGTTTCTAGGTTGTGACCCAGAGGCAGCTACTGAGTCTGCGTTTTTCTCTGGCAGAGGTTGAGGACTGTGTTCCAAAAGCACTTGTCACTTTTCTCAGTTTCTCCGGTTTCAGGTCAGGTTTGGAATATTGCACTTTTTCTTCATGGACTTGACAAGCTTTCTGCTTGTTTAGAATATTGAAGGCAGGGGGGATACTTGATTTCTTACAAAATATGTAGTCTAGGAAAATTACCTGTTTTTTTCCTCTTATATTTATTTCATCATACCTTAAAGATATCAGTAGGAGTTTTGGATTTTCCTGCACGTGTAGAATTTAGGCCAAGTTGTTCGTGGGCTTAGCTTAACTAGTGTCATATCTTAGTACATACTCCTGCACCGTTTGTTTATTGAACTGGTTTTTAATTTTTTTATTTATCTTTGGTTGTGCTGGGTCTTTGTTGCTGCCTGCAGGCATTTCTCTAGCGGTGAGTCGGGGCTGCCCTCTGGTTGCCCCCATGGCATGTGTGATCTTCTTGGACCAGGGATCAAACCTGTGTCCCCTGCATTGGCAGGCGGATTCTTCAGCACTGGGCCGCTAGGGAAGTCCTAAACTGAACCTAATCAGAAAGCTTTTTCTTTCTCAGAAAAGTGTGATGAAGACTACGTGGGGCGTGCTGGACCCCCCTGTGGGGAACACCCGGCTAAGTGTGGTTAGGTTGGTATCCAGCCTCCTCCAGACGAATACCAGCAGCATCAACGGGGACCTCATGGAGCTGAATAGCATTGGGGTCATACTGGTAAGATGTCCCTGGAAGATGTCTTCACTTGCCATTGAGCTTTTATAAATAAGATCGCTGATTGTAGAATCTCATAAACTCACAGTACGTGTCAGTGACTTTTCTTGGTCTGAGCGCAGACAGTCTTGCCCTTGAGGTTATCATCAATTTTGAGTGCTTTTAATTTTTCAGTAGTGATTTATTGTTGCTCTGCGTAGAGATCTGTGCCTGTGTTATAGAGAATTTCCAGGACAGTTAAGACACAGACATTTCCCTCCGAAAGCTCGGTCTCCCGTGGAGGATAGAGTGAGTGTAGTCACTTTGGGGGTTGTGTGAGCCATAGTGGCTGCTGCCTGCAGCACTGTTTTCCCTTCATAATGCTTCTCTTCAGGGGACAGGCTTCTGTTTTTTTTCCACTGAGAGAGAGCTGCAGAGGATATTAAGACTGTCTTATCTGGACTTCCCGCACCCCTGAGGTCCCCGGCTCCGAGGCCTGTGCTTAGGATTCACGGACCTGGCCCGGTTACTTTTTTAAGGTGTGAGCACCTTGACATTGGAGACCGTATTTTGCAACTAGCACTGGACACTGCTCAGGAGTCATCAGTGAACATTTTGTTGAATCAAAATGAAATTCTCATAAATTTCTTTGAAAATCATTGGAAATTTACTAAACTTAATATCTGTATTAGTCACTGTGAAAACAAAAAGGTTTTCTCGAAGAAATTTATTATTGCCTTTATGCATTTATTGTTGGTCTCTATTAGATTCCTTGCAAATTCTGACATGTTGAATGAGCAAATATGTTGTTTAGTCTATGGAGGCATTTTAAACTGCCTTTAAAAATAATGTATTCCTTTTAATTTGTTTTATTGTACCAGGAGCACATCCTTTATTGATTGATTATTTGGTGAATGTATTGAGGTAGTGACTGAAAGATTGAGATGACAGTAAAAGAAAGCATTACTTTTCTTTTTTTTGTAGGACATGTTCTTCAAATACACATGGAATAACTTTTTACATACACAAGTGGAAATTTGCATTGCACTGATTCTTGCGAGTCCTTTTGAAAACACAGAAAATAGCACAATTACTGATCAAGACTCTGCTGGTGACAACTTGTTATTGAAACATGTAAGCTTACTTGGTGTCTTTTTTTCTGCCACTCCTGGTTAGAGTAGTTTTCTACTTAAGTTATGAAGTGAATTGAAGTCTAAGGGTAGGAGGTGAGATTTCAGAATCTAAGGATTTAACTGTCCTATTTTGATTGTACTTTTAACCAGTGATACTATAAATCATATCCTAGGCAGTTCACCATTAGATGAACTTTCTAAAAAAGTTTCAGTAAACTCAATAGATTGGAAGATTTAGAAACCTTTTGGAAATTAAAAAACAATACAAATTTAAAAAACACTTGAACAGTTAATTTGGCTTGCCTGAGTTTTCATTTTTGGTGCTGAACCTGTGACTGAAAGTGGGGAGAGGTGGGTTCTCTGCAGTGGCAGCACGCCTCTTCGGGGATCTGTTGTCTTCTGTTAAATGTGAGGTGGTGATTTTCCAAGTCGTCTTCAGGTGTCTTCTTGCTCTGCAGTTCTGTGACTATGGACATTCTCTCGCTCATACTGTGTTACCCCCAAAACTTGAAGACGGGCAAGGCTAGCCTGGAGTGACCAAGTAGATGGGGAAGACAAATGACCTTTGAATGAGACTGGCTTTGCACATTCTGATAATGCAGCCCACAGCTCTGGTCACTGGCCAGCCACACCTGTTTTTAATAAGAATGCAATACTGTTAGTTCATGTAGAAGTGAGTGTTGCTCACATTTGAAAAGTACAAGTATTGCTGTGGGTTGTGAACTAAATTTTTGCTGGGGCATGATTCCATTTCAGAATAAAACCTGGCTTTGCTTTAGGTCAGCTGCTCGCTGGTAGCAGTTACTTTATCACACTGCATCTGATTTAGCCAATAATTCACAGCTGTGTTTAGCTTGCTGGGTTGTATGTACAAAGTGGTATGTATCACTTTTCTGTTTAACTAGAGTTCTGTTTCACTTTAAAATTTTGACACTTTGACATTTATGCCAATGTTAACCTGAACATTCTTTTTTATTCAGCTCTTTCAAAAATGTCAGTTAATAGAACGAATACTTGATGCCTGGGAAATGAATGAGAAGAAACAGTAAGTATATTGTTTTCGGATAGGAGTTCAGTGTGATTATTTGTTTATATTTGGCTGTGCTGGGTCTTTGCTGCTGCTCAGGCTTTTTTGCAGAGTTGTGGCGTGGCGGGCCCACCCTCCAGCTCCAGCGTGTGGGCTTCTTATTGCCGCGGCTTCTCTCGCTCCAGAGCACAGGCTCTAGGCGCTCAGGTTTCAGTAGTTGTGGCTCTTGGACTCTAGAGCACAGGCTTAGCAGTTGCCACTCCGAGACATGTGGGGTCTTCCTGGGCCAGGGACTGAACTATGTCTCCTGCGGACTCCTCACCATTGAGCCTCTAGAGGAGCCCTGATTTTTAATTTGAAGAAAATGCGCGCCCTTGCTCTAGACAGGGAACAATGGATATAGTTACATTGTATAGGCCACTTTACAGCTAGTTACAAATGGCTCTCTTGGGACTTCCAGAGCATTTAATTGTTAACAGGTATTTTTCTAATAATTTACTTTTAGATCTCCCTGTCTTTGTACCTGTCTTGAGGGGAAACCAGGAGTTGGGAGTACGCCCCTCCTCTGTTGCTGCTTTTGAAACTTCTTGTTTCTTTGTGAATGGTGGTTTTTCTGAGAATGATGGGAAGGAGGAAGAGAATGACAAAGGCAAGTCCTCCGTGATGATAATTAGCTCCTAGAGTCACTTTGTGCCTGGAGCTAGAGGAGGGCAAAATTGCCTAGTATTTCGTTTTATAGAAAGTTTCCGTTAGCTGATTGGCACGGTTGCTTGCGGTATGTGTTGCGGCCTGTGAGTGGCTTTGTTACAGTTTCCCCTAGCAGTGTTGTCGGGGATGAGCGTTCCTCTCTAACGCCCAGGGAGCTTTTATGCCTCCCCATAGATTCTGCAGCAGGGGGTGAGTTTGGGAAACACTCTCAAGGCATTCTTGTGTTTGCTTTTAAGTCATATTTATGGAAGCATACATTTTGGGGTATACATTTCTTTTAAAAATCAATTACTAAAAACTGATAGGGCTTTGCTTTGATTCTTTGTGGAGAAAGATGGCTTGTAGTTGAGTGTGGCTGGGGCTCAGGTCCTCTCCTCCGAGGAGAGCCCTTCTGTGGCCAGATGGACGTCTCTGGTCTGTCTTCGCCTTCCTTGACTCCCTGCCTCTCTCTGCCTCCTCGTCTCACCAGTGCTCTGCTCCCTGTGAGCTCCAGCCTCTGAAATCCTGGCTAAGATGATTTCTTCTTTCTTGGTGGTCTTGAAAGAGCTTTTTAAGGTTTCCTTGAACAGGAAGCATAAAGAACATAGGGGGCCTTGGGCCAAAAAGCTTGGAGATGGGTGTTTGTTTTCACTTGTGGAGGTTTGAGGGAATACAGCAGAGTTTGTAAGAATTTGCCCCGAATGAACATTCAGGTTCTTATTGTGAATCTTACTGTGAAACTGAAAGAGGTCACAAAGAGCTGGACCCGACTGAGCGACTGAACAAAAGGGAGGCTCTTAGCAGCTCAGCTGAAGTCCGCCCTGTGCCTTCCGACCTATAGGTATCCGTGGAACCTCTAAGCTTGGTAGCAGACACTTTTGAGGCAAGCCTGTAAGCATTATGTGGTTTTTTCTTTTTTAAAGTGGCTCCTGAAAGAGTCTCCTTTAAGTAAAGATCCCTTCAGTTTGTTCCCTCCTGTCTGCATTCAAAAGTCTTCTGTTTCATAGAATTTAAAATATTGACACTTTTTAAATATTCAGGTAGAGCAGTCACAGTGATGTGAGAAGTCCTAAGTGTAAAGATGGGTCACTTGTGAAGAGCAGACTCTGGTGAGGGAATGGGTGAGGAGTAACACGCATGTCTGCTCCCAGTGGTGTATGGGCCAGATGCAAGGTGACCACCTTTCCTCTTGGCCAAGTCCTCGAGTCAGCTAATGTTTTAACTCAAGAAATGCCATTAGTAGATAACTTTCTCTGGTAATTGATTAATATGATTGAAATTTAATATCCTGTCTTAGCAAAATGAACCAGTAGAATTCTCACCTCAGTTCTCTACAGTCTGTTTAGTCTGAAAAACAGTTTTACAGAAAGAGAGAAAGTCACAGCCACAGCATCATCAGGTACCGGTGAATGTTCGTGTTTTTGTTTTTAAAGATAGTATGTGACTAAAGACGGTTGGTTTGAATACTTGAACAAAATTTGCCCTAGTGTCCAGTGAGGCTGCAGTGTAATTTTTTGAGTAGACTATTTTCTGCCACACATTTCACTGCTCCCCCCACCCCTACCCCGAGTCTGATAAGACTCCTTACCTTCCTCTCCTGTCTGTTCTTGTCCTTGGTGGCTCAGATTTTAGAATGATTGCTTAACTCCACAGCAGTTAGCCAGCTGTGCCGTCACCCCCCCGTCAGGAGTCTGAACATCTGTCCTCTGCCCCCTGGCAGGGCCGAGGGAGGTCGGCGGCACGGCTACATGGGCCACCTGACGAGGATAGCCAACTGCATCGTGCACAGCGCGGAGAAGGGCCCCAGCAGCGCCTTGGTGCAGCAGCTCGTCAGAGGTAACGGCTCAGGGGTCGCAGCATCGTTTCTGTTGGATTGGACAAGTTAAGGGTAGTGTGGAGGGCTTCATAGCTTTTTAAACAGCTGTCTAAGGAGCTTCCTTCTACTTCAACATTATCTGGAGATTTGAATGAGACTCTTGAGAATGTGTTTGAACAACATAACTCTTTGCTGTATTCTGTTCTTAGTTCTTCAGTCCTTTTGCTAAGTATCGGCAGGCTTGGCCAGTAACTGGAGTCACCCACTTGCATTCTCTAAGGGCATGGTTCACGAGTCATGAGCTTGAAGTACTCATGGGCTGACAGTGGAGCCTTGTGAGCTACAGTTAGTTACTCTTGCAGTTTCTTTTTTCCTGAAGGCCCCCACATGGCCTGTGGATTTGAGTTCCTTTCACTAGCATATTAAGATACTTAGCAGCATTTTTTTCTCTCTATTACTAAAATGAGGGCTATTAGCCAATATCCTTAAAGACTCTTTCTGTACTAGCATTTGAATGTAATCAACCCGAGGTTCCTTGAAAAAGCTGTGCGGATGCCTTTCCCACTGGCTCCCTGGCCTTGACTCCGCCTCCTCCTGGATGAGAACATGAAGAACCCTGTGTGCCCCAGCGGGATTTCTAGTCCTGTGACTCACTCCAGAGGCAAAATGTCTTAGCCTCGTGGTGCAGCATTTGTTCAGTTGTTAGCTTGCTGAAGACTAGCTCCCGGTCTCTCCTCCTCCTCTCAAGAACGTTTGTGTTCAGGAGGCTGTTGCCTATTGAATGTGCAGTAGTGGCACGATTGTGGCCCCGCGATGGAGAAAACTGGGGCTTGCCCACCTGGGATTTTGCTTCTTGAGAGAGAGATGAGCCATATCATCTCACTGCATGTCGTTAGCCGTACATTTGAATTGGCCATATCACGTATGTGTTCTTTTAGAGCAGTCTTAGTTTTATGGTGGTTGCTTCCCAGATGTGGGTGTGAGCGTGTATGCACATACATTTAAACCAGAATTTTCTGACAGCAACTTCAGTCTAGTGAGGGCTCCCAGATTGCAGCTGTAGTTTCATTTTCTCATAAAACTATTTGTGTCTCCTTTTCTTTAAATTTTCTGTATAGGATGGATTTCACTGTTGCACATGTATCCGTTTGTTGTCTTATGACACAAGTATTTAGAAAACATTATCTTTGAGGAACTTAAGAACCCACACTGGATTCCATGGGGCTAAATTCCCTCAGAATTTCTCAAGAAAGTGTGCAGGAGTCAACATGTGCAGTGTTTCCTGGACATGCGTGACCGTGGAGCAGGACCACTGTTAACCACACCTTTATAAGGAGTTCACTGGAAACATTTACATTAATATTTTCCAGGTTAAGTTTTTACCAAAAGATCCTAAAAATATAGTTAAATCCAGGTAACTGGTTATGGCTCTTGGCATCAAGCATAGACCACAGGGGCAGGGTAGGGGGTTCCTGAAAGTCCTCAGGGTTCAGACTGAGCACGGCTCTGTAACTTGAGCCTCCCAGGGCCCGGCGCCCAGCCTGCAGGGCTTGCTCACCCTGGCAACCTGCACGGTGGCAGCCTCTCAGGATCCCTGTTTGTCTGTGTGAAAGTCACTGTAGTGATCATGCGTTTTTCCTTTTCTCCCCTCTGAAGATCTTCCAGACGAAGTCAGGGAGCGATGGGAGACGTTCTGCACAAGCTCCTTAGGAGAAACGAACAAGAGGAACACGGTGGATCTAGTAGGTTCTACAAGATTACATTTCTGTGATCTCGGTGCTCTGGGACTTTGCCCGCTTATTCAGAAAGATGTGAGGCACCTCTCTTCCACTTTTCCTGGTGATGGTGGACCAAGGGGTACGTTCGTGTCTCTTATCAGTAAAAGAGGTTGCGTCCGCAGCGCTCTGGCTCATCTGTCCAGTCGGCTCCCAGTTCCGGCCTGGGACGACGCAGGGGACATGCAGCCCTCAGCCCCGCTTCCTGCCACACCGCCTCACCTCCCTCGGCGCCTGCTCCCTGGGCTCCTCAGCTCAGCCCCAGCTGTCCCGTCACACTCGGGTTTGTTGCCTTACGCCTGGGTAACTCCGGGTGGTTGGAGCACCAAAAAATATTCCTGTAACTGGTTTCTACTTCTGCTTAGTTGAGTTTACCCTCATTAAAGTCATTCCCAGTTGGGGAAAGTTCTTTAGATGACTTTGGAACCCCAGCTTTTAACAGATTGGTACTCTGAGCCAGGGAACAATGGCATTGATAATATTTTTTTAAATTATATTGGACTTTGGAATGTAGTCTTTAAGACATAAAGTTTTAAGGTAAGTATTGATTTGGTTTTGAAGATGAAGGAAAGTGTATCCTTTTGCACGCACGTGCCGCCTGACACCTGAGGTGGGAGCCTCGATTGTACGTGGAAGTAGGCGTGTCAGACGTTGCATTCTGGTTCTGAAATTCAGCTGCAGTCTTGATTTCTAATACACAGTAACTCCCTCGATTGTTAGGCAGTCAAGTCCCTGGCAGCCTTATCTGCTCAGAACAGAATTTAGAAAATGGGGGTGGGGGTAGGAGGTGCTACAGAGCAGTCCCTGGGTCACCCTGTGTCACATGGCCCCAAGGGCCTGTCGCCTCCCACTCTGTAGATCATCTCACAACTTTGGTTGTCTTTTAACAGATTCTTGACAGATTGGTGGCTTGTTAAGGTGGGTATAGTGTGAGAATTATTAGGTACTAGAAGCTGAAAGAATTATGAAGAGGTAAATGTAGAAAGGGAACTGTGTGGGGCCATTTAATTAAAGCCGGTTTAGTGGCCCCTGTGTCTCAGTGTGTTATAGCCCAGCAGAGGAAGTGACATGCACTTTGACAGCCTTGTGCTATCAAGGAAGGGTTAAGTAAGTTTTAACAAATGTATTACCCACCGTAGAGTGTTTTTTTTCCCCCGGTCAAATTGGTTAAAATTCTGGATGATCAGGGTGTTATTACAGAGTAAAGTTGTTCTTAATTATACTTAAACTGAACCTGTTAGTTTAGAGGTCCCCATATTGAGTCCTTGTTAAGAATGCGGGCAATGTGATCTCCTTGAAAGAAGAGTTTTGACTTGTTTTTTATTTATAGAGAAATAGGAGTATTAATTCTGATCTTGTTTGGGAAAATTTGTTAAAACTTGCCCTTTGATTAACTTCAAAGGTAGAAGTAAAAAATGTCAGTTAAATTTGTTATCAGGATTTTTTAAAAACTGGTAATTCAAGTACATTTCTCTTGTCAGTATGTAAAGAAGGACTACACTGCAGTTCAGGTGACACTCGGCTGCTTTGCACAGTGCGGTCAGTCATCTGTGCATAATGTTGTGTATGGCCACACAGCACGAAATTAGTGCTCAGCTCCTTTGGGTCAGGTAAATGTAGACAGACATTTCCACGAAGAGTTATCCTGGGCTCCACCTGGCATGCTGACTGAAGCCTGGTTCTCCTTTGCCTGTTGCACTTGCTGCCATAACACTTGGACTGTGCAAATAATCCACAGTAAAACAAAAGAAGGAGCCGTTGGTTTATGTAGCAGAAGTGGCCAGTAATAGAGCCCTGTTAACATTGCTCATCTCTGTGTCGACTTGGCCCCGTTCTGTGATCTTCTTGTTGCCTGAGACTCTGTGTTGCTCTCTCAGGACCTCTCGCTTCTTTGGTTTTAAACACCCAAGACTAGCAGACCACCGCCAGTTAGTCTGAGTCCTTCAGTGGGGAATTCTGCTTTGTAGTATTGGGTTGACCAAAGAATTTGTTCATAAGTGTTGTGGCCAACCCTGTATTTTTAGGGATATGGGGGTTCCAGGTTTTCAAGGATCCTTTTACATTAATCCCAGGCCACCAAGGAGACTTGAACTGTAGCTCCCAAACTCTTTATTTTCTGCCCAGAATGTTTCAGGCCGTGCCCCAGCAGGGTCACAGAATAGCCTTCTTGCTGAGCTCTTGGAAGTACTTCATCCTTGTGACCTCGTATCGCCAGAGTAAATGCACGAGAGACTCATACACTCTTTATGCTTTTGTGTTGGGAGCTTATTATCAATAAAACTTGGGATTTTAACATCCAGAGACCGCACTGTTCTGACTAAGCCCCCAAACTGTAAAAATTGGTAGGGATTTAGATAAATTTAGAAAACGTAGGAAATGTTTTTGTGCTGACTTTGGAGAACTGAGTTTGTTTCATTCTTTGCCTCCCTCTCCAGGGGCAAGGGTGTGTTTTTTAAATGTTGAGGTAGTTTATGAGATAGTTCATGGAGGTTGTATAGAGTAATACAGAGCGCACATATGAATTGTTTGCAGGCCCAGTGGGTCGAGGCGGAACCTCTGAGGGTTTGCGTTTCTAACCAGCCCGGGGTCATGTAGGTCCTGGGAGTCCACAGTGGGACTACGTGGAGCAAGGAGAAGAGTCTGTGGCTTCTACTTTTCACTCAGGTGTTACCAGTCAGGTCATACTTAAGATTGCTTAGCAACCTAATCAGCCAAGATGAAGAAAACTCTTACTTGCTTTTTCTTTTCACAACAGTTAATAAATCTGAAATTTTATCATGAAAGAAGGTAACATCTCAAAGGCTTTTTTTTTTCTTTCACTACAGTATCAAGAGTATAGGTTACTCTTTTTGCACAAAACAAAAGCATTTTCGCTTATTAAAAAAAAGTCTAGTTTGCTTAGAATATAGTCTTGCTTGGCAAGAGTGTTCTCATCTCCTTGTTACTTTCTTAAAAGTTAGGATTCTGAATTCTCCTTTAGTGATTTATTGGTGTTCCTTAATTCATTAACTCGTTGAGTGGCTACTGTATGCTGGACACTGTGGATATTGCACTAGACAAGATGGGCAAAAATCCCTGCCTTAGTGGAGGTGGATAATCACAGGGGGGAGGGTAAGTGAGGGGAAGGGAGTTGGAGTGTTTTGGGCAGATGTGCGTTTAAAATGAAGTGGTCAAGGGAAATGTCCTTGAGAATATTGGTGTAGAGGCTGAGGCAAGTGGAGATGGAAGAGCCGGTGCAGAGGCCGGTTCGGCACCTGCATGTTTATGTCAGAAAGAGCATGGCAGAGAATAAAACGGGAGATCTCTCGCAGCTTCAAGGCACGCTCCCGGGGTTGTGGTCTTAGTGAGATGAAAAGCCATTGGGTTTGGAACTGAATGAAAAGTGCCATGACGTAATGTCAGTGGTTTTAAATCTGTCACGATTTAAAGGATCGTCATGGCTGCTGGCCTAAGGACAGACTCTAGTGGGACTGGAGGTGCAGCAGAGAGACTGCTGGGCGCAGTGCTCGTCCCGGTGAAGGGGAGCCCTCCCTGCTGCTCCTAAGTCACCTCAGCCGTGTCCGACTCTGCGACCCCACAGACGGGAGCCCACCAGGCTCCCCCGTCCCTGGGGTTCTCCAGGCAAGGACACTGGAGTGGGTTGCCATTTCCTTCTCCAATGCATGAAAGGGAAAAGTGAAGTCGCTCAGTCGTGTCCGACCCTTAGCATGGACTGCAGCCTACCAGGCTCCTCCATCCATGGGGTTTTCCAGGCAAGAAAACTGGAGTGGGGTGCCATTGCCTTCTCGGGAAACCCTCCCTAGGGAGGTGATGATAGACTTGAGCAGAAGTGATGGGGTTTCAGGTTCTTCTTTGACAGTAAGGATGAACAGGTGTGGGTGGGACAGAAGAAACAAGATGACAGGACTTCAGCTGGAAGAAGAGGAATGAGGGAGGCATTTATTGAGCTGGAGATGCTTCAAAAGGGGTGTGTTCTGAAAGTTTAGATCAGGGACTAAGATTAACAAGTTAAATTGCATCTTTTAGCGCATTTTATTAATAATGATTTCAGACTGCATTATCCTGTAGGTAGAATCAGAATCACCACATCTCTCAACAGAATAATTGAGAAGGTGCACATGCTTTATGCTATTATTAATAATAACTTTCTAAAACAGTAGTTTCTTTCTGGAGGAAAAGATTACTTGAATTGCATTGAGGATACTAGTTAAGGAGAAGATGGAAGGGGTCACAGTGTCTGGCACACAGTAGTTGCTCAAGTTTGAAAACAAGACTCTAGTTTCTTGTTTTCATTAATGAGCTGATAAATTCTTAGTTTGTAGCAAAAAGTATGAATAAGGATACATTGAATTCTTATTGAACTTGAAACAGCAAGACAGACCAGGAGTGGCAGACTCCTTTTTGGCTCTGTCTAGTTCTCCTGGCTTTCTGTTTGAATTGTCTTCTGTTTTTGTGCCCCACCCCCCACCATGGGCTTAGTGTGATTCTTGTATTGACTTGCCAGCCACGTGGCCTGAAGCTCCTAAATCCACTGCAGCGGAGCCACTTGACCTGCTCTCAGTTGCAGTCACCCTGTAAGGTGCCAGCTGCCGTGACCAAGCAGTATTCCACCCATCCCATCTGCACTCTCGTTGGGCTTTCATGGACAAACTGTCCCCCACACCACACACACACACACACATACACACACACACATGCACACACACACACACACACAAACACACACTTCCCATCTACTTGGTTGACAAACTGTCCCCCACACCACACACACACAGACACACTTTTCCCATCTATTTGCTAAAGCAATGGTTGATTCAGGCAGGCAGATCACAAATTCTGCTGTGATTTCATCAGAAAAATTCATGCGAATTCACATGCAAAATTCATGTGAATGTTTTGTCTGCACTTTAGGGAGGATGGAGAGGGAGTTAGTTGGAAACTGGGTTATTCACTTGGACTTAGTATCTTCCTCAAAGATGTCCAGATAAAGAAAGATGAGATTAGTTTTATTCAGACAGTGATTTATTCAGAATTTCATAAGCCACAGCACATACAGACCCCTGTGGACTCTACTCTGGGCTTCTTGAATCGGTGTTGGAACATCACAGAGCAGACCAGGCCAGTGTGTGTGGCTCCAGGCTTCTGGGCACAGCTGCAAGGGCTGGCGGTTAACGGCCGCTGTTTCTCCCCTGAGGACAGAGCTCTCTTGCCTAGAACACTGCTACAGGACAGGTAGCTCAGAAAATCCAGTGTAAGTTACCTAAGAAGTACAGTGCTTGTTCTTAGAATTTTGCAGACTGTTCACATTTATTACTTGCTCTGTAGCAATTACCAGTATTAGTGTGGTACTTAGTCATTTCTATTTGTTAATACATTTATGAATGAATTAATTAATTAATGAAAATCACTTATTGTGAATTGGTGAGCAGTTCCTGTTTATGCTTTTGTTTATTTAATTAATGTGAGTTAGTTTTAAGTTGTTAGGGGCAGGGATTACGTGTTAAGGGGCAGAAGGTCTGGGGTCTTGTAATGAGCAGAGGACTATTGACTCAAGTCATATTTAGCACTTACGAGCAGTGCTTTTCTTAGAATGAGTGAGAAGTGCAAGAATTAAAAATGAAATGGTTGTATTTAAACCTGAGCTTTTTAGTGGCTCATTAGTGATTGCTGGGACTGCAGTTTTACCCTTCAGGCTTGAAATAGTTAATTATTTTATATTTTATCTGAGCCATTCTTCCTTCGCTTTGTAAACATCTAATTGGAGATAATTATCAAAGTCATATACATGGAGTAATTCGTCTCTCACATGCTTTGTGGTGTGGGTAATACTGGTAAGGTAGCTGCAGTTGGGCAGTGGAAGGCTAGGCGGCTGAACCTCCTGATTGAAGTGCTCCCTGGAATTATTGGGTGGATTTTACAGCTTAGCTCTTACTTGTTTTTGTTCATGCTATTGTTACACATTTGAGAGAAAAACTAAATGTGATTTTTTTTCCGTAAAAATGCTGATACAAATGTCCAAAATTTTTCTCTCTTAAATAGTTTTTTACATTTTTATGCATATAGGTTACAACCTGCCATATTCATTCATCCAGTGATGATGAAATTGACTTTAAAGAAACGGGTTTCTCACAGGATTCTTCTTTGCAGCAAGTGAGTCATGCCTAAAAGTTTTGTTTTTTGTTTTTATTTTAAATGCTTAGTTTAGTTGTCATTTATGAATCAGCTTTGGAGTCAGACATGCATTAGGGTGTTTGGGGGCTACTTACTAGTTAGATCAAAGTGTTTATAAAAGGAAGTGTTGGGTATGTGAGAGAAAGGTGTATGTTGATTATATTTCCAGGGCATGTTTCTTTAGATCTGATAATGATGAGGTGGGTAACTTTTCAGGAGATTTGAATGACCTGGATAGTTCAGTAAGCGTGTGTCTCGGACATGCTCATTATGCAGAGATTCCTGCAGTAGGGATTTGTGGAGAAGACTAAGAAAACTTGTTTAATGTCAGTGAAAGTAACTTACCCAGTGTCCCTGAACCAAATGGCTTATATGTTTCTGATATCTTCAGATTCTGTAGCGTTCCCAGATTCATCCTGTCCCCAAATTCCTCTTCATTTATCAGGTCCTGGTAATCTGTGTGGGGGCATAAAACAGGATATAGAAACAGGCGTACTGATATATCCTCCCTTGGTAGTTCCTGCGGAGGTGAGGAATGAATTCACTGTGCCTTCTGGGTATCAGGTTTGGGAGCTCAACCTGGAAGCCCTTTTGGGAGGTACTAGCTCCTCATATGGAGAAGCTGCCCTTGGTCAGGACCAAGTCTTGCCTGTCAGGTGATTTGGTGTGGCAGTGGAATTAATGTGGTTACCTTCCCTGGCACTGAATGTTTTTCCCAGTCCTGAAGCCCCTTTTTCCAGGGCCAGGATGAAGTTTCTGATGACTCTGCAGGCCCTGCCTTTTGGTGTCCAAGTAGACAGACACACCCCAGGATAGGCTGAACTAGCAGTCGTCTGATTTTAGGACTAAGGCAGTTTAATGTGTACATGTTCAGGATGGGCCTGAGGTAGCATTTTGGTTTCTCTTGATTCTTGGCACTGCCCCTGGAGACTGGCTTCCCGAGGTGAGGGGCGGGGTGCAGCCAGCCTGCAGGGGAGCTGTCCAGCAGGTGGGCCTCCTGGTCCGCTCACACATTGGTCTGCTGTCCGGCAGCACTGGCCACCCCAGAGGCCCGGCTGGCTTCCTGTGAGCCCTCGTGCCTTCAAGCAATCCTTCCCCGACCCTGAAGCGCCTGGATAGTATCAAACTGGTCCCCTCAACCTGCTCTGAACCCCAATTACACATCGTTCCGCCTCTACAGAGAAGCTGAATGGTGTGCAGTGTGCGTTTTCAAGGTCACTCTGATTCTGGTGAATAGCTTTTAAGAAAGAGAACGCCCTGTTCTTGCAAATATTTGCAAATAAGTTAATGAACTCGGAGTTTGCGGTAGCTAGTTTAATCAAGCTGATGATGTTCTGGTGTCTGGAAAGTGAATTCCCTGTCTCTCTCTCGAGATCCAGTTCCAGGGTCATAGATTTTCTGGGAAGAATTTTCAGACTGATAATGTGTGTATGAACCAATCTCAGTCACCAAAATGCCTTAGTGACACCAGGCTCCTGTTCCTGTGGATTTTATCTGCATTATGTAACCCTCAAAAGTAGGGAGAATAATGATTATTTTTTGATTGACAGCCTTCCAGTAAACTTTTTTTGCATATTGAAATTATAGACCAGTCTTGAATCGTTTTGAAAATAGGAAACATACGCTAAAGCATTTTTTTCTGAGTTCAGGAGTTCGCATCTAGGTTAACCTAGAACATTCATGCTGGCTCCATTATAACCGGATAGTTTCTGTCTGTCACTTTGGTGAGAAGCTTGCGCACAGAGAGCTCAGGGCGCGCCAATGAGCAAACCTGCTCCCAGCCCCGCTGCCACTCCTGGTTCCCTCGCCGCTGCTGTCTGCTCTCCCTCCTCCCGCGGCCGCCCCTCTAGGGAAGGGGAGGAGGTCTTCTCATGTGGTGTCTGGAGGATTGGGGCCAGCTGCCCAGGGGGGCCCCCCAAGAGGTTGACTTAATAAAGGACCAGAGCAGCCCCTGGCTTTGACCAGGGCGACGGTTTTGACACGTGGGGGCTTTTCCCCCCTTTTTAAAGGCAATTAAAAGTTTTTAATAATTGTACAACCATATGGCACTTTCCAGACTTGAATTTCTCAGAGTCCAAAGCACTTTCATAAAGCTTTAGGGAGAATACAGTAACAGTCTTCACAGCTGTGGGTTTAGTAAGCCTTGACAGCTTTATTAGTAAAAATCAGATTTGAAGCCTAGGTTCGTTGCTGGTGTGTCTTCTTAGAAGCAACAGTGGACCCAGAACTATGGAGGGCTGCGGCTTGCTGGTTTCCCGTGTCCTCTGGGTTACTGTGTGGAGGCTGTGTCTGTCTTCCTCCTTAGGTGGATAGACAGACAGTGCAAATATGTGTGTGCATATTTACGTGTATCTGTTTATACAGCTATATGTTCATACATGTATGCATTCACACATGTTTTTGTAATACACGTAGTATTTGCATTCTGTTGTGAAGCATTTAAAGGCGCACTCTTGGGAATATTTCTTCCTTTTTATACCCAAAAGGTTTACAGTATTATCTGTAGAAGTACAAAATTTTTAAAGAAAAAAAAAAAAGGAACCAAAACAATTGCAAAGGAGCATTTCCCCTTGTGTGACCACATTTTTATCAGTGAACTCAGAGCCCAATTTACACCGCTTGCTCGGGAGAATGACTTTGTGATCGTTTGTTGCACTTTGACGTTACCGACCGTGTGTCCTACCTTCTAGGAGATAAAACGATTCAGACAAATTGGTTTCTTTCTACGCATAATGTTTCATATTCGTACATCCAGAACTCGCCCAGCCTCTTAGGGCTTGTCCTTGCCCTGTGCTCGCACCAGACTCCCAGAGCCTTGCTTTGCCTTACCGTGCGCACACCAGGGGCCTGCCCCAGCCCTTAGGTGCTCAGGCAGTGTCGTCTCTGGGCAGGAAAGGGGGCAGCTTGAAGGTGTGACAGTGAGCAGGGAGTGGTGGGTGTCGAGTTAGAGAAACGCGAGCGAGGTTTTAGGTTCTCAGTAAATTATATATCTAAAAAAGTTAGATCTAAGGAAAAGATGCCTTCCAAAGCCAAATATAAGGTTTATTTTTTAATTATCCACAATTTGGATTATCCATGCCATAATTCCCTGCCACCATAATGAATC
Source organism: Bos taurus (assembly GCF_002263795.3). Taxonomy (NCBI): domain Eukaryota; kingdom Metazoa; phylum Chordata; class Mammalia; order Artiodactyla; family Bovidae; genus Bos; species Bos taurus. The sequence goes on from NC_037356.1 coordinate 46,033,841, forward strand.
ATCAGGAATTAACGGCAGAGGCATTTCTGCAGGGTGGAATCCGTGGGCCCTGCTCAAAGGAGAACGCAGGAGAGCTTGGTGGCCTGCCTGGCAGGGGCCTCAGGGCCAATGCCTTTAGTCCAGCCACAGCTGTTGCTTGAACCCCCACACAGTCATGGGCAGCTCTGTCCACGTGCAGCGCACACGCACACACGGCTCATCTCCGTATGGGCTGCTTGCAGCAGAGTGAGGAGGCGCTTGCTTGTCTTGGTCTCTTTAACCCTGACTGACGAGCCTGGAGCACATTTGCTGACTGCACCGTCCCCCTGGCCTGCTGCAGTTCACAGTTAGAACAGCAGCATCTGCGGAGTCCATAGCATTCCCCCTTCTTCAGGAGAGCCCTGGTGCTCTGTAGAAACGGTGTAGCAAACAGAGCTGACTCCTCCGTGGATCTCTCAGTGTTGTGGGTTTTTCAGAGTGATTTCTGATCAGTGTTTAAACTTTCTATCCTCTCTGTAAGGTAGGTAGGCTAGTAGTTACTTTGTACTCTTCTTAGCCTCTGAGACTTAATTTTTTTTTTTTTTTTTTAAGAAAATGAAGCGTCCCTGGAGCTGGTGTGGTAGAACTGGGATTGTGCTCACTAGTCGTTTTTCCTCTGTTGCCATGTTGCTGTAGTGGACGGGGTGGGGAGATGCGGAAAGGGAGGGTGGGTGGTTACCGCTTGTTGGGTTTTAAGGTTGGCTGTGTTCAGAGGTGACCGATACACCTTATAATTTCAGACTGTCACATGTCACTTGATCACTTTATTGAACCAGACCCAAACCTCTCTCTCAAGACATTTCAGAATAGAGGACAGTGGTCATTTAACACTTCTTACGTGGCATGTGCATTAGAATAATTTGTGGACAAAATTCCAAACATTTCCTTTTTGGGGTAAATTGTGTCTGAAATTATTATTATTTTTTTTTAAAGAACACACCAACTTTTTAAGCCCTATGGCTACATATAAATAAGGGCGGTTCTGGAAAATAAATGGGCATATAGTATGTAGAATGTCATTAGAATCATTGTATCACTGTCACTGGTCCTGGGGTTGCCAGGCCTTTTCTGATTATCAGATGCAACAAATGACGTCCAATTTTATTGACCAGTTTGGCTTCAACGATGAGAAGTTTGCAGATCAAGATGACATTGGCAAGTGAGTACGCTCTCTGTGTCCTCCACTCCTGCCCTCTGTAAGAGGCGGTGATTCTTGTGAGTTCTGGGAATCCTTGTGTCTGTGAGTTGGGAGGAGTCTGCCCTCCAGGTGTTCCTTCAGGTCCAGCCCATCAGCCTGAGTCACCCAGAGACTGAAGGAGCAGAATGCGACTCCCATAGGAGAGCCGGCCCTTGGGCTTGGCGGGAACTCAGGTCGTCCTCCCTGTTAGGCTTTGGCGCTGGGTCGCAGCGTCTGCAGTGGTTAATCCCTCTGTCAGTTCAGTGGCCTGAGCAGGTCTGGTCCTTCCACAGCACAGTGGACAGAGCCACACTGTGGCTGAGCAGGCTGCACCCTGTGTTCTCTTCTCTGAGTGACTAACTGGAAGGTGGAGTTGGGGCTGGGCTCCCTGCCCCTGAGGGCCAGGCAGTCAGGGAAGGAGGAGCCCAGAGTTGTGCAGAATCCACAAACAGCTGCTGTGGGAGCCATCCACAGAGAGGAAGACAAGTGGTCTAGCCCCTGACCTTGGGAAATGCGCGTGTTTATAAATGAACTGTTTGCTCGAGGTGTGTAGCAGCTCTCTGAGCAGAGCTCTCTCTCACGGGAGCGCCCTGAGCAGGGTCATCAACACCCACCAGCAATAGATGCTTGGGCGTTGGTTAAACTATAGCCAGTGGAGGCTGCTGTTTGTCGTAAGTTGCAGTTTACAGCAGGCGAGAAGCTGACTTTTTCCACACCCTCTGATCGTGGCAAACACTATGCCGTGTAGGCCCAGGGCCTGGAAAGTTTAGTCGCTCAGTTGTGTCCGACTCTTTGCGACCCCATGGACTGTAGCCTACCAGGGTCCTCCGTCCATGGGATTTTCCCGGCAAGAGTACTAGAGTAGGTGGCCATTTTCTTCTCCAGAGGATCTTCCCGACCCAGGGATCAAACCTGGGTCTCCCACGTTGTAGGCAGACGCTTTACCATCTGAGCCACCAGGGAAGTCCTGGAGGCCCCACTGTGAGTAAGTAGAGCAGTGGAGAGGCTGTCAGCTGCCCTGAGGATCAGCTCGTTTCAGCCCCAGAAGAACAAGGACTCTACACATGGGGTTGTCTGCACCCTGGGAGCACTCACAGCAGAGCCTGCAGCCCCCAGCCCCCACCTCCCAACGTGTGTTGTCTCAGCACCTGCTTGTCTGGGCCCATTTGTTAAGAGTTGCTGGTTTGGAATCCAGTCTCTTTAGAATTTGTATGGGATACTTGGAATGATGTTTGATTCAAACAGATCTTAAAGGATTCTAAGATAGCCCTACCTACTCAAAAATTACACATAAGGCTAGGAATTCTTTTAATCCCTGTTTTTGTCCCATCTGTGCCATATTATAGTGTAAGACTTCAAGGGTGTGTGTATTTTATGTATGCATTTGTCTATCTGGAGAAAGCTCAGGGTCTGACAGTGTCTGTGACCCTTTTTTCATATTTCAACCTGTTTGTTATCTGCAAATAACCTTTTTGGGGTTATGCAAGCATGGTCTATAGAACCATGGTTTCTACCATGGCTGTTAAACATCGTTTATAAGGAAGGCTTTCAGGCCTCCCATCCTGTGTAAATTCCTTATACCGAGGGAGGAGGGATCACTTAATGTAAATAATTTGGTTTTACTAATGGAGATTTTTGTCATACTGTAAATTTGAATGATTTCATGAGTACTCTTTCTGAGTCTGTAGATAACTGTTGCACTCCTCTTTTGTTTCCAGTGTTTCCTTTGATCGGGTGTCAGACATCAACTTTACTCTTAATACAAATGAAAGTGTAAGTATTCATGCTGATCTCAAGTAGCGAGGCACACGAGAGGTCAGTTGGTGGGAATGGGTGCTGTGTGCGCCGGGGCTCCCGACTCGAGGAGCCTTTGTCTTAGATGGCGGTGACTTTAGCCACGCACGTGGCCTGCCTAGCCCCATAGGCATGTAAATTTGCTGCCCTTGTTTAAGATGTGACAGGGCTAATGAAGCCAGTGTAGACATTTGGCTTCAAAGACAGCAGTTTGACTCCAACCTGCTGCCTGTTGCATCTGCTGAATGTCACCAGGAGAGAAACTTGGGCCAGATGAGGGCCAGCCCCTAATGCCAAGTCAGCCACATCTACAGATGGACATGGGGTTAGTGTCATTTGAATGGGCACGATGTTGATTTCATGTCACTTAGCATGAGAGACCACTGGTTTGTTTGCTGTTCTGATAAGACGGAGACTAAGTGATTGGATGTTGACACTCCTCACTGCGTAGCTGGTCTTGTAAGAGCAGAGGAAGTACAGGTTGCTGTTGCTGTTAGGGTAGTTCTGGGACTGCGTGCTAGGCGGGTGGCCCAGGCAGGCTCTTGAACGAAAACGCTGCTCTCACTAGATGAAGAGAGCCTGTCTGTAGACAGTCTCAGTTTCCTGTACGCTAATTTTGAAGCCAGTCCTTGGGGGGGCCTTTTTGTTGTTACTTACATAGAAACTGACTTTACATGCTTATATTTTACTTTGGTATAGGTGATAGGCATTTTTTTTTTTTCCAAACGACATGGAAGAATATGATTTACATTGGTAACTTTTGCAGAAAATAACTTGATTTTTAAATATTTTTTCCTCTCATTTAGGGAAATATTGCTTTGTTTGAAGCATGTTGTAAGGAAAGAATACAACAATTTGATGATGGTGGCTCTGATGAGGAAGATATATGGGAAGAAAAGCATATTGCATTTACACCAGAATCCCAAAGACGATCAAGGTGAGAGATAGCTTGTTATAGTAGTAAGTGTCCAGTGCATAAAACAAGTATTATTTGCCTCTCCACACATACACATTTGACCCAGAGATCAGTGCTTTTGTCATGATTAGAAAGGCCCTTGTTAACTGGTATGAGTTGGTACCACCTCACTTGTCTGCAGTGTGAACAAGTCACGGTAACCTGTTGGAAGTGCGCCAAGTGTTCTGATGTAGTTCATGAACTGTCGTGACACAGCCTCTTGTGACGGGGAAGTGATGCTGAGGAGTGCCGTCATACGGTGCCTTGAGGAGTGTTCCCTGACAAGTCATAAGAGCAGCAGAGCAGTGTTGTTTCTTATAAAAATCTGAAAGTTTCCCTGGGGAGAGGAAAGTTGTTTCTAAAAATTAATTTTACTTGAGGAGACAGAGTCATGTCATATGATACGCATTGGGACCAATTTTCAAAATTCTATCCAAAAACCCCAAATAAAAAGCAGATCTTGTCAGATTGGATTAAAAAAAAAAAAAAGGCCTGACTTACTGCCACCTATGGGAAATGATTTAAATTATTTAAGAACTTAAATTTTAAAATAAAAAAGATTTAAACAGGTTAAAAGGTAGAGGAATCTATTAATATTAAAGTAGATTTCAAAGGAAAAGATTAAAAGGTTATAAAGTGGTTATTAGGAGAGCATGCCAGTTCTGTCAATATCTACACTCCTAATAACAGGGCTTCAGAATACACAGAGCAAAAACTGATAGAAGTGCAAGGAGAAGTAGATTCCACAGTTACAACTAGATGTTTCAACACTCCTCCCCTTGTAATTGATACAAAGAATAGGCCGTAAAAGTATATAACACTTACATAATACTAGCAACCAGCTTGACTGGGGATTTTTAAAGCACTCCACAGAAGAGTGTGGGTTCTTTTCAAGTGTACACGAACTACTTAGAGAGACCGTCTTTGGGCCACAAAGCAAGAGTCAGTAAAAAAAAGATTTCAGGTGATATAAAATATGCTCTCTGACCCAGTGGAATTAAATTAGAAATCAATGACAGATCTTTAGAAAATCTCTAAATATGTGGAAACTAAATAACACATGTGGAGAAGGCAATGGCACCCCACTCCAGTACTCTTGCCTGGAAAATCCCATGGGCGCAGGAGCCTGGTGGGCTGCAGTCCACCGGGTCGCTAAGAGTCGGACACGACTGAGCGACTTCACTTTCACTCTTCACTTTCATGCATTGGAGAAAGAAATGGCAACCCACTCCAGTGTTCTTGCCTGGAGAATCCCAGGGACGGGGGAGACTGGTGGGCTGCTGTCTATGGAGTCGCACAGAGTCGGACACGACTGAAGCGACTTAGCAGCAGCAGCAGCAAATAACACATGAATTAAAGAAAAAAAGGGGGAATTTACACAGTATTTTGAATTGAAAGAAAATGGAAACTCAGTATTTATCGGGAAGTGGGTGTTGCAACTGAAATGTACTTAAAGGATCACTTTTAGCGTTACCTGCTTACATTAAAAAGGAAGAAGCAAATCAGTTCAGTTCAGTTCAGTTCAGTTGCTCAGTCGTGTCCGACTCTTTGCAACCCCATGAATCGCAGCATGCCAGGCCTCCCTGTCCATCACCAACTCCTGGAGTTCACTCAGACTCACGTCCATCGAGTCAGTGATGCCATCCAGCCATCTCATCCTCTGTCGTCCCCTTCTCCTCCTGCCCCCAATCCCTCCCAGCATCAGAGTCTTTTCCAATGAGTCAACTCTTCGCATGAGGTGGCCAAAGTACTGGAGTTTCAGCTTTAGCATCATTCCTTCCAAAGAAATCCCAGGGCTGATCTCCTTCAGAATGGACTGGTTGGATCTCCTTGCAGTCCAAGGGACTCTCAAGAGTCTTCTCCAACACCACAGTTCAAAAGCATCAATTCTTCGGCGCTCAGCCTTCTTCACAGTCCAACTCTCACATCCATACATGACCACAGGAAAAACCATAGCCTTGACTAGACGGACCTTTGTTGGCAAAGTAATAATGTCTCTGCTTTTGAATATGCTATCTAGGTTGGTCATAACTTTCCTTCCAAGGAGTAAGCGTCTTTTAACTTCATGGCTGCAATCACCATCTGCAGTGATTTTGGAGCCTCCAAAAATAAAGTCTGACACTGTTTTCCACTGTTTCCCCATCTATTTCCCATGAAGTGATGGGACCGGATGCCATGATCTTCGTTTTCTGAATGTTGAGCTTTAAGCCAACTCTTTCACTCTCCACTTTCACTTTCATCAAGAGGCTTTTGAGTTCCTCTTCACTTTCTGCCATAAGGGTGGTGTCATCTGCATATCTGAGGTTATTGATATTTCTCCTGGCAATCTTGATTCCAGCTTGTGTTTCTTCCAGCCCAGCGTCTCTCATGATGTACTCTGCATATAAGTTAAATAAGCAGGGTGACAATATACAGCCTTGACGTACTCCTTTTCCTATTTGGAACCAGTCTGTTGTTCCATGTCCAGTTCTAACTGTTGCTTCCTGACCTGCATACAAATTTCTCAAGAGACAGATCAGGTGGTCTGGTATTTCCATCTCTTTCAGAATTTTCCACAGTTTATTGTGATCCACACAGCTTATTGTGACCTCAATTTCCACCATAAGAAATGGCCTGAAATATGAAACAGAAAAACAGTAGAGAAAATCATGATAATCGATGGGTCATAATTAAAAGTTGTTCTTTGAGAAGATTAATAAAATTGATATACCTCCTAGACAGAAGGATCAAGGAGAAAAGATACAAATTATTAATAATCAGGAACAGGACAGGTGACATCACTATGGATTCCACGGATATTAATAGGATAATAAGGAATACAAGGAGCAACTCTTTGCCAATAAATCTGACAGCTTAGGTGGTCTTTGAAAGACACAAACTACCAAACCTCAACCAAAAAGAGAAACGATAACCCAGATAGTCCTGTGTCTGCTGATGAAGTTGGATTTTTAGTGTAAAACTTCTCACATACATGCACAAAGACTCAAGGTCCAGAGGACTTTGTGAATTCTACCAAAGGTTTCAGGAAGGAATCACAGCAGTTTTTACGGAAGTTTTCATAAAATTGAAAAGGAGGGGGATAGTATCCGTCTCACTGTCTGAAGCCACCTCCTTGTAACTTGATACCAGAAGCTGGCATTGCATTATATGGTGTGAAAAGAGCACAGGTACAAAAGCTTCTTTAAAAATCTTAGGAAATGTCGGCAGCATTGGTGCATCATGACCATGCAAGATTTATTCCAGTAGTGCAGACTTGGTTTAACATTTGAAAGTCAGTAGGCATGTGGCTGAATTCAGCATCTGCTTCTGGTAGGGCTGCTCAGCAAACTGGAGACAAGGGAATGTCTTCAGTTTGCTTAAAGCTTGTGCATAAACCTACCAGTTGACATCCCACTTAATGGTGAAAGACTAAATGATTTCCTCCCAAGACTGGGAACACTATGAGGATGCCTGTTCTTAACCTCTGCTTTTCAGTTTGTGTTAGAGACGCTAGCCAGTGCAGTGAGTCAAGAAAAGGAAATAAATGGTATCTGATCGGAAAGGAAAAGTAAAAATTACCATTATTCACAGACAACGTGACTATCTATGTAGAAAGTTTGTTGGGATCTGCAAAAAGACTCCTAGAATAGTTTGGTGGGTTTAGCAAGATTGCACAATCTTGGATCAGTGTAATTGTTTTTCTACATACTGCAGCCAACAATTGGAATTAAAATTACTAAATAGTACTATTCACAGTGGCATCAAAATATTAGATATGTACAAATCTGACAGAAGATGTGCAAGGCTCATACACTAAGAACAGCTGAGAGAAATCAAGGCTTGATAAATGTTTATGATTTGGAAGACAATATTATTACGATGCCAGTTCTCCCCAGATCTGAATTGATCTGGAATCATTGCTGTTCTAAACAAAATCATAGCAGGTTTTTTGGTAGCTGTTGATAAGTTGATTTTTTAATTTATGTGAAGATGCAAAGGACCTAGAATAGCCAAAACAGCTTTCATAAAGAACAGTATTAACACTGCCTGACTTCTAGGTACAGTAGTTCAGACGGGTACATCAGGGGACAGAGTAGAGAGCCCATAAATAGGCCTACACACACACACAGACATCTGATTGATGGTAGCAGTGCAGAGGCATATCAGTGGAGAGAGGGTAGGCGTCTGAAGAAACAGAGCTAGAGTAGTTGGGCATTATATATGGGAAAATGACCTTGTTCTCTGTACGCTTACTATGTATATGTAGTAACCAAAAATGGATCTTATGTCTGAATCAGACACAGAAAACTTTAGTACTGGAAAATCTTTGTGACCTTGGGTGAGGCAAAGATCTCTGAAATAGAACACCGGAAGCACTATACGTGAAAAAAAATTGTGGTAAGTTAAGCTTTATCAAAATTGAACACTGATATTCTTCAAAAGACAATGTTAACGCAAGCACAAGGCATATGCACTAAGAGACAAAGTTTGCGAATCATGTATCTCATTAATGTAGAGCATATGAAGAGCTCTCCAAACTCTATAGTAAGGAGAAAAGACAGCCCAGTTTTTAAAATAGGCTGCTGCTGCTAAGTCACTTCAGTCGTGTCCGACTCTGTGCAACCCCATAAACGGCAGCCCACCAGGCTCCACCCTCCCTGGGATTCTCCAGGCAAGAACACTGAAGTGGGTTGCCATTGTCTTCTCCAATGCATGAAAGTGAAAGTGAAGTCACTCAGTCGTGTCCAACCCTTAGCGACCCCATGGACTGCAGCCCACCAGGCTCCTCCATCCATGGGTTTTCCAGGCAAGAGTACTGGAGTGGGTTGCCATTGCCTTCTCCGTAAAATAGGCTAAAGATGCTTGAGAACAGGAGGTGAGCACGTGAGAAGCAGCTCAGCATCTTTGGTCGTGAGGGAAGTGCGGACTCTCGCCACCAGGGGGCACCTCCACACCAGGCAGCTGCAAGGTATCCCAGCAGTCTGCAAGCACAGCCCCACTGGTAGCCACTGGTCCCCGGGTGGGGCGAGTCCTGACAGTGACAGGCACGTGGGACCCAGGTGAAGCGCAGCACAGTGTTTTTGTGTGGGATGTCTTTTTGAACCTTGGATTTAGCTGGGGGCCGATGTGCAGCAGTAATATTTTGGACTTTTCTCCTTAGCTCGGGGAGTACAGACAGTGAGGAAAGTACAGACTCTGAGGAAGAAGATGGAGCAAAACAAGACTTGTTTGAATCCAGCACTGCCAACACGGAGGACAAAATGGAGGTAGACCTGAGCGAACGTAAGTCGCCACCTTCTCTGTCAGCGCTGTGTGTGGAGGTGGCCCCAGAACCTGGGACAGCCTCTGAAGGGTAGTTAAGTGGGAGCACACGGTGTCATTTGAGTTCCCTTGGAGGTTTACGTCTCGGGGGCCAGGCCTGATGGGAGGAACCAGTCACACCTTTGATGAGAGGGTGTCTCTATGGTTTGGAAGCCCTCTGTGTGCATCTGGGTAGAGGACAGCAACACATCTGTAGGTCCATCCTCCGGCTGCAGGGACTGGGAACTGGAGCAGAAGGGGAGAGACTGTAGCTTCTGGGAAGATGAGGGAAGACTGTAGAATCAGGAGTGCTCCTAAACACAGGAAGTACCTCACGGAGCAGTTTTAAACAGGGTCTTCACAGTTTATGAATCCTGTAATCCTAAGATTTTCCCAGCTAAATGCTTATTTATGTTTTACCACTTGCTAAGAAGACTTAAGTTGACTGGCCTTTTAAAAAAATACTGTTAATGCCTAAAAGTTCAGACAGATTTTCACATGAAGTAGCCGTGTAGGTTGATACCGGGGCTTTCCTCCAGGCCACAGTGCTTCCTGTTGCCTGGGAGGGTTTTTATGCCTCCGTTCTAGAGGCTGAAACCCCACTCTGGGGGGTCAGGTTCAACCTCATTGTGACCTCGGAGCTTGGCAGGCATCCAGCAGACCCCGCGTGGTCCCCGTCCTCTCTCTCCTTCACGGCTCACCACCTTTAGGAGGACATGATGCCGTTCACACCAGCCGGCCTGTGTCAGGTTCCTGCTGTGTGCCAGGAGCTGGGGCACAGGCACGGCCTCCAGGGCCTCAGGGTCTCAGAGCAGATGGAGAGTGTGGGGAGAACGGGGACCCCGCTCCCCCAGGCCTCTGCAGAGCCCTCCCAGAGGACGGGGTGTGTCCCGAGGACAAGTAAGGATGAGTCCGCTTGCAGGAAAACTGCTCCTAGGAAGGCACAGGGACCCGTCGCTGGTGATCGCAGCTCAGGAAGGGTGGGATGGTGGAGATGAGGCCAGAGGCCGGAAGGAGAATTTTATTTTGGAGGTTGTAATCCTCCTCCTAAGGATTTTACTAAGAATCCCGTTAATTTATCTATTTTGACATGATTACTCTTGGTAGCAGTGTGAAAGCTGGATTGGAAAGTGTGCTTGGGGACAGGAAGACCAGCAGCGAGACTCAGTGTGAGATGTGAGAAACAGCGGGGGCTCATCAGGAGCGGGGGCAGGCGGCTGGAGGCCTTGAGCTCTCGGCTTGTGTGTGTGTGTGTGTGTGTGTGTGTGTGTGTGTGTTCACCTGTGTGGTTCAGTAGTGTTGTGTATTCACACTGTTGTGCAGTGGAGCCTCTAGAACTTTCTCACCTTGCAAAGCTGAAGCTATACCCATAAACAGCACTCGCCACTCCCCTTCCCCCAGCCCCTGGCCACCACCGTTCTACCTTCTGTCTCTGAATTTGACTCCTCTAGGGACCTCATCCTAAGTGGAATCATGGAGTATTTTGTCTTTTTGTGACTGGTTTACTTTCCTTAGCATGGTGCCCTCCAGGTTCATCCATGTTCAAGTGTGTAGCAGGATTTTATTATTCTTTGTTAAGGCTGAGTGGTATTTTGGAGTCTGTGGATCTGTGAGATCGCTGAGTGGGTGGTAAGTGTCTTGGGGAGAGACCATACACTTGGTGTGACTCACTCCCACTGTCCTGGTGTCTCTGGAGCTGGGTGTGGGGACAGGGAGAGACAAAGGGCGGGGGTGTGATGTTCACCCACAGGGCATGGCCTCGCAGGTCTCAGCCCTCCTGACCTTGCTGCTTGGGAAAGCTTTCTTTGCACTGGCAGGTCAGCTGGGGTTGAGGTGGGACCAGGGGTGGGGAGTGCTCCCCTCCAGGGCTCTGAGCTGCCTCAGCCTCTGACTTGAGAGCTTCCGCCGTCCACCCAATCTCTGCGGCTTCTTCCAGTTTTTCTTGACTGTTGAGAAGAGTTTCTCAATAGTTAATGTTAGAGTAATTCTGGGGAGCTAGTCTGGGAAAGACTGTCCTGGGATGATGATGATAGGAAATGACTAACAACAGTCATTTCTGTGTAGCCTGGTTTATTTGGATGGAGTGAGTCCAGAACTTTGCATATGGTGGGCAGCAGAAATACCTGTCACCTTCCCTGGAGGTGACAAATGGTAAAAAATCTGCCTGCAATTCAGGAGACCAGGGTTCAATTCCTGGGTCGGGAAGATCCCCTGGAGAAGGAAATGGCAACAAGCTCCAATATTCTTGCCTGGAGAATCCCCATGGACAGAGGAGCTTGGCAGGGTACAGTCTTTGGGGTCACAAAGAGTCAAACATGACTGAGTGACTAACACTTTCACTTTCTTGACTTTCTGAGGTTGCAGGTGAGGTTTTCAGACATTAAGGTCCTATTTCTTCTCAGAGCCCATGGAGCCCTGCCGCGTGGGTACGCAGACCAGAGGGCAGGAAGCTCAGAAACAGCCCTCCGTCAGTACCTGCTAGATGAGGCCCTCATTTAACCCTCAGGACTAAGTAGATGGTTTTATCGGAAGTGAAAAGATGAGGAAAGCTAGCCCAGGGGAGCTGAGTAAGTTGCCTGGAGTCCCGGGAAGGTCTGTAGGTTGGAGCACTTCTGTTACACACAGGTCCTTCTTGGTCGTTTGTCTTGAGGAGCATCCCCAAGTAGCTCGCGGATCCCGTAGCCTAGCATTCCTTCCTTACAGCCTGGAGCCTCCAGTTGTGATAGAGAGCATCCCTGATAAAGAGCGGTGGTCCCCACTGCCAGCTCGTCCGCAGCAAGCATTTGGGCATTCAGCATGGGGTACTGAGAAGGAACAGCACGGTGTGTGATGAGAGCAAGCAGACCTGATTTCGTCTGAAGGGACACACCTCGGGTGGCGACATTTAAACAGAGACAGAGACCGGCAGGACCCAGACCGCAGCAGGAGAGGAGCAGCACAGACAGGGCGCGTGGTCCCGCCACCCCCATCTCTGAGCACTCTCCCGTGCCTGCAGGACCTAGCAAGCCAGCGGGAACAGAGCTCCTCTCTGCTCTCAGAACTTCACTCCTGACACCAAATGTGTGAGTCTCCCACACAGCTCAGCCAAGGCACTGACCGTCTGAGTCAGGCCCGCGGGTTAGGGCTCGCTCGCCCCGCGAGTCGGCCGCCCGCCCCCACCCCCGGCCGGTACTTCTGACCAACTGGCTGTAAACTGGGAGTTCCCATGACCTCTTTGGGTTTGATTATTTGCTAGAACTGCTCATAGAATTCAGAAAAACCCTTTACCTACCATTACCAGTTGATATATTAAAGGCTACAGATGAACAGGACGGGTCCAGAGGGTCCCATGGGCAGGAACTTGGGTCCCCAGTGGAGTCTCATCTGCCACCTCTGTCCCCAGCCCCGAAGCCCTGCAGCTTAGGTGTTCATGGGGACCTTGCTAAGGGGGCATGATTGGTGAAATCTTTGGTCATTAGTGATTAACTTGACCTCTAGCCCCTTACCCTTCTAGAAGATTGTTGGGGGGGTAGGGAAGGGCCAAAAGTTCCAACCCTCTAAGCACTCGGTTGCCCCACTCCCCCAGTCCCTATCCTGAGGCTCTCCAGGAGCTCCCAGTCTCTTCTCATTAGATACAGAAACCTTTGTCACTTCAGAATGGCGGTGGGGCGGGCAGAGACTAAGTCTGTACTCCTCCTCGGGTCACGGGAAGCCCGCTGCTGTGCGTGCTCGGGTGAGGGCAGCTGTGAGAAGTACCACTGTGGACTGGGGGTGGGTGGGACGCCTTGAGGCTGTTCCCAGTTTACTGTGATTGAGTACTAACATGCTTTTACAAAACTATTGACTTTATACTCATTTTGGATTTGCAGAAAAGGTGCAGAGGTTGTCAGGGAGTGGCTGTATGCCCTGCGCCCATCTTCCTCCAAGCCTTCATGTGACCTTGGTGCCTTTGTCAGAGTCAGGAAATTAACGTCAGTGTATTGTTTTCTGTGTGACTTTGTATCCTTGTGTGTTAATCGCTGTTGGAAAAAAAATCACAGAAAGGGGAATTGCTAAGGGATCAAAGGAAACACACAGTTTTATAATAGACCTTATCGAATGGCCCTCCACGTGGTTGTGGCTTATCCACTCCCACCAGCAGTCCGTTAGAATACCCTTTGCCCCACACCTGCGGTCTTTTTTCTTTACTTACCACTGCACATCTGGTTTTGAAAAATGCTTGTGTTACATTAAATTACTGAAGCATTCTCAAAGTGGAATTCCTCCCCTTTTTAGCACCCAACTGGTCAGCCAACTTTGATGTCCCCATGGAGACGACGCACGGTGCTCCCTTAGACTCCGTGGGGTCTGACGTCTGGAGCACGGAGGAGCCTATGCCGACGAAGGAGACAGGCTGGGCTTCTTTCTCAGAGTTCACGTCTTCCCTGAGGTGAGTGCGTGCGCGGCTCTCCCATCCTTCCCACCTGAGGACCGGGCGTGAGGCATGTTCCCAGTTGAATACAGTGCCTTAAACAAGATTGAAAAATCAACCGGGGGGATGTAGACACAGCTCTGAGTTACGAGGAAGCACCACCCTCTTCCTCCCTGCTCTCCTCCTGGGTGAGCTGGGAGGAGGAGTGGATGATAAAGTGGGTTGAGGAGATGGCCCAGGGAGTCAGGGGCAGAGTGCTGACGGTGGAGCCCGGGAGTTCCTGAGGGGCACCTCCGTGGAGAGCGTTATGGAGACACTGCGTGTACCTTGCATTTAATAGATGATACTGAACGTACATTCCGCTTGGAGCTAATCTAGTACTGTAAATTTAGGGGTAGGTGTGTCAGATGTGACTGTCAGTCTTGTTAATTACATTAGTCTGAGCAACAGCAACTGATCATTTTGTAGTTTTCCTGAATGATATTGTCAGCTTTGAGTATTAACCATGGATTTCATGTCTCCTTACACTTATTTTGATTTGCTTACTGTTGTTTCATTTTGTCTCCTGAAAAAATGGGGTGGAGGTTTCCACCCCCCGACTTGAAAGACTTGCTTTCCCTGTTCTAACAAGACATGTTTTTAAATAGTCACTGTAATGGCAAAGATTAGAAAACAACCCGATGTGAGCTAGCAGTTACCATTGTAGACAAATCAGGAGAGGAGACTAAAACCCACGTTGCTTCATATCACCTCTGATAGTAGCAGTAAGCCGTTACTCAGAGGTGAAGTGAGGTTTATGGAAAATGTCTCCAAGATACAAGGAGATGCTGGTTCTCCTCCGGTACAGGGCAGCCAGGTTTCCGCCTCTTGCTCTTCTGGTTACTTGAGAATGCTGCTGAAGCAACTGCTTCCCTTTACAAGCCCTTGTGCACGGGCCATGTTGTCTCATTAAACATCATCAACAGGGCCAGGCCGTCTGGGCAGTTTGCCTAGAGGTGATAGGAGTTTTGTAAAAATGGAACTGTAGATACAGTTGATAGTGTACAGGGTATGCACTACTGTCCCAGCCTCGGGAGCCTGGTGCTTGTGTGAGCCTGAGGGGCTTGAGGGCATCTTGAGACTCTGGAAACCTCCGAGAAGTCCCCGTGTCGCTGCCCTGCTGACCCAACAGAACATCTCCCACCCTGGCTCATCTGCCACTCCACTCTGCCGTCCACACTCACATTTGTGTTTCTTGGAGTCTGTAACCAGCTGTGTCTCCACAGTGGATTTGAAACTAGTGTTCAAAGGTTTTCTGTGAATGATGATCCTGAGGGCCGTCTCCCACTGCTCACCTCTGAATTTTCTCTTTTCTAAAAGTACGAAAGATGCTTTAAGGAGTAATTCCCCAGTGGAGATGGAAACCAGCTCTGAGCCGATGGACCCTCTGACGCCCAGTGTGGCTGCGCTGGCCGTTCAGCCGGAAGGTGGGTCCAGGACCAGCGGACGCTCTCCTGGCGGGTGTCCGCTCTGGAACGTGACGCTGAGTTCCCTAGATCTGGGGAGTTGTCTTTGTCCACAAAGCATATTTCTAAAAAAGTTCAAGGGCTCAAAGGACCCAGGAAAATGAGATGTGGGTCTGATATCCTCAGGGCTTTGGGCGAAAAGCAGTTGTGTGTTTATTCCAGAACCACAGCATGCTGATCATAGAAAGAGTAAGGTATCTAAGTTGCCAGTTGTTCAGTCCCCTCAAGACAGGAAAGGAAACAGGCCCAGAAAGGACGAGGTCTTGGCCTGCAGCACCCGGGGGGTGAGACCAGCACTTGGGTGGGCGCTCCAGGCCTGGCTGCACCCCGTGCTCTTATTGCTGGGGGGTGCTGTCTGGGTGCATTTCAGGCTGTGTGGTGGTTTGTTTCTTTGCATCTTTATGAACAGGTGAAATGGCTGAGGTTGTCCAGTGGCTGTCTTACTCAGAATAGGCAGGTGTAGTTTGCATGGGCCCTGAACTGTTTCCAGCCTCATGATTAGGGCTGTGGGAAGTTGGTAAAGGGGCGAGAAGGAGGGCTTGACACGGCAGAGACAAAAAGGTCTCAGAAAATGCGGGTGCGTGTGTGGGCACAAGAGCCCAGGGGCAAGGGGGAGGAGCAACCCAGAGATCAGTGTTGCTTTTGTCATTCTTCTGAAAAGTGAAAGTGACGTCGCTCAGTCGTGTCAGACTCTGCGACCCCATGGACTGCAGCCCACCAGGCTCCTCCGTCCATGGCGTTTTCCAGGCAAGAGTACTGGAGTGGGGTGCCATTGCCTTCTCCAGGGGATCTTCCCCACCCAGGGATTGAAACTGGGTCTCCTGCCTTGTAGGCAGACGCTTTACTGTCTGAGCCACATTGTATATAGATGACCTAGTTTATCCCTGAGCAGTTCTGTAAGGGGGTTCAAACACCTCCAGTTTTGTTCATAAGAAAACTCAGGCCCAGGCTGGGTGGTTTGACCTGGCCTCTGAGGCCAGGTGTGAATTCAGATGCTCATCAGCGGTTTACCACATGACTCCCTCTCATAGGGCAAACAATGACCCACAGAGAACCCCAGCAAGGTAATTTAGCAGACAGGGAAAACAGGACCTGAGTCGTGGACAAGCGAGAGGTGCAGGGTGAACGAGAACAGTGCCGGCCGAATGATGGGTTGTGGCTACAGAATACTCGGCCGCCTACTCTGCCCTCTGTTGGCAGCTGGAGCAGTGAGGGGCAGGGCAGTCATCTGAGGACAGTTGAGTGTGCAGGTAGCGGGGAGACCGGTGGTCTAGCTGGTCCTGGGCTGTAGTCAGTGACCCTTGCAGCTTCTGTCTCGTGGGCATCATAAAGAGGCAGCAGCGGGCAGACCATCTCATGTCTCTGTCTCCAAACAGCTGAGGTGGCGCTGGGTGGGAGGGTCTGCACAGGGGGCGGCAGGTCCTAGTCCTTGTTGATGCACGTGACCATCAGCTGTGTGTTCTTTTCAGCGCCAGGCAGTGTGGCCATGGAAGCCAGCTCCGACGGCGAGGAGGATGCGGAAAGTACAGACAAGGTAACTGAGACAGTGATGAATGGCGGCATGAAGGAAACTCTCAGCCTCACTGTAGATGCCAAGACAGAAACTGCGGTCTTCAAAAGGTAACCAGGCTCGGTCATACTGGCAGCTTCAGGTTGTCGGGAGGGTGGTGGAGGAGAAGCCACAAATACTAACATCTGTAATTTGGTTGCAGTGTGGATTCAGACATTAGCCTGACATTGTTCTATTATTTCCATTAAATTTATTAAGTCTTAACAAAGAGATGGAGTTTGGCTCTCTCGGTGTCTGTGCCCTTCCCCTTTGAATAGTATTTTGAAGACTAAAGGTTGAAAAGACTGATCGGATTCAAAATACATGAGTTTGAAGAACTGACGACATACCTCTAGAAACAGGAATTGGATACAGGCAACAAAGCTGGGACCATCTAAACCATAAGTTCGGGTCTTATACAGATCATTTCCTCCAGATACAATGCAGCCAGCAGAATTCATGACAGAATGATAGCTTACAAAAACATATTTGGAAATTACCCTCACTTGTAAACTTATGTGTCAAAAAAGGAATCATAATGCAAATTAAAAGCAAAGCTGAAAAACTAGTGAAAAAGGTTCTACCAAAACCCACAGACTGCAGCTAACTCGGTGCTCAGAGCTCTGGTCTCCATCGTACACAGACCCTTTCGTATCACAAGAATAACGCGTCCCAGCTTGAGAAGCCAGCGCGAAACAAAGCATGAAAGAAGAGATGACTGTGGGCTGAGCTCACGCGTGGGTCTGTATGTAGATACTTTAAAGTTACGAGGTGGCAAACCGAATCTAGCAGTGTGGTTTTAACTCATGACCAGGGGTGTATCTCATGAATGCAAGGATATTACAGCATTTTAAAGATTACTGATGGTAATTCATAGATAAAAGGTTGGAAACCTTTTGGACTTTCAGTAGGTAAAAAAACATTTGATAAAAATTAAAGCTATTTGTGACCATTTAGCAAACTAGGAATAAGAAGCAGCTACTGATAAAGGTGTCCACTGAAAATCCACAGCAGACTCAATTCTTAACAGTGAAACATTATTTTGAAGAAATACTCATTTTCAAAGACAAGACAGACAGTGAGCCCTGCAGTTACTGCTTCTCATCAGCACTGTGCTGCTGGTCTTAGCACAAGCAGCATAAAATAAAAGTAAATAAAAGGCGTACAGATTCCAAAGAAGTAAAATGGTTATTGTTTATTTGCAGGGTCAGCTTGGTCACTCAGTCGTGTCTGACTCTTTGCGACCCCATGACTGCAGATTATTTGTAGCTTACAACTTGCTATATAAAAATTCCAGTGGAATCTGTATGTAAACATTAAAATTGCTAGTAAAGTTTAGCAAGTTTATTGAATACACGCACAAGTCGATTGCATCTTAGAAGCCAGCACAAGATGTCTTAGATGTGCCCCCTCCCCTTTACATGAAAAGTTAAACCTTGTCTGTATCTGAGACCGAAAGACCTAAATGCACAGGGGGAGACATCAGTACCGTGTTTCCTTGTTGTTCAGTCACCGAATCGTGTCAGACTCGGTGACCCCAGGGACTGCAGTACACCAGGCTTCTCCGTTCGTCACTATTTCCCAGAGTTTGCTCAAACTCCTGTGTATTAAGTTGGTGATGCTATCCAACCATCTCATCCTCTGTTGCCCCTTTCCCTTCCTACCCTCAGTCTTTGCCAGCATCAGTGGCCAAAGTATTAGAGCTTCAGTCCTTCCAATGAATATTCAGGGTTGGTTTCCTTTAGAATTGACTGGTTTGATCTCCCTGCAGTTTAAGGGCCTCTCAAGAGTCTTCTCCAGCACTACAATTCAAAAGCATCAATTCTTTGGTGCTCAGCCTTCATTATGGTCCAACTCTCTTATCTGTACATGACTCCTGGAAAAACCATTGCTTTGACTCTATGGACCATTGCCAGTAAAATGATGTCTCTGCTTTTTAATATGCTGTCTAGGTTTGTCATAGCTTTCCTTCCAGGGAGCAAGCATCTTTTAATTTCATGGCTACAGTTACCATCTGCAGTGATTTTGGAGCCCAGGAAAATAAAATCTGTCACTGTTTCCACTCTTTCCCCTTCTGTTTACCATGAAGTGATGGGACTGGATACCATGATCTTAGTTTTTTAATGTTGAGTTTTAAGCCAGCTTTTTCACTCTCCTGTTTCACTTTCCTCAAGAGGCTCTTTAGTTCCTCTTCACTTTCTGTCATTAGGGTGGTATCATCTGCATATCTGAGGTTGTTTATATTTTTCCCAGCACTCTTGCTTCCAGCTTGTGATTCATCCAGCCTGGCATTTCACTTGATGTACTCTGAATAGAAGTTAAATAAACAGGGTAACAGTGTATAGACTTGACATACTCCTTTCCCAATTTGGAACCAGTCTGTTGTTCCATGTCTTGTTCTAACTGTTGCTTCTTGACCTATATACAGGATTCTCAGGAGGCAGGTAAGGTGGTCTGGTATTCCCATCTCTTTTAAGAATTTTCCACAGTTTGTTGTGATCCATGCAGTCAAGGGCTTTAGCATAGTCAATGAAGCAGAAGTAGATGTTTTTCTGGAATTCCCTTGCTTTCTCTGTGATCCAAAGAATCTTGACAATTTGATCTCTGGTTCCTCTGCCTTTTCTAAGTCCATCTTGTACATCTGACAGTTCTCGGTTCATGTACTGATTACCTTGCTAGCATGTGAAATGAGTGCAGTTGTACTGTAGTTTGAACATTCTTTGGCATTGGCCTTCTTTGGGATTGGAATGAAAATGAAAACTGACCTTTCCAGTCCTATGGCCACTGGTGAGTTTTCCAAATTTGCTGGTGTATTGAGTGCAACACTTTCACAGCATCATCTTTTAGAATTTGAAACAGCTTAGTTGGAATTCCATCACCTCCACCAGCTTTGTTCATAGAAATGCTTCCTAAGGCCTAGTTGACTTCATACTCTAGGATGTCTGGCTGGAGGTGAGTGACCACACCATCGTGGGTCTCCGGGTTATTACGACCTTTGAGAGTTTGCTGATTACCATGTTTGCCAGAAGGGCTTCCCAGGTGGCACTCGTGGTGAAGAACCCGCCTGCCAGTGCGGGAGACGTAAGAGGTGCGGGTTCAGTCCCTGGGTCAAGAAAGCCCCTGCAGGAGGGCATGGCAACCCACTCCAGTTCTTGCCTGGAGAATCTCATGGACAGAGGAGCCTAGTGGGCCACAGTCCGTAGGGTCGCAAAGAGTCAAGACGCGACGAAGTGACTTCACAGCACGTATGCTAACTTTGGCATTGCTTCTCAATGGATTTCTCCTCAAAATCTCAATGGAGTTTTTTATGAAAGGGAGAAACTGATTGTAATTTTCAGAGAAGACCGAGGAGAGCCGTGAAGAGCAGGATCACTGTAAAGAGGAGAGTGAGGGGCCTCACCGTGGTAGCTGTCAGCGCTCACTGTTGCTAAGACGATGCCGTGGCCGTGGTGCAGGGCTGTGCGAGCAGACCCGTACACTGATGTGGTCAGGTGACAGTGAAGAGAGAAGGGACGGATAGATTGTAAATATCCATGTAAGAGAACAAGTTAAACCTCTGTTCTCGGTACGGGTATGAAAGACAAAGTTTCTAGTCTTCTAAAAGACACAATAAAGTGAAAGAAAAGACAAGTCATAACTAGCAAAGAAACACACAGGATATAGGGGGAACCTAATATCAAAGGACGAGACAGTAAATAACTTTTATAATTTGACAGAGGATACAAACAAGGCATTTGCAGAGGGAAAAGTGGACTGACTAATGGGCCAGGCCATGTCAGTGACGGTGCCAATTCAGTGCTGTCTCATGCATGTTACATGTTAATCTATTAATTCCTAAGTTGTTACAGAAAATAGAAAACGTGCCCAAACTGCCTGGACCTTTTTATGAAGCGGTGAAAACCTAATTCCAGAACCAGATGAAAATAATTACAGAAAATGATCAGCTTATGTCACTTACAGGCAAACTAAATGCAGAAATCCTATGTGAAATATCTGCTAACTGAACCTAATAGTATACACAAAAAATTCGTAATGATTGGTTCATTTCTCAACTGTAAAGATGGTTCAGCATCCTTAAGGTATACCAGAAATACTTCATAATGATCCGTTAGTTTATCCCTGAATTGTAAAGATGGTTCAACATTAGAAAATCTGTCTGGGTAATTCAGTGCATATTAACAGAATGAAGAAATCATTTGACATTTTTGATGAAGCGTTTGGGGGGAAAAAAAGTTGTATATGATTAAAACTGAAAGCACCATGGTTATCATCCCACTTTCCAGATGGGAAAATGCAGTACTGGGATGGAGTGGTGTGGTCAGTCTCATGGTAGTTAGAAGAAAACACAGTGTTCTGACCTGAGGGCAGTAAGGGGCTTCTTTTTTGAAACAAAACAAACTGCCTTTAAAAGCATAAACCTCACGCAGAGAATAGGATTGGGTTACATCACAGTGAAGAATTTCTGGTTGATAAATTACTGTAGACAAAATTAAGAGGCAAATGGCAGATTAAGGGGGAAAAGTTTACAGTTCTAAATCAGCCAGAAATTAGCATTTAATATTCAAACCAGTAAGGAAAAGAATGAAAATCCATATCGGAAAACAGGCAAAAAATAGCAACAGGCAGTTTATAGACAAGGAAACCCAAAGGGGCAAAAAGAAGAAAAACTCAGATTCTGAGAACTCAGACACATCTTACTAGAGCAGCAGGAGGGGAACAATGGGGAGCGTGAGTGTTGGTGGGTGTGGGGCTGCAGGAGCCCCAAGGCCCTGCTCGTGGTGGATGCTGACCGGGGCGGTCATTCTCGGGGGCAGTGGGGGCTTCCTTGTAGTTGGAAAGATGACTGTTTTCCAGTCCTGGATGTGAAGCCTGAGAGGGGCCCGAGTGGGTACCCTGGGCCGGAGGCAGGCAGTGGCGACTGTGCGGCTTTGTGTGTACAGGCTCTGGTCTCTGCGAGGTGCGCTGTGCGACGGGAGGTGGGCGCCTCGGGGTGCTGTGCTCCAGTCAGCAGGGCAGGCGGAGCTCCCAGCTGAGCTGGGACCGTCCCAAGGGCAGGGAGGGTGCGATTCACGGCTAGTCACGGGTCTCAGAATCCACATGGGTAAAATGACTGTACATTTTACAACAATGAAGGTAACAGGCATGGAACGCATCAGCATAGCAGTGTTGAGCAGGGAATGGAGAGTAGGGATGAATTAGGAGGAGGAATGGGCTAGACTTCGGGTCCCTTCCCATAAATGTATTGCCCCAAGCCATCTGAAAGCCACTCAGAAGTCATCCTAAAATGAGGTTTCTCACAAGCAGGTCGAAGATAGGACCCAGCACTAAGGATGGTGGGACCTGTAGCTGCCCTCAAGCTCCGTTTAGTGCTGTCTTGAATTGTGTCACCAAAAAAAAAGGGAAATCCAGACAGAATAGGCAAAAGTCTTAAGTTTCTAGTCCCCAGACAGTGGAGACGCCAGGAGCGTTGAAGGGGTGTTTCATGTCCCCAAGTCCTCTGACCCCTAAGGCTCGGTTTGCCTCGCTCCTGGCCACTGTTCCCGCTGTCTCCCGCCACGGTTTGTCCTTCTCAGGCCTTGTCAGAGACAGCTCGAGAAGCTGGTCCTGGCTCAGCTGCATGGCCTCCTGCTTCCGGGACCTCAGCCAGCAAGCCGATGGGGGGCTTGGCCCTGGGCGCAAAACCTTTAACTGAAGACTCGTTCCTTCAAACAGGTTCATTTGACACCTCCTCCGAGCCTGCAGTTTTGCTTATATGCAGTCGTGGACGTAGTATTCCCCCAAATACCTCATTTTAGGAGTATTCTGAAAGTCTTGTCCATTTCTTTTTCTGTTTTGCACCCTTGGCCTCAGAGTGTTGAGATCCTACCGGTATGTACAGTGCCGCAGGGCTGTTCTTTACCAGACACCAACCGCATCACATCGTCCCTCTCTCAGCTCCCACGTGTGTGGTCCTCCCGCTCTGTGGTCTCCCCGGCGTGTCTGTGGCCCCTGCGCCCCCTCCCCGAGCATGCTTAGCCCCGGGGCTTGGCTCCACGGCCACCATGACTTCAGAGCCATCGCATGCGTCCTCATCCTCCGCCTGCTGGTGCCACCTTGGCCTCTCACGCTGCCTGTCACCCTCTTTATGCAGTGAGGAAGGAAAACTGTCTACCTCTCAAGATGCTGCTTGTAAGGACGTGGAGGAGAGCCCTGAGACGGCGGAGGGCAAGTCTGTGGCCCCCCGGCCCCCCAGCAGCAGCCCAGAGCAGAGGTGAGTGCCTGCTTCCTGCCGGCCGTCTCAGCCCTGCCCCGCTTTGTCTCCTGGGAGCCGCGAGGGGCACGGGCCTCGGGGTGAGGGCCATTACAGCTGTCCTCAGCTCATCAGTAACTGCTCAGCACGGTGGTGTTCCTCAGTCCTGTATGGCAGCCAGGTGACTGAGCTGAGAACTCACGTGTCGCAGCGCGCCTCCTGGCCCAGAAGCTGAAAACTGTCTGCTTCTTGGAGGTAGTGTCACTGGTTCTCTGAGAAGTTGTTGGGGGTGGAAGGGCCTCTCATTCTGGCATACCCCCTCCTGTTTTTCTTGAAGGGGCACCAAGTTGGGGCTGATACTGAGCCCCTCCAGGATTGGGTTCCCTCTGTCCTGCAGTCACCCAGCTACCAAGACAAGCGGCTCCTGTGCCCACTTGTGCAGATGTGTCCACGTGACACTCAGGTGGCTTCCCAGAGTGCAGCTCCCTGTGTGTAAGCTCAGTGTTCTGAACTCTTAATGTGAGTCCGTCTTTGGTTTTATTTTTGCAAAATACTTATCTTGTCCGGATGAAGTATGAAGCTCCTACCTGCAGAGTCAAGGGATTTGCAGTATAACGTTCCCTCTCTAGTGGGCTTAAGCTTAGCCTGAGCCATTGGTCTGGAGGCACAGGCCAAGCCCCAGCCTTCGCCCGTCCCCGAGGGCGACCGTAGGCCCCACAAGCCAGGACAGCCTCCTCCTGCATCAGAGCTTGCCTTGGACCACACAGACCTCTGCTCAGCCCTGCACAGAGGGAGCTTTTTTGATTGAATATATCCAATATATATTGAATATATCCTATGTATATATATATATAGAATCAAAAAGATACCCTTTTTTGATTGTAGATTCCTTCCATAAGGAATAGAGGAACCTTAGGAAGCCTTTTCAGGGACGTGCTTTCTGCTCACCTGACCCCCCAAAATCCAGGCATTTTAGGGGCAGTATAACCAGTGGTTACCAGCAGGGGGCACTCTCGGTTCAAAAGTCCGTAAACCTCCTGTTCCTTGTGTAGCAAACCCAGCTTTTCATTCTCTTGAGGAATTACTGCTAGAATGAGGGCTTTGCTTTTGCAATTAATTACTTTGTATAAACTGAGTCGGTTATAAGAACTACTTGTACCTGTTGGCTCTAGTGGAGGATTTGGGAGGAAGAGTCCGAGGGGCCCTCTAGCTGTGGGGGTCCAGCCTGAGCTGTGCTGCTCAGGGTCTAGGTAAGTCATTTTTTGCCTGGAGTTTTTTCCTTTGTTTTTCCAGAGGTCCTCGTAGATCTGACCAGTTATCACCATCTCTACACTGTCTGCCCATAAATTTCCTTTATATTGTGCGCTGCCTACAACCTAGCTAACCCGCCTGCTCTGGAGTCGTGGCTCCTGGGTCTGCTTTCTCTGATGCGAGTGAGGCAGGCCTGTGGGAGCAGTTACTGGGCTCTGGAGTGCAGGGTGTCTGCCCCAGGGGAAACCTGCTGTGTTCTTCTCCAAGCCTGGAGACATCTCCCAACCTGCAGGCCTCAGGTGGCGGAGGAGCAGGAAGGGAGGGAGGGGGGCGTCACACACTGGGAAGCGGTTTGGTCCTGGTGATAGACCCACAGAGAACACGGGGGCATGAAGACTGCCTGCTGCCGGCTGAAGGACTGGAAGGGGTGCTCTGGGAAGCGGACTCCTGACCACAGGGACAGAGGCAGGCTTGCTGATGCAGCATGCCGCATTCCGAGAGCAGCGTATGTAAAGCGGTGCTGAAGATGGAGACAGCTGCTTGGGACTTCCGTGTGCAGTCTTACCCTCGGGTCCATCTACCAAACATGAGGCTTTAGGTGCACTGTTGACTTAAAGATGTCTGTTGCCACAAAACGTTACCTCTCAGTGTTGATCAGGTGTGTGTGGTGTTGTGCCCTTGGTGTGTAGACAGGCATTTTCATACGTTGTGGTCCTACTAGTCTCTGTGGGACTTACTGTCTCCCTTTTACAGGGGGAAAATAAGCTGAGAGAGGTGGAGAAATGTGCTGAAGATCACACAGCTTGCGGGTGGCGAAGGCAGGGCCCGTGTCTCTGTGGCGTAATGAGACAGCGTCCAGTGTGGGTCATGTCTGCCATGTGTGTGGAGCTGACTTCACGGGTCTCTGTTGGGACTGACGGGCTGAAGCGGTGGACGCCGGGTCAGGAGGCCTTGTGCTGCCCACCGTCAGCACTGTCTTCTTTCCGGGGTCTTCTCTGGAAGGTGTTGGGAGCACCGTGAAGGATCTCCTACGTGCTCCAGTTGTGTTTTTGGCAGGAATGTCCTGGGTACCCTGTCATCACACACACACACACACACACACACACACACACACCCCTGTCATCACACACACACACACACACACACACACACACACCCCCCTGTCATCACACACACACACACACACACACCCCTGTCATCACACACACACACACACACACACACCCCTGTCATCACACACACACACACACACACACCCACCCTCCCCCCAGCGTTACCCTGACCTTTGCTTCATGGGAATACGTGTTACAGGGCACACCTTTGTTCTCAAAGTTGGTCCTTTTAAGACAGACTTTTCTCTTGTTTCCCCTCACCCCTGCCCTACCTCTTCTCTGAGAAGCAGAATCCTACTTTTCCAAGTGAAATTTCATTTGGATGGCAGTGCATGGAACATGAAAAGCTGTGCTGAAGGAGGGGTGATCAGATAGCTACCGAAGGCTCAGGGAACAGTGGCTGCAGACCGCTGGCCCTTCTGTCCCCCTGCTTCTGGTGGCGAGGTGGGGAGGGCCTCCCAGCACCTGCTGCTCCGTAGCTCTTGTCAACCCCAGCCAAAGCTTAGAGCTGTGCGGTTAGTTTCTGGAGCTTTAGGAGCATTCACTTAAGAAGCGTTTTGTGGGGTGACTCCTGAATGCAGGCTTTGTTCTAGGCCCGCCTGAACAGTGTTCTGATGGACGTCGTCCACCCCCTCCAGGGGGGCGGCACGGCGTTGGTCTCTCTGGGAGTCCTGAGGCCGTCTCTCGCCCCCCTGCAGGACTGAGCAGCTGAGCGTGCCGGGCGACGTGGCGGTCAATGGCCCCGTATGATGAGGAGCCCCCCATGCTGCTGACCGAGGGCTGCGGGCGCCGCGCAGGTGGGGCTCCGGGCTGCGTGGGGAGCCCGCCGAGCCACCGCCGCTGCACTCACTCTGCAAGGGATCAGGACCAGCAAGCTTTCTATTCTAGTCTAAGACGCTGTACAGAGAAACCCAGACGTGTACAAATGTTGCACATTGACAAATACCAAGAATTTTTGCGTATGTTTATATTGTATTGTTCTAAATAATGGGTAGCCTGTGAAATAAGATCTTGCCACCCATGTAATAATAGTAGTAATACTATAGTTAAAATGGCTGTAAGAATAGTTTTATAAAAGTGAATACACAGATCTATTGTATTTGAAACATAACTATTTGACAATTATTAGTGTGACCAAAGTATTAGGCAGTTTTCATACATTTTTCACCTTGTACAAAATTCTGAATTCATTTTTCTTCCAGGTTGACAAGGAGTTGTAGGATTGAAATGCCCTCTAAGTGTTATTTTGGTTGTTCTAACTTACAAAAGTGATTTTGAATAAGAAATATTTGGTGTTCTTTTTATAACCAGTTTTTAATTGGTAACTGTTTTCTGTATTGTTTAAAAACGGATCAAAAAATGTAAGTCTATTGGTAGAGATTAAGTATTTATTGCTACAACTTAGTTGATAATTGTGTTACTGTAAAGCCATACGTTCTGTTAAAGTCTTGTTTGCTTGAACTGTTTATCCCTACAGGTGAAACACTAGAATATTGGGAGTGTACATGGCTTGTGGTTTGGGTTTTTTTTTTGTTTTATGTTTTGTTTTGGTTGTTCATCTGCCTTTTAACCCATTCACCAAAATTTACCTTGTTAATAACAAGCATCACCAATGAACATTTCAGAGCAATCTGCATCTGTAACATACCTGAATCGTATTAGGCAAGTCAGTGGGGAAATGCTCGTGCTGCTAATGGAATTAGAGTGCGTTCATTTTACAGGCTCGTCTTTTTAAACTAGAAACCAGAGTCCAGCACCTCAGCATGTTCATTGTTTTACTGTACCTTGTGAGGTTTTCACTCGTAAATTCTAAACCAGTGTATTTTTTTTTAGAACTGGTTTGTGTACATATATAGTGATTATGGATACTAATTCAGTGTAATTTATAATTTTCTATGTCGATATAAAAATACATCACAGCCTTCTCAACAGCTGCAGCAATATAGCGCACATTGCCGCACAGTCGGGTGGAAGGGTCAGATTACGTCACCTCTTGCTCTTGTAGATGCGAATCAGTTTTTCATTCTGTGATAGAAAATTATTCACGTATTTTTACATCATTTGTTTTTCCTGACCAGTATTTAAAACCAAAAGGATATTCTGAAAAATGGCCAACGATTTTTTTAGAAATAGCATCCCAAGCAGCGTGCCTAAACATTACATTGCATATGGAAATAAAAAAAATCAAATGTCTAATGCCTTATTTCTGGTTTACTTTTCCACTGTAAATGGTGTGGAGGCCCTTGGTGAGGTTTCCGGAGGCCGACTAGCCCCCAAGGACAGTGGGGCCAACCGCGTGCCCTGGGACAGTCAGTGGGGCTGCCACACTGGCCTCTGCACCAACTCAGGGACCCTTTCTGTCGGGAGCTCCTCTCAGAAGACACTGTCCTCGAGCACGCTGCCCTGGACCCTCAACGCCGCCAGAGGACAGGCCTCCCCTCGCTGGTCTCAAGGGTGCTGACCGACGCGGCCCGACCTCGGGAACTGCCGGCGGCCGGCGTGCCCTGGTCTGGCCTGGTGGAGAGCTCTGCAGGGGCCGCCTGGCTCCAGGGCTGCACACACAGTCCCGCACCCTCTGGATCTCCTCGGCCTCTGCACCTTCCCAAGGTAAACCCGGCATCTTGTTCATCCCACCCGCTGCTGATGGAAGGGCCCTTGGGGCTTCTCCTTGGGGTGTGTCCTGCTCGTCTCGCCTGGCAGGGAGGGGACACGGGTGGGCAGTGCAGAGCCTGTTGGGAGTGGGAGTCTGCCAGCCCCAGGGATTGGAGCGAGTACACGCTCATTGAGTTTCTACTTTAATTTTTGTGGGTTGGCCCTACTGAATGCAAGACTACAGATGTCTATAATACCAGACCTGTATTTAAAAAAAGAAAAAAACGACAAAATAAAGCCTGGTTCTTTGTTTCCAGAAGTCTTCTCTGTACCTTGCTTGGGCTCTAGTAACCAGACAGGGTTTGGGGCCGTGAGAGCACACCACCGGATTCTGAGGGGTCGGGCTCCCTGGCACAGGATCCTGGGCTGGCGAGAAGGAGCCATGCTGGGTGACGAGCTACACGCGTCCTGCCCCCGCGGCGAGAGCAGGCGGTGTCGACGGTGGGAGCACCGTGAGCCCAAGTCTTCCTGCTGTGTGTGTCCTCCGTGTTTAGCGCCTCCCCAGCCTGGGGCTCTGGCATCTAGACCCAGCAGTAACTTGGAGGTGAAACTTCTCAGTTGTTCCACAACACCACCGCCATGGCACAGCTGCTCGCTGTCCCTGTTTCCCCATCTGTTTGCATGAGAAAATGTCCCCCTGGTTGGTACCCGTCCTCCAGAGCCAGCTGGTCACCAGGCCCCTGTGTTAGTCTGGACACACACCTCTACGTACCTGGACACCGCGGGACCTGCCAGGCTCTCAGGGCCAAGGCATCAAGGGCACCAGGGCCAGCTGGCACTGACATACTCACAAGTCACTCCACCCGCACAAGATGGAGAACTTTTCTGTCTCAGCTGCTTTTTCCGTCACATGGGAAAACCACAGCAATGAGTTCATGGATATAAAACAAGAAATGTTAGTATGAACGCCCTGCTCGCTTCTCCAGCTGCTAATGTCACCTACTGGCCTTTGCAAATCTTGGCTTCGAGCCTGGGTTTGAGCTGTTTACAGCCTGCACCTCTGGAGAACTCAGGTGCCTTCGCTCCAGAAAGATGGATTTAGTAATTTTCCTGCCTCAGGGTCAGCTACCTCTCGCGTCTGGCGCAACACCTGTGTTCAGTTTTGTCGGGACGGAGCCACGCCCCTTGCTTTGTCCAGTGTCTGCTGCTCCTGGACCCCGGGGACAGGCCAGGAGTCGAGTTGCTTGCCTCACTCCACAGCCAGCCTCTCCTTTGATTCAGTTTCTTTGTCTGCTTCCTGTTCCTGTCCTTACTGATGCCTTTCCTGCTGAGCCCTTCATTTCAGTGGTCAGTGTCTGGGCTTTGCCCTTACCATCTCTGCCAGTCCTTCATCGCTTACCTAGTGAACAGAACAAAGTGCTGCCTTTGAATTTGTTCCCTGAGATGGCTTGTATGTGCCGAAAGATGAGGGCCACTCAGCTGACGGTGTTTCATACCACATGACGTAAGATGTTGGGTGGTTCTGTTTTTATTTCTCCTGTACGGTTCTCTGCTTGTTAACCAAAACTGAGATCTTCAAGCACTGTCCTAAAAGCTTTATGTGCATTAACTTTCCTTCACAGCAGTTTTATGAGATGGACGGCTGTCCTCATTTCACACAGGGATGAGAGGGGCACAGATGTTAGTTTTGTGAAGGTTAACTTCAGGATTTAAAGAGCAGTGCTCAGTGTGGAAACGCTCAGCTCATGTCAGCTGCTGCTATCAGTAGCTGTTGGTTACTGTGGTACACGACCAAGCAGGTCGTTATGGTGTTTATTTTTTTCTTAGAATTTGTCAGTTTGGTGTCAGAGTAGAGCAGTGAGTGGAGACTGTCAAACATTGTTTAGTGGCCGGTAGAACAATAGAATGTTACAGGCATTGCAGTAGGCAAAGCCAGGTAGTGAACAAAACAGTTTGAACACGGACCAGTGTGTGTATGAGAATCACACTTGGCGGGGTTACAAGAGCAGTGGCTTCTGAGGGGCGCACACTTGCTCCTGGATCCAACCCCAGCTGGCTGCTCTCGTGGTCACTGGCGTTGTGTAGTTGCAACAGAGGCCATGTGGCCTGCAGACCCCAACACGTTTATTCTCTGGCGCTTACAGAGAAAGCTCGCTGGCCCCTGAAATAGGTCAGTGAAACGGAATAGAAGCCAGGAGTACACTCACAGGTACATGGTGAGTTAATTTCAACAACATTGCCAAGGCAGTTACACAGGGAAAGGAAAGTCTTTTCAGCCGGCAGCTGGCTATCTGTATGGAAAGAAATTAACCTTGAATCCTGTCAAACACCATATACAAAAAATTAATACATAGGAACTGACGGGGGTCTCCCTGGTGGTACAGTGGTTAGGACGTAGCGCTTTCACTGTTGAGGGCCCAAGTTCAGTCCCTGGTCAGGGAACTACGATTCCCCAAGCCACGTGTCTGTCACAGCTTCCCCCCACTCCCCCCCAAAAAAAAACAGAACAAAACAGGCGATTGATCTAAAAACGTAAGTATTTACATAAGCTTCTAGAAGAAAACAGTAACTAGCTTTGCAATGGGCGAAGAATTCTTAGGACACAAATCACAAGGGAAAAGAAATGAGGCTGCCGTCAAAATGAAATTTTTCTGCTCTTCAAAATGAACAGGTTAGACCGTGGACCGCCAGGACAAGAGTAACGTCTGTGAGTCAGACAGAGGACTCCCATCCAGGAAATAGAAAAATGCAGCTGAAACAATGCGGGGAAGTGGAACCAGTGGGAAAGACGAGCACGTCATCACCAAGGAGTCACACGAGTGACCAATAAGAACATGAGCGATTGTGTCGAGTCACCAGTCACTAGGGAATGCAGGTTAAAATCACAGGTAGCTACCCTTTCCCCCCTGGCAGAATGGCTAAAATTAAGACCAACATTACCAAATACTGATGAAAATGTGGAGCCAGTAGAATATATGTCCATGAAAGATATACAAGGATGCTTATTATCACTTCGTTCATAATAACAAGATAAAAACATGTCCAACAGTGGGAAAATCGGTAAGCAGATTATAGTATGTGAGGTCACAGCTGTTCACGGAGGTCCATGCAGGTGGGAGGCTGCAGACAGCAGCTGGGTGGGCTCCTGCTAAGTTGTTTGAGTAGTGTCCAGCTCTGTGTGCCTTATGGACTGTAGCCCCCCAGGCTCCTCTGTCCATGGGATTCTCCAGGCAAGCATACTGATGGGGGGAGTTGGGGTTTGCCATGCTCTCCTCCAGGGGACCTTCCTGGACAGCAGCTGGATGGACTCACTCATAAAACAAGTGGGAAAAGGGAGCCAACCTCTGTCTGGTGCTGCAGCTTCCCTGGAGCAGCTGGGACCTCATCCTGGATCAGCCTGCCCCACAGTGGGCGACTCCATCCAGAATATTCTAGGGTCCCCTACACAGAGCAGGCACTTGGCACCATCACAGGAGATGGTTTGAGGCTGGACAGACTGTCATAAAGCCATTAGACAAAAACAGTGAACTCGGAGAAAGAAAGAATCATGCCACCTCTGAAGAGCTTACAAGCTGAAATTCCAAGATTGATGTACAGAATTCTAATGTTAACAAGAAATCATCCACTTCCATAACTAGGATCCACTTCAGGTGAAACTGATTTTATCAAACAGTCTCATAAAGACTATATTGTCATCCTGTTTATTTAACTTCTATGCAGAGTACATTATGCAAAATGCCAGCCTGTATGAATCACAAGCTGGAATCAAGACTGCTGGGAGAAATATCAACAACCTCAGATATGCAGAGGATACTGCGCTAATGGCAGAAAGCAAAAGAGCCTCTTGATGGAAGTGAAAGACTGAAAAAGCTGGCTTAAAACTCAGCATTGAGAAAACTAAGATCATGGCATCTGGTCCTATCACTTCATGGCAAATAGATGGGGAATTGACGGAAACGGACACTTTATTTTCTTGGGCTCCAAAACCACTGTGGATGGTGACTGCAGCCATGAAATTAAAAGAGGCTCCTCAGAAGAAAAGCTATGACACACCTAAAAAGCAGAGACATCACTTTGCCGACAGGGGTCCGTATAGTGAAAGCTTTGGTTTTTCCAGTGGTCACATACAGGTATGAGAGTTGGACCCTAAAGAAGGCTGAGCTCCAAAGAATTGATGTTTTTGAACTGTGGTGCTGGAGAAGACTCTTTGAGAGTTCTTGGACTGCAAAGAGATCAAACCAAAATCAATCCTGAATATTCACTGGAAGGACTGATGCTGAGGCTCCAATACTTTAGCCACCTATGTGAAGAGCCAACTTATTGGAAAAGACCCTGATGCTGGGAAAGATTGAGGGCAGGAGGAAAAGGGGGGCGACAGAGGGGATGGTCGGATGGCATCACCTACTCAGTGGACATGAGTTTGAGCAAACTCTGGGAGACAGTGAAGGACAGGAAAGCCTGGCATGCTGCCCATCCATGGGGTCATAAAAAATTGGACACAGCTGAGCGACTGAACAACAGCATCAGGACTCAAGTAAGGATATTTAGGAGGCTCAAGGAGAAAAACAAAGATACACAGAATGAAGACGTTCCTCCCCACCCAAAGAAAATTATTGTAAACAAAACATCTAGAAGAGAGGAAAACCAATCAGAAATCTTGTAAAGGAAAAACACAGCCAGTAACATTTTTTTAAAAGTCAGTAGACAGGATCAACTGTGGACATAAGTAGAGGGCTGACGGGTTAGAAGATAGTTCTGAGACCTTAGGCCAGAACCTTGCATGCATGCGGAGAGAGCTTGCAGGGCTTGGTGGATTGGTCAAGGCTGTAGCATGGTCTGAGGAGAGTTGCAGAAGATTGTGGAGAAGCAATGTTTGAACAAATACTAGCTGGTTATTTTCCAGAATTAGAAAAGACATTCTTAGATTGAAGTTGTATTTGGAATTCTAAGCAGGATAAAGAATAATTCCTTAGCACTTGCTCAGTTGATTTGAAAGAGTATGCACGGGGTATCCTTGAGACAAAATAGCGTTTTCTGGTAAGTAAATGAAATTTGTTGGTCTCATTAAAGAACAAATGGATGACCAAAGGAAAGCAGGTCTGTAATGATTATGTAGTTGTGGGAGCTTGGAGGTGGGGGAAGCACACAGGAATATACACCAGATGGGATGTACCTTGTTAATAGAATGAAGAATAAAAACCATACGATCTCAACAAATGCATAAAAAAGCATTTGACAGAATTCAACATCGTTTCGTAATAAGAAAACTCTCAGCAAATTGAGTATAGAAGGAACATACACAACATAATCAAGACTGTATATGACAAGATAAGTGATTCCATTTCCTTCCAATAGTTACCGTTCAGTCGCCCAGTCGTGTCTGACTCTCTGCGACCTCACGGACTGCAGCACGCCAGGTCTCTCTGTCCTTCACCATCTCCCGAAGTTTGCCCAAGCTCACGTCCATTGCATCAGTGATGCCATCCAGCCATCTCATCCTCTGAGGCCCTCTTCTCCTGCCCTCGATCTTTCCCAGCATCAGGGGCTATTCCAATGAGTTAGCTGTTTGCATCAGATGACCAAAATACTGGAGCTTCAGCTTTAGCATCGGTCCTTCCAGTGAATATTCAGGGTTGATTTCCCTTAAGATTGACTGGTTTGATACTTCTGATAAATACCCAGAATTGGGATTACTGAATCATATGGTCATTCTATTTTTAATTTTTTGAGGAAACTGCATACAGTTTTCCAAAGTGGCTGCACCGATTTACATTAACTGTACAAGGGTTCCCCTTTCTCCACGTTTTCACCAGTATTTGATAATGGCCTTTTTAACAGGTGTGAGGTGGTGTCTCATTGTAGCTTTGGTTGACATATCCCTGATGGTTATCGATGCTGAGCTCCTTGCTATGCTCCTGTTGGCCATTGGTATGCCTTCGTAAAAATGTATATTCAGGTTCTTCGCCCACTTTTTAATTGGATTATTTGGGAATTTTGCTGTTGAGTTTATGGGGCTTCCCAGGTGGCACTAGAAGTAAAGAACCCTTCTGACAGTGCAGGAGGTTTCAAGTTTGATCCCTGGGTTGGGAAGATCCCCTGGAGAAGGGAATGCAACCCACTCCAGTATTCTTGCCTGGGGAGTCTCATGGACAGAGGAGTCTGGCAGCCTTCTGTCCCTGGGGTCGAAAAGAGTCGGACACGACTAAAGTGACATAATCTGCGTGCATGCATGTATGAGTTCCTTATATATTTTGTAGATTAATCCTTTGTCAGGTATATGGCTCACAAATATTAATATGTTCTTCCCTTTGTAGGTTGCCTCTTCATTTCATCATTTGTTTCTTTTCCTGGGCAGAACCTTTTAGTTTGATGTAGTTCTGCTTGTTTACTTTTGCTGTCAAAACAAACAATAATCATAAAAATATTTTATGATTTTGGTGTCACATCCAAAAAGTATTACCGAAACCAGTGTCAAGGAACCTTGTCTCCATGTTTTCTTCTAGGAGTGTTTATTTTCACGTCTTCCATTTCAAGTTAATCTTGCAAGTGGTGGAAGACAGGAGTCCGACGTCGTCATCTTGCACACTTCTCTTCTTTCATCACCTTGCCTGTGTCGTTCCTTTATCTAAGGAGCACATGGTGGTGTTTCTCTCTATGTAATGTGTTGTTTTTCTCTCGTGCAACTTTGAAGGTGTCCTCTTTGGCTTTGGCTTTTAGCAGTTTGTTTATGATGTGCCAAGGTTTGAGAAACTGGGGGTGATGATTTCTTCATGTATCTTTTCTGCCTTCTCTTCCCTTCCGTGCCCTCTCCTCTCCTGGGATCCCAGTTACATGGGTGTTAGACTGCTTCGTGTCCCACAGAGCTCTCAGGCTGTCCTTTGCCCTTGGTCTTCTTCCTCTTTGCTTTTTTGGTTAATTTCTATTGACCTATCTTCAAGTTCACAAGTTCTTTCCCCTACCATCTCCTTTTTGAGCCTATCTAGTGAACTTTTCATTTATGTTATTTTACTTTTGGACTCTAGAATTTTGATTTGATTCTTTTTTGGAGTTCTCTTTTCTCTGTTGAGATCCCCATCTGTTTTCTCTTTAAGACTATGTTTTTCTTCAGCTATTTGATCATTTAAAATTTAATTCCTTGAACATATTTATAATAGCTGTTTCAAAGTCTTTCTGCTAAATCTAACCTCTGGGTCCACTTGGGGTCAGTTTCTGTTGACTGCCTTCTTCCTGAATTTGAATCACAAGTTCTTGTTGCTTCATGTGTCTAGTTATTTTGGGTTGCTAATTGGACAGCATAGGTAGTATTTTACAGCCACTTTGGATTCTGTTACATTCTTCTCAAGATTGTTGGGAGTTAACTGACAGATCTGAAACTTAAAGTCTGTCTCCTCCACAGTGTGTAGCAGCCGGCATTTCTGCTCAGCTTTTTAGCTTCCAGCTGTAGCCTTTGTGGCTTGCCCTCTGCCTCTGCATACTTAACGGAATTTATACTCAGATTTGGAGGCTCAGCCCTTCAGTAGCTTCCTTGTCTGGGAACTTGACACCCAATTTTCCAGCATCTCTGCCAGTCCCCACTCTATCTTATGACACTTAAGCCAGTAAGGCTTCAGCTTTCTGCCGCTAACCTCTGTGTGTAGAGAGAAGACTCGTAAATATCACCCGGCGCGGTTGTCTTTTAAGGGTAGATGCGTCTCTCAGATCTGTCTGCTTTTTTACCGAGGTCCCTTAGAGCTCTGCTGTGCGTGTCTGGTTTGGTGGTTATCTAGGGATCTGGGCAGAGTGTTGTTTTGTGGGTGGGGCTCACCATGCAGCTTGTGGGATGTCAGTTCCCCACCAGGAATTGAACCCAGACCATAGAAGTGAAAAACGCCAACCACTAGGTCACCAGGGAATTCCCCTGGGCAGAGTTTATACTCAGATTCTGGGTCTAATTCCCTTCTGCTTCCAGGATTTCTCCCGTTTCCAGCTTCTCTGTCACCCTGAGCTGGAAGATTGTGACTTTCCACTGCCGTGACTGTGGAGCATACCGCATTGAGGGGCTGGCCTTTTATGCCTTTTCAGTCATTGACTGTAGCCACCCCTGGGCAGGATGCAGAAACATGATCTCCATCCACTGAGGGCATGTCTCCAGACAAGGGGCCGTCCTGAGAGGCTCACCACCAACACCCACAGCAGCAACCGTCCCCGGCCTGGGAAAGTGGATCCATCCGAGGGGCGCCAACAGCAAGTCCCCCCAGGGTATCCCCTCGTCCTCCTTTTTGCTCATATCCTGACATACTCTTTCTGAACTCAGGGGAAGCCCCAGATTTCTGTCTGAAACACCACCCCCACCATGATTCCAGGCCCCTAAGACACCACCATGGAAGGCTTGCTCAGGGATCTGTCTTCCTGGTCAGACGCCTCTGTCCCAGGAACTGTCACCAGTATCCTGCCTCAGGGATGAAATTACACGCTGGCTTGTTTCATATGATCCACTCAGACGCTGCCCTGCTCCT
Source organism: Bos taurus (assembly GCF_002263795.3). Taxonomy (NCBI): domain Eukaryota; kingdom Metazoa; phylum Chordata; class Mammalia; order Artiodactyla; family Bovidae; genus Bos; species Bos taurus. The sequence continues at coordinate 46,070,188 of NC_037356.1, forward strand.
CGGAGCTTCCGCCACGCCAGGGTGGATGGAGAGGTGATGCCTGCAGAGCAAACACTCAGAGATTTCCTTGAGGGAAATTGTATTCTATTTTTTGGCCATGCTGCGCATCGTAAGGGATCTTAGTCCCCCAGCCTGAGATGGAACCCGTGCCCTCGGCTGTGGAAGCGTGGCGTCCACTGCCACCCTCCCGGTGCGGGCCCAGGTTCAGTCCCTCATCAGGAAGTGACCCCACATGCCACAACGAGGACTTTACATGTCACCAAGATCAAAGATTTCGAAGGCCAGAACTAAGGCCCGCACAGACTAATAAATGCATGATTTTTAAAAGCCTGTGGATTTCAGGGCCTTTCTTCTGTGGCATGATTTTGCAGAGAAAATAACAGTTGGTGTAGACTGGATTGAAAGGCGAAATCTTTCCCCTCTGACTACAGCATCAATAGTGGCTCAGACGGTAGAGTCTGCCCTCAGCACAGGAATCCTGGGTTCAATACCTGGGTTGGGAAGATCGCCTGGAGGAGGGAAAGGCTATCCACTCCAGTATTCTTGCATGGAAAATTCCATGGACAGAGGAGCCTGGTGGGCCCCAGTCCACGGGTCGCAAAGAGTTGGACACGACTGAACGACTAACACATTCATCTAACGGAGTGACATCATTTTGCAGAGAAAATAATGGAACAGTTTGTGTAGACTGGACTGAAAGGCGAAAGCCACTAGGAAATAACTAATAAAGTCTTTTCCCTCTGATTACAGCAGCAATGCAAGTTCATTACACAAATTCCAAAACGTAGACGCGCAAAGGAAAGCAAGCCACCTGCAATTTCATCACCAGCCTTACGCATTCCTTACCTTTTAAAGTGTCTAAAAATAGGAAAAGGACTGCGTCAAGGCTGTATATTGTCACCCTGCTTATTTAACTTACATGCAGAGTACATCATGAGAAACACTGGAATCAAGATTGCTGGGAGAAGTATCAATAACCTCAGATATGCAGATGACACCACCCTTATGGCAGAAAGTGAAGAGGAACTCAAAAGCCTCTTGATGAAAGTGAAAGAGGAGAGTGAAAAAGTTGGCTTAAAGCTCAACATTCAGAAAACGGAGATCATGGCATCCGGTCCCATGACTTCATGGCAAATAGATGGGGAAACAGTGGAAACAGTGTCAGACTTTATTTTTCTGGGCTCCAAAATCACTGCAGATGGTGACTGCAGCCATGAAATTCAAAGCCGCTTACTCCTTGGAAGGAAAGTTATGACCAACCTAGATAGCATATTCAAAAGCAGAGACATTACTTTGCCAACAAAGGTCCATCTAGTAAAGGCTATGGTTTTTCCAGTGGTCATGTATGGATGTGAGAGTTGGACTGTGAAGAAGGCTGAGCGCCGAAGAATTGATGCTTTTGAACTGTGGTGTTGGAGAAGACTCTTGAGAGTCCCTTGGACTGCAAGGAGATCAGCCCTGGGATTTCTTTGGAAGGACTGATGCTAAAGCTGAAACTCCAGTACTTTGGCCACCTCATGCGAAGAGTTGACTCATTGGAAAAGACTCTGACGCTGGGAGGGGTTGGGGGCAGGAGGAGAAGGGGAACAACAGAGGATGAGATGGCTGGATGGCATCACTGACTTGATGGATGTGAGTCTGAGTCAACTCCGGGAGTTGTTGATGGACAGGGAAGCCTGGCGTGCTGCAATTCACGGGGTTGCAAAGAGTCGGACACGACTGAGCGACTGATCTGATCTGATCTGATCATGCTCTGCTTCACGGCCTTGTCTATCATCTGTTCCTCACATGTCAGGAACAATTTATCAAGGCCATTCAAGTGAACTGAAAAACGATGTTTTTAAAAAGGGCCTTTCTTTTTCTATCTTGATATTTCTTGGATGAATCCTGCCTCTGAGTTCTGAGCATCTGTTTCATCATGACGCAAAGAGCGCGTCCATGTTAAACACCAAATCCTAGGAGGTGCTGACTCACTGGAGCTGGTGTTTTTATTTTAAAATCTAGCCAACACAAAATGTTCTACTTGGTGCTTTTTCCACCTTTGAAAAGAGAACCCAGCTTTTGAGCACCAGGCAGAAAGGGGATCCTTTTCAGAGAAATGTTCAGCCCAGAGTCCAATGCCTGAAAACAAGTAAAGCCACTCCATGTAGAAAATTACAGGCCCCATAGATGCATATGACTGATTGCGGCTAATGCTCGCTGCTGCCAATTATCCTTATTAGCACACGCCGTCAGGCCCAAAATGACATTAATTACCACAAGCAGTAGTTCACTTGTGGGAACGGTGCATTGACAAAAAGGTTACCCTGTCCGGAAATTAATCATAACCTCCGCTTTGTTGGAAATTCAGGAAAACGGGGAAAAGTAAGCGAGTGAATTTTTTTAAAAAGGTGATGAAAGTTACGCAGTAATTTTTCCTATTATTTTTCTACTATTTTATTTTCTCTGCTAAAGTGGACGAGGGCCATTGTATGCTTTTTTTAAAAGAAAATCTGTGAGTGAGAGGCAAAATTACTTGCATTAGTGTTCACCCGAGACATTAAGGCCATTAGGGAGGTCATGCAAAAGAGCTCCCCAAGCTGAGCTTGGGAGAGGGACCGGGGCGGGCCTGGCGATGCTCCTCTACACCGGCCCGGAGCCCCTCACCCAGAACCAGAGCCCAGCCCCATAGCCAGCTCTTCGCGAGCCCCTGGCCCTTCCATAGGCGCCCAGCTCTGCCCTGAGTGCCTTTCCCTGCCTGCACCCGGAGGGCCCTGTGGCCCTCCCGCCCTGTGGCTGCTGGGTCCCCGCAGGAGGGTGGAGGCTCACGGCGGGGGATTCAGGCGCAGAAGAGAGCCAGGCCCCTTCCAGCACACCCCCAGCTCCAGCGAGAGGAGCCCGCACCCCTGACCTAGGCCAGACCGTGTGTCTCCCAAGACAGCGCCCGAGCCCTGGGCACCTTGCTGGGCAGCGGGAGGTCGGGAGGGGAAACATCACCCTCCTCCCCCTCCCATCTCCCGTCCCCCATGTCCCCCCAGGGCCCCAGGTCCTGAGCTCAGCTCCTTCACCCTCAGAGGCGGGGTCCATGCCATCAAATCCCGAATTTTCTGCAGGCACTTCACCTCTTGGGAGTGGCCTTTGCCATACACAGGGATGGGGTCACCAGGCCCACCTTCAGTCTCCTGTCTAGTCTTGGTTCAGCTTAGCTCTTGCTACACGCCGAGCCCTGGGAACCCTGTGGCCCCACCGTTTGGAGCTGATACTGTGCGGCAGGGGTGGTCCTGGAGCACAGAGGGTCAGAATGAGAACACAGGGCGCTTAGTCATCGGGCCCAAACCAGCGACTCGAAGGGAAGACTTGCCGCACGACTTAGATACGACGAGGTGGAATTCATAGGGACCCGCTTGGCACAAGGCTGGCTCCCTGAAGCCTCCACCGTGTCCTGGAGCCTCGGGGATGTGGCGCCCACACCCCCGGCCCTGTCGGGTCCAGTTCTGAGTGTGGTTGTGTGTGGCTGAGGGTCACTCACGGGCACTGGTTGCTCCACAGGTTCCCTTGAACTAATGACCAGTTTGTTTTTGCAGAAACACAAGGCTGCATACTTCATTCCAGGCGCTGCACTCAGCTGGCCCTGGGCACGTGGGGTGCAGGCCAGCCCTGTCCTTGCCTGCATCTAGGCCTCAGGTGACATTGGAAGGCCCGGAAAGTGTCGTCGGGGCACGAGGACTTGCGTGGCCTCCTGCTGCCGTCCCTGCTGGGGCCCTGGAGCCCAGCGCAGCTGGCTCTGATTGCAACCCTGGAGCACGTTCTGGGGGGCTTCACTCTGAAAACAAAGCATCACCGTATCTACATACAGATCTCTGGCGGCTGATGAGCCGCAGGCGAGGGCTCCGCACCCCGGGGGTCGCTCACTCCAGACTGGACTCAGCTGGTGCTCTGCCAGTCAGGCTTCCCAGGCTATCGAGAGGCCTCTGTGACCTCCTGTGCTCTCTGACCTTGCCATGTCTCCCCAGGGTGGACGAGCTGAGCCTCCCTGGGAAGGTCTCCAGGCACGGGCCTGAGTGTGGCAAGGGCGTATCCGTCCTGGGGAGGTGGTGGGACAGGCCCCCACCCAGCTGTCCCTGTTGAGGCGGGAGACACTGCGGCCCTCCGGCCTGTGTCCCCAGCCCGGGAGGAAGGTGGGGGCCTCAGGCCTCGTCCTCACTCTCACCTGGGGGGGTCTGTGCTGTGGGTGTGGGGGGCACAGGCCTTGAGGATGTGCTTGTAGATCACAGGCTCCCTGCGGCTCTTCTGTGCAGACATTGGCCGGGGCAGGGGAGGTGCAGGGAAGCTGCCGCTGGCCCCTGGCGGGTAGTGTTCCCACCCTGGATCAATGGTGCTGAGCTGGGAACCTGGGCCTGAAGGTCCATTTCTGAGCCTAAAGGCAGAGCAGGGCACGCGGGAGGAGATCGGAGACCCCAGAGGGCCTGGTGGGCCTGGCGATGGAAGGAGTGGTGTTCCCCTGGGCTGGGCCCTCTCACTGGGCCAGAGGAGCCCGCCAGGCGGGAGGGCCCAGGCTGGGGGCTCAGGTGGGCGTCACAGGCACCTGGGGCTGGGGAATGGCTCTGGGGAGGCCGAGGCCCAGGTGTGTGAGGGTCCCCAGAGCTGCGATGGGGACGCCAGGCTGGCGGGGAGCAAGACCCTGGCTCCTCAATGGGCTGAGGGAGCTGAGTCTTCCCAGCCCTGGTCCTGGTCCTGGCTCTCCCAGTCCTGGTGGTCCTGTCTCGTGGGGCCTCTGGGTGGGACCTGCAGCTGCCACATCTGGGACCGCTGCCTGGTCCTGGGTGACGGCTCACAGGGGTGAGGTCAGAAGGGGTGCAGGACACAGCCCTGACCACAGCCGCTCTGGGGGCAGCAACCTGCAGAGCCCCTCTAGGTGCCCTGGCCGGGCCCCACCAGGAGGCTTCTGTGCAGGGTCCGAGGGCTCCCCAGGCCCCACTCCCGTCCTGCAGAAAGCGGGGGGCTGCCGGCCAGCTGCTTGTCACTGAGAGCCCACGTCCTTCTGTCACATTCGGGCTGTTTCCTGGTTTGGCTGCTACACATGGTGCCTCTGAGGACATTCTAGGGTGTGTCCCCAGGGAAGACAGGGCCACAGTCCAGCTTGGGTGGCCCCGCAGCAGAGCTGTGAGGCGTGGACGTCCAGGTTGACCCGAGGATTCCGTCCCAAGGGGCAGAACCTTTTACGTTCTCCCCAGCGAGGTGCGAGGCCGCACCGGCCTGCCCCCTGTCCCACACGAGCAGCGGTCGCGTTTGTGTTGCTGGCCAAAATCCTGGTTTCCTCTGCCCACTGAAGCTGAATGAAAAATATGGAGACAGAGTTTGGAGGAATAGAAAGGTGGCTTTAGTTCTCACCTGGCTCACCCCTCGAGGACTGTGCCCCCGCCCCCGTGAGGAGTCTAGGGGCTCATATAAGATGAGGGATAAAGGTGATAGGATCTCGATTTCTCCCTTTTGCATTGTTTCAAAGACAGGCTGGCATCAGTAACCCAGCAGTTGACTGGCGTTTCGGTGGCTCTGTGGCCTCCTTTCTGATAACCACAAGGGGAAGGGTGTTGTCAGGGTAAACGCCGTGTACAGGATGTGTTTACAATAGAGTCCAAGGAAAATTAGATGTGAAGTGTGGCTCCTGCAGAGTTAGGGGACAGGAAAGCCAACTTACAGACATACAGAGTTAGGAGCAGTTAAAGTAAAAAAATCGGCTTTCCAGATAGCTCAGCTGGTAAAGAATCTGCCTGCAATGTAGGAGACCCTGGTTTGATTCCTGGGTCAGGAGGATTCCCCTGGAGAAGGGATAGGCTACCCATTCCAGTGTTCTCAGGAGGATTCCCCTGGAGAAGGGATAGGCTGCCCACTTCAGTGTTCTCAGGAGGATTCCCCTGGAGAAGGGATAGGCTGCCCACTTCAGTGTTCTCAGGAGGATTCCCCTGGAGAAGGGATAGGCTGCCCACTCCAGTGTTCTCAGGAGGATTCCCCTGGAGAGGGGATAGGCTGCCCACCCCAGTGTTCTCAGGAGGATTCCCCTAGAGAAGGCATAGGCTGCCCACTCCAGTATTCTCAGGTTTCCCTGGTGGCTCAGTAAAGAATCCACCTGCAATGCAGGAGACCTGGATTCGATCCCTGGGTTGAGATGATCCCCTGGAGGAGGGTATGGCAGCCCACTCCAATATTCTTGCCTGGAGAATCCCATGGACAGAGGAGCCTGATGGGCTACCGTCCATGGGGTCTCAAAGAGTCGGACACGACTGAGCAACTTAAGCACAGCAAGCACACAAAGTCAAAACTGAGGCGTGTTCAGGCCTGCTCACTGTTCTCTTTATCGTCTCTGTTCTCAGGAAAGGGAAAGAGGGAAAACTCATTCCTCCTCCTTCCTTTTCCCTGCAACATTCGTGTGTCTTTTTCAGACGGAGTTCCACCAGCCACCATGGAGCGAATCTCCACGGTGTATCGGCCACACCTCCTGCTCTGCCAGAAGCCTGCTGTGTCTTCCGTCTGCTCTGTTGAGTTGACTTTTTTCTCATGAATTTGTAGGACCCCTCCACATAGTTATTCTCAGTGCTGATTCTTCGACAGTTACACATTTCACAAACATCCTGCAAGACTAGTTCGTCTTTTCACTTTCGTCAAGACGCCTTTCACAGAGATGTGAACAACTTGATCAGTGTGTGTTCAGCAAGATATGTCGTGTCTGGCTAAGGGTGAGGCTCGCACCCCATCCGTCTGAGGCCCAGGCCTCCGCATCCAGGTTCATCTTCCCTCCAGGGCCTGAAGGTGCTGCTGTTACCTCCTTTGGTCTCGTGTCCCTGACTGGAAACTCATGTCAGTCTGAGTCTTGTTTCCTAGCTGCTGATGTCTTCTCTCTGGAAGCTTCTAGAAGAATGTGCGTGCTCAGTCATGTCCAACTCTTTGCAACCCCACGTTGCCTGTCAGGCTCCTCTGTGCATGGGATTCTCCAGGCAAGAATACTGCGGTGGGTTGCCAGTTCCTTCTCCAGGGGATCTTCCTGACCAAGGGACCCAGCTCTCATCTCTTGTACTCCCTGCATTGCAGGTGGATTCTTTACCACTGAGCCACCTGGGAAGTGAAAGCTTCTAGAACCCCCTCACCCTCAGAGCTCTGCACGTCTGCCGTGTCTGGGCCTACGTTTGTCCCTCTGGCCCGCTGGTCTTGTCAGTTCCAGAATCGCTGTGTTTCTTCTGTCCTGTGAAGTTCTACTCTTATGAAGTCACTCAGGGAATGTAAGTGGTGCGGCCACTTCAGAACAGGCTGGCAGCTCCTCAGAAGATTTAATGTGGAGTTACCATCTGATCTGGCAGTTCCATCCCTAGGAGTAGACCCAGGGGCAATGAACACCCAGGGCCCCACAAAAACATGTACCGGAGCGGTCAAAGAAGCATTTTAAATAATAGACAAAACATATGGAAACAGCCCAACTGTCCAAACGAGTGGATAAACAGTGATCAAACTGTACACTGGAGTAGTATTTGACTGCAAAAAGAGTAAAACAACCGCAACAAAACCAAACAACCAATCTAAAAATGGGCAGAGGGCTTGGATAGACATTTCTCCAAAGAAGATGTATGAATGGCCAATAAACTTGTGAAAAGATGCTCAGCATCACTAATTGCTGCATTGTGTGCTGTGCTCAGTTGCTCAGTCATGTCCAACTCTTTGTGACCCCATGGACTGTAGCCCCCCAGGCTCCTCTGTCCATTCGATTCTCCAGGCAAGAATACTGGGGTGGGCTGCCACTTTCTCCTCCAGGGGATCTTCCTGACTCAGGGATCGAACCCTCCTCTCCTACCTCTCCTGCGTTGGCAGGTGAATTCTTTTACCACTGAGCCACTTGGGGAGCCCCAGTCACTGCATTAGGGAAATGCAATCTGAAAAGGAGAGACTGTTTCACATCTACTAGGATGGCTAGTAGGAAAAAAAACAAAGTGGTTAGACAGCACCACCAACTCAATGGACATGAACTTGAGTGAACTCTGGGAGATAGTGGAGGACAGGGAAGCCTGGTGTGCTGCAGTTCATGGGATGGCAAAGAGTCGGACAGGATTGAGCAACTGAACAACAGCCATCCCCACCAAAAGACCCCTCCCCTGGTCTCCCACCTCCTCCTCCCAGTCATTAATCTTTCCCATAAGCATGTAAGCTCATTCTAACACAGTCATCCTAATGGTTCAAAAGCTTTGCCTGTGAATCAGTCCTGACACCTCTGGCTACAAGTAATAGAACGTTGGACTGGCAATGACTAAAAGCAAAGACATGAATTACTCCTCCTCCTGAGAAGTGGGGAGGAAGTCATCTCAGGGCTGGCTCGTGGCACCTCAACCACCCCTCTCTTTCACCCTCAGAACATTGGCTTTCCAGCCTTCTTGCTGTGACCTCATGGTCTTAAGACAGCTGCACAGCTCTAGCCATCACATCAGGATCTCAAGCAGGGAAGAACATTTCACACAGCTTGTTGAGTCACAATGGTGCCCTGGGGAATCCATCACCCTTGCTCAGGGCATGACATTGAGTGGCTCCCAGGAAAAATTTGTAGAATAAGGGAAAGAGGAAGAATAGCCATAGCCAGAGCATTGAGAGGGCTGTGAATGTTCTCACGTGGTTGGTCCTGCAAGTTTTTGCTCAGGCCACCGAGGGCACATCCCTGACCCCGCAGGGAGCAGGGAGCACCTGCAGGCAGAGCAAGTGTCAGGAGGACAGGTCCCACCCCTTGGGGTCGTCAGGACCCCAGGAGTCTGCTGTAGGGACTCGCCAGTCCTGGACCTGTTCTAGTCTGCCCACCAGAAGGAGCACTGGGCCTGTCCTCCCGGCAGCCTCTCCATGCCCCGTCCAGCTCCCGCGGCCCTGCCCACTTCCTGACACCTATCGGGTCAGAGCCCCTCGTCCTTCTGGCAGAGCGGCCGGGGTGTGGTGGGGTCTTCAGGGACCTCCAAGAGTGAGAAGGTAAAGCTGTGAGAAGAGCGGGGGTACTGTAAATTCCATTTCACGAGAAAGGAAACCACAAGACATTACAAAGTTGCAGAAGTCGCTCGATGCCACCCTCGTCACCGAGGGCAGGACAGCCAGGATGCTCAGCGAGGCTGGCTCAGCCTGGGACTTGTCGCCCGGGCTCTGGAAAGTGCTCACCCGTCTCCTCTCTGTGTCAGGACCCTGTGGTTGCTTTCTGTGGAGAGAAGAGGTCGAGGGCACAGCTCTCCTTCCGGTGGCTGACGTGGATTTGTTTCTCATCGTCGACGGTGGAGAGGGACGTTCAGAAGCCTCAGAGCTCATCTCAGGGAAGCCGAGAACTTTCGGGCTCCATCGAGCTCGTTGTCACCGAGGGGCTTTCACGGCTGTGACTCAAGTTGGCCGTGGGAGCTGCAGGCGGCTTGACGAACCCAATTCCCGTTGGAAGAGCAGAGCCTGGCGGTGGGTCTGTACCTGTGTGCTTAACGCAGCCAGACTGGAGGAAACTGGGTCTCACTGGGCACCGGCACCGACTGACCCACCTCCCCGAGGCTCAGTGCCCCGAAGACTGGCTTCTGGTCCCAAACTCCACATCCTGCTCCCCTGCGCTCCGCATGCACCCCCAGGGCTGGGCCAGGGGACACCATCACCCCTTGGCCATGCCTTGACTCCACCTCCGTGTGACAGGCCAGGGCGGCAGCTGCATCCCCAGGAGCCACTCCGGTGTTGGGGTGGCTGTCGGTCAGTACGCTAACCGTGCAGACGGGCCCACAAGCCACAGGGGTCTGTCCCAGTGTGGGGGGTTGAATCCCGTCCCCTGCAAAGACAGGCTCATGTCACATATGCCACCATGGAACTGAATGCTGCAACGAGCTGCGTGAACATGGTGAACGCGGCCTTGTGGCTGAGCGGGGGTTCCGATCAGGTCAGCAGACTATGGCCCGAGGGCCAGACCCAGACCTCTGCCTGGTTTTGTGACGTTTTATTGAAACAAGGCCGAGCTGGCTTGCCCACACACGGCTTCAGTCACTGTCGCGTTGCAGCTCCAGGCTGAGCCATGTGACACCCGGCGGCCTGCAAAAAGCCTCAGTCACTGTCTGGCCCTTTATGGACACCCCTGCTGGCCCTCGATGGAGGTACCGTCGCGGCTCTGAGGGGTGCTCTCCCTTTAGCCCTTACCGGGAGGACACTGTCTGTGACCAGATCCACGCGAGCCTGGTCCACGCTGAGCTGGCCCCCAGATCCACGGGAGCCTGGTCCATGCTGAGCTGGCCCTGACCCCTCAGTGCCCTGAGCCCCTCCTGCGTCTAAACCACGTCAGGGGTCCAGCGATGAGCTTGTCCCCTGCTGATGACTTCCGTGAGCTGGCCTTCACTCAGAAGGGTCAATTCTCCGGAATATTCTCAGCTCAACTTCTTAATTCTGGCCAATATCCTGGAAATGTGTTTTTAATAGCTTCAAATGAAACTCAAATCTCATTAGGTGATGCCCAAGTCAATTCAAATATACATCTCCATCTGCCTTTAATGCTTTCAGATATGAGAGTTATGAAGGGGAAGGCGAGTAAAGGAATAAAAATGCAAACGAGAGGGAGAGACTGGCCCGCAGGCGGCGGGGCGGCGGGTCCCTGACAGCGACACGCGTGGTCTGGCCGGGAGCTGGACCACGGGCCGCCGGGCAGCCTGTTCACCAGCCCTGTTTCTAGGGCTCATTGCTCAGCTGTGGATTCATTAAAAAGAAAGCAAAACACGAAAATATAACCCCAGAAACAGCTACTTTTCTAAAGAGCTCATCTTCATCCTGTGTTCAGGAAAGGTAGTCATCAGCCCATGGGCTTCAATGGCCCAAATTATTGATAATTTCGGCGTAAATTAGGCCATTATGTGCTGCCACCAGGGCTCTCTGCCTGCTGATGAAAGTAAGCGCTGAGCTGTATTGTCCTCTGCGTCAGGGGTGAGGGCGGGGGACAGGGCCTCGCTCCTGTCTCTGGAGGCGAGGGGCCGCTGCTCTGCCGGCCGGGGCCCCGGGGTGCGGGCTCTGCCAGACACACGCTGCCCTACTCCCACCTGGCAGGCCCCAGGTGCGGCTCCAGGAGGCACCGAGCCCACCTGAGAGAGACGCCCAGCCGACTCTGACGTACTGACTGAGCCCATGGGCGGGGGGGACTGCCCTTTGGGGCTGCCTGGAGTGAGGGTGACCCACACGCAGGTCAGGCGTCCAAAAGAGCAGGCGCTCCCGCACCGGCGTGATGGCATTCGGGGGCGGGCGGGGCCTTCGGGAGGTGATCAGGACGGGGTGGCCGCCCGCAGGCCCGGGGCCGAGGCCTCAGGGTGAAACCACTCTGCCGGGTTTGGAGTGGGGCGGGCTCACCTCCTTTAGAGCCCAGGACCGGCCCAGGGCTCGGCATCGTCTCGGTGGCCAGGAGCGCCGCCCTCGTAGCCGTGACCGTGACCTGGTCCTGTCACTCTGCTGGGCTGTCCCGCAAGAGAGGAGGCTCCCGTCGTGGAACAGAGACCCTGGGCCACTGGCCGGCATCCACAGGGGCCCCTTGGGTCCTGCCTGATGCAGTTAGTTAGTTCAGTTGCTCAGTCGTGTCTGACTCTTTGCGACCCCGTGATTCGCAGCACGCCAGGCCTCCCTGTCCATCACCATCTCCCGGAGTTTACTCAAACTCATGTCCATCAAGTCGGTGATGCCATCCAACCCTCTCATCCTCTGTCGTCCCCTTCTCCTGCCCCCAATCCCTCCCAGCATCAGGGTCTTTTCCAATGAGTCAACTCTTCACATGAGGTGGCCAAAGTATTGGAGTTTCAGCTTTAGCATCAGTCCTTCCAATGAACACCCAGGACTAATCTTTAGAATGGACTGGTTGGATCTCCTTGCAGTCCAGGGGACTCTCAAGAGTCTTCTCCAACACCACAGTTCAAAAGCATCAAATTCTTCGGCACTCAGCTTTCTTCACAGTCCAACTCTCACGTCCATACATGACCACTGGAAAAACCATAGCCTTGACTAGACGGATCTTCGTTGGCAAAGTAATGTCTCTGCTTTTTAATATGCTGTCTAGGTTGGTCATAACTTTCCTTCCAAGGAGTAAGCGTCTTTTAACTTCATGGCTGCAATCACCATCTGCAGTGATTTTTGGAGCCTCCAAAAACAAAGTCTGACACTGTTTCCACTGTTTCCCCATCTATTTCCCATGAAGTGATGGGACCGGATGCCATGATCTTGGTTTTCTGAATGTTGAGCTTTAAGCCAACTTTTTCACTCTCCACTTTGACTTTCATCAAGAGGCTTTTTAGTTCCTCTTCACTTTCTGCCATAAGGGTGGTGTCATCTGCATATCTGAGGTTATTGATATTTCTCCCAGCAATCTTGATTCCAGCTTGTGCTTCTTCCAGCCCAGCGTTTCTCATGATGTACTCTGCATATAAGTTAAATAAGCAGGGTGACAATATACAGCCTTGACGTACTCCTTTTCCTATTTGGAACCAGTCTGTTGTTCCATGTCCAGTTCTAACTGTTGCTTCCTGACCTGCATATAGGTTTCTCAAGAGGCAGGTCAGGTGGTCTGGTATTCCCATCTCTTTCAGAATTTTCCACAATTTATTGTGATCCACACAGTCAAAGGCTTTGGCATAGTCAATAAAGCAGAAATAGATGTTTTTCTGGAACTCTCGGCCTGATGCAGAGTCTGACATAAATGAGCTCGTCTGGTCGTGGAAACCCCCTGGGAGGTGCTCCGGGTACGTGGAGTGGGTGGTGTGAGGACAGGTGTGGGCCGGGGGTCCGTCCCAGGGCAGGAGCAGAGTCCAGAGGACCCGAGGGCCTGAGATCCTGCTGACTCTCCCCACCCTCCCCTCTCCCAAGACCAGACCAGCTCAGGGGCCATGGTTTCTTCAACAGTCCAGCCTGTGGGCGGCTGGGAGGGATGGCAGGGCATGAGGCTGCCCCGTGATTCCTGATCAAACGAGTCAGAATCACGGCCCCAGCTTCCCTCGCCCGAGTGGTCCAGCTTGGAAGGTCAGGGGTGATGAGAGTTTCAGCAAGCCTCTCCCCTCGCCAGCTGGGGTGACCCTCACGAACCAGCAACCAAGACGGGCCCGCAGGGGGAGGGTTGACACGGGAGGCCGACCTGGAGTTGGGGGCGAGTGGGGACCTGCTCCTGCCAGAAGCCCAGCCCCTCCCAGCACACGGCGTGTTGAGGTGGTCTCCTTCTTGCTCTAAGTCCCCTGGCGGCCTGCAGGCTTTGATGTGTGGGAGGCAGTTTTCTCCTGGAAGGAAGGGGCTTGACCAGTGGGAACAGAGGCAGGCTGAAATAGTTCCCCACTTCATAACGCTTTTAGGGGTTTTGGTTTTCATTAAAAAAAAAAGTTCATTTGCTATATGTTATTCAATTAGGAAATTTGCCAGGCATGGTGACGTTTTTCTTAAAAAGGGCAAAAATAACTTAATAAGTCAAATTTGATTTGGCAAACTAGCATCTGTATGCTTTCCAGAGGAGTTGAAAGGCCCATGTGGCCCAGATGAGAGAGGAGTCAAAGGCGGGGGAGTGAGTGGGGCGGTGAGCGGGGCAGAGGGGTGTGGTGAGGCCACCGCAACCCCAGCTGGGAAAAGGAAAAAAACCCAGTACCTGCTCAGACCAGCTCAGCAGACCCCCAGCCCAGCCCTTCCTTCAGCAGGTCCCTGGCCCAGGAGCCTTAAGTTCAGGGAGCAGAGAGCCCAGGCCAGGGGACCCCATGACCCCGACATGAGGCCCGCAGGGGCGGAGGACAGGGAGGGTCTCCCACGCAGAAGGAGCAGAGGGGCTTCCAGGTAGAGTCAGGTGGCCATGATCTAGGGGTCCAGGTCACACCCAGGGGCACAGCCCCCGACACGCATGGGCACACTCAAGCACACACACACTCCAGGGGGCAAAGGGCAGCCAGAGAGCGGAAGTGAAGACCAGGGAACTCGGCCTGGGCCCTCCCATGCTGATAGTCACCTGCCCCCGCTCAACAAGGCCCCCAAATCCTTAAGAAGATGCCTACCCTGGGGAAACGGCACCTGACGCCCCCAGAAGACAAAGGGCGCCCCCCCGCTCCGGCCCCACGCTGTGGAACTGCAGGATCAGTTACTGATGGGAAGCATAGCAAGCTTTTCAACTCTAAGCTGCAATATTCATTTAAGAATCTTTCAATCATAATGACCTAGAAATGAGACTTAAAGAAGTTGAGATAATGCCATCAGAAGGGTCATGCCGCCCTCATGAGTCTCTTGACAGGCACGAATTTAGATAATAATCAGAAAGCATTTCGACATTAAGGGGCCCGGCGGGCCCGCCAAGGACGACGAGACCCTGGCTCACGTGGTGTCGCCGCTCCATCGCCTGTCACTTTTCACCGACATTTCCAGCTTTACCCGGAACACAGCAGACTTTGGGAGCTAGGTTGTGAAATCTGTAAGAACGTTTTCCCAGGTTACTTTTGGGAGGGACTTTGTAAATGAATCCCATGACTTGGAGGATGATTACAGCTGACCCAGGAACAGCTCGGTGATGAACACAGATTTTACATGTTACACGTTTGTCATTCATATTATATACTGTATACTTACAATTAAGTAAGCTGGAGAATAAATGCTATTAAAATCACAAGGAGAAGAAAAATACGTTTATGTCATATATGTATTTATTGAAAAAAGAGCTGCCTATATGTGGACCCACAGGTGAAATCTGTGTTGTTCGAGGGTCAGCGGTCTTCCCTCCAATCATTTTTTCACTTTTTAAAATTGTGATAAAACATAAATTTGCACCATTTTACACATTTTAAGCCTGCAAATCATTGGCATTAAATATACTGCCAGTGTTGACAGGATCTATTGTATAGGGAACTATACTTAACACTTTGTACTAACCTATAAGGGAAAAGACTCTGAAAAACAATAGATATGTATTTAGAGATGTATAACTGAATTGCTACTCTGTTGTACATGTGAACCTAATTCGGTATTATAAATCAGTTATACTTTAATTAAAACAATAGACTTCAATGCAATGAATAAATAAATAAAAGATATATACCTATGGTGGTGGTGGTGATTTAGGGCTCAGTCGTGTCCGACTCTTCCCAACCCCGTGGACTGTAGCCCACCAGGCTCCTCTGTCCATGGAAATTTCCAGGCAAGAACACTAGAGTGGATTGCCATTTCCTTCTCCAGGGGATCTTCCCAAGCCAGGCATTGAACCGTGTCTCCTGCATTGCAGACGGATTCTTTACTGACTGAGCCACCAAGAAAGCCCCTATACATACCTATATATGTTCACCATGTCCTGCAACCATCACCACTATACATTTCCAAAAACATTGCATCCTCCCAAACAGAAACTGTCTCCATCAAACTCCCTATGCCCCGCACCCCACCACGGCGCCCTGGGAACCTCTATTTTTTGTTCTGCGTCTATGAGTTTGCCTCGTCTAGGGACCTCCTCCAAGTGGATCATATAGGCTTCGTCCTTTGGCATCTGGCTTATTTCACTGAGCATACCGTCCACAATGTTCATCTGTGTTGTAGCCTGTGTCAGAATTTCCTTCCTTTCGAAAGCTCTGTTGTATGGAGACCGCAGCCTCTTCATACGTCATCCACCTGTGGACATCTGGGTCGCTGTGAACGAGGACACAGGCGTGCACATTCAGTCAGGCTGACAACGCAGTGCTGGGCTGAAGGCAGAGGCCCCACCCCTGCAAGGGCTCAGCTCTGCAGGGCTGAGGTGAAAAACCACATGAATTTAGCAATTTGGCTGCAGATTTCAAGAATATAAAACAGTCCATGCTCTTGGATCAGTTATTTCCTGGGTTAGAATTCATGCAGACAGAGTCAGGACACACCCAGAGAGGTGACTGACAGTTTTATCTCAAGTGGGGGTCCTAGGGACATTAGTTCATAGACAAAATTAAAAATTTTTTTTATCCGTACAACTGAGTTGGGATATGAGTTAAATTTGCTCTTCGTGGCATCTGTGATCATACGTACGTGTATGATTTAGATTTTATATAGACTTTTTATAATTCACCTGTGTAAACCGTTGGATCATAAAGAAGGCTGAGCCCTGAAGAATTGAAGCTTTCAAACTGTGGTGCTGGAGAAGACTCTAGAGGGTTCCTCGGACAGCAAGGAGATCAAATCGGTCCATCCTAAAGGAAATCAACTCTGAATATTCACTGGAAGGACTGAGGCTGAAGCTGACGTTCCAATACTTTGGCCACCTGATAAGAAGAGCTGACTCATTGGAAAAGACCCTGACGCTGGGAAAGATTGAGGGCAGGAGGAGAAGGGGATGGTGGAGGACCAGATGACTGGATGGCATCACTGACTCAATGGACATGAGTTGAACAAACTCCGGGAGATAGTGGAGAACAGGAAAGCCTGGCGTGCTGCAGTCCCTGGGGCCGCAAGGAGTCAGACACGTCTTAGCGACTGAGCAACAACAAAAACTGTCTATGAAAGGCGTGAGCTAAGGATGACAGCCGAACTCACATCGCTAGGTAGCATCACCTGCACGGGCCCAGGTGAGGGTGGGGTTGAGGCTCACCTGTGTCCCTCCCCTCCATCCTGGGTCTGCCCCCCGGCTCACCAGGCCCTGCAGATAAGTCAAGATGACCTCCCAGAGGCGGAGCTTCAGCACTCCTCGGTCCACCCGGAGCTGCAGGCCCCGTGCGGCCCGTCCAGGAAGGGCATCTGTGACCAGGCTGGCTGAGAGGCCTGCCCCCACCCCCAGCCTGGGTGCACTGTCAACTGAGAAGTTTCTCCAAAAAACTGCAAACTGGCAGCACGTTTGTGCAGCTGGCTGAGTCGTTTCCCACGTGTCCTCTAGGACTAGGAAAGCAGCCCCCTGCCGCTGTACGCTCCCCGCCCACCACCCGAGAGCTCGTATGAGTCCCTCCCGGGGCGCGGCCCGACCCCTGGCTCCAGCCCCGCCCCCATCGGCCCAGCATCTGCCTCCGCGGCCCGTGGACTCGGGGACTCCACAGGGCCGGCGAGGGCTTGGATTCCGAAAGAAAGTGTCAGCTGCAAGTCCCTCTAACGTTGCCCCTCGCGTGTCCCATGGGAGGTTGGAAGAAGGGAAATCAAACTGAAAAGTGGCCAAAGGAGCCAAATAATCGCATTGCAGACACATCACAAAGAAGGTCGCCTCTAATGGGGCCCCCTGTTGGCGCCCCACTCCAGTACTCGTGCTTGGAAAATCCCACGGATGGAGGAGCCTAGTGGGCTGCAGTCCATGGGGTCGCTAAGAGTTGGACACGGCTGAGCGACTTCACTTTCACTTTTCACTTTCCTGCATTGGAGAAGGAAATGGCAACCCACTCCAGTGTTCTTGCCTGGAAAATCCCAGGGACGGGGGAGCCTGGTGGGCTGCTGTCTATGGGGTTGCACAGAGTCAGACACGACTGAAGTGACTTAGCAGTTAGCAGTCCACGCCCCACTTCCATTCCCTCACCCCATGCCCCCCGGATCCCCTGCAGCCCCTCCACCCCAGACCCCACCCCAGTCTTCCTACCCCCTGCCTGTCCCCACCTCCGTAACCCCCCTACCCCACCCCCGCCCCAGCCCCCTATCTCAGTCTGCACCCCACCAGTCTCCCCACGCCAATTCCCACCCTCCTCGGCCTCCTTGGAGGTGACGAATCTCTGTGTGCTGGTTGTCAATCATTCTGCTTTTAAGAACTTTCCTTTCTGGACATTTTGTTCTTGGTGAAAATACACCTTTATTATCATATACTGTTTCTTAGGAGAGAGAACATTTTAAGATAATTTCAAAACATCTTGGCTAAGAGGTGATAATGAAAACAGTCATTTTCACAGCTAAACTATTTCAAAAAAAGAAACTAAATGTGCTTTTCTTTCCTTCTTTGTCTCAGGAGACTTCAAGTAAGACAACGATCGGGAGGTTCTTCTGGACCATCTTAGTTAGAAAAGCTAGCCACCGTTCTTAAGTGGTGTCCTGTCGTTGATCAAAGTGAAACAGCAACATAGGCACAAATATCCCCAATTGCATCAAACCAGTCAATCCTAAAGGAATCAGCCCTGAGTATTCAATTGGAAGGACTGATGCTGAAGCTCCAATACTTTGGCCACCTGATTTGAAAAGCCAACTTATTGGGAAACATTGAGGGCAGGAGGAGAAGGGGGCAACAGAGGACCAGCTGGTTGGATGGCATCACCGGCTCAATGGACATGAGTCTGAGCAAACTGGGAGGTGGTGAAGGACGGGGAGCCTGGTGTGCTGCAGTCCATGGGGTTGCAGAGTCGGACACGACCTAGCAGCTGAACAGCGTCAACCTCATCATGTTTGGACAATAACGAACGTAAGGACAGCCTCTTCCTGGGCAAGTGAGGGAACCCTTCCCTGAGAAGCGGCTGCTCCGCCTGCCCTGGTCCCTCCCTGCGTGGTCACTTGGTTCCGGCGTGGGGGCGGGGGAGCACAAGGGCATGACTCAGAGTCGGACACGGTGACCGAAGAACAACAAATCAGGCTGCCGGGTGATGCGGTGAAGGATGACTCCTCCCTGTCCTCGTCCTCCGCTGAGCATCGTCACCGGGGACATGTTGCCTTTACAATGACCAACTCCAGCTACAGTTGTTTAAATAGGTTGACGTGTGGGTTTCTCTGTTTCAGGGGAGTGACCTCACTTTCTAACAACTGGCAAGGTGACCCTTACAACAGGGTAAATGGCAAAACAGTGAAATCACAAAAAAGTTTTCCTAAGAAAATACGGACAGATTCCTTTAAAACCTTGGAGGAGGAGAGGTCTTTCTGATGGATGCAAAAGCCATAAAATTAAAGACTGATCAATTCTACCACGTTGGAGAAAAGCAGAGCAAAACAAACAAGCAAACCTCTATCAGTTAAACACAAAAGTATCCGCCCATCATAATACAGGCCAGAGGCTTATCTTCCCAATACATGGAGAATCCTTTGAGGAAGAAACACCAGCATGACGATAGTGGAGAGATGCAGGCGGAGGGCAGCGCACAGGTGGAGAAACGCCGTTAGAGTAGGAAAAACACCCCTCCACTCCTGCTAAAGAAACTCACGTCAAAACTACCCGGAGAGGACATTTCTCAGCTGTCAGATTGGCCAGAACCTGACAGCCGGCTCACACTGTTGTACAGGACTGGAGAGTGATGAAACAGAACTTATATTGTAAGGCGAGACCAGAAAACATTTGAACACAAACTTCTGTGTGTGCAAGTGTGTTTGGGCCTCCACTCCCTCCCTGAAGTGCCGAGTGCATCCACGTTGCACGTTAGCCAGAGCTCCTAAAAGATGGTGGTCCTGCCCCCCCCCATAAAGATCTTTTTTTTTCTTCCTTCTGAAGCTGACAGTGTGACTTCTTAAAGGCACTGTGTTCTTTTCCAGCTCCGAGATGGGGTGACTTGTCGCTGCTCCCGGTGTACGTGGACTTGAGTCCCTGGTGAACTTCACGTACAGGATCAATGTGTCGTTTTGATGTATGATCTTTGGTCTGGAAAAGGTGTATCACCGGGCCTTCAACTTCTGAGGATCTGCTTCCTGAGTTGTAATCCTGTTTGGCTCAAGTAAAATTCCCTTTTGTATTTCTTACCTTGATAGGTCATCGGAGTTTTGTTGACAAACAGCAGGCGAAACTGTATCACCCTGGGAGGGCAGTTCGGCAAAATCTATCCAAAGGCCAGAGCTGTCACCTCCGACCTGCCCGCCTGCACTCAGGATCCGGCCAAAAACACTGACCCAGGAGTGCACAGTCACGCTCCGTGGGTCCCCGGTGCCGACAGACAGGATCCACTGCGGCCCAGAGGACAGAGAGAGGGTCGGGCGGCTCTGCCCACACGGACTCCAGGGCCTCCTTAGGGCAGTGCCCACTGTCTCTCTTTTCCTTTTTGCTCCCGGGAACACGCTCTTCTCTCCTTGCAGGTTCATTGAAGACCACCCCCCACCCCCGTTCCTTGTAGGTTGTACCCATGGCGTCTGGGCAGAGACAGCGTTGATGGGTGGGGAAGAGCCATTTTAATTTTTCATGCACTGCAGGAGACCTGGGTTGATCCCTAGATTGGGAAGATCCCCTGGAGGACGAAATGGCAGCCCGATCCAGTGTTCTTGCCTGGAGAATCCCATGGACAGAGGAGCCTGGTGGGCTGCAGTCCACGGATTTGCAAAAAGTTGGACATGACTGAGCAACTAATACACACGTCCGTCCAAATTGTTGCGGTTTTTTAAATAAAAAAGAGAAAGAGTTGGCCCATTAGTACCTGAACGTTTCCTATCCTTTCTTTAACTTAAAAAGTTTTAATTGAAATGTGGTTGATTTACAATGCCGTGTCACTTTCAGGCGTACGGCAGCGTGACTCAGTTATACAGATATTAACATGCGTACATGTAGATTATTTTCTAGATTCTTTGCTATTTTAGGTTATTACATGATAACGAGTATAGTTCCTTGTGCTGTATAAGTTAGTTGGCTATCTATCCTATATATAGTAGTGTGTGTGTGTTAATCCCAAACTCCTGATTTACCCCCCTCCCAGCTTTCCCTTTTGGAAACCATAGGTCTCTTTCTTACATCTGTGAGGCTATTTCTGTTTTGTAAATAAGTTCATTTGTACCAGATATTTTTTAGATTCGATATAGAAGCAACATTACGTGATCCTTGTCTTTCTCTGACTTTCTTCACTCAGTATGACATTCTCCAGACCCATCTATGCTGCTGCGAGCGGCATTACTTCATTCTTTTTATGGCTGAGTTCAGTTCAGTTCAGTTCAGTCGCTCAGTCGTGTCCGACTCTTTGCTACCCCATGAATCGCAGCACGCCAGGCCTCCCTGTCCATCACCAACTCCAGGAGTTCACTCAGACTCATGTCCATCGAGTCGGTGATGCCATCCAACCCTCTCATCCTCTGTCGTCCCCTTCTCCTCCTGCCCTCAATGACTAATATTCCATAGTATATTGTATATACAGATGTTGCATACTTGTACCACGTCTTCTTTATCCATTCACCCATCGGTGAACATTCAGGTCATTTCCATGTCTTGAGTATTGCGAATAACACTGCTACGAACACTGGGGTGCGTGTGACTTTTTGACGTATGGTTTCCTCGGGATATGTGCCCAGGAGCAGGGTTGCTGGGCCACATGGTAGTGCCGTTCTTAGTTTTCTAAGGGATCTCCATACTGTTCTCCATAGCGGCTGCACCAATTCACGTTCCCATCGACAGTGCAGGAGGCTCCCTTTCTTCCGCGTCTTCTCCACCGTTTGTCTCTTGTGAACTTTTTGATGATGACCATGCAGGCCAGTGTGAGGCAGTACCTAGTTGCTTCGATTTGCATTTCTCTAATAATTAGTGATGCTGAGCGTCTTTTCATGCGCCTATTGGCCGTCAAAATTCCCTATTCTGTTTCTGTTTTCATTACTGAGAATTAAAACCAGAGGGAAGAAAAAGCACCAAATGCCAAAAAAGAATTTTATTTTCTAAATGCACACAGAATAATCAGTGGCTGGAGGGGAAGGGCAAGAAGATACCTTTAGTCAACTTGAAAACAGATTGTCAGGGGGCTTCCCTGGTGGTCCAGGGGCTGAGACCCCGAGCTCCCGGTGTCAGGGGCCTGGGTTCAACATCTGGTTGGGGAACTACATCCAAGGCGCTGCAGCTAAGACCTGACTAAATAAATGAACATAAATATTAAAAAAAATTGTCACTTCTCATGACCTGAGTCCAGCAAGAAAATATACCTGGTGTGAGAGATAATATTTTTTTCAGAATAAGGAAAAAGGTACCCCTGGAAAGGATTTGCTCTGTGTGTGGACCAGATGTTTGGAGAATAAATGAGCTGGGTCAGGTGGAGGGATGAACAGACATGTGAGTGTCGGACACTGGAGAGCCTCAAGTGGAGTGAAAGTCGCTCAGTCGTATCTGACTGTTTGTGACCCTCATGGACTGTAACCTGCCTGGCTCCTCTGTCCATGGGATTCTCCAGGCAAGAATACTGGAGTGGGTTGCCAAGCCCTCCTCCAGGGGATCTTCCTGACCCAGGGATCGAACCTGGGTCTCCTGCATTGCAGGCGGATTCTTTCCCATCTGAGCCACCAGGGAAGTCACCACCACATAAAACGTTTAAACTTGTTTACCTGGATGATAAAGAAACTGCTGAGTTTTCCTGGCAGCAGAGTTACAGTCAGATCTGTGTTTGGGGAAGTTCCCCATGGCTGCCATGGACGAGGATGAGCAGGAGAAACTGGGTCTGGGCCATTAGAAACAGCCACAGATTCCCCCCCGCTTTGCCCACGGAGGTGTGGGGGCTGTTTCCCCACCTCCTTGCGTCTGGGCTGAACCTCTGACTCTGTGACCAAGAGCAGAACATGGCAGAAGGGCCACTGAGCCAGGTCCAGGCCTCCTCCCTCTGGGAACTCAGCCTCTATACTTACACAAGTGGCCACGCCCTCCAGCTGAGCTCCAAGGCAGCAGTGACCTGGCAGCCCACCTGGCGGAGGCTGCGTGCAGCAGAGTGCTGCCTGTCTCGCAAAGCTGCAAGAAATACTGTTGCTTTGAACATCTCAGTTGGGGGGTGGTTGGTTGCGTGCATGCGTGCTCAGTCACTCATTCATGTCCGACTCTTTGCAACTCCATGAATTGTAGCTCACCTGTAGCTACCTGGACAGCTACGTGTCCTGAAGCTCATGGACAGGCTCCTCTGTCCGTGGAATTTTCCCAGGCAAGAATACTGGAGTGGGTTGCCATTTCCTTCTTCGGGGATCTTCTCAACCCAGGGATCGAACCTACGTGTCCTGCATTGGCAGGCAAGTTCTTCACCACTGAGCCACTAGGGAAGCCCTGGGTAATTTGTTACGTGGCAATAAATACCTGCAACCCGGGACATGGAGGCTCTGGGAAGGAGGATTTGGCTGGACTCTGGGGATAAGCACCTGATGGGCGGAGCTGGGGCCAGCACAGCGGCCACCCTGAGAAGCCCCAGACAGGTCTGACCACTGTTCCCAGGTGTCGCTTCCTGCCGACGTCACAGCAGCCCCGTCCCCACCTCACCCCCTCGGCAAGCAGCCTGCAGGCTCCCCGGTGATGATGTATGTGGCCAGGCTGGGGGCCCAGCTGTTGGGCCGGGGGCTGCTGCCCGGACAGCTTGCAGGACAGCTGTGCTCCCCGGAAAACGAGGGCCCTGGCGATGGTAATTGGCAATGTCCTTCCTTTGGGAAGTCAGCCTGACTCTTCAAATATAATAAACAGAGTTTGAGAATTTAATTTTTTCCCCAGGGTCGTGATTTGTTCTGCTGTCAACGCATTACGGGGGGAAGAAAGCTGTTCCCACAGAGGATCTGTCAAGCTGATTTCCTCCTAATTGGCCTTCACATCCCCATCCCTACCAGATCCAAGTCTTCTTTTAACAAAACACGGAGCCCACACAGGTCTCTCCGTTTTTCCTCCCAGCAGAGCTTGACCCCAAATACTTATCTGTGGAAATGAGGAAAGTGCCATCCTTGCTCAGCTTGTCTCCATGACCAAGACTTGAGGTTCCGGAGGACGGGGTCCCCGAGGCCCCACCTTGCTCTGACCCCTGTGCTTAGCCGTTCAGTCGAGTCCGACTCTGACCCCATGGACTGTAGCCCGCCAGGCTCCTCTGTCCATGGGATTCTCCAGGCAAGAAGACTGGAGGGGGTTGCCACGCCCTCCTCCAGGGGATCTTCCCGACCTAGGGATCGAACCCTTGTCTCTCATGTCTCCTGCATTGGCAGGTGGGGTGTTAAGCGCCACCTGGGAACTCCAGCTTTTTAGTACAATTCATCCCAAATATTGTGCGGACATTCTTACAATCGAAATTTGTTGTTCATCTGAAATTCAAGTTTAACTGTGCATCCTGTGTTTTCACTTAATAGGGGCCGTTTGGGATGAAGTGGAGCTGACTACCAAAGCAAGAGGGACCCAGAGAAAGGGGAGCGAGAAAGGAACGACCCAGGGGAGGGGTGATGGGAAATGCAAGGAAGACCCTCCAGGGAGCATGAACTTGGACAGCGTCCTGGCCAGCTACACCTGATTGGAAAAAAGAGGGAGAGGAAGAAGCTGGCAAAGAAATGGTGGGCCCTGGGTGACCATCAGTCGTGGCTTGCCCAGGGCTTCCTGGAAACCCCACAGTCCCAGGAAAATGAGACGGTTGGTCACCCCGAGGGGGAAGGACGCTCTAGACCAAAGATAGCAAGTACAAAATTATGGGGGCGAATTTGCCTCCCAGAAATGTGTTGAATCCACCCAGTCTCCCAACACTGCCCACCGCCACCCCACAGGGCCAGGAGCAAAATGTAAGGGGGGCCCAAACTGGACAATCAAGATAAAGCCTTCAGTGCAACATCGAACTTAAAAATAAAAATAAATGTGGGACTTCCCTGGCAGTCCAGTGGTTAAGACTTCACCTTCCAATGCGGCGGGGAGGGTTTGACCCCTGGTCGGGGGAGCCAAGATCCCACATACCTTGGGGTCAGAAGCAGAAAACAGAAAACAGAAACAATATTGTAACAAATTCAATAAAGGCTTTAAAAATGGTCCATATCAAAACATCTTTTTAAAAGATCCAAATAAATGTAACATATCCGTGATGAGCAAAATATTAAAAACGTAAATAAAATTCCTTAAAATATTCAGTATAGAATTCCTATCTGGGGACTTCCCTGGTGGTCCAGCGGTTAAGAATCGACCTTCCAACGTGGGGAATGTGGGTTTGACCCCTGGTCGGGAAACCAAGACCCCACGTGCTTCGGAGCAGCTAAGCCTGTGGGCCAAAATTAAGACCTGTGGCCAAGAGGCACAGGTTAAGAGGCACAATTAAGAGGCAGCCAAGTAAACACACATATATGTATGTATTTTAAAAGTAGTAACTACTTTTA
This sequence comes from Bos taurus, assembly GCF_002263795.3. Taxonomy (NCBI): domain Eukaryota; kingdom Metazoa; phylum Chordata; class Mammalia; order Artiodactyla; family Bovidae; genus Bos; species Bos taurus. The sequence goes on from NC_037356.1 coordinate 46,095,064, forward strand.
AAAAAAGTAGTAACTACTTAAAAAAAAAGAATTCCTATCTGACCCAGCAAGTCACCCCCAAGGTATATACCAAAAAGAACTGTAAACAGTTATTTGAATGAAGGGGCTTCCCAGGTGTGGTAAACAACCCGCCTGCCAGTGCAGGGGACATAAGGGGCGTGGGTTCAATCCCTGGGTGGGGAAGATCCCCTGGAGGAGGGCATGGCAACCCACTCCAGGATTCTTGCCTGGAGAGTCCCATGGACAGAGGAGCCTGTCGGCCCACAGTCCGTGGGGTCTCAAAGAGTCGGACACAATGGAAGCGACTTAGCATGCACGTGTTTGAATGAAAGCCTGTCCACGAATGTTCATGGCAGTATTATTCACAGGAGTCAGGAGGTAGAAACAACTCAAGTGTCCTTCAGTTGATGACTCGGTGACAATGTGGTCCATCCTCACGAGCGTGCTCCAGGACCATCAGATGTCACATTTGTGCGTTCGTGCTAAGTCACTTCAGTCGTGTCCAACTCTTTGCGATCGTGTGGACTGTAGCCCTCTCCTATAGTCCATGGCACTCCTCTGCCAATGGGATTCTCCAGGCAAGAACGCTGGAGTGGCTTGCTGTTCCACCTCCAGGGGAGTCTTCCCGACCCAGGATAGAACCTGCATCTGTCACGTTTCTTGCCTTGGCAAGCGGGTTCTTTAGCACCAGCGCCACCTGCGAAGATGTTACATTGCTGTTGTTTAAGCTGCCTTGTCGGTGGTTTCCACAGCCCCAGCAGACTCCTGCAGGTCCCCTTGTCAGACTGGCAAAATCTGACCGTGTGGTAGGACCAGCCAGGGGTCAGGGCAGAGGGCAGAGGGTGTCAGAGGACTGAATGGGCACAGCCTTTCCAGAAGGTCACTGGGCGCGTCTAACGGAAGTTGAGATGCCCATGTTCAGCGCCCCTGTCCCCAGGGCTAAGACTCCATCCCCTGATCCTGGAGGACTCTGCACAAGGACCCCAGGACATTGTGGCCTGGGAAGGGGAGCTGGGCGATGCACAGTGGAAGGAACGCAGTGGTCCTCGAGGAAAGCCATCCCAGATGTGAAACGGAAGAACAAGCAGAGCAAAATTCCACTTTGCTTTCTTTTATTTTTTCAACGTTTTATCTTATAGTGGAGCCCAGTTGATTAACAATGCTGTGATCGTTTCAAGTGGACCTCAAAGTGATTCAGGTATACAGATACACGCATCTCTTCTTTAAATTCTTTCCCTCTTTAGGTTGCTACATATTCTCGAGCAACACCAACACCAACATAATTTTGAGCAGTTTCCTGTGCTATACCGTAGGTCCTTGTTGGTAAGCCACTTCATTTTTAAAAATTTTTGGTTATCTATTTTAAACAGAGCGGTGTGTACATGTCAATCCCAAACTGCCTAGCTATCCTTTCCCCCGTCCTTCCCTGCACTGGTAACCTACGTTCCTTCTCTAAGGCTGTGAATCTGTTTGTTTCGGAAATAATATCACCTGTAGCATTTCTTTTCAGATTCTGCGTGTAAGTGACATCATACAATGTTTGTCGTTCTCTCTTGGACCCACTTCACTCAGTCCGACAATCTCTAGGCCCATCATTTCCTTTCCTTTTTTAAAGTGCACGTATCACTGCAGTGAAAACACAGACGCGCCTGGAAGAACACACGCCGTCTGCAGAGGTTTCTTCTAGGGGCGTGGGTGGCAGAAAAAAGTGATAGGATTGTGGGTGATTTCTGACTGTGTGCCCCCAGGGAGCTAAGGCCAGCCTGCCTTGACTCCAGACCAGTCCAGGTAACTGGGCAGCACCATCCAGCATCCCAGCTGGCTGACCAGTGTCCCAGCTGAGGTGGGATCTGAACCTGGCGTTCGGCTCTTGTCCTGGCCTCTGTGTCTGTTTATTTAGTTGGTTCTGAACTTGGAGCGAAGGTGGGGCCATGGTCCAGCCCTGACCCAGCTGGGCTCTGGGATGCTGGGGGGTGGGCGTGTCTCTAGCACCCCGGCCAGACCACCAGGGCCAGGGGTCCTTCTGCAGGGACTGCCCATCAATACCGATGAGAGGATGAAGCTGCGGAGTACTGGGTGTCCCGGTGAAGCCGATCACAGTGGCCAGTACCCCTGAGTGACTGACCCTGCTCCCGGCCACCCATGGGCCGGACGCTGTCACCCTCTGGCAGGACACAAAGCAACTCTGAGGACGCCCGGGAAGAATGGGAGAGGGACCCTGCCAGGCGGCTCCATCTCCACAAAGTTTAAAACAGGTGAAGTGACTGATGCTGGAAGCCTGCGGGCGCCACCCTGCGGGGGGCCGGGTGGGGGGCCTGGGGCCCCGGGCGGGGCATCCGTGTGCACATTCAGCCAGCTCCACACCCGAACACCTTTTTGTCTATGGACTGTTCTTCAATTAAAGGTTTTGGTTTTTTCATTTTTTTTTAACCACTAAAGGTTTTTAAATGCTCATGGCTTCTGAATTCCCCTGAAGTGTTCCGGGTCCCTGAGAAGGGGGCGGAGCACAGGGTGGCTGCTTCCCCAGCTCCCCCAGTGCCCGCCCCCCGCAATGGAAACGCCCCTCCCTTTGGGTCCCCCCACCCCGTTAGCCAGGCGGGCTCCCACATGGCCCTGGGGGTGCTGCCGTGGGTCTGACTCAGGGCCAGGAAACAGGTGCTGCTACCCAGGCCTGCGGCTGAGTCACCAGCCCACCTCCAGGCTGAGCCACCCGGAAAACACCACCCGGCTGAGTCACCCCAGGCTGGGCGCAAGAGTATTCCCGACACCCAGGGGAGCTGGCCCTCTGACTGGCAGCAGCACTCCCTGGGGGAGCTCCTGGGGTGAAGGGAGAGGGGAGACGGGAGAGGGAGGGAAGGGGAGGGGAGGGGAGGGGAGGGGAGGGATGGGGGGAGGGGAGGGATAGGTGGGGGAGGGGAGGGGAGGGACGGGGTGGGGCAGGGTGGGAGGGGCAGGAAGGGGGCGGGAACAGAAAGGAGTGGGAGGGGCCGGGGCTGGCTGGGAGGACCTGGATGGGAGGAGACAGGGGAGGTGGGAGGGGCGCGAGTGGGAGGGGAGGGGCAGGGGGGAGTGGGCAGGGGCGATGACCCAAGCTGGACCACCCCGGAATCATCAAGCCCCCGCTCCACTCACCCGGAGCTGAGCCTGCCCAGGAGCATTGAGCCCTGGAGGTGATGGAGTCTGGGGTGCTGCTGGTGGGGTTGTGGGCCTAATGAGAGGTCCTGGTGCCCTCCGAGACGCTGGCCGAGGGTGGCGGCTGATCAAGGGCTGATGGCGCCTTGAAACGCCGCTGTCTCTTGCCCTGGTGACCCCGGGTTTGTACCACCCCCAGCTCCCAGCTTTTGGAGATGTACCAGCAACTCTGTAGGGCTGATCTGAGACCTGGGCCCACTGTGGGCCATTCCACACTGGGAGGGCCGGCCACACTCAGTGGTAAATGTGCTTGAGATAGAGCCACCCCACTGTAAGTATACCCACCAGGAGCCAGAAAAATCTTCCCTCCCACCTGAACCCCGACTAAATGCAACCCCCCAGGCCAACCTCCCCCGAGAGCCCAGAAATGCCCTCGGCTTCCCTGACACCACTTTCCACGGGGCCACCGCGGCGCAGGGGCAGATGTGGAGGTCGCGGTCTGGCTGACTGTGCTCATGTGTGCGTCGGTTGCTCCGTCCTGCCCCACTTTTTGCGCCCCATGGACTGTAGCCCACCAGGCTCCTCTGTCCATGGGATTCCCCAGGCAAGAAGACTGGAGTGGGTTGCCATTCCCTCCTCCAGGGGATCTTCCCGACCCAGGGATCGAGCCCAGGTCTCCTGCATTGCAGGCAGGTCCTTTACTGTCTGAGCCACCAGGAAAGCTGTGCTTATAGCTTATTTCAATCTTACAAAAAATGTGCAGCCTTGAGAACAGTTGTCTTGGGGCCCTGCCTGAGGCTGAACCTGCTGATCACTAGGACCAGCGTCCAATCTTCCTTCCTCTGGTTCAGAACCCCAATTTCAGTGGGCCACCAGCACTGCATATAATTACAGACCTCATTCCGCAGCCTCCACTGCGGCTGACGTGACTCTGGGAGGAGAGGTCCCCCAAGAACTGGTAAAGGGAGGAGGGGATCCTTTCACCCAGGTTCCCAGACCTCTCATCCCTCTTCTCCACTGTCTCTCCCTTCTTCGCAGCCAACACCCTACTAAAACCACTGATTATTCCCGTGGGCAAAGTAAACAAATTGTCACACATATCATGAGTCCTTTAACGGAGACATATGATGAGCTGCATACATACACTCAAAAGGCCATTCGAAGAGTTGTACTAACCTTCACTTCAGCCAGATCCTTAGCAAGCTGTTATCTTTAGGGAGCAGCTGGGTTTTGTGTTTTTTTTCCATGATGTCTGTGCCACTACGGGAGGTTGAGTAAGACTGGGACCCACAGAGGGGCAGGGTCAAGGGCACAACACTTGCAGGGTCAAATGAAGCCGGGGTTAGATGGCCAAGCCATTTCCTCATTTCTTTAATAGTAATGAGACCACTGAGGGCTTCCCTGGTGGCTCAGACGATAAAGAGTCTGCCTACAGTGTAAGAGACCTGGGTTCAGTCCCTGGGTTGGGAAAGTCCCCTTGAGGAGGGAATGACTATCCACTTCACTGTTCTTGCCTGGAGAATTCCATGGACAGACGAGCCTGGTGAGCTACAGTCCAGGGGGTTGCAAAGAATCAGACACGAGTGAGCGACTCACACACACACGCGCACACACACACTGAGACCATCATAGGATCAGTAGGCGGTGCCTCTTGGTCATCTCTTGTTGTCATTCAGTCGCGCAGTTGTGTCTCTTTGCGACCCCATGGACTGCAGCATACAAGGCTTCCCTATCCTTCACCATCTCCCAGAGTTTTCTCAAACTCATGTCCATTGAGTCGGTGATGCCATCAACCATCTCATCCTCTGTCTCCTCCTCCTGCCTTCAGTCTTTCCCAGCATCAGGGTCTTTCCCAGTGAGTCGGCTCTTTGCATCAGCTGGCTAAAGTATATTCTCTTGAAGCCTCCTCTGTGTGCCCCTCTTGCCAACATTAGCTCCTCACCATCGTTGAAGTTGTGTATCCCTTCATTCACTTGTATTCATTAATTCATTCATTAAACATTTGCTATTTTGTGTGAAACACCATATTAGTAAAGTCATTCGAACTACATAGAACTAACATTTTCTGTTAACACAGAAATCCTCCAAACAACATTTAGCTTAAGTAAAAGAAGTTTGTTTCTCTCTGTAGTAAAACAAGGCTGGAGGTCAGCAGCCCAGGCTGCTTCAGTCCCAGTTCATCCAAAGTCATTACCTTCTAGTCCAAAATGGCTGCTCAGTTCCAACCCTCACATTCACATTCCAGGCAGCAGGAAGGAGGAAAGGAAAAGGACGGAAAAAGGGCTACCCATGGGATTCCTTTCACCTGGAATGTGCTGGGTCCCACCTGGCCAATCCTGCTCACCTGTCCGGTGAGGCCCTCCGAATATCCTTCTCATGATAATGAAGCAGTTATTTGTACAACTGTTTCCGTGCATTCGGGTTCCCACTAGATTGAAACCTCCCCGAGGGCTGGGACATCTGCTGCAGTCCCAGTGTGCTGCTGGGGGAAGCAGCATCTCTCCCGGGCTGGAGGAGGGAGAGATGAGACCCAGTGCTGGACCACAGCCTGGGTTTTCTCTGGATTCTTCTTCCTCTTCTTGCTCATCAGACCCAGGCTGGTTTTGGTGGTGAACAGGGCTTCTAAGGGAAGACGGGCCAGCTCACAATGCAGGGGTAAAATTATGCTTTCTGCTTGATTTCCATTACTTTAATGGTGACCCATTTTGTCTGCCTCACACCAGGCTGTCTTCAAGATGACAAGCTGAGTGTCCCACTGGGTCACTGCTGAGCACACAGAGCCCATTACAGCGCTGGCTGTGGGTCCCGGCACAGCCTGTGCCAGGAAGCCGGTGCCTGCCATCGGGGGTGTGGTCCTCCTTTGTCTGAAGGTGTCTGCTGGTCCTGGGAAGGCAGAGCACCCCTCCTCACTTCTGCCTCGCTGTGGCTGCCTCTCCTGGTGCCCACCCAACTCTTCCTGGCCGGGGTCACCAGGCACCCCCCGGTTTGTACAGTCCCCTCACCAGACGAGGAGAAGCAGTGAGAGTGGGTGTCCCCCTGGCTGGCATCATGCTGACAGAGCACATCAACTTAGAGGACCCGTATTTGTATACAGCATGTGTCTAATTATTTAATGTAGACTTGCTAAGAGCTTTCCAGGTGGCTCAGAATCCACCTGCAATGCAGGCGATGCAAGAGTTGTAGGTTCGATTCCGGGTCGGGAAGATCCCCTGGAGGAGGGCATGACAACCCACTCCAGTATTCTTGCCTGGACAATCTCATGGACAGAGGAGCCTGGCGGGCTACAGTCCATAGGGCTGCAGAGTTGGACACGACTGAAGTGACTGAGCATACACGCAGCCTTGCTAAGTGGATTCATAACACATGTAAAGACTGCTTATGATACTCCCTGAGACACGTGGAAAAAAGTGACCAGAGGACAGGATTTTTTGTTTTTTGAAACGTCCTCGCTCCGTCTACCAGTGCCCCTGCTGTTTGCCCTGGCCACGTGCGTGCTACGTGCTTCAGCTGTGTCTGATTCTTTGCCACCCTACAGACTTGTAGCCCACCAGGCTCCTCTGTCCATGGGATTCTCTAGGGAAGAATACTGGAGTGGGTTGCCATGCCTTCCTCCAGGGCCAGGGCTCAAACATGCATCAGGGTTTGGCTTCCAGGAAGATCTGGGGGCTGCTGGCAGGATAAAAAAATCTGACAGCCCCTCTGAAGTGCATCACCAACAGGGGCTCACTCATGTCTCGCTTATCTGCGGGGCCACCGTCTCCCACTTAGGGGCCTGAATGCTGGCTCCATGGCCAGAGCATTCTGGACCCCAGGACTTCTGTTTAGAACTTCTGCTTCTTCAGACAGACGAAGAGGTTCCTTGACAAAGTAAATTGAGAGCAGACGTGTCCTCAAGCTCTTGTCGATGGTAAGATTCGCTGAACGTGGAAGACAGGAGAAGGCTGACATTAACCACTTTTCTGGTGCACCAGGATGCATTGATTCTCGGAAGAAAAGCCAGTGTTATGAGTGACACATGTCTCTCCTGCTAAAGTGGTCACTGTCGAGAGGTGGTGGCATTTCTCAGGTAGCCAGGGGCACCCTGGCTGGGCCCCTGCCTACTCCCCAACCTGTCTGATGAGAGGGCATCCCCATTCTTCTCCGGTGAGTCGCAGAAAGCTACCCTCGGCTCTTCTGCGTCTCAGCCCTCCGTCTGCCCACCACCGACAGCCTGCCAGAGCGGTGGTCCCCCTTCCCCCTTCCTTCCTTCAAAGGCACACGCTGGGTTGGCCAGGGGCTTCTGACATCAGTCTGTGATTCCTGCTTAGGCCCCCTGCCCCTTAGTCCCTTCCCACCCCAGGCTGCCAAGATAGGAGCGACTAGAAGTCAGATGTGCCCTGGAGAAAACACCCCGTCTTTCCCCATCGCCCTCATCGCAGCCAGGAGTGTCCCTGAGACCACTTACCAAGCCAGCTGCCCCCTGCATCACCCCCCGCCCTCCAGTAAGCCAGGGTGGGCACTCAGCACCCCAAGTTAGGGCTTTGCTCCTTCCTGACCAGCTAGCTGGCCTGGACTGGAGGCCTCAGGTGCCCCACAGAAGCAAATGGCTCCCCCGGAGACGGTCGGAGCTTTCAGTCCTACGGTTCATGGGACTAAATGTAGGTGACACATAATGTATCATCATCATGATTCTCTCTCCTGAATCCTGTTCCCTCCAGAGTCCTCAATTAAGTCAATCGACCTAACAGTAAGCTGGGCAGGTGGGGACACGGCTGCACCCTCCTGGCAACCAGCTCAGCCACCGGCTGGCACCTTCCAGCAGGGGCCCCTCTGTCTGCCTCTGCCTGCTGCCACTGAGGACTTCAAAGGCCAGTAGTGCCCAGCCAGGTGGGAGAGGGGCTCCGGCAAATTTTCTCCTGATGGCTTCCTCCCTCCTTGGAAGCCTGGAGGCGCCCGGCCTGTGTGTCCTCAGCTGTCTTTGCAAGCAAAGCCTGGCCCAAGCCAAGGCGCATCCTGCAGTGAGCCACGGCCGGCCTTGTTCCCAGGGGACTCTGGCCGCCTGTCCAGGGCAGCCGCACCCTGCTGTCGGCCGCCGCCCACCCAGCCCTTGGCCGCCTCTGGGAACCTTGGCGGGTCTGCTTCCAGGCCCTCAAAGCCTCAACCACTACCTGACCCTGCTCCCAAGAGCGCTGCCTTGTCCTGAAGGGCTGCAGGTACCCCTTCCCGCGCAGCAGCGCAGTGGGATGGAGGGGGGCGCCCACAGCCCTCAGGCCGGAGAGCCCACCAGCCCACAGGCCCCCTTTTAGAAAAAGAGGAGGGGCTTCCAGGTGGGGCTAGTGGTAAAGAACCCACTTTGCCAATGCGAGAGGCTGGTTCGATCCCTGGGTCTGGAAGATCCCCTGGCTAAGAAAGTGGCTACCTAGTCCAGTCTTCTTGCTTGGGAAATCCCACGGACAGAGGAGCCTGGCGGGCTACAGTCCATGGGGTCGCAAAGAGTCGGACGTGACTGAAGCGACTTAGCCCAGCCCAGAAAAAGGGGACCGGGGTCCGGGTAGGGAGGGCCACTGGGCACGGGAGGATGAAGCTGGGCGGGCTTCGGGCTGCTGTCCTTCCCGCATGGATGGCTCTCGAGGCTGAACCCGTAATCCTGCCGCTGCAACAGTGTGCGGGCTCGGCGGTGCCCAGGACCCCGCGACCGCGCCCAGCTCAGAGTGAGGGTTTCCGGCTGCGGAGTTCCCTGCGCAGGGGGCGCTGTGCCTGGCCCGGGGGTCGCGCTAACAGGCGTGGGGTCTCCGCCACGGTTGGGGGCTCTCCATTCGCGGCGATGGGGGCTCTCCGGCCAGGTGCGGGGGTCGGTGCTTCTCGCCATCCCCGTCAGCCCCACTCGCAAGGCAGGACCACCGCGCGCCGCCCCCCCCCACCCCCGCTCCGCGGGCGCTCCGAGGCCCCCGGGGACTGAGTTCCGGTCACTCCCGCCCACTCGGGCGGGCGAGGACGCGGGAGGCGGGAGCGGAGCCCGTGACGCGGCCGAGCGGCTCCGGGATGCGCCGCATAAATAGTGGCGGCGGCGGCTCCCGGCGCTGACACGTCGAGGGAGCCCGGCCGCCCTGCGCTTCCCGCTTCCGCGTCCCCGAGGCCGCGCCATGCGGTGAGCGTCCCCGGCCCTGCCCCACCCGACTCGACGGACGCGCGGCCCCGCCGACACAGGACCTGCAGACACCCCAGGACCCGCAGACATCCCCCGACCCTCCGGGCCCCGCTCAAGGTACCGCGCCCCCGAGCTCACCCCACTTTTTCTCCGCGCTCCCCTTTCCAGAGCGCCCGCCGGCCGGTGGACCTTCCCCGGGGCCGGCGCGGCGCCTCCGCCCCTGGCCGGGCTCTCTCCTGGGCACCCTGGCTCCTGGCTGCTCCTCCCGCACCCGCAGGGGTGGGGGTGTCCGGAGCCCCAAATCGACGTGCGCCCTGGGGAGGGAGGCCGGTCTCCCCGCACCGCCGCCCACCGCCCCTTCCCTTGCAGATGCCCAGAGGCTCCGTCCTGCTGCTCGCCTCCCTGCTCCTCGCAGCGGCCCTTTCAGCCACCCTGGGCCTCGGGTCACCGGTAAGCGCTGGGCAGGGGCAAACGCCCCCCAAGCCGAGTCTCCCTCTTGGCAAAGGGGGGCGACCGCATCAGAACCAGACTGGGGGTGGGGGTGGGGTGAATGCCTTGTGCCAGGAAAAGAGCCATGGGTTCTGCCTCGGGGTGGGAGGGGGGTGTGGGGGCGTCGGAATACTGGGGAGTGGGGGTGGGGGGCGGCGCCGGGAGGGACCTGAGTCCTCAGAGCAGACGGATGGCGGGCGTTTCCGAGGAGATGCTCGCTCGGATCCTCCGGGCAGCAGCCTCTCCCAGTACAAAGAGCCCCTGGCTATGGACCACTAAATGGGGACCCTGTGAACCAGAGGTTAGTGCCTCAGACTAGTGAGGGGTGAACTCCATTTGGTTAAGTCCAGTAGAGCGTCAGTTACCCCGTTTGCCAGCTGGTTTTATCAGCACGTGTCTTCAGCATCATTTAAAGCCAGTGGGTACACTCGGAGTCCGTGGTCTGCAACTCTAAAGGAATTCTTGGATAAGGCAGGTGTTGCTGTTCTCCTGTTGAGCATAGCTTCCTGGGGTGCAAGTCTGGAATGTCTTGCAGTTTCCCAAAGTACATGCATTATTCTAATTCCTGTATCCTGCCTGAAAAGTCTGGGTGAATTTCACTTAATGTCCTTCTAATTTCATTTAAAGCTCTTGCTTTAACAGTTTGCCTCTCTTAGCTTATTCTATGAGTCAAGAGTCTTTGTCATTGAAGCCGTGTGGCTAATTGAAGTAGATGCTGACTTCACAGGCTGCCATGGTGGGTTATATGAGCAGAAGCTGCTGCTGGGGGCTTCTTTGAGCCATCGTGGCCTGTACCAGGCAGGATGCTTGCCCGCTGACCCCTGCCCTCCCGTTTAAGGTGAAGGAGAAGAGAGGCTGGACCCTGAACAGCGCTGGGTACCTTCTCGGACCACGTGAGTGAGGCCGGGCTGGCATCTCCGGCAAACCTGCTCTGGTCTAGCTGGCTGCGGCCCTGTGCTGACCCTGCTCTTCCTGAAATGTGGGGGTCGCCGGTCATTGCTCCAAGCCCTTGATTTTCCACTGCGAGTTAGATAAAGGGACACAGGGGAGTTTTCCCTGAGACTTTGAGGCAGGGTGGGTTTCTCTGTAGGTTTAACTGACGGGACTGACCCAGGCCCTTCTGAGGCCTCACCTTCCTCTGGGATTCCCAGCCTCAGAGCCTGTTCAGGCCTCCCTGGGTGAACGTCTCAGAAGGCAGACACTCCTTGGGGCTCTGTTCTGGGCTCTGTCTCAGATCCCTCCATGTCTCCCTGAATGCTCCCATCCATTCCTTGACCTGAAGAGGCCAAAACATGCTCACGCCAAGACTGAATGTCGATGGTTCTCTTTGCGCTCCGAATCTGCTCCTGGAGCCGTCCTGCAGGGTGACTGACCCTTGGGGTCTTATCTTTGATGTGACATCGTCTGCACTTGGTGTGAGTAATTTGACTCCGTTCAGGATGCAGACTTCAGTGAGTGTAGACTAGTGGGGGCCTTCAGAGAGTCCCAGTTCGACCGCTGCGTTTACGGGCAAGCACACGGACCCCAGGGCTCAGTGACCGGCTCACTGCCGTGGAATTCCTCAGGGGGCGCAGGAAGCGGCAGAGGTGGGAAGTGGCTCGCCTCCAGGCACTAAAGGGGATGCTCTGGCCCCCAGGCTGCATGCCGCCCGCCCCCACTCCGCTTCCTGCAGGTCCTCTGTCCCCGGTGACCCCTTCAGGTTTTGTCCTCAAGGAGGGGTGAGGGGAGGCCTTTCACTTCCCATCTCACCCCGCCCCTACTTTCAGACTTGCAGGCATGGTTTCGTTGAGGATAGCCATCAGCCTTGAAGAAACTCCTCCTCTGTTTATTTCCTGTTTTCCCACAGGAAAGGAGGCGAACAGCAGAGAGCTCTTGTCCCAATCCCTCCAGAGTCACTGGGAAGAGCCATCCCCATTCAAACGATCCTGGAAAGCTGTTTGTAGTTTTTAACCCCCGAGTTAAAGTACAGACTCTTCTGCCACTTCACATGGTTGTTTATCTGATCATCTGCAGGGTCTCTGAGAACCGGGCTTTGAGAAATGAAATGAAAACAAGGCAGGCCATAGGCAGGGTCCCCTGGGCATCTCTAGTCTCGGAACAAAAGCAGTGGCCAGTCCCCAGGGGTCTGGGCACTGTGGGTGGAGTGGCCTTGCCTGCTGAGCCCTCTGCAGCCCGGAGTCCCTTCCTCCCAAGAAAGCACCTCATCTCTGGTGCTTCTGGCCCCAAAGAAAGGAGGAGCCCGTGTTGAAAATGTATTTATCAAGGGCATCTGGGACTGCCCTGGTTGTCCGGTGGTTAGGACTCCATGCCTTCACTGTCGGTTCCCCGGGTTTGGTCCCTGTCTGAGGAGCTAACGTCCCACAAGCCGAGCAGCGCAGCCAAAAAATCCTGAGTCAGAAAACAAAGCTGTTTTTCACCATCAAGTTGGATCAGCAGAAGCTATCCATCTACGCCAGCTCTTTGTCAGAATCCCTTACGACTTTGCACCGTGCTGTCGTCAGCATAGAAAACAGCAGCATGAGAATGTGTGTGCGGCCGAGGCCGGTCTGAGCCTGGAGGCGCCCGGCGGCCTCCTGACACGCCGGGCGCTTGTCATCCCTCTGCACTGCGGGCCGAGGACTCCGTGGGAAGCTGCATCAGTTTGCGCTTGCCCAGGCTTGGAGGCGACCTGGTGCATCAGGCCCGGCAGCCGGAGACCATGGCGCAGGTCTTCTCCTTCACCCCGAAGGGCCCCAGGTCAGGCCCTTCCCTTCACTGCAGGCTGCTTGGTGCAGAGTCCGCATTCTTTTCCTTTATCTTTTTGGCCACGCTCTGCAGTTTATGAGATCTGAGTTCCCCGACCAGGGATTGAATCCAGGCTTTCAGCAGTGAAACCGCAGAGTCCTAACCACTGGCCTACCAGGGAACTCCGTCCAATACTTTCTTAGGGGATCACTCTGCTTGCAATCTCAATTCCTGCTTTTCACTCCAGCCAACATGCATGCACGTGCACACACACACACACGTAGACACATGCACACATTACGCACACACGTGTACACACATACGCGCACGCACACACATGCACACTCCACCTCCCTCCTGCCTTCTCGCCCCCTCCCTCCTCCTCCTCCTCCTCTCTGACTCTGTCTCTCTCTCCCTGGCTCCAGTCTGTCTCCCTCACAGCAGCCAGTGGTCTTAGAGAGATAAAGTCTGCTTTCACCAGAAGGGCAAATCCTGTGGCTCCGCCTGCCCCTGTTTTCAGGGACATAGGACCCCAGCCCCTGTCCTCTGCCTGGGAGGCACCCAGTTCAAATGCCAGCCCCCCTGGGGCGCCGTTGGCACACCCGCGCTGACCAGGCCTAGAGCCAGTGCCCTCCACTAGGCGCATGCTGGTCCCGTCTGGACCGGCGGCTCCCCTCCGGCTCTGCGGGCCCGCAGCCCCTGGATGGGAGCGGCGCCCTGGCCCTGGCACAAGTTCTCTCCTCTGGTTCCATGGAGAGTGGCCCTCCCTCTTCCACGGCGCCCCTGCCGTGCTTGGTTTGTACACTCTGGTTGTGTTGCCTGTCGGCGGTGAGCAGCCGCGTGTCCTGTCACGGCAACAACACTCAGGTGCCTTCCTCCCTGATTTGCCGACAGATGCGCTCGACAGCCACAGGTCATTTCAAGACAAGCATGGCCTCGCCGGCAAGCGGGAACTCGAGCCTGAAGACGAAGCCCGGCCAGGTGAGAGGACTTTAATCCCAGGGCGCACAGGGCAGTGGGGGTATTGGCCTCCTACCACCCCCAATCCACAACCGAGCCTGAGCTGGGCCCCACAAAATCTGTCAGCCGCCAGAACGAGGCACCCCAAACCTGAGAGTAAGATCCTGGGGCGGCCACAGGGTCTCAGGGCCTGCCCTGCTCTGGGAGGGAGGGGCGTCCCAGTGATGCCCCCAGGTGCCCAGGTCTAGGACGGGCACCCGGTCGTCACCCCTGCCCCCTCTGGTTTCTAGGAAGCTTTGACAGACCACTGGCGGAGAACAACGTCGTGCGCACGATAATCGAGTTTCTGACTTTCCTGCATCTCAAAGGTACGTGAAGTACACCAAGGGGAAACCCCACCTCTTGGAAGCCTGTGGAGAAAGAATTCCATGGACTTCTCCTGGGGAGGAGCCGGGTCCACCTCACACCTAGTGCCGCTGGTGGGAGGGGTGACAAGGCTGGGGCTGGGACCAGCCACAGGGGGGCCGGGTTCACTTGTGCTGCCGACCCAGACTCCTGGACGTGGTGACGGCGGCTGTCCCTGTGGGGCCGCAGTCACTACACACAGCCAGGCTCTCCGCAGACCACCCGGAGCCCAGGGGCCTGGTTGCACTTTCACCGGGGGCAGTCTCCTGGGGGGCAGCTGCGTTTGACCCCCACAGCTCTGCAGCCTGGGATCTAGGCTCTTCCACGGACACTGCAGACGAGGGGGCCTGCCATGGCCCATCCCACCTTAGCACGTCTGTGCTTGTGACTGCCGTTCTTGCCCCAGTGAGAGTCTAGCCTTAATCAAAGCCGCCCTGTGGAAGGGGCTCTGAGAGGTCACCGCCGGGAGGTGGCCTGGGGACACAGCGGGACGCAGGCCACTCCGAGGCTCCAAGGGAGACACCAGGGTTGTCACTGTTTTGTTGTCTAGTTGGAAGAGCGACGATGATTTCTGGGTTTTGTCTTGATCCACTTGCTCTCAGGCTCCACTGCTTTTAGGGGCGGCTTAGCGGGGGAGGAGTTGGGGCGATTAAGCTTGCGGCTTTCCCTCAGAACCATCCATGGGCAGTGGGACTGTGGGAGAAGGACTTAGAAACCTCAGAACCGAGAGCCCAGTGGAGCCTCTGGGGAGATCTCTGTGGAGAAAACTGGTGACTCTTCCAGCAATGGCAGACTGACCCTTATGGTTTATTTGTTCTGTTTGGAATGTTGCCACACGGAGCTTCTTTCCTTAGGGGACATTGATTTTTATTACCCAAATGCATGCCCAGTGTGGGGGTTAACTGTGGCGCATGCCTGATGCCGGGGTCGACGTGGGGGATCTGTGAATGTGGCCCTTCCCCTGCAGACGCCGGCGCCCTGGAGCGCCTGCCCAGTCTCCCCACAGCAGAGTCCGCAGAAGACGCCGAGAGGTCCTGAGCGGGCTCCCGCGCGTCGGTCTCCCTGTGTCACGCGCAGTCGTGCTCCAGGAGGATGCCCATCGCATGGCAACCGCCCCATCCCCGCTGCCCTGATGCTGTGTCCGTACCATTTCAGGTTTTTCCCCTTTGGTCATAAGTTTCAGTGGCAAAATTAAAAAAAAAAAAAAAAAAAACCAGCAATGGCTTGTGATTCTCATTTCCTTCCAGGTGTCTGGCTCGTCACCCCTGCCACCGATGCGTTTTTAAAGGACGATGCTTGTTTATAATCACGGGTATTGGATAAAACCTGTACCCTCTAATTCCAGAGTATCTAGGGTATCTCTGAGACACCTTCTGTTGTCACTCACGTTTAGGGAACAAAGTTGTCTTAATATGAAGCTGAGTCAAAGATAATTATGAAGGTAAATTTGTTTCTGAGACAGACAAAACCACAAACAGAACCCTGACCTCATATGGGGAGATGACATGGGGAGATGGGGGAAACGGCCTACCGCAGCCCTGAGCTTGAGCGGTGAGGAGTGACGTGGAGGCGGACGTGAGGGCTCGTGAAGGTGAAGGGCGGCGAGGGGCGGCCGCAGTGCAGGGGCCGCGCGAGGCGGGCACCGCCACACAGCACCGCAAGTCGCGTGGTGGGTCAGGCGGCCGCCATCCAAGACACGGTGGCTTTCCTCTGGATCAGGAGGTGCGCTAGGTTGATGCTGAGTTAAGGACAGCGCATGGGGACTAAGAGTAGAAATCTTGGTCTTCCTACCAAAGACCAGAGAAGGAAACAGGTGACGGCGCGAAGCCAGACAGTCGTTCAGTGCCGGCTCGTGGGCTCTTTCTCAGCAGCCCGAGCAGACCTGAGGAGGAAGCGGGGTGGTCTTCCCGCCATCTCCGCCCCAGCAGCACCTCTCAGCCCTGGGGGCCCAGGTGGCCCGCAGACCCCCGAGTCAGTCCGGGTGCCCACTGCGTTCCCATGCTCCCCAGGTGACTGCAGCATGCGGCCAAGTGTGGCGCTGACCACCCGCTTCCAGGAAGAAGTAGACACGGGTTAGCTCTCCGAGGCCTAGCCCAGCCCAGCCTCCTCTCCCTTGCGACTCATAGGCACTCTCCCTCCTGCCCCCAGCCATTCTTCCTGGCATGTACCACGCGCATGCCCGGGTGGGCCATCCCAGCTCAGGGTGCAGGCGCACCGCCCGCAGGTCCCACAGGTGCCAGGCCGTCCTTCACCTCCTGCCCTCACCATCCTCAGGCTCCTCTTCTGAGTTGCTCTAATTCCCCCAGGCCCGCGGGGGCCCCAGCACCCCCAGAAGCCCTGTCAGAGCTTGGGGGCCAGGCCCCTGCCCAGAGTGCTCAGGAGGACCAGGTGTGCAGGCTGGTCCTGCGCCCGGCATCAGCAGCTGGCGGGGGCCGCACATACCCCGTTCACGCTCCCCCCGCACCCGCCTGCAGTCTGCCTGCCCTGCCTTGGGCCTTGCCCCCTTCCATCCACACCGGGAGCCACCCAGCCTGCTCTGGCAGCCTCCCTGTGCCTTGAGCCCCAGATCCTGCCATCTGCAGCCCCTGGCCCAGTCTCTCTCACTTGAAACCTCTGCCCACCTCCCTACCAGTGCCTGGTAAACTCCTACACGTCCCACACCGTCCCGCTCCATGGTGGCCTTCCCAGGACACCTTCCTGTTCATTCTCCCCGAGCAGGGCTGTGTGCAGGCCCAGCGAGTGTGGCGCTGCCCCGGTCGGAGTTCTGTCTGCGGCTGTCTCTCCTCACCACGCTGAACTCCCTCAGGAAACCACCCTTGCCAGAGAAACAGAGGTGAGCCGGGGCCACACTCTGGCTTCCAGCATCGCACCTGGCGGGCAGGAGAGCATCTCAGGGGCCTCGGTGCAGGCGCAGCCATGTGGGCTCCAGGATGAGCTCTGCAATCTCACCCCCGCTGCCCCACCTGCTCCAAGCCTCTACTGCCGTTCAGGTGTAAATGGAATGGGAGAGACGGTGGCAGCGAGAGGCGAGGGGCGGGGAGCGGCGTGGTGCCATCTGCTGGTCACAAGTGATGGACTCAGTGGCCCTTCTCAGAGGAAGGCTGTGGAGGAGATGCTTTACTTCTCGGAGAGAACGTGGCTGGAGCTGGCCATGGCTATGCTGGGTAAATCAGTTGCCAATCGTGGCCAGTATTTCCAAGGAGAAGAGTTCACCAAACCCCAGAGGAAGTGGAGAATTCACAGACAGGCCTGAGAGCTGCCCAGGGGACCGGCTGAGAGGTGGAAGAGGAGAGAGTGGGGAAATTTTCCACGAGGCTGTCTGTCCTGCAAGGAGCAGTCACGAAAGCTGAGGGCTGCTATCCAAGGCCAAGGACAGGGGCCTCCCCCGCCATCTGCGCAGAGCCACACTGATCGGGCGCACTCGGGGCGGGGTGAGGTGGCTGAGAGGGAGACCAGGCTGAGGAAGGGCGAGTCTGCCTCCCTGGGAAGCTCCTCCAGGAGGGAGGAGAAGGTGATGCCTGAGAGGAGGGGAGAGGTACTGGGAGGCTAAGGAAGGCCTTGGGGAAGGGCGGTGAAGTCTCAGGAAGATGACAAGAATCACAGCTCATGACGTTCTAACATACAACTCAACTTTTGTTTTTAATACATTGCAAAAGAGAGATACTAGTGGTCCATTTTAAAGTCTGGATTTTACCCTATTTTATCCGTGGTAACAACAAAGAAGGCTCTAGAAAGCAGAAAGCTTGATCACCTCTGATCTAAGCTTAAAATGTGATGTTTGCTGACTTGCAAGCTTGAAAGTAGGTGTGTTTTCTCTCATCCCCCTGTCAGTGCAGTGAAAAGCCCTGGACATTGTACATAAACTCAGGAGACTCAAAGTCAGGAGGAAGGCAGGGCAGCAGGAAGTTAGGGCCCAGGGATGACGCTGTGTGGAGACCTGGGTCCCTTCTTGCCTCCTCAGCAGAGGGAAGAGGTCGACTGTCTCTGAATGGATACACAGACAACACGATGCCCATCAAGAAAGAGCATGAAAAAAACAAGTTAAGGACTGGGAGAAAATATTTACAAACCACATATCCCATCAAGGACTGTTTTCTAAAACATTTAAAGGACTCTCAAAACTCAACAAAAAATCCAGTTAAAATGAGCACAATACATGAACAGACGCTTCACTGAACAGCTTACAGAGATGGAAAAAAAGCACCAGAAGAGACGCTCAGCATAATTAACGTTTAGGGGGCTGCACATTAAAACCACGGCCAAGAATCACGCAACACCCGTTAGAAGGGCTGAAGAAGCAGTGGCAGCGCCACCTGCTGGTGAGGAGGCAGAGAGCGTGGGTTCCTCACGCTGCTGCCGAAAATGCAGTGCGACTCAGCTGCTCTGAAGAGAGCTGATCACAGCTGTAAAGATCAAACATGCCACAGCCATCCCACCCAACCACTGCGCTCCCAGCACTCACCCCAGACAAATGAAGACTCGCCTTACACGAGAGCCCACACACGAACATTCACAGCAGTTTACTCACAACAGCCAACGACTGCAAACAGCTCAGCTGCCCTTCAACGGGCTATTCTCTCGTCACCCACGCCGACTACCGAGCGTGGAAAAGGCCCGAGTATGAAGACTCACAACAACCTGGCGATCTCCAGGGAACTCCTGAGTCACATACTGCACGATGCCGTCTATATAGCATTCCTGAAGCGACTAAGGTACAGATGTGGGGAACAGACTAGTGGCTGCCAGGGCTTGGAGGGGAGGGGAAAAGGAGGGCGGGGGGGTGTGAATACGAAGGAGTGACTTGAGGGAGCCTTGAGGCGACAGAATTCTGCATCTTGACTGTGTCAATGTCACCATCCTGGCTGTGATACTGCACTAATAAAGCTTTGCAAGATGTTACCACTAGGGAAAACTAGATAAAGGGTACATTTCTCTCTGTATTATTTCTTACAATTGTGTATAAATCACAATTACCTTAAAATGAAATGTTTACATTTTTAAGAAGCTACTAAAATATATTTTGGGGTTTTGGTATGTTCACTGGTGAATTCTACTAAATATTTAAGGAAAAAATTATTCCAATTCTTTACTATCCCTTCTGGGACACAGAAGCTGAGGGAAAACTTCCCAACTCATTCTAACTCATCCTATGAGTGCAATATTACCCTAAAAAAGACACACACACAAACACTACATGAGAACTACAGACCAATATCTCTGATGAACATAAATGCGAAAATCCTCAACAAAGTATTGCAAGTCAAATCCGACTGAGTATAAAAAAATTACCCACTACAACTAAGTGGGATTTCACCTACATATGTAAGTCTGGTTCAACAATCAAAAGTCAATTAGTGTAAGATTTTCCTGGTGGTACAGTGGGTAGGAATCCACTTGCCAGTGCAGGGGACACAGGTTCAATCCCTGTTCCAGGATGATCCTACATGCTGAGGAGCAGCGGAGCCCAGGCGTCCCAGCTACTGGGCCTGCACTCTGGAGCCTGAGAGCCGGGACTACTGAAGCCTGAGCACCCTAGAGGCCACGCTCTGAGACAAGAGAAGCTGCTGCAGTGAGAAGCCTGAGCACCATAGGAAGAGTAGCTCCTGCTTGCTACGACTGGAGAAAGCCTGAGAATAGCAACGAACGACCAGCAGAGCCAAAAAGAGAAAAATTTTAATGCAATCCATTGCATAAATAGGTTAAAGAAGAAAAATCTCAGGATCTTACCAGTAGATGCAGAAAAGGCATGTGACAAAATCCAATACCCGTAGATGATAAAAAAAAAAAGCCTTTGGTAATCAATGAATCGATAAAGGATATCTACAACTTGATAAAGAATATCCAACAAAACCCGACATGCATGGGTCTAAGTCGCTTCAGTCATGTCCGACTCTGCAAACCTATGGACTGTAGCCTGCCAGGTTCCTCAGGCAAGAAAACTGGAGTGGATTGCCATGACCCCCTCCAAGGATCAAACCTGCATCTCTTAAGTCTCCTGCACTGGCAGGCTGGTTCTTCACACACTATACTTAACAGTGAGAAACGAGAACCTGTCCCACTAAGATGAGGAACGAGACAGAGATGTCCCCTCTCATCACTACTTTTCAGCACCATGCTGGAAGTTCCAGCTAATGTGAAAGAAAAGGAAATCAAAAATATACAGGTTGAGAAGGAAGAAATAAAACTTACTTTGTTCAAAGATGACCATGTTAAAAATCAGTCCCCAAACTCCTCAGAGAGAAAGACAATTATAGCAAGGTTGCAGGATACAAGGTTAATATATGTGAGTCAATCTCTTTCCCGTATAGCACTAATGAACAAGTGGAGTTTGAAATTAAAAACACAATACCATTTATGTTAGCACTCCCAAAATAAAACACTTAGGTATAAATCTAACAAAACGCTTTCAAGATCTATATGAGGAACTTCGTGGTGGTCCAGTGGATAAGAATCCTCCTTGCAATATAAGTGACACTGATTCTATCTCTAGCCCCGGAAGATCCCACACATGGTTCAGTTCAGTTCAGTCACTCAGTCGTGTCCAACTCTTTGTGACCCCATGGACTGCAGCGCACCAAGCCTCCCTGTCCATCACCAACTCCTGGAGTTTCCTCAAACTCACGTCCATCGAGTCGGTGATGCCATCCAACCATCTCATCCTCTGTCGGCCCCTCTCCTCCCACCCTCTATCTTTCCCAGCATCAGGGGCTTTTCCAATGAGTCAGTTCTTCACATCAGGTGGCCAAAATATTGGAGTTTCAGCTTCAGCATCAGTCCTTCCAATGAATATTCAGGACTGATTTCCTTTAGGATGGACTGGTTGGATCTCCTTGCAGTCCAAGGGACTCTCAAGAGTCTTCTCCAAAACCACAGTTCAAAAGCATCAATTCTATGGTGCTCAGCTTTGTTTATAGTCCAACTCTCACATCCATACGTGACTACTGGAAACACCATAGCTTTGACTAAATGGACCTTTGTTGGCAAAGTAATGTCTCTGCTTTTTAATATGCTGTCTAGGTTGGTCATAACTTTTCTTCCAAGGAGCAAGCGTCTTTTAATTTCATGGCTGCAGTCACCATCTGCAGTGATTTTGGAGCACTCCCCAAAATAAAGTCTGTCACTGTTTCCATTGTTTCCCCATCTATTTGCCATGAAGTGATGGGACCAGATGCCATGATCTTCGTTTTCTGAATGATGAGTTTTAAGCCAACTTTTTCACTCTCTTCTTTCACTTTCATCAGGAGACTCTTTAGTTCTTTGCTTTCTGCCATAAGGGTGGTGTCATCTGCGTATCTGAGGTTATTGATATTTCTCCCGGCAATCTTGATTCCAGCTTGTGCTTCTTCCAGCCCAGCATTTCTCATGATGTATTCTGCATATAAGTTAAATAAGCAGGGTGATAAT
This sequence comes from Bos taurus, assembly GCF_002263795.3. NCBI lineage: Eukaryota > Metazoa > Chordata > Mammalia > Artiodactyla > Bovidae > Bos > Bos taurus. Next base: position 46,116,305 of record NC_037356.1, read on the forward strand.
ATATAGCCTTGATGTACTCCTTTCCCAATCTGGAACCAATCTATTGTTCCATGTCCAGTTCTAACTGTTGCTTCCTGAACTGCATACAGATTTCTCAGGAGGCAGGTCAAGTGGTCTGGTATCCCCATCTCTTGAAGAATTTTCTAGTTTGTTGTGATCCACATGGTCAAAGGCTTTAGCGTAGTCAATAAAGCAGAAGTGGAGCAGCTAAGTGCCTGCAGCACAGCAATTGAGCCTGTGCTCTAGAGCCCGGAGCAGCAGCTACCGAGGGCCCTCGCTCTGAAGCGAGTCCATGCTCCGAAACAAGAAAAGCCACTCCAGTGAGAAGCCCACACACCATAACCAAAGAGTAGCCACACTCTCCACGATTAGAGAAAAGCCTGTTCAGCAAGAAAGACCCAGCACAGTCAAGTATATAACAGTCAAATAAACATTTTAAAAAATCAAAGAAGAATTAAATAGATATTCCATGTTCATGGAGAGAAAGACTCAGTATTTCCAAGATGTCAGTTCTTATCAACTTGATCTATAGAATCAACACAATCCCAATCAAAATCTCAGCAGGTTATTTCGTGGATGTCAAAAAACTGATTCTAAAGTGACGTGAAGAGCAAAAGACCTAGAGTGGCCAACACGATATTGTAGGAGAAGAGCAAAGTTTGAGGACTGACAGCACCCGACCGTAAGACTTACTATAAAGCTATAGCGATCAAGACAGTGTGATATTTGTGGGAAAATCAACAAACAGATCAATGGAACAGAATAGAGAGACAGAAACTTACCACGTGAATATAGTCAACTGATAGGGAGCTCCCTCGTGGTCCAGTGGTTGGAACTTGGTGCTTTCACTCCCAGGACCTGGGGTTTGATCCCTGGTCGGAGGACTAAGGTCCCACAAGCTGTGTGCTATGGCCAAAAGACAAACAAGCAAACAAAAAAGGAAAAAAAAAAAGAAAAACTACATATAGTCAACTGTTCTGTGGCAAAGGAGCAAAGACAATACAATAAAGAAAAGGCAGTCTTTCAGCAGATGCTGCCAGAACAACTGGACATCCACATGCAGAGAGATGAATCTAGACACAGACCATATACTCTTCCCAAAAATTAACTCAAAGTGGATCACAGATGTAAGTGTAATGCGAAATGCAGGGCTAGATGAAGCTCAAACTGGAATCAAGATTGCCGGGAGAAGTATCAGTAACCTCAGATATGCAGATGACACCACCTTAATGGCAGAAAGCAAAGAGGAACTAAAGTAAAGAGCCTCTGGATGCAGATGAAAGAGGAGACTGAAAAAGCTGGCTTAAAACTCAACATTCAAAAAACTAAGATCATGGCATCCAGTCCCATCACTTCATGGCAAATAGATGGGGAAACAATGGAAACAGTGACAGACTTTATTTTCTTGGGCTCCAAAGTCACTGTAGACAGTGACTGCAGCCATGAAATTATAAGACACTTGCTCCTTGGAAGAAAGCTATGACAAACCTAGGCACTGTATTAAAAAAAAGAGACATCACTTTGTTGACAAAGGTTTGTATTAGTCAAAGCTATAGTTTTCCAGTAGTCATGTATGGATGTGAGAGTTGAACCATACAGAACGCTGAGCGCCAAAGAATTAAGACTTTTGAACAGTGGTGCTAGAGAAGATCTTGAGAGTCCCTTGACTGCAAGGAGATCAAACCAGTCAGTTGTAAAGGAAATTAATCCTGAATATTCATTGGAAGTACTGATGTTGAAGCTGAGGCTCCAATAGTTTGGCTACCTGATGCAAAGAGCTGATTCATTAGAAAAGACCCTGATGCTGGGAAATACTGAAGGCAGGAGGAGAAGGGGTAACAGAGGATGAGATGGTTGGAGGGCATCATCGACTCAGTGGACATGAGTTTGAGCAAACTCAAGGAGACAGTGAAGGACGGTGAAGCCTGGCTTGCTGCAGTTCACAGGGTCACAAACTAGTCGGACACGACTAAGTGACTGAACAACAACAAACCCCCCTTTGGTCCCCATCAGAGCCAGGCTGTTCCAAACGAGCTCTACAGATCTCAGCCTGCTCCTCGACTCCTTGCTCGCTGATGTGCCCAGTGACCAGATCCAGGACCCCGCTTCTTTAAGTGGTGTGTGTGTAAGCGAGCTTTTTAAACGTTCTCCAAGGGCCAACACTCTTAAAGAACACAGAAACATAACAAAAATATGTTCAGCTATTAAGTTAATTGCAATAATGGAAGACGTTTGAAATTCTTATTCCTCTTTGCTTTTACAATAGAACCAAAAGAGAGTCAACTTAATAACTTATCTTTCCTGCCGACTTCTGCAAATTAGTTATTTTAACCATATTTTACAAACGATAGTAATATTATAACAGTAATTATGGAGAAGTTAATTGGATGATAGAGCTTTTCCACAATTTAAATAGAAACATATAAGAAACTAGAGAATTTCAGCCCCACAACTCAAAAGGCTACTGATCAAACCAACCCCACTGTCTGCACTTCATGGTGACCCTAGAGGAGACTAGTAATTTCTGAGACTCCAGGGAAATATTTACACTCAGAAATTCTCCAAGGTATTTAGTAGTTCTCTACAGATTTTACATTATACCTTAGCAGCCTATCTGGGGAATTTATTTCTAAACAATTTAGGGGAAAAATCATTATGGCTTTTCATGCAGAGAAACCTCCAGAGGAGGAAAATTCCCTGGAGAGGGTGAAGTCAATAGGAAAGGACTTGTATTTCTCTCCAGGGCCTGCTTCCACCCTCCATTACTCAATGCTAGTGCAGACCATTCTCCCAGGATTACAGGAACCCACGCTGTCTCCTTGGGCCCAGACAACAACAGTAGGGTCATGCACTTCCTCAAAACGTGGTGGATGATTTCAGTCACCAAATCCCTTAGAGACTCTGAGTAGCCCCTCAGTGTCCTGATGCAGGGAGAAAATTTGTTTTTAATGATGAAGCTATTGGTACAGACACAGCCTCATGCTCCTTAAAATAATCTTTCTAAACTACAGATTTCCTTCAGAATACGGAGCCAAAACCTACACACATGTGTATTTCATGCTGTACTCTACTCAATTTTCAGCCCTTTGGATTTAAACTCAATATGGAGAATCTGTGACAAGCATCTGCCAAACTCCTCTAGGATCATTTGCTCCGCCAGGCACTCTGAGCAGTGCTCCTTCTCTGCTTCTTCGCCCTGGGCCAGCAGGCAGGCGCATGTGGCTTCCACCACCTCCCAGGAGATGCACGAGGTCGGCCGCCTGTCAAAGCAAACCAGTTGAAGGCCACATTCAGTCACTCCACTGTTTTAAATACCTTTCACAGTCCAGGGGACATGCTTGTTATAGTACTTTAAAGAGTGCCACTGGTAAAATCTAATGTTGTTTTCTTAATACTGGAAATTATATGCCCTGTGACCATATATAGGACTGCTTTTAGAAGAAGAATGCAGAGGACAGATGAGTCTGTCAGCTCCTAGACATCCTTTTCCCTGAAGATTCTGCATTTTCTCAAACTTAGATCCACAAAGGAGCCCGGAAACCTGGGCTGCAGCATCAAGCCTGCAGGCTGCTCAGGGGTTGAAGCAGCAGGAGTCTTAGCCAAGACAAGCCGTGGTCTGGGCTCCGTTCACAGTCTGTCTGCCTGAGGAAAGCGGCCCCAGCACAGCGGGCTCTGGGCGCTGGCCCCTCCTCCCCAGGGGCCCGGGGGCTCTGAGGAGTCGCCTCCTGGGGGCACACTGTCAGCTTGCCTCTCAACACCCCCAGCATCCCTGAAGTGGTTCTGAAAGTCAGGTGAACCACGTCATACAGGACCAGTCACTTCCTCACTGGGCTGCGGGGGCAACTGTGACTTAGCTAGATAGTTGCCCAAGTCATGCTCAAATTGAGAAAATTTAGCAAACCTCTAGATTATGAAAATATAGACATTGGGATTGGTTTAAATCTGTCAAGGCAATACACAATGACTTTTGTTGCAGATGAATGAACAGGGCTGGCCTCAGGTCAAGAGTCTTAACATTTTGAGACCGGACTCCAGAGTATAGAGTCCCTGTGACATTCCATCAGATACTCAGCATCACCATGTCAGGCAATAATGTTTCCACATGTAATTTCACAGAAGATGCAGCCATGCTTCAGTACATTTTTACTAATAAAGACCTCTTCAGGTCACAGTGATGAGTATTCCTGATGTCTCTAACCAACAAAGCAGGAATTTGTCTTTTCTACATGTTATCAATTAATTAATGACATCTGGTAGTTTATCATGACATGACCCATCCCATCAAACTCAAGGAAATTTTTTTAAACAGGTGAATCTAGTCCAATATCTAATAAAATTATTACTCAACCTTTGAGACTTCCTAGGAGTATAATAATCACAAATATTTTTTGTAATTATTACAAAATATTAAAAAATGGCCTCAAAATAATTACACGGAACGACACGCCACTAAAGTGGGCTCTACACGCCCTTTAGTGAGGTGTACAGCACGCACTGAGAGCGCTTCTCACGTCACTTCCTGTGGTGAAGAGCGGTTTAGGCATGTGCTGTCTAGAGATCAGGCCTTTGCCACCTGAGGGCCTGGAGGCCCTCTGCTCTTGTACAAAACAGGGGCAACGCAGACAGTGAGGACCGAAAGGTTGAGCTAGGAGGACAAAGAGGACCGAGGGGTTTGGGCAGCGGGGCGCCTCTGGGGTAACACAGTGTGGGATCGAGGGCTGGTCAAGATAGAGAAGCTGGAGGCTCCCTTCCCTATCCCTCATCTCCTGCCTTCCCACAGACAAAAATGCTTTCTTTCCAGTGTGGAAACCATTTTAACTCTCCTCTTAAATTTTTTCTTGGCTGTGAGGTGAGGCTTACAGGACCTTAGTTTCCCCGACCAGGGACTGAACCCATGCCTCCTGCAGTGGAAGCGCTTAATCCTAAGCCCTGTTTCACCAGGAAGTCCCAACTTCCCTCTCAAGTTATCCTTGAATTCCCTTATTAAGAGGCTGAGTTCAGAGTACCTACCTATCTTTTCTGAATTTTGGCAGTCCTGAAAATTTTGTTGGTGACAAATGATGGCCGCCTTCAAAACCTCCAATTTCCATGTAGTTTGGCATGTTCATTAGTGTTTTTCGTTCTGGGCTTTCTTCATAATTTTTGCAACCAATGCATTTGCAAATAGAAGAACACATAATTTTGGCCTGGTAACATAAAATGCTTTAATAAAACTAGGTTGCCCTAGAATTCATCAAAAACTGACAAAAACTATTTGGACCTTAAATAATGTTTTATATTTGTGTGTACACACATGTAGTAATCGCAATATTCATACCAGAAAAAAAGGGGAGGGGAGAAGTGAAGATGGATGAGTGACGGTGATGTAAGGAGAAAGGCACATTTCCATCCACGTCGCCGCCACCCGGGGTGAGAGAGGGAGGGGGCTCCTGAAGGCAGGTGTGTGGGTGTGGGTGTGAGCCCTGAGGAGAGCTGGGTCTCTCCCTCACCCAGGGGGCACACAGTGAAGACTCTACCTGACCCTTGTTCTGAAGGAAGCCTGCCCTGGCCGATTCTAGAACTCCAGCCGCCCAGACAGCCTTCTCCTTCAGCACTGAGAGCATGGGTGAAACACGAAACCCCCCCGAGGCCAGGCCTGTGGTGGGCGTTGTAGGGGAGGGCCTTCTCTCTTCCTTGTTGGGGGGACATTGTTTCTTGTCACATGGTCGTGTGACACTCAGGGCCGGGGGCCAACCCCTTGTGCCAGCCAGACCTGGGGGCAGCGGGAAGACTAGCTCGTTTCTGGCCTCCTCATGGTTTCAGCCCCTGGGGGTTTCCCTCAGGGAAACTCAGACCTGCGTCTAAAGGGGTGTGCTTTCGTTTGCACCTCTGGGAGTTCTGAGCAGGAGGTTGTCTGGAATTTCTAGTCTGCTGTGATACCAGGCGCTGCAGGCCCTCTGCCCAGCTGGGGAAAGCGGCTGGCACACTGCCCCAGGGTGCCAGGGCCCTGGGGCAGCAGCGGGGGCGCGGAGCAGAGCGGAGGCACTGAGAGGAGGTTTGAGAGCAGCTCCACCGGGTGAGGCCACTGCCTTCCTGTACCTTCAGCTCTACAGTGTTTTTTACTCTATTTTCAAAATGTGAGCTAGCGGATTGCTAGGTCTGCCGGATCTCCAGAATCAGGAAGACTTTACTGAAGCCTGACCTTCTATGACAATCTTCTAAAAATAAAGTTCACAGGAACATCCCCAAGAGACCTCAAGCAAATCAGAGTCTTTGCAGGAGGGGCTTCTCGGCTGCTTCACTGACAAGGCCTGAGGGTTCCCTTCCTCCCTCTTTCTTCCTTTCCCTTCAACACAAAGAAAGACAGAGAGAGACAGAAAAAGGAGGTGAGTGAGGGATGAACCTAAAGGAGAAAACCAGTCCTTCTACTGCCTTTAAATCTTTTGAGGAAGGAAACAAAGCTCTGTCTGAGAACTGGTCAGCATCTCCCCAGCAGCAAGGGCAGCTGTGCATTCTGGTCTCTGTCCACTTGGAAGCTGCCCCCTCGAAGCACCCAGGGGAAGGCTCGTCTGGGGACAAGGCTGTCCTCACTGCCCTCCCAGAGCATCTCTGCTCTGCTCAGCTGGGCAGAAGCCCACCTCGGGGAGCCAACAGACTGCCGGCCCCTGAGGGTGGCTCCAGCATCAGATCAGCAGCCGTAGAGCGGGCAGGGCTGTGGCACTGGGCACCCTCCCGGGACACTCGGGGCGAGCTCAGTGGGGACAACATGCTCCCAAAGGAGCCCTTGCTTCATAAAGTGAAATTTATGTTTGAGACATTAAGGTAGATTGATGAGTGCTCTTTAGAAGCCCTGGAAGGAAGAAAATTAAATTCTTAATTAAATTTTTAACCACAAAGTTACTTAGACCATTTACCTGGCTTTTAAAAATAATGCTTGGCAATTGTTGACTGACCTCATAGCACTCACAGTAGTTCTTAAGGCAGCCCGACCTCTTGCAATTACATCCTTTGTTATGTCGAGGCTTCACATCACCCAGTTTTCCTTTCCCAATTTTTGGTTGGAAAGCTTCTGGATTTCTATCAAGACATGCCTAAGACAGAAAATGCAAAACTCCATCAAGATATATTTTATTACTTAAAACAATGCTTAGTGCCACGTATCTGGCTTGCCATAACTGGGTCTAGCTGTAACTTCAGGAGCGGCCACGACGAGCAGCGGGCCTCTACCCTGGTCCTGCTCCATTCTCTTGAATACTTAAAGGTGGAATAGTGGACGGTAAAGATGCAAAGAAAATCACTGTGTCCATTTGAACACAGCTCCTTCCCGGCGCCTGTGTACACTGTTTCCTGAGATGTTAATAGTTGGGATCACAGCACTCTGCTACCAGCTCACATTTATTAAACGTGCACTGTGTTCCAGGCATCTTTCTGTGCGATGTATGCATTCTCTCACTGAAGCCTCACACAACCTTGTGGAGCAAACACCACCCCTCCTCTTGGCGCCCGATGGATGAAGAAACTGAGGCGCCGAGGGGTCAGAAGATTGTGGCCCAGGGATGGCATTTGGTCTCTGAGTTCACGGTCAGCCCCAGGTCTCAATCACCTCTCTAACAAGATGGCCCTGTTCTCTTTATTAAGCTGGGTTGGGGCAATATGGACATCACAGCGGCAGCCCCATGCTCCTTCTCCCCTCACCATGAGTGTGGGGATCCGTCTTGACACCAGAGCCTGGCTCTGCAGAAGGGCCTTTGCAGTGAGGACCCTTTGGTGTGTGTTCTACTTTTTAGTGAAGCAGAAGGGATGGTGGGATATGATGAATTGGGGCATTTGTGACCCCCGTGTGACCCCCATGTGGCCCCCACCCAGGCCAGGTCAGAGGACAGTCCATCTCCCCACCCGAGGTCCCTCATGTCTTCTGCCCATCAACACACCCCAGTGGGAACCCATCTTCTGACTTGCGCTGCTTTAATTTTGCTGTTCTGCAGCTTCAGCTAAGTGGAACCCTTCAGCATGTACTCTTTGTCATCTGACTTCTTTCACCAGTGCAGTGTCTGTGAGGCTGTCTGGGCTGTGGCAGAGATGGAGGTCTTCCTTTCCCACTGACATGTGTAACCCATCATATACTGCAGACCTATCCAGTCCAGCACAGAGAGGCACCCGGCTTGTTTCCAGTTTGGGGCTATTATGAACACAGCTGCTGTGAACATATTTGTACAAGCCCCTGGTGGACATGTACACTCATTTCTAGGGGTTGTATTTTCAGGAATGAAACTGCCGGGCACAGCACAAACAGAGGTTTAACTTTAGTAACTACTGCCAAACAATTTTCCGAAGTGCTTGCACCAATTTACACTGCTACCAGCTTTCCATGATTTTTAAATAAAACTTTTTATACTTTTAATTGCAGATAGTGTTCTTTATGCCTAAAGAAAATACAACTGTGTTGAACTTCAGATGAATCACTATTTTTTTCTGTCCTGTGGATCTGCCGGTATCAAAACTGATTTTCAATTGATTTATCTATAAATCGAGGCAAATTAAATTATTTTAGAAAAAACCAGACTAACCATGGCACAGTATGAGAGCCTCAAGTCCAAGTTTCCTCTGGTAAGTGAGAGGGCGCCGAGACATGGCCTGGGCAGGTGGGCTGTGCTCCCTTCTCCGGTGGTCTTTCGTCACCGGGGGTGTGGAGGGGTGGCGGTTAACCTCTCTCCTGCATTTAGTCTTTAGCAGGTGGCCTGAGGGGCTCTCCAAGGTGCTGTTCACCTCTAGATTCTCCCTTTCGCCCAAAGCCAAGAAGAATAAAAATCAGCCCAAACTAACAATGGCTGAGAGCTTTCATCAAGGTTTCTTCACACAGTGAACCATCTATTCCTTTTCAAACTATGCTCTTTGAACTTAGGCTTATCTGCTACAGAACACAATCTAAATTTCCAAACCCCAAATCAAGACAAAATGGATATCTGCATGTCCTTAACCCGGAAACTTCTGGGACCCTGCTGCCCCTCTAAGCCTCCTGATACCGGTTGGAGAATAAAGGTCTTTCTCTGGCTGCCACTCTCACAGCAGCTTCTGGTCATGGCCAGTGCCCCTCCTTCATGAAGAGAGTCCTGTTTAATGTATACTCTTCAATACTTTGGGGTTTCCCCAATATTGAAATTAGAAACCTGTAGAGATTGTTTTGTGAATATTCCTGGAACTTTTAAATGCATTTTTTTAACTGGAGTCTAGTTGCTTTACAATGTTGTGTTAGTTTCTGCTGCAATGAAGTGAGTCAGCTATCGGCACACAAAACCCCCCCTCCTGGGCCTGCCTCCCACTCCCACTCCCCATCCCACCCTTCTAGGTCATCACAGAACACAAAGCTGGGCTCCTTGTCTATAGAGCACGTTCCCTCTAGCTATGTGCTTTACACATGGCAGTGTGTGTATGTCAATCCTAATCTCTCAGTTTGTCCCACCCTCCCCTTCCCACACTCCCCGTGTCCACACGTCCATTCCCTACATCTGTATCTCTATTCTGGCCCTGCAAATAAGTTCATCTGTACCATTTTTCTAGATTCCACATATATGTGTCAACATGAGTGTATTTAAAGGAAATTTTTACCTTAATGGCCTTAAACCTTTCGATTTCATGACGTAAATTGTTGCAACAATTATTACAATTGCAGTTGTTGCAAAAGTCCCCGTTAGCAAAGCAATCACAGTACCTGTGGATAAAACAACACAGCGTGTCAAAGGCACCCAGCGAGGAGATGAAGACAAGCGTGCATATACCTATGAGGGAAGGCTGGCCGGCACGCTGGGTCAGACACGACCTTTAGTTACCTGATTCTCCTGTTTCTGTGAAAATAGATCCACTGGGATGATGTTCTCCAGTGACCAACACAGAAGAGAGAGACTAGTGAAAATCATGGGTTTCATAACACAGCAGTCGGCAGAATAAACAATATTCCAGTCAATGTCCACTGGCATCCATTACCTCCTTCCCTTGATGCCCACTGCCCTTGTTCCAGGAGAGCTGTAAGCTGGTGAGCACTGAGCCATTCTCCCATCAACCATCCCAACCCAGCCAACATCACTGAATGCCAGTTCACTTCTCAGCCAGACCTTGCCTATGAGCAAAACCTAAGGGACCTAGAGGTGGACCCAGGCTTTGTCGCACTTTCACTCCATGTCAGCATGTGGAGGAGGGAGACACGACTGGGGCAGAAACACAGGTGAGTGCTGTCACATGTGGTAACACAGGTCTTCCACGTACTCAGAATCCACAGAGTAGCAGGCTGAGTAGACCTGTCTGAGCATCCACCTCCCACCCTGAGGTCCTGGAGTCAGACAGGCAGTAAGTACCCTGTGGCTCAGGCGGCCAGCACCTTCTCTGCTGTGTCATCCTTGAAGACCTCTCAGTGTTGATGACCATGAAACTGCTTCACACGCTCCTGCAGGATCTTCCTCTCGTGCCGCATGACCGAGGCATTTATAGGCCTGAGGTTTTTCAGTATGAAGAGGGACAGGACACTTTCTTCAACTCATGTAAGAATTGAGCATCTGGACAGACTCCGAACAACCTACCTGTAAGCTGCACCCCTGAGAGGCTTTGGAAGGCTCATTAGCCACCCCACAGCTTCAGCTCGTGACTAGAGAGGACCCATAGTGTTCTCTTCCTGAGCACAGTTCATGGAAAAGAGCTTCATATGCAGGTTTAATATCAGCTCTGCTACTAGTTTCCCATGTTACCTGATCCAAGTTATTTGTTTCAGCGTCTAGAGCCAGGACATGGGAATTCTGCCACTTGACTGCCTGGTCTCCCAGAGTTGCTGAGGGAAGCCCTGAAGCCCTGGTGTGCTTCCTCCGACAGAGTGCTGCATGAAGGCAGGAGGGCCTCTGCATCTGGTTATATGGTGGACGAGATGCTTGCAGAAACTTTCCTGTTATAGAATTCCTAAGTACAATTATTTTAACATTTATTATTTTAATATTTTAAATAATGTGTCAAAATTCATGCCAAACAAAGAGGAGAGTAAAGGAGATTGTTGGATGTGAAAAGAAACTGTGAGCCAGAGGGGTGGGTCTGCAGCTGCCAAGTGCTGTCTGGGCCCTCTGCTGGTCCCTAGTGGCCCAAAGCTTGAGTTCAGATTGGCCGCTGCTACAGGAGACAGCGTCTGAGCTACAGAAGGTAGGAGCTGCATCAAAAACCCTTATAAAGTGTGAGTCCTTCAAAGGTAACCTTCCCACAAATCTACTTCGTGGAGATTTCAGAGCACAGGGACCAGAAAGAAGATCCCAGAAGGTTCTAGAAAGAATAATACAGGTTTCATACAAAGGGTGAGAAAAAATTTCATAACAACACCAGAAACTAGAAGAAAATGCAGCAAAGCCTTCCAAATCCTAAAGGAAAACTTAATTAGTTGAAGTTGAAAACCCTACCATCCATCCAAAGTGACCATCTTAGTGTGAGGACAGACATGACACTTTCAGACACGCACAGTCTGAAAACATTCTCTCCATCACTCTTGCTTGGGAAGCTGCTGGACGACATGCTGCCTGAAAACAATGCAGTGAATCAAGAATGAGGAAGATAATGCTATCCAGGAGCCAGGGGGTCAGATATGCGGAAGAAGCAAAGGAAACCCTGGGACCAATGCTGGAAGGAGGGTAAGGAGAACCGCACCTAGGGCTGAGAACCAGCCCCTTAGGAGCAGGACCTTGACGGCGGCAGGAAAGGCTTCCTCCAGACCAGGCCACTGAGCACCTAGCGTGTTTGCATGTGTTGAGAAAGCACTTACACAAGCAGAGAAGAGTTAAGGGTTAAGTTAGTGCTCGATACATTTAAAAACTAAGTATTAACGTGAGGGAGAAGAGAAAGAAGTTGAGGAAGAACAGTAATCAAACCTCAGATGTGTTTTCACAGTCATAAAAACACTACTGATCTAACAAAGTACATCTGATGTCTGGGAACAGGCCACGTGCATGTTGGGAGGGGGTTAGGTGTGAGTAGGAAGAGGAAAAGGCTAAATCCACATCTTTCATGGCACAAAAACAAGAGATCATGCTGAAACTGAAAAGCCAAGAAGCAGCGATGCAGGCATGTTATTTAGATTTATGGAGGCAAATACTAAAAGATTTGGTTAAGGGCCAAAAGCGTCTGGAGATCAGAAAATAAGGAACAATTACCAGGAACTACATTTTTTGGTCATAAACCTTGTATAATTATTAGACTTTTTTTTTTTTTTTTTTGACTGAGCCACATAGCTTTCAGGACTTAGTTCCCTGCTGCTGCTGCTGCTGCTGCTGCTGCTGAGTCACTTCAGTTGTGTCTGACTCTGTGTGACCCCATAGAGGGCAGCCCACCAGGCTCCCCCGTCCCTGGGATTCTCCAAGCAAGAACACTGGAGTGGGTTGCCATTTCCTTCTCCAATGCATGAAAGTGAAAAGTGAAAGTGAAGTCACTCAGTCTTGTGTGACTCTTAGCGACCCCATGGACTGACCAGGGCTCAAACCCAGGCCCTCGGCAGTGCAAATGCAGCGTCCTAACCACTGGACAGTCAGGGAATCCCCTATTTAGCTCTTTAAACTATGTACATATGACCTGGATAAAAGCAATAATTAAAAGTCAGAAAGGATAAACAAAGATAAAGAGTTAGATCCAGATTCAGCATAAAATGACAAAGAAGTTAGAAACATGGGAGAGATGAAGAGAAATGGTCCCTAGTTAGGGGGTCACGCATGACTGATAAGCATTACAGGACAGAAAAGAGAAGCAGAAGAGAGTTATACTTGGAGGATACCTGTGCTTTCCAGTTGTGGGTCCTCAGATTTCAGAAAACTAATGAACCTCAAAAAAGCAAATAAAAAGAAAAATCAAAGATAAAAAGAAAATTGTAAAAACACCAGAGAGAAAAGACATTACCTAGACTGACCAAAGACTTTGTGTTAGAAATAATGGAAAACAGTAGAACAATATTTTTATAGCATGGAGAGGAAAAACTGACAATCTAGAATTTTATACCTAGTTCAAGATATGTTTAGTCACCGAGATCCAAGCTAGGCACACTTCTTTTCTCACTCTACACACTTTGCTGGGTGATTTTATTTATTGACTACTTTTTAAAACTTTGGGCTTCCCTGGTAGCTCAGTTGGTAAAGAATCTGCCTGCTATGCAGGAGACCCCAGTTCGATTCCTGGTACAGGAAGATCCACTGGAGAAGGGATAGGCTACCCACTCCAGTATGCTTGGGCTTCCCTGGTGGCTCAGCTGGTAAAGAACCACCTGCAATGCAGGAGACCTGGGTTCAATCCCTGGCTTGGGAAGATCCCCTGGAGAAGGGAACAGCTACCTACTACTGGCCTGGAGAATAGGCCTGCAAAGAGTTGGACATGACTGAGCAACTTTCACTTTCTTTTTAAAAAAACTTTATGTAGAAGATTTGTAAATCTGTGTCACCAAAGTCTCATTTTCTTCTTTCACAAACATCAGGTAAGGGTTTCCTCACTTGCTGCTCATCCTTCCTCATCCCCATTCATTCTTTAATCTACTGCTCTCGGACCATCTTCCTGCCTCCTTCTAACTCTCAAAGGTGGTCAACAGCCTCCCTAACCAGAAAGTGCAAGGACCTCTGCACTGCATTTACCTCACAGCAGCGTGTGACACGATTAGGCTCCAAAACCATTTCCCTACTGCCTATCAGACATTTCCACCTTCAACTTAGGGTGTCCACACCTTAAGTTCTGACCTTCTCCTTCAGCCTTCACCCTGCTCTTGCTGTAGTCTCTCTGCATTTGTGGTGTCATCACCTACCCAGTGACATGACCCCAAGTCATTTCTGATGACTGCCTTTCTCTCTTTTTTCATATCCAAGAGGTTACCAAGTCTTCTGATTCTGGCTCAGAAATGTCTTTGCTAATTGTCTTCTTGATACAAGAAAATAACATTTGTTGTAGTTTTTTAGAATATAAATAAAAAGAAAAAATTTAAATAATTCAGAATCCTGCTCCCTAGAGATGACCATTTGGTGAATATATTTCAGAGTTTTTCTGTAAAACTATGCATGTTATCAATAACTATATGCTGTTTGATTACATATAATACATAAATAAAAACAAGATCATATTCTATACAATTTCAATGTGATTTTACTATGTATCAAAGTTAGTAATCAATATGACAGCTTGCTTTTATTACTTATCAATATGAGAGTTAATATTACATGTAAATAGATTTATGTCACTGTAATGACTGCACTGTATCCCACTCTGTAGTAACATCAGTATAGAGTGATGAACATTCAGATTATTTTGTACATTTTGGTATAATGAACAATATTACACAGATGGCACTGGCCTCCTTTCTGTTCCCAGAACCCGGTGCCCTCTCTCTCTTGCCATATGGCCTTTGTACCTGCTATTTCCTCTGCCTAGAATGCTCTTATCGACCCACTTTGAATCCACGTCTGCCTCATTAACTCCTGATTAACTCCTCCTCATCCAAAACCATTCCCTTCCTCAGGAAAATCTTCCTGGCTGTCATACTTGGTCAGTTCCCCCATTACCCTCTGCCCATCGCTGTTCCTTTGCCACACATCCACCACGATCTCTGTGTATGTGACTGTTATATTCATGTCTGTCTCCCCAGCTGGACTGTGAGTGTTGAGACGGCAGGGACCATAACTTTTCTTGTTAATTTCTGTTTTCTCTATCCCTGAAATCACAGGCATAAAAAATATTTGTGGAATGAATAAATGAGTGAAAAATGTGTATGTCTCTTTACACACAGTTTGCAGCGTCTCCTAATCTGTGGCTCTCCTCACCCTGCCGTCTCCGCCCGAGTCCAGGTCACCATCACTTTTGTCTGTGCTGTTGTGATGTCTCCTCACCTTCAGCTTCCTCCACTTTGCCATTAGTTTTTAAAACATAAATCAGGCAAAAAGGGAAGCGAGGAAAAAATGGTAATCAGAAAACACAAAAGTGGTACTCTGTATTTCTGGTGGGAATATAAAATGGTGTAGTCATTGTGAAAACCAGTAATGTGTTTCCTCAAAAGGTTAAATAATAAGTTACCATATAATTCAGCAATTCTACTTCTAGGTATATACCCCAAAGAAATGAAAGCAAGAACTCAGACAGACACGTGCACACCCATGTTTGTGGCTGCATTATGCACAATAGTCAAAGGTAGAAACAACCCAAGTGTCTATCAACAGATGATGGACAATCAGTGGATAAACAAATGTGGTCTATGATACAGTGGGATATTAATCAACCTGGAAAAAGAATAAAGTACTAATACAGGCTACGACATGGATGAACCCTAAAAATATTATGTTAGTGAAAAAAGCCAGACACAAAAGCACAATACTGTATGAATCCACCTATATGAGGTGCCTGGAACAGGAAAACTAAGAGACAGAAGGTAGAACAGAGGTTTGCCAGGGGTTGGGGGTAACAGAAATCTATTTAATGGGTACAGACTTTCTATCTGAGATGACAAAAGGGTTCCAGAAATGGGTAACGGTGATGGTTGCACAGCATCATGAGTACAATTAATGCCACTGAATTGTGTATTTAAAAATGGTTAAAATGGTAAATTTTATGTTCTGCATATTTTACCATGATTTTAAAAAAGCAAGGTGCAGATTGCACATATGAAATGCTGCCATTTTGGGAAACAAAAGAACTTAAATAAATTTTAAGGCTTCAAAAAAAATTTATGAGACTTATTTGTGATACAAATAAGTCCACATATATCAATAACGAGACAAAGAATGCAAATAGATTTTAAAGTCTATTGACACATGGATTATTAGATTTGCTTTTTAAAAACCCGACTACAGGACTTCCCTGGCAGTCCAATGGCTAAGATTCTGTACTTCCACTGCAGGATGGTTCGAGCCCTGGTCAAACCCTGGTCACTGGTGGGTTCGAACCCTGGTCACTGCGTGGCATGGCCAAAAGAATAATAGTAATACAATAAGTAAATAAAACAAAATAAAAACCCAACTATATCTAGATGACAGAAGACACACCTAAAACACTACCACACAGAGCATGAACACAGAAGGACGGTAAGAGCACATTTGCTAATACAAACCAAAGAAAATATGGTGTAGTAACAGTAATATAAAAAAAAGCATACAAAGCAAAAAGCACTAGGATATAGAGTCACATTTAACAGTTAACGGAATAATTCACAAAAAGATACCACAATCATGAATTTGTACACCTTTCACTATAGGCTCAAAGTATATAAACAAAAATGGAATTATAAGGAAAAAATAAGCAAATTCACAATCATAATGAGACATCTTAATGAACTTTTATAAAAAACAGATAAATCACACAAAATTTAATAAGCATTTAGCAGATTTAAAAAACAAAACTAACAAACTTGAACTAGTGGATAGTAAATGCATCTAACAAATAGAGAATATACATTTTTAAGTTAATATAGAATATATTAAAAATTGACCAAACATTGTCATAAGGCAATCTTCATTAATTTCAAAGTATTGCTATCATACAAACCATATTATCTCAGCACATTATAATTAAACATAAAAATTGACAGTAAAAATGTTGCTTAAAAATACATATAAACAGATACATGCACATATATGCATACATATATATCTGGATACTTTGAAATGTACACCTAAATGATTCATGCAGTGAAGAGAACATTACAATGAAAATTACAGAATACTTTGAGTGAGTGACAATGAAAGTAGCACATACTCTTGGAGGATGCAGTAAAGCGGTACACAGAGCAAACTTATGGCTTTAAATGCATTTCCTAAAAAAAGATTGTAAATAAATATTTAACACAAAAAAGCTATTAAAACAAGGGAATAAAATGATAAAGTGTGAGGGAGAAAATGGGCTTCCCAGGTGGCACAGTTGTAAAGAACCCACTTATGATACAGGAGACGCAAGAGACTCAGGTGAGATCCCTGGATCAGCAAGATCCTGTGGAGAAGGAAATGGCAACCCACACCAGTATTCTTGTCTGGAAAATTCCATGGACAGAGGACCCTGGCAGTTTAGTCCATGGGGTCACAGAGTCAGACATGACTGGGCGTGCAGGCATGCATTGTAATAATTATTATATGAGGGAGAAAAGAGTTAAGAGTAAGAAGTAATGTTTTTAAAACAGGAATATAAGCAAGAAAGTCAATAAAACCAAAAGTTGCTGCTCTGAAATGACTGACAAAACAGACAAATCTCTCATGAGACTGATCAAGGAGAAGAAAAGATACAACAAACAATAGTAGAAATTAAAATTAGAAAAATTTAAAGCTCTAACTACAGATAGATAATTTTTAAAAATAACAAAAGAGTATATGAACAGACATATACTGAGACTTAAAAATGTCAATAATAATAATCAATAATCTTCAAGAAAACAATAATCTTCAAGAAAATATAAAATAAAATGGACTCAAGAAGAAGCACAAACTTAGAGATGGCAACAGCTTGTAAAGAGAGTGAATGAGTATTCCATCTCTTACCCCCACTCTAAATCCCAGACATTAAATCAAACAGCTTTATGCACAAAGCTTAATCAAACTTCAAAGAACTAATAAATCCTATCTTGCCCAACTTTTCCAGAGGCTAGAGAAAAAGAGGGTCCAGTGGGAATTTGGGAAGACTACTAATGCATTTTATTAGGCAATTCAGCACTAATAGCAATTTCAAACAAAGAAAATATGAGAAAGGAAAACTACAGATCTATCTCACTCATGAAAAAGATACAAAATCCTAACAAAATATTGAAAACTAAATCTAGCAGTGCACATGAAAGATAAAATCAATACATCATGATCAAATCGGGTTTAATCTCTGGCCTACGAGGGTGGATGACCATTAGAAAATGTTGTCATAGATCAAACTGTAAGATTAAAAGAGGAAAGCAATCTGATCATTTAAAAGAATGCAGGTATTTAAAAGGCTTTGATAAAATTCACCACTCATTTATACTAAGAATTAAAAAAGAAAGGCACTTAGGAACCCAGGCATACACAGAAGGACCCTTTCTGAGTCCGAGGTGGGCATGCAGCAGAAAACAGCCCACACACCCCTCGCTCTGCCCCTTGCCACAGCTCTAGTTGAGGGTGTGGTTGACTCTGCATCACTTCCCAGCTTCCTACACCACATGGTCTGACCACACGACTAGGTTCTGGCCAAGGGACGTTGGGTGGAAGTGGCTGTGGCAATCACGGATTATGCCTTAGAAGGTAAGGAGTGTGCCTTTACCCTGCTCTTTCCTCTTCCTCATGGCGGGAAGGCGACTGTGAGGGTGGCAGCTGGGGAATCACTCGAGGATGGCAGGACATCTGCTGAAGGAGGAGGAGGCACTAACGCCGACCAGCCACCACAAGAGCCCTGCTTGCCGTGCAGAGTCTGTTACAGCATCTAGGCATGTCCTCTGCATACTATAGAGCATTTCTCAAAAACCTATAGCAAATATCTTATTCAGGGAATAAAATTTAGGTAAGGGAATTTTAGAAGTGTTTCTATGAAAATCAGCAGCAAGGCAGTGCCCTGCCCCAGCATCCCCTCGTCACAGCTGTGGAGGTCCTAGCTAAGACCATACGCCAAGGAAAAGGAAAGGGTGGGAAAGACACCGTCAAAGACACTTTGCAGACAAAATGACTGCTTAAATACAGAGATGAAGGAAATTCACAGATGAATCGTTACAACTAAGAAGTGGGACAAAAAGCAAACCTTTAAACTTTTATAAATAGTCTATTGGCACATCTATTTAACCTTGGGATATGGCCAGATTTCTTAAACAAGGCACACAAAGGCAGTAACAATAAAGACATTTGGTAATTTTGACTATATTAAATTGAAAACTTCTGTTCAACAAAAGTCACTGCTCATTTTCTGCCGTGTGTATTGAGTGCCCAGTCGACAGCAGCCTTGCACTGGACGCTGGAGGTAGAGTTGTGAACAAGACACAGACTCCTCCCCATGAGGCCTTCCATCGAGCACACGTTCTCTCTCTCAGGGCTAGAACAAGGGTCAGACAGGGTCAAAAACCCATGTCTAGGGCCAGGACATACACCTTGGCCCTCAACCCAAATTCCACTCCCTTCTGTTACCTCTGTGGGCTCCCCTCTAAGCAGAATCACTTTTCCTCCTAGGAAGCTCAGGCTGATCTGCCCCAATGGTAACAGCTATAATGGCAGCCACAAGATGAGAGTTGGAAAAGCACCGCCCTCTCTGGTCTCAGGCTCCTCCACGTGGTGGGTCAGTTGGACAGACATAAGGGTTCCAGTCTTCAGTGGAAGAAAATCCAGCTGCCTGCAGGTTGATGAGTGAGAGTGGGTGGCGCTGTTTCAGGGCCTGCTTCACTCCCGAGCCCATGCTGCCTCACCAGTGCTGCCCGCAGTCTAGCTAGTCTTGCACGAGGTGTTTGTGTTGTCCTCCTTCCTCAGTGCACTCTCACCGTTGCCCAGGAAACCACGTCTACAGCCCTCACTCGAGGTTTGTGGCCCCTCTCTTGGCTATGAAACACCAGCGCATCATCTGCTGAAGATACTGTCCTCGAGGTACAGACTGCTGCAGTGCAGGCAGACAGCAACTTTCCAACCCTCTGTGGGTAGTCTTACTCTGTCACTTAATGAGAAAGTGACAATACTATTCAAGAAAATACCCAGGATGCTCTGTGGTACGTTCACTTCCCGCAGGCACATTGTAGCCTAAAATTTTAGTTGTAGTGCTTGAAAAGACTTGAGATGATACATTCCAAACTCATTCTTTGTTCACTGGCATCCTGGCATATCCCTGGCTACAAACACTTTAAAACTTTGGAACAACAATAAAAACAAAAATTTGAAGTATAAGATTTTTGAGTTTCAAGGGTAAACAGCAAAGGAACTGAAAACAGTGGCTCTAGCCAAGGGGGTTGAGTGCAGACTGTCCCCTCCTCTCCCACAGCAAGATGGCAGCAGATGATCTTTCCAGACATGGAGGCAAAGTTCAGAAAGCCTGAACACAGAAGTCACTGAAGTGGCGGCCTCTAGGGAGAAGTCTGGGGAGGGGGAGGGATGCAGATTATGATGCAGTTCTCTCCATTGTAATCACATATACTTACTGATTTTTACCCACGTGTATGCAGCACCTGGATTTTTAAAAAATACAATAATGTGGTTTTCTCTTTATTAATGGTCAATTAGTAGTAATCCCTCTTAACATTTATCCAAGAGAGATTCCCAATAATGTGGGACAAATAGACTCCAAGAAAATTAGATTCCACTGCTTTGAACATGACTTCGCTGCGGGGAAAAAAGCTAAAGGAAGCTAAGAGCTATGACTGGTGCTGATGCCATGCTGGCTAGTGGAGCCACAGTGGTGAATCCACCCCTGACTGGCATCAGGATGGGTACCTGTGGCACACGGAGACAGAGTGGTGTTGCCACCAGCACAAGCACACAGATGTCACCAAGAAGGTCCACTGGGTTGAATATGCCCATTTCTAGCCTTTCCAAAATCAGTATTTCTGGAGATAATTGGTTTTTCAGTGGTAGATTGATACCAACCAAAGATGCACTGTTCAGAGTGCCATGTGTTAATTTTTGGTGGAAACAGCATCCCCTCCGGTGCCTATAATGTTCCCAGCCTTTATTCAGGGCCCCCTGCTTCTCAGGATGCTGCTACTGAGGAAGCAAAATCACCGGTGCTGAGTGTGAATTTAGAGGTGCAGAGGCACAGAACACACCGGGAGGGCTGCACCTCCCCTGTGCATGGCACCCGCACTTCTCTGGAGTGGGCGGCCCCCGCAGCCCCCAGACACAATGTCTGCCTTCCCAGGACAGCACCACAAACACTCTGAACCTCCTCTTCATTTGTTCTAACGCTGACCAAGCCCCCTTGTGATGATAAAATCTTTCCTTAGCAGGTTAGTCACCGATTAATCTGGAAAGCTGCTTCTAGGCAAGAAGCTATTTCTTGGGCCTTTCCCTTATGAAGTAATCAATAAGTAACCCTTCTTTACTTTAGCTTGGTGGCTCAGACAGTAAAGCATCTGTCTACAATGAGGGAGACCTGGGTTCAAGCCCTGGGTTGGGAAGATCCCCTGGAGAAGGAAATGGCAATCCACTTCAGGACTACTGCCTGGAAAATCCCATGGACAGAGGAGCCTGGTAGGCTACAGTCCATGGGGTCGCAAAGAGTTGGACACGACTGAGCGACTTCACTATTCACTAACCCTTCTTCAGTTCAGTTCAGTTCAATTCAGTCGCTCAGTCGTGTGCGACTCTTTGCAACCCCATGAATCGCAGCACGCCAGGCCTCCCTGTCCATCACCAACTCCCGGAGTTCACTCAGACTCATGTCCATTGAGTCAGTGATGCCATCCAGCCATCTCATCCTCTGTCGTCCCCTTCTCCTCCTGCCCTCAATCCCTCCTAGCATCAGAGTCTTTTCCAATGAGTCAACTCTTCACATGAGGTGGCCAAAGACCTTGAGTTTCAGCTTTAGCATCCATCATTCTTTCCAAAGAACACCCAGGACTGATCTCCTTTAGAATGGACCGGTTGGCTCTCTTTGCAGTCCAAGGGACTCTCAAGAGTCATCTCCAACACCACAGTTCAAAACCATCAATTCTTCGGCACTCAGCCTTCGTCACAGTCCAACTTTCACATCCATGCATGACCACTGGAAAAACCATAGCCTTGACTAGATGGACCTTTGTTGGCAAAGTAATGCCTCTGCTTTTCAATATGCTATCTAGGTTGGTCATAACTTTCCTTCCAAGGAGTGTCTTTTAATTTCATGCCTGAAATCACCATCTGCAGTGATTTTGGAGCCCCCCAAAAATAAAGTCTGACACTGTTTCCCCTATTTCCCCATCTATTTCCCATGGACCAGATGCCATGATCTTCGTTTTCTGAATGTTGAGCTTTAAGCCAACTTTTTCACTCTCCTCTTTTACTTTCATCAGGAGGCTTTTTAGTTCCTCTTCACTTTCTGCCATAAGGGTGGTATCATCTGCATATCTGAGGTTATTGATATTTCTCCCAGCAATCTTGATTCCAGCTTGTGCTTCTTCCAGCCCAGCGTTTCTCATGATGTGCTCTGCATATAAGTTAAATAAGCAGGGTGACAATATACAGCCTTGACGTACTCCCTTTCCTATTTGGAACCAGTCTGTTGTTCCATGTCCAGTTCTAACTGTTGCTTCCTGACCTGCATACAGTTTTCTCAAGAGGCAGGTCAGGTGGTCTGGTATTCCCATCTCTTTCAGAATTTTCCACAGTTTATTGTGATCCACATAGTCAAAGGCTTTGGCATAGTCATTTTTCATTCCAGTCCCAAAGAAAGGCAATGCCAAAGAATGCTCAAACTACCGCACAATTGCACTCATCTCACACGCTAGCAAAGTAATGCTCAAAATTCTCCAAACCAGTCTTCAGCAATATGTGAACGGTGAACTTCCAGATGTTGAAGCTGGTTTTAGAAAAGGCAGAGGGACCAGAGATCAAATGGCCAACATCCTCTGGATCATGGAAAAACCCTTCTTAGAGACATCTTATTTCCAAGTCCTTAAGAGACGCCTCACTTCGTCCCCAGTCACAGTGTACATACCTCGCTCTAGGCTTCACGGGTTGTTCATGGGCAACCCAGTCGCCGACCCAGCCAGCAGCATGGCAGCCCTTGTCCACAGGAACCCCTTCACCCCCCAGCTCCGTCCACTCTCGTCTCTACCACCTCGTCCTCCACCGCATCAGAAGTTTCCATCTGGGCTGGCCACTCTGGCTCGACAGTGTCACATGGTCCAGGCTTTTCTCTCTGTTCTCCTTCCTCCTCACCCAGCTGCATTATTAGAGTTCCTGATCAATAGTCTCATGGTGTGTCCAACGTTCAGAGAGGTATAGGACTTGCATTCACAGACTAAACCAAAGACAACTCAGTATTTACATACAGTCAACCCTAGATTTTAACATTAACTTAAAAAATCAATTTGTTTGTTCAGTTTTGTTTTGTGAACCAAGTTTCACAGACTTCTGGATTTTTACCCACTTCTGCACCCCCACATCACTGTCCCATCAATGGAGCTCTCAGTGACTTCAGCAGGAGCTCTGCAATGGAAAAATCATGTGGAGATAGTGGTTAGGGTTGTTAGACATCGGCACAAGGCGTATTCTCCCCTTCCATCACGTAACTTAAAGCTAGGCGGGCACTCAGGGCAGAAGCTGAGAGCAGACAGATTGCATGGATGAACCTCACATGACAGGCGGGGACGGGAGCTCAAGGGCACGGTGCCACCAGTCATGGTGACCGGTCCACCTCCTATTCCAGCCACACAGTCCACCCCAGCCCGGATTCTGCTTCACAACCTGCCCTACCATCCCCCCGACTGAGCCTCCCAGGAAGCTGGCATCCCTGGGGGAGAATTGTTCTGAGAAGAATTCAATATAGAGTAAACCAATTCATCCAGCTTTTAAAAACTAAGATGCGGAAATGTTACAGTTAATGCTCAACAAGAATGCAGTGTTTAGCACTTGTTGGAGGGGCTGGAGAACGTGAACCAAAATCCAAGAAAATCACACCACTTGAGGCGCAGGCAGAGTCTTTTACTAAGTTAGTTGGTCAAGATAATACCGAAAGATCCCAACCAGGCTTATGCAGAAGGTGCTGTTTCTAGTCTCTCTGGTTTACGAGGAGCGTGAGTACACGGCTGTTGAGTCTTAACTGTAGCATATACACTACTAGCCGTTCACGTTTGTCTGGACCCTGCTCCACTTACTGATTTCTAAACAACCTTATTTCTACTTAATAATGAAGGATTTGCGATTACTTACAATTTCAGACACTGGGATTTGGTACAGTTACATGGCTTTTTAGACTTTGTGTCCAATGAACTAAGAGTTACTCTATAAAGATTAAAAAAGAAAATGTATTCAGATCATTACTCTTCAAAAAGAGAATTAGCTAAGCAGCTGGTGTTTTTGAACAAAGACTGAAAATCTCAACACCAAAGAGTTATAGGTATCATTTATCAGTGCCAGATCATAAGATGGAGCGGCATGCACATTCACAATGTGAGGAGCAGGCCTGGCCAGGTCCAGCTGCACGCCCAGAGACCCTATCGCTGTCTCTTCCCCAAGCCCGCACACATAGTCTCAGGGAGCAGATGGCAGAACTCGAGGGCACAGGCCCCAGGGAAAGTGAAAGTGAAAGCAAAAGCATTAGTCACTCAGTCATGTCCGACTCTTCACGACCACATGAACTGTAGCCTGTCAGGCTCCTCTGTCCATGGGATTCTTCAGGCAAGGATACTGGAGTGGGTTGCCATGCTCTTCTCCAGGGGATCTTCCCAACCCAGAGATTGAACCTGTGTCTCTTATGTCTCCTGCACTGGCAGGCAGGCTCTTTACAACTATGACACACACCGTTTTGGGGAGCAGAGGAGGGAGAGATATTTCATGTCACTGGGGCCTTGGACCTTCCCCAAGCTTCTTCCATTGATCTGTTTAAACCTCTACTGTGTGTGGCTCCCCACACCAAATAGATTTCTATTTCTGTATTTTTCAAATCAGAACACTAATGAAGAGTATAAGCTAAAGAAACAACAGATAAACCATCGTCCACTGTGTTAGAGCTGACTAGTATTACCACGAGTATCACATGTGTTTTGAATGTTATCATGTGGGTACTGGGGACTGCCCTCCTAACTGTTCCTTTGGGGATTAGCCCAGAAGCCGTTTTCAGGGGCATCAGAAGGGGCGAGGTGAATGTGTGCTGGATACTGCTAAACCTGAGGGAGGCTTCGGGTTAAGAAACGGACAAGCTCCCAAGCGCGGCTCAGAAGCACTGCTGCCTGAGGGCACTTGGGATGTCAGCTCTGTGAGATGGTGGGTAGACCCTGGGGTTGAGCAGGGCTCCCCCTCCCTGGGCCTGTGGCCCTCGAGCTCAGCCTCCTGCTCCCCGAGGCTGTGTGCGCAGGCTCTGCCTCTGTGGCCCTGGCTGCTTCTGAGACCACGTTTTGGTCTTGGTCTCCTCAGGAGCTCCGGCAGTGCTCGGCACACACAGACTTGCTGACAGCCTCCTGGCAGCCTGCAGAGCACGGGAGCCACCCTCTGCCTGTGCGCTGTGCCCTCACACACACAGCTGTCTTGAGTCAGGGGAGGTCAGTCTAACCTCAGCTCAGGCCCCCGCCCCCGTGCTCTGGAAGCTCCCCTCATCAGGGCTCCGCCTCTCTCCTCACCGTGGGTTTCTGTTCCAGGAGCCCTGCCCTCTCTCATCGGAAGCCATAAAGGTCCCCGACTCCCGGCTGAGCTGCTGTGTGCTGCTTCTTCTGGAGATGTCTCCCATTTTTAAGGTTATATCCCCACACTATGTTGTTGAGTCTTTATTAATTTATTCTTCATCTAGTCTAGTTTTCCCCTTCATAGAGAGGAGAGTGGCAGCCTTCCATCCCCATGGTGCCTGCAGGCGGCAGATCTGGCTGCACTGGCCCCTGGTCCCCGAACCTGGATCAGATGTGGGCTGTTCAGAGCAGGGGGACACGGGCACCCACTTCACCACTCTTGCCCTCGGCCTTGCCTCTAAAATGGGGCATGGTGTGACCTGGCACTACCTGTCCAGAGGAACCAAAACTGTTCCCTTTAAAAATGGAGTAGGGGCCCATGGAGACACTGCAGTGGTGCCCTGCCGTAACTGTGGAAGGAGAGAGCGCGGTTCAGTGAGCATCTACGGTGCAGGAAGGAGCCAACAGGCGCTGACTATGAGATCACTTTGTGGCTAGACTGTCATAAGTGCTTCAGGGGAATACCAAAATATACATACATACACATCTATTTTAATTTACGTTGCCTGTTCTAGAGGAATCCACCAAATAATTTGGGACATGAGCTATATATAATTGAAAAATTAGAGAACAAAAGATGTTATATAATCAACTATCAACTTATATGATATAGATTATAAATTATATAAAATTCGAGGACAGTTTAATAGAGATGAAAAAACAAAACAAACTACTCCTGAAAGAAGTCGAACTTGACATTGACTTTCGAGGGTGTGAAGTTTTTTTGTTATTCATCAAAAGGATGTTTCAGTTGAAATAACAGCACAAGCAAAGATACCACATCAGGGCTGAGCAAAGAACGCCTGGAGGGACAGTAAAGGGACAAGTTCACTGCAGTGGGTTAAACTGGAAAAAACTTCCATGGCTCTAATATTAATCATATTTGACTACTCTTCTATGCCAACCTGAGAATTAAAGGGCTAGAGGAGATCTGGACAACTCTGCCTCAGAAAAGCATTATAAATAAACTGTACCACAGTGAGATATGACCTCATCTTTAAGAAAAAATTTCCAGAGAAGCAGACTCTTGAATTTTATAATGTTCATGATGTTACCAAAAATAAAGATCTCAAGGGATATCAGAATTCACAGTAATGTCTGATTGATAATTTGATTATTAAAGCCGTGCAGAGTGACAGGACGTGAATTTTTATTCATATGATAGGCTACTGAATAAGTCAGCCAGTTCACCACCTGTATCTTGAGAATGGTGACTGGGTGAATTCACCCACATGGACTGCTTGCTGTGAGGCCCAAGCTGGCCCACATCTAAGTCACCTATCTCAGAACGTTAACACCACAGGGGCTGACAGAATGTCCTTTCTCATGTCCTCACACCTACTTTAACCTTGTTGTCTGATGAAAGTTAAAGAAAAAAAAAAAAAAAGCCTAACAAAGCATCTAAAGAGGTCTAACAAATTAGTCGTGGTTGGGAACTCATACAGAATGAAACAGCCAGCAAATGGTTTTCTGACAGCTCCCTCACCAAAAATAACAAGTTGGTAGAGATTCCAGTATGCCATCAGTGCTGTGGATGTAGAGATAATAATCATCTGGCTGATTCAGTGGCATGACATCAAATCAAGTAGTTATTTGCAGCAAAAAATACAAAAACAAAGCTCATGTTGTTCCTGACAAACCTTCCTGGCACATCATTTATAATAGAAAAATATTTTATGGCCTGCATAATGACTTCACAACAGAGAAAACCTTGCAGAGAGCGGGAAGAAGGCAGGGGGAGGGTGGGAATAAGGGGGTGCACCGAGTGAAAGTCCCCTCACTGCTGCTCCTCTGTGGAAACGTGTAGCAGCTGCAACGCAGAGAAACTTCAAATGGCACTCTAACTCCGAGATCCACACCGGAAATAAAGTATTGAAGCACCGAATGCCCGTGGATATGGTAGGCATGCTAAAGCACATGGTGTGCAATACCACGGGCTGGATGCTCCCAGATTACAAGCGAGGTAAGGTACATATCCTGAGAAAATCCTGGGTCATATGGTATAGCCAAAGATGTAATACCATCAGCAAATCTAGAAGTTGCTCACAGAGTTGTTTTGTCCACAAATATTATGAACCATGATTACAGAACCAGGTAAACAGCAACCACTGATCCACCATGCCAAGATAGTGAAGCCAGGAGAATGGCTCCCACAGTCAGAGTCAGCCAAATTAAATGAGAGTCAACAACTGAGGTGGCACAGAATCACAACCAGCTCCACGACCAACTACTAAGACTGGAGCAGCAAATCCTGTGAGCAACTGACGTTCTTCAGCGACGCCGCAGAGGTGTGTGTTGACTGAATCCCACCAGGTCACCGAACTCGACCTAGCAGCTCACCTAAGCCTCTCACACGGCCCCATGACTCTCCTCACCCTCATCAAGGTCACAGTGAAGATGTGCCTAAAGGCAGACACTTCAGGAGGCTGGGGGCACTAGAGACCAGCCTACATTTCCTAAATTGCTGGCCTGATTTCTTTCAGGCCCTCAAATGTACTTTTTCATTAGGCTGTGTGTCCCAACTTCTGGAGGCAGGAAGAGATGGCCCTCCATAACCAACTAGATGGCTCCATGAACAAAGAGGGCTGCTCTATTCACTGACAGCGCATGAGTGTGAACTCAAGAAAGTTGCAACCAGCTTGGTTAGTTTAGTTAGTTACAATTATAGACATGATTTTAAAATGTCCAGACAAGGTCCCAGATAAGTGCAGCCATATCCACCTGCAGACCATGTGCCTTGGACCCTGCCATTGAACCTGAGCAAAGGCAGCGGGCAGAGGCTGTCATAAAGGCACGGAGACTGCGGTCAGCATTAAGTGACTGCCACACCATTACCTGTGTTGATGACAGCAAAAAAGAAACAGAGCAGCCAAGTTTAAGCCAATGTGCTCTCAAGACAGCTAGGATCGGCAGCAAACCTCCGAAACACTGCCACTGGGCAGTGGGCAGAGAGTGGAAGTAAATGAAGGTTACAGACCAGTCTTTCAAGCAACCACAAACCAGACACTCACAGCAATACTGTTAGTGCACTGCTGAATGTAAAAATCCTATTTTAGAAGTCATGAAAGTTTGCAGGTAAAGTTAACTTTAAAACTCAGAAGAAAATCACAAATGTACCCAAGAGCCTCTTAAACTCTTACATTAAAGTGACAGTTGCTTTTAATTCTTACCCAGCCAAAGTTATTTTTGGTGGTGGTCCTGGAAGAGTTGATCCTGAGGGGAAAGCAGAACCGTTGATTGCAGATGGTAAGGCTCCACTGTCAAGCTGTGTAAAGTCAAAGGCAAGCATAATTTGAATTAGTATACATTTTAAAAGTTTATTATACCTCCCCCCCCCACCCCAGATATAGACAAAAATGATTTTCTTCTGGAAGTTTATACCACAATCCCTTTACGACAACATCCAGGCCTTATTATCACCATGGTTCTGCTAACACCTGAGCGGGTTCCAGCCAAGGGTTTCAGTAGAAGCGAGAGGAGTCCAGCCCCAGTCACCTCACCCACCAGACCACAGGATGCCCTGGGGCGAGAAAGCCTGACTGTGGTCAAAGACTGAAAACAGGCCAAGGACTCAGGGCCAAGCCACCTACAAGCTGACAAGCAGTTCACACGGCCGTCAGTCGGCTGCCCAGTGTTATTGCAGTGGACATCTTTTTCACTTTTATGAACTACAAATTCGGAAATAAATTTAATAACATATTTCTATAAACTAAACATGTTCTTTGATTATTATTATGTTCTTAGTTTAACACAAGAGATCTTGACATTAGAAATCTCATTGGCAACCATTACTTTCTCATCTAATCATAAAAAATTTTGTAATCAATTTTAACAAATTCAAAACCAGTGTCCTAATCTCTGCATTATCCATGTCCTTTGCTTTTTGGTTCTCACGTTCTTTTATTGTATATTATCCATTCACATGGCTTACAGGGAAAGGAAAGGGTAGCAAAATCAACGCTGACCTTTATTTTCTTAAAAGAAGCTTGAAGAAATTTCAACTGTTGAATAAGTTTAGATTTTGAAATTATTTGTGTATATCACAAACATCCTATCCTTGTCCCTTCCTCCCTAAAAACTTGAAATTTAAAAATAAGCTTTATTTAAGAAACATAGTTTTGGAATTTCCTGGCAGTTTGGTGGCTAGGACTCTGTACTTTCACTGCTAAAGACCTGAGTTTGATTCCTGGTCAGGGAACTTCCCTGGCGGCTCAGACGGTAAAGCATCTGCCTACAATGTGGGAGACCCGAGTTCGATCCCTAGGTCGGGAAGATCCCTTGGTCGGGAAGATCCCTTGGAGAAGGAAATGGCAACCCACTCCAGTACCCTTGCCTGGAGAATCCCATGGATGGAGGAGCCTGGTGGGCTGCAGTCCACGGGGTCGCAAAGAGTCAGACACGACTGAGCGACTTCACTTGCAGGGAACTAAAATCCCACAAGCCACTCAGTGCAGTCAAAAAAAAAAAAAAAGAAGCATGATCTTGGGAAAACACAATTTATCTATCATCCTTTCTCTCTTCTGCTTCTTTTATCATTGT
The DNA here is from genome assembly GCF_002263795.3 of Bos taurus. NCBI lineage: Eukaryota > Metazoa > Chordata > Mammalia > Artiodactyla > Bovidae > Bos > Bos taurus. The sequence continues at coordinate 46,146,135 of NC_037356.1, forward strand.
GTGTAATCATTCCCTGATGGGCCCTGAAGACACTGAGAAACCACCCAGGGTCCAACTCCTTCATTACAAATCCCCCACCACAGTCTCACAGGGAGTCACCACCAGAACCACCCTGGTGGGTCTTGAGAGCTGGGAGGCTCTGTGTTCCTCTCCCCTGCTTTGCTAGAGGGAAGTGTTCACCAGTGACTGCAACTGTTTTTTTTACAGTCACCCAGACACCCAATTATTGGGCCCACACCTCCTCATGGCAGTCCATGAGGAGTAGACTTCTCTGGACTTTTGCCTTCTTTTGAGGAAGTGATTTAACAGTTCTTGAGGTTGAGATGATTCTCAGAATAAACCAGATATAATTTCTCTCTCTTTTGCTTATTTATTTAGCCTCAAAGTAAAGCAGAGAAAAAGAGATGTCTTTTAAGTAAGATGTTTTCTGTCGCGTTCCACTTCCTCCTGCTCTCCCCTCTTGCTTGCTCCACCCTTGCCCCATCGGCCTCCTGACTGTCTGCACAGCCCACTGGACCCAGACTGTGAGTGCTCCTCGCCATGCCTGAAAGGCTCTTCCACGTGACAGTCACATGGTTCACCTCTTCCTCTCTCTGAAGACTTTGCTCGAGTGTCACCTTCTCAGTGGCGCCAACACTGACCACCTTGCTTAAACTTGCCACCTGCCTTCCTCCTCAAACCCCCACCTCCAGTGCCCTGCCTCTGCTCTCCTAGCATACAGTTTAATTTATTTATTTATTAGGTTTGCTTATTGTCTGTCTCCCACACTGAACTGTAAACTGTGGGAGGGCAGAGTCATCTGTTCTGCTTTGATTTGTTTTGGGGGGTTCACTTAATATTGGCTCACTGATGTAACCCAAGTGCTCAGGCATGCTGCCCTGTTGCAGGCCACCCTCCATGACGGCCTGATACATGTTAGCTTTGCTCCAGCCCTCAGTCCACAGGTATAACCAAGAATCGCAAGACCTCCGCTCTGTGCAGCTTGTATTCCTGTGGGTGGACACAGGCAAACAAACAGACTGAAGAACGCAAGACAGTCACAGTGTGTGCACAATCAAACCGGCGCTGTGACAGAGAGGCGTCTACACTGGGGGCGTATGCAGAGAATCAAACCGGCGCTGTGACAGAGAGGCGTCTACACTGGGGGCGTATGCAGAGAATCAAACCGGCGCTGTGACAGAGAGGCGTCTACACTGGGGACGTACGGAAGGCTCTTCTGGAGAGGGGACATTTTACATCAAGACTTAAGGAAAAGAGTACATTTGTCTTATATTTAATCTATGCACATTATGGTGTAATCATAAAAGTATTTTAAACTAAAGAGCATTTTCCTGATGTGGACAAAGGTGGGAAATAAGTATTCTAGACCAAGTGAGGGGTACGTGCTGATGGGTGCCAGGGCCACAAAGGACACACTCAGCGAATGGGGCAGAACTGGGGTCCAGAGGCCTAGGAAGGCCAGGTGGTCTCACAGAGCCGGCAGAGAAGGCGGTCTTAGACTCACTCTGCTACTCCCAGTGCCTAACGTGGGGTGAAGGTGTTGGATACTTGGTTTAACCACTGATTGTAAAACAGAGGATAAATATACTTTCTGAGTAATTCAAACTTCAACAATTGAAATTTCAAGAGACAATAATACCCTATTGTATTTTTTTTATTAAAGCAATAACTCACTTGTTGTGTAATGAGATTTAATTTTGCTGGTACTGGCAAAAATCTTCCTACTAAAGTAGTCATGGGTTTAGGGACATCTGTAAGGAAGACACAATTAATTACAATTAATTGATAGCATATATTGTTCCTTTTCCACTTGCACATGGAATAAAGTACAAAAATGATAATGTATCATGAGTTTAACATGTGCAAAGTCATTTACACTTCTCTTGATCCTATTTATGTTTTCTATAAAACCTTTCTGGTCAATGTTTTCAGCTTGGGTTTTTTTGTTTGTTTTTACTTATTACACCTTTTTTCTTTGTCATAATGCTACTTTACTTGAGCTAGTTATGCTAAAAAATGTCGCTGCCCAGGTTCCTAAACTCTGTGCCACGGTGCCCTCGAGTGCTGCAGCACTCACCAGGGAGGCTGTAGATACGTCTCATTTTCAAAGAAAGCACAGCGCCCCCTGTGGGACGACACACGGGCCACCTTCAGTTTGTGTGTGCTCTTCCTCAGGTACTGATTTGATGGCATGTGAATACTTACCAGGCTATTGGGAGCAACTACTTAAGATTGGAGCTGATACTGTATTTCTTTGGCCTAAGCGCGCCATGAAGAACACCCGTGAGACACTACGGTCCCTGTCAAATTCCGTGTTTGAACTGGAGTGACAGAAGTCTCCTGATTGCCCACCTACTGAAGGCTTGTGCCTCCTTTGAGTGGTGTTTCCTTGAGATTTACGTAACTGAATGCATCTATTTCACGGTGATATTTAATGTGTACACAGTGACAAAGGAAACTAGGCTGGGGGCTGAGCAGTTATGATGATATGACAAGGACATAGATGAGGAGAGCATTATGTAAATCTTCCTTCTGGGGATGATCTAAGGCATTAGGATTTTGTTGTGTTCCAGAAGGAAGGGAATTGGAAAAGAAGCCTTCTCTGCCTGTGTAGAGGATCAGAGGCAGCTCTGACCCACAGGGACTGGAGCCAGAAAACCCATGGCTGGTGTGCAGGAAAGTGCTCCTGGAGGTGCTTTGCATCATAGAAAAGTAAATGCCTTAGAGGCATGTTATCTGTCCCTGGATAAGGAGACTATCAGGATGGAATAGCAGTTACATTCTGTCTTTTTGCCCTGGGTTCCAAAGGCTCACTGGAATGGCATCAGGACTTAATATTGACTTAAATTATGACAAGGTCAGTGAATCATATGATAATGAAATATTCTGGTTAATTCAAGCTTTAGGGTAACACAATTATGTGCATAGTACACACAGATGCCCAGTTTTGAGTATTAGTGTCTAACTTTTGTAAACACAATCTTAAAACTATGTCATTTGACCTTCCTTTAATCATTCATGAGTCATTTGATGGTAATCAAGTAGTTATAGATTATTCATTATTATTGCACCAGTTTAAAGAAGTTTCTGAATAAATCAACGGCAGATAAGTCAGCATTTGATAGTTATTTCAGAACCCATGATGATGAAAGCGGAGTGCTGGTTCTCCTTGACTGCATTAAAACATTTACATTAAAATGTGTATAATTTTTGCCACATCTGAACAGTCAACCCACTGCCTAATCTGGGAAAGTTTGTTTCAACCCAGTTACCTCTGGCCACACCACTCATGGGTACAAGTAGTTGCCTATTAGGATCACAAAGCTCTCTACAGATAGCAGAAGGAGAGGACAGCTATCTAAGAATTCGAGATAGTCAGAACAATGTACATGAATTAACCTATAAAGATATATTTTTCTAGTCTTAACTCACTAATATGGGCTGTAGGTTGCCAAATTGCCTAACTGCCTATTTGACTTTCACTCTGTATACACATTCACACACATATTCACTTACCAACTTCCATGTGATATATGACATATTTTTCTATTAATTTACTTTGTACCTGACTGTAGATAATTATTTTGGTCTTGATACTGAGGAACCAAATGAAGTGCTTGTAGTTCTCTTGCGCCAGAACTGTCTATACACAGCATTTGTGTGCCCCCTTTCAACTGACATATCACCTAAAATGAAAAATAATGATCAGGCTCCATTTTTAAAAAGATATCCAGTAATATGAATCTAAGTAAACTTAAATCCAAGAACACAGTTTTAATGCACAATTTAAGTTTTAATGGAAAATGGTAAACTATAGATATATTCTCACTTATTTACTCTACAATAACATGCTCTCTGGAGGGACCACAAGGCAAAAAAATTCCCGGGGAAACGTCTTGGGAGGTGTGTTCAGTGTGTTAAGAGAAGTTCCTGCTCACACCTGTCTCTACAGGTATAGGCTTAGGGTAGGGAACAGGTGACTATGAACCAGAGCTTCTGTCCACCTGTCCAGGTACTCCACGGTCTTCAGGAATGGAGAGAGTGTGCTGACTTGCCTAACCTGGCCCCACTGAAATCCAGTTAACCATAGGAAGGGCTTTGTCCCCCTGACTCCATCTCTGTAGCTGGTCAACTACTTAGAATAATCTTTAATTTTATGACAGTTGTTCTCTCCTTCCACATGCACATGTTATTATTTAACATTTAATGTGTTTTTAAGATACCCATTTATTTCATTTCCTACAAGTACAGTTTAGAAAGTTTAATCCAAGTACTGGAAAATTCCAAGAAACCATGTCAATCTTTCTGGGCCTGACCAGCACCCTCAGATCGCCTAGTTGGATTCTGACCATATATAAATCCCCAGCAAGCCTGGTGAGTCACCAGTCCACCACACCAGTCAAGCCAAGCATGGACTCGGCCCTCCCTTGGGCAGCCCTGTCCATGGCAGTGCGGCATGAACATGAAGGTGAGAGGAGTCACTGTCTCTCACCGCACATAGCTTCTAATTCTGATGGTAAAATCGCAAATACCCAGAGAAACTACGGTTTCTGTTGTTAGGTTGCCTTTGGGTTTCCTAGACAGGAAAACCCAAATAAGCTTAAAGGATCGATGTTACCAAAATAACACACATACAACCTACATTAATGAGGTGCTGATCGCCAGCTCACATCTTCAGATCATCCTGACACTGGATAAGAGGCAAGCATTCATGTTCCATTGGAATTTTCTTTGTATTTAGAGGATAATTATAGCCACACACGCACAGGTGCACAGATGGGCTGAGTGGTCTGTCCAGGCCTCTGCCTATTGCACAATTCTGGACTCCTGAGGGACACAATCCTGTCCCTCCTGTGAGCATTCTAACATTACTCAGGAGTCTGGTGTAATCGGAAGAATTCTCATCCTGTTCACCTGATCTAAGTGTCCTAGAAAAGCTCTGCTCATTCTCAAGTATTTTCCAGTTAAAGTACACACCTTAGGTCTAAGGTCTCCTTTCTTGGAATAGAGAGCTGATGGTGGGGACAGCAATTGGTTCTGTGGACCTTTTGCCGAATGAATGCTTGGGGCTGGATTCCCTGGTTTCCCTCCCTTTTTGGTCCTCAACACACCACTTACAAGTAGACTATGCAACATCTCTGTTTTCTGATCCATAAAATGTAGGTAAAAATAATGTCTACCCTACAGAGTTTGTCTGTATTAGTAGCTCAGTCGTGTCTGACTCTTTGTGACTCCATGGACTGTATCCTGCCAAGCTCCTCTGTCCACGGGATTCTCCAGGCAAGAATACTGGAATGGGTTGCCATTTCCTTCTCCAGGGGCTCTTCCCAACCCAAGGATCAAATCCAGATCTCCCGCATTGCTGGCAGACTCTTTACTGTCTGAGCCACCAGGGCAGTTGATAGATTAAATAAAACGACAAACATGCGAACCTATCACATAAACCACAAATGTTACTGATTCCTATCTTACTTGAGTGTTAGTTGGTAGGAGGGATTTGGAGGCAGGCAGGGAGGAAAGCAGCTTCTGCCCTGCAGCCACAGAACCGCAGCTGCCCCCTCCCACCAGCATGCCAAACCACACAGGTCAGCAGCTGCTCCTTTCCTGGGCCAACCCTGGGTCTGCCTGGACTGAGGTGACTTACGGCTTCTCTCTTTAGTGAATACAGCAGTGTCCTAATCTTTGATTTGCTAAGATCGAGTAGAAGAGAATCTTAGATGTGAAGGAAACATTAGAAAGACTCTAATTATATCCCTCTTTTCATAGATAAGACAATCAAAAATGCTGACTCGACAAGTAAACAGAATGCAAAGCAATGACTGAAAATATTTTACTGTTGACTTAGTAATGATAAGGGTCAAACATTTAACATCATGTTAGTCAGACACATTTTCTTTGGCATAATTACCATTGGGTTAGAGTCTTTCTTATGAGAGCAACCAGAGGCATCCTCTGCTCCTTGAGATGATGGGAACTTGCAACATGACTCCTGGGCCAGAGGATGTTGGAAGGCTGCTTCATCCAGATTGTTACTTGTGATAGAACCACCTGCTTCCTTGATTTCAACCTGAAAAAGTAAACGTTATCTTAGAAATCACATTGTGGACACTGCACTTTATTTACAGTTGCATAATATAGAAAATTCTTTGTAGAAGTTACATTTTTGAAGTAAAGAACATTCTTATGCTTAGCATCCTCTCTTCCTCACTATTAATTCATCCTCTGGGGCGACAAGTCATCTGACCATCCTGGCTGGGGATCGAGAACACCAGAGATCAGGACCATCTGCCCATGAGGTGTGGGGATGTGACTTCGATGTAACCCTCTTGCTGTTTGAAAAACATGGTGTGGGTAATCTGAGAAGATTCTGTGATTGGTCAGCTCCCCCTTGAGCTTCTAGACAACCCTCTACTACAAAAGAGCTGGCTGCCTCTTGGGAACTTCCTTAAAATCGCCTAAAATGCTTCTCCTTAATCATCATTCTCAGAGCACGCTCATTAAATTGTATTAATGTTCTAGTCTGTTTTGCCTTTTCCTCAAGAAGCCAGACATCTTTGCTGATGTTTTAATGATATTATGTTGTAACTTGGAGCTTCCCAGGTGCCCTAGTGGTAAAGAATCCTCCTGCCAATATAAGAGACATAAGAGATCTGGGTTTCCCTGAGTCGGGAAGATCCCCTGGAGGTGGGCATGGCAACCCATTCCAGTATTCTTGCCTGGAGAATCCTATGGACAGGGGAGCCTGGCGGGCTACAGTCCATGGGGTAGCAAAGGGTGGCGGGACATGACTGAAGCAATTTAGCACACATGCACATAACTTACAATGTATTTATAGTAATGTTTATAATTAAATAGTAGAGCTTCCCTCACTGAATGGTAGAACGATAATTAACATGAAAACCAAGAGGGTAGAGAATAACTGCCAGCTTTGTTTTTTAAGCTATCTTCTGCAACAACTCAGCGACACATCAGCAAAAGTACCAAAACTAGGGAGAAACATCAATGATGTCATTGAAAGTCAATGGAATTTAAAAAACTAAGTAGTCTCGATGCTTTAAAAAAAAATACCACTAAAGTGTTTCAAAAAAAAATTACCATTTAAAGTGTTTCAAAACTATAATTATATATCTATAGTATATGTATAGTATATATAAATATATTATAATGTATATAACATGTGTACACCCATGGCGGATTCATGTTGATGTATGGCAAAACCAATACAATATTGTAAAGTAGTTAGCCCTCAATTAAAATAAATAAATTTATATTATAAATATATGATAATAGTATAATAAATATAAATATAATATATAAAGTATGTAATAAATATTATATAATATACTATATTAATATTAATTATATAATTCTAAATTATTATATAATTATATAAAATAATATAATTTTATTTTTATTAAATTATAAAATTTTTAAATTAAAATAATAAACTTTTAAATATATACATTATATATTATTATATATTATCTATAATATATAACTATTATATATTAAATATATATTATATATATGTTTGTTAGTTGAAGTCAGCTAGTTGACTATATATATAATATATATTATAGCATATATATTATATACTATAGATATAATATACATAATTATAATTATATATTTACATTATTTATATATTATATATATCATTATATAATTATATATATACATATATACATACAATTATATATTTATAATTTCTATATATAATTATATATATTTATGTTCACACATATAACATATATATAATTAATATATAATTTATATTATATAATAATTTATATTATAAATTATATAAATTTACATATAAATATATATAATTATAAACATATATAAATATATATTATGTATGATTATATATTATATATAATTATAAAGTTAAGATGTAATTTTATATATTGATTATATATAATATATATTATATAATATATATAATAAAATGTAATATATACTAATTTAATTATATTAATATATATTGTTATATTAATATATTATTATATATTTTTTAAGTGCTTCTTTAAAATGTGATATGTAAGGAGATCAGGAAATAGCAGTCAACCCACAATTTATATGGTCTCTCCCCCTCCTTAACCTCCACCTGCACAGACTGCCTGTTAGAGAGCACAGGTGAATTTTCCCAAAGGCCAGGAGGCAGATCATAAAGTCCTTCAAAGAAGATGGTGATTCTGAGGTAACATTCTGAAGACCTTCTGTAAAATCACAACAGAGACAACTATCTTTCCAAGTGTGGGTCTGACTCAGACTTGAAGATCATCTAAGTTAAAATCTGGGATCCAAACAATTAATTATTTTCATGGACTGGCAAATCCCCTAGCACAGCAGACTAGTATCTAGGTAGAAATTTTTTTTAAGATATAGGAAAGTTTAGCAATATTTCAAGTTATAACTTTTTTTAGACATTTCAAATTTTACAGAAATGTAGAATTTTTCAATTTTCTCTGCTTTCTGCTTTGGGGAATTTGTCATGTACATGTCATCAAAGTTTAGATTTTGGTTTTTAGGGAAGAATAATTTTATTTTTTAAATGATCAAGGCTTAGATTTAACTTGCTGCTGCTGCTGCTGCTAAGTTGCTTCAGTCGTGTCTGACTGTGTGTGACCCCAGAGATGGCAGCCCACCAGGCTCCCCTGTCCCTGGGATTCTCCAGGCAAGAACACTGGAGTGGGTTGCCATTTCCTTTTCCAATGCATCAAAGTGAAAAGTGAAAGTGAAGTCACTGAGTTGTGTCCGACTCCTAGTGACCCCATGGACTGCAGCCCACCAGGCTCCTCCATCCATTTGATTTGCCAGGCAAGAGTACTGGAGTGGGGTGCCCTTGCCTTCTCCAGATTTAACTTATTTCCCTGTAATTAACAGATACTTAATAGTAAATACATCAGTTCCTCAATCCCATGCAACTGATACTTGGACTACTTATAGTATAGTAAAACCCTATTTTTACAGAATAAACAGAGGTCAATATGTGGAAATGAATTTCTAGAAAAAGGAAATTAGCAACTGACCCTGAATATTTACTGAAAAATAATTCCATTCTGTTTAAATGATAAACATGTTTGTGCTAAATCTTTTTCATTTTATTAATAAATTTGGACTGTCAGAATCATGTGACTCAGATGGTAAAGAATCTGCCTTCAATGTGGGAGACCTGGGTTTGATGCCTGGGTTGGGAAGATCCCCTGGAGAAGGGCATGGCAACCCACTCCAGTATTTTTGCCTGGAGAATCCCATGGACAGAGGAGCCTGGTGGGCTACAGTCCAAGGGATGGCAAAGAGTCAGACATGACTGAGTGACTAACACTTGGAATTTGTCAATAAAATTAATAAAAAAAAAAAGAAATATCATCCAAGTAGTCCCTCCTTTATCTTGCTAAAGTTGAGTTACATTAAAAGAGAATTTACTATTTTAATGAGCTAATTCCCTTCCCGTTCTGGTGAACACTGAGTCCACTGGGCACAGGAAGGGAACTGCACTTGGACCAACAGGCAAAGGTGCTGGGACTTAAGTTTGGCCTGGTAGCAAGATGGAATGTCCGACACTTCAAGCCATCTCAAAAAGATTCCGAGAAAGACTTCTGCGCTGACTGAAGTCTGGAGGAACAAGATGTGCTCTCTGGTTTCTCCAGGCCTCAGCCTCTCTTCCCCAACTTTCCTGTGCACTAAGGAGCAGAAAACAGGAATCTAAGCTCCTGCTGCTACGGTTTACGATATACAAAGTCAGGTTCCAGCCATCTTAATACCAACTCAAAAATGTTCCACACAGGCTTAATTTATAACTTACTAAAATTAGTGGTTGAGTAATCTAATTTTCCAAACTAGATCCTTTTGGGGGGCCAGTACACATTTCCTTGGAAATCCTTTTCTTCCTTTAAAAATTGATTTTTTAGTTTCAGCAAAAATAAAACAGAAAATGGGAATTCCCTGGTGGTCCAGTGGTTAGGACTTTGTGCTTTCACCACCCAAAGCCCAGGTTCAAAGTAAATAAATAAGAACAAAGCAGAAAATTACTAGTGGTTATCCACAGCAAAATAGGGTAGCTGGCTGACAATTAGCATGAATTCATATAGACTCTGATTTATATTACATACACTTGAGGAACAGCTACTTACTAACAGAGGGAAGCTCTAACACCGTGATTTCACAGCTCACCAAACACAAGTACTAACTGTAAGTCCTACCTAGCAGCGAGTCCTAGCTGTGGAAAATTCTTAAAGAGATGGGAATACCAAACCACCTTACTTACCTGCCTCCTGAGAAATCTGTACGTAGGTCAAGAAGCAACAGAACTGGACATGGAACAAAAGACTGGTTCCAAATTGGGAAAGGAGTATGTCAAGGCTGTATATTGTCACCCTGCTTATTTAACTTATATGTTGTATCATGCTAGATGCTGGGCTGGATGAAGCACAAGCTGGGATCAAGACTGCCAGGAGAAATATCAATAACCTCAGATACAGAGATGACACTACCCTTATAGCAGAAAGCAAAGAACTAAAAAGCCTCTTGGTGAAAGTGAAAGAGGAGAGTGAAAGAGTTGGCTTAAAGCTCAACATTCAGAAAGCTAAGATCATGGCATTCAGTCCCGTCATTTCAAGGCAAATAGGTGGGGAAACAATGGAAACAGTGAGAGACTGTTGTTTTGGCTCCAAAATCACTGCAGATGGTGACTGCAGCCATGAAATCAAAAGACGTTTGCTCCTTGGAAGAAAAGCTATGACCAACCTAGACAGCATATTAAAAAGCAAAGACATTACTTTGCCAACAAAGGTCCATCTAGTCAAAGCCATAGTTTTTCCAGTAGTCATGTACAGATGTGAGAGTTGGACTATAAAGAAAGCTCAGTGCCGAAGAATTGATGGTTTTGAGCCATGGTGTTGGAGAAGACTCTTGAGAGTCCCTTGGACTGCAAGGAGATCCAACCAATCCATCCTATATTCATTGGAAGGACTGATGCTGAAACTCCCAATACTTTGGCCACCTGATGCGAAGAACTGACTCACTGGAAAAGACCCTGATGCTGGGAAATATTGAAGACCAGAGGAGAAGGGGATGACAACGGATGAGATGGTTGGATGACATCACCAACTTGATGGACATGAGTTTGAGCAAGCTCCAGGAGTTGGTGATGGACAGGGAAGCCTGGCATGATGCAGTTCATGGGATTGCAAAGAGCCAGACATGACTGACTGATCTATGAATTAGAACCCTTATAAATCTAAAGGGGAAAATATGTAAAAGGCCAGTGCATGAAAACTCACTGCACTTGTTTTCACAGACACTAGGGCTTCTTTCCTAAAGCTGCTTTTAAAACTTTGTAGGGACTTCCCTGGTGATCCAGTGGTTAGGACTCCCACTTCCATAGCAAGGGGCACAATTTGATCCCTGCCTGCAGAGCTAAAAAAAAAAAAAAATTCTAGTTGTTTCCCTTCTCTTTTGTTTTTTAATCCCTGCTGGGTCAGGCCATGTATTTTTTGTTTTTTAAATATTTATTTGGCTGCACGAGTTCTTAGTCGATGCACATGGTATCTTCAATCTTCCTTGCAGAATGTGGGATCTTGGAATCTTTAGTTGTGGCATGTGGGATCTAGTTCCCTGGCCAACGATTGAACCAAGGTCCCCTGGATTGAGAGTGTGAAGTCTTAGCCACTGGACCGCCAGGGAAGTCCCTGAGTCAGGCCAGATCTTACCTAGGGATGAAGGACCTAATTCACCATCAGCGAGGATGCTTGGCTGGCTGATGCATCTCGCTTCAGCAAGGGATGCGCCTTTTTGGGAATGGTGAGTCCAACAGTGATGCTACTGACACAGGAAAAATCGAGGTAAAAGTCCTCCCTCTCTATTGGGGAAGAGGAGCAGGGGGAGCTGTGCGATGCGGATCTTACTGGAATCACACGGACACCGGGGTGGGTGGCTCCGTCCCTGGCCCAGGCGCCCAGGGGCACGACGGCAGAGCTCCTGTGCGGGGTGAGCAGGGAGGACAGGAAGTGGACGTTGTAGGCCTGCGGCTGCGGGGCAGAGAGAACGGTGTCTTCCAGGGGGTTGAGCTCTGGGAGGTTCGGGTACTCCCCCAGGAGTCCCTCGTCTTCGTTCTCATCCACCAGCAGCTCCACTTTGACCTTGCTCTGGCAGTCCCCGCCGAGCGCGGGGTTGAACGCGTGCAGCAGGGGCTCTTTGGGATCCGCTGGGCCCAGGTACGCATCCTTGAAGACGTGAAAATCGTCTTCCTCGTGCTTTATCGCCACCGGAGTTTTCAGGGGAAGGTTTTCAGGAACAAACTGACTCTCGGCACTGAAGAGGTCTGTCACCATCTCGTCTTCGGGGCTGGACATGCTGCCCAGCAGAGGGGCGTCTTCCATGGCCACTGGGGGCGTCGAGGCCCGGGCATCGCCCCGCACCTGCAACGACGCGGCCCGGTCAGCGGCGGCCCCCAGAGGGCCCTGCAGCCATTCCGGGGGGCCCGCGGCTCCTAGGATCTGATGCGATCGCCCGCCACTCCCAGGGTCTGGTTTGGGGGTACCGCCGCCCCCGGAATCTGACCGGGGGCCCCGACGCCCCCAAGATCTGATTCGGAGGGCCCGCCGCTCCCAGGGGCTGACAAGGAAAGGGTCTTGCGGGATGACACGGGGAAGGGTCCCGCCGTTCCGGAGGGACCGACGGGGTCGCGGCCCGCCGCTCCCAGGGACTGGCCTGGGGGGTGCCACCGTCCCAGGCGAGGACGACCGGAGAAGGGCTCCCTGCTGGCCCGACGGGCTGACAGGAGCGGTGTCCCGTCGCTCTCAGAGGAATGACGGAGGCAGGGTCCCGCCGTTCCCCAAGGGGCTGACTTGGAGGTCCCGCCGTCCCCGACAGGGACGAAAGGAGAGGGGGGGTCCCTCCGCCCCCTCGAGGCTGACTCGGGGCCCACGGTCCCCCTCCCGTCTGCAAGCCCGAGGCCGGGCCCGGGACCGCGGGGAAAGCCGGCGTGTCAGGCGCTGGAGGGGTTCCCCGTCAGGTCTCCTCAGACGACGTACCTGGGCCCGCGGGAGCTGTCAGACCACCTAGCGCAAATGTGGGGGCGAGGCGGGGCCAGCCGTTGGGTTGGCCGTTGGGAGGAGGCGTGGCCAGGGGCAGGGCGGGGCTCGCGGCGATGGGCGTGGCAGGGGCGGAACACGTGGCCTAGGTGGTGAGAGGGTGGGACGCGTTGGGGGTGAGGTGTGAAGGCCGGGAGCGGAAGTGAGTGGGGCGGGGCCGATCAGTGGGAGGGAATAAGCCAGAACTGTGGAAGGGCACGTGGAGGGCTGGAGGGTGGTGTTGGGCTGGGGCCCGGGACCCGCCAGTTGAGGTAGACAGGGCGGGACACTACCGGGACCAGCAGCTCTTGGCTCAGGTGGGGAAACTGAGGCCAGTCCGAGGCAGTGACTTCAGACCCCTAGACTTCACCACATACGTTTCCGCCCGGCCACAGAACACCGCAAGTGGGTGGAAGGCCAGGGGTCCGCACAGGCAGGTAGGTTCCCAGCCCAGCGTGCACTTGAGGTCCGTGGTGCTGGAGCTCCAGATGAAGACTAGGCGTTCCTTGTCGACATAAGCGACCCAACGCTGATGATGTTCTGGGGAAGAGGGAGGTGGTCAAGACCTAGAACTAACACACACAACCACATTAACACAACGCAAACTTAGGGTGGGTGGTGAGCTAAACACACCTTCTTCATCAAGAAAGGAGGTGGGGAGGGGTGGGAGATGAGGAGAAAGGAGAGGGGGGGATATATGCAGAGAGTAACATGGAAACATACACGACCATATGTAAAATCAGCTCAGTTCAGTGGCTCAGTCATGTCCGACTCTTTGCGACCCCATGAATCGTGGCACGCCAGGCCTCCCTGTCCATCACCAACTCCCAGAGTTCGCTCAAACTCGTGTCCAAAGAGTCGGTAATGCCATCCAGCCATCTCATCCTCTGTCATCCCCTTCTCCTCCTGCCCCCTTCTCCTCCTGCCCCCAGTCCCTCCCAGCATCAGAGTCTTTTCCAATGAGTCAACTCTTCACATAAGGTGGCCAAAGTATTGGAGTTTCAGCTTTAGCATCATTCCTTCCAAAGAACAGCCAGGACTGATCTCCTTTAGGATGGACTGGTTGGATCTCCTTGCAGTCCAAGGGACTCTCAAGAGTCTTCTCCAGCACCACAGTTCAAAAGCATCAAATTCTTCGGCACTCAGCTTTCTTCACAGTCCAACTCTCACATCCATACATGACCACAGGAAAAACCATAGCCTTGACAAGACGGACCTTTGTTGGCAAAGTAATGTCTCTGCTTTTGAATATGCTATCTAGGTTGGTCATAACTTTCCTTCCAAGGAGTAAGCATCTTTTAATTTCATGGCTGCAGTCACCATCTGCAGTGATTTTGGAGCCCCCCAAAATAAAGTCTAACACTGTTTCCACTGTTTCCCCATCTATTTCCCAGGAAGTGATGGGACCGGATGCCATGATCTTTGTTTTCTGAATGTTGAGCTTTAAGCCAACTTTTTCACTCTCCTCTTTCACTTTCATCAACAAGCTTTTTAGTTCCTCTTCATTTTCTGCCAAAAGGGTGGTGTCATGTGCATATCTGAGGTTATTGATATTTCTCCTGGCAATCTTAATTATAGCTTGTGCTTCCTCCAGCCCAGCGTTTCTCATGATGTAATCAGCAAATAAGTTAAATAAGCAGGGTGACAATATACAGCCTTGACATACTCCTTTTCCTACTTGGAACCAGTCTGTTGTTGCATGTCCAGTTCTAACTGCTGCTTCTTGACCTGCATATAGGTTTCTCAAGAGGCAGGTCAGGTGGTCTGGTATTCCCATCTCTTTCAGAATTTTCCACAGTTTATTGTGATCCACACAGTCAAAGGCTTTGGCATAGTCAATAAAGCAGAAATTGATGTTTTTCTGGAACTCTCTTGCTTTTTCCATGATCCAGCGGATGTTGGCAATTTGATCTCTGGTTCCTCTGCCTTTTCTAAAACCAGCTTGAACATCTGGAAGTTCACGGTTCACGTATTGCTGAAGCCTGGCTTGGAGAATTTTCAGCATTACTTTACTAGTGTGTGAGATGAGTGCAGTTGTGCGGTAATTTGAGCATTCTTTGGCATTGCCTTTCTTTGGGACTGGAATGAAAACTGACCTTTTCCAGTCCTGTGGCTACTGCTGAGTTTTCCAAATTTGCTGGCATATTGAGTGCAGCACTTTCACAGCATCATCTTTCAGGATTTGAAATAGCTCCACTGGAATTCCATCACCTCCACTAGCTTTGTTTGTAGTGATGCTTTCTAAGGCCCATTTGACTTCACATTCCAGGATGTCTGGCTCTAGGTGAGTGATCACACCATCATGATTATCTTGGTCATGAAGATCTTTTTTGTACAGTTCTTCTGTGTATTCTTGCCACCTATTCTTAATATCTTCTGCTTCTGTTAGGTCCATACCATTTCTATCCTTTATCAAGCCCATCTTTGCATGAAATGTTCCCTGGTATCTCTAATTTTCTTGAAGAGATCTCTAGTCTTTCCCATTCTATTGTTTTCCTCTATTTCTTTGCATTGATTGCTGAGGAAGGCTTTCTTATCTTTCCTTGCTATTCTTTGGAACTCTGCATTCAAATGCAAATATCTTTCCTTTTCTCCTTTGCTTTTCGGTTCTCTTCTTTCCACAGCTATTTGTAAGGCCTCCTCAGACAGCCATTTTGCTTTTTTGCATTTCTTTTCCATGGGGATGGTCTTGATCCCTGTCTCCTGTACAATGTCAAGAACCTCATTCCATAGTTCATCAGGCACTCTATCTATCAGATCTAGTCCCTTAAATCTATTTCTCACTTCCACTGTATAATCATAAGGGATTTGATTTAGGTCATACCTGAATGGTCTAGTGGTTTTTCCTACTTTCTTCAATTTAAGTCTGAATTTGGCAATAAGGAGTTCATGGTCTGAGCCACAGTCAGCTCCTGGTCTTGTTTTTGTTGACTGTATAGAGCTTCTCATCTTTGGCTGCAAAGAATATAATCAATCTGATTTCGGTGTTGACCATCTGGTGATGTCCATGTGTAGAGTCTTCTGTGTTGTTGGAAGAGGGCGTTTGCTATGACCAGTGCATTTTTCTTGGCAAAACTCTATTAGCCTTTGCCCTGCTTCATTCCATACTCCAAGGTCAAATTTGCCTGTTACTCCAGGTGTTTCTTGACTTCCTACTTTTACATTCCAGTCCCCTATAATGAAAAGGACATCTTTTTTGGGTGTTAGTTCTAAAAGGTCTTGTAGGTCTTCATAGAACCGTTCAAATTCAGCTTCTTCAGCACTACTGGTTGGGGCATAGGCTTGGATTACTGTGATATTGAATGGTTTGCCTTGGAAACGAACAGAGATCATTCTGTCATTTTTGAGATTGCATCCAAGTACTGTATTTTGGACTCTTTTGTTGACCATGATGGCTACTCCATTTCTTCTAAGGGATTCCTGTCCACAATAGTAGATATAATGGTCATCTGAGTTAAATTCACCCATTCCAGTCCATTTTAGTTCACTGATTCCCAGAATGTCGACATTCACTCTTGCCATCTCCTGTTTGACCACTTCCAATTTGCCTTGATTCATGGACCTACGGAGAAGGCAATGGCACCCCACTCCAGTACTCTTGCCTGGAAAATACCATGGATGGAGGAGCCTGGAAGGCTGCAGTCCATGGGGTCGCTGAGGGTAGGACACGACTGAGTGACTTCACTTTCACTTTTCACTTTCATGCATTGGAGAAGGAAATGGCAACCCACTCCAGTGTTCTTGCCTGGAGAAAACCAGGGACGGGAGAGCCTGGTGGGCTGCTGTCTATGGGGTCACACAGAGTCGGACACGACTGAAGTGATTTAGCAGCTTAGCATGGATCTAACATTCCAGGTTCCTATGCAATATTGCTCTTTACAACATCGGACCTTGCTTCTATCACCAGTCACATCCACAACTGGGTACTGTTTTTGCTTTGGCTCCATCCCTTCATTCTTTCTGGAGTTATTTCTCCACTGATCTCCAGTAGCATATTGGGCACCTACCGACCTGGGGAGTTCCTCTTTCAGTGTCCTATCATTTTGCCTTTTCAAATAGCCAATGGGAATTTGCTGTAGGACTCAGGGAACTCAAACCAGGGCTGGGTAACAACCTAGTGGGGTGGGATAGGGAGGGATGTCCAAGTGGGAGGGGATGTGGGCAAACCGATGGCTGATTCATGTTGATGTCTGGCAGAATTGCGCTTTATACAATACCATGAAGCAATTATCCTTCAATTAAAAATAAATTTGTTTTTCAGGACTCTGCCAGGGAATTCCTCTGACGAGGAATTGCTACAGGCCAGCAGCTATGGTTGCCTCCCTCTTGTGTTCAACCTCAGGATGTTTCCCCTGGCCAAAAACGGACTAAGTCGTCTCAGGGTTCAAAGCATTCAGCAAGCAGTGGCAAGGCAGATCCACCAGAAGCGGGCACCTGGTTTCCATGACAAGTATGATAATACGCTGTATTAGCTAGTACAGGCCACTGTCTGTGTTGCTCTATGGGTATATATGGCAACACAAATCCGAATAGAGTGGAACCCGTCACCTCTTGGCAGAGTCACCCCAACGGAATGGAGAGAACAGTAATCACCCTAGCTGGTTTAATGCTGAATTGTTTCAAAATCAACTCATAATTGATGCCAAGTAAAAGTACTGTGTATCCATTAAAATATGGCATGTTTAAAGAAATAACATATACTTGAAACCTTCAAAAAAAGTGAGTAAATTTAAAAATAATAATAATATAAAAAAAGGTGAAAGCTTGTCCTTTAGGCCTCAGTTCTAAATCAGCATCCTTCACAAGCCAGGTATTCTCACCGCCCACCCACCCACACACACACACACACACATACACACACGTCTAGGAACCTTGAAGACCCTAGGGTTCTCTTGTTCTTGACTTCCTCCCACTGGGATATTTTTTTAACTGGAGTACATCTGCTTTCCAATGCTGTGTTAGTTTCTGCCGTACAGTGCGAGTGAGTCAGCTGCTTGTACACACACACATCCCCTTCCTCTTGGACCTCCCTCCCACCCCCACCCCACCTGCTCTAGGTCGTCAGAGCACCCAGCTGAGCTCCCTGCACTCTCCGGCAGGTTTTACACGTGGCAGTGCGCATGCCCATCCCAGTCTAATTCATCCTACCTCCCACCCCATGTCCACATGTCCCTTCTCTGCGTCTGTGTCTATTTCTGCACTGCAGGCAAGTTCGTCTGTACCATTTCCCATGACAGCCAGAACCTGGTGGGGTTCCCGCTGTATTCCCAGTGCCTAGAACAGAGCTTAGCATACAGGAGGTGCTTAAGAAGAGCCTTGGAGAAAATGGAAATTCACTGACTGAGCACCTACTCGCTATGTGTCAGCGCTGTTCCAGGCCCCGAGGCACGGGAGAAGATGGAAAACGAACACAGAGCGAAACCCACAGCCCTTCTTAGCAGTAGCCCTTCTCCAACAGAGGTGTGAACCTAGTGAGGTCCACTCTGCCCAACCTGAGGCCTTCTCTGCATATCTTGGCCGGTCACCTTTGTCCCAAGTGCCTGACCTTTAGCCTCCTTATCAGTATAACAAAAGAGACAGAAAGCAGTCCTGTGGTTAATGTTTTTATTAATGGTAACATTCATACTGCGTATCTAAGATTTACATCCAAAAGGGCACCTTATATTTACATGCAATGGCCAGTCCAACATAACAAATTCAGACCACAGCTCTGTTAAGACTATGGCTTGTTCCAAATTAAATTAAATACATGAATACTCTTAACTTCCTGCTTTCAACATGTACAGTACAAACCCAGTCTTCTTCCTTTTAAGGAATATAAAATTGCATTGATGACTGCATGGATTAGTGAAAATTACATTTGAAATATTTAAAACCTGAGAGACAAGCCCAAATAGGTTTGAGTGCTAACATGTCTGCTCTCGAATTCACCCGTGAATCATAATACAGACTGGTCAGTGGTCAACAGTGCATGATTTGGGGGCCCTGGCTTCAACTGGAAGCCACGCCTGGCTGAGTCGGGGGGCTCCCGTATCCCCCGATGCCCCCCTGACTACATACCACAGATGAACAGGATCTTTTGTTGCTATGGTGGTTAGATGTCCTTTTTTGCTTTTTTGTCTGTTCCCATTTCTGCTTGCTTTTAACAGAAAGAGTCTTTGGCCCATTTAGGGGGGGTTTACATCACAACATGTACACGAATAAAATATGCACGTGCCCTGTGGCCAGTGCCTTGCCCCTGCCCCATCGGTTCAGCCTCATCACCAAATCACTGGAGTACAGGACTCTTAGAGATATGAGCCCCACCAGAACAGAGTGCTCAGAAAAATAAATACATGATTTTAAAAATGGACAGCTAAGCCTGTCATGACAGCCCAGAGGCAGTGGGTCTATTTCACTCCATGATTCTTTCTTTTTGCATTAAATACTGAAGACGATGCAGCGCGTCATCACTTTTTGGTCAATCACTCTTTCGAGCAAGGCACACGCATCGGAAGGGTAGGCTGTGTTAAACTCAGCACCCGTCACCTGCGACATTCTAGGAGGTCGCCGAGATGACCCATCTCCCTCTGTCTCCCTGGAGACGGGAGTGGGTCTCCTCTCTCAGCAGGTGGGACGGCCAGCCCTGACTACCTGAGGTTCGCTCTTCTCAAGTTTGTTCCTTTCTCAGTGGCCACTGTCCTGTTATCCCTGCTGGCAGGCTGGGTAAGCAGGAATCCGGAAGCATCTACCATGTGTGTTATCCAGACACGCTATCTTCAACCATCACATGCCTTGCTCCCCATTTCTGACACGCGCCCACATCTTTTTTCGTAGCTTAACAATGAAGCTTGAGGAAGGCAGTCTGATGGAAGGGAATCCGGCTCACAGCTGCCCTTGTAAGGGGACTGGTCCCTCTGGGACATGGGGACATGACAGGAAAATCCCTACACAGGGATATCCACCCAGGAAATTGAGATGGGAGTGAGACACCCACAATTCCACCCAAAGACTTAAAATAAATCTCTTGCGTGGCCTCCCTTATGCTCAGGGCCTTCTGTTTTAAGGCACCGGGTTTTGAAGACTTCAAACACGGAGAGGCAAAAGCAGATGACCGGACTAGACAGTGAGAGTGACCACAGACAGAACAGATTCCAAATCACAAAGCTTGTCTCGGTTAGTGCGCTGCATGTGCGTCGGCTATTAACTGCTAATATCTGCAACTTAAAAGAGGCTTTTCTCTTGGAAGGAAACAAATGTTTACACTGCTCTGATAAAATTAAGTGCCCGTAAGTACCAGGTGTCCAGTGGCAGCCAAGGAAGCGTGCCGGTCTGGTTCCAGCGAGTATGAAGCCACAACCCCACTCATTCCAAAAATCGCTTGTCCCTTAAGGAATGTAAGGTGATGGGAAGACTTTAGGGGGGACTTCATCCAATGTCCCCCAGGTTAGGAGCTGCTTAGAAGGAGTAGGGTTATACTTCACGGCGTGGAGCCTGCTGTCCTAGAAAAGCAAAAACACCAAACCTTCGCTGGAAGGAAACAAATTTTCATCCTGAAATACAGTCAGGACACAGAGCTATTTTTCATTTGGTTTTTCATCAGAAGAACTTCTTTTCCTTCCCAGAAGTGCTAAGAGATTTACTTTTTGGAATTGGGGCTGAACCCGAACAAACTGATGATGTCGGTCATTGCTTCTCTCAGGTTCTTCCCGAAGCGATGCGAATCCTTTCATTTAAAAACAAACAAACAAAAAGAAACTTTATAACGTGGGATTTTTCACATTTTAAACCTTTTCACTTGTAATCTGACTCAAAGAACTAACATTCTTTTTTGCCAGTTCTCTAAGCTTTGACTCAGTGAATCATTAAGTTACAGAGTCTGATGAGATGTTAAGGGTTCATAACGATAACAGCTTACAAAAAAAAAAAAAAGATAACAGCTTACGTGTTTGTGTGGCTGTGTTTGTTTTTCTTTTCCACACAGAGCAAATATAAGTGCCCCCTTCCCAGGATGGGAAGTTCTATGCCTCTGCTAATTGTCACACACCTTTTGAAGTTTCCATTAGCTTCCAACACCTTATCTTTCATAGTGAAACAGCTTTAGTAGTTATTTTTAAAATTTAATTCTTATTTTATATTGGAGTACAGTTGTTTTATAATATTGTGTTAACTTCAAGTGCACAGCAAAGTGATTCAGTTATACATACATATATATCCATTCTTCTCCAGATTCTTTTCTATAGGGGTTATTATAAAGTACTGAGTAGAGTTCCCTGTGCTATACAGTAGGTCCTTCTTGACTACCTATTTTATATACAATAGTGTGTATCTGTTAATCCCAAACCCCTAATTTATCCTTCCCCACTCCCTTCCCCCTTTGGTAACCATAAATTTGTTTTCTATGTCTGTGAGTCTACTTCTGTTTTTTAAATAAGTCCATTTGTATCGTTTTATTTCTACATATAACCAGTAACCATATGATATTTGCCTTTCTCTGACTTACTTCATCCGGGACGGTAATCTCTAGGTACATCCATGTCGCTGCAAGTGGCATTATCTCATTATTTTTATGGTTGAGTGATTGTCTAGTGTATGTACGTATGTGTGTGTGTGTGTGTGTGTGTGTGTGTGTATGTATATCACCTCTTTATCCATTCATCAGTTGATAAACATTCAGGTTGCTTCCATGTCTTGGCTACTATAGACAGTGCTGCTATGAGCACTGGGATGCCTGGTACCTTTTTTCCCTAATGTCAATGCATTACATAAAACACAATAAGCGAGTGAATTCCGAATGTCTCTGTTAAAGGTGATCCTGGTGCTGACTGCCAGGCGACGTACAACGTGGGAAGGTGAGAATATAAGTACGGATTAAATGCGCCGTGCTAGGAAGGAGGTCACGGGTTCCACTTGGAGATCACCGCAGACCGCTGCTGCATGACGTGTGTGAGTTACTTAGCTCATGCACACAGATCTCAAGTCTGTCCTTCAACGCTTCGTGCAAGGAAGTGACTTTGCTAAGTCACTTCAGTCGTGTCTGACTCTGCGACCCCATGGACTGTGGCCCGCCAGGCTCCTCTGTCCATGGGATTCTCCAGGCAAGAACACTGGAGTGGGTTGCCATTTCCTTCTCCAGGGGATCTTCCCCACCCGGAGATCTAACCAACGCCTCTTAGGTCTCCTGCATTGGCAGGCGGCTTCCTTACCACTAGCCCCACTGTAGGAAGCCAAGCATTCAATGTTACAGAGTCTAAAAGTTGTGGCAGCACTCCAACTTAGGAAGGTTTGAAACCACAGCTACCAGCAAAGATGAAGACTTTCAACCAAATACGATGAATCCCTTTAAAACTATTAAAATCCTTGTTTTGAAAACATCCCAACCAAGGAAGAATGCATAACTGAATTGAAATTTTCTGTTAAATCAGGGATGTGCCCCCCACCCAAATCCCTTCGAAAGAAAATAGTACAAATACTCCATCCTGGGAAGGGGGGACTTTTGTACTTACCGTCTCAGGACAGGAGAACTTGGAGGATATGTGGAAATTGATGAGGTCCTCACCGACGAGAATGTACGACACCCCATAGCCGTCATCAGCAACCTATAGAAAAGCACATTCAAACTGAACTTGGGGGGAATTCCTTGGCGGCCCAGTGCTTAGGGCTTCGCACCTCCACTGCAGGGGACATGGGTTCAATCCCTGGTCGGGGAACTAAGATCCCACATACCATGTGGCATGGTGAGAGAATGAATCAACAGAACCGTGGAAATGAGGCCACGGGAAAAGGGGATTTCGAACCTTTAATGAGAATGCCATTCATACTGGCACGAATAGCCAGTAGGAGCACCTTCAGGGCGGGGTGCTTAGAGCTGAGACAGGCCCGTCCTGCCCCGGCGCTTGCTGCTCTGTGAACTCAGACGCCCGGCCACTTACCGGCCCGAAGCCCCCTCCGCACGACACGTAGTCTGGATTCCTATCCAAATTGAACAGTTCCACCTGCTGTGGAGGGGTCTGGCTGGTGGATAATCTCCAAGGCTCAGCTAAGACCTGGGGAGTTAAACAAGGTGACGTTCTAATGACACTTCCCAGCTCCATCCTCTTCTGTCCCCAAGGAGCCCAGGAGATGAGGAAAGGCTTGCTTGGTGTTTGGACTGTTTCAGACACCAGAAGGCTATGTCCCTGGGGGCCTTGCTGGCTCTGGGGGCAGGGGTTCTTCGGAGAGGGATGGAGCAGGTGAGGATACCCAGACTAGAGAGGCAAACACTGGCTGACGGGTCTTGGGCAGAAAAGGTGGCGGATACACGGAGTAAGATTTGGAAGGGAGCAGCTGTGTGCTGAGCAGACTGGTATCAGCTCTCCTAAGCTGAGGGTCAAACTTCCAGGAATTTTCCAAGGTGCCTGTTAAACACAGCCACCGTTAAAAAGTTACATTTTATAAACATAAAAGTAAAACAACTATATTAAAAATGAAAGAAGTAAATACTCAAGAGCTCAAGACTTCCCTGGCTATGCAGTCCCTGGGCTCCCACTGCAGGAAGCACAGGTTTCAATTCCTGGTCAGAGCACTAGATCCCACATGCTCTGCAGGGTGGTCAAAAAAAAAAAAAACACAACCACCTCAGAGCTCCTCAGTTCAGTTGATCAGTCGTGTCCGACTCTGCAACTCCATGAATAGCAGCATGCCAGACCTTCCTGTCTACCAGCTCCTGAGCTTACTCAAACTCATGTCCATTGAATTGGTGATGCCATCCAACCATCTCATCCTCTGTTGTCCCCTTCTCCTCCTGCCTTCAATCATTCTCAGCATCAGGGTCTTTTCAAATGAGTCAGTTCTTTGCATCAGGCGGCCAAAGTACTGGAGTTTCAGCTTTAGCATCAATCTTTCAGAGCACATCACTTGATAGTTATTTTAGTACAAGCATGGTTTTTCCAGTAGTCATGTATGGATGTGAGAGTTAGACCATAAGACTTTGCACTGAAGAATTGATGCTTTTGAACTGTGGTGTTGGAGAAGACTCTTGAGAGTCCCCTGGACTGCAAGGAGATTAAACCAGTCAATCCTAAAGGAAATCAACCCTGAATATTCATTGAAAGGACTGATGCTGAAGCTCTAATACTTTGGCCACCTAGTGTGAAAAGCTGACTCAATCAATGAAGGAAACCCTGATGCTGGGGAAAATTGAGGGCAGGAGGAGAAGGGGTCAACAGAGGATGAGATGGTTGGACGGCATCACCGACTCAATGGACATGAGTTTGAGCAAATTCTAGGAGACAGTGGAGGACAGAGGAGCCTGGTGTGCTGCAGTCCATGGGGTTGCAAGGAGTCTGACATAACTTGGCGACTAAACAACAATGGCATCCCCGGGGTTGAAGAAATGTGGCTCAGATTTTCCAGCGTGAGGACGGCTGAGCCCTGGAACCCATCTGTTAGACCAGTTCTGACTGGCAAAGCTGTACTAAATTTTGTCCTCAGATTGACTAAGTTTGGTTTAGCCAAGAAAGCCGAGTGGGCTGCACAGAAGGGCCTCACCTCCTTCAGGAAAGGGGAGTCGACCGCGAGGTACTTGGACACCACGTAGAGGCAGAAGAGGTGGCGGTCGATCCCCGCACCGGTCATCGCCAGGCGGTACAGAAGCTGATGCTTCTCAGACGCGATCCTGAACAACTTGAGCTTCTGTTCAACCTGAAATAACAAAGGACAGGCAGTTTCAAGTCGTGCAGCACCGTCTGAGCTCCGAGATGAGGGTCACGGGCGCTTCTCGCCAGCAGTCCAACAGAGCGCTGAGACAGCAGGTCACTGGTGGGGCGGGCAGGGGGTCTGGGTGGTCTTTGGCTGGTTACCAAGGCAACCTGACCAGAAACGCCACTGGCCGGCTGCCCCTGCCCCAGATTCCTGCTGCGAGGCTGTGGAGGGGACAGGTTGTGGAGAGACAGTTTGGGGATCCTGTGTGCTGCCCACTGGGCGTCATTTCACCTTTCACACAAATGAGGCCGCTAAGTAGGTAGGAAAGCGCCAGCCTCCGCGTCTCATCATGTGGAATGACGCCCCCTTCCTCTGAGGGGGCTGCGACATTCCTGCGGGCCCTTAAGTAACCCTCCCGGGTGGTCCGTCAGCTCGGCTAAACAGCGCTTCTGGGGCCTACAAGTCCGACCCACAAAGGCCGCTCCAGGTTCTTTAGGACCCTGCTGGTCAATCTCAGTACGAGGAGACACAAGCCCTTCCATGGACGTGGAGGCTGGTCCACTCCAGACCCGGCCCTCAGGCTGCTCTGAAGGCAGTGACAGATCAGAGCCATCTGTGATGAGATCTGCCGAGCGTCTCCCCTCGGAACCGACAGCCTTTCCAGGAATGAGCTCCCCAGAGCGGAGCAAAACCCCGGGCTGTGTCCCCTCGGGAGTCAGCAGACCCGGACAGGATGGGCCTCAGCCCCTCACTGGGTGTGTGGTCAGCAGTTTGCCGGATTCAGCTAAGTCTCTGTTCCTTTATCTATCAAAAACGAACTGATAATGCTTCACGAGCCACCACTAGGACTGTCAAAGGCAGTGCACGGAAAACCCAGGGCCCCGAGCCTGCTCAGGGGGCTTCAGTGTGGGCGGTGGGCTTCAGGAACCCCGGGCAGAAGGTGTCTGTGTGGGACTTCCCTGGCGGTCTAGTGGTTGAGAATCCACGCTCCCAATGCAGGAGTTGTGGGTTCAATCCCTGGTCAGAGAACTAAGATCTCACGTGCCGTATGCGCCAACAAAAAACAGTAATAATAATGATAATAATAAAATAAGAAGGCGCCCATGGACGGTCACCATTTTCTCAGCCTGACACCAACTGCCAGCACTGTCCTGCCTCACCGCCCTCCCATTCCTGTGTTCACCAGCTGTGCACCGCTCTGATTTAAAGACTCTGAGGGGGGCCCTCCCTGGGGGTCCAGTGGCTATGAGTTTCCCATGCAGGGAGCCCAGGTTTGATCCCCAGTCTGGGAAGTAGATCCCACATGCCACAACTAAAGATCCCGCGTGACTCAACTAAGACCCGGAGCAGCCAAATAATAAATAAATAAATAGTAAAAGACTCCTATGAAGTGTAACCTCACTTGTAGAAGTGAGGTTACAGAATAACAGGATGGATGCACACACGAACCGTTGTGTCTGTCTAGATGGCTGCCTTTTAATACTCTCTGTCCTCCCGAGACGGGTGGAGGGAAAGAGGGAGATGCGGACTCGCTGGAGAAGTACGCGTGGGACTGCGATTTAATCAGGGAAGCCTGCGTGTCCACCTCGGGTGTCGTCCTCGGAACAGCAGAGACGGCCCCTCGGGGGCTGTTCTGCCGGCCGGGCGGAACCTACCGTCTGTGTGGGGTCTACCATGGCCAGCACGAAGCTGCACGACTCAGCGGTGCAGGAACGCACGGTCTCCGTTCTGCCCTCTCGGAACAGCCGGGTCATGGAGGCCTCGTAGGTGAGGGAAAATTTACCCATGTCCTGGGAAAGGAAAAATATTTTAACACAAGGCCGGTCGTGTTGACAAAGACATAAGAGGGGAACGGTTCAAGTCAGCCGGGAAAAGCAGACATCATCGTCAGAGGCGGCTTTTAGTCACTGTCAGTTTTTACACGGGCTTATGCAGCAGGCAGGTGGGAACGTCACTAGCTTTGACAGGGGCGGGAGGGTCCAGGTTTCCGTGTCCAGATGCAACTGGTGCCATGACCCGGCATCCGGATCTCACACACCTGCCCGAGTGCAGACGTGGTTTTAGGAAGAATACGGTACAGGACCGGGAACTGCATGCAGGAGCTGGGAATTACTTAACTCCGGGTCAGGAAGGTCCTCCTCCGAGGGGGCGGGAAGCAGGTGGGTGGTCAGTGCCTAGAGCACAGGGAGCCCCCCACCCCGGCCATTAGACAAGAGGGAGAGAAAGCAGGAGGGAACAGCTGTGTGGGGCTGGCAGTCGCTGAGGGGAGCAGACAGGGGGTCTTTTTAGAACATTCACTTTCTTGGTGAAATAAGGAAGTTCACCTCCTAAGAGAGAGAGGATGGAGGGGAGGTGCTGGGAGTCAGCAAAGGGGTGTGAAACAGGCTCTGGGGGTGTAGAGAGTGGGTGGTCTGGGACCACCGAAGTCAGGGCTCATCAGTTAAGAAAGATGAGCTGAGGTTTGGGGGGATTTTCTTGGGTTGTGTCAGCTTCTCAGTGCAGCATCAAAGCAGGCAGACACTGGACTGACCCAGGGGTGTGTCTGCTGTGCTTGGGGCTCTGGGGCAGAGGTCAGGGTGATAGCGACAGGCTGCGGAATCTAAGCCTGAGAGGCAAAAGGGGAGGCGAGATAGAGGGGTAGAGGGCAGGGCAGGCTGGAGACTGCGATGAGGAATGCTGGTGTCAGGGGCCAGAGGGGAGACGGGATGACGGGAACAGCTGGGTGACGTGCGGACAGTTCCTCAAGGGCCCGAGACAGAGGCGGCCGGGCATGACGAGGACAGGCACCGGTCCACGGGAGCTCGGGGCGGCCCCCCGCCCGTGCTGCGGGCGGAAACCACCTGCAAAGCCCCAGCTCCAAGACGACCAGGTTCCCCGTGGGGACGGGAAAGTGCTGAGCAGCAGACTGTGGACCCAGGTTATTTCTGACGGGACAACGTCCCTCTGGGCATTTGGGTCCTGGTGGCCCCAGGGTGACAGGGGACACCTGAAATAGGCCGATACTGTTCATTCAGGAGCTGGCAAGGCTGAACTTCTGGTGTGCAGTCCAGACCTGTGAGCAGCCCGGCCGGGTGGGCTCTTTACCCCCAAGGCTGGTTGGCTGACTTAACATTGGCTGTCCCTACCACCCTGTGTGGTCACGGAGGAAGCCAGCTGGCCATGGGTTCTCAGTGCCATCCCAGCCTCCGGTGGGCATCCCCAGCACCCAGCACAAAGACCCGCCAGCTCATAATCTACTCATCCTTTAACACACTGGCTATTACATTTCCCTTGGATGGGGTCTGAGAGGCTCTAACCCCTCAACTGGCCTACAGAGCCGAACTAAGGTCATTTTGCCAAAAATGCCTTTCAGAGAATTACCTATAGAAGGGGAGCTTACTACGGGGGGGCTTTCTCACTGTCTTATCATAAAGCACTGGGGAGCCTGGAAGGAAGGAGGGGATGAGGAAAAAGTATAAAAGGGCTATTTTAGTCATTTAATACAGGTTAACTTGGGGTATATGATGCAATGATTTATTTGAAGTCAACTTTGCAATATCAAACTTTAACCATGTAAGTGGTCAGTACAATCATGCATTACATCCACAGTTTTTTAATGACCATCTAAAAACCTCACGGCCGATGCACTGAATATTAGTGTACTCAGACCTCAAGCCGGGTTATGGCTACACTCACTTAACCTGCTACGACCAGCCACTACCTCACCATCGGGAGAGCGGCCATCACCAAAACATCTCCAGTGTCTAACCAGCAGGACCAAAAGACAAAGTCTATAAAGATATTAACACACACGGTGTGAGAACACAAACTTTTTGCACACTTGGATTGCTGCCCTGGAGCTAACTGTTGGGGTTGGTGGCATTTGGGGGGATCTTTCACCTCTGTTTTCCAAGTGAGAAATAAATACGACCCCAAAACAGGAAGCCAATTAGCTATAGCCTAGAATTATGACTACGGCCCAAGGTCTTCATTAAATCAATTCCTCAATATGTATTTACTGATGCCTCCCCCATGGCGGCTATCATGATCCCGGCACTGGGATGCGGTGGCAAAGGAGACAGATCACATCCCTGCCCATCTCCAACATTCTAGTGGGAGAGAGAAAGGATGAACACATACCTGACGTTGTGAGAAACAGGTGTAATGCACAGAAATAACGCACGGTCAGGGAAGAGTGTGATGGGGAGGAGGGTCATTTATTTGTTTTTAATTTTTTTTAGTTTTTGGCTGTGCTGCACAGAATGTGGGATCTTACTTCCCAGACCAGGGCTCAAACCCGAGCCCCTTGCATTGGAAGTACAGTCTTAATCACTGCATCACCAGGGAAATCCCTGTAGGGCTCTTTTAAATAGGAGATCTAAGCAACCCCTGGAGAAGGCAATGGCACCCCACTCCAGTACTCTTGCCTGGAAAATCCCATGGATGGAGGAGCCTGGTAGGCTGCAGTCCATGGAGTCGCGAAGAGTCGGACATGACTGAGCGACTTCCCTTTCGCTTCTTACTTTCCTGCATTGGAGAAGGAAATGGCAACCCACTCCAGTGTTCTTGCCTGGAGAATCCCAGGGACAGGGGAGCCTGGTGGGCTACCGTCTATGGGGTCGCACAGAGTTGGACACGACTGAAGTGACTTAGCAGCAGCAGCAGCAGCAAGCAACCCTACCTTGATCTGGGAGGTAGTGAGGACTTCCCTGGCAGTCCAGAAGTTAAGACTCAGTGCTTCCAATGCAGGGCATGTGGGTTCTATCCCTGGTCAGAGAACTAAGATCCCATATGATGCAATGCCAAAAAACTATTTTTAAAAATCTGGGAGTTATTAATTGCCAGTGCAGAGCAAGTGCAAAGGTCCTGTGGTAGAAATGAGCCCAGCACATTCAAAAGCAGCAAAAGGAGGGAACAGGCCCAGAGCAGCACTGGAGATCAGCATAAGCACCAGATCAAGGGTGACTAACCTTGGGGATGTGTGAACCTGGATGGAAAATATGCATAGTTTTTTAATTTCACAAAGCAAATTAAACCACAAAGTGAAATACAGCATTTAGAAGCACAGGCAGCAAATCTCAGGAGTTATGAGCAGTGCCTGTGATGCTGAATAGAAAAAAAATCATAGCAATTTTCACATCAAAGTATGGTGGCTCAGTGGTAAAGAGTCTGCCTGCACTGTGGCAGACCTGGGTTCGATCCTGCGTTGGGAAGATCCCCTGGAGGAGGGCATGGCAACCCACTCCAGTTTGTTGCCTGGAGAGTCCCCATGGACAGAGGAGCCTGGAGGGCTACAGTCCACGGGGTCACAAGGAGTCAGACACGACTGAGCGACTAAGCACACAGCATGTGGTTATTGCAGATACCCCAAAATAGCATCTAAGCTTATCACTGCTTCAAAGTTAAAGGCACTTATCAGACCTGCTGCTTCAAAGTCAGTGCATGAACAATTACAAAGGGCTTCCCTGGTGGCTCAATGGTAAAGAATCCACCTGCCAATGCAGGAGACAAGGGTTTGATCCCTGATCCAGGAAGATCCCACATGCCACGGAGCAACTAAGCCCGTGCATCACAACTCCTGAGCTTGTGCTCTAGAGCTTGGGAACCACAACGACTGCACCCACGTGCCACAGCTACTGAAGCCCCCATGCCCTAGAGGCCGTGCTACGCAAGAGAAGCCGCCGCGATGAGAAGCCAGCGTACTGCAACTAGAGCAGCCCCTGCTCGCCACAACCAGAGAAAAGCCCAAGGAGCAAAGAAGACTCAGCAAGGCCAAAAATAATAAAAGAAATACATTGTATCCAAAAAAGAATCACATCTACAGTACCACAAAAGGACGCTTACTATTTGACACCTGCATGTTAATTAACTGGTTACTTTTGTAACCCTGCGTATTTCATTTTATGCTTTCTAAACATTATTCAGAGAAGGGATCCCCAAGGCTTTCTCCAACTGCCCAAGGGGTCCAGGGCACAAAGAAGGTTAGGTGGTTGGAGCAGAACTCCCCCCCGCAGGGCCACCCAAAATATCTGGATTTGTGCAGGAGCCCCCGTGAGGCCCTCCAGCCCAGAGCTGGGCAGAGACGGGTCTGACTGTGAGTGCCACAGCAAAGTCTGTTCCTAACAGAGCTGGCCTTCCAACAGGCGTGCAGGAAAGAACTTCTGAATGGAGGAATCTGCTTTAAACTATTCATAGACTTCGGTCAATCATTTTTAATAGACTGAGTGCCACATGACGAATTGGTAGAGGGGTGAGGGGCCAAGAATGAAATTCTGGCTGTTTCTAGCCAGAGTGCAGAGAGTAAATATAACTGCTTGGGTTATTAAAACAAATCATCAGTGTCAAATAAACTGTTACGTGATTCCACGCAACTATTCTGGCACCAAAACTATACTGTGCTAATCACTATAAGCTTCTGATTTCTATATTTTCAGCTTTGAAAGAGTAAGTCTCTACCTCACCCTGCCCCATCTCCACCTCACAACCTTTCCTTTTCAAAATATTACCAGTTATTCTCAAACGTTAGCCCTCCACTTGAACTTGGAAGGTAGACCAGCCCAGCCCTTCTCCTAAAGTCTTCTGCGGACCTCTGACGACGTTCACAGTGCCTGTGTGAACCGGGGACATTCATCTCGAAGGTGCTGAGCCTTTCTGTCCAAAATCACAGCCTTCCCTCCCTCTCCGAGGGCCCATTCCTTCTCCTAGGCTCTGGGTCTTTTTCCCAAAGGTCCTGACTGCTTTATAAATAGAGGCTTGGGGAATCCCAGGGTTTTGCTTCTAGTCTGTATCACATTTTCCTACCGTGTTTGCTGCTTGACTATCACAGCTATAAGACAAAGATGCTTGTCTTTGCGTAATTCTGCACCAGACCTCCTTACTGAGCATGCTTCCCAACCACAGAAGCTTTCCCACCCACTCCATCTTCTGAGCAGATGTGCGAATATTTCTTCTGCCCAGTGGTCCTGTCAGCTGCCCTCATGCCCTTTAATGCAAAGACATTCAAGAACAGCCCCTGGAGGTCATGTCATCCTTCCTGCTTTAATGGGGCTGCCTCCACACTCCACTTTTGAGGAAGACCCCGTCTGCGGGCACACGATGTGATTTACTGTGTGAAGGAGATAGCCCCTATGCTACGAGTTGGGATGCTCCATTATGAATGCCTCGTCAGCATCTGTCAAAATGACTGGCTTCTTCTCTGAGCTAGTAACATGATTAAGTCTATTACTGGATTTACTGATACCAAACCATCCTCCGGCCGCTGGCGTTAGCTATTGCTGGCTGCGGTATCTTCCCTGTACTGGTTGATGCTATTTGCTATTACCTTATTTAGATTTTTTGCATTTGCATTTGTGAGCAAAACTGGTCCGTGGCCGTCTTTTTTCGTGCATCCATCAGCTGTATTAGAGTCGATTTGAAGCACAGTTGTGGCCCATCAGTTGTCATTTATCTGATACTAACACTGCCTCTGTGAAGAAGGCTGAGCACCGAAGAATTGATGCTTTTGAACTGTGGTGCTGGAGAAGACTCTTGAGAGTCACTTGGACTGCAAGGAGATCCAACCTGTCCATTCTAAAGGAGATTAATCCTGGGTGTTCTTTGGAAGGAATGATGCTAAAGCTGAAACTCCACTACTTTGGCCACCTCATGCAAAGAGTTGACTCATTGGAAAAGACTCTGATGCTGGGAGGGATTGGGGGCAGGAGGAAAAGGGGACAACAGAGGATGAGATGGCTGGATG
This sequence comes from Bos taurus, assembly GCF_002263795.3. NCBI lineage: Eukaryota > Metazoa > Chordata > Mammalia > Artiodactyla > Bovidae > Bos > Bos taurus. The sequence goes on from NC_037356.1 coordinate 46,178,589, forward strand.
GCATCACTGACTCGATGGACGTGAGTCTGAGTGAACTCCGGGAGTTGGTGATGGACAGGGAGGCCTGGCGTGCTGCGATTCATGGGGTCGCAAAGAGTCGGACACGACTGAGCGACTGAACTGAACTGAACACTGCCTCTTGTGCTGGTCTGCATGTGTTTATCTTCCTGACCCGAATTATAGAGGAGTCGAAGCTACAGGCTGCCCCCGGGACCCATGCCCGACTCCAGTATCCCCTTGGCCGCTGGTCAGCTCACCTCTTGGAGTGAACCCCGATTTTCTCAACCAGTAAAGCGGGCCAACTACACAGACCTGCTGGTGAGGAGACCGTGAGAGCTATGTGTGGAGCCCTGAGGCCAGTGCCTGGCACAAGCAGACCTCACACAGGAGACCGTGAGAGCTATGTGTGTGGAGCGCTGAGGCCAGTGCCCGGCACAAGCAGACCTCACACAGGAGACCATGAGAGCTATGTGTGTGGAGCGCTGAGGCCAGTGCCCGGCACAGGCAGACCTCACACACGGAGCCGCTGTCCAGGGGTGCTGCCCTGCACCTGTGTTCAAGCCTCAAGCTCTGAAGACAGAATTCTCCATTAAAGCCAGGACACACCTTGACCCAATGCCACCAGGACTTCCACTGCCCCTGGAAACCAGGGCCACCCTTTCAGCGTGGAATGCTCCCTCCAATGGAAAAGAGCCTCACTGAGGTCCTCCAGGGCCCTGGCAACACCACAAGCTTCTGTGTGTACAGGGACCCCACCCATCCCAGAATGCCTCCCGTGGGGCTGCTGTATCCCCTCCTATGGAAGAGCATGTCAAGGGTCAGAGACCTCCAGTTGCCTGCCCTAAGTAGTTCTGCTTTCCCAAATCCCAGGATTGGGAGCTTACACGTCTAATTCCTGCTTTGTAGAATGAGGAGATCTCACTTGCCTTCCGCCCCCTACATTCTGCCTCTCCTCCCGTGTGAACCAGGAGCCCACGGCTGTCCAGGCACGACTAGCTCCCATGACGGGTTCTCCCCTACGCGCTGGGCGGGCAGCCTTGGGCCTGTGTTCAAGCCCCCAGGAGTGCTCAGGACAAAAGGCCCAGCTGGGTGTCTCACCTTGTAATGAGCCAGCTGGAGCGAGAGCTGTACGAAGGCGTCCGGGCTGGTTTTACATTTCTTAATCAGCCCTTTACCGAAAGTGCGGAATGGGAAGGAGTGGAAATCCACGTCGTTGGCCAGGAGGTTGGCACTGCTCAGCGAAGTCTCAATGACCTCCTGACACTTGGGGAAAAAGGAGAAAAGGCTTCACTTAATGGGAGGGGAAGTTCTGACACAAACTGAAGAAAACACAAGCTGACTTTCAGCACAGCTAACACACAGACTTGTTGCTTAGAAATACATACATCACGTTTACTTGGATTTTTCCAATCTTTCTAACCTAAGAGTTGCAGTAAGTTGGTAACGTGGCACTGCCCCTCACCCCCCAAACAGCAATGGGGTGGCCCACACAGGAGGAACGCCTGGTCCCAGGGGGACCCCCAGAGGGCATTTCAAAGAGTCACAGGTTTTGCTTCATGAGCTCCGTTCTTCTTATATGCTAGCCATCGAGGGACCAGCTTTAAAAAGAAATGGACTGGGACCTCCCTGGTGGCGCGGTGGTTAAGCCTCTGTGCTTCCGCTGTAGGGGCTGCAGGCTTGATCCCCGGTTGGGGAACTAGGTTCCCACATACCAACCAGCACAGCCGAAAAAAGACAAAAAAACAGGGCATGGACTGTGGGACAGCTGTACAGTAGAAGCGAGTCCTCAGCCGTGAAGTCACACAAGGAATCTTAAATGCACACGACCGAGGGAAAGAAGTCACCGGAACCGCTCCGCACTATACGACTCCAGCTGTATGACATTCAGGGACAGGCGACATGATAGAGACGGTGAGACCTGTGCTGTCAGGAGCAAGGCGGGAGAGAGGGACGAGCCGGCAGAGGAGAGGTTTTAGGGCGGTGACGCTGCTCTGCGTCTCATTATCTCTGCCCACGCCATAGATGCACGACAGCAAGCGTGACCCCAAGCGTGACCCTAATGCGAGCTACGAACTTCAGTGATACTGACACGTCGGTGTAGCTGCATCGCCTGTAACACACGGACCAACTGGTAGGGACGTCGGCAGTGGGAGTGACTGTGCGTGTGTGAGGGCGGGCAGAGTGTGCGAAAACTCTGCACCTTCCACTTGGATTTTGCTGCGAGCCTGAAAGTGCTCTAAAAATGAAAATCCATCCAAAAAAAACTTTTCAATAAATGGTACGTGACTTAGTCAGCTAGAAGGACTCTGTCACACACCTCTTCAGAAGTCATGCCTCTCTGAGGACCACACACCAGCCACAGGGATGCAGGCTGGACAAAAAGATGCAGACGGATAAGACCTTATAGTATGGATCCAATATTTTCTATGTCAAAAATGACTTCAAAAAAGAAAAAGACTTCCCAGGCCCTGGGAATTCCTGTTTGGCTTTGATTTGGTATTTCCAGCCCTAAAATTCCTTCCCCAAAGGGCTTCCATGGAGTAAATTGCATTGGAGAAGACTCAGAGGGACAGAAATGACAAATTAGTGATCTAGCGTACTTCAGCTCCAAAGGAAATGATTTCATTGTGACGTCTAGCTAAGTTTGAGCTAGGAATGTCACTGACAATCTTAGCCAAAAGCTTTCAGTGAAAGAAGAACTACTGACTGGGGCTTCCAAGGCAATAGGAGCTGTAGCAGCTTTGAGGTCCCAGGAAGAAACACCCAGGCGGACAGACTTCTGTCTCGGGGGCATTCTGAGCTCGTGAGCACCACTGGAAAACTCGACTGAGAGTTAGACCCGTCTCCTGTCCAAGGTAATTGACAAGCATCTGAGGACTGGGACTTACTTCCTCCGGGATGTCCCACTGCAGCCGGGTAGGGTACGGGATGTTCGGGTTGGTGTCTCCTTTACAGTGTCCATCCTCCGTGTAACCCAGCTGGAAGCTGTCTGTGGCCATGACGTACTGTCAAAAATAAGACACATCTGTTAAGTCCAAGATCATCACAGGTACCTGTTACATACAAGTCACTGACCTCTCAAAGTACATCCTTTCGTTCTAGAAATGCAATCTAGACTTAACCATAACTACTTGCTTAGGGTCTGCTGAGCACTTGACATTCTGTGAACACCCACCTAATAAGGTACTCTGATCTCTACTTCAGGGTCATGAAAGATGGACCTGGAGAGGTTCGACAGTGTTTGGACAGGTAAGGAGCACAGCCAGAATTCAAGCTGAGTGTATGATGCGCAGAAAGTAGCTCAGAGCCTGCTTCTAGGTCCTGGCTGTGAGCTAGTACCGTCTGGGTGTTACCCTGATGGATACTGACCCTATAAGGTAGTAACTGCTGTTCTCACGCATATAAATGAGAAGACCGCCTCAGTGAGGTGAAGAGTCTGTCCGAGTTCACACTTCTCAGGGAGCCAGGATGTGGGCCCAGGTGTGAATGCTCTCTGTTCACTGGCAGGTAATCTTAAGCCAGTTTATTCAATGGTATTTACTGAGCACCAACTATGAGTCAACCCTGAATATTCACTGGAAGGACTGATGCTGAAACTGAACCTCCAGTACTTTGGCCACCTGATTCGAAGAGCCGACTCATTGGAAAAGACCCTGATGCTGGGAAAGATTGAGGGCAGGAAGAGAAGGGGATGACAGAGGATGAGATGGTTGGACGGCATCACCAACTTAACGGACATGAGTTTGAGCAAACTGCAGGAGCTGGTGAAGGACAGGGAAGCCTGGCATGCTGCAGTCCATGGGGTAGCAAAGAGTCAGACGTGACTTAGCAACTGAACAACAGCTATGAGTCAGCAATGCTTCTGAGCGCCAGTGGACAAAGCAGACAGGAATTTCGCCTTTCTACAAAAGTTTACAGATGGCCACGACCAAGCGACTCCATTCTTAGGTATGGACTCAAAAGAAATGAAAACACAGGTTCACATACAACTTGTACACTGACGTTCACAGAAGCGATGGTTATAGTACTTAAACAGCGAAAAGAGCCCAAATGTCCATCGAGTTATGAACAGATAAAATACGGTATTATCATGCGAAGGAATACTATTCAGCCATCAAAAGGAACAAAGCCCTAGTGGTTAGGATTCTGGACTTTCACTGCTGTGGGCCAGGTTCAATCCCCAGTTGGGGAACTGAGATCCCAAAAAAATTTTTTAAAAAGGAATGAAGCCCTATAGAACAATATAGATGAATCCTGAAAACATTAGCCAGATACACAAGACCACATACTGTGTGGATTCTGTTTCTATGAAACGGCTAGAATAGCCAGAGACAGAAAGGAGATTAGTGGTTACCAAGGGTTGGGTGGGGTGGGGGTGCGGGGAGGTGTTTTATTTTGGGAGTGATGGAAGTGTCCTGGAATGAGACAGTGGTGATGGAAAGAACAACCATACTGAACTGTACACTTGAAGAGGTGAACTATATGCTTTGTGAATTACACCTGAATTTTTAAAAATAATAAAAATATTTTTTAAAAGGTATTTCTGCCCTCGGGGAGCTTACATTCCAGTAGGGGAAGCAAAATGAACAAAAAAAGAGCCCAAGGTCAGAGGGTGACACTGTTGGACAGTGAGCGGGGGAGAGCAGCGGCTCAGGGACGGGGAAGTGTAAGGCGGGCCTCATCTCACGCATGTGCAGTCAGTGCCCCTGTGAGCTGAGCCTGTGAAGGGGCCCAGCCTAGCTGTGTCTGCTCTGCATCAGAGCCCCCGAGTCCAACACAAACCAGAAACACACAGACAGCCAACAGGACTCAGCTTGGACCAGATTTGTTTTTAATTGGCACAGGTGGCATCATTATACCAGCCCATTAATTGGTCCTGGTGTGGGCCTCCATGACAAGACGGTGGGTCAGTTCTCATCCACATAGGGAGCATCTGGGTTCCTGTTTGACCCCTGGAGTCACGGGCCACAGTGTCCATCGGGTGATTAACAGTTAAACACCACCGCATCCAACTGCTCACCCTGATGTAAGACTAAATCCTTTATCCTTATCTTATCCAGAGTACTGAAAAAATACGCCTGGCCTTGTCAGTATCCTGTAGATTTCTCTACTTGGTAAATGTACCTAATGTGATCCAGACTGCCTATGACTCAGAGATTTCTCTTTCACCCAAGTACTGCTCTGATGCTCTTATTACTGGGAAAGTCCTTGGAACAGGGTGTAATAGGCATGGAACATTACAAAGTGCAAAGAGACTTAAAGTGTCTCATTTCAACATTCAGCAGTGGTAAAGGGGTTTGATCTATGACAGATCTTTAGTTGAAAGGATCTCTCAGCCTTTGTCGGCATCAGCAAAGACAAGGGTGATGAAGAGCCTTTTTGACAACTTGGCTACTTTTATCACATGTTAATGTCTTAGGACCACGCCAGTGTCTTACAGACTGGAGCAATTTTTTCTTTCCTTTTTAAAGGTTTCCCGGACAGGGGAGCTTGGCGTGCTGCAGTCCATCGGGTCAAAAGAGCTGGACATGACTGAGCGACTGGACGCCAACAATGAACAGTGGTGAGGACTCCACACTCCCACTGCAGAGGGCTTGGCTTCGATCCCCAACTGGGGACTACGATCGCACGTTTTACGGCATAGCCCAAAAAATAAATAAATGTAAAGTGTTAGGTGGAGGGAGAGGATGACAGGCTTTGGTGGGTTTTTCGGTAACTTGGTAATTCTAAGAATTAAGCGAAGTGGGAAAAGGCACACTGCACTTTCATAAACCAAGATTTCAAGACCCTTGCTTTTATTTGGCCTAAAACTTGGCAGCTTTCAAAATAACCGAGCTTCAGTTCCGCCCTGAAGTCACTGCGTCTGAGCCAAGGCCACCTCATTATTTTGGCACCTTCAGGATGTGACAATAAATGTTTCCATTTCAGGAACCTCAGCCATACGTTGACGGTGCCAACAGCTGCTGAAAACATTGTAACTGGACGGATACTACCAAGTTTAATTCAGTCTGGGGTTTGCTTTTTCAATAGCAGTTTCTATGGTCAAGTTAAACTTTCAGACACTCACCTCCCAAAGGTGACCCATGATGGGCGCATCGGCCCAGGAGTGCTCCGCATTAATGCCCATCTTTCCGTTTTTAAAGACGATAAACGTGAATGATTTATCAAACCACCTGCACGACACAAAAATATTAATGCAACTGGCACGTTTACAAAGACAAAGCAAATCCAGACAATGTGTTTGTTTTCTTATGGATGGCCTCAACTGACTGTATCCACCCCTCCTATGGTTGGTAGAGGTGAACGACTCTCCACCAGTGATAATAGAAGTACATACACAAGGGCCTCCCTGGTGGCTCGGCGGTAAAGAACTCTCCTGCCAATGCGGGAGATACAGGTTCAATCCCTGGTCCGGGAAGGTCCCAGCGTGCCTCGGAGCAAATAAACCTGTGGGCCACAGCTACTGACCTGTGCTCTAGAGTCCAGGAGCTGCAGCTACTGAGACCTGCGCGCCCTCGAGCCTGTGCTCAGCAACAAGAAGCCACGGCAGGGACTTCCCTGGGGGTCCAGTGGCTAAGACTCCACACTCCCAATGCAGGGGCCCCGGGTTCGATACTTGGTCAGGGAACTAGATCCCACAGGCTACAACTAAGATTTTGCAAGCGGCAACTAAAGATCCCATGTGTTGCAACTAAGAACCAGCACAGCCAAATAAATAAATACATCTAAAAAAGAGAGAGAGAGAAGCCACTCTAATAAGAAGCCCGAGCACTGCAACTAGTGCTTGCTGCGACTGGAGAGGAGCCTGCACGGCAACGAAAATCCAGCACAGCCAAAAATAAATCATTCTTTTTAAAAAGTTTAAAAAAAAAAGGTACACATAGAACCCTAACTCACTGGTTTCTCTCCTGCTCCCGACACAGAGATAAGCATTTGGGTACTGGGGACCAGAAGGAGAACAGGCTGTATTGTTATAACGAGAAAGGATGCATAAGACACTGGCAGAGAGGCAGGAAGCCGCAAGGTCGTCCTCGGGTATCTGCTGGGGGCGTGGCTCTGGGACCCACTGGCCGATAAGGAAACCTGAGGCTGCTCCGGCCCCAGAGTCGGCCCTCTGCAGCCGCAGGCTCCACAACCAAGGCTCTGAAACACGCTCCCTGATCCACAGGTGGTTGAACCCCACGGACACGGAGGACCAACTGTGCGTGCACCCCCCTTCCCCCACCTCGGCCAACCCTCACCCCCAACCTGATGGGCAGTCAGGACCTCCCTTCACAGGGAAGGGGATGGAGGCTCCAGGAAGTGGAGCAGGCTCACCCAATCACATGACGAATGAGCAGAGCCAAAGCCGACATCCAGGTCAGGCCCTGGGCAGCCCCTTCTCACGAGCATCTCCAAATGGAGGAGGTCATGCAGAGGGGAAGAATCTCAAGGCTGCTGCTTACGTGTGTGCGTGACAGTTTGGGTGGAAAGAAGAAACTCCCCAGTCATATTTTCACGGCCCCCTTGCTTCAGCGGATGCTTACGGCTGGGTGTCAGCCATAGGCAATGCTTCTTCCAGGTTTCAGGCAAAGCACTGTGTTTCAGAAGGTAAGCGCGATACCTGTCGAAACACCTGCCATGCAGCAGGGACTTGGCGTAGCTGTCCATCGACGTTTCCGGGTCCTCCTCCCTGTATCCCTGCTCGGTTTCGTCTAACGTCACGAAGAACGCTGCTTTTTCCACGGCATCCAGAGACTGCTTGTTTTTCCCGTGTCCAAAATAGGCCTGGCGACACCTGGCCCAGGGGACCCTGCGGTGAGGATTAAGTACCATGAGACCTGCAGCAATTTGGTGACATCTCCTTCGAGGCACATGCGAAAGGACAACGTTTTTCAGTTCTCAGTGTTTTAGGGGTTTAAGGAAAACTCGGCGTTAAAGACTTTCTCCATCTGCAACTGCCTGCCTGCCTGCCGGCTGGGCCGCCTGGTTGGAGGGCAGGGGTCTCGCCTTCTCCTTGTACCTGCTCCAGGGACGTTGCAGGCGGGGAACTTCATCCATAAATGCCGAGTGAAGGACAAGAGGGCAGATGGGCCCGGAGCTCTGCCGTCCGGGGCAGCAGAGCCCCAGCCAGGCAGGGGCCTTCCTTGTGGCCTTCTGACCCTCTCCATGCGACCATCCCTTGGAAACTACAGCGAGGGCCAAGAGCACAGCCCTGGTGCCGGGACCAGCTCAAGTTCACAGACCCCGACACCATTGTCCCATCTTTCAGATGAGGAAACCGAGGCACAGGCAGGAGGTCACAGTGCCTTCGTGGTGGGTCGGGACTGCTACCCAGGCCAGCCGGTCCCGAGCCCACACGCCCATGCTACAAATGGCCACACGACAGCCTGGTGATGAGGGGCGCCCCCGGGAGCCGAATCCAGGGATTCTTTTCCATCCTGCCCCATGTGGGGTGCACGGAGCTGATGGGACACCCAATTCCCGAGAGGCGCCCCAGCTGTGGCCTCTCCAGATAGCTCCTGGGCCCCTTCACTCAGGCGCCCTACCCCACTACCCTTCCAGGCCAGGACCACCTGTCTCTGTCTCCCGCCCTCTTCTCCCCACCGAGTGCTCAACCCAGAATCCCAGGCGTGCCACAAAGCCCAGAAGCACAACAGGTGGCATCGCAGGCCCAGCTCCAACTGCTGTTCTCGACGCCTGGGGACAGTGGTGACCACGAGAATCGCTGGTACGTGCTCAGCACCTAGGTAAGTGAGGTGGGGCATAGTCCTCATGGGGACGCGTCGGGGGCGTTGCTCGCTGAGTCTGCACCCTGCCCCTCTCTGCCTCACTGGCCACCCCCAGTGACGCTCGGTCAGCACTCGGGACCCAAGGTTCTTCCCCAGGACGCGTCCCCTCTGTTCCAGCCGAGCCCTTGCCACCCAGCAACGGCCGCCCTCCAGCCTCTTGGACTGAGCCTCCTCTTTACTAACACTGCCCATGTCCAGCCCCGGAACCCCCCGGACCAGAATATAAGTCTGGGGCTTCCCAGGTGGCGCTAGTGGTCAAGAGCCTGCCTGCCAATGCAGGAGACGTAAGAGACCGTGGGTTCGATCCCTGGGTGGGAAGATCCCCTGGAGGAGGGCAGGGTGAACCACTCGAGTCTTCTTGCCTGGAGAATCCCACGGACAGAGGAGCCTGGCGGGCTACAGTACGTGGGGTCACATATGGGACACAGTCGAGAGACTGAGCATGCACGCAGTCACTCCAGGCTAACGCGGCCCCTTTATCAGCGCCTGGTCACAGAATTAAGCCCAAATGTGGCTGGGTACAAGGGCCCCACTCCACAGCTCCCAGCATCTTCTCCCCAGACATCTCTGCTGCCCGTCGGTCATCCCGGCTCAGCACCGCCCTCTGCGTGCCCTCGCCTGGGTCTCTTCCTCTTCTCTGCAGGACAGTCACTCACCATCTTGCTCCCAGCGCCACCCTAACAGCAGCCACACTGCCGGCCCCAGGGGTCCTCATCAGGGACCACACTGAACCAGAAGCCCTGGGCAAAGCCTGAAGACAGACTTGCTTGTCCCCCAAGTGCTCCCCTCCCCCATCCCAAACAGACTAGCTCAGCCCCAGAGATATCAGAGCCCAGGCTGTACAGGCCGGGCCCTCGAGCTTTAACCCTGACATGGAGGCCTTGGCTAAACTTGTCTGTTTCCTAAGTCCAACATGCCCAAGGGCTTCCCTGCCGGCTCAGCGTTCACCTGAGAATTCACCAGCCAATGCAGGGGACAAGCTTCGATCCCTGGTCTGGGAAGATTCCATATGACGCGGAGCAACTAAGCCCGTGTGCCAACTACTGAGCCTGTGCTCTGGAGCCTGGGAACCGCATCGACTGAGCCCGGGTGCCCTAGAGTCTGTGCTCTGCAACAAACCAGGTCAAAGCAACGCGAAGGACGTGCACCACAGCTAGAGAGCAGCCTCCGCTCTCAGAAACCAGAGAAAGCCCTCGTGCGGCAACAAAGACCCAGCAGAGCCAGACTAAATAACATTATTTAAAAACAAAACAACAACCAAAAACATGCCGCAGCCCACATGACAACGCCTACTTCCTTCCTTCAGTCACGCGTCCCGAGATCCACGCACACGCACACCTGCCTGTCACACAGACGGCCAAGGGGACCCGGGAACAAAGCCGAGCCCAGCGCGGCAGGCCGGGGACCTGCTTCCCCACCAGGGGGGACCCTGGTGAGGAGAGGACCCTGAGCCCCCGAAACACAACAGCATCTTGGAGGGGCCGCGCACCTGTCTGCTCCCCTGGTGAGGAGAGAACCCTGAGACCCCCCGATAGCCCCCAGAATCTCAGAGGGACCGCACACCTGTCTGCTCCCCTGGTGAGGAGAGAACCCCGAGACCCCCCGACAGCCCCCAGCATCTCGGAGGGACCGCACACCTGTTTGCCCCCCTGGTGGGGAGAGAACCCTGAGACCCCCCCGACAGCCCCCCGGCGTCTTGGAGGGGCCGCACACCTGTCCGCCGCCGTAAGCGCCGCCAGCTTGGCCTCCCCGGGCTGCGGCTCCGACGGGTCCTCCAGGATCCGCTGCACCTGCTGCTCGATCTCGCGGGGCCTCAGCAGCCGGCCGTCGTGGTAGAGCCAGACCTTGAAGTAGCGGCCCCGGTGGAAGACGACGATGTGCTTGCTGTCCCTCAGGTGCTGGATGGTGTCTGCGGGGGGCGGGGGCAGGCATCCAGGGGCACGTGGTTAGAGGAGGAGAGAACACACCCTCGACGGCACCACCTCCTGTCCCTGCATCACTCGGCTCTGCTCAGAGTCCACTTCCCACAAGCTTGCAGAGGGCTTGGAGCTCTGGGCTGGGGCAGGCCTGGGCGCTGGCTCCGCTTGGCCACCCCCTGGATGTGTCACCCGGGCCAAAGGGCCGACAGGGGGCGGTCCTAAGTGGTACTGGTCTGTCCCCTTGCATTTGTGAGGGCATCCCGGCTGGAACAGACAGGAACCCCCTACACTGGGCAGTAAGGAAGGCAGGGGTCAGGGGTCCTAGGTCAGGCTACTGGGCCACAAATCTGGCTCCCCCTGAAGACAATAAACTTCCTTGGTGGTCCAGTGGTTAGGAATATGCGCTTTCACTGCAGGAGGCATGGGTTCAATTCCCGGTAGGTCGGGGAACTAAGATCCCTGTGCCGCACCATGCGGCCAAAAAAAAAAATTCCTAACCCAATCTGGGAAAAAAACTACTGTAAGACATCCTTCAATTGAAGAGAAACTGAGTCAGTTAAATTAATTAACTGTCCAGGCCTGAGAAAGACAAAGGCAGTTCAACAGAAGGAAGGTTCTTCAGCCTGAAATCTCTGAAACCTTAGGAGAGGCCTCGAGCCACTGGTGTGGTCTTCTCTGATGTCTCCTGAGCACAAGGATGGGAAGTTTTGATTTCCGAAGGAGCCCTGAGTGGGCTACCCACCTGTCTCCTCTCCCGGGATCCGAGAAGTATTAAACATGCGCTCCCACTGGGCGGAGCAGAGCGGAATCGTAGACCCCAGAAGAAGAATCTGTAACAGAAATATGTCTCAAACAAAAATTCAAGGAGCAAATTAAGTCCACACATTTAAATGCTGGATTTGTTTTCCGGGCCCATAGCATGGCTGGACCTAATCTCCAAACTCTGTAAGAACGGGGGTTCCCTGGGATACCATGCACCCTGGGGTTTGCTGAAACAGACCAGAGCACAGAACCCTGCATCTTATTCGTAAATAACACGTCCTCAGCAGGCTCCGCGCTTCTACCGCAGGGAGCACGTTTTCAACCCCTAGTTTCGGAACTGAGATGAGATCCTGAGTGCTGCGTAGTGTAGTTAAAAGAAAGAAAGAAAGATGCTGACACTTAAGTCAAAGGAGTAGTTAAAAAAAAAAAAAAAGGCCTCAAGACTTCCTTGCTGGTCTAGTGGTTAAGAATCTGCCTGTCAGTGCAGGGGACACGGGTTCGACCCCTGGTCTGGGAAGATCCCACGTGCCACAGAGAAACAACTGAGTCCGCATGCGGCATCTCCCGAAGCCCGTAGGCCCTACAGCCTGTGTTCTGCAACAAGAAAGGCCTCTGTAATATGAGAAGCCCGCTCACAGCAACCAAGAGTAGCCCCGGCTCACCACACCTAGAGAAAGTCCCTGTGCAGCAACAAAGACTCAGCACGGCGAAAAATATCAATAAATTAATAAACAAAAAGAATTTTTGTAAAGGCCTGACATCTATATTATTTCCTTCACAAGCAAGAGAGGGTTTCCTCAAAGGACAAATTATAGAACTAAAGTGCATCAGACATATATCCATTTAGGACACTACAGAAGAGAATTAAATCTCAAAATAATTATGTTGAGGGAAAGAGGTCAAAACAAAAAAGTTAAAAGTGAATGGGGATTCCCTGGTGGTCCAGTGGTTAAGAATCCATCTTTCAGTGCAAGGGATATGGGTTGGATCCCTAGTCAGGGAACTAAGACCCTTCTAGTGCGCCGCAACTAGAAGGTCCATGCTCTGCAAGTGAATATCCTGTATGATGCAACAAGGACCCTGCGTGCCGAAAACGAGACTCGACACGGCCAAATAAACACTGGTTGGTCTAGTCGCTCAGTCATGTCTGACTCTTTGCGACCCCATGGATTGGAGCCCGCCAGGCTCCTCTGTCCATGGGATTCTCCAGGCAAGAATACTGGAGTGGGTTGCCATTTCCTTCTCCAGGGGATCTTCCCAAACCCAGGGATTGAACCCGGGTCTCCTACACTGCAGGTGGATTCTTTACCGACTGAACCACCAGGGAAGCCCCGAAATAATGAATGTTTAAAATAAAAAAAAAAGCAAGCACAAGCTGTAAGAATCCACTTACAGAAAACGCAAGCTAATCTAGAGTGACAGAAAGCAGATCAGGGTGATGGTGGGGAGCAGAGACAGACACAGAGGCGCACAGAGGAACCCAGGGTGGGCCGGTGGGCGGGGGTCTCACTCACTTAACTGTGATGGTTTCACATGTACAGAGATACACATCAGAACGTCAGAACTCATTACAGTGGGTGCTTTGAAGGTGTGCTGTGTATCAATTACACCTGGATAAAGCTGTTTTAAAGAATTTTTTAAAAAGCAGTCTGGGACTTCCCCGACGGTCCAGTGGTCAAGAGCCCACGTTGCGGTGGAGGCTGTGTGGGTTCCGTCCCTGGTTGGGGAACCAAGATCCCACGTGTCATGCAGCAACTAAGCCATAAGCCACCACAAAGACCTGGACAGCCAAATAAAAACGTTTTTTTCTTTTAAGAAAAAAGCACTTTGCGTGCATACCGGTTTGATTTCCTCCCGGTCCAGTTTGCGTCTGTAAAGCAGGATGGCGTGGATCCCGTTGCCAGCTCTTGCCGCCTGGATGTGAGTCGGTATGATATACAGCAAGTCCTGACACAAAACACACAGCATTAGGGGGAATGTTCATGGAAAGACAGCGAACTTCAATACACAGCGAATGTATTCCTCCTACACATGTGTTCACGACACCTGCTCTGCTGTTTCAAGCTTCCAAGCAATTGTCGGGCTATGAAAGGTAAGAGTATATTTTAAAATTAAATGGTAAATAAATACAATTCAAGTCTAAAAAAAGATAACAGTACTACATCCTAAATATCCTCATATAATGCATAAAAAGGAAAGCGGAAATTAAAAACAGCAATTAGATAATTAGGATGCTTTCTGAATGAGAAGTAACCAAAGGTTAAAATAACCTTTTATATAGAGTAGTGCTGGCAAATTTTTAGAAACACATTTCTAAGTGTTTATATTTTTCAAGTCCAAGGGTCGCTTGTCTGTCTCAACGATACTTTGAGAGAAATTATATGTGTGCGGTTGCCCCCCGATTACGTGGGAAATAGATACCAAAGTCTTTGGGAACAAAAGGGGACCAGATGGGCAGTTCACTCTAAAAAGTATTTTTCTGGGCCATGTCAACAGTTTTTCTCTAAGTCTGACCTTGTTTCCAAAGGACAAGAACAATTATTTTTAAAGAAAAGAAATTTTAAAGGAGAAAAACAGAAAAAGCAAACAATAAGACAGATATAAGTGAAGTGAAGTTGCTCAGTCGTGTCTCTTTGCGACCCCATGGACTGTAACCTACCAGGCTCCTCTGTCCATGGGATTTTCTAGGCAAGAGGACTGGAGTGGGTTGCCATTTCCTTCTCCAGGGGATCTTCCTGACTCAGGGATTGAACCCAGGTCTCCCGCACTGCAGGCAGAAGCTTTACCCTCTGAGCCACCAGGGAAGATCTAAGATAGATATAAGGAGAAGGCAAAAAATATAAAAGAAAGCAAAGAGGAGAAAGAAGGGGAAAGACAGATTCAGCAGCAATTTAAGGCCAGTTATCAGACACCGGTGGTGGTTAGCTGCTCCCTTACGTCTGACGCCTTTGCAACCCCATGGACAACAGCCCTTCAGGCTCCTCTCTCCACGGATTTCCCAGACAAGAATACTGGAGTGGGTTGCCATGCCCTCCTACAAGGGATCTTCCTGACCCAGGGATCGAACACACATCTCCTGCATTGCAGGCTGATTCTTCACCTGCTGAGTCATCAGGGAACCCCAAGGAGGTGCTTCTAACGAAATAGTGGGGTTTGCTCTCCAGACCACCCATGTCTCAAAAGGCAAGAAAGACCAAAGAGACATGAAAATAACAGGGTGGGACCCACGTCACCCCAGGGCCCAGAAGGACAAGCTTAGTACGTGGACGAGCTCTCAGCTGACCAACAGGTCAGGAGCGGGCAGGGATGTGGGCCTTCAGCATTACTCAGGCTCAGTTAGGAAAACAGAGGGAAAGGTTTGCTGCGTGAGGAGTCCCGAGACCATTTCTGCAATCCAAATTCCTCTGCAGCAGCTCGGTGGGCGCCCTTGAATGTCATTGGAAATACAAAAGGACCTCCACGGGCCCCTGTGCTGTGGACGGCAGGTCCTGGGCTCCCTGACGGGGGTGTGAGGCCTTGGGTGGGGGAAGCAGGGCCAGGGGAGGCCCAGAGCATCCCCAGGCAGCCCGCAGGGCCGGGCCGGGCCACCTGGGGCCTGGTCTCCACCGAAAGCCACGGGCCTGCGGGACTCACCATCGCGAAGTAGTTGCTGTTCACCATCAGCGGCCCTCGTCCTCGGAGGTAGATGTATTCCTCCCACCAGTCGCTCACCTGTTAGGTGCAAGCAGGAGAGAGCACGGACAGGCTTAACCAGGCTGCCCGGGACAGGGTGGGCGCATTTACAGCATTTCTCTCTCTTTCGGGGCCAAGTCAGCCCCAGTGAGGCCGAATGCAAAACAGCGGGCACCGGAAGATGGCTTTATTCAAGTCAAGACTCAGCTACAGGGTACATCACCTTCATTTCATAGACAGTTTAAAAAATAAAAACACCAAATGGGAAAGAAATGATCAGTGTCTGGCTGCTCTAACATTTCTTAACAGTGAACACCACCAGTAACTGTCCACAGACTGCCTCTCCCCTTCTGCTCCCACAGCTTCCACTCTGTGTGGAGCCACCCCGGGGCCACGTGTCCTGTCTTCCCAGCATCCCTCAGGAGGCCAGCAGTCTCGTCCTAACCACACCCACAGCCTTCGGGACCCAAGGATCACCATCCTTCCACTTTGTGTGGAAGATTCTTACGGTGCCCACCTAAGAATCTAAGTACCTGTGAAAACTTTTACAGACTCAAAACACCCATGTCACCAGTGCAGGATCAAACCCCGACGTGACTCGCCCACCCACCCTGGACTCCGACTGCTCTCTCCGGTCATGACTCGCCCCATGCCTGTGCCCCTGGTGTGCCCCACCCACCAGTTCTGTCTGGGTCACACCTTCTCTTCCACCCTGTTGTTCAGTCACTAAGTCACGTCCGACTCTTTGTGACCCCATGGACTGCAACCCGCCAGGCTTCCCTGTCCTCCACTATCTCCTAGAGCTTGCTCAAACTCATGTCCATTGAGTCGGTGATGCCATCCAACCATCTCATCCTATCACCCACCCTCTTCTTCTCCTGCCTTCAATTTTGCCCAACATCAGTCTTTTCCAATGAATCGGCTCTTTGCATCAAGTGGCCAAAGTATTAGAGTGTCAGCTTCAGCATCAGTCCTTCCAATGAATATTCAGGGCTGACTTCCTTTAGGATTGACTGGCTTGATCTCCTTGCTGTCCAAGGGATGCTCAAGAGTCTTCTCTAGCACCACAATTCGAAAGCATCAACTCTTCAGAGCTCAGCCTTCTTTATGGTCCAAGTCTTCCACACTAGCTGTTCCTCAAAGCTCAACTCCTCTGCCTGTTTCATCCACCACTTGTCTCCTTCCACTCGCCATATGTAGGGAAGCTCAACTGGCTCAGGAACAAATTATATTCCTACACAAAATTCCACCAAGAAAAACAGCATGTTTGTATACTCACATAATTGGTAGCCCACCAGGATTTTAGCTTCAAATACCACTGCAATCTTGGTCCCAGATTGACAGCAAAATCTTGTGCCAGAGCCGTCATCCGTGTAAAGTCTCCCTCCTTCATAAGAGGCTTCACAGATTCCAAGTACTGGGGTTAAGGGAAAAAACATAAGCCCAGCTAAAATAGAAGGTTTCTTTCCTTATGCCTTAGAAAAAGGCTAGTCTTCACTCAAGTTAACTAACTTCAATACCAAAGGACATTTTACATCAGGGATAACTCAACAATTAAACTTTTGGGGGGACATCGCCAGTGGTCCAGCCGCTAAGGCTCCGAGCTCCCAGTGCCAGGGGCCTGGGTTCAATCCCTTGTCAGGGAACTAGGTCTCACATACTGCAACTAAGAGTTCGTATGCTACAACTATAAGACCCCGCATGCTGAAATTAAGACCTGAAGCAGCCAAATTAATTAATTATATTAAAAAAAAATAACTTCTTTGTCCTTTTACTGGCATGCACCCTCCTCAGATCTTGAATCAGCACAAAATCACCAAAGTGGACTCTAGACTGACAAGATCAAGATTTGGTCAACAATGAGCTTTTAATGTGTGGGGTTTTTTTCTCCATCATCTGGTCCTTCATAAGAGCTCTGTTCTCACCTAGGCTATGAAGGTGCCAATGAGATGGGTGGGGAGGCTCTGAGAGCCTAGGGTGGTACTAAAGGCTGGTGCTTAGGACCCCAGGACAGGAAAGAGGAGCCGTAAAAATGACAGGGACGGGGAAGGTCACACCACCAGGCTGAGGCCAGGCCACCAGTTCAGAATTTCCAGGGCCCCCACTTTGATTTGCTCTGGTCCTTGCAGGTAGGAGGAGGCAGGCAGCAGTTCATGGCACTCAACAGCATCGACAGTGTATTTTTTGGCTGCACCAGGGGGCATGAGGGATCTTAGCTCTCCGAGCAGGGATACAACCCAAACCCCTTGCCGTGGAAACTCGGGGTCCTAACCGCTGGACCAGCAGGGAAGTCTCATCAAGTCATAAGCCTTGATGGCAAAGATGCTGGTGCTCAGAGCAGGTGACCCAGAGGCAGCGTGAAGCCGACCTACCCTGTTGACGGTGTCCTGGACAGCTGGCACGGGCAGGCGCGGCAGAGACGTCTGGAAGCTGTACAACATGGGTTTTCGGCCTGAGAAGATCTTGACCATAAACTAACAAAAGAGAACAAAGGTATGTTCTGAAAGACGAGATTGTGTTAAAGGCCCAAAATCAGTTTTTCAGTGTATATGACTCGCCAACTGTTGACTGCTTCTCCACTGCAGCTCATCTCCTTCAATCCATTTTCTGCCCCAACCCCCGCAGGCCTCAGCAAACAGCAAACCCCAAATAAAACCCAGGGCGAATGAGGCCCTGTGTCTGAGACACATCCTGCCCTGTCCAGGAGGTGCCATTCCCTGGGCACCCTGACACGGGGTCCGATTGCACTTCTGCACAAGGGGATTAAGTTCCATGTGCCTACTTCTGCAAGGCCCTCGGTTTCCAGATTGGCACCAGGGGCTGGGTGAGGGGCTTGGACCCAGAAGCAAGCTCAGGAAAAGCAGTGGGACCCTCTGGTCATTGACAAGTCTGGTGAAGGGCACACACTTGCCCCTGCTTTAGTCTGGAATGATCTAAACATGGTCTAGTAATTGGTCACCTCATGCTGACCTGACTTCGGAGAACTTCTGGGGCTCATGGCAGCAGTGGGGTGGGGGGCAGTGCTGTGATTCTTGATGCTGAAGAGCAGGTGGGACTCAACTGGACACCAGCTATGAAGGCCACCCTGGGGCAGGTCATTTCTCTTGCTTAATAAAGTGTGGACACCACCTCAGCATCTCTCCTGGGAGTTAAGTTCTATTTCTCTGGAAATCAGAAATCTTACATGCAAGCAACAGCAGGAAGTCTGTTTGGGAAAGAGGAAAGGTGTGGTGTGGCGGGCTCCAGCATGTGGATGCCCCCCCTTTCAGAAGGAGCCCCAGGGGGCAGCATTCAACCACAGGTGGAGGTATCTCTGGGTGAGATCAGGACAAACATCCATCCATGCATTAGTCCAGTGACTGCTGGACCAAGGACCAAGGTGAGCTGGTGGAACTACTAAAAGCTAAGGGTGAGTCAGGGTGTCCTAGTTTCATCTAGGGAAACCACTTATCGCCCGAGTTAGTCAGAAAGGCTACAAAAGTAGATGGAAAGTACTTTTGTTTAATGGGTGACCGAGATGACAAACCCAGCAGACATCAACACCAGATATTCAGAACACACTCATTAAAGGAAAAGAGTCCCCAGCCCAAGCTCATGAATCACAGTGGGTCAGACTTCTCTGGCAATTACAGGGCGACACTCAAGTCAAGTCACCAAGGGGACTGTACAGCACAGGGAACTCTATGCAATACTCTGTAGTGACCTGTTTGGGAACAGAACTTAAAAAAAGAGTAGATATATGGATATGACAGGCTTTCCAGATGGCTTGGTGGGTAAAGAACACACCTGCAATGCAGGAGATGAAGGTTCAATCCCTGGGTCGGGAAGATCCCCTGGAGGGGGAAATGGCAACCCACTCTAGTAACTATTCTTGTCTGGAGAACACCATGGACAGAGGAACCTGGTGGGCTATGGTTCATAGAGGTTGCAAGGAGTCGGACAGGACTGAAATGACTGAGTGCGCGCGCGCACACACACACACGTATGCATAACTGATTCACTTTGCTATACGCCTGAAACTAACACAACAGTGTAAATCAACTGGACTTCAATACAAATTAATTTTAAAAAAGGCACCAAGGGGCAAAGGCCCAGTGAGGACCCTTTCTGCAGAAGAGAAAGTCTCCCACACCAGACACCAGGCTGAGTGGGTGAACAAGACTCAAAAGGACATATCCTGGGTGCTCTCAGGGGTCCGTGGAACCACAGAAGCAGCAAGGAGGGAAGGGGGCTGCCAGGGGCCAGAGGACGGGGGCGGGGATCGTAAATCTAGTTGGCTTACACCGCTGTGTTAGCGTCAGGTGTACAACACAGTGAATCCGTTATGCGTATACACGTGTGGGTACGTCCCTTAAAAGGGACAAGGTTTCAGTTACAAGACATAACTATGTTCTCTTTGGTTGGGCGTTTTTTGGCTTTTCTTTTTCTGTCTTCCTTTTCTGGCCATATCACTGGTCATGTGGGGTCTCAGTTCCTGACAAGGGATAGAAGCCCCTGCAGTGGAAGTGTAGTGTCAACCACTGGACTTTTCAGGAAGTCCTGAAAAAAGTATGTGTGGACACTGGGCCTGGAACAAACAACCCTGCGTTGGACCTTACAAATTTGCTAAGAGGGTGAATCTTAGGTTAAATGCTCTTACGTTCAAAGGCAAAAGGCATGGGTGGGGCCCAGGTTTCAGGGAGGGCAGGGTGCATATATTAGTAACTTTGGCAGAAATGAGGGTTTCACAAGTGTATATTTATCTCCAAACACATCAAGCTATGAAACAGCCACAGCTTTGAGCCACAGTTAAGAATCATCTATCAGGGAGCTCCCCGGCAGTCCAGCGGTTAAGACGTGGGCTTTTCACTGCCACGGACTCAGGTTCGACCCCTGGTTGGGAACTAAGGCCCTACAAGCCTCGAGGCACGGCAGAAAGAAGCAAGACCCTCCCCACCAGCTGCGTGCTGGGGCAGCATTACCATCCAGATCTTGGTGGTGCGGCTCAACCTGCCGTGCTGGGTGAACATCCAGCCGTGGTAGGACAGCAGCACCTTCAGGGAGTAACGCATGGTGACGATGAGGGCCACCCACAGCCCCGTGCCGAAGATGACGCCGCTCACCACCTTCTTGGTCTGGCTGGACATGCAGCCACTGCCGAAACAAGACCAGACAAGCCGCGGGTTCATCAGCGAAGGAAGCCACGGCCCCGGCGCCAAGAGACACCACGTGTTCCCAGGTGGGGCGGCCTCCTGGGGCCACAGCGGAGGCTGCAGACCCCAGGCCTGATCAGAGAGAGGGGCCACCCGCGTTCACCTGATTCTCCCAAGACTCAGCCGTCTTTCTTCTGGATGTGAGATGAACCAGCCCCATCTGCTTTGCTGGTACTTGAAACAAACCCAGACTAACAGGCATAATCAGGGAAAACAGACAGCTTCCTCCAGGTCCAGGCAGGACGAGAAGGTCACGGGTGAGGCACTGGCTGGCTCACAACAGGAGCTACGCCCCAGACTGATGACTGACCTGCGTTCTCCTGGAGCCGGCTGCAATTCTCTGCCTTCTGTTCCTGCTACTCAAGATGTTTTTCCCTTAAACATAGCTTTGCATTTCATCATGACTCATAAGGAATGCAGGTCACTTGATAAAACTATTACTTCAACTATTTATATCAAAAGAGCTTGGTTTTGATCTGCGTAGGGACATTTATCATGAATACATGTAGAAACTGATGCTGTTAAACGATCACTTAAAAACCTAGAAAGTATTTTCATTTGCTAGGGAAAGTGATATAGATAGGAAAGTGATCTGATAAAGATGGGACTTAAAAAACGAGAAGAAATGCAGCCACTCATACACCCTTGTGGGCTGGAGTTTCACTTCTTTTGAAAAACCACAAGATATTCACAAAATAAAAATAATTTAAATAGCAAATGTTGGTGAGGATGTGGAGAAAAAAGGGAACATTTATGCACTGTTGGTGGGAATTAAACTGATGCAGTCACTATGGAAAACAATATGAGATTCCTCAAAAAAATTAAGAATAGAACTACCATATGAGTCAACAATTTCACTTTTGAGTATTTATCTGAAGGAAACGAAATCACTCCATGTTCCACTACAGCATTATTTACAACAGACAAGACATGGAAACTTAAGTGTCCATGGACAAATGGATGGATAAAGAAGAGATGGTATTAATATCGATTGATACAATGGAATATTATTCAGCTAAAAAAGGAATAAATGCTGCCATTTGTGACAACACGGATGGGCCTTAAGGACATTATACCAAGTGAAATAAGTCAGACAAGGACAGACAAATACCAGCTGAATTCATTCACATGTGGAATTTGAAATATGATGCAAATGAACTTTTTTTAATGAAACAGAAACAGACAAAGAAAACTAATATATATATATACACACATTCCTGAGTCATTTTGCTGTACGCCAGAAACTACCACAACATTGAATATTAACTATACTTCAATTAAAAAAAGTTAAAAAAAGAAAGACATATACTGTATGGATGGTCTCACACGTGAAATCTGAAACAAATTTTTTTTTTAATTTGTAACTATATTGGGTGATGGATGTTAACAAAACTTGTGGTAATCATTTTGCAGAATATATATAACAAATCATTATGTTGTACACCTAAGAACTGATGTTTTCAAACTGTGGTGCTGGAGAAGACTCTTGAGAGTCCCTTGGACTGCAAGGAGATCAAAGCAGTCAGTCCTAAAGGAGATCAGTCCTGAATATTCATTGGAAGGACTGATGCTGAAGCCAAAGCTCCAATGCTTTGGCTACCTGATGCGAAGAGCCGACTCATTAGAAAAGACCTGATGCTGGGAAAGACTGAAGGCCAGAAGAGAAGGGGGCAGCAGAGAATGAGATGGTTGGATGGCATCAGTGACTCAGTAGACATGAGTTTGAGCAAACTCTGGGAAACAATGAAGGACAGGGAAGCCTGGACATGACTGAGCAACTGAACAGCAATGAACAAATGATGCATTTGGCATTAGGCACTTCAACTGAAAGCATTAGCAAAAAAAGCTTTCTGTTATATGTTATGCCCCTTCTAAGGCTGCAGGGGATGGCCTACCCAGAGGTCGGGGGGAGGCCGTGACTTCAGGGTGTTGGGGATCCTCTCCAGCAAGAATGTGCAGAACAGCCCTTGACCCTTGACCCTGGGAGCTGCTGGCCTGTAAACCTGGTCTTTCTAAATCTGGGCCAAGGATGGCCCAGTTTACTGCAATTGGTTTAGAGGGATGAAGAAACAAATCTTATAAAGACTCAGATTAGAAAGGGCTTTAAATAGCCGACACTTCTAAATATAATCCACTGTGAAGAGACCGCCCGCGGTCCAGAATAAATTAAAAAGTTTAACAGGGATGCAGAGATGAGCTGTCTATAGTGGGACAGGCCTGTGACTCTCTGGAAAGAGAGGGCAGAGACGTGGGCAAGGTGATGAGAGAGAGACGGAGTCCCCTGCTTAGGGACCCTGTCGGGACTCCTGGCACCCCAGGCAGACCAAGAAGTCTGGCAGGTGTGAAGCGCGGGTTCCCCGGGGTGGGTTTGTACCCAGGGCCTCGCAGATGCTGACAGAGGTGTGAGCTGGGGTTAGGAGGCAGCTGGGGGCTACGCGTGACTCAGCGCGTCGCACTGGCTGCTAAGCACCCCAGGGCCTGGTGAACAAGGAGCAGCTGTCGGCAGCAAGGGGCCCGGCCCAGACAAGAGAAGATTCAGACCTTTCCGTGAAAAGTGCTTAATCCTTTCTTGACTGTGATCAGAATTAAACTCGGTCCTGAGCCGTGAGCTTTCTTTTATGTTCCATTTTGCCACTTTATTTTCCTGTCCTTTTCTGAAGGCAATATTGAAATCCAAACAACCAACTTAGTAAAGGGCCCAGAAATTCATCTGTTTATCTTGGGCCAACCCCAACACTGCAGCTACGGCCCAGAGACCCGGTGGACACACTTGGGCTACAATCTGTCCCCCACCTTCTTCACAAAACTCCTGGCCCCAAAAGCAAAGCTCAGGAATTCCCTGGTGGTCCAGTGGTTAACACTCTGCCCTTCCACTGCAGGGGGTGCAGGTTCAATCCCAGGTCGGGAAACTAAGATCCCACCTGCTCGGAGGCACGGTCAAACAATGAAGAAAATTAAAAAAAAACAAAAAAACAAAAAGCAAAGCCCAGACATGGCACGAGGACTTGCGGATTATCGTTTCTCCAGTCACAGACCTAAAATGTTCACCGATATAAACAAGCAACATGTGAACAGGATCAAAGGTCTGGCGTGGGACAAGCCACAGCCAAGGTGGAGGCACTAGACTGTTTCAACCAGAAAAGAGAAACCGGTATCCCACAGGCATTCTCGTGCAGTCCAGTTGTTAGGACTCAGCACTTTCACTGTGAGGGCCTGGGCTCCGTCCCTGGTTGGGGAACTAAGATCCCACAAGCCTTATGGCACAGCCAAAAGAATAAAAATGTGCCTTTCAGAGCTGCAATCACAAACAGTGTAATGGAGAAGGGGTGGGGTAGGCTTAGCCCCATGCGGGTCCCATCACTGGGCCCCCCCAAACGCCAAGGCAGAGGTGCTGTTCCTGCCTTTGTCTGGCAGGAAGGTTCTCCGGGGAGGTTCAGGGCCTGCTGAGGGGGGCACAGGGGTCCGAGGTGCTGCACAGAGCTGGGTCTGGAGCCCAACTCCCCACTTCATCTCCATGACTCTAGCAGGAATCCACATCTTTTTTTCTCAGTATTTTCTCGTGAATTTGTTTGGCTGCACAGGTCTTAGTTGCGGCAATCGGGATCTTCGATCTTTGCTGTGGCCTGCGGGGTCTTTTGGAGAAGGCAATGGCACCCCACTCCAGTACTCTTGCCTGGAAAATCCCATGGATGGAGGAGCCTGGTAGGCTGCAGTCCATGGGGTCGCTGAGTCAGACACGACTGAGCGACTTCACTTTCCTTTTCACTTTCATGCATTGGAGAAGGAAATGGCAACCCACTTCAGTGTCCTTGCCTGGAGAATCCCAGGGACGGCGGAGCCTGGTAGGCTGCCGTCTATGGGGTCGCACAGAGTCGGACACGACTGACGTGGGATCTTTACTTGTGGCATTCGAACACTTAGTTGCGACATGCAGAATCTAGTTCCCTGACCAGGAATTGAACCTGGGCCCCCTGCATTGAGTCTTAGCCACTGGACCCTGAGGGAAATCCCAGGAGTCTACAAGCTTGAGCGTTTCCTCACTTTACATCAGACAGCCCAGTGAAAGAGGTCACTGCAGCGCAGGGGCCACCGGGCAGGAGATGATTGCGGGAGCCAGGGTCACCCCCAGGACCGGAGGGAAGAAAGGACATCAGAGGGGCTCCACAAAGACCCTCGCGGGCATGGCCAGCATTCTCGCACGAGACCCCAGGCGCCACACACCTTGAAGGAAAAGTATCAACCAAAGGCTTCTCCAGGCCAAATCTCACGATATTAAAAAAAAAAAAAAAAAGGCAAGCCTATTTTCAAGCTCTTAGAAAACTACAGTCACTAGGATAAAGTGTTGGGGGTCCCCCCCGAGATTCTAAGTCACTCAGACAAGGAGCCGAGCGGCTGAATTCTCCCCAGAACCCCCAACAGCAGTCAGCTCTCGGAGTCCTACAACTCCAGGATGGCCCCGTGTACAAGGAAGACACCATGTCCGGAAGCAGTGCCTTGGACAAAATTCATTCTGAGGCCCCCTGGCCAGGCTAAGTGGGCTGGCAGGCACCGCAGGATAGAGGCTGCTCTTCACACCTCTGGGCTTCAGAGAAGGAGTGACAAGGGACCCCAAACTCCCCAGGGGACCTCCCCAGGACATGGGGAGAAAGCTGTCGTGAGAATCATAGCAAAAGCCTCAAAGAGAATACCCAGAACAGACCGTCCTGACATTTGAAAAGACAGAAAAAGAGCAGCCACAAAAAAGGCAGGCATTCCCTAGACCCTCTGAGATTTGAGAGGCTTACTCACGTCGTGTCCAGGGTCCGATTGATCTTAGCGATTATTCCCAAAGAGGGGTCGATCTTGGCGTACATGGTCGACATCACGCCCACAACCACGATGAGCCAACTGGAGGGACTCGCTGGGTACACGCCGGTGATGATGCCATTCTAGAAACAGACGGGAGTGCCGTCAGAAGCGCCCCAAGAATATTGGAGTGGGTGGCTATTCCCTTTGCCAGGGGATCATCCCGACCCAGGGATCAAACCTGGGTCTCCTGCATTGGCAGGCAGAGTCTTTACCACTGAGCTACCAGGGAAGCACATGAGTCAAAAACTTCTCTAAAACCGTCTCCCTGGAGAGTGACCCCAGGACATTAGAATCACCCTAAGTTAGGAGCCTTAAGTAAACATACGGATTCCTTAGCTCCCCTGAGACTGACTCAGGGACACTGGCCACCTTGCCCACCATGATGTCCTCTCCCCAACCTGCTGCGTCCAGGATGCCCCGAGACCCTCACTCTCAGATGCACCCCTCTTGCTGAATCAGACACTGCTTAACCGGAGGTATTAATATCTATAGGAGACCTCACTCCATGGCCAGAATCTCCCATAAGATGCTTCAGCCAAAGCCCCACAGCAGCCCCTTAAAAAAAAATGTAGCAGGGAAGAAGGGTTAGGAAGAAATAAGACCTCCAAATCAGCAAAATGTTGATAGTTGTGAAAATGAGTGATGTGACTTTATTATAGCTGTGTGCCTTTATTATTTTCTTTACTTTTGTGTATGTTTCAAGACTTACAATTTAAAAAAATTTCATACTGAAATCATGTTAATAAGAGATTGATTTGACCAAGACAAAGGATTAAAAAAAATTTCAAAGCTTTACTGAATTCTCTTAGGAGAGACTACCATGTTATTCTCATTATCGAGAGGTATGGAAGATTTTAAACAAAGCTGGCTGCGGGTGAGGGGCGGGGGCAGGGAGGGGGAGCCTTCTGGTATTCTCCGAAGTTCTCTGAAATGTTCTTGTAAATAAACAGACACATTAAATGATAATGGGGGAAAGAAGGTTCTAGATAAACGGCCTCCACTCACCACACTCCCTACCCTGCAGCAGCTCTGCTAGCCTTGGCCCCACCCCCACCCCTGCCCCTAGGTGCCCTAGGAAACCACATGGTTAGGGAGGTTCAAGGAGGCTCCCAACAAGGTCAGGAGCGCAGAGGGCACTTCTCTCTGCAGGTGGCGCCCTCCTCCACTTTGAGTGGGTCACAGCAGCTGGGGCCTCAGGCAAAAGACGTACCTGACGCAAAGAACTGACTCATTTGAAAAGACCCTGATGCTGGGAAAGACTGAAGGCAAGAGGAGAAGGGGACGACAGATGATGAGATGGTTGGATGGCATCACCGACTCAACGGACATGAGTTTGAGCAAGCTCCCAGAGTTGGCGATGGACAGGGAGGCCTGGCGTGCTGCAGTCCATGGGGTTGCAAAGAGTCGGACACAACCAGGCGACTGAACTGAACTGAACTGAACCTGGGCCCCAGGACCCTCCAGTAGAGCCAAGGGACACCTGTCCAGCCAGGCCAGGTCTCCCTGGTCATTGCTCGCACCCACTCCAGCTCCCCGGCCTTTCTCAACAGCCCTCCTCTGAGCTGCCCTCTGAAAGGAAAACTGGACAACAAACCCAGTTTTGTTGGGGAATGGGGAGCGGACACTTTTGATACGCTTTCAACTTGCTTGAATTTTTTTAAACATGCATTTGTCCTTCTGTGACTTTCATTTTTTAGGAGAAGGAGGGATCTATTATTACTGGCAGTGAGAAAAGAGAACTCTGGGGACTTTTCCCAGCGCTATCTCCCCGAACAGCAAAATTGAGGAAGTTTCAAGCAAAGAGCACATGCATGTTCACGACTGCTGTGATTTTTAAAATAAAATGAATTAAAAACAAGACACATCGGACTTCCCCAGCCATCCAATGGTTAAGACTTAGCCTTCCAATGCAGTAGGTGCGGGGTTTCATTCCTGGTCAGGGAATTAAGATCCCCCAGATGCCGCCAGCCAAAAACCCAAAGACATAAAATAGAAGCAACGTTGTAACAAATTATTTCAATAAAGACTTTTAAAAAATGTCACTCTGCTGGCCTATTTGCGAAAACAATCTTAAAAGGAGTGGATATTTGTATGTGTGTAACTGATTCACTTTGCTACACATCTGAAATGAACACCACACTATAAATCAACTATACTCCAGTAAAATTTAAAAAAACAAGACACGTGGTTAAACACAGTGAATAAATGTCCACTCTTGCCGGTAAACACAACTGAGAACTTTGCATTTGCTCAGCCGCTCAGTTGTGTCATGTCCAACTCTTTGCGACCCCATGGACGGGAGCCTGCCAGGCTCCTCTATCTATGGGATTTTCCAGACAGGAATACTGGAGTGGGTAGCCAATTCCCTTCTCCAGGGGATCTTCCAGACACAGGAAACGAACCCGCGTCTCCCGCACGGGCAGGCAGACTCTCTCCCACTGAGCCACCTCGGAAGCCCGCGTCTGCATTTACATGCATCTCTTTCCGTGGTGGACTATTTCATCAGTGAGATATTTGTTAAATAAACTCTCTGTGGTTTCACACGGATGAAGAACAATCCTTTTCCGTGAAGCGTAGAAAGGCCCAGACTCAGAGCTAGAGACATTTATTCTCCTTCTACCCCAAAGGTTGCTTACCCTCTGTGAACGCCAATTTCCTCGTCTGCCCAAAGGGTCCCAATTCACCCCGCCTGCCTTACAGAATTTCTCCAGGATTTCAGTGAGCCAATACATATAAAATTGTCTCACAGGCCTTAAGGACCAGGAAACATACATAAGGTGCCAATTATCACGGGCACACTGAACCTTCAGTAGAGCCTGGAGTTTTCAAATAGGAAAGCGAATACGGTACAGATTGAAGCAAGTATCTGGAAACCTTGAATCTGATGAACTTCTTCTTCCAGGAATGAAGACCAGACAGATAGATCTGCCTGAGGGCCTCATGGCTCATCCGGAGGTCGATCCCATCTGGAGTGACTGTGAACTGGAAGGCCACGGCTTGGTGGGCCTCCGCCATGGTCAGCGAGCTCCTGGAATGACAAGGGCGAACAGAGCATGGTGAGTGTTGACCAGATGTCAGAAAACCCCTTGCTGTTGCTCTTTAGTCTCTAAGTCATGTCTGACTCTTTGCGACCCCAAGGACTGTGGCCTGCCTGCCTCCTCTGTCCACAGGATTTCCCAGGCAAGAATACTGGAGTGGGTTGCCATTTCCTTCTATAGGACATCTTCCCGACTGAGGGATCGAACTGGTACCTCTTGCATTGGCAGGTGGGTTCTTTAACGATGAGCCACTGGGGAAGCCCCTATATAGATGTGTGATCCATTCTGAATTTGACCATTTCCTCCCATTTGATAAATTGAATGTTACTCATGAACACACCTGGTTGTGATTGCCCATCATCTCTCCCTGCCTGCTCCAGTGGGATACAGACAACCCATCGCTGCCTCTGCCTGGAGGCGCTGGGTGGTCAGCAGAGTCCAGGAGCTGGAAATCCTCACCCCCAGGCCCCTGGCCATCCCACCAACCCTGCCTCCAGGCAACAGGCAGCCGGAGCCTCACCCAACTGGAATCCCGAATCCCAGGGCGGTTTAGCAACTTGCTGTGCCAGGGCAAATCCCATCCCTACCCACTAGGCAGCCTGGAGGCTGGCACATAAAGTCCTCAAACACATCCATAACAGCCCTGATCCTTATCTCAGGTGGGAACTGGGCTCAAAACCACACACCTTGGCCACTCCACAAATCACTTCAGGTTCCAGAAGACTCCAGGAAAACCCAATGCACAGAACCCTGGGGCAGGGGGGCGGGCCTCCCTCCCGGTGACTTGGGAAATCAGACAGCTGCCACACTCATCCCCTGAAGGTTTGGCCCTCACGGCTGGTTTCCAGCCTCTGCTAGGCGAGCACATTTCATTTTCTTGCTGTAAATATTTGTCTCCTTTCACCTTCTTCCTTGGCCAACTCCTGACTCACCTCTTCCCTCTTAGCTTCCCCGACATCAGCCCTCCGCCGGTCTGCTCAAGGTGCCTGATGGCACCACCTCCTCCTAAACCCTGTGCCAACAAGCACACCTGCACACAAAGGAGCTAAAAGTTCATCAGTTCCGTGCAGTCGCTCAGCTGTGTCCAATTCTTTGTGACCCCATCAACTGCAGCACACCAGGCTTCCTTGTCCATCACCAACTCCCAGAGCTTCCTCAAACTCATGTTCATTAAGTCAGTGATGCCAACGTTCGTAGTAAACCAGAATAAAACCCCAAAACTGTGAGTGTGTGTATCCCTGCTGCTGCTGCTGCTGCTGCTGCTAAGTCACTTCAGTCGGGTCCGACTCTGTGCGACCCCATAGATGGCAGCCCACCAGGCTCCCCCGTCCCTGGGATTCTCCAGGCAAGAACACTGGAGTGGGTTGCCATTTCCTTCTCCAATGCATGAAAGTGGAAAGTAAAAGTGAAGTCGCTCAGTTGTATCTGACTCATAGCGAACCCATGGACTGCAGCCCACCAGGCTCCTCCGTCCATGGGATTTTCCAGGCAGGAGTACTGGAGCGGGGTGCCATTGCCTTCTCCGTGTATATCCCTAGCGCATGCTATTTTCCCTTTTCTCACCATGCAAGCCTCTTGGGCGCAGACATCAAACCCATCAAAATCAAGGGTAATGCGATTTCAAACAACAACTGTTGTTGTTCAGTTGCTAACTTGTGTCCGACTCTGTGACCCCATGGACTGCAGCACCCCAGGCTTCCCTCTCCTTCAGTATCTCCCTGGAGTTTGCTCAAATTCATGTCCATTGAGTCAGTGATGCTATCTACCATCTCATCCTCTGCCCCTCCCTTCTCATTCTGCCTTCAATCTTTCCCAGCATCAGGGTCTTTTCCAATTGAGTTGGCTCTTTGCATCAGGTGGCCAAAGTATTGGAGTTTCAACTTCAGCAACAGTCCTTCCATGAATATTCAGGACTGATTTCCTTTAGGATGGACTGGTTTGATCTCCTTGTAGTCCAAAGGACTCTCAAGAGTCTTCTCCAACACCACAGTTCAAAACCACCAACTCTTTGGTGCTCAGCCTTCTTTGTGGTCCAACCCTCACATTGGTACATGACTGGAAAAACCACAGCTTTGACTATACAGACCTTTGTTGGCAAAGTGATGTCTCTGCTTTTTAATACACTGTCTACATTTGTCATAGTTTTTCTTCCAAGGAGCAAGCATCTTTTAATTTCACGGCTGCAGTCACTGTCCGCAGTGATTTTAGAGCCCAAGAAAATGAAATCTGTCACTGTTTCCATTTTCTTCCCATCTATTTGCCATGAAGTGATGGGACTGAATGCCATGATCTTAGTTTTTTGAATGTTGAGTTTTAAGCCAGCTTTTTCACTCTTCTCTTTCACTTTTATCAAGAGGCTCTTTAGTTTCTTTTCACTTTCTGCTATTAGGGTTGTGTCATCTGCATATCTGAGGTTATTGATATTACTCTCGAAATCTTGATTGTAGCTTGTGCTTCATCCAGCCTGGCATTTAGAATGAGTTATTCTGCACAGAAGTTAAATAAGCAGGGTGACAATATACAGCCTTGTCATACTCCTTTCCCAGTTCTGAACAAGTTTTTTGTTCTGTGTCTCATTCTAACCGTTGTTTCTTAGCCTACATACAAGTTTCTTAGGAGGCAGGTAAGGTGGTCTGGGATTTCCATCTCTTTAAGAATTTTCCACAGTTTGTTGTGATCCACATAGTCAAAGGCTTTAGCGTAGTCCATAAAGCAGAAGTAGATGTTTTTCTGGAATTCCCTTGCTTTTTCTTCAGGAAATCAGAACAAGTGATCCCGGCTCTCACTCACTTGTCCGTTCAACAAGGGTTACCCCACAGCTCAGACAGGGGGGCAGGAAGAAGCGGGAGTGACAGAGAGGACCTCCCAAGTGACACGGAAGCCCAGGGGAAGGATTAGACAGAGGGAGAGATTTTCAGGATTGGAGGCAGACCTGTGAAAGGGCCGGAGGTGCAGGCTGGCTGGGGTCAGGGCAGGGCTGAATTCAGAGAGGAAGGCCCAGAAGCAGCCGGGTTTCACAATTAGGGTGATGGAAAAGTATCAAGGGCCATGATTCGGGGGTGTCAGTTCCTGTGTCTGTTCCAAAGAAGACACGGGTATGTATGCCAAGTTACTCAGCCGTGTCTGACTCTTTGCAATCCCATGGACTGTAGCCCGCCAGGTTCCTCTGTCCAAGAGATTCTCCAGGCAAGAATACCGGAGTGGGTTGCTGGGCCCTCCTCCAGGGAATCTTCCCCACCCAAGGATCAAACCCGGGGTCTGTGCACGTCTACCTGCCTTGGCAAGCAGGGGTCTTCACCACTAGCGCCACCTGGGAAGCCTGAAGAAGACCACTCTGGCTGCTATATGGAGAGCAGGTGGACTGGGCGGGGCAGTGAAACCAGTAAGAAGCTGGGGCAGGTTTCCCAGAAGGGCATGGCCCACAGTGGGAATGGCAGGAGGGCCCCCTGCAGACAGGGCTCAGAGGCACCCTGGGGCTGGAGCCTGGACTGTGTGGGCTCCACCAGCCTCCCCAGCACAGAAGAGCCACAGAGCAGGGTGGGCGAGGTGGGGACTGGGAGTGGAACATTCGCCCGGGGGCAGTGGACGGGGGGCACCCAGGCGGGGACATCAGGGCCAAGGAGAGGCTGGGATGGGCAGCCGAGAGCTCTGCTTGGACAAGCTTGAAAGAAAAGAGCGAGGCAGTAAAACTGCATCCACGCATGCAACCTTAGCCTGGTGCCACCTGCCTAGCATTCAAGGATATTTACACGTGGGAATTTCCCAGCAGTCCAGTGGTTAGGACTCTGGGCTTTCACTGCCGAGCGTTCAGTCCCTGGTTGGGGAACTAAGATCCCACAAGCCACATGGCACAGCTGGAAAAAACAAAACGTGACCCTTTGCGTACTGTTTACCTGGCATGGAACAAACGTCCACAGCCCGGCCAGTTTTGAAGACGTAAATCTCATTTTTGAAAGCACCAAGATCTCTAAGCAAAAGCTTGCCACAAGCCAGTTTAAACAGTTCAAGAGGGCACTCCAACCAACAGCTCGAATCTGTTTCTCAAAAAGTTACCCAAGGGGGCTTGAAGATTCTTCCAGAGCCTGAAGGTTAACTCAGCCCCTCCCCCCATCAAAGCCTTAGGGTGAACACAAGTCTTAAAAGAGATAAGAATTCTACATGGCATGCATCACAGCAACAATTGTGGCGGGCTACCCTTTCAGTGACTTATCGGATCTTTCAAGGGCTTTACTCAGAACAGGAAGGGATTACTAAAGGCAGTAGATTAAATATAGTGTCGAAAAAAAAAATAAAAAAATAAATAAATATAGTGTTGAGTGTTTGTAGCCAATTCTCCCCAAAGGTGCATGCCCAGTGTGTGCTCGTGGATCTAACCCCCTCTAGACAGGGGCAGACTGAGTGTATTTGCAGCCTCCTTTTCTGAAGTCGGTGGCCTTAGCAGAAGTCTCTGAAAACAGATAACTAATAAGGACCTAATGGGGGCTTCCCTCGTGGTCCAGTAGCTGACTCCGCACTCCCGAAGCCGGCGGCCCAGGTTCAAAGAACTGCAACTAAGAGTTTGCACGACTACAATTAAGACCCAGCGCAGCCAGATAAATAGATGAATAAAAATACTTTTTAGGAGACTCTACTCAATACTCTGTTATAATGGCCTATATGGAAAAGAATCTAAAAAAGTGGATATATATATGTGGTAACTGACTGCTGTACACCTGAGACATTATGAATCAGCTATACTCCAATAAAAATTATTCAAAAACAAAACAAAACGCCCTGAATTTAACTAGAGATTTGCTTGGTTCAGACTAAAAACTAACTGTGTGTCTTAGGTGCCAAGTCGGAATTACTGAATCAGATGACAAGGACTTGAGACATTCCCTCTGCCAATCTAATGAGTGAAAAATCCATCCTGCATCCTGGCATTCACAGCCTCAAAGTTGGAGACATCTAGAGTTGTAATAGTGCCCCCTGCGACCGTGAGGGCAACGCAAAGCAGAGATGCAGCAGAGGAGCACTTCACACCCACCAGGATGGCAGTCATCAAGATGCGGGGAAATCAGAGTCCTCGTTTGTGGCTGGGGGGAACGTCAGTCTGGCAGCTCCTCGAATAGCCAAACGTAGTCACCGTGTGACCCAGCAATTCTGCTCTCAGGCACATGCCCAAGAAAACTGAAAACGTATATCCACACCCAAACCTGTACACAGATGTTCACAGTAGCGTTATTCATAATAACCGAAAAGTGGAAGCAACTCGGGCGTCCTTCCACTGACGATGGATAAACAAAACGCGCTCTATCCACACAACAGGATGCTATTCACAGGCGGTACAAAGGGATGAAGCGCTGACACACGACATCCTGCACGGATGAACCTTGAACACTTGATGCCGAGTGAGAGCGGCCAGACACAGATGACCACATGCTGCTGCTGTTCAGTCGCTCAGTTGTGTCTGACTCTTTGCAACCCCATGGACTGTGGCATGCCAGACCACATGTTTAATGATTCTTGGTATGTTAAATGTCCAGAACGGGCAAATCTACAGAGACAGAAAGCAGTGGCTGCCTAAGGCCAGGGGAAAGTGGAGGGTAAAGGAGGGGAGGGCGTCTTTTGGGGGTGATGAAATGTTCCCAAATTGAATGGGGTCACAGCTGAATATACTAAAAATCACTGACGTGTACATGTTAGATGGTTGGATGGGATGGGATGGGAATTATCTCCCATAAAGACTTGGGAATTCGTCCAGTGGTTAGGAGGGGCTTCCCTAGTGGCTCAGTGGTGAAGAATCTGTCTGCCAATGCAGGAGATGTGGGTTCGATCCCTGGGTCAGGAGGATACCCTGGAGAAAGAAATGGCAACTCACTCCAATATTCTTGCCTGGAGAATACCATGGACAGAGAGGAGTCTGGCAGGGCTACAGTTCACAGGGTCGCCAAGAGTCGGACACGACTTAGCGACCAAATAAGATCATCACACGAGAGTGGTGGGGACCTTGCCAACAGATCGCAGAGCTGCTCCTCAGGATGTTTACCTGGAGTCGCTCAGGTGAGCAGCCCCACCGTGAAGGTAAACGGGCCCGGAGCTGAACCAGGACAGGGCCACCTAGGAGTGCCCTCCCCACACTGGTGACTCCACTTGCCTTGGGAGCAAACTGCCTCCAGGTAGGCTGGGCGGGGGTGGGGAGGCGAGACCTGCTCCAGGGCAAGGGGGCAGGCCAAGATAAACTCCTGGACACTCAGGAATTATGAGGAGCCCCAGTGAACAGGAAAAGAAGGGGACAACAGAGGATGAGATGGTTGGACGGCATCCCTGACTCTATGGACATGAGTTTGAGCAAGCTCCGGGAGTTCGTGATAGACAGGGAAGCGTGGCGTGCTGCAGCCCATGGGGTCGCAAAGTCAGAGGAGACTGAGCGACTGAACTGAACTGAACCAGCAACTTTACTATATTAATACAGCAGGATGTTTTCTATCTTGAATCAGGAGAGACTGCCAACACACTAGAGCAAGGAATCACCCCTACACACCCTCTTCCTGGAAGGAACAGATACTAATACTTTGCCATGCTGATCAGAGACTGCTTGGCCCCAGCCCTCCCTTCCTGGTCTGTCTCCCTGGAGCCCCGAGGCACCCCTGACCTGGCCAGAATGGCCCTGCTGTCTCTGTGACCACAGCTGGGAACCCCAACATGCTGCGAGAGGAAGGGCCCTGGGACCAGCTGGCAGGCCGGGCCTGTGTCTAGATCAGGGCCACTTAGCTGCACAGCTTCTTCTCTGGATCCCTTCAACCTTCCAGGATGAAATCAAAAGGCACTCCAGGGCCCCAGGGCCAGGCGAGCAGGCACACATGGCGTGTGCAGCCTACGCCATGTGCCAGCCCAACCTCCAGCTTCCTCTCCCTCCTGGGCAAGGTCACCGGGCATGCAGACTGTCTTACCGGTTCATTCCCTAGGGGTCCTCTTCTAGCCCCCTTGCACCAGGAGTCATTCACCCACAGGGCCCTGTCCGGGACCTGGACTTGTATCAGTGTGGACGATTCTCTTGAAGCCCCGCTGATGCCAGAACAAGTCAACTGAAAACCCATCTTGCATCCTTCCACACCCTCCCTGGCATCACTCCTTCAAACACCTCCACCGCCTGTCATGCCTGGGCACGAATGGGTTGGGGTGGTCCTCACTCCATCCCCCACCCGCTGATGTGGGGATAGTGGTATGATGCCCCTCCCCACCAGGATCACTCCCACCCCCACCCCTGGGTGGAGAGAGGTGGCTTCCCTGGGGACAAGGTATACTCGGCATGACCGCTGGGACCCACCCGCAGAACGTGCAACTGTGCCCCGCGGTCTCGGGAGGTTGGAGGAAAGGAGAAGACATATGAACGGGCTCCCTTTCTGTCATTCCCTTGTTCCTGCAAACCATCCCTGGGCAGACTGGAGGCCCTCTGACAAGAACCCTGAGCTGGAGGGGACAGCGGGAGCACCTCTGAGGAGCACAGGCTGGCTGCTCCTCCCAAGGTCTGGCTGGGTGATGGGAGAAGCCCCTTGGGGACTATTCTTGATTCGAGGTCACCTCTTGCCAAACCGGAAGTGGCTGCTGATGGCAGCAAGCCCTCAGCTGCAGGAAGCCATCCAGTGATTGATCTGACACACTGAAAACAAAGCCCTCTCTGTGTGTGCGTCTGCAGTGGGCTATCCATGAATGTGTGCTAAGTCACTTCAGTTGTGTCTGACGCTTTTGCTACCCTATGGGCTGTAGCCTGCCAGGCTCCTCTGTCCATGTGATTCTCCAGGCAAGAATACTGGAGTGGGTTGCCATGCCCTCCTCCGGGGGATCTTCGTGACCCAGAGATAGAACCCAGGTCTCCTGCATTGCACACGGATTCTTTACCACTAGTGCCTCCTGGGAAGCCCCTGCAGTGGGGCTACATACCTGCTTATTCTCCCTGGCAGGACAGAAATCGCTTCCAGGTGCATCATGCGGAGGGTGTCCACCTGGAGCCCCACCTGACGGTGATCGTCCCCACTTAGGACACACCTGGGTGCTGCTGCCAGCCCCGCCCATCTTGGCTGAACGTGGGAACCCTGGGACGGTGCCACCTTAGAAACCAGGAGGGCCACTAGAGGAGAGAGACTGGCACGAAGGTCTGTTCCAGGGCACTTAAGCACCTTATGCTAATCTGCTCCAGGAGAACACCAAGATCCAGAATAAGATGCCCCAGTTGAGCATAATGACCTATTTCAGTTCAGTTCAGTCGCTCAGTCGTGTCCGACTCTTTGCGACCTCATGAATCGCAGCACGCCAGGCCTCCCTGTCCATCACCAACTCCCAGAGTTCACCCAGACTCATGTCCATCGAGTCAGTGATGCCATCCAGCCATCTCATCCTCTGTCGTCCCTTTCTCCTCCTGCCCCCAACCCCTCCCAGCATCAGTCTTTTCCAATGTCAACTCTTTGCATGAGGTGGCCAAAGTACTGGAGTTTCAGCTTCAGCATCATTCCTTCCAAAGAAATCCCAGGGCTGATCTCCTTCAGAATGGACTGGTTGGATCTCCTTGCAGTCCAAGGGACTCTCAAGAGTCTTCTCCAACACCACAGTGCAAAAGCATCAATTCTTCCGCACTCAGCCTTCTTCACAGTCCAATTCTCACATCCATACACGATCTATTTACTGCCATTTAAAAAAATTCACACCTCTGGTCTTAAATTCCCTCCCAAGCTCAGACCCCCGTCACCCTCCTCTTTGGCCAGGCCCACCCACAGGTCCTGCTCTGTAGCCAGGGAACTCTGATTCACAACTGGGGTACCTTCTGCCCGTTTTTTTTTTTTTTTTCTCTTTCCCTGCTTCACACCTGGCTCACAGCTCCCTCTCCCAGGTGCCTGCCTTGGAATCCACATTCTAGAAGCACAGGAAATTCTATCAGTTACATCCAGCAATTTCAGCTGTACTTGCTGCGAAAATGACTTTCACTTGTCAATTATTCATTTAATCTCTCATCATAAGCTGTAAAGCTCCCCAGGACACAAATCCTTGTTGAATTCTCTGAACAAACCACAAGTCCACAGACAGCTCTCCAATCTGGGGGAAAATGCTGCATGTCTCATTCAATTTTGGTAAAATTACCTTCATTTTAACAGTGTTGCCCAAAGCCAGCCCCAAGATTCTTAGCCAATGCATTGGTCTATACTTTGTTTTTCAAATGTGTGCACTTTGCCTCTTTCTCCGCAGCCAATCCTTCAAACAAAAGCCGTTCACCTCGGAAGCCAGTGGCCTGCAAATCCTCACACTGGTCTTGTAATCAAGAAGTCATTCATAAGACTTTCTGTTTCCCTCAAGGGTATCTGGCTTTCTTCAGAACGGTTCCCTGTTCTGCCCGCCGCCCCCGCCCCCACCACTGAGGTTCTGCAACAGGCAACAGGAAAGGAGGTGAAAGGTCATCCAATGCAAAGTGCAGGTCAAGACTTCAAAAAGGCCTGGGGGAAAACTGAGGTGTGAAATCACCTCTATAATTCAAAGCAAAACAATAAAAACTTGCCAAGAGACAGCAGACTTCCAAGAAAACTTTATAGCAATGGAAATACACAATAAATCACACGTCAGAAGTTTTGCAATACGGTCTTGAAATTAACAGATGCTGAAGCTCCAATCCTTTGGCCACCTGATGCAAAGAGCTGACTCATTGGAAAAGGCCCAGATGCTGGAAAAGACTGAGGGCAGGAGGAGAACGGGGTGACAGAGGATGAGATGGTTAGGTGGCATCACCGATTCAATGGACATGAGTTTGAGCAAGCCCCAGGAGATAGTGAAAGTCAGGGAAGACTGGTGGGCTGCAGTCCATGGGGTTGCAAAAAGTTGGACAGGACTTAGCGACTGAACAACAAAGAAGTCTTTCAATATAGTCTTGAAATCAACTGACAAGGAGAGAGGTAGCTCTCAGGTAGATAGATAAATAGGGCATACAGACTAATTTTTTGCTATTAACAATGAAGATACGAAACATTCTTTCTACCAAAGTGTTTGGCATATGCCAGACAATGTGATGCATATTTTATCTGCATTAACCTATTTAATTCCCACCAGAATCCTAGGATATACTGATGCCATCTCATTTACTAAGACCAAGGCTTGGAGGTCTAGAAACTTGCCCAAGGTCACAGTTGGCAAACAGCAAAGCTGGGAATCAGGCCCAGGTCCAACTCCAAGTTAAGTGGTAAGCACTCCGTACAAAGTTCCACTTAAGATTCCTAAAGTTACGACACAGAAAAATTAGGTCACTCTATCGTAAGCAAAATGAGGTAACTTCAACCAGCAGTAGAAGGACAGTAACTGCAAATGTGGTGGGTGCCAACTCTCAAATTCTTCCCATGCTCCAGTATTCCCGCTGCTGCTGCTGCTGCTGCTAAGTCGCTTCAGTTGTGTCTGACTCTATGCGACCCCAGAGACGGCAGCCCACCAGGCTCCCCCGTCTCTGGGATTCTAATTGCACAATTCACAAGCCCAAAGAGGCAGACCCTGCCTTCTGTTAAAACCCATCTCATCCAGCAGCAAACAACTGAGCTAGAAATCCTCTGAGAAGAGGTCACCCCCAGGAAGCGATAGCTGAGTGCAGGATGAATTCACCAGGCAGGGTCTCCAGGTGCATAGCCAGTATCCCTCACCAGGGGAGGCTGGAGGACATCCCACCCCCTTTTTAAAAAAATAAAAAAAAATTTATTTATCCCTGGCTTCCCTGGTGGCTCAGTGGTAAAGAATTCGCCTGCCAGTGCAGGAGACGTGGGTTCCATCCCTGGGTTGGGAAGGTACCCTGAAACAGGAAATGGCAACCCACTCCAACAATCTTGGCTGGGAAACCACATGGACAGAAAAGTCTGATGTGCTACAGTCCGTGGGGTCGCAAAGAGTCCGACACAACTTTGTGACTAAACAACATCTATGGCTGGCTTGGGTCTTGGTTTTGGCATAGGGGCTCTAAGTTCCCCAGTGAGGACTGAAACCTGTGTCTCCTGCCCTGGAAGGCAGATTCTTAACCACTGGACCACCAGGGAAGTCCCTGGAAGCCCTCTAGAAAGAAGCTACTGCAGGCGGAGAATGTGTAGCATCATCTTTAGCTGAGAGCAGAGCGATTACTTTAGCATCAACAACATATTCTTCTCCTGCCTGGTAACCAGTGCCTGGGAGGGTTCTGCTTGGCTACACAAAGCTGGTTCTGCCCTCCAGGACTGGCTCCAACTTGGGGAAACTGTGTTCCTGCTGTGCTTGATGGCCAAGGCGGTCTCCAGGCTGACCTCAGCACTGCTACCCAGAGCACTTCAAGGAAAGCACCAGGAAGGTTCAGGAAGGCTTCTCCAGCCTAGGGGGTTCACAACTCTTCTTCCGTTCCTGCTTACTCTCTAGTATTTAGTATTCAGCCATTTGGCCGATGATAAGAGTTTAGATGCGGGCAAGAATTAGCAAAATGAAAGGGCTCCTCTCTACTTGAGTGTCGGCACCCAATCCCCGTGCACTCATGAACCCTGTCCTTATTCCCTTGCACACGTGATTCACTGTAATTGTGCTCTTGTGTTTTTTCAGTAACTGTGTACACAAACAAATTACTCTTCCCCTAATCTGATGGAGGTAATAATGGGACTCGGGGGGGATTCTCAGATGGCTCAGAGATAAAGAATCCACCAGCCAGTGCAGGAGACAAGGGTTCAAGCCCTGATCCGGGAAGATCCCACAAGCCGTGGAGCAATTAAGCCCGTGCTCTGCAACAAGGGATGCCACCGCAACAGAAGCCTGCACACCAACAGCTAGAGAAAGCCCAGCCAGCAACGAAGACACAGCACAGCCACAAATAAATAAATAAAATTATTTTAAAAAGAATGTGGGACTGAGAATACAGAACCCCCCTGGAAATTCTGGGGAGGGCTCTGTGCACAGGAAAGGGACAGGTATTTTCACTCATGAAGGGCTACATCTTGAATTCATGACTGAGCACTGAATAACCGCATTATTTAATAACTGCTTTATTTAAACTGGCCACATGGTTCATTTCTCACAGTGAAGTATATCATAATAAACCATTCACATTTACAGGGTAAAGATGCTGAGTCAAGGCAGGTTACAGGGGAATTCTGCATCATTATCCTTGTTTCTATGACTTTTGATAACAGATTTTGCCTACAGAGCTGCTATAAAAATAAAGCAAATTCAAATGTAAGCCTTACACTGTGCAGTATCCACAACTGATGATTAATCAGATAGATCTTTGCAAGAAAAAGAATTGAGGAAAGGTCATCGAGGGCCATGTCTTTATAAGGAAAATACAGAATGTCTTGGGGACTCCCTGGTGGCCCAAGGGTTAACTCTGTGCTTCCACTGCAGGGGGCACAGGTTGTTATCTCTGGTCTGAGAACTGTTAGGTGGCGCCCTGTGAATGCAGGAGACAAAAGAGACTCGGGTTTGATCCCTGGGTCGGGAAGATCCCCTGGGGTAGAAAACGGTAACTCACTCCAGTATTCTTGCTTGGAGAATCCCCATGGACAGAGGAGCCTGGCGGGCTACAGTCCATAGGGTCGCTTCAGGCATGACTGAAGCGACTTAGCATGCAAGCAGGCACTGGAATAATATCCTAGAAGTCCTTCATTGGAAGGACTGATGCTGAAACTGAAACTCCAGTCCTTTGGCTACCTGATTCAAAAAGCCGACTCACTGGAAAAGACCCTGATG
Source organism: Bos taurus (assembly GCF_002263795.3). Classification (NCBI taxonomy): domain Eukaryota; kingdom Metazoa; phylum Chordata; class Mammalia; order Artiodactyla; family Bovidae; genus Bos; species Bos taurus. The sequence goes on from NC_037356.1 coordinate 46,219,493, forward strand.
CTGGGAAAGATTGAGAGCAGGAGGAGAAGGGGACGACAGAGGATGAGATGGTTGGATGGCATCACGGACTCAATGGACATGAATCTGACCAAACTCAGGGAGACAGAGAAGGACAGGGAAGCCTGCTGTGCTGCGGTCCACATGGTCACAAAGAGTCAGATGCGACTGAGCAACTGAACAACGACAAGCCGTGAGGTGTGGCCAACAAAACAGAAAAAAAGAAAATACAGAATTTGGCAGGCCCCAATTAATTGCACTACCTATTGAGGTGTTTTTCTCTGGATGCCCACCTGGAAGGACCTCCTCCAGACTGGCCAACATCAGCACAAGGGCCTGAGTGACGACAGCTGGGTGGGGCAGGCATCCACCCAAGAGAGTTTGCAGAGCCTCTCCTCCCCACCACGGAGTGGTTCTCTCCAAAGCCTTGGCGGGGGCGGGGGGGGGGGGGGGGTGGCGCCCATGTGCTTCTCCTTTGCACCCAAAAGTGCAATTGAACTGGTCAAACCACATGTTCCAATCTGGGGACTGCAGAAGGCAGCTGTACCCATAAAACCTGCCTACAGACAAGGGATTCACACCAGGGAAATGACTCTCACATCTGGCCCCTTAGGGATCCTCATAAAATCCCCGTGAGACAGGATGACAGGTGTCAGAGGCACCGGCTTAAAGAGGAGGAAATGCAAACCCAGAAATACACACAGCTGATCCGGTGTCATGTCCAGTGGGCCCAGGGGAGGGGGAGCACCAACACCCAGGCCCTTGAGCTGCACAGTGGTCTGGGAAGCAGCCTGTTAGAGCACGGGGCACAAGCTTCGGAAAACACAGATGGAGGTTCAGATTCCAGCTCTGCCATGTACTCAGATGTGTGTGTGTCCGTGTGTAAGTGTGTGTGGCCTAGAGCAAATGTCATCGCCATTCACAAGATCTGTTTCCTGGCAAATAAAGTAGGCACATTGCTCATAAGTAACATCAGGCCTCCCGCGCAGGAACAGACTTTGTACCTTTCCAACTGCAGCCGCAGGCCAGCAGCAGTCCTCCAAGAATGCAGGTCGCCATGTGGGTGCCATCCCGCCTCTTGCCACTGTACTTGATACCGCCACTAAATGTCTTTGACATTTAACAGCATCATTGCTATACTTCACTCTGCACAAAAATCTATGCTGGCGAAAGTTCAAAGAACCCAAAATTCTGAGCATCACCGACTCAATGGACATGAGTTTGAGTAAGCTCCAAGAGTTGGTGATGGACAGGGAAGCCTGGCGTGCTGCAGTCCGTGGGGTTGCAAAGAGTTGGGCACGACTGAGCGACTGAAGAGAACTGAAATCTTTTAAAAAAGGCACAGATGAGCTGACGCTTGGGGAAAAATCAGTGATACAGGTATAATCTTACAAATGAAGTATTTCAGAAAAAACAAAGTCCAAGTTACAGTATAAAACAAGTTTTTTTAAAGGCAAGGTTATTTTGTGTTTGTTTTCAGTACAAACCTGTACTACTTGTTTAATTGTGTGGAAGGGAGTGACTCCTTAGAGAGTCACTGCCTGTCCTTAAGGAGCTTACTCCCCTCCCCACCAGGATGTTGGAACACAACCTAACATACCCTGCTGAATGCTGTGTGTGTGCTGGGGGTCAAGAGCCTTGGGACCCCAGAGGAAGCCAGTATACTGGTGGGAGAGGGGGATCCTGACCCCTTGATGTGGGGAAGGACAGAGCTGGCAGGAGTCCCGGACCCCGGTAATAACAAGGTGAAGCAAGGCTTCCCAAGGGAGACCCAACTGTCCCAAAGGTCCCTCACTATCTTAGCGTACAGCAGTCCAGGGGAGGGGCTTCCTTGGTGGTCCAGCGGCTAACACTTTGAGTGCTTCAAATGCAGGGGGCCCAGGTTCGATCCCTGGTCAAGGAACTAGATCCCACATGACGCAACCAAGAGTTTACAGGCTGCAACGGAAGAGCCCGCATTACGCAATGGAAATCGAAGCTCCCACGTGCTACAACTAAGACCCGGTGCAGCCAAATAAATGTTAAAAAAAAAAAGAAAAGAAAACCGCACAACAATCCAGGGAAGAAAGGGACTCAAACTTTCCCTTGCAAATACCTGAATGCCTGCTCTGGGTCATGGAAATGGGGAGGAAGGCAAGTTCAAGAGCCATTTAGGAAGCAGAAGCAGCAGGTGCAGCTTAGGGGCCAGTTGGGAAGAATCTAGGAGGATCCTGACCTCCCGGGACGTGGGAGTGAACCACCACATCCAGAGTAGGAGCAATTTCTTTCTTTTCTGCCTAGAGAACTTGGTGTCCAACGATCAGCTGATAAGCCCTCAGAAGTTGAGCCTGGCCGCCCTGCTTCCCAACCCTCCATGAGGCCATTGCCCTACTGTACCGCAACTACTTTCAATTATTAACTTCCCGAAACATTGTTGGACATAAAAACAACTCATGCAAAAAAAAAAAAAAAAAGTAAAGGGCATTCCACAGTCACCTTACCTAAGGAGGTCAAGTTGGCCTCAGTCCAGGGCCTGCTGGGAACGCAGTGTCCACCTAATATTTGCTTGGGGCAAAAGGTGAAATTCACAAAAGGCAGCAAAATAATCAGAAATCAACAAGCAGAAAATATTCCTTATTTGTGTTAACTAGCAGATTTTCTTTTAAATGCCCTGTACAGCCAGGACTATCTCTGCAGTTGTCAAAGAAACAATAGGGGTGGCTTCTCGGGAGGGGCACGAGAGAGGCAGCCCGTTCTGTGCTGAATTCCCATTGGTACCCACTTCGTTTTGCATCTTGGGCTTGTGTTACCTATTTTTTTTAAACAGAAAAGTCCTCGTAGCAAAAGCTCAAAAGAGGGGCTCGGGCAGAGGGCTCGTTGAAGTTGGGAGACAGAGAATCTCCGAAACACACTTGAAACAGACCAGCTGGAACAACAATTTTCTTCTTAAAAGCAGCAATTTTTTCCGGAATTCAAAGTGCAGGCTTCCAGCGGCAGCTGCACTCAGTCGGGTCTGCCAACAACAACCATGCAGAGTGACTAAACAGTTTTTTCCAACAAAGGAAAAAATGCATCCGATCAAAGTGCAGAAGCAGCCCGAGGCCCGGAGCGGGAGCGCGTTTCCGCCTCCCACCTTCCCACCGCCTTCAGACTCCAGGCTGCGACTTTAACTGCTCGCTTGGAAGGCGTCCTCCCGGCCGCCGCCGGCAACTGCGGTCGGCGCGCCCCGCCCCGCCCCTCCCGCGGGCGTCACGTGACGGCTGAGAAAAGTAGGGGAAAGGTTACGGCGAGCCCCGCCCCCGGCCTGGCGCGTCCCGGACGCGCAGATCCTGTTCCACCGGCCCGGCCCACAGAGACCTTCCGGAGCAATCTGGCGCGCGTCGCCAGCGCTGTCACCCTGGAGGCAGCAGGCGACAAAAAGAGCCTTTGGGTGGGAAGGCCTGCGTGGTCAACCTTGGGGACAGCGGAGAGCCTGGTGTCCCCGAAGACAACCCACGTCAGAAGGGCGGCGCCGCGCCCAGAGAGCGCAAGGCGCCTCCGGAAGGGGCTCACCGCGAAGCCCGAGAACAATTAACGGTGCTTCCATGAACCCGCGCGCGGGGCCAGGGTTGCGTAAGTCCGCGCCCTCGCCCCAGAACTCCCCAGACACCCAGGCTTGACCGCTCGGTGACCACGGGCCCGGGACTAAGGGCGACAGCGACGCCAGGTGCATTCTCTTCACCTCCTGTTTTCAGTACAAACTCGAAAGGTTATTTGGGCCGGTGCATGACGCCCATTTCTGCCAGTCTGATACAGAGTGTGTGCACGGCTCAAGGTGGCCCTTTTTCCAATTCTCACAGCTGTTCACGTGGAGTTCAGCATTCAAGATCAGATCTCGCCACACATCTTAGGAAGGAAACCGGTCATTTACATACGAAAAGGAGCCCTGGAGCCCGCAGAGGCAGAACCACCCCGAACTCGGCAAGAATGCAGCCTCCAGTTCCTATCACAACGAAACACTCCCCTGCCTCCACGATAAACAGTATCACCTTAAATAATTTGTAAAGTTTGGGGGGGCTGATGCTTGCTGGCATTAAAAAAAAAAAAAGACCAGTGTGCTCGACCATTTTTTATTCATTTGGCTTGGGGTTTAGGAAATGGTAACCCACTCCAGTATCCTGGCCTGGAGAATCCCATGGACAGAGGAGCCTGGTGGGCTACAGTCCATAGGATCGCAAAGAGTTGGACACGACTGAGCAACTACCCTTTCTTTCTTTCTTAGAAGGAAGTAAACATGCTTGAATATCTGGAATGACCAGAAACCGGACTCCTGTGTGAGAAAATGGTGTAACAACAACAAAAGGTGTAACAAAATACACGTTTCAGGAGGTTAAGCTGAATTTCATTTTATCAGGTAGCTTGCAAAGTTATCAGTTTCCTACTAAAATCTGTCCTTCGATATTTTAATATCACATGAAGCGCAGAGGAACCGAGAGTAGTTCCGAGTTGGGAATATTAAGTTTGCTCTGTATTCAACCTGATGACGAGATTTTTAACTGCTGGAGTGAAGAGTACGATCATCCTTCTCTTTGGCATTAATGAAAGTCAGCCGCCGATTTACAATATAAAGACGCTGACCCACGGTCTTTGCAAACAAAACGAAAGGGACTGGCTGTCGGCTCGCCTAGGGAGTTGGGGTTAGGGACTGACGGAGCCCGGGATGCTCCACCGCCCTGACCACGCCGTCCGGGCTCGCAGGCCAAGTTCGCCTGGGCCTGGTCACGTGAGGCCCCCACACCCTCCCACCCCCCGCAAGTCAGTTCCCTGCCCCGGCACGACCTTGGGCAGCCTCCGCGGCCACCTGCCCTAGACCGCGCGCCGCACGCGGGGATGGAGGACACTCGCGAGCGGGGACTCAGGCCAGGCGCCCCGTTTCGAATGCACCTAGGGCGCTCGGACTGCGCCTGAGTCCCAGCGCCAAGGGCGTGTCCCCACCGCTGCACTGCGGGGGCGGACGCCTGGAGGGGGGTCGGCGGCGTCCTTCTGAGTCCCTAGCGTCCCTCTGGCTCCCGCTTGGGACCGGCCCGCGATCCGGCGACTGCACCCCAGACCCAATCCACCCCAGGAGGGGGAGGGATGGGGCGAGGTCGAGAAAGGATCCGCAGCGCCCTGCTCAAGTCCTCTGCCAGGTCCGGAGGGCTGAGCATCACTCCCGCTGCCCTACTGCGGATCCCCAGACTCAAACCACTTCGGCGAGGGGAGTAGGGTATAAGGAGGGGAGAGGGAGCCGGCGGTCCTGGTGGCCCCCGGCCGGGGGCATCGTGCCAAGTCCGGAGAGTCAAGCACCCCGCCAGCTCCCGCACAGTACCTGTCCCCAGGCCGATCGACCCTCGGACTGACCCCCAGACCCAAACTACCCATTCCTTGAAAGTGAGGGTGAGATAGGAAGGGAAAGGGAGCCGGTGGCCTTAAGGGCCCCCGGCCGGAGGAGTCCTGCTAAGTTCGAAGGGCTGAGCATCCCTAACCTGCAGCCGCACCGGACTGCTCTCCTGCGCCAGGGTCGCGGACCCCCTAGACCCGGTCCGCTGCGGGGTATGTGGTGTCCCTCCTCGCTCCAGTTTCGAGCTCTCCACGAACCCCGCGTCCCCCGGCGGCCCCAGCCCAAGAAGTGCTCCCCCCCGCCCCGCCTCGATCGGGACCCCTGCCGTACCCGTCCGCACCCGGCCCCGGGGCCCGCCGCAGCTAGTGCTCGGCGCCCGCCCGCCCTCCCCGCGGCGCGCGGACTCAGCCCGGCCTTACCGAGTCTGTGGACAGAGGTGCAGCGGCAGAGACAGCGGCGGCCGAGTGAGCGAGCGACGAGCGGGAGCCGGGGGTGGGAGGACCGCGGGCGAGGCTGAATGCTCCCGGCGCGGGCAGAGGCCGATTGGCTGAGGCGCTCGGGGCTGCGGCCGCGCGGGCGGCGACTCCCGGCGCCAGGCGGGCCGGGGGCGGGGCCTGGACGGGGCGGGGCATCCTCAGGGGCGGGGCGCCCTGGGCAGCTGGGCCCGCGAGGAAACTGAGGCTGGCGGGGGGTGTCACGCCACCTCCGCCTCGGCAAGCCTGGGGCCTAGGGGAGATTTCTCGCCCTGCGAACCTCAGTTTACTCATCTGAAAAATGGGCCAGCTCATTAGGGCTATGCCCATAAACGCGCTCAGCACAGTGCCTAGCTCATGCTCGACCTTTATAGGCATTGCCCCGTATAATCCTCAGGGCACTCCTATAAATAGCTGATCCTAGCCCGGGCTGGAGAAGGGATCACTAACCTGCCCACTAAGATCACACTAAGAGGATGGATCCGACTGTCTGATTCTAGAGCCCACACCTCAGATTGGACCCTCTACCGGGAGTGAGAGCGGAGAGGATCTTTGGGCCGCGTGACTCCTGGCGCTGAAACCTTAATGCTTATTCCAGTGAGCTTTCTGAGCCTCTTCCTCATATAACTGGGATAAAAATTCCTCCCCTGCGAGGCTTTGGTAAGATTTAGGAAACTATTCAGATGCCGAAAGCATAGTAGGTACCAGGAAAGAACTGGCTGGAGGTGGAGACGAAGTGACCCGTATACTTTGTGTGGGTCCTGGGCTCGCACTGGCCGGTCTCAGGGTCTAAATCTAGGCCGATGGCAGCTGCCACTGGGCGGCTACATCGTGGGGTCCGCGCTTCCCGCGGGGTCAGCCGCACCTTCCCTGTCTTTGCCGAAACTGCTCCCCAGGCCCCAGCTCGCGGTCCCGCATACAGCAGGTGCTCCGTCAAAAAACCCGTTTAATGACCAAAGACCGGGCTTTCCTAAAGGCCAACCACTTCTTTGGACGGTGAAAAACCCTTGCTGGCCTCTGCCTTTCGGTCTGCAGTATTTGGTCGGCACCGCAGATGGATTTAGAAGAGAAAATGAAAGTCCTCTCTAGTTCCCGCCCCCATCGCCGCAGCCACTACTCCGCGCTGTGGGCGCACACTCTTCAGGCTGCTTTGAATGAAGTCGCAGGATACCTTTGTTTTCACTTGGGTTAGGTCGTGGACGGGTCACCGAGATAACCAAGGCTTTCACTCTATCTAACGCGCCCCAGGGACACTTAGTGCTTCCCTAGTGGCTCAGACTGTAAAGAATCTGCCTGCAACTTTGGACACCCGGGTTTGATTCCTGGGTCAGGAAGATCGCTTGGAGAAGGGAATGGCAACCCACTCAAGTATCCTTTCCGGGAGAATCCCATGGACAGAGGAACCTGGTGGGCTACAGTCCATGGGGTCGCAAAGAGTTGGACACAACTGAGTGACTAACATGGACACTTGGGCTCCCCCTTGTCACTTTCACAGGCATAAATGAAGCTGCATGGGCAGTCAGTGTGCGTCTTTGAAAGACTGTATCTCCCTGTAGATCACTAGACGTGAATCAACAAGGTCAAAGGACAGGCACATGAGATATCTTGGTGACATTTTGGTGCCACTTGCAGAGCTGAGCTGCTCTTTTGGAAAGCCTCCACTCCCGTGGGTGCCTGGGAGGGCACCCTCATCTCCGGGAGCTCACCACTGCTGACCCTCAGTCCTAAAGAGGGTGGAGCCCGAGTATCTCTCCTTATTTTAATTTGCATTTCTTTGAAGTTAGAAGTTGAAGATTTCATTCCCCTGCTGGCTCCTGTCTGGCTGGTGAGCGATCCCAGACCGAGAAGCCTGGAAGATCTCATGGCCCAAGAGGGCAGGTGGGCTGGACCAGGGTGCACGCGGTGAGGCTGGGCTGCACTGCACCTGCCCTGGTCGCTCCAGCGTCCCCTTGCACGCATCTACCTGCTTGTGGGCCTTCTAGGCTTGTGCCTCGCAAGTTGGACTGCCGCCCTACCTCACATGCCCTTTCCTCCGATTCTTAGAACCCCAGCTGTTTGCGGGTCCCCGGCCCAAGGTCACTTTCTCCCTCATTCCTTTCCCCCTCCCACGCCCCTCGGGGAATGGGGGGGGCGGGCGGAGGGGCGCAGGGGGGTGGCGGGGGGCACCGGGTCTGTTTCCAGGGCTCCACGGCCTTGACTGTGCAGCCCTCCCTGCGAGCCGCCTTGGTGTCACCTGCTGCCGGGAGGGACAGGGGCAGGGACCGCGGTGGCCTCCCCACTCACCTGTGCCCCAGAGGCTGGACTCTCTCTGGGGACCTTAAGGAGCCCAAAACCACGAGCAGCTGCAGCCAGGGGGCAGAGGCCTTACTCCCTTCTCAGCTCTGCTCCCCAGACTGCAGCTCCCTGGGGACTGCAGTTCCCTGTAGCGAACAGAGCATCTAGGTTCCTGGGGAGCTCTGGCCTGATTGAACCCTGAGTTTCCTCAGGGCCAAAAATAGGCTAGAGTCTGCCTCAGAAAGTAATCTTTCTCCTTCTCTGTTTTCCCCAAATTCTTTCCCAGTTTGATTGGAACACACTGTAGCAGCTGCCTGTTGTGGCTATAAGGAACCCTTTTTAAAAAAATGCATGTAATGATTTCATTACTACTCAAACATTGTCCCTCTGTTCTTCTGATTTCTTTAAAGCAAATCCAGAACTCTTATCATCTTGTCCACGAGTTCTTGAGTACCAATCCCTAAAAGATAAAGATTCTTTGATTATTTACTTCTAAATTTTTTTGGCGGTGGTGCATGGCTTGTGGGATCTTAGTTTGCGATCAGGGATGGACCCGTGCCCTTGGCAATGAGAGAGAGGGCAGAGTCCTAACCACTGGACCGCTAGGGAGATCCCTAAAAGATAAAGGCTCTTTTAATGAAAACATAACGGCAATGCCACTGTCCAACCCAAAATAGAGAAACAATTGTAATACAAAACTTGTAAAGCCTTCCTGGCTTGCCAAGAACACAGTTGAGTCCCACTCACTCTTGCCAGCCACATTTCTTGCTGGCATCTCCCAGCGGGTTCTGATCCAAAAGTGTGTGAGATTTTGGGGAACTCAGTTTCCATTTCCCAATGGAAGAATTTTGTAATCTCTGGGTTCTGCACTTCTGAACTTGAACTTTGAACCCTGTGGGCCGTGAGTAAACAGTGAGTTACACGTCAGGGTAGTGACAGTGTTTGCTTGGCCAGCATCACTGGCATTTGGTGAAGACAAAATGAAGTAATGCAGATGCATTAGTAAAGAAGGAAGGCAGCTAGACCACGTGCCGGTGAAAGCAGCTCAGAGTGACAGCATATTCTTAATTGAATGGGCTCAGCTTATGACCCAGCAACCCTACTCCTGCATGTGCAACAAAAAAGAAATGAGAACCCACGTCCTGGAAAAGACGCGAGCAAGAAGGCTTACAGAAGATTCGCTTCAGGTGACAAAACCCAGAGACAACCCAGATATCCAGCAGCAACAGAATGGGTAAATAAATTGTGGTTTCGCCATACAGCGTAATACTACTCAGAAAAGTCGACTGCTGAACACACCCAACGTGGGTAGATCTTACAGATGTTACGTGGAGCAAAAGGAAGCCAAACAAACACACAAAAGTAAATATACTGCATGATTTCAATAACAGAAGTGAGACTTATTGATGGCAGTGATGGTAATCACTAGAAATACACAAAGAAGCCCCCAGTGTGGGCGTGTGTGTGAAAATGCATCGCTCTGTACGCTTAACAATGTATACTCTTAACAATCTTTGCTCCTGCATGTTAAGCCTCAGTTTTAGAAATCAAAACTTAAAAAAGATCCTTGAGGTCGAGATCTTGACAGGCCTGCCTGGACACTGGGACCTCAAAGACCAGAAAGGACTGTTCTGCAGCGCATATTAGCAGATGCCTGCATATGCAAATGAGAGCACTGACGGAAGACTTCCGCGTCAAGATGCTAATTCCTCCCCTTTGGAGAAGGAGCTGGGGAGGTCAAGAGCTTTTGAGTGGATAGTTTTTAAACTTGGGGGAGGCTGGTTCACTAACCCTTTGAGAACCTGATGACAAGCTGCAAACCTTTTTTTCCAGGAAAAATGCGCACACACATTAAGAGTGGTAAAGAATATCAGTCTTGGAGCTTCCTAAGCCCTTGTACCAACTCCTGACCCACATAGATTAAGAAAAATGTATCCGCAATTTTGAAACAAGGTAGAAGGGTATCTGAAATGTCCTTTCACTGGCTCACTGTCTAACAGGCCGCCCAGGGATTGGCTCTTTCTCTAGGGAATTGTGTCTTGACTAAGCCCTAGATGCTGCAAAGTTACAAGTAACTGGTAAATTTTTGTCCAACAAAAATGCAAGGGTTAAAACAGATCACAAATCAGGACCCACCGTGTAGCACAGGGAACTCTACTCAGTACTCTGTAACGGCCTATGTGTATGCATAACTGATTCACTCTGCTGCACACCTGAAATTCACACAACATTGTAAATCAGCTATAGGCCAATAAAATATTTTTTTTCTTTAGCCATGGACTTTATTGTTTGAATATTTGCAATTATTATTCTATACACAAACGTTAATTTCTTACAAAACTCTGTATTCCATATTGCTAGGTCACTTCACTCTTCATTTTATGTCACATTTCCATCAAGAACTATTTCCCCAAATCACAGCCTGCCTGATTGTGTGTTGTTGTTGTTCAGTTGCTAAGTTGTGTACGACTCTGCGATGCCATAGACTAGCCCACCAGGCTCATCTGTCCATGAGATTTTCCAGGCAAGAATACTGGAGTGGGTTGCCATTTCCTTCTCCATAAAATTTTTTTAAAAAGAAAAAGAAATGCGAGGATTTCTATCGGTTGAAAAAAAGAATTTTCCCCAAAGTTGTGGTTTTGTCTACCTTCCTGTGCAGGGAAACCCCCAGCTCTTCCCCATTGTGTATTTCTTCTCTGTTTTCTTTACTGCTCACAGGAAACATTTCACTTTCTTTTGGAAAGAATTTTCTTGTTTAAAACTTTATTTGTTTGCCACACTGCATGATACTTGGAATCTTAGTGCCTTGACCAGGGATCGAACCCCTTCCCCCTGTAGCAGACTAACCACTGGACCACCAGGGAATTCCCCAACACTTCACTTCTGAGTTTCTGGTCACCCAGTGCGTGGAGGTTTTCCCCACACCAACAAGCAATTCACGGACACCAGTAGGGTGTCCAGGAACCAACTCCAGTCTGACACCCTCTATCCACTGACAGCATCAGATTTCACAGGTTAAGGGCTCAGACCCACAAGACTGTCTCCCCTCTTCCCCTTCACGTCAGGTGCAAGCCCAGATTATCACCTGTGCTTCTGACCGCCTGCTACAGATCAGAGGTTCCTAAGAGCCCCCCTTGAGTTCGGTTGATCACAGAACTCAAGGAAGCACATTCACAAGCTCAGTAAAGGGCGTGATCAAGGATGCAGAGGAGCAGCCAGATGAAGGGATACGCAGGGCTCACCCGTGACCCTGTGCACCGCCTGTTCCCCGGGTGCCACCCTGTTGAGACCCTCTGCTCCATTTCACTGTTACCCCATCTCCCCCCAGGAGACTGCTCCTTCTGTAACCTGTGAGTCACCCCTGCCCCTGTCCCCCTCCCCTGGGACTTGTTCCGAGATGCTCTCCCTGGCTGCCTTCCATCTGCCCTGCCCTAGCCTAGATGAGGTTCCCAGCTTCTTGCCCTGGCCCTACCTCTGCCTGCCAGCCCTGCTCCCCTGCAAGATTCCACCTTGCCACACTGGCACCTCCATTCTGACTCTCCCAAATCCCCAACAGAGGGGCCTGCTCAAGAGAAATGACTCAACCTCCTTGCTTTCTAGGCCTGAGTGACCTACCAGGAGAAGTCAAGCTTCAGGTGCCAGCAAAGCAGGGCCACAAGGAAAGGAAAAATGGGGGAGAGGTGTTATATTTTCTATGTTGAAGAAAGCCCCAAATAGCCTTCGAGGGGAAAATGAGACCCTTGATGGATTGTCTTACACTTACGTTAGTAATATGATTAGGGTAACCTCTTCACGTGTAATTTAAAAGATATTAAATTACGATATTAAATTAAAATATTTAATTTAAATATTAAATTACACGTGAAGAGGTTACCCTAATCATTTTAGCAAGTAGGGCATTTTTTGCTTGTTTTTGGCCATACCATGCAGATCTTACTTCCGCAAGCAGGGATGGAACCCACGCCCCCTGCAGTGGAAGTGCGCTGGACCACCAGGGGAGTCCCAAGTAGGACTTTCAGATGATCTGAATACAGCCCTGGTCTTACCTGTATTCATTCACTCGTCCATTCATTCATTCACTTGGGAAATATGGACTGAGCAACTCAGCAGTGACAGAGCCTTTAGATCAAGGCCTGTCCTTAGGAGTCCACTTTCTGGTGGGAAAGGCAGGCAAGAAACAAGTACTGTCTCCTGTGAAAAGAAAGGGAAAATGAGGAAACAGTAGAAGTGGGAGAGAGGGTGTGTCGCCTTGGACAAGGTGGGTGGGGACTGCTATTCAATGGACCACAAGCTCCCAAGAATGGGAACCGTATAACCAGAACCTAATGTATCACAGAGCCTTCGAAATGTTAGCTGTATGATTAGCCGATGAATCGGTGGTGGATGGGTGGTGAACGGATGGGTGGGTGGGTGAATGGTGTATGCATGGAGGACCCTGCAGGCTTTGGCTTCCTGGTGCCCCTCCATTTGGCCCTTCCTTTCCAGGCCCTCATCCCATCTCAAAGTCCCCTGCAGGAACGTCTGTAAACTGTCCTGCACCTGAAGTCACCTTCTGGATCTCAACACCTCCGTTGCATCCTGTGATCTCAGGCAGATCTAGCTATTCACACATAATTTGCCTGGCACAACATGAAGTGAAAATGAAGACTCTTACTCAAAAGTTTTCAAAACTTTCAAGACAGTGGTAAGAGGATTAAACCAACCACAGGGCTCTTCTGCGTGCTGACCCCACAGGTGGGACACCCACACGACACGCTGTGTCTCCAGGGCAGGCCCAGAAGGCCTCCCCAGACCTGTGCCAGGGGACCACCCCAGCCTGTGTGACAAGCCTTGATGATTCCTGTGCTCCTTCCGCTCAAGTCTTCACCCCACTTCCTGCCTCTGGACATCTATTCTTCCTGTTTCTGCTGCCCAGGGTGCTGTCCCACGCCATGGGCTAGGTGCCAGGGAGGGAGAGGGGGAAACCACACCCAGTCCCAACTCCCCAGAGAAGATGGGTTTTGGAGCAGCTGCGGCCCTGCCCAGCAGTGAGGCCCAGATCGGGTAAACTTCCTTTTGTTCCAAAATGAGAGCAAAGAGGACCATGCTGCCTCGGTCCTTTAGAGGGAGGAGGGCTTTGAGGCTGTGCTCAACATAGCCCTCCTCCGTCTAAAAAATCCTAAGACAAGAGGAGTTCCCTGGTGGATCAGACAGTAAAGAATCTGCCTGCAACGCAGGAGATGCAGGTTTGATCCCTGGGTCAGGGGGATCCCCTGGAGAAGGGAATGATAAACCGCTCCAGTGTCCTTGCCTGGAGAATCCCATGGACAGAGGAGCCTGGCGGGCTACAGTCCATGGGGTGGCCAGGAGTCCAACATTGCTGCGTCTGACTGAGGGACTGATACACACTTGGATGCCCACCAGCTTCCAACGCGCCTGTGTGTGTGTCTGGGGGTGGGGGTGGGGTGGGGTGGGGTGCAGCCTCCTCTATGACCTCGATCCTGAAATACTAGCCACTGGCCAGCTCCATTTTCACTTGAAAAATTCCCACTTAACCTTCAAAGTCCAACTCAGACACTATAGCACAGAAGCCGGCCTCAGATGACCCCAGACAGACTGATAACTACCGGCTCCCACCCGGCCGGCTCCAGACACCGGCCTTTTCTGAGATCTGAGGCGTCTCCCAGCCTCACTGCTGGTCCGGAACCGCGGTCCGGTCCCATTTCGGAAGGCCCTGGGCTTGGACTCAGCCAACTCGCCAAACCTTTTGTAGACAGGAAAAGAGGGAGAGCGGCTGGGCGCTAGCTGGACGCCGGATACACGAATCCTTTCCCGGAGATTTCTTGCCTGTGGCGCGAGGAGGAAGACCCCGGGGGATTTCGGGGGTGGGTGGGTGCTGAGGAGGAAGTGACAGCAGAGGGGGGCCGCGGGGCGGGGGGCGGATCTCGGGGCGGGAGCGGCCGACCGGCTGTTTCAGGACGCAGTTTCAGTTGAAAAAAAAAAAAAAAAAAAGCTCAATTGTCCTGCTCCCTTGAATTTGTGTTTCTCGCAGGAAGCTCGGAAGCCGATCCCGAAGCTTCGGTCCCCTCCCCTGCCCACCCGGGGTACCCGCCTGGGTACCAGCCGCAGGCCCGGGGAAGGTCAAGGCCCCGCGGGTCCAGCCGGCTGGGGAGGCGCTGGTGGCGGGTGGGGACGGGCCCGGCTTCCTGCACTCTGCCTCCCCGCCTCCTCTCGGCGCGCACCGACGGCCTCTTCGTCCCGGGGGCGCCCGGGGGCGCCCTGTTACGCAGGAGGAGGAGCTGGAGGTTAGGTCCGGGAGGCGGCTTCTGCAGCGCGCTTCCGCCGGGGTCAGCCGGGGTCAGCCGGCGGGCGGGACCGGGTGCTGCCGGCGCTCACTGCGGACACTCCGAGTCAGAGAAGACTTCGGGAGGTGCCGGTGGGGTGAGGGGCCGCGCGAGGGTGCGAAATCCACCCCCACCCCAGCCGATTTCAGGCTGCAGAGGGGAGGCTGGAGGGGGGCGGCGCGCGTGCCCTCCAGGCTGGAGATCCCACCGGCGGCGATCGGAGCACGCGCGCCCTGCGCCCCCTCCGAGCGCGGGGCTTCCTCGTCGCCGCGCGCTTCCCGCTGGGGTGCCCTAGTCTGTGCAACCCTGCGCGGGTGGCGGCAGGGGCTGAAGGGGGAGGTGGCTTCCAGGGCTGGCACCCCTTTCTTAAGCTTTTAAATGACGCAGTTGAGGTGTATTCAACAGGAAACACTTTAACAGTAATCCAAAAGCTTTAAAATTGCCTGGAATTTCACTCCCTGATAACACGCGAGTGCATTTCCTTCCCGACTTTGGTCAGCGCTATCTTTAGGTCTCAATTCACTCTCATTTCCTGCGTGTTTACAAAACAGAAGTCGTAAGGTACCTAGTTCAGTTCAGTTCTGTCGCTCAGTCGTCTCCGACTCTTTGCGACCCCTCATGGACTGCAGCACGCCAGGCCTCTCTGTCCATCACCAACTCCCGGAGCTTGCTCAAACTCATGTCCGTTGAGTCGGTGATGCCATCCAACCATCTCATCCTCTGTCGTCCCCTTCTCCTCCTGCCTTCAATCTTTCCCAGCATCAGGGTCTTTTCATGAGTCAGCTCTTCACATCAGAAGGTACCTAAGCTTTCCTGTTGGTGTTTTGATTTGATGCCTTTCATTTTCACCCGAGTGCTAGATGGGTTCTCTTGGAAGACGTGGCAGCTGCACAGACCCCTCCAGTCACCTCCCTGCCTAACCCATCCAACTCCCCTGTCTGGTAGTAACCTCTATTGTTAGTCTACTGGATACTCTTCCAGATTTTTCCACATTTTCAGGTCAGTTCAGTTCAGTTGCTCAGTCGTGTCCGACTCTTTGCAACCCCATGAATCGCAGCACGCCAGGCCTCTCTGTCCATCACCATCTCCCAGAGTTTACCCAAAGTCATGTCCATTGAGTCGGTGATGCCATCCAGCCATCTCATCCTCTGTCGTCCCCTTTTCCTCCTGCCCCCAATCCCTCCCAGCATCAGGGTTTTTTCCAATGAGTCAACTCTTTGCATGAGGTGGCCAAAGTATTGGAGTTTCAGCTTCAGCATCAGTCCTTCCTATGAACACCCAGGACTGATCTCCTTTAGGATGGACTGGTTGGATCTCCTTGCAGTCCAAGGGACTCTCAAGAGTCTTCTCCAATCCCACAGTTCAAAAGCATCAATTCTTCAGCGCTCAGCCTTCTTCACAGTCCAACTCTCACGTCCATACATGACCACTGGAAAAACCATAGCCTTGACTACACAGACCTTTGTTGGCAAAGTAATGTCTCTGCTTTTCAATATACTATCTAGTTTGGTCATAACTTTCATTCCAAGGAGTAAGCATCTTTTAATTTCATGGCTGCAATCACCATCTGCAGTGATTTTGGAGCCCCCAAAAATAAAATCTGACACTATTTCCACTGTTTCCCCATCTATTTCCCATGAAGTGATGGGACCGGATGCCACGATCTTCATTTTCTGAATGTTGAGTTTTAAACCAACTTTTTCACTCTCCTCTTTCACTTTCAATAAGAGGCTTTTTAGTTCCTCTTCACTTTCTGCCATAAGGGTGGTGTCATCTGCATATCTGAGGTTATTGATATTCATCCTGGCAATATTGATTCCAGCTTGTGCTTCTTCCAGCCCAGTGTTTCTCATGATGTACTCTGCATAGAAGTTAAATAAGCAGGGTGACAATATACAGCCTTGACATACTCCTTTTCTTATTTGGAACCAGTCTGTTGTTCCATGTCCAGTTCTAACTGCTGCTTCCTGACCTGCATACAGGTTTCTCAAGAGGCAGGTCATGTGGTCTGATATTCTCATCTCTTTCAGAATTTTCCACAGTTTATTGTGATCCACACAGTCAAAGGCTTTGGCATGGTCAATAAAGCAGAAATATATATTTTTCTGGAACTGTCTTGCTTTTTTGATGATCCAGTGGATGTTGGCAATTTGATCTCTGGTTCCTCTGCCTTTTCTAAAACCAGCTTGAACATCTGGAAGTTCACGGTTCATGTATTGCTGAGGCCTGGCTTCACATTTTACATCACACTAAATATATATGCTTTTATTTAGAGGTCTCTTTTACACAAGTCAGATTGGGTTGTATGGAATACCCCAACCTCCCACTTAACAGTATGTGTTTGAAAATCACTTGGTTCAGACACCCGTCTTTCTTAACTACAGTGTTCTTATATCCCACAGTGTGAAGGCACCTTGCTTCATTTCGAGCATTCTCAGTTGTTTGTTAGTTTGTTTCTCTCTAACCATTCACCCCAAATGTGCTTCCTGTGCTCCTGCTGTGTGCCAGACCCCTCCTAGGTTCAGGAAGTATAAGGATGAACAAAATCGACACCACCCTCCTGGACCTGACCTTCTACAAAGGCACTGCAGGTGTGTGAGGAGGGGGTATTTATGTTTTTAAATAGGGAATATGTTCCAATCATTCATTTGGCTCAAATATCAAATCAATACAAGAAGTGTCTAGAAAAACACTGAACACACTCATTGGTTTCTTATGTTTCGTTTCAGAGTTTCCTTATGAAAATACAAGCAAAAATGAGTTGTATGTATATTTCCTTCCTTAAGTTCAGTTCAGGCCAGGCCTCCCTGTCCATCACCAACTCCCAGAGTTCACTCAGACTCACGTCCATCGAGTCGATGATGCCATCCAGCCATCACATCCTCTGTCGTCCCCTTCTCCTCCTGCCCCCAATCCCTCCCAGCATCAGAGTCTTTTCCAATGAGTCAACTCTTCGCATGAGGTGGCCAAAGTACTGGAGTTTCAGCTTTAGCATCATTCCTTCCAAAGAACACCCAGGGCTGATCTCCTTTAGGATGGACTGGTTGGATCTCCTTGCAGTCCAAGGGACTCTCAAGAGTCTTCTCCAACACCACAGTTCAAAAGCATCAATTCTTCGGCGCTCAGCTTTCTTCACAGTCCAACTCTCACATCCATACATGACCACTGGAAAAACCATAGCCTTGATTAGACAGACCTTTGTTGGCAAAGTAATGTTTCTGCTTTTGAATATGCTATCTAGATTGGTCATAACTTTTCTCCCAAGGAGTAAGCGTCTTTTAACTTCATGGCTGCAATCACCATCTGCAGTGATTTTGGAGCCCCCCAAATACAAAGTCTGACACTGTTTGCACTGTTTCCCCATCTATTTCCCATGAAGTGGTGGGACCGGATGCCATGATCTTCATTTTCTGAATGTTGAGCTTTAAGCCAACTTTTTCACTCTCCTCTTTCACTTTCATTAAGAGGCTTTTTAGTTCCTCTTCACTTTCTGCCATAAGGGTGGTGTCATCTGCATATCCGAGGTTATTGATATTTCTCCTGGCAATCTTGATTCCAGCTTTTTATGAAGCTTGCTGTAGCCCCCCGCTCTGTGTTTGCCTTAAATAGATTAAAAAAATTTACTTGTATGTCTTGGCACTATTTTGCTATCCTCACAGGACAGAGCTTCCTCTTTTACTTTATTTGTGTGTGATTTCAGGGGACACAGTGTTCTATCATAGGGGTTATTTTACCACAGTCTATTTGTGCCCTGTGACATTTGGGTGCTTCCTCTCTTTCCATATAATGCTGTAGCAGTGAATAACTGTACAAAGGTCAGTTCTTCCACCTGGAAGTCCGTCCATAGAGTGGATTTTCAGAACTGTAATTGCTGGGTCCAGGCCTTGTGTGTGCACGGTGTTGATGTATGTTACTGTTTGCCTGCTGTATTAGGCAGGGTCCTCCAGAGAAGCAGAGGGATAGAGGAGATTATGTATATATAACATACAGGTAGTTTTATATGTAGTATAATATAAAATGATAATTATAAGGAATTGGCTCACCACTATGAAAAACAATATAGAGGTTCCTCAAAAAATTAAAAATAGAGTTGGCATATGATCCAGCAATTTCACTCCTGAGCATATACCCAGACAAAACTATAATTTGAAAAGATGAGCGCACCCCTGTGTTCCTAGAGGCACTGTTTACAATAGGCAAGACATGGAGACCACCTGAATGTCCATCGACAGGTGAAAGGATAGAAATGTGATAGATACATACAAGGGAATACTACTCAGCCATAAAAAGAATGAAATAATGCCATTTGCAGCTACATGGGTGGAGCTAGAGACTGTCATTTAGTAAGTCAGAAGAAAAAGAAAAATGCCACATGATCTCACTTACATGCGGACTCTAAAATATGAGACAAACGTATATACGTAGAGAGCAGACTCACACATTCAGAAAACAGACTTGTGGTTGCCAAGGTGGGGAGGTCGGGGAGGGAAGGAATGGGAGTTTGGGATCAGCAGAGGCAAGCTATTATATATAGGGTGAATAAACAAGGTTATACTGTATAGCATAGGGAGCTACATTCAAAATTCCATGACAAACCCTAATGAAAAAGAATATGACAAAGAGACTGAGTTATGTTGCTATTCGGAAGAAATGAACACAACACTGTAATCAACTGTCCTTCCATAAAATCAAAAAGAATCGACTCACCTAATTATGATTTGCAGTCTTCACGTTGGTGAGCCGGTGGTGTAGTTCCAATCTGCAGGCCAGCAGCCACAGGGCCAGGAAGAGCCAGTGTTGCAGCTTGAGTCCGAAGGCAGGATGAAAACCTTCCAAGGCAGAGCTGCCTCTTACTCAGGGGGAGACCAGCCTTTTCTATTCAAGCCTTCAGCTGATTAGATGGGACCCACCCAAATTTAGGGTGAGCTGTCTGCTTCCCTTAGTCTACTGATTCAAATGTCAGTGTCATCGAGAAACACCTTCACGGACAGACCTAGAATAATGTTTGACCAAGTTTCAGGGCCTCCTGTGGCCCAGTCAAGTTGAGATGTAAAATTAATCCTCATACCTTCACCAGTGTGTCTTTTTTTTTTTTTTCTGACAGCCTGTTGCACTCTAAATGTGTAATACTCGAGGTAAAAGAAAACCGCATCTAATATTTTTATAAATAAAAGAGATCAGTCGTCAAGGGCTCCAGAGTGAACAGCATCTTCAGAACCTCCATGCTTATGTCTTTGCTTTCTGGGTGTAATATAATAAGATCGTCAACTCAAAGAATGGTAATTGCAGCTTCCGTTGCAAATTTCAGACTCTTAACTTTAACCATGGTTGATTCAAACACCCCTGCTTGTGTGTTGTTGCGGGCTTTACCATTGACCAAGTCAAGACGATCCATTTTAGATTTTTGTATTCTGGGTTTCCTTGAGCCTCTTAATTTTGCAACCAGATCTGTGGAGTCTTGGGCAGCATTAACTGCCAGAGTAGTAAGAATAACAAGAAGAGATCTTGCAAACTCTGCAATAGCAAGCACCAGTGTGTCTTAAAAAAATTTTTTTAATATATTTATATATTTATTTGGGGCCATGTTGCGGTGTGGGCTTTTTCTCTAGTTGTGGCGAGTGGGGGCTCCTCTCTAGTTGTGGTGTGTGGGCTTCTTGCTGCAGAGGCTTCTCTTGTGGAGCATGGGCTCTGGGGTGTCCAGGTTTCAGCAGGTGAGGACGTGGGTTCAGCAGTCGTGGCTCCCGGGCTGTAGAGCACAGGCTCCGTAGTTGTGGTTCACGGGCTTGGTTGCTCAGAGACAAGTGGGATCTTCCCAGACCAGGGATGGAAGCCATGTCTCCTGCATTGGCAGGCAGATTCTTTACCACTGAGCCACCAGGGAAGCCCCTGCCCGCCCCCGCTCCAAGTGGGTCTTTTAAAAAACAGCATTATATTGGATGAACCTAGCACTTATTATACAGAGTGAAGTGAGTCAGAAAAAGATAAATATTGTATTCTAGCGCGTATACACGGAATCTAGAAAAATGGTACTGAAGGATTTATTTTCAGGGCAGCAATGGAGAAACAGACATAGAGAACAGACTTATGGACATGGGGAGAGAGGGGGAGAGGGTGAGATGCATGGAGAGAGTAACACGGAAACTTACATCACCATATGTAAAATAGACAGCCAATGCGAATTTGCTGTATGGCTCAGGAAACTCAAACAGGGGCTCTGTATCAGCCTAGAGGGGTGGGATGGCTAGGGAGATGGGAGGGAGGTTCAAAAGGGAGCAGATATATGTATACCTATGGCTGATTCATGTTGAGGTTTGACAGAAAACAGCAAGATTCTGTAAAGCAATTATCCTCCAATAAAAAATAAATTAATTAAAAAACCCCACAGCATTATCAAAATATAATTCACAGCAGTCCCCTGGTGGCCTAGTGGTTAGGATTCCAGGCTTTCACTTTTGTGGGCTGGGTTCAGTCCCTGGTTGGGAAACTGAAGTCCCATAAGCCATGCAGTGTGGCCAAAATACATAAATAAAATATAAGATATATATGTTATATACATATAATTGACATGTAAGATATAGTTCATCCAGCTGAAATGTATTTTCAATGGTTCTTAGTATATTTACAGAGTTGTGCAATGATCACCATGATCAATTTTGGAAATTTGCATTATTCCCCAAAGAAACCTCCTACGATTAGCAGTCACTTCCCATTTGACCCCATCTCTCTCAGGCTTAAGCGACCACTAATCTACTTCAGGTCTGCGTGGATTTGCCTGTTCTGGACATTCCACACGCGTGGAATCATACTTTGTGTAGGCTTTGGAGCCAGCTGCTTTCACTGAGCATACTGTTTTTGACGTCCATCTGTGTGGTAGTATATGTCAGTGTTTAATTCTTTCTATGACTGAATACTGTCTCACTGTATGGATATACCACGTTTTAAAAAATCCATTCATCTGGTGATGGAGATTTGGCTTCTCCCCGCTTTTGGGCTCTGCACCCTATTATACTCCCATCCACAGTACATGAAGTTTCCACGTTCTCCATGTCCTCAGCAATACCTGTTTCCACCTGTAGTTTTGATTATAGCCATCCTCGTGGGCATGAAGGAGTCTCTCATTTTGGTTTTGACTTGCTAAACCGTTCATCTTTTGGCTGATTCTTTTTAAAGAAGATTTTTTTCAAAGAAGATGTTTTTCTATACATTTATTATCCTTTTATGGTTTTCTGAATGTTGACTTAAAGAAAAAAAATTGTCTATACTCTAGGAGCATAAAGAAGATTTCCTATATTCCCTTCTAGTACTTTTATATTTTCAAGTTTTTCATTTAAAACTTGGATCCATTTGGATTTTATTCTGCCGAGTGCTGTGAAGTATGCATCAGCTTCTCTCCCTTTTCCAGAAGTTATAGTGTGTCTTGGCCCCTGTGGTGGGTGGAGAGAGGATTCTGATCAGGAGGCTGGGAAGCCCAGTGTCAGGAGGTGACACTGCATGAAGACCTGGATGAAGTGAGGAGAAGCGAGATCAGCGTGGCTGCAGGTGGTGGGGAGGCCACAGGTATGAAGGTGGCCTGGTCATGTAGGGCCTTATAGGTAACCATGTGGAATAGGATTTCATTTGGAGTTTAATTGTACTGAAGAGCTAAAGGTAAGGTCTTTATAGCTGTTTATTTGATAAAGTAACACCTGGAAAGGAAACTTCTGAGTCCAAGGTTGCGTGCGTGCCTGCTCAGTTATGTCTGACTCTTTTCAACCCCACGGACTGTAGCCCGCCAGGCTCCTCTGTCCATGGGATTTCCCAGGCAAGAATACTGGAGTGGGCTGCCATTCCCTCCTCCCGATCCAGGAATTGAACCTGTGTCTCCTGCATCTCCAGCACTGGCAGGCAGATTCTCTGGCCATTGAGCCACCTGGTTAGGGCACTTCAAATTTTGCTGCAGACTGTTAAATTGTTCTCCAAAAGGGCTATTTGAAATTACTCTCCCTTCCCCTCTGCATGCATGCTCAGTCATGTCTAACTCTTCCCAGCCCCATGGACTGTAGCCCGCCATGGCTCCTCTGTCCATGGAGTTCTCCAGGTAAGAATACTGCAGTCAATTGCCATTCCCTTCTCCAGGGGATTTTTCTGACCCAGGGATCGAACCAGGGTCTCCTGCATTGCAGGCAGATTCTTCCTCATCTGAGCCACCAGACGCCACTCTCCCTTTCCCCTAAGTTTGTTATTTCAATACCGTTTGCCATTTTATTAAATATTTCTGAAACATGGTTTAGTTACTGACTTTTAAAGAAAACGTAACTGGGGCCTCCCTGATGGCTCAGCTGATAGAGACTCTGCTTGCCGATGCTGGAGACGCTGGTTTGATCCCTGGTTCAGGAAGATCCCCTGGAGGAGGAAATGGCAACCCACTCCAATATTGTTCCCTTGGAAATCTTATGGACAGAGGAGCTTAGCAGGCTGTAGTTCATGGGGTCATAAAAGAGTTGGACACGACTGAGCGACTAAGTGTGTGTATATATATATATATATATATATATATATATATAAAACAAGTAGTTGTGAAAACTAATAAAGGGAAACCTTACTTAAAATGGAGTCCTGGGACTTCCCTGGCAGTCCAGTGGTTAAGATTCCAAGCTTCGAATGCAGGGGGCACAGGTCTGATCCCTGGTCAGGGAACTGAGATTCCGCATGCCACATGGCATGAATGAATGAATGAACAAATAAATAAAATGAAGCGAACTCTCCAAGTGTGGCTCAGATGTCTCTGCTTGGAATAAGGGCTGGCAGTTTGGGGAGGTACTTTTGTGGCCATGAAAGCAACAAGCATTAACCTCTGATGGGATCGCCTCTTCTGTTGGCCCTGAGGTTACTCTACCTTGGTAGGGTCCCTCCCAGAGCAGGCTGTGATGGCACCAATAGCCCTCCTTCAGCCGTGCCCCACCCTACAGAATTCTGAAGATGTCTACCCCAATGATGGCAAAATAAAAACCTTGGATCAGCTTTCTGGAACTCAAGAGGCTTCTCTGATGGAGTCTGGGCCTCCAGGTATAGGGTCCTCCGAGAGGCTGAGAGCAATTCTGGGGCAGGTGGAGGGGAGAAGCAGGCTTGGGGGCACGAGACAAGCCACCACAACCTAGGTTTATTGGGCTTTTGAGTTATTTTGACCTAGAAGCTGAGGCTCCAATCCTTTGGCCACCTGATGCAAAGAGCTGACTTATTGGAAAAGACCCTAATGCTGGGAAAGATTGAAAGCAGGAGGAGAAGGGGACGACCGAGGATGAGATGGTTGGATGGCATCACCGACTCTATGGACATGAGTTTGAGCAAGCTCTGGGAGACGGTGAAGGACAGTCCATGGGTCGCAGAGAGTTGGACACGACTGAGTGACTGAACAATAACAAAAGCCATTGAGAACCATCAGACACAGAAAAAGCTCTAAAAAAGCTCTAAAGACAGGGCACAGGTTTTCCGTTTGTAAAAGAAATTTGTGCTTTTATACCACACTGCTTAGCTTTCAGATCTCAGTTCCCTAACTGGGGATCAAACGGCTGCCCCGTGCAGTGAAAGTACCTAGTCACCGAACCATTTTTTTATTCCAGAAACTTTTATTTATGATGGCAATTTCTTTTTGTAAAGAATCTCCCGCTCCCATCTAGGAAGCAGGGGACTAGAAACTCTCATCAATGGAGAAGGTAAAACTTAAACCTGCAGAGCAAACCTCACTAAACAACCCTCGATTTTCATTCTTTTCCCAGTCACCTTCTTACAATTTGTATTCACCCACCCCAAAGCCCAAATACTCTTTTCTTTGGCTTTAAGCTTAGATAGTATTTAGGGTCAAGTTCTAACCACTCCAATGGGTTACTCATCACTGATGCTCCCTTGGGTCCATATGAGACGCCCAGGCTAATAAACTTCTTTTTGCTTTTTTCTTCTTGTTCTTATGTTTCTGGCCACACTGCATGGCATGTGGGATCTTAGCTCCCTGACCAGGGATCGAACCCTTGTAGTGGTAGCACGGAGTTCTAACCACTGGGCCACAAGGGAACTCCCCACCTTTTTCTTCTTAACCTGCCTTTGGTCCATCTCACTTATAGGGCCCCAGCTGGAGAACTAATGATGGGTTCAGTTCAGTTCAGTCACTCAGTTGTGCCCGACTCTTTTCGACCCCATGAATCACAGCACGCCAGGCCAACCTGTCCATCACTGCCTCCCGGAGTTCACTCAAACTCATGTCCATCGAGTCAGTGATGCCATCCAGTCATCTCATCCTCCATCGTCCCCTCCTCCTGTCCCCAATCCCTCCCAGCATCAGAGTCTTTTTCCAATGAGTCAACTCTTCCCATGAGGTGGCCAAGGTATTGGAGTTTCAGCTTTAGCATCATTCCTTCCAAAGAACACCCAGGACTGATCTTTAGAATGGACTGGTTGGATCTCCTTGCAGTCCAAGGGACTCTCAAGAGTCTTCTCCAGCACCACAGTTCAAAAGCATCAATTCTTCGGCACTCAGCCTTCTTCACAGTCCAACTCTCACATCCATACGTGACCACTGGAAAAACCATAACATTGACTAGACAGACCTTTGTTGGCAAAGTAATGTCTCTGCTTTTGAATATGCTATCTAGGTTGGTCATAACTTTCCTTCCAAGGAGTAAGCATCTTTTAATTTCATGGCTGAAATCACCATTTGCAGTGATTTTGGAGCCCAGAAAAATAAAGTCTGACACTGTTTCCACTGTTTCCCCATCTATTTGCCATGAAGTGATGGGACCAGATGCCATGATCTTCGTTTTCTGAATGTTGAGCTTTAAACCAACTTTTTCACTCTCCTCTTTGACTTTCATCAGGAGGCTTTTTAGTTCCTCTTCACTTTCTGCCATAAGGGTGGTATCATCTGCATATCTGAGGTTATTGATGTTTCTCCTGGCAAACTT
The DNA here is from genome assembly GCF_002263795.3 of Bos taurus. Lineage (NCBI taxonomy): Eukaryota > Metazoa > Chordata > Mammalia > Artiodactyla > Bovidae > Bos > Bos taurus. The sequence continues at coordinate 46,244,832 of NC_037356.1, forward strand.
GATTCCAGCTTATGTTTATTCCAGCCCAGTGTTTCTCATGATGTACTCTGCATATAAGTTAAATAAGCAGGGTGACGATATATAGCCTTGATGTACTCCCTTTCCTATTTGGAACCAGTCTGTTGTTCCATGTCCAGTTCTAACTGTTGCTTCCTGACCTGCATACAGGTTTCTCAAGAGGCAGGTCAGGTGTCTGGTATTCCCATCTCTTTCAGAATTTTCCACAATTTACTGTGATCCACACAGTCAAAGGCTTTGGCATGATGGGTAGAGGAAAGCATTTTTTCCTCCCCTGCCAGGACAAAACTCCCCAGCTAGGCTTGGGACGTAGGCCACCTGGCCTCAAGTCCAGGCATCTCTGCTGGTGCCCACACTGGCAGTGTGGGCTTGGCTGTGTTTCCTAACTTCGCCCAACTTCCTTATTTGTATTGATAATTAGAGGATAATAAAAGCCTGCGGTGTAAGATTATTGTGAGAATTACATGGGTGTGATGGTTAATTTTAATCTGTCAACTTGACCAGGCTGAGGGATGCTAGTGAAACATTATTTCTGAGTGTGCCTGTGAGGGTGTTTCCAGGAGAGATTAGTGTTTTAATCACAGTGAGTAAAGAAGGTGGCCTAACCCCCATCAATGAGGCAGCACCATCTACACTACAGAGGGCCGAATTGAACAAAAAGGCAAAGGAAGGGCAAATCTGCTCTCTGCTTGAGCGGGAACACCCATTCTCTGCCCTTGGACTTCAGTGTTCCTGGTTTTTACCTTTGGATTGGGACTTATATCATTGGCTCCCCTGATTCTTGGGGCTTCCCTGGTGGCTCACACGGTAAAGAATCTGCCTGCAATGCCGGGGACCAGGGTTCAATCCCTGGGCTGGGACGATCCCCTGGAGAAGGAAATGGCAACCCACTCCAGTATACTTGCATGGAAAATCCCATGGACAGAGGAGCCTGGTGGGCTACAGTCCATGGGGTTGCAAAGAGTCAGACATGACTCAGTGACTAATGCCCCTGGTTCTCATGCCTTCAGGTTTGGACTAGAATCATACTCTTCTGGGTTGCCAGCTTGCAGATGGCAGATTTTGAGATAACCTCCATAACAGAGTGAGCCAGTCTCTCATAATAAATCTTTCTCTATATCTATATATATCGTACTGGTTCTGTTTATCTGGATAGCCCTAATACGATGGGATTGTGGTTATGTATGGATGTGAGAGTTGGACTGTGAAGAAGGCTGAGTGCCGAAGAATTGATGCTTTTGAACTGTGGTTTTGGAGAAGACTCTTGAGAGTCCCTTGGACTGCAAGGAGATCCAACCAGTCCATTCTGAAGGAGATCAGCCCTGGGATTTCTTTGGAAGGAATGATGCTAAAACTGAAACTCCAGTACTTTGGCCACCTCATGTGAAGAGTTGACTCATTGGAGAAGACTGATGCTGGGAGGGAATGGGGGCAGGAGGAGAAGGGGACGACGGAGGATGAGATGGCTGGATGGCATCACTGACTCGATGGACATGAGTCTGGGTGAACTCCGGGAGGTGGTGATGGACAGGGAGGCCTGGCGTGCTGCGATTCATGAGGTCGCAAAGAGTTGGACACGACTGAGCAACTGAACTGACTGACTGAACTGATTGCTAGCCTAAAACAATAAAATAGCCAGCTATTTATTTATTTATACCAGCAAACAGGTTTATTCAAGAGCAGCAATGAATTGCAATACAGTAGGACTATGGCAAATCACATACAAGTCCAGACCAGAGGAGAGGAAAGTCTTTTATAGAGGACAAGGGGGCGTTGGGAAGAACTGTTGTAAACAAAAAGCCCATTGGAGGAAACTGGGGGCTGGAAGTGTAGTGTCTTTTCATTGGCTGAGTTATGACAGTCTCTCATTGGCTGAACTGTTGCCAGGCAAGGAGAAAATCTTTGCTCCTCTGTCTGGAGGTAGTAAGCAGTGTCTCTTCCTGCCCAGAATCTGAATTGGGGTCAAGTGGTGAGAGCTCCCCCTTGTGGCCTCCTGAATCCGTTTTTAATAAGGTTTCCCTTTATTGATTTTCCCACTGTGAAAGCGCATGCACAGTGCCTGGTACTGCACCTGGCCTATAGCTAGCCCTGGATGGAAGGGAGTGACGGCGTGGGCTCAGCTTGGCTTGAGGCAGAGTCAGACTCCCTGCAGAGGAGAGAAGGGCAGGCGGGGTGTAGAACCGCTCCCACACCTGCAGTGGGCCATAGGCAGTCCACCCACAAACTGACCTCCCAGCGACCTCACGGCCAGGTGCTCTCCACTTCTCAGAGGTGGAAACTGAGGCTCAAGACCCACAGCCATAGTAGTCAGTAGAGGCTGGGACCCAAAGTGGTCTGGGTGCGTCCGGGCTCAGGGTGAGATCTGGGTCACAGAAACGCAGTTTTGGACTTTGCTGGTGGTCCAGCAGTTAAGACTCCACCTTTCCACTGCAGGTCCGTGGGTTCAGTCCCTGGTTGGGGAAGTAAGACCCCAGATGCCCCCAGGTTTGGTGGGTGTGTTTTTGCGGGGTGGACACATGCAGTTTCATTTTCACAGTTAGGTATTTGTTTAATGGGCTTCCCTGGTGGTTCAGCCGTAAGGAATCTGCCTGCCAGTGCAGGAGACGTGGGTTTGATCCCCTGGAGTAGGAAATGTTAACCCACTCCAGTATTCTTGCCTGGGAAATCCCACGGACAGAGGGGCCTGGCGGGCTACAATCCATGGGGTTGCAAAGAGTCAGACATGACTGAAGTGACTTAGCATGCACATACACAATATCTTTACAAGAAGTGAGTAATTTAATAAGGAAACTGATTCCCTGCGTGCTGTGAGCTTTGCCAATGAACTGTGGACTCTGAGGATAGAGTTATGAGAAACTCCAGTTTATTGCTGTTGGTCAGAAGCACAGAAGCCCTGCACTGGCCATGGGCTCTGAGGGGTCTCCCCAGGCTGGTGGCATCGGAATTCAGCTGTCGGACCCCCAGCTGGTGTCCTGAGTCTGAGGACGGCTTGGTGTGGTGGAAGCTCCGCACTCCGTGACCAGACGTGCAGTCTGGGTGGCCAGGTGTGGTCCTGAGCGGACAGCCATGTGAGGGTGTGGCGGAGCAGAGAATCAAAGAGGTGTTTCTTCTCACAGGCCCTTTACATTTTTTCTCTGTGCATTTGGTCGTCTACTTTCTACCTTGGCATTGTATTCTCAGAGGCATAGGATTTCACTTTTTTTTTTTTTTTTTTTGCCTCACTGGGTGGTTTGTGGGATCTTATTTCCCCACTCAGGGATCAAACCTGTGCCCCTGCAGTTGAAGCTTGGATTCCTAACTGCTGGATCAGTGGGAAGTCCCAAGATGCCTCTTCTTTGTGCTTGCGTTTAACTGCTCAGTTGTGTCCAACTCTTTGTGACCCCCTGGACTGTAGCCCACCAGGCTCCTCTGTCCATTGGATTTCCCAGGCAAGAATACTGGAGTGGGTTGCCATTTCCTCCTCCAGGCGATCTTCCTGACACAGGGATCAAATCCATGTCTCCTGCTTGGTAGGCAGATTTTTTTTTTTTTCCTCAGTTGAGCCAGCAGGTTTTTTTGTTTCGTTAATTCTCTCACACAGGCAACACTTGCCCCTGGCAAAAATTCCAAAGATACTCAAGGGCAGATGCTAAGTCACTTCAGACGCGTAGGACTTTTTGCAACCTGCCATGGGATTCTCCCTGGTGGCTCAGACAGTAAAGCGTCTGACCTGGGTTCGAGCCCTGGGTTGGGAAGATCCCCTGGAGAAGGAAATGGCAATCCACTCCAGGACTATTGCCTGGAAAATCCCATGGACAGAGGAGCCTGGTAGGCTACAGTCCATGGGGTCGCAAAGAGTCGGACACGACTGAGTGACTTCACTTTCACTATGGGTTTCTCCAGGCAAGAATACTGGAGTTGGTTGCCATGCCCTCCTCCAGGGGATCTTCCCAACCTAGGGATCGAACCTGTATTTCCTGCACTGGCAGGGGGGTTCTTCCCTGGTTCTTTGCCACCAGGGAAGCCCAAGAGTTCCTGAGAAGACCAGACAGGACATTTTCATCCCCAAAACATAGGCAAGTTCTTCCTGGGATGACTTAGTTTCCCCTTTGTTTAGTATTTACAAGCCTTTGAAGATAAACAGGGACGGCCTTGGGAGTGGTAGAAGGAATTCAGGAGCCACCCTTCTGGTCCTGTAAAGACTACATTTGTAAAACAGGGACAGTTTTGTTGTTTAAAAACAAAAACACCCTTCCCCCCAAAACAAACAAACAAACAAAAAAAAACAAAGGCAGATCAGTTCAATTCAGTTGCTCAGTCGTGTCCAACTCTTTGCAACCCCAAGGACGGCAGCACGCCAGGCTTCCTTGTCCATCACCAACTCCTGGAGTTTACTCAAACTCGTGTCCATTGAGTTGGTGATGCCATCCAACCATCTCATCCTCTGTTGTCCCCTTCTCCTCCTGCCTTCAATCTTTCCCAGCATCAGGGTCTTTTCCAATGAGTCAGCTCTTCACATCAGGTGGTCAAAGTAGTGGAGCTTCAGCTTCAGCATCAGTCCTTCCAATGACTATTCAGGCTTGATTTCCTTTAAGTTTGATTGGTTTGATCTCCTTGCTGTCCCCAGGGTGACCTCATCTTATCTAAAGTGTTAGTCACTCAGTCATGTCTGACTCTTTCCGACCCCATGGACTGTAGCCCGCCAGGCTCCTCTGTCCATGGGATTCTCCAGGCAAGAACACTGGAGTGGGTTGCCATACCCTCCTCCAGGGGATCTTCCCCACCCAGGGACTGAACCCATGTCTCTTGCATCTCCTGCAGTGGCAGGCGCATTCTTTACCATTAGCCCTACCTGGGAAGCTAATCCCATCTGCAAATGGCCTGCCTCCAAACAAACCTCATTCTTTTTTCTTTTTAATATTTATTTAATCATTTGGCTGCACCAGGTCTTCGTTGCAGCTTGGGGGATGTTTAGCTGTGGCATGAGAAATCTAGTCCCCTGACCAGGGGTCGAACCTGGTCCTCCTGCACTGGGATCTGAGTCTTAGCTGTCGGATCCCCAGGAAAGGCCATAAGTCATGTTCTGAAGCTAGGATTTCAACATATACATTTTGGGAGGATACCGTCCAGCCTGTCATGGCCACCCATCATCCTTTTAGCCAGGCTGTCTGATTGGGCTCCCTTGTCCACGCCCGCCCTGGTGATGTGCTCAGGCTTCTTCCCAGGCATGGGCTGTGGCGGGCTGTGATGCCCCCAGACTAGAATTCCCCGAGGAATTGGCATGCCACTTCCCTAAGGAGCCAGAGGCCTTGGACTTGGGTCTCGGGTGACTGGAAGACACTTGGGCTCTGATGCCCTAGCATAGCGGGCAATGCCCCAAGGCACTGGCTGCAGTCTAAGAACCTCATAAATCTTTTGTCTTCTCACCTGTGAGGCCATGAGCAGAGTTCAGGAGACTCAGCAGAGAGGCTGGCTCACCTGCCCACAGCTCTTGGTTCCAGAACGTGAACAGAGAGGCCAGATATCCTTCCATCCCCGTCTGCACACACCCAGACCTGGATGACCGGCAGGCATGCATTGCGAGTCCCCGGCATGGGCAGACCCAGCTTCACCAGGAGCTGGGAGCCTCTAGGTCCCACCTGCATACCTCACTGGGCTGTGCGCCGGGAGGCAGGCCCCAAGCTGTGCCTTGTCCGGCATGAGACTCAGCATTTCATTCAGGTGCTCCCTAAACAGAGGTGTCCGCGTGTCACCGTACATTTGCCTAAAAGCCCGTATGTACTGTTCCCACAAAGAGATTTGGGCCCTGCTGGTGGGGGATGGAATTGGTGCTCCTTGCGGTGACTGCCAGGGACGCCCCGAGATCTCCTTCTGTAAGTCCACTTTTCAGGACGGCCATCTCTCTGGCTGTCTCTTGAAACTCTCTTCCTCTCTGCAGTGGCTGTCAGATGGACAGCTCCGAGGACATTTGAGCTTTTTCCCGCCTCTGGAGCTTGGGGAGCTTTGTACCTTTTATTTCGTGGGTGGTGTCATGTCAGCGTCATGAAGGCTTCCTGGTCCTCCATTGGGGGTGCTCCCTCCTGGTCAGCCTCTGTTCTGGCTTCCTGTCTGTTGCTGCTGGTCTGAGCACTCCCAAATTTACCTTGTCTGTTCTGTGCCAACCGCTTACGCAGTTGATGCCAGGGCCCCCAGCACAGCCCCGGGGGGCCCACAGGAGGACTCTGGTATGTGGGGGTCGGGGGGCTGGTGGATCCTGACATAAGTTAGAGGTGTCGCCCAACCTGCACTAGGTTTTTTGTGAGCGGGAAACAGAAGCTCCCTGTGCGGAACCCTGGAGGGAGGGGCTGATTTGCTGCGGTGGGGTGGCAGAGTCAGTGCTGACAAATAACACCGGACCATTCTGTGGTGCAGCCGGCATTGAGACCTGCCATTGGTCTTCTGTGGTTGACTTTCTTTGTGTGTCAAGTGGTGAGAAATGATGGTGCCCACGCTGCGGGGCTGCTGCTGGAGGCACAGACGAATCAGCCCCCGTGCCTGGTCCAGTGCCCACAGCAGCTCAGCAAACATCACCACCACCGTCAGGGTCTGGGCACAAGTCTCCTTGGGGCAGGGGCTGCGTCTTACCCACCCCACCTTCAGAATTTCCGCTCTGGCCTGCTGACTGCAGGCAGGCCCCACGCCAGGTAATGCACTTGAGCATGAGTCTTCATGACGTGCTCTTTGTCCTTCTGCGATTGTTCCAGGACGCCCTGATAATGGCTCTGCCAGCCCTGGGCGCTCTCAGAGCCTGGGGTAGGGCAGGGCGGAGGTCGTAACTCTGTTCTGTACACGGAGGCCTGGGAGCGTGGCCCAGGCTCTAGGGCATGGTTGGTCTCTGGGAGGAGGGAGGGAGAGGACCAGATGGCGGGTGGCTGTGCCGCTGTGCCTCCCAGGAAGTGGGTCAAAGGGCACCCGGCGGCCGGGTGTGCCACCCTTATCTCCAAGAGCCGGGCCCTGCGGGTTTGTGTTCTGACTCAAGAGGAAGTGGCCCCAGGGATCCGAGGTCTCCCAGGGTCCTGACAGCTGGGCTCCTCGCCTTCAGGAACCAGAGCCGCAACCGCCCGCCCCACGCCCCCCACCTGGCATTGCGATGTAATTTATAACTTTTAATTTTTTAAGAAAATTTTTGAGCGAGCTCAACCTGGTGCTCTGTGACAACCTAGAGAGGCGAGATGGGATGGGGGATGGGGGAGACGTTGAAGGAGGTGGGAACACATACATCCTATGGCTAATTTATGCGGTTGTGTGGCAGGAACCAACACAGCATTGTAAAGCAATGATCCTCCAATTAAGAAAAACATTTTTTTTTTTTTGGCTTCATTGTGAAGCATGAAGGATCTTAGTTTCCCCACCAGGGATCAAACCTGTGCCCCTGCAGTGGAAGCACAGAATCCCAACCACTGGGCCACCCAGGAATTCCCAGCCATTTACATCTTTAACGCTGTCAGCTCTGTCTGATGGTGGCCCCGCCAGACACCAAGAGCTCCAACTCTTCCATCAAACCACCGGGCCAGCGGCCTTCCCGACACCACTGGGTGGGCGCCCCCCAGCCCCCATGCCGCCCTCTGCACTGCCCGGAGCCCAGCCTGGGACCCACTGAAGGAGCTACTTCAGTGCCTCCCTGTCAGCAGCTGCGTGGAATCAGGGGCTCTGATGGAGACATTGCTGCGTTTACCTCCGTCCCTGTCTCGGGTCAGGTGTGGGAGTGGATGCTGGGTGTCCCTTAGTGAATAAAACAGATGCCTCCCCCTTCTAGAGCCGGCAGTCTGGGCTGGGAGGGGGAGAAACCTGGACAGAGCAAGACCTGTGTTGACACCAGGTGGAAGACGGGGAGCAGAGACAGCGACCAGGGAGGGACCTGCTGAAACAGCCCCTCTGAGCTCACGCCGCGCTGCAGCAGCGACCAGGCCCGCTGGGCAGGGATGGGCTGAGTCTGCTCAGAGCTCTCGTGCCCCGTCCCTCGGCTGCCCCACGCCTCGTCACCCCCTTTCATGCCCTCCTCATGCTCTCACCACCACTATCTCGTGGGACCCCCTGGGAAGTTCTGGGGGGGGCGGGCAGTGGCCTCAGCCACGCCTGGCCCTGAGAGGGTGAGCCCTGCGGGCTGGTGGACGAACTGGGGCAGAGGACAGAGGGGCAGTCCTTGAGGGCAGGCGGGCAGAATCAAGGTGGTGCCCGTGGGTGGGTGGCTGGGTTACCGGCTCGGGGTGGGGGGCGAGGCAAGCTGGTGCTCGGAGGCCAGGGTGGAGCCCCTGCTGCTGAAGGAAGCAAAGTGAAGATGCCAGTCGCTCAGACGCCTTGTGACCCTGGGCACTGTAACCCACCAGGCTCCTCTGCCCATGGGATTCTCCAGGCAAGAGTCCTGGAGGGGGTAGCCTCCCCTGCTGCTGACTGAAGAGCAAAGTGTTCCTGTCAGAAAGGGAGCAGACACTGTCCTGAGAGGCGGTAAGGGTGGTGCGGCCAGAGCCTCCTGCCAGCCTCAGGCGACTCAAGGCCAGTGTCCAGGCACCGCTAAGAGTGTAACAGCTTAGTCATCAAAGTCACGGGGATCCAATTTTTGTTCCTTTTCTTTTTTTAGTCAAGTGACGTGACTCATTAACCTAGTGAGGTTTCTTTTCTTCCCTATTTTGAAAGAATTGTGGTGAAATGTATACATAACATACAATTTACCAACCTGACCACTTTTAACTGACAATTCATCTCCATTAATGACATTCACAACCTTGTGCAACCATGAAACTATCTACTTCCGGATTTCTTATGACCTCAGGCAGGAACTCGGATGTGCTGGGACCACTAATCCTGTGTTCCCCTCGCTCCCAGCCCCTGGTGACCTCAAGTCTACTTTCTGTCTCTGAATCTGCCTATTCTGTGTATTTCATATAAGTTGTTGTTGCTAAGTCATGTCTGACTCTCTGTGACCCCATGGACTGCAGCACCCCAGGCTTCCCTGTCCTTCACCATCTCCTGGAGTTGGCTCCAATTCATGTCCATTGAGTCAGTGATGCCGTCCAACCATCTCATCATCTGTCATCCCCTTCTCCCACCTTCAGTCATTCCCAGCATCAGGGTCTTTTTCAGTGAGTCAGGTCTTCGCATCAGGTGGCCAAAATATTGGAGCTTCAGCTTCAGCATCAGTCCTTCCAATGAATATTCAGGACTGATTTCCTTTAGGATGGACTGGTTTGATCTCCTTGCAGTCCAAGGGACTCTCAAGAGTCTTTTCCAGCACCACAGTTTAAAGTATGTACTCTTCGGCACTCAGCCTTCTTTATGGCCCGGCTCTCACATACATGTGTGACCGGAAAAACAGCTTTGACTCTACAGACCTTTGTTGGCACAGGGATGTCCCAGTGGAATCATAGTGTCGGTCCTTTTGTGTCTGGCTTCTTTCACTCAGCGGTGTCCTCCAGGTCATCTGTCCTGTAATGCGTATCGGAACCCCATTCCTTTTTCTTGGCCATGCTGGGTGGCTTGTGGGATCTTAGGTCCCTGACCAGGGAAGCCCCACCATTCCTTTTTATTGATGAGTAATATGCCATCGTTAGAACTAATACTGCATTGGAGAAGGAAATGGCAACCCAGTATTCTTGCCTGGAAAATCCCATGGATGGAGGACCCTTGTAGGCTACAGGCCACAGGGTCGTAAAGAGTCGGACACGACTGAGAGACTTCACTTCACTAATATTCCATTCTAAGTATAGGCTACATTTGTTTATCCATCTCTGGATGGGCGTGAGTCACTTCTGCCCTCTGGCTATTGTGAAGGATGCCTAGCCTGGTTTTTAAAAGGAGTAAACTTTCATGGACATCATCAGATGGTCAACACCGAAATCAGATTGATTATATTCTTTGCAGCCAAAGATGGAGAAGCTCTATACAGTCAGCAAAAACAAGACCGGGAGCTGAGTGTGGCTCAGATCATGAGCTCCTTATTGCCAAATTCAGACTTAAATTGAAGAAAGTAGGAAAAACCACTAGACCATTCAGGTATGACCTAAATCAAATCCCTTATGATTATATAGTGGAAGTGAGAAATAGATTTAAGGGACTAGATCTGATAGATAGAGTGCCTGATGAACTATGGAATGAGGTTTGTGACATTGTACAGGAGACAGGGATCAAGACCATCCCCATGGAAAAGAAATGCAAAAAAGCAAAATGGCTATCTGGGGAGGCCTTACAAATAGCTGTGAAAAGAAGAGAAGCAAAAAGCAAAGGAGAAAGGAAAGATATAAGCATCTGAATGCAGAGTTCCAAAGAATAGCAAGAAGAGATAAGAAAGCCTTCCGCAGCGATCAATGCAAAGAAATAGAGGAAAACAACAGAATGGGGAAGACTAGAGATCTCGTCAAGAAAATTAGAGATACCAAGGGAACATTTCATGCAAAGATGGGCTTGATAAAGGATAGAAATGGTATGGACCTAACAGAAGCAGAAGATATTAAGAAGAGGTGGCAAGAATACACAGAACTATACAAAAAAGATCTTCATGACCAAGATAATCACGATGGTGTGATCACTCACCTAGAGCCAGACATCCTGGAATGTGAAGTCAAGTGGGCCTTAGAAAGCATCACTACGAACAAAGCTTGTGGAGGTGATGGAATTCCAGTTGAGCTATTTCAAATCCTGAAAGATGATGCTGTGAAAGTGCTGCACTCAACATGCCAGCAAATTTGGAAAACTCAGCAGTAGTCACAGAACTGGAAAAGGTCAGTTTTCATTCCAATCCCAAAGAAAGGCAATGCCAAAGAATGCTCAAACTACCGCACAATTGCATTGATCTCACACGCCAGTAAAGTAATGCTCAAAATTCTCCAAGCCAGGCTTTAGCAATGCGTGAACCGTGAACTTTCAGATGTTTAAGCTGGTTTTAGAAAAGGCAGAGGAACCAGAGATCAAATTGCCAACATCTGCTGGATCATGGAAAAAGCAAGAGAGTTCCAGAAAAACATCTATTTCTGCTTTATTGACTATGCCAAAGTCTTTGACTGTGTGGATCCCAATAAACTGTGGAAAATTCTGAAAAAGATGGGAATATCAGACCACCTGACCTGCCTCTTGAGAAACCTATATGCAGATCAGGAAGCAACAGTTAGAACTGAACATGGAACAACAGACTGGTTTCAAATAGGAAAAGGAGTAGCTCAAGGCTGTATGTTGTCACCCTGCTTATTTAACTTATTTGCTGAGTACATCATGAGAAACGCTGGGCTGGAAGAAGCACAAGCTGGAATCAAGATTGCCAGGAGAAATATCAATAACCTCGGATATGCAGATGACACCACCCTTATGGCAGAAAGTGAAGAGGAACTAAAAAGCCTCTTGATGAAAGTGAAAGAGGAGAGTGAAAAAGTTGGTTTAAAGCTCAACATTCAGAAAATGAAGATCATGGCATCCAGTCCCATCACTTCATGGGAAATAGATGGGGAAACAGTATCAGACTTTATCCATCCAGTCCCATCACTTCATGGGAAATAGATGGGGAAACAGTATCAGACTTTATCTTTTGGGGCTCCAAAATCACTGCAGATGGTGACTGCAGCCATGAAATTAAAAGATGCTTACTCCTTGGAAGGAAAGTTATGACCAACCTAGATAGCATATTCAAAAGCAGAGACATTACTTTGCCAACAAAGGTTTGTCTAGTCAAGGCTATGGTTTTTCCAGTGGTCATGTAGGGATGTGAGAGTTGGACTGTGAAGAAAGCTGACTGCCGAAGAATTTGATGCTTTTGAACTGTGGTGTTGGAGAAGACTCTTGAGAGTCCCCTGGACTGCAAGGAGATACAACCAGTCCATTCTGAAGGAGATCAGTCCTGGGTGTTCTTTGGAAGGAATGATGCTGAAGCTGAAACTCCAATATTTTGGCCACCTCATGCGAAGAGTTGACTCATTGGAAAAGACTCTGATGCTGGGAGGGACTGGGGGCAGGAGGACAAGGGGACGACAGATGAGATGGCTGGATGGCATCACTGACTCGATGGACGTGAGTCTGGGTGAACTCCGGGAGTTGGTGATGGACAGGGAGGCCTCGAGTGCTGCGATTCATGGGGTCGCAAAGAGTCGGACACGACTGAGCGACTGAACTGACTGAACTGAGTGAAACTCTCAGCAGTGCATCACCGGTCAGTGCTCTGTAAGCACAGCACCAGCTCCCCAGAGCACAGCGGCTTTGCCTTGTTCTACATTACAAACGAGCCGAGTACTGGCTGCGCAGTTACTGTCAGCCAGAGTCCTCCACAGGAGAGGGTGCCAGGCTGGCCCAGAGGACTGAGAGCCAGGCCCCGGGATCCAGAGCCGTGACTCTCAGAGAAGTCCGCAAGAGCTACGAACTATGGTGTGTGGAAAGTCATCCCAGGTCCCAGGGCGGCGGGGTCAGAGGGACAGCTCTGCAGGCCGACCTGGACGCCCGCCCCTCCAGGACCGCAGCTCGACAGCCAGAATCCGGGATCTCCACGTGCAGAACTGCTGCCACCTGCTGTACAGGGAAGGTACTGCAGCAGGGGCAGGGCCGTGTTCCCCAGGGTTGGACCAGCGGGCATCCCCCAGAGCCCCGAGGGTGACCTGTACCTGAAGAGGGGCAGGGAGGAAGGGGAGGTCTCCTGAGGACGGGCCTCAGCCTTTCTCAGCCCCCTACCCCTCGTCACAGGGACGACCCCCATGGACTTGTAAAGCCATCTTGCAGAATAAAGTATTAACTATGCTTGAAAAAAAAAGCTTTTTGTGCTGCTTGAAAGTCCTAAATTTTCTCTTGGAGCAAAGCCAGGTCTCTGTTAAGGACACAGAACCAGGGGTCTGGACTGTCTGGGAGCACCCTCCCCAAGTCCTTCCATCTGCCCTCCAGCCCTGGCCACTCTGGTTCGGGACCCTTTCCTTAGCACAGGGGTGAGCTGCCTGCCTGACCCACTCCCACGGGCCTGGGCAGCCCCCACCCTCCCAGGATCCCGAAAGGCTGCTGTCAAGATCTAGTCTGGAACTGCTCTGGCCGCTCTGCTCTGTAATTCACGTCCAGCTTCCAGAAGGTGCTGTGCTGCTGCCCTGGGGCTCCAGGCGCCGAGCCATGCCACCCACCAGCACCGTGACCCTCCTTCACTGCTGGACCCAGCGGAGCTGAAGGACGAGGGCGGGGGCTCAGTGCCCAGACCCCTGGTTTGAATCCCAGCTTCTCAGGAAAGCAAGCCACTAGCAGCAGTGACTGGATTACCCAGGAGATGGCACTTCGTTCATTTCGCCCAGAAGCGGAATCCGGATCGTGTTTCTCGCAGTCGGCTCTGGGCCCTAGCTGTGCCCGTCACGCCCCTGTGGTCCTGGAGCACCGGGGGGAGGGCAGCCAGTAACGCCAGCCTGTCTTTACAAAAGCGTCCAAGCTCCAGCCCCAGGAGGGCCATGCTTGTGATTCTTCCTGAATTCCTGGCATCTCTGGCTCAGGGAGGCTGCTGCTTACTAAGAATAAGCTCTCAGTCAGGGCGCTCAGTTTAGAACTACCCACAACGGGATTTAGCTTTTCACATCAGAGTTTTCTACAGCAAAACATAGCAACCTGGTCTCTTCAGAAAACAGATTTATTTTTATATTTCTATAAATATCAGCTGGACGGTCAACACAGACGGGGAGCAATCTCGATGGTGTTTATCCGGAGGACGGTCTGCGGGTTCACGATGACTGAGAGAGAGAAAAGGGCCGGGGCGTCGGTGCAGACCCCGATGCTGGGAACGAGCTACTGTGAGACCAGCCACCGCCCGCTCAGCCCATGGGGGTCGGACTCAGCGAGGTCCCGTGTGGTGTGTCCCTGGGGCGCACAGACCACAGGCCTCACCACTGATTCCCTGAGCCCCGTCAGATGCAGCAGGGGCTGTGACAGCCCGGGAGCCCTTGCTGCGGCTCCTGGCCTCGCCCCTCCACATGCCTGGAGACCCCCACATGGCATGGCAGGTGGGGAGGGCAGAGGCATCTGATGACCCGAGGCTCCTGGAGGAGAGCTTTCCTAATGACCTGACTCTAGGAAAGCTGGCGCTACGTCACCGGTGCGTTTTACCACCTGTGACTGAGGACTGGACCGATGCACATCTGCAGGGGGTGGGCTCCGGAGGATTCCAGCAGCCAAGGATGCTCCAGCCCGTCACACTAGATGGCAGAGTGTCTGCGTGTAACCTACACACTCCCTCCCATAAACGCTAAACCATCTCCAGATCACGTGTGTGGCCTAACGCTCTGTAAACGCCCAGTGAATAGGTGGAAACACAAAGGAAATTCTACGAAAGTAGTTGTGATTCTGCTGGTCTCACTCCTGTTGCAGAAACGTGCCATCGTGCAAGCGCGTGTGTGCCCATGTGGATGCGTGTGTGCCTGGCAGCACAAGAATGGGCTCCGCCCACCTCCGGGATGTAGGCGGCGGTCTCACCCTCCCCCTCTAAGACTGTCCCCCTGGGTGGAGGCGGGCAACCCCTGCACTCTGGGCAACGTCTCCCAACAGGGCGCCCTCGGCCTGCTTGCCCACTTCCCGGGGGGACTCCAAACGTGCTGCGGGGGTCTCAGCAGCCGCCGGTGCTCCCGGCCGCGCCTCCCAGGGCCGTGCCCTCCAGTTGGTGGCCTCTTCCCACCCCCGTCAGAGTGGGGACAGGGCCGCGCCCACCCGCTGGTCTCCAGGCGCCACAGAGGGCAGGTGCCCGTCCAACCCGCCCAGGGCAGGCCTCGGGGCAACACCCGGAGGACGGGGGCGTGGGCTCCGCTTTCCCCCACTTACTTCTCTTTCTTTTGTAGTTTTTCCTTTTCTGAAATCTCATGTTGACTCTCGGCCACGATTCTGTCTTCTCGATGACCGTGGCTTCTACTCGAACAAGGTCCTTTCTAGAAGACAGGAGAATAAACAGTGATGTACCTTCTTATTTTCCATTTTCCTGGTACTTTACACGTGAGAACTTCTAAAATAAAACTTCCTTTTCTGCAGGTTATCAGTGTTCCCCGCCCCCGCCCCCCACAGACACTACACGGTGAGGGACGGGGTCGTCTCACAGCCAGTCCTAAAAGGGCCAAACTGCAGCGAAGCAGTAACAGGCCAGAGACGTGGCCGGGACGCTCTGCACGCGGGGCACCAAACGCCCAGGAACCGCAGGGTCCACGTGTCGAGCTTGGGGCTGACTGGGTGTGACTGGGCCCCCGCCCGCCCCCCGAGGGCACGTTACCCAAGCAGGGGTCTGCCGAGGAGAGTGAAGTCGTCGGCCCCAACCAGCAGGACCTGGAACGAAACAGGCGCATCACCGAGAGAGAACAGCCACAGAACAGAGTCGCAGGACAGGCGAGACAGAGGCAGGCTGCAGAGGGGGATGGGCTCGCCGCCTCCTAGGGACACAGGCCCGTATGACTGGCACAGGCGGACGTGGGGCCTGGTGGCACATCCGGTCAGCAGATCATCTCCTCTGGAAACGGACTTAAACCTTCTCACTGAAGCATATACGTACGGGGAAAAATGCACAAACCAGACGGTGGGGGTCTTTAAGCAGTTGACAGTCCTGCAGATTCTGTGAAGATTCAGGTTCAAGGTTGTTCTTTCAATGACCCCAAAACCCTGCCCCCGCCAGGCAGCAGGAGGGCAGCCGCGCCGCCAGGGCTGGCCTCAGATGGAGACAGCCCTGCGACCCGAGTGCGGGGGGTCTTATTAGACGCTGGGAGACTTGTCTGGAATTTTACAGATCAGAAGAAAATTCGATCGCACTAAACCTAAACGTGGAAGACAGCCTGTTTTGTAAGAACATCCATGGACTCTGTATGTTAGGCCCTGACAAAGAACCTTGACCCGCTCACTCTCAGCCTGACGTGGTCTCTACTGCTGGGTTTCCTACATCATGAAAATCATCTTTACTGGGTGGGGCCTCCTACGCTTTTGTTAGTGTGAAATGTTTCAAGATAACGTCTTTTAAGAAACCCTTACAGATACAGTTCGGAAGTGTCCGATTTTAGACGTAAGAAGCAAACATGCTCTTGTCCCTGAGCCTGTGATGTGGCCCCGGGGGGCCCCACGGAGAAGGCGCTGTGCTGGCCGCGGGTGTCCCCACAGCACCTCATTCAGCTCTCAGTCACGTGGTCCTGCTCAGACCACAGGCTGCGGGAGGACCACCTGAGAAAGGGGAGCGTGATGCTGCCTGGGTGTAAATACACCAAGAAGCTATGGTCACAAAGGAGGAGTTTTAAATTATCAAGAAAACCATCTGTCATTTTACACCTTGTCAACAGTTAACTATGTCACAGAAACGGGATCTGGTGCGGAGATCTCGTATTTTATCTACAGCAGAACAGGCAAAAACCAAGCAGGCCCCTGAACACAGCAAACAGAATCCTAAGTGGAAGCTGACAAGCATGGCTAAGAACAGCACAGACCATGGAGTGGGTCTGGAGGCCAGAACATGACCGGTGTCCGGGGGGACGGCTGGAAACCAGCGCTCACTGTTTAGGACAGCAGCGGCCGCCACACCTCACGCCAGGGGAGTGCGTGAGACAGACCCACAGACACACACTCCTCCTTGGGGAAACGTGCCAAGCGTCTCCCCGTCGGGAGGGACCCTGCCAAGTCAGGGCCGCCCTCAGGGGCATCTCCCCTTGCCCCCAGGCTCCCCCACGCCCACCCAGCCAGCCTGCCCCGTCCCAGGAAGGGCGTCAGCCTTCTCCACCAGAGGCGACCCTGGGGAGCAGGGACTGAGTCCCAGATACACTGAGAAACCCATGGTCTCACCTTCTCCAGCCGAATCCGCTCTCCGCAGGCAATGTCTAACTTGTTCTCAATTAGAATCAGGTCTTCAGAGGTGACTTTCCACTGGTGGCTGGCAAAGTGCACCACGGCGAAGAGCCTGCCGTATTGGCCCCCGGCAATGAGCTCGTTCACCTTCTCCACGACCTCTGCAGGGGGAAGGGTGGCCAGGGTCACAGCTCTGCCCCTGCCCGCATGCCCTGCGCCCCCGAGAGCCGCGCGACCCTGAGCATCCATGGACTGGTGGCAGGGCGCGTGCCGGGGGCTCCTCCCTGCTCTCCCACCACATCCTTCAACCATATCTAAAACCAGGAGGAGTCCACGCGTTGCTGTGCATTTCCAGGTTTTGGAAACCGAGGACACTCACTGCCTCTGAGCGCTGGGCGCGGCCGGTACGCTACCCTCCTCCCGGCACCCAGATGGCCTCCTGGCCCCCGGCGCTGGGGCCGCTTCCACTGAGGAGCATCCTCCTTGTTCTCTCTCCCTGAACACACACGTTTCTACCAACGGCGGGGAGACTGGGCTGGACGGACCCCTGCCACCACCTGTGTCAGCTGCCTGCTACTCAGCCGGTGCCCTGGGAGGCTTTGCTAACTGAACGAGGGTTCGGATTCTGGTGTTAAGTGAACTTCAGCGTTCCTGCCTTGCCGCATCCTGTGAAGGGGAACACCCACATCGTGCCCGTCTTGGGCACCTGGAAGCGTGAGGCCCCTGTTCCGTGGCCAGGAGGCCGCCCCTCCCCCCGCTTCCGCCCCCCCTTACCTGCGTGGTGTCTGGCCTCCTCTGCAGGGTCTGGCAGCACAACTTCTGGCCAAGGTGGTGAACTCAGTGAGGTTTTAGGAACGTATCTGTAAAAGTATTTTTGCATGCAGGTCACACACACGTGAAAAGACAGTTCCAACCTGTGAGCCACAGCTGTGCTCAGCACGCCAGAAAGGACAAGGATCCAGCACGTCTCCGATGCCTGAGTGGCTGGCAGGGCAGCAGCCCCCACATTTGTGGGGGAGCAAAATCTGCCCCCCAAATGTCTCTTAGGCGTGTGGATTACTTCAAGCTGAAAACAATCAAGGCCCAAGACTCTGGAAGAAACTCTGGCAGGAGGCAGGCAGGCCTGGGGCTGCACGCAGGCGTCTGGAGATGGCGGGCCTGTCCTGAGACAGCTTCCCCAGAAAGGGTGCGGAACACGCGGGCCCCGAGGACGGGGGCTACTCTGTGTCCCACGGTCTCTGCAGGCCCCACAAACATTTATCCACCAAACACTTGCTTTTCCACCCCGACGTGGACTGCCTTCTCCCGCTCTTCAAGTCCCAGACCCCTACCCTCAACATCCTCTTTTGTCTTTAGCTGAAGGAGCTGTTTCAGCAGAGGGCTTCAGTCGTTCTGGCGAATGACTCGTTTCTCCCAGGTCTCTCCCGTGTGTACAGGTTATTAAACTTAGGTCTGATTTTCTCCTGTTAACCTGTCTCCCATCAACTGAACTCTTCGACCAGCCAGAAGACCCTGGAGAACTGGGGACACTGCTGCTTCCAGCACAGGCCAGGGCCCCCGGCACTGTCATGGCAGGTATGCTGGACACAGATGTCCCTGTTGCAGTCAACTGGCCCCCAAATTAGGTTGTGTTTTAAAGCCGTGAATCGTGTCTGAGGCTCAGGACCCCGGGTGGCCCAGCAGCAGCCAGCCAGACGAGGGACAAAGCTGCGAGGGGGCCGGGGCAGCCGTGACCGCTCAGAGCAGCGCTGGGGGGATCAGCTGGGTTCACGAAAGCGCCCCCTCAGGGTTTCTGCCTCCAGCCTCATCCGGGGAGCCCACTGCTCCTTCAGGGGAACAGCAGGCCCCGGGTCCCCCGCTGCAGGAGTGCAGGTGGCTGTACTGAGAGCTTCCTGGTGCCAGGCGCTCGCCGAAGCTCTCTTTTAAGGAATGTATTTATCTAGGTGCGGCTGACCCACAACGTTGTCAGTTTCTGTTGTACAGCAAAGTGGCTCGGTTACACGTGCGTATGTACAATTCTTTTCCTGACGATCACAGGATACTGAACGTGGTTCCCTGTGCCACAGGGAGACCTCGCCATTCACCCACGCTGCGTGTCACGCCGTGGGCCTCATGCTGGAGTAACGGTTTATACCCGCTAATCCAGTCTCCCAATCCACCCCTCCTTCACTCCTCCCCCTTGGCAGTCCTTCTAATGAGCTCTCTGGATGCAGAAATTCACTCGACTCTCATGAAAACCCATTGCGATGCAGCCTGATATCACTTCCATTTCTCCAGTCTAAATGCTCTACCAACTGAGCTATTCCTGACCCCTACTTCCATTTCTCAAAGAGGAACTGAATGAAGCCCAAGGATGACTCTGCTCACAGACCCAGGCTGCAAGGGCTGGTAGAGGACCCTGTATATTCCTACTCAAGTGTGATTTTGTTAAATTTACCTTTTTTAGTTTATATTTTTATTTATTTATTTTTTAAATCTAAATACACAGTTTAACACTAAACATGCTCCTTCAAATTACATAAGGTCCTCCAGAGAATCCGTCCTGTGATTCAACCTTCCCGGTTAGAAATTTCCCAATGAGGAATTAAAAGCTTTTCCTTAAAAAGACACAGCCACGCATGGCCCAGAACACCTTCTCTTTGGACTCTTGAGGTTCCGTCTGTATTTCTACGTGTTAAGGGTCTGAGTAAAATATTGTCCGAACAGTTAAAACTTATATATTCCTAAAAACCTAAATGTTCGAAGTTTGACTTCAGAAGAAAGGGAAGGAAGAGTCAGCAAAACCCACATTTTGATATTACCCTTGTGGAGATGAAGCGCTCTGCGAACTGAACCTCCGAGAAGCGGACCACAGGGAAGCTGAGGGACAAGAGAGACATGCGTGGTTACCAGGGGGAAACACGAACCGCCCCTCACGATGCTCAGCGCACGAGTGCTGCCAGTGTGGCTGGCCCGGCTCAAAGCACAGCACAGCGCGCTACGGGGAGGCCCAGAGAAGACTGAGGCCGTCGCTCGCTCACAGCTGCGGGCTCTCAGCACAGGCGCCAAGGGGCGTGCATCGCGCCATCGAGAAGGGCCTGAGACCGAGTCACCTACCTGCTAACTCGTTCCTCGACGCCAGGTGCCCCCAGGGTGAGGCCCTGTCCGGCACCCCAGTGTGGGAGCAGCCTCCAGGACACCCCTCCTGGGGCTCTCAGCCCCGAGCCCTGCTCCCCCCTCCAAGGGAGCGGCTCTCAGTGACAAAGAGCGTGTGGCGGGAGTGACAGGCCAGCACCTCCAGAGGAGGAGATCAGAGGGCAGCTGCCGGCCTGGCGTCCTCGCTGCAGCAGGACCGCTGCGCTGTGAGCAGCCCAGGGAGGCCCCTGGGATTCCACCTTCCCAGTTCAGGTCAGTGGCTCAGTCATGTCCGACTCTCTGCAACCCCATGGACTGCAGCACGCCAGGCTTCTCTGTCCGGGGAAGCCAGGAAGCAGCTTCTGCTGGCCCTGCTGACTCTTAGCCTGAAACAGTCTGACTTTAATCTAACCAGACGGGGAGCCAGCTCAGCCACGCCTGCATCCTGACCCTCAGTGACGGGGTGACGTAGTACATGTGAAGTTATCTTAAGCTGCTGGGTTTGCGGTAACTCAGGACACAGCATCAGATAATAATACACCTAGGGACAAAGGCACCCAGAGCCTGCTGAGAAGGGCCCAGAAACAAAATGCCCCATGCTTAGGTGCTAGAAGCAGAGGGCAGATCTCTCAGTAACTACTGTTGGTTTTTTCTGTTGAGCTATAATTTATATGCCATAAAGTTCACTCTTTTAAAGCTCACTCATTAGCAGCTGTTCCCAATTCCTGGTCTCCTGAGTTGGTTTTTCTTCCCCTCCACCATCTTGGTGTGCTTGTGGTCTAAACCTGGGTCTTTGTGCTCAGTCATGTCCCACTCTTTGTGGCCCGGTGGACTGCAGCCCGCCAGGCTCCTCTGTCCATGGGATTCTCCAGGAAAGAAGACTGGAGTGGGTTGCCCTAAAACCTGGTTCTTACCGCTTCTTTATTTATGCCCTTTCCTCTGGGATTACATCTGCTTGAATGGATTTCAGCATCAGCACACTGGTGACTCTCAAGTGGACACCTGCGGCCTGGACTCAGACACGACAGGCACCTGCCTGTCTGCTGGCATCACCTGGTCGTCACCTGACTCAGAACCTAACAAAGGCTCCTGATCTGCCCCTCCCGCCTGCTTCTCCCACACCCCTCCACATCTCGCATGATGGCGAATTCATCCTTCCAGCTGCTCAGGCCAAAAACCTCACTCATTTATGACTTTTCTCTCTCACACCCCACAGCCACCAACCTGTCAGCAAATCCCCTGCTCTTTTTGAGACATCCAGGCTCTGACCACTTCAATCAGCCAAGCTGCCTGGCTTGGAACTGATACCCTGCTCTCACCCTCGCCTCTCTGTCTGCACAGCAGCTAGAAGGCTGGGGACTTCCCTGGTGGTCAAGAGGTTAAGATGTCACATTTCACTGCAGGGGGCACAGGTTCGATACCTGGTCATGGAATTAAGATCCCACATACCGTGTGGGGTGGGCAAAAATCCCCTCAAAACCAGAAAAACAAACTATGAGGGCAGCTCAGGTTCCTATTTCGTGCAACCCCCCAAGAGCGCCCCATTTCATTCTGAGAAAAAGGCAGTCTTCACAGTGGCCAGCAGGCAGTGTGACCCCGTCTCTCTGGGCCTTGCCTCATGAGCTTCCCCTTGTTCCCTGCACACCTGCCACTTGGGCCTCCTGGTTATTCCTGGAAGATGCCAAGTACAACGGCCTATGCCTTGACTGCTCTTCCTCGGGACAACCCCAACCCCAGGAGGCCCTCTAGGCTAATCCCCTGTTTCCTCTGGGTCTCCACTCAAACACCATCTCACTAGAGAAGGCTTCCCCAACCATCCTATTTAAAACTGAACACTTTCCTCCCAACTCGTGCTTTATTTTTCTCCGTAAGACTTACCAGCTTTGAACCTGCTATGGAATTTGCTTCTTCTTAAGCTTCGAACATACTATGTAATTTGCTTCTTTGTAAAATTGCTCATCTCTGCAAACGCCTCCCCCCATCAGAATGTGAGCTCCGTAAAAACGGGTTTGTTTTACGAATTTAACTGATGTATTCACCATCCTGGACCAGAGTTTGACTTGTAATGGATGCCCAATAAATGGCGAAGGAATGAATGAAATCTTTTCTAAGCCATCAAATGAAGCCCCTGTGGAACACCCCACAGTTGGAAACTCACGACTGGCCTCTCTTGAAAGCCAGGTGGCTTAGTAGTAAAGAATCTGCCTGTCAGTGCGGGAGATGCAGGAGACTCAGGTTCGGTCCCTGGGTCAAGAAGATTCCCCAGAGGAGGAAATGGCAAGCCACTATGGTGTTCTTGCCCAAAAACTCCCATAGAGAAGCCTGGCGGGCTATAGTCCATGGGGTCACAAAGAGTTGGATACAACTGACAGACAGCACGCCTGAGAGCCATTTCACTGGTGAAAGCTCAGAAACTTTCTGCACTTGATCTGCTTCCCTGTAATTCCTGCCTATGGCCTTAGCTTAGCTCCAACCCCACAGGGAACAAATGTGCACCTTCCTGTCCCCCAGGACCATCTTTCAATCCCTGAGAACTGTGATGGTTTCCTTCAGTCACTCTTCAAGATCCTGCCTGTTCACCATTTTGGTCACCCTGTCTTTACTCAGCTCACTTCACCTGTGTTTCTCTCTGAAAACGGGGGTGGGGGGTGGGGCGGGAATTGAGCACAGCATTCTAGAGGTAGCTTTATGTTGATAGAACAAAGTAAGTCCCACCGCTTTTATAAAAACTTCCCTGCCTGCTTAAACCCAAGTTTTATTATGGAAAACGATAAGCACACAAAACTCAAGACAACAGGGAGTCCTCCTGTATCTCTTCCTAGACTCAACAGTCATCAACTCATAGCCAAGCCTGACTCATTCACAATGTCTCTGCTCCAACTCTGTGGTGTATTTTAAAGCAATTGTCAGGGTACTTCTATTAAAGATAAAGCATCTTAAAAACAAACATAACCACATCATTATCACACCTAAAAAAGGGAAAACTTTTTTACATACATAAACATACCTTCACACAAATACACACTCCAACCGTTTTGAGGAGAGGTTTATAGTGTTTTTGACCAACAAAACCTTGCTGGGCTTCATGACAACCCAGTGCCTAAAATACAGATGTAGCTTTTGCTGGATTGGTTACCTCTAGGCAAAGTCATTCACCACCGTTTTCCAGATGAGGACAAGGAAGGTTAAAGAGTGGCCTGCAGCCTGGGGAGTGACGGTTAAAACACAGGCTTTGGAGCCGGACCGAGCTATCTGATTCAGTCCTCTCCTACTTCCCTGCTGTATGACCAAGGGCAAGTTACCTGACCATTTTGAGCCTGAGTTTGCTCCCCAACTTAAATGGAGCCTATATGGAAGTTGGAGAGCTATCACCAATATTTAAGCTATTAACTAAAGGAATCAGGGTCTGAACCCAGGGTTTCCACGACCGATAATCACCGCCATCAAACAAGCGATTAACACTGGTCAGACGCAGACACACGTGGCAAGGCGCCCCGTGTGCCCAGCTTCCTCCGTTCACCCCGCGGGGCAGGCCTCACCGGCTCCGGGTCCCGACGCTCTCAGGACGCTGCGGCTGCATGCAAACGCCAGCCGCCCGAAGGTGACCGGCAGGGCCCTGGCCGCCACGGCCGCCGCCATCTTCCCACAGCGGAAGCGGAAGTGGCGCGAGCCTGGTGCGTCGACGCACCGGGTCCGGCCGGGAGCAGCGCCGCGCGCTGCAGCCGGACCTCCGCGGCTCTGGGCCCGGGCCGGACTGCGGCCATGGCCTCGACACCTGTGGAGAGCTTCGTGACCAAGCAGTTGGAACTGCTGGAGCTCGAGAGAGACGCGGAGGTCGAGGAGCGCAGGTACGGCCGCCGGCCCGGGCCTCTCGGGGTCGGCCCGGCGTCTCCCCCAGGGCCCCCTCCTCTCCCAGCTGAGACCCCACAGATGAAGCCTCCGGGGGCTCGGCCTGACAAGCTTAGGGCCGGGATTTGCCCTCCTGACTGTGAAGGGGGCTTGGCCGCCTCCAGGGATGGAAGCCTCTTCACTCTCCGGGGCGCCCGTTCCGTTTTGGGGACCCCCTTGGAAGGGTCTTCTCCCCCTGAAGTGCCCCTCTGAACTTTGCCGCGGGGGCCCAGCCTGTCTCCCCACTTCCATCCCCATCGTGTTCTCCGCCCTCTTCCCTCCTCTTCCCCCCGTCAGTGCTTGCGCCTGTTCCGTGCCGGGCCTCGAATGGGACGGAGTGGTTGGTAATGGGCCCCGGGCGACCGGTGTGAGCAGAAGGGGCCGGCGGGGGCGCGAACGGCCCGCTTCCAGCCTGACAGGTGCTGAGCTGTGTGTGCAGGCCGAATGCAGTGGAGGGGGTGAGGGAAGGACCGCCGACTCTGCGAAGCCTTAGCGGCGGATGGCTTCCTGGAGGCGGTGGTGCCTGAGCACAGCTTACAGAAGAATAGGGGTTAAAGAGTTTGTGGGGAGGAGTTTCCTGGAGGAGATGTGGGAAAGCAGCGCACCCCTGCAGCCAGGACTGGAGCCCTGAAAACGTCGGGCTTTTACCCCTAAGGCTGAAACTGAGAGCTGACATTTATTGAGGCGTGTAAAAGCACTCCACAGGCATCAGTCGCTGTAAACCCCGCATCAACTCTGGGAAATTGGTTACTACGGTAACCGATTCTCATCTTGGGTCTAAGGAGGCTGGAATGGAGAAGTTAAGTTGCTTGCCCCAGGTAACACAGGGTGAGCCAGGATTTGAGGTCACGCGGGCTGATGTTTGTACTCAACTACTGTGCTGCCTAAGTGGAGAGGATTTGATTTAGAAGTTTTTGATTATGATGATTGAGAGTGGGGACTCCTGTTGTCCTCAGTGGAATCCGGGCTCCATCATTTATGGCTGGGTGACTTTGCAGCCTTAGTCATCTTGTCTGTAAAATGAGATCATCCTTACAGCAAACCAGTGAGGTGGGGATGCAGTGATCTAAAAGTCAAGGGCTCAGCACTGACCGGAGTACAGAGTAAGCACCCGTGGAAAGATGCACAGGGGTCCGATTGAAAAGGACCTGGGGAAGAAGCTTGTATTATAGTTTTGTGTGTGTGTGTGTGTGTGTGTGTGTGTGTGTGTGTGTGTGTGAGAGAGTGAGTGTGACAAGCTGCACGTGGGATCTTAATTCCCCAACTGGGGGTTGAACCTCTGCCTCCTGAATTGGAAGCACAGTCTTCACTGCTGAATGGCCAGAGGAGTCCCTCTTATTTTATATTCTTGGGCAGAGGATGGCCCTCGGCAGTGAGGGTGCAGGAGTGGATTCTGGGTACAAATGGGGGTGCCTGGTGGGACAGTGACTCACAGGGCCCAGGAGAGAAGGCAAAGGTGAGTGGGGGCACCGCGAGGAGGGCATGGGCGGCTGTAGGAGGAACAGGTTTGAGAGGAGGCAGGTTTGGAGTTTCCTGTGCATAGACTTGGGAGAAGGCAATGGCATCCCACTCCAGTACTCTTGCCTGGAAAATCCCATGGATGGAGGAGCCTGGTGGGCTGCAGTCCATGGGGTCGCTAAGAGTCAGACACGACTGAACGACTTCACTTTCACTTTTCGCTTTCCTGCATTGGAGAAGGAAATGGCAACCCACTCCAGTGTTCTTGCCTGGAGAATCCCATGGATGGGGGAGCCTGGTGGGCTGCCGTCTGTGGGGTCGCACAGAGTCGGACACGACTGAAGTGACACAGCAGCAGCAGCAGCAGCAGTGCATAGACTTCCTCTGTTCCTCCTGCACGTTTGGAAGTAAAAACTGGTAAAATACAAATACTGAAGTCTCAACATTGGGTGTTTCCCAGATCCTGGCAGGAAAATGTCTCTCTGAAGGAACTCCAGAGCCGAGGCGTCTGTTTGCTGAAGCTGCAGGTATCCAGCCAGCGGACCGGGCTGTACGGACGGCTGCTCATTACCCTCGAGCCCAGGAGATGCGTATCTGCAGCTGTGCTTCCTAGTAACAGCTTTACTTCCGGTGTGTACCTTGTTGACAAGGGTGTGTGTTGAATATTGCAGTCTTCAGATGTGGGTTGTAAAGATCTAGTCACATAGGACCAGCTAGGGAATAAAGCATTGCAGTGGAGAACTCTCCAGCAGTTATGAGGCTTTCTGGTGGTTTAGATCGGCACTGTCCAGACCAGCAGACACCAGCTGAACAGCTGAAATATGGCTGGTGATTCCTGCCCATGTAAAATGCACAAGAGATTTTGAAGATTTAGTGCTGTAAAAAAAAGAGAGTGATTTCTATGACTACCAATCGTGTTTGGAAATGAAAATATTTTTCACATATCGGATTAAGTAAGCTACTGTTAAAATTGCCTGTTTCTTTTTGGTTGTTAATGTGGCTTCCCAGGTGACTCCGTGGTAAAGAACCAGCCTGCCAATGCAGGAGGCATGGGTTCGATCCCTAGGTTGGGAAGATTCCCTGGAGAAGAAAATGGCAGCCCACTCTAGTATTCTTTTCTGAGAAATCCCATGAACAGAGGAGCCTGGCAGGCTACAGTCCATGGTGTCACAAATAGTCGGACATGACTGAGTACACACACACAACAACACACAAACGTAGCCGTGAGAAGATGTAAGGTTACCTGTGACTCTCGCTTCTTGTTTTTTTTTTTTCCCATAATATCACAGTATATGTATTTCTTTGTTTAAATTTTATTTTTAATTGGAGGGTAATCACTTTCTAATGTTGTGTTGCTTCTGCCATGCATCAGCATGGATCAGCCGTAGGTAGACGTACGTCCCCTCCCTCCTGAACCTCCCGCCGCCTCCCCTCCCCGTAGCCCCGGACCAGACGGCTCGTTGTCCATAGCTGTGTAGTCCCAGACCTTCCTTGTACTAAGGATACTTTGGCTAAACTTGTGGCAGCTGTGTTGGAAAGAAGGGGCAGTTTGAAGAAGCTTCTTAACCTCACACCTGGGACTCTCGTTTTCAATCAGACCTGGAAACGGAGACGGCAGCACTGCCAAGCACTGCACTTTTCTGGAAAAGTCTCTCAGCCCTGATTTGGTGATGACAGGGTTTGTTGGTTTCATATTTTGACTTTCTGGCCTCTTGCCCCCCGCTTGTTGGAATCCTGGCTGCATTTGGAGACAGATGGGAGGAGGGGAAGCTGATGGTCGGAGTCAGATCTTACACAGTGTGTTGCTGAGGGGCCAGGAGTCAAGTCATCTGTCCTCTAAAGACAGTTGAGCTTTCGGCCTTACCATCAGGATTAAGTGGGCAGGACCGAATGTCCCTGCTGGGCGTTTGTAAACTCTGCAAACCAAAGGGAAAATGTATTATGTTCAGTTAAGAAGTGCTGTGGAGGGCAGGACCTTCGAGGTTGATGAGTAACTGATACACAGAAAGTTGGAGGAGGGTGGTCCTTTAGGTGGAAAAGCACAGGTCTGAAATCTGATGTGTTGCTACAGCTCCCGATCAGACATAGGTCAGGTTGGATGTTAGGTTTCCATCTTCTGCGGAGCAGTTTTAAGGCTCTGTAACTTAGAGATGTGAACTCTGCAATGTGGGGCCCATCAGGGCGGCTGGTGGGGAAGGCGCAGTGGGGTTGGAGCCCCAGCACTCAGCCCACGGAGACTCCCCCACCCCATGCACAGAACCAGACCTTGCGCCCAGGCAGGGGACTGCTGCCACCTCCTCTGTCTTTAGAAGTGGGGAGGGAGACAGGACAGATTCAAGGTACAGATGAAACCCGTTTCCTAGAAGGAAAATAGGTCTGGACTGAAATCACGCCTGGTGCCTGGTTGATGTGTGGTGTGGACTCTGACTCAGGATAAAGGGGGTGTGAGTACGTGGGGGCTCTGGCTGAATCTCCACATGGACTCTGGTTTGGGCAGAACTGTTGGTGTTCACGGGACAGAGTGCTGAGCCTGGCGGGCTTGGGCAGGAAGGGGCGTGTGGGCTGCGGTCACTGGAAGGTGGCCCTGGGCTCAGAGGGGTCGCCTGGGCCCAGCTCCTCTCTGTGTCTTGGCTTCGCCCTCTTCTGGGTTGGCTCCTTCTCAGGCCCCATGGGGTGGCATCTGCAGCCTGTCCGTCTTCTCTGGTTCCTGGTCTAGCGGGGAAGGGTGAGGGCCTCCTTCCAGCTTGCCCGGGCAAAAGTCTCAGGCTCCGATTGGCCCCAGGCTTATCCCCGAGGGGCATGTGAAGCCCTGATTCGCTTGAGTATGGGTCGAGTGCCCCGTGCCCCTCAGACTCGCCTGGTGGAGGCTGAGTCACCAGAGCTGTCATAGGGGTGGGAGGCCCAGCTGAGTGGACAGCACCCCCTTCCCTCCTTCAGCAGTGTTCCCTTTCCACCTCGAGTGCTGTCCCCCAGGTGAGCTCCTGTGGCCACTCTGCTCAGGGCCTGCCCTGCTTACCTGTCTCCCCGCAGAGCGGCCCGTCCCACATGCCCTGCAGTGACCCCGTGCTCACTCTGCCCGTCTTCTCACTGAAGCCCTTGGCGCCGACCCCGCCAGGTGGTTCTGTTTGCTTCCCTCCTCCCAAAGTGAGGGCAGGGACTGTGATTTATTCCTGATACAGACCAGCGCCCAGAACAGTGCCAGGTGCAAAGGAAGACTTTAAATATCTTACTGACTCTCATGTTTGTGTTAAACAGTTCATTTCGTGCAAGTGAATTTAATTATGTGAGTTAGAAGTATTTTTTTTTTTGCTGCTACCAACTTCATTTCTAATGAAAGTAACAGTTACAGTAGTTGAAATGTGCTGGCGTTTGTTGAATGAAGTAATTCTTGTTTAACTTTGTTCAGCGTTTACGTAACCGGTCTTTGCTCCTGCAGGTGACATCGTGGGTCTGTATGACGAAAGCGGTCAGCTGGCCACTGGGATCCTGACCCGCATCACCCAGAAAGCGGTCACCGTGGCCTTTGATGAGTCCCACGATTCCCAGCTGAGTTTGGACCAAGAGCATTCCTACAGATTGTTGAAGCTTGCCAACGACGTGACTTACAAGCGACTGAAAAAGTAAGCA
Source organism: Bos taurus (assembly GCF_002263795.3). Classification (NCBI taxonomy): domain Eukaryota; kingdom Metazoa; phylum Chordata; class Mammalia; order Artiodactyla; family Bovidae; genus Bos; species Bos taurus. Next base: position 46,273,689 of record NC_037356.1, read on the forward strand.
TACGTAACTGGAAATCACACGTACTGCTGCTGCTGCTAAGTCGCTTCAGTCGTGTCTGACTCTGTGCGACCCCATAGACGGCAGCACACCAGGCTCCCCCGCCCCTGGGATTCTCCAGGCAGGAATACTGGAGTGGGTTGCCATTGCCTTCTCCGGAAATCACACGTAACATTTTCCCTAAACATATCTCATTCCTGCTGGAGAAGACGGCAAGCACCTGGGGTCTGGGGGTTGGTTGCATGCCCCTTGAGGGAGATGGCGGGCTTCCCTGGTGGCTCAGACGGTAAAGAATCTGCCTGCAGTGTAGGAGGCCTGGGTTCGATCCCTGAGTTGGGAAGATCCCCTGGAGGAGGAAATGGCAACTCACTCCAGTATTTTTGCCTGGAGAATGAATCTCCATGGACAGAGGAGCCTGGTGGGCTCCAGTCCATGTGATCATAATGAGCTGGACATGACTGAGCAGCTGAGCATACAGCACTGCGGGAGATGGTGGGCAGTGGCGGCGGTGTTGCGGGGGCCCCAGGCGCCGTGTTAGTCCTGTTTGTCTCTAAGCTCCTCATTTTCCCCATCCCTTGGCAGAGCTCTGATTTCCCTAAAGAAGCATCACGCTGGCCCTGCGTCCTCACTCATAGAGGTCCTCTTCGGCGCATCGGACCCCAGTCCTCCCAGCGAGATGCGTAAGAGCTCTTGATTTTCCTTTCCTGATTGAAGTCACTATGGGTACTGTCGTGACCGGTGTGACCGTGACCAGTGCGATCTTGGGCGATTTTAACAAGAGTTTGCAAACGCTTGGGGAGAAGTCTAATTTAGTGTCTTTTTATAAATTTCTTTGTGTCACTTTCTTGAACAAGTCAGTTGCCTGCACACAGTGTCAAAGAAGTGGCTCATTCTGTTGTTTTTTTAAATAATGCTGTTTCTAATGTATCTGAGTATTTCATTTTGAAGGGGGAGGATATTTCTTCTGTGTCAGCGACCTGAGAGAACAGAGGATGGCTGATCATATTGGGTTGGCCCAAAGATTCGTTTGGGTTTTTCCATAAGGTGTTACTCATTGACTATGCTAAAGCCTTTGGCTATGTGGATCACAACAAGCTGTGTAATAAAAATTCCCACTCTTAAAGAGATGGGAATACCAGACTACCTTACCTGCCCCCTGAGAAACCTGTATGCAGGACAAGAAGCCATAGTTAGAACTGGACATAGAGCAATGGACTGGTTCAAATTTGGAAAAGGAGTACATCAAGGCTGTATATTGTCACCTTGCTTATTTGACTTATGCACAGTACATCATGCGAAATGCTGGACTAGGTGAATCACAAGCTAAAATCAAGACTGCTGGGAGAAATATCAAGAACCTCAGATATGCAGATGATACCACTTTAACGGCAAAAAAGTAAAGAGGAACTATAGTACTTCTTGATGAAGGTGAAAGAGGAGAGTGAAAAAGCTGGTTTAAAATTGAGCATTCAAAAAATGAAGATCATGTCATCCAGTCCCATCACTTCATGGCAAATAGATGGGGAAACAATGGAAACAGTGACAGACTTTTTTTGGCGGGGGCTCCAAAATCACTGCAGATGGTGACTGCAGCCACAAAATTTTAAAAGACTCTTGCTCCTTGGACGAAAAGCTATGTCACACCTAGACAGTGTTTTATAAAGCAGAGACATCACGCTGCCAACAAGGGTCCATCTAGTCAAACCTGTGGTTTTCCAGTAGTCACATGTGGATGTGAGAGCTGGACCACAAAGAAGACTGAGTGTCAAAGAGCTGATGCTTTCAAGCTGTGGTGTGGAGGAGACCCCTGAGAGCCCCTGGACTGCAAGGAGGTCAACCAGTCAGTCCTAAAGGAAGTCAGCCGTGAATATTCACTGGAAGCGCTGATGCTGAGGCTGAAGCTCCAGTACTTTGGCCACCTGATGCAAAGGCCCGACTCATTGGAAAAGACCGTGATGCTTGGAAAAATTGAGGGCAAAATGAGAATGGGGCAACAGAGGATAGGATGGTTGGATGGCATCATCGACTCAATGGACGTGAGTTTGAGGAAACTCAGGAGATCGTGGAGCACAGAGGGGCCTGGTGTGCTGCAGTCCATGGTGTTGTAAGGAGTCGGACACAACTTAGCAAGCGAACAACAGCGACAGCAACATACAGTGTTATGGAAAACGTAACATCCACAGTCTCTACCGAGGCGTCCACTACAGAGATGCCACGCTGACGCCATGGGCGCAGGGTGCTACCCCGACAGACTGGACTGAAACACGCTTGCATCGGAGCCTCTGAGCCAGAGCGCCTGCATGTGCCTGCTCCCCTGGATGCCGGCTGCGACCCGGGCACCTCTGCTCCCTGAGACGGCAGCGACGGCGCTGGTTCCCACCACACCTGTAGGGTGTGAACGAACCTTTTGGCCAACCCAGTGCTTTATGCCTGATAGCAGTTTTTTATGGTTTGAAGAATCTCAGTCCTCAATACATCTGATTATTTTTTCTGTGTCTTTCAAATTGAGGACAGCTTATATCTGATTGTAAGTGTGACAGGTGTTAGTCACAGAACATTTGGAAATAAAGTAGCGTATAAACAAGAGGGGGGAATCACCAAAACACGTGTCACGTAGAGTAGCCTCACTGACGGGCGTGTGTATTCAGATAGCTGTTTTTCCACATCCATGTAGATAGGGTGTTTCTTTCACTTAGACACACACACACACACACCCCCCACACACACCCACTGTTCTCACGCTGGTCTGTGCACTCTCTCATCCCCTTCAGTGTCTGGGAAAACCTCATTTTGAGAGGGGTTTGTTACCTCGTCAAGCAGCTGCCCTTCACTGAACAGTTCTCCAGATGTTGGACTTACGGTTTATGCAACATCTCTTCAGGGGTTCTAATGCAAGGGCCACCCCACGCCCTCCTCCTGTCACACTTGGGCTGATACCCTGGCAGTGTTGTCTGTAAGCTCAGGGCTGCTTCCTATGAGGTTGGCCAAAAAAGTTGTTCAGGTTTTTCTGTAACATCTTATGAACTTTTTGGCCAGCCCAATACTTTCTCAAATTCTGAAAGCACATTTAAATGAGATTTTGTTTCTGGGCTTCCCTGGTGGCTCAGTGGTGAAGAATCTGCCTGCCAGTGCAGGAGATCTGGGTTCGATCCCTGGGTTGGGAAGGTCCCCTGGAGAAGGGAATGGCAACCCACTCCAGTATTGTTGCCTGGAGAATTCCATGGACAGAAGAGCATGGAGGGCTACAGTCCATGGGGTTGTAAAAGAGTGGGACACGACTTAGCAAGCAAACAACAAGAGCCATACATACACAATTAGAGCCTGTCAGTTTTCTCAAAGAAGATTTTATTTCTGCCGGCCAGGTAGTGAGAGGCTGCTCTGAGCTGGGAAGGAAGTGAGCACTGTCCTTGCTATGTTTACAGCTGCACGCCTGCCCTGGTTGTACCCGGCGTCCAGGGGAGCAGGGGCGCGGTGTGGCGGGCCAGGACGCACGCAGGAGCTCTGGCTGCCAGGTTCCCATGCTGCCTGCAAGTGTTTCAGGCTTGCCCATCGGCCCCCTGTGCCCGCGCCGTCAGCCAGCACCGTCATCTCCGCAGTGGGCAGTGTGGGCTGGAGGCTGTGGACTCGGGGCTGGACACAGCGGCACTGGCTCTGAGCACAGAGCTTACGAAGCAGATTGTCGGTCTCGCTTATGGAAGATTCAGATTAGAAATACCATCCTGGATCTGCTAGTGATTCTTTTTCATTGTTTGCTTTTGTTTTATGGGCGCGTAAAAAGGAGCACTAGGGTGGGAACAGATATGTTCTAAGAGACATTTACTTCCCAGGAATCTGTTTTTCTGGAGCGTGAGTTGGCCGCCTTTGTCAGTAAAGGGACAGGTGGTGAACACTGCAGGCTGTGCGCGCCGGAGCAGCGGCGGGCGGCCGGGGACGGTCCCCCAGGAGCCTGCACACAGGCCTGTGGATTCCTGTCCAGGGGAAGACTTCTGAAAACCACGCAGGTTGACTTTGTGTTGCCTGCTGACCCAGGGGAGGGCCAGCTCTCTCCCTGTCACACGACATCCTGTATTTCCATCAGGGTGGGGTTGAGGGAACGGCACTGGGTCACGGGGGGCCGGAGCCTCACTGTCGCTTGTCCCGCAGCCCCGCTGACCTTCTGCAACCCCGCCCTGGACGCCTCCCAGCAGGAAGCGGTCCTGTTTGCGCTGTCCCAGAAGGAACTCGCCATTATCCACGGGCCCCCGGGCACTGGGAAGACCACCACCGTGGTGGAGATCATCCTTCAAGCTGTGAAACGGGGCTCAAAGGTGGGTGTGGGCACCGCGTCCCCACAGACACCTGTCACTCGGGTCTGCTGCGCTCGCAGGCCCCTGAAGGGCCCCAGCCAGGTTCCAGGACTCGGGTAGGAACGTTCCCAGGCGTTTACTGACTGACCGCTAGGCTGCGCCCCTGTTGGTGTCTGACAGCGCTGGGGGTGTGGGCTTGTCCTCGGGGCTGTGGGTCTGGACTGGGGAGGCCTGGGGCACTGTCCGCTGGGCCACAGTCCAGGAGCCACCCGCTCAGCACCCGTGCTGTGTGCTCAGGCCCCTGCTGGGCATGCAGGTGACCCGGCCCGTCTGTGCCCTTCAGGAGAAGGCCCTGCGGCCAGTCATGGGAGACAGACCTTTTTTGGTTAATTCAAGAGTCCCGTTAGTTGTGCAGATGGCCGGTTCCCGGTTCCTGAGATGTGGGATGCGATGGTGTGTGTTACCATGCACTTAGGTTGTTAACGGTTGAGAGAGGCTCTTTTACCCTCAACACGAGTTATCATGGATTCTGAGCACGTGAAGCGCTTGCTACCTTGCTGGGTCATAAATATTGGATAAGGATAAGAACTGGAGCAGTAACAGTCAAGATCTGTAGGTCGATGTTCCCTGGGTCCTTCTTATGAACCAGGCACCCGTCTAAGCCTTTGCAGCGTTTGCTCCTTCAGTCCTCAGAGAGACGGGTGTCCTAGCCCTGACTGACCATCCCAGGACACTTTGAGGCCTTTCCTTCTGGTTGCCGGTCAGCTTCTCTGGTCTTCGGTAGCCCCGTAGGTTCTTTCGACCTCAGGTCTAGAACCCAGATGTCGTGTCCGTGTGTGGTGGCGTGTCCGTCAGGTCATCTGCACCAGTCCTCACAGCCGGATGTTTGCCCCGTAACGTCACCAGCTGTACACGCTCCACCCTTCTCTCTTTAACCTTAGGACTTCCCACTTGTTGTAATGTAAACTTAGGTGATTTCATTTAGAAAGAAACCCCCAAGCCGAGCTCGAGCTGTGCCCCCCAGGTTCTGTGCTGTGCACCCTCTAACGTCGCTGTGGACAACTTGGTGGAGCGGCTGGCCCAGTGGAAGCAGAGGATTCTCCGCCTCGGCCACCCAGCCCGCCTCCTGGACTCCATCCAGCAGCACTCGCTGGACGCGGTCTTAGCGCGCAGCGACAGCGCCCGGATAGTGGCCGACATCAGGAGGGACATCGACCAGGCCTGGGTGAGTAGCTCTCGGCTGTGTCTGCTCCTCGTGTGGCTCTCTGATCTGCGGTCTTTGCCAGGAGTGAGTGGCATCCTCCTGGGTTTCTCTGGCCTTTGCTGAGTCACAGACCAGCCTGAAACATTGGGCCTGCCCGTATCTGCTGCAGGCCTGTGCTCAGCACCAAATGGGGACTCACTGTCTTCAGGGTGGTTTCATGAAGAGGCGAGCAGTTGTTGTGCAGGAAACATTGCTCTTAAGGGCTCCTTGTGTCTGGCATGTTGGCTGGATAATAATGGCAAGGAAAAAAAAAAAAGCAAGCCCAAAGTAAAACTCAGAAAATATGCATCCTCCCTAATTTTTCAGTCCATTAATATAAAACACACTGTAGGGGCTTCCCGGCTGGTGTGGTGGTTAGGAACCCACCTGCCAGAGCAGGGGTCCGGGAAGGCCCCATGTGCTGCGGAGCGACAAGCCCGTGTGCACCGCAGCTGTTGGCCCTGTGCGCTTGAGCCCAGAGCTGAGCTCTTGAGCTCCCCATCCCCGCTGGTGCAATGGTTAGGAACTCACCTGCCAGAGCAGGGATCCGGGAAGACCCCACGTGCTGCGGAGCGACAAGCCCGTGTGCACCGCAGCTGTTGACCCTGTGTGCTCGAGCCCGGAGCTGAGCTCTTGAGCTCCCCAGCAGGAGAAGCCACCACGATGAAAAGCCCACGCACAGCAACGAAGACCCAGCTTAGCCAGAAAGAAAAAGCAAAAAAGTGGAATGTAATCCTTGTGAGAAAGAACTTGGTAGCTGATAGATCAGTGGGTCGCACGTCCGCCCTGTGTTTGCTCACCGCCAGCCCACCTCCTTGTGTCCAGGCCTCACAGGGCTGGCGTGGAGACTCGGCCTTCTCCGAGGCCCACAGGGTAGTGGGGACTCCGGGGGCAGACAGGGCACTCGCAGGGTCACTCAGGGTTAAAGACGCTGGAGGACTGCACTGATGTGATCCATGCCACCACACATGTGGATGGCTTCATTTTCTTGTTCCTGATTATTTTTTAATTTTTTGGCCTGAGCTGCAGGTCATGTGGGATCTTAGTTCCCCAACCAGGGATCAAACCCGTGCCCCCTGCACTGGGAGCGAGCACAGTCTTACCCACTGGACAGCCGCGGAAGGCCCTCTCGGTCCTTTTTAAATCTGTGCTTTTAGGTTCTCTTCTCTGTAAGGTAGGCGTCCCTCTTGTCACTCCTCCCGAAATCCTTTCCAAGTAGAAACCACAAATAAGGAAGGGGTTATGTGTCTTTTGAGTGTGGAAGTAAGTCAAGGTCTAGGTGAACATTTAGGGGCTGAAGCAAATATTTTCCTCTCCTGACGAGTGTGGAAAACTGAGAGGAGCTCCGCCTCCCTCTGTGTAGACCACCGAAACCCAGTCCTGCAGCAGCGGGCGCCGTTTCTTCCCCGGGAGCACTGCTGATGTCTGCGGGGCGGGGCCGGCTCCCCTGGGCTGAGTTTACTGTTCTCTGGGGCCCCACGCTCTCCCCCCGGCCTCTCCCCCCGGCCTCTCCCTGTACAGCTGACAGTGGCTTTGAGGGCCCTGAGGCCAGTCAGGACGTCACCTACGTGGATCTGTTGCTCTTTGAAGAAAGACTTTAAAAAAACATATAATGTATTTCTTTGGCTGTGCTGGGTCTTCGTTGAGGCACAGGATCTTTAGTTGTGGCGCGTGGACCCTAGCTCCCTCACCAGGGGTTGAGCCCAGGCCTGCTGTGCTGGGCACACAGAGCCCTAGCCCCTGGAGCACTAGGCAAGGCCCGAGACTTTGGACTTTTTATCACCTTTGAAGGACCTTAGGGAAGTGCACCAATTGATGATAAATAAAAGTGCTTTGTGAATTAAAAGGAGCTAAAAAAAGCAAAGTTGAGTCAGAATTACTATCTTTCCTTTTCTTTGTAGGCGAAAAACAGAAAGACCCAGGATAAGAGAGAGAAGAGTAATTTTCGAGATGAAATCAAGCTGCTGAGGAAGGAGCTGAAGGACAGGGAGGAGGCAGCCATGCTGGAGAGCCTGGCGGCGGCCAGTGTGGTCCTCGCCACAAACACGGGTGAGGGGCCCTGCGTCCACTGCCCCGCCCGCCTCGGCGCCCCACGGAGGTGGGGAGTGTGCCCGCTTCCTCTGCTTTCTGAGAGCGTTTCATAGAGGTGTCTGAAATCTGGTAGAATGCACCAGTGGAGCCCCCTGGGTCTGGAGTTTTTTTCTCAGGAGGTTTTTAATTGCAAATTCAGTTTCCTTAATTGTCGTAGAATATTCAGGGTGTCTCTTCTCAAAAGAGCTTGTGTCTTTCAAGGAGTTTGTGTGTTTAAGTCTTTCAATTCCCAGGCATAAAATTGTTCATAATAACCCCTTATCATTTAAAAAAATATCTGTAGCATTTGTGACAATGTTACCTCTTTCACTTCTGAGATTGGTAACTTGCATCCTATTTTTTTTCCTCTGATCTTCTGGCAAGAGGGATATTAATTTTAGCGATCTCACAGCGCCAGCTTTTGGTGTCGGCAGCTCTCTCTGTTGTTTTCCTGTTTTCTGTTGCACTGATCTCCGTACTGGTTCATGTGATTTCTCTCTGTCTGCTCGCCTGGGTTTAATTTGCTCTTCAGTCTCTCTTTTCTTCACGTGGAAGGGGAGGGCTTTGGTTTGTATTGATTTGAGACCGTCATCTCTGTGCTGTAGGCATTTAGTGTTATGAGTGTTTCCCCGTGCACTATTTCCATGGCATCCCGTAACTTCTAACGTGCGTGTTTGCATTTTCATTCATTGTGAAATACCGTCTCATTTCCCTTTTCTTTTTTGACCCACGGTTATTTAGAATTGTGTCATTCTCTTTCCATATATTTGGGGATTTTCCAGATGTCTTCCTGTGGTTGATTTCTCGTTTAATTCCATGTGGGCAGACGATATACTGTGTACAACTTGGATCATTTCATCGAGATTTGTTTCATGGTCCAGAACATGGTCTTTGTGAGTGTTCAGTACACATTTGAAAGGAAAGCGTTCCCTGGTTTTGTTGAAGTTTCCTGTCAGCATCCTTACTGACTTCCTGTCTTCTCATCCTGTCACTTGCCGAGAGAGGGGTGTTGAAATCAGCTGTAATCGTACGTCTGTTTCCTCTTGGAGTTCTGTCAGTGTTCACCCCGTGTCCTCCGTAGCTCTCTTATTAGGGGTTTGAATGTTATGTTCTCTTTATTAATTAACCAATTTATCATTCTGAAACGACCTTCGTTATCCCTAGTATGTTCTCTTTTTTGAAACATTATTATTTAGTCGTTCAGTTGTGTCCGACTCTTTGCGACCCCATGGACTGTAGCCCGCCAGGCTTCTCTGTCCATGGGATTCTCCAGGCAAGTATACTGGAGCGGGTTGCCATGCCCTCCTCCAGGGGATCTTCCCAACCTAGGGATTGAACTCTTGTCTCTTGTCTCTTCTGCGCTGCAGTGGATCCTTTACCCCTGAGCCCCCTGGGAAGCCTTCTGACGTCTGCTTTGGTATAAAAACAGCCAGTCCAGCTGGAGACCACGTTCAGCGGCTTTAGGCCTTTCTGACGTGGCCACTTGATTCTTAAAAGCCAGTGAGTAAGAGAGTGTTCTGGCAAGCTGGGTTACAGTCTTTGGTAACATCACCATGACATGAACCCCCCATCACCTTGGCCGTATTCTGTTGGCTGGAAGCAAAGCCCGGGTCTGACCCACACTTCTGGGAAGGGGCTACGCGGGGTGTGACTGCTAGGAGGCCAGGATTGGGATTGGGTGGGCGGCCCTGAGGGTCTGTCTGCTGCAGCCTCTCAGGAGCAGAGCCCAGCTTCTGATTTACTCTGTAATCCTTGCTTTGTCCGGTTGTCTTTCAGATCAGACAGGACGAAGACAGCATTGCACTAACACCGTCACGCTGTCTATTATACTTCCCCGCGTCGTTGCCTTTACTGCTGCCTTTTGCTTCTTCTGTAAATTTGCGTTCCTCTCTAGCATCCTTCATGTCACCCTGAAGGACTCTCTTTAGTGTTTCTCGAAGGACAGGTCTCAGCTTTCTTCACCTGGGCGTACCTTTTCTCTCCTCTGTTTTCGAGGGACCGTCCTGTTGGAGACAGAGTTCTCGGCTGACCGAGGTGTACAAACGTGCCGCCCCTACGCTCTGCCTCCACGGTTTCTCATGAGACGGCGGCGGCGTCAGTCTCTGAGGATCCGCTGTACGTGATGGAGCCCCGCTTTCTCTGTCTTCCGGCAGCTTGACTGACGAGTCTGCCCGTGGCTCCCTCTGGGTAACCACTCGGAGTTTGTTGAGTCCTCTAGGTCTGTGTGCTGTTTTTTCATCAGATTCGCGAAGCTTCCAAATTCCATTATTTTTCCAGTACTCTTTTGGCCCCTTTCTCTCTCCTTTCCTTCTCGGGCTCCTGGGATGTGCTCGCTGGTGCCCTTGATGGTGTCCTGTGGGTCTCCGAGGTGCTGGGCATTGCCCTTCGTTATTTTTTTGTTCTGTTTCTCTGACTGAATAATTCCACTGGCTTGAGTTCAAGTTTGTTGGTTGCTCTGCCTGTTCAAATCTGCTGTTTAGTTCTTCCGGTGAATTTCAGTTATCATAGTTTTCAACTGCAGAGTGTGGTTTTTTTTAATGGTTTAAATCATTTATTTTTTTCTTTTTATTTTATACCAGAGTATAACTGATTTATAATGTTATGAGTTTGGGGCTTGATTTTAAAGGTAATTTCTGTCCCTTTATTGATAGTCTTGGTGGGACATCATTCTCAGACAGCCCTTTATCTCCTTAGACGAGGCTTCCTTCTTCTCTTTGTACACATTTAAAGTAGCTGATGTTAAAGTGTGTGTTTGGCAAGTCCGCCATCTGGGCCTCCTCACGAATGGTTCTGTTGATCGCTTTTCACCCGTGAGTGGCCGTACTTCGTTTTCTTGTCTGTCTTGTAACTTTTTGTTGGAGACTGACCGTTGTAAATGGTACTGTGTGGGATGCTGGAGGTCAGGTCATCTTCCCTTCCCCGGTTTGTTTCTTCTCCTTGTGGTCATTGTCTGTCCAGTGATTTTCCTGAGCGGCTCCTGTCCTGGGCGCCCCTGCAGCCCTGCTCCCTTAGCTCATGGGCAGGTGATGGTTGGACGGAGGCCCTCCAAGTCCTGGGACCGCTGAACCGCTCTGTGTCCAGGAAGAAGGAACTGGGTGTGATGGTTTTGTGTCCTTGGGCACATGGTGATTTTCGCCCAGCAGTTAATTGTTCCGTGTGTCCAGGAAAGTACCTAAAAAGAGAATTAACTAAGTTCCAAATTCAGAAAATGACACAGAAGTAGTATTTACAATCAAGGCAGCCTTCTTTGGGGTCCCAGCCCCAGAAGGGAGATTGACTTTGGTGAGCGAAGTGTTGGGGTGGCCCATGGCTGGGGCTCACCACTTCACACCTAGACACAGGGGCTGGAGCCCCAAGCCCTGGAACACCCTGCTGCCCCTCATCCCAAGAGGCAAACGCACCGTGCAAGCCTTAACGCGCAGCCAGACTGTGAGCCGGTGGCTTGTTGGGTCTCTTCCGGGGTGACCGCCGCTGTCAGCGCCTCTGTGAAGGCTCACGGCTCCGGTTTCCACCAGGCGCCTCTGCGGATGGCCCGCTAAAGCTGCTGCCTGACAGCCACTTTGACATGGTGGTCATCGACGAGTGTGCCCAGGCCCTGGAAGCCAGCTGCTGGATCCCCTTGCTGAAGGCCCGGAAGTGCATCCTGGCCGGAGACCACAAGCAGCTGCCTCCCACCATCGTCTCCCACAAGTGAGACCCCTCCGCCCCTCTCCCGCCACCCCCTTGTGTGTCCCTCCAAGTCCAGCTCAGAAGCCCAGGCTCACCCAGAGGCCCTGGACCAGTGGGGAAGCCCGGCCCATGGACTGAGTTAAGATTGTGGGGGGCAGGTGGCTCCCTCAGCATCTGAGCCCCACTTAGGGGAGGGAAACCCCGGGGTCATTTTGATTGAAGGTGTAGTTTCAGTTACCCCCACACAGAGGAAGTAGGCTCTCACGATGTGTGACTCACAGACCCCAGAGGTGGCGGGGGTGGTGAGCAGGGGTGGGCGGCTGGCTGGCCCGGGTCAGCAGCGGGCAGGGCTGGAGGGCAGGTGGCAGACCTGTCACCTACAAGGTATAAGGTAGTCGGGCGGAAGTCACTAGCCTTTCCCCGGCTTTGGTCTCTATGGGGATCGTGGAAGGGGCCCCGGGTGAAGCAGAGCAGGAGCTGATGGTGGGAACTCTGAGCTCAGGGCCTTCTCTGGACGCGCGGACGCTGGTGTGAGCTGGCGGTCACGCTGTGACACCCCCGGGGCTGCGGCTCCAAGAACACAGCTGTTGCTCACCGCCAGGTGTGCCGTCCACCGCGCGTGCCCATGCTGCTCCTTCAGACCACAGCTTGGTCAGACCTGAGCCCCGTGAGGGTGGGCCACCTGCAGTGTGCTCAGGCCCCGCCTGTTGAGTGGATGTCCCCTAATGCGGCAGGTGGAGGTGTGAGACTTGGGTGTGCGAGCAAGGCTGTCGGTGGAGCCGGCAAGAGGGGAACGGGGACCCCAACGCTGAGAGGTGTGCAGGTCAGGGTCCCACAGGGAAAGGGCGTCCAGCCGCCAGGGGCTTCAGAGTGAGGATCTAGAGGGGACTTCGGGCTGGATAAAGCGGGGACGGGAGTGTGCTTTGGAGGACTGTCCTGTGGGAGCCAGATGTCCGGGTAGGGGTGGGCATGGATGCTGTCCAGGAGGAGGGCTCGGGGGCCTGGGCTCAGCGGCTGGTTCCTGAGGAGGCCTGAGGGGCCTGCGGAGCAGCCCTCTGTGTGGACCATGTGCCCTTGGGGAGGCGCACGGAACTGTGTCTGGGGGGAAGTCGGGTGATTTGGGGGACGTGTGGGCTGGGTCGTGCTGTGTGTTTCTGGGTTTGCGGTTGGGACTGGGGTCCCTTCACCCTTCACGCCCACGGCTCTGCTGTTGGTAGACGCCTGTACTGAACAGTGGTAACCCAGGGAGGTTAGGAGGGAGTGCGGGGCTGAAGTAGGGCCGGGCACCATCCCTCGGTGGGCCGAGGGCGGCTCTGTGCCGGGCGGCCTGGCTGGGTCCCAGCTCCGTGGCTCGCTGGTGGACGTGGGCACTTCCGGGGGGCCGTTCCCTTAGTTCTGGGAGGGAAGTGGGCTGAGGTTTGAGGGCTGCCTCCCGCCCGGCCCCTGGTTCAGGCTGCCCTCGGGACTCGGGCCCCTTTGAGGGCTGCCTCCCGCCTGGCCCCTGGTTCAGGCTGCCTCGGGACTCGGGCCCCCTCGCTGCTGTCCCCGGGCAGGGCCGCGCTGGCGGGGCTGTCGCTCAGCCTGATGGAGCGCCTGGCGGAGCGGCACGGAGCCGGGGCGCTGCGGATGCTGACGGTGCAGTACCGCATGCACCAGGCCATCGCACGCTGGGCCTCGGAGGCCCTGTACCACGGGCAGCTCACCGCCCACCCTTCTGTGGCCGGGCACCTCCTGAGGTGAGTGACTCTGCTGTACCCCGCCCTCTGTCCCCTGAACCGCATTCTGTAAAGATGTGGGTATGGAGGTCGCCTCTGAGACTGGATTTCTGGCCAGAGCACTGGGTCAGGCTCCTCCAGGATGAGGTCCTCCAATCACAATGACTGTGCTCCCCTCCCCCTGCTGTCTGCTGTGGGGTCAGGGCTGGGGAGGGGCGGGAAGGGCAGCAGGTCCCTGCCTGTCGCTGGGGCCTCCCATGTTCAGTGTCGGCCTGTGTGCAGGGACCTCCCGGGCGTGGCGGCCACCGAGGAGACGGGCGTGCCCCTGCTGCTGGTGGACACGGCTGGCTGTGGGCTGCTGGAGCTGGAGGAGGACGACGAGCAGTCCAAAGGAAACCCCGGTGAGCAGGCTGGCCCGGGCCCCTCTCAGCGGTCTGCATCAGAGAGGAGCCGCGTGAGGGCAGGGCTGGGGGGTCCTGAGCCAGGCGCCCTGGGCGGTGGGGCACTGTGGGTGTGCTTGACAGGCGGGCAGCCCCAGGTCAAGGCAGAGGGGGCCCAGGCAGCGAGGGGCCCCCCTCGGGGCAGCCAGCTGGATGGGGCGCACACCTGCTCCTCACTGAGAAAGGAGGCCCGTCCGCGGGGGCCCTGGGCCTTGTGTGTGGGGTCCGGCGTCCCCTCCCAGGAGGCCACTGGAGGCCGAGCGTGAGGGCCGCCTGTCGTCACAGCTGGAAAAGCGCTTAGGAAACCAGGGCCGGTGACGGGCGTCCGTGGAGCGCCCCTTGTGCTGAAGGGCCGCCTGTCTCCCCCCAGGTGAAGTGCGCCTCGTCGGCCTGCACGTCCAGGCGCTGGTGGACGCGGGCGTCCGGGCCGCCGACATCGCCGTCATCACGCCGTACAACCTGCAGGTGTGTGTCAGGGTGACTCCCCACCGGAGGGGCCGGCGGAGAGGGTGGTTGACGGGCTCTGGTGGCCGAGAGCTGCAGGGTGCAACTGACCTCGTCACGACTGCATCCAGGGCTCAGATGGCCTCAGCAGGAGCTCCGTCTGTCTGCCCCTGGCGGTGCCTTCCCCACCCCGTCCCGGGCTCTCACTGGCTCCCTGTGTCAGCTAACTGCCGGGCCTGCTCGCGGGGCCAGGCAGCCTCAGGCTGGCCTCCGTCCACGCGCTCCTGGGGTGGCCTGTCTCACGGTGTCCCCACGGGAGCCTTGGCTTGGAGTCTCCAGTCCGGCTCAGGTTGGCCCACACCTGAGCTGGTGGCTGTGGCCAGTTGCCAGGTTCTTGCCCCTCCCGAGTCAGCTCTCTGGCTCGTGGAACACCGCAGGGCTGGGTGTCTCCGGAGGCTTCCTGGGGAAGGTCGGGGGCGCCGCCTGGTGAAGGGTGCGGTGGGCAGCAGACGCCCTAGACATCGCCTCCCTTCTCTTGGGCTTTTTTCCCATCTCCCCTCTCAGGGCCTGTGTGCTCATAAGGCAAAGCCTGTCTCATTTGGTAGGAAGAACTATGCTTCCCAGATCGTGAGGTCTGTGCATGAGATGCCGTCCCGGTTCAGAGGTGCACGCCTGGGGGTGTTTGAGCCCAAGCCGTGGTGGCGTGAGCGTCCGTGCTGGGGTGTGGGTCACCCCTGCCACGTTTGTGTGCTGCTTTGTCGTTCATGAACACACCCGTGGGAAGCGAGGTGCTCAGAAGCCGTCACCCCGAGGCTGCTGCGGGCCTCCTGGGCCGAGCGGCTGTGCGGGGTCAGGCCTCCGCTGGGTTAAAGGGCAGCGTGTGGGGCCGCCCCGACGTGAGCTGTGGTGCGAAGCCTTGCTCGGTGTTGCAGGTGGACCTGCTCAGACAGAGCCTCGCACACAGGCTCCCGGAGCTTGAGATAAGGTCCGTCGATGGCTTCCAGGGCCGGGAGAAGGAGGCTGTGATCCTGTCCTTCGTCAGATCCAACAGGAAAGGTGCGGGGCTGGGGCTTCCACGTAGTCCAGTGGTTAGGACCCGGCGTTTCTGCTGTCCAGGGTCTGGGTTTGATCCCTGGTCGGGGAACTAGGATCTCACGAGCCTCTCGAAGTGGTTGTGGAGGTGGCCCCCGAGAGCCCAGAGCTCACCTCCTGGCCCCACGGCCAGTATAGCCTCAGGGCCTGGTTTCTGCAGCCAGGGCTGATGGATGTTCCATCGGGTAAGAAGCTTTTTCCCAGAAACAGTTGTTAGTGAATGGGCTCTGTCAGGTCGAAAACAGACAAGGAGGGGTAAAGTGAAGCCAGGAGGAGCGCACCGCAAGGTCCCTCGCATGTTGGCTGGGGCCCCAGGCTGTGTCCTGGGTCTGGGCTCCAGCAGAGGACTCTGTACTGACTTGGGGACGAGCAGCAGGCGTCACTGCCAGAGCCCCAGGCAGGACTAGAGAACTGTCCTAGACAGCAGCCGGGGGAGCCTGTGGACGGGACCCACGGCTGTGGGGCGGACGGAGCGCGGGCGGTCCTCTGGGGGAGGGCAGCGGACGGGGGAGCCTGCCTTCCTGTCCCTTAGTCTCTGCTGTCCGTGCCCCCGGGCTGGTGTTCAGGTGAAGTGGGCTTCCTCGCCGAGGACCGGCGCATCAACGTGGCGGTCACCCGCGCGCGGCGGCACGTGGCCGTGGTCTGTGACTCCCGCACCGTCAGCAACCACGCCTTCCTGAAGACCCTGGTGGACTACCTCACGGAGCATGGCGAGGTGCGCACGGCCTTTGAGTATCTTGACGACATTGTCCCCGAGAACTACTCCCACGAGGGTGCCCAGGCAGGCGGAAAGCCCCGGGGCTCTGCCGCGACAGCCAGGAGGGCCCCCGGGGGGACCAGGCCGGGCCGGAAGAAGCCGAGCGGGGCGCCCTTGGGCTCCTCTGAGCCGCAGCCTCAGCCCAGCCTCAATGGAGGCGGCGGCTGGGAGGGTGCCGGGAGCAGAGACGGCGCAGACAGCTTCAGGGCCGCGATTGTGGAGTTCGTGGAGAGTGAGAAGACGCAGCTGGAGTTCCCTGCCTCCCTGAACCCGCGCGACAGGCTGCGGGTCCACCAGATCGCGGAGGAGTTCGGGCTGAGGCACGACAGCACCGGGAAGGGGAGGGAACGCTTCATCACGGTGAGCAAGAGGCCCCCGCCCACCCCCGAGGCGCCGCCCACCCCCGCGGGGCCCGATGGCAGAGCCCCTCTGCGTCCAGAGACCCCCAGCTGCAAGCAGCCGGAGCCCCCCGTCAGGGACTCGAGCGGCCGGGACCAGCCGGACCTGAAGGCGCTGCACCTGGAGGGACTGCAGAGGGCGGGGGCCCAGCAGGAGCAGCGGGCCAGGGAGGGGCCCCGCGCCCTGGGCCCCGCGCCCCGCAAGTTACCGGAAAAGAAGAAGAAGAAAGATGCGAGAGGTAAGTTGGCTCGTGGGAGCGCAGGCGTGGCGTCCCCTCCACTGGGAGGGTGAGGCCCACCTGCCACCATGAAGAAGCAAGGCGCCTCCCGCGGGCCCCTGCCTGGGTCCTGGATCTTGAACCCTAAGCCCCCGGGGACCACACTGGCCTCAGCGGTCTCTGTCCTCAGGGCCTAGTATAGGGTCCGGTCGGGCCACCGGAGCTCCTCCTGCAGGGAGAGGGCCGGAGGAGCAGCCGCGGCTGGCAGGGCCCGGGCGCACAGAGGGTCACGGCGACCTGCACGGCCGCGACATTCCTTCCACGGGCTCTGGGGTCCCCGGCAGGGCCGTGTGCCCCTGCGTCACGCTCTGTGCCACGCTGGCCTCCGCCGGGCACCCGGGGTCAGTTTGCTCCGCCCGCCACCCACCCCGACGCAGTGTCACGCTGAAGCTGAGAGTCCAGGGCACAGCCTGGCTTTTCTGCATGAGCCTTGTCACAGCCACGTCCCTCCAGGCAAGGCCGTGGGGTTGGTCCTCTTCCCTGGGCCCCCGAGCCCTGGGAAGCACCGCCCAGACCCCGCCTCGGGCCTGTCTGCGCTGGCTCCTGTCGTGAGCGGCCCCTGTGTGCGGTCTCTGTGCTGGGGGACAGGAGACGCCGTCCCCCGCCCCCCACGGGAGCGGACACCCGACTCCTGCCTCCACCACGCTCAGAACACGTGACTGCACGGGCGTGGCCGCAGGATGGTCCTCCTTTGGGGGTGGGGTGTGGGTGGCGACCACGTGAGAATGGTGCCCTGCGGAGTCGTCGCCCACACCAGGGGAGCTGGAGCCGCCGGGTGCTTCTTCAAGCCGCCAGAATTAAAAACGCCGCTTAGGGATTATAGACTCCTTCCCCCTTCTGAGCGTTTCCTTACAACTTTAAAGGATTCCCACACAACTGTCTGGTTATAGGTGTTATGTTTCCTTACACTGGGCCGTGAATGAATATGCTGTGTTTCCCTGGATGGCAGGGTTAGTCTGGGGATTTGAAATTACAGTCAGCAACGTAGAGGATATGCTCATATTTAAATGCTCTCTGGATTTGTGCGGGTGAGCTTTGAGGCGCGCGCGCCCTGTCTGCCGGCCCCTTCCGGACGCTCCCAGCTGCACCATCCGCTGCGCTGTCCGGTGAGGGCCATGGGCTCGTGAGGGACCCGCTCCGTCAGCGTCTGCTCACGCGCGGCAGCCCTGAGGGCAGGGGTCGGGCCAGGCTGCTCGACGGGCAGACGTGGGCCCTGCGGGGAGTTGGCATCCTACTTCCTTGTCCTCGCCTGCTGGGGTGACTGACGCCTGTCTCCCCACAGGACCCGCGGCCATAGAACTGCCCGCTGAGGAGGACTTTGATGCCCTGGTCTTGGCTGCCATCAAGGCGGACAACACCTGCGGCTTCGCCAAGTGCACGGCCAGCGTCGTGACCCTGGGCCAGCTCTGCTTGCACTGCGGCCGCCGCTACTGCCTCAGCCACCACCTGCCCGAGGTCCGCGGCCCTGGGGGAGAGTGGCGGGCTTCGTCTCCAGATCCTGGGCTGGTGGGCTCCGGGCAAACCATGGGCCTGTGTGTGTGTGTCGTGCGCATACAGACTGGGCCTGTGCGGGTGTGAGTGACCCCTAAGTGGACCCTGCCCTGCCGGGGAGGCACGGTACCCCGCCCCGCACTGCCGTCTGCTTGGTGGAGGGTCTGTGCTGAGCCCAAGGCAGGGGGCAGGAAGCATTTGGGGCTCTAGCCACCAGCCCTGCCAGGGCATGGACCCTTCCTGCCCCCCGACCCCACACTGGGAGCCCGTGGGTGAGAGTCAGCATGTGGAAAGAGCAGGGAGCCCCTCCGAGGGCGATGCTGGGGCTTCGTGGCCCCCGAGTGCTGTGTGGGTGGAACTGGGGCCTCGTCTGTCCCCACTCCTGGCCCAGCACTGCCTGTTGTGTCCCCCCAGGTCCATGGTTGTGGGGAGAGGGCTCGCGCCCACGCTCGGCAGAGGATCAGCCGGGAAGGGGTCCTCTACCCCGGCAGTGGGACCAAGGACAGGTCCCTGGACCCCGCCAAGCGGGCCCAGCTGCAGAGGAGGCTGGACAAGAAGCTGGACGAACTGACCGGCCAGAGGCGGAGCAAGAGGAAGGAGAAGGGCAAGTGAGGCGGGCGCCCTGCCGCCCCCGTGGCCTCTGGGACCAGCGGGACCTGCAGTGCCTTTCCCTTCCTGGTGGCGGCTCTACGCGGTCGCGTGGCAGCCAGACCCACATCGGCCCCCGGCCGCGGGGTGAAGTGCCTGCCAAGGACCCAGCGATGAGCTTCTCTGACGACTCGGGACAAGGCGGAGAGGCTGGGGGATCCCAGCCCAGGCCGCTTTTCAGGGCTGCTGTTGGGGGTGGGAGCCCTCGTGCGCTCCCCACCCCCACCCCGAGGGCCTCCTGCAAGCCCGCCCTCCAGGGAGCGCTGTGGGCTGCTGCTGCCGGGTCGTGCTCTCCCCTGGACTGGGGCCTGGGCCTGCGACCCTGTGAAGGTGACAGACGGCCTCACGGCCCAGGGTGGCAGCTCCCCGCCCTTCAGGTCAGACAGGACGGAGGACGTCTCAGAGCCAGCGCTTCTCCCGGATGTCCCCACTCGCGGCTTGGCCCGCAGCTGGTCTGTGACCTCACTGGGGCCGGTTCCTGTCTCTCTTCCCTGGGGGCCGCAGTGACCCCACCCTGACCCCAACCAACGCGACTCTGGCCGTTCTGGTGCCCTGGAGGTCGGAGGTCATGTCTGGGTGTGGTTTGGGGAGGCTCCCTGCCATGCCACCCATCCGTGTCACTGTCTGCAGTGGTGGTCTCAGGGAAGAGCCCCCTAGAGCCCCGGCCTAGCCAAGCCTGCAGACCCGAAGCCCCCGGAGGGATGCTCCAGGGTCCCTTCTGGAAGAGAACCTCTGATGGATGTTTTATTTTATTCTCAGAGCTTTATTTGTTTCAAAGGAATATAAATTATTTAAACATTAAGTGAAAACATGCACACAGCCACAGTGCGTTTCGTGATGCGGTTCTTCTGTTTTCACTCTGGCCTGGTTTAGAGGGGTTTGCACCCCCTTTCCCAGGGTGGCTGAGAGCCCGCTGAGCACACAGGGCCTCGGGAGGAGGGGGGACACTTGCCCCGGGCACAGCTGACGCAGGAGAAAGCATTCCTGCTCTGCTGGACGTTTCTATCAACCAGGAGGGAAGTTTCAGATTGGCACATGTAGGGGTGTAACCTGGACAGGGACACACGGGGCCCAGCTTGGAGGAAAGAGGTTGGTGGGGAGGAGGGCGGTCTCTCTGGAGCTGTGCCTCTGGGAAGAGAGGCCCGGCCAGCTTGGGGGATGCTGCCCTTGGTTCATCTCCTTCCCCATCACTGACTGCCTCACCGCCATGGACCACGCCTCCCCGCCGCCCCTCATCCCCACCTGGGGGGCCTGGGAGCGGCTGGTGATTAGGTGTCTGTTCTGACTTCCATCACCCTAGGAAGCCCAGTTTTTCTCTTTTTGTGCCGTCGGGCCCTGGAGGCCGCTTACCCAGCACCTCCATGGATCCTGACCTCCCCCCAGACCCACAGGTTTGTCTGCCCTGCTTCTGACAGTGCTGGCCCTGCCCCCAGCCTGGCGGCCCTCTCTGTGCCACCTCCTGTGGGGATGTGCCCCCTGCCCATGCCAGTGCCTCCAAGCACACGGCGCCTCCCCCTCCCCATTCCATAGATATCTACCTGCACATGTTCCCTCCAGCTCCCCTTCTGTGGATGCCCACCTGCACACGGCCCCTCCACCTCCCCTTCCATGGATGCACACGGCCCTTTCCCCTCCCCCTTCTGTGAATGCCTTCCTTACTTGCTCTCATCTGGTGGCTTTAGGACTGAACTGTCCGGGAAGAGGAAGGAGGGTCTCCAGGGGCCACACAGTCTGAGGATGATCCAGGTCAGCACAGAGAGTGCTGTTGAGTGCAGAGCCACCATTTCCGCTGCTCGAGCGCCCTGGCTGCTGGGAAATTTGGACAGGGCGACCCGGTCACGAGGCGTGTGCGTCAGAAGCATCCTTTTGTGGTTGCTGAAGGGCCCCGTGGCAGCTCTCTCCTCCCAAAGGGTGCTAATCCCTGCCTCTGTGTTAATAAGCCCTGATCCTCTTGCCACAGGGAGGCTCTGGGTCCTCCGCCGGATCAGAGAACACATCTGAATGGCCACAGCAGGGCCAGGTTTGGCGACGGGTTAGAATTCAAGCAGGATCCACCAGGATCTGCCCCCTGGGTCCACACACAGGTGCTAAAAGATGCTGGCTCTTCCACTGGGGATGACCTGCAGCCACCCCTCCTGCCACCTTGAGGAAGCCCGTCTGCAGGAGAGAAGGAGGCGAACACAGAAGCAGAGTCAAACCAGGGTGTGGGAGTAACCGGCTCACGATGTCTGAACACCTGTATGCAGCCATACCTGATCCCCAACCCATTCTTCTCAGTGTCTCAGACTAATACATCCCCTTTTCTAGATGAGAAAATCTGCCCTGGGTTTCCATTCCTTGCAGCTAAAAGGATCTGCCCTGATCCAATTGTGCCCACGACTGTGTATCTTACTGGGCCTGTCCAGTCCTGGCACAGAGGTGGTGCCCAGTCAGGGCCCCTCCCCTCATTAGGGAAAGAGCAGGCCCTGTATCTTCATCTGTGTGCTCCCTCAGTGGGCCAGCCCACTAGGAAGAGCTCCAAGCAGAGGAGGAAGGCAGCCCTGTGTGGCGGGGTGGTGGGAGCCCCGAGCTGTGAGCTCTGAGTGTGGATCCAGCTCTGTTTGACGTGGCTTCGGCAGGTGGCTCCCCTTTGAGCCCATCTGCTCCTCTGTCACAGGGACCGGGGAATGGGCCACCTTGCCAGCTGTGCTGAGATGTCCACAGAGAGGCAGTGGGCAGTGTATTGGTGAGGTCTGGGCTGTGCTACTGGGCTCCATGGCAGGAACCCCCAGCCCCACATGGGGTCCTCATCTCTGCCACTGCCCTCCACTCAAGCCGGGTTTGATGCGTGGTTAAAATGTAGTGAGTTGAAACAGCACAGAAGGTTTCCATTTCTCATCCCAGAGAGATTTTGTTCAGAAAGTATTTGTAGCTTAAAAAATGTTGTGGAGTTCCCTGGTGGCTCAGACGGTAAAGAATCTGCCTGCAAAGCAGGGGACCTGGGTTTGACCCCTCAATCAGAATGATCCCCTGGAGAAGGAAATTGCAACCTACTCCAGTATTCTTGCCTGGAGAATCCCATGGACAGAGGAGTCTGATGGGCTACAGTCCATGGGGTCTCAAGGAGTCAGACAAGACTGAGTGACTAACCCTCAACCTGGAAAGGGTAGCCCAGAAAAGGAGAGAACAGCCCAAACCAGAGGAGCGTGGTCTGCCGGCTCCTGTAGGAGCAACTGGTGTTGGAGTCCCTTCTGGGTGGTCGTGCGTCTTCTCCTCTGTGGGGGGCACCCATGTGGGGGCCTGCTGTTTTCTTCTTTTTGCTGTGGGGGTGATACAACACAGCATGGAGCCCTGGCTTTGGAGCATGTCAGCCCTGGGGCACATGCTCAGATCTGCCTTGTACAGGCTGTGTGGCCGTGGGGCTCAGTTTCCTCATCTGTCAAATGGGGACATAACAGGACACCTCACAGGGTTGCTATGAAGCTCAAAGTCTTTAAACTCACGAGGCTCTTGACACAGTGCTCCTGTGCTCAGGAAGTATCTGCTGTCCTTGACGTCTTGTTGCAGAGCTGAGATGGCACAGGTGGCTTCTCCTCCAGGTTCACCAAGTGATGTTTCCTGCGCTTGGCCAAGGCCAGGGTGCCTGGGGCCCCAGGAACTGCCAGCCGACAATGCTGTATGTCAAGCCCCGTGCCTGGGCTCGGGGGGGGCATCTTGAGCTTCCTTCCATGCAACAGGTGCACCCTCCTCGCCTGCTGGTGGGCTGTGGGCAGCAGTGGGCCCTGCCCTGCCCTGCCCTGTGTTTACCTGGGTTTGTTTGGAGCGTTACCAGGTGATCAGAGAGGGTTGATGGGCACCCGGCTGCTGTGGGGATGGTTTAGGCCTGACTTACAACCTGGCATTTGACAGGAACTGTGTTCCATGCCAGGAGCATTGCAAAAGCTGCAGCCTTATTTGGTCTGGAAACTTCTCTGCTCGGAGGAAAAGTGGAGCCAGGGAGCCGATCTGGACTCACCCTGGGCGGCCAGAGCCTTAGTGATGCCAGCTTGGGTTGTCCGGCTCGTGAATTCTTCTCATCTCTCACTTCTCTCTTTGTGGTGGGCTGCCTGCCCTTTTCAGCGACGGTTCCCCCCTTTTCTGCCAGAACCACCGCTCAGCTCTCTGTCCCCAGCCCACAACTGCCGATGAGTTATTTTGCTGCACAGCTTCAGTGAGGTGGGGCGATCGTACCATGAAATCCACCCATTGCCAGCGTGCAACACAACAAGTTCTAGTAAATGCACAAGACTGTGCCACCCTTCACCCCGCCCCCCCCTCATGTTCCCTAATGCAGTATTAGGGCAGGAAGTCCCCTTCCATCCTTAATTTGCTGGGAATTTTTGTTGATTTATTTATAAATTTTTATTAGTGGTTTTATTTTTTAATCACAAATGGTTTTGGACTTTGTCATAGGTTTTCCATTCCTGTGGGGATGACCACGTGGGATTCATCTTTTATACATAGCTCTCTGGTGGTGGTTTGTCTTTCAGCTGCTAAGTCGTGTCCGACTCCTTGCGCCCCCATGGACTGCAGCACTCCAGGCTTCCCTGTCCTTCACCATCTCCCGGAGTTTGCCCAAACTCATGTCCGTTGAGTCAGTGATGTCATCCAACCATCTCATACAGTGGATTGCGTGAATTGAATTTTGAATGTTAAACCAACCTTGAATTCCTAGGGTAAATCCCACTGGTCACAGCATACAATGTTTGCATATGTTGCTGATGGGGGTATGTGATCAGAAACATTTGGAAATCACTGTTTCAGCGTCTGTTGCAGATCTGAAGCGAGTCTCCTTAGGGCAGGGTCCCCAGTCTTTTTGGTATCAGGGATCGGTTTCATGGAAGACAGCGTTTCCGCGTGTGGGGGTGGAGGGGGATGGGTTTAGGACGATTCAAGTGCATTACATTTTCGGGCATTTTAATCTAATGGTGCCGCTGATCTGACCGAGAGGACCGATTGGTCTATAGTCCAGAGGCTGGGGCTCCCTACCTTAGGGGGAAGCCGTACTTGGATTCTTTTCATGAACTCAGTTAGGGATTCCAGGACCCAGAGAGAGAGAAACCCAGCAGAGGGCTGCTCACGCCCGTCTTTCCCTCTCAAACATGTCCTGAGGCTGCCACGTCGCTCGCTTCAGCCTTCAACCCCACAGATTCAGCAGTCAGAGGGGCCTGCCCCTGGGACTGGCCTGCTCACCTTTCTCAGGGGTGGATGGAACTGGCTTTTGGGGTGAGTTGGGGTTGAAACCCACCTGTGCCCAGCCGAACAAGTCTGGTGAAACCAGCTGCGGCCCCCTCAGAGGAAGGGCTTTCCGTTACTTTTTTTTTGCTGTGCTGTACAACATGTGGGATCTTAGTTTCCCGACCAGGAATTGAACCCAGGCTCTGGGCAGTGAAAGCACAGAGTCCTAACCACTGGACTATCGGGGAATTCCCTTTTTTTAAAAAAAATTTGCTCAGAGATGCTGCGGAGGCTGCTGGTGACCCCGGACAGACAGAGGCTGTGACTAGCCATGTGGGGCTGCCCGGGGCTGGCTTTCACAGCCAAACCAGGGCAGGGAACTTCCGGTCGAGGCTCTTCAGTGAAGGGAGCATCCTGGTGTCTTTTATGCCCGTTCCTGGAGCGAGAGGACAGAGGTCACGGCTTGCTGGTGAGCCTCCTCCCTGGGTTCAGCACGTGGAGCCCCAGCAAGCCCCGTAGGGACTGCTGCCCCGCCGCCGAATGTCCAGGGAACACCCCTCCCTGTGAGAGCCGGCAGGTCCCCGATCATCTGGGAATGAACTTGTCTTTTGCTCCCCCAGCACAGAGCCAGCCCTCTTCCGGTCCTCGGCAAGCCTGGGGACAGTGGTCATGCCTCTCTGTTCTTTATTCCCCCTGGTGAGACCCCACGGGGTCCCCCGGCTCCCATCACGAAGGGCAGGAGGTACAGAGCTCAGGCTTCTGGTCAGGACAGCGTCACTAGTTGGGTCTCAAGTTGGGGCAGGACCCTCACCCCGATCCCTGACCCGACACTCAGCAGTCCTAATAAAATGGAAAAGGAATTCTAAACACATGGAGCCACACCCCCCTCAAAGATAAACATCCCCGTGTTCCAGAAAACAGACAGAAACTGGGCGGTCAGAGGCGGGAAGCTGCTGGGCCTGCTGGGCTCCTGGTCTGGTTGGGGCTTTCCTGTTCGTCAGAGGCAGAAAGGCTGCTCCCGTTGCTATGGCCACATAACAAATTTACCCAAAACTCTGTGGTATAAAACTACCGTTTATCCTGTTCCCTGTTCTGGGCTCAGGAATTTGGACAGAACTCAGCAGGACCCAGCGATTCAAGACGCTGGCCTGTGGCTCAAAGCGGGAGGACTCCGGTGAAACCAGCCCCTGGCACATCGGGGTCAGGCCGATGCCTGTCTCCAGCTAAGGCCTTCTTTCTGCTCGGCTTCCCCTGAGCCCACCCTGGGTCCTCACTCTCTTGCCCTGAGCGGCTGTTCCCCATAAGCCAGACTCCCGAGTCCTGAATCCCCCTGTGCTTCTGGGAAACGGGGCCTGAGCCACTCGGGGCCTTAATGCCAATTACATGCTGATGGCACCCCAAGGATTATCTTCTCTACGATCTTCCCTAGCTCCAAATATAAGTCTGCTCGCATCTGCCCTTGGGTATTTAGAGGCATCCGGAACTCAACGCGTCCCTGTCTGAGGGCCCGATCAGCCCCTGGGTGGTGGACTGGATGGTGGCCCCCAAAAGCTATGCCCACATCCCGATACCCAGAACCTATGAATGAGATCTTTTTGGATAAAGGGTATTTGTAGATGTAATTAAGGATCTCAAGGTGGCATCATCCTGCTGGCTCATGGGCCCTCAAGCCAATGACAGGTGCCCTTATAAGAGACAAAAGAAGATAGATGGGACGGAGGAGGGGGGCACCTGGAGGAGGAGGCAGAGGCTGGAGGGATGTGGCCCGGATCCAGGAGCACCTGGAGCCCCGGAAGCTGGGACACGCAGGAAGGCTTCTTCCTCCCCTAGGGCCCTGGGAATGAGTGCAGCCCTGCTGACCCCTTGATTTTGGACTTGTGGCCTCCAGAGCCAGGGGCAGACAAGTTTCTGTGTTTCAAGCTGCCCCAGGACACTGACACGCCTTCTAATCCTGCAGCTCTTTCAGGTCACCCGCCGGGCACCCTCACAGCCATCCTGTTCACCTCTTTCTCACCCCCGCACAGACCTGCCAGCAAGTGCCCTGCCTTCACCCGCCGGGCACCCTCACAGCCATCCTGTTCACCTCTTTCTCACCCCCGCACAGACCTGCCAGCAAGTGCGCTGTGCCCTGCCTTCAGACCATGCTGGAATCTGCCCGCATC
This sequence comes from Bos taurus, assembly GCF_002263795.3. Classification (NCBI taxonomy): domain Eukaryota; kingdom Metazoa; phylum Chordata; class Mammalia; order Artiodactyla; family Bovidae; genus Bos; species Bos taurus. The sequence goes on from NC_037356.1 coordinate 46,299,575, forward strand.
TCCCCCTCCTCTGTGGCTGCCCTGGCTCCCACGCAGCCTGTCTGACCTGGATCCCGGCCCAGCCTCCGCCCCGTCTGCCCTGCACTCTGCCTCGGGGTCCCCACCTGTTTCACAACGTCCTTCTCCCCCATGTCCTCTTTGCTCTGCTTCATTCTGTGATGCCAGGCTGATGCTCCGCAAACCGCATCCGTATCTGCCAGGGTCCAGCCCTGGCTGATCCAGGGTATTCGAAGTGGGGACGGCGTCGGCGAGGATCAGGATACAATAACTTCAATTAGATATTAATTAAAGATGTAAAGAGTAATAGGATGAGGATAGCTCAGTAGGAAAATTCAGTGGAGAAAAGAGGCTGAGTAGCTTGGTTTATGCAGGAGACCAATAAAACTTCAAGACAAGAAGTTTGCACCACTTACGTAGGCCGCAGGCGTCCTTCCATTCTTCCGAAGGAGAGGAGACACTGAGGCCTCCCCGGTCGGATCTTAGAAGCCCAGGCATAATTAGTAAGCATGGCGGGTTCCGCGCTCCAGATGGAGACTCAGCCAGAGTGAGAGAGAGACATGGGGAGACCAGTATTTCGAGAAACTGATCCCAATTCTTTATTTTCCATGGTCTACTTTTATACACTGAGATGTTATGCAAAAGTCACGCGGGGTCAGCAGTCCTGACTTTTATCAAAGTCAGGTGCTTCATACAAATGTATACAGAGGTCTTAGGGGTGTTACATCATCTTCTGGCCAGGGGGGCCTGCTGACAATTTATGACCCTCTCCTTGTGACAGCGGTCAGTCAACCAGGACACTTATTTCTCCAGGGGTGATTATTCTTAAAAGAGATGCCACCCAAATAAAGTTACATTCCTATAGGGTGAGGGTGTAGTGGGTTTTAGCTAAGGAAAGAATGTACTTAGCCTAAGGTCTAACGTGATTAATATCAAAGGTTAATACCTATTTCTTCTATATATTCATTAACGTGTGTAAGGGCGGGGGATGTGGAGACTTAGCAACAAATATTGGCTCAACAAATGAAAAACCCTTCACCAATACAATTTCTAATCAGCCCATTATACTTATACTAATAGTTTTCTAACTTTTCTAAGGAACCTGTTTTTAGAAGGTTTAAAGCATCTCATGCCTCTCACGGTTGGGAGGCTGTGAGCAATCACATGTGGCCGGACAAGCCTGTCAGGCAGGCTAGAGAACCTTCAGAGGAGTTTGTAGGTTAAAACACTCTTGTCACGCCCAGGAGTTTTTATTAACTGGAGCTCTAGGTTAACTCCTTCTCCGAAAGAGGTGGTGGGGGACAGCCCCCCGTAAAGTCAGAGGTGTAGGTGAGAGCACAAAGTAATAAAGCAGGCAGGCTCTGGTTATGGGGGTAGATGCTCGAGGATTTCCAGGGGGACTCCTGAGGCTCGATCCCGCCTTTGCGTATGTCGAGCCTCCTTCCTCATGACCTTTGCCACGGGCGGAGTGCCTCACTCTGGCCCCCAACACTTATCCCCCGGTCCTTCCGGGGCTGGGCCCCTCCTGTCCTCCCAGTGCTGGGGGTGACGGCTAGCCGCTCGTTTTCTCTGCGCAGCTGGAGTCCCGTGAGGCGATCCTGGGTCTCAAGTGCCCACGGTGAGTCCCCTTTTTCCTGACTGGAATCCACTGGCACACTCGTCTCCCAGCTTCCAGCCTGGCACCCATGAGCTGGTCTCCACAGAGCAGTTGGAGGGTGGGGGCGAGGGGTGGTCCTGACACACACACACAAGCGGGCCAGAGTTTGCCAGAAGAGAGAGGGCTCTGGGGTTCCGGTGAAGTTTCAGAGCTTAGCAAAGTGGGACACAGGACTTCCCTGGTGGAGCAGTGGATAAGCATCTGCCTGCCATTGCAGGGGACACAGGTTCCATTCCTGGTCCGGGAGGATTCCACACGCCGAGGAGCGGCTGAGCCACAGTTGCTGAGCCCGAGCCCGGGAGCCTGCGAGCTGCAGCTGCTGAAGCCTGAGTGCCCTGGAGCCTGCGCTCTGCAACAGGAGAGACCACCGCAACAAGAAGCCCACACACAACTGGAGAGGAGCCTGCACAAAGCTACTGCACAAAACGAAGACCCAGCACAGCCAAAAAAAAGAAAAAGTGGAATACACAGGACTTTATAATTAACACTGCACTGTTACAGTATCTGCCTCCCTCCTCCAGCTAGATTGGTGTTTTGTTTTTTCTTTTTTTAAAAAATTTATTATTATTATTTTTACAGTAGGTTCTTGATGGTTATCTATTTTAAATACAGCAGTGTGTACATTCCAACCCCAAATTCCCAATCTATCCCTTAACCCCTACCCTCCCCCACTGGTATCCATAAATTCTTTCTCTATGTCTCTGTTTCTGTTTCTGTTTTATAAGTAAGTTCATCTATATCATTTTCTTTTTTAAAGATTCTGCTTGTAAGGGGTATCACATATTTGTCTTTCTCTGACTTACTTCACTTAGTATGATAATCTCTAGGTTCATCCATGTTGTTGCAAATGGCATTATGTCACTCTTTCTAATGGCTAATATTCCATGGTTTATACAGTAAGTTCCCTACAAACAAATGTGTTTGGTTCCAAGATCGAGTTCCTAAGTCCAATTTATTCATGAGTCCAACAGGTAGCCTAAGTACCGGCTAACGCAGTCGGCCATACAGCACTGCACTGTAATAGGTTTATGAAGTGGGCCGTTTTCTAAAGTCTTTCTTGAATTCGTTAGTTTTGTTTATGGTTTAGGGTTTGGTTTGTCGGCCTCCAGGCACGTGGGATCTTAGCTTCCCGATCAGGGACTGAACTCGTGCCCACCCCTTGTACTGGAACGCGAAATCTTAACCGCTGGGCCACTAGGGAAGTCCTGCATGGAATAGGTTTCTAATACTTTTCACACAAATAACACATAAGATACAAACACAAAAAATAAAGAAAACGACTTTGATCTAATAGTACAGTACCTTGAAAAGTACGACGCTACCAGCTACATCACAGCTGTTTTCAGGCTTGATTCCAGACACCCCGGGCTTGAAACAAAGGTGTGCTCTACGCAGTTCCGTGCAGTACACAGAAGCACAGCCGCCTGTAGAGGTGCACACACGAGACAGTGTACACCAGACACACGACTGGACGTGTAAACACTCATTAGCATCTTTGAAAGTTCGCAACTTGAAGATTCACATGTAGGGGACTTACTGTATGTACCAAGCATTTTGCTTTTTTGTTTGTTTTTTATTAACTGTGGGCTACCCTGGTAGCTCAGTTCAGTTCAGGCTCTCGGTTGTGTCCAACTCTTTGCAACCCCATGGACTGCAGGACACCAGGCTTCCCTGTCCATCACCAACTCCTGGAGCTTACTCAAACTCATGTCCATTGAGTCGATGATACCATCCAACCCCCTCATCCTCTGTTGACCCCTTCTCTTCCTGCCTTCAATCTTTCCCAGCATCAAGGTCTTTTCTAGTGAGTCAGTTCTTCGCATCATAGCACAACCTGGTAAAAAAAATAAAATCCGCCTGCAATGCAGGAGATACAAGTTTGACTCCTGGGTCAGGAAGATCCCCTGGAGAAGGGATAGGCTACCCACTCAAGTATTCTTAGGCTTCCCTGGTGGCTCAGATGGTAAAGAATCTGCCTGCAATGTGGAAGACCTGGGTTCGATCCCTGGATTGGAAAAATCCTCTGGAGGAGGGCAAGGCAACCCACTCCACTAGTCTTGCATGGAGAATACCCATGAACAGAGGAGCCTGGCAGCCTACAGTCCATGGGGTCACAAAGAGTTGGACACAACTGAGCAACTAAGCACAGCACAGCATTAACTGTAGGCCGCACCCGAATGGCGGACTTGAAATCAACATGGTGAGCTGCGACCAGGGACTTTAACAAACAGTGGCATGAAATAGAAGGGGCAGGATGGAGTGATCAGACGGTGACACACGCGGTCAGAGGAGGCGCTGTCTGATGAAACTTTACTCAGGGCTCTGTGTGTGCACGATTGTGATGTAAATGCATTTCTTTCAGTGAGTCTTGGTTCACGGTGTTTATAAGCTTCATGGGGGTGGGTTTGCACCTGTCTCGCCCCCGGATCCCCCTCCTGGGGCTTCTGATCATCTGTCCAGCGCATGACTGGGGCTCGCCCCTCTGCAGCCGGGCGGAGCTCTCTGATGGTTCTGCGCTGGGAGGTTTTCTGAGGTCATCTTGCTGTGGATTTTCTTCTCTGTGACGTCTCTCTGCCCTTTCTCTGGATTTCCCCTCGTGCACAGGGCAAATCTGGACATATTTTCTTTTTACATTTTCCGTTTTCTCTCTCTTGGTCTTTTGCTTTCTTTCTGTGAGCTGTTCCTCAGGCTTATTTGCCCAACCCTCATATTGATATTCAGGTTTTAAAAATTGCTACGATCACATTTTATCGCGATTTGAGAACTCCTTCCTTTCCCTCGTCTCTCTCCTCCTTCCTCTCTTGGGGTGCAGTGCCCTGCTCCCTGCGCCCCTCTTCCTGCAGTCGTTTTATTCCATATTTCCGTCATCTGCCTTTGCTGGAGGGCTCTCCTCAGACACCTGGTCCTTGTCCACTTGGATCCGGTGAGGCCTGCATGCTCAGATGCTCACGGGCTCCTTGACCTAGGGCTCTGCCGGGGAGCCAGCTGCCGGGCCCCGGAGCCAGGGGTCGGAGGTCAGTGTCCGTCTCTCCCCTTGGACTTGTCGGACTCCTGGCAGCGCCAGGGCAGGTGGGCTCGCGGCATCTGCTGCTCATCTCTCCTCCTCACACCCTTTCCTCTGCGTGGGATCCCTGCCCTGACTGTGTCCCTGGCCCCAGAGCAGAGGGGCCCGTCTTACTCACCGCAGAGACGAAACCTGCGCCGACTCTTCTCCTGGGTCTGGGGAGGGGGCTTCGCTGAGTAGCACCTCGGATCTGATCATCAGACTGTGTCTTTTTAAAATTAATTAACTTATTTATTTTGGCTGAGCTGGGGCTCGCAGTTTTGATGGGTTTTCGCTAGTTGATGAGAGTGGGGCTGCTCTTCGTCGCAGCCCAGGAGCTTCTCGCTTCTGTGGCTTCTCCTGTTGCAGAGCATCGGCTCTAGGCACGCAGGCTCAGTAGCTGTGGTCCTCGGGCTTCGCTGTGGGATCTTTCAAGATCAGGGATCGAACCTGCGTCTCCTGCACTGGCAGCCGGATTCTTATCCACTGCACCCCAAGGGAAGTCCCAGGTCCCTTTTCTTTTTTAAAAAAAAATTGTGGTAAAATACACATAACATAGAATGTACCATCTTAACCGTTTTGAAGGGTACAACTCAGTGGCATTGAGTAATATTATACAGCCATCACCACTGTCCACTTCCAGAACTTTCTCATCTCCCTGAAAGGAAATTGTGCCCCCTAAACCGTATTCCCTACCCCAGCCCCTGGTCACCTCAACTTTCTTTTTTAAAATTATTTTTTAACTTTATTCTTAAATTAAAAAAAAATTAAACAATCTTTGATCACATCCCACGGCCTGCAGGACCTTGGTTCCTTGACCGGGCTCCGTGGGTTACACCCACACCCCCTGCGCTGGAAGGCAGAGTCTTAACCGCTGGACCACCAGGGAATTCCTACCTCTATTCTACTTTCAGTCTCTAAAGCGATTGCTTCTCTGAAAGGCTTTCCTACCTCCTTGTTAGTTTATTGCCCTACACCCCCTTCCTCAGCACCTAAGGACCCCCACTTCCCGAGCTTCTGGTGATTCTGTGGAATCAGTCGATTTGCCTCAGGAGTGGCCTTCGGTTGATGTATGCCTTCAATCTGCCATCTGATCTCTGGGTTGGGAAGATCCCCTGGAGGAAGGCACGGCAACCCACTCCAGCATTCTTGCCTGGAGAATTCCACGGACAGAGGACCCTGGTGGGGTCACAAAGAGGCAGACACAACTGAGTGACTAACTTTCACTTGCCATCTTTACCCCAAAGTTCCTCTATAATATTTAGGAATTCATCTTTTTTGCAGATACTTTGTAAAAATCAAATGGTAGAATCATCTTATAATCACATTGTGTAATCATTGAATGTTAATGTTTAAGGATAAAAATGGGATGCAGAACTAGTGATTCAGTAGGCTCCGATTTATGTAAGAGCTTCCCACGTGGCACAGTAGTAAAGAATCCGCCTGCCTATGCAGGAGACATGAGTTCGATCCCTGGGTTGAGAAGATTCTCTGGAGGAGCAAATGGCAACCCACTCCAGTATCGTGGCCTGGAGAACTCCATGGATCGAAGACGCTGGGCAGCCACACAGTCCATGAGGTCACAAAGAGCCGGACACAACTGAGTGTCTGAGCACATGTGCTATGTATGTAAAAGACACCCACGTGCGTAAAGAAGAAGGAAAGTTGTAAGGCCAAATTCAAACATCTCTGACCTTTGGGATTTGGTCTAGTGCTTGTCATTTTATTCAGTTCTTGCACTTTTTAAAAGTTTTCCACAGTGCTGAGTGTGGTCCTGTGATCAGTAGGGAACAGATCCCTGCAGGGTGCTTCTCCATCCTGGGCATCCTGTGGTCCTGGTTGGCTGGGGGTGGGCCTGGGTCTTACATAGGTGGGAGGAGGGGGAGATCTGCCCGATTTGTATTCTAGAAAAGTCCTTCTGGGGATGACCAAGAGGAGGAGGTGTCTTCAATGAACCAGAATCATGGAGGACGGGGTAGGTAGCCAGAGTCTGGAAGCGTGGCCAGGCAGAGAAGGCTGAGGGGCACAGCTGCTGAATATTCACGGGTTAAATCATCAGAATTTGTGGCCTGATCCCCGTGGGGTGAGGGCCTGGGAAGACGTCCATATTTCTGGCTTGGGTGAAGGGTGACTTAATGGTTCAGGAAGTCCCGCCCAAATGTTCTTAATAATAATCGTATTCCTCTCATTTCTAATTCACACATGCAGCCCAGAAGGTCTGCATGCCTGGCAGCGTGAGAGGGTGAGGAATTCTGGATTTTCCAGGCCTGTCAGTCAGGGAGATTGGCAGCTGCCAACAGTATGTTCCCCTGGACCGCTGCGGGCCCTCGCAGGGTGGGGTGGCGGGGGAGGGCGGGGCAGGAAAACTGCAGCCCCCCGGGGGGAGGGGAGCTTCCAGGGAGATCTCCGTCCTCCACGGAGAGAGGCGGCCAGCGCCCTGTGTCTGGCCGTCCTCAAGCCGGCCGGATGGGGTCCGAGCCCTGGCTCTCCCTGGCCCAGGGTCTGTCCCATGTAGGCATCACTGCGTGTGTATCGGATGGACGACTCGATGTTACGTATTTATGTGGCTCTGACATCTGGCCCGTTGTCTATGGCACCGTTCAGCTGCTGTATTCCCCCTCCCCCAACTCTGGCCAGCTCCTTCAGGACATCTTTTTAAGGTAAAATTCACAGGACGTAAAATTAACCACTTTATTTCATTGTTTTGTTTTGGTCATGTGGCCTGTGGGATGTTAGTTTCCCGACCAGGGATCAAACCCATGCCCCCTGCATCGGAAGCACGGAGGCTTAACCACTGGACTTTCAGGGAATTCCTAAAATTAACCATTTAAAAGATAATTTATTTTTGGGTGTGCTGGGTCTTCACTGCTGCACAGGCTTTCCCTCGGGTTGCAGTGCGAGGGAGTCTCACTGCGGTGGCTTCTCTCCTTGTGGAGTATGGCTGGTAGGGAACCCAAGCTTCAGTAGCTGTGGCTCCCGGGCTCCAGAGCACAGGCTTGATAGTTGCAGCACACGGGCTTAGTTGCTCCACAGCGTGTGGGATCTTCCTGGGTCTGGGATGGAACCTGTGTGTCCTGCACGGGCAGGCAGATTCTTTACCACTGAGCCTTCCCTTTACCGGGGAAGCCCTAAAACCAGCCATCTTAAAGTGAGCCTTTCAGTGGCATTCTTAATGTTGCAAAGCTATCATCTCATTATTGTCGTTCAGTGGCTAAGTCATGGCGGACCCTGCGACCCCATGGACTGCAGCACGCCCGACTTCCCTATCCTTTACCATCTCCCCGAGTTCGCTCACATTGATGTCCACTGCGTCAGCGACGCCATCCAACCATCTCATCCCATCTCTCACCTCTATCTGGTTCCAAAATGTTTTCATCCCTCTAGAAGGAAACCCCAGATCCACCAGCAGTCACTGCCCAGTCCCTGAGTCCCAGCCTCAGGCAACCACAAACCTCCTTTCTGTCTCTTTGGATTCACTTACTTTGGACATTTAATACAAATGGAATCGTACAATATAGCCTTGAGTGTCTGGCTTTTTTCACTGAACCTTGTCAAGATTCATCCACGTGTCAGTGTGAATTCCTTCTTACACCTGAACACTGTTGTATGGTATGGCCCGACCACATCTTGTTATCCATCGGGGTGGTAGACATTTGGACTTTCCGACTTTCTGGTTACTGTGAGTAGTACTGCTGGGAACATTCGAGTGCGAGCTTTTACCTGAAGCTGTTTTTACTTCTCTTGGAGTGGAAGTGCTGGGTCAGATGGTCACCCTGTGTCCCTTGGATTTCTTGAACAGCACATGGTGGCTGAGCCTTCTGGCCTGCCCTTGAGCCAGGCTCTTTAGGACTGTGAGGCAGGGATGACCGTTCCCACCATGGCTGGACCGGCCTCCGAGCCTCTGCACCATGGAGGTGCCTCCTTCAGATGGAGGAGCCGGGTTAGTGCTGGTGAGGGCAGGGCGGGCCCCCATGACCCGGGCTGTTGAGGAGCAACCTCAGAGAGCTGGCTGACCCCAGAGACCCAGGGAAGAGCTGGGAGGGGGCGCCCCTGAGGGACGGTGGCCAAGTGGGCCACCGTGGAAGGAGGGCTCCGCTCAGGGCTCACCCTCCGGACTCCCCCTCTCACTCCCCACTGCTCCTGGAAGAGGGAGCCGGGGCTCAGCGGTGAGTGATGACCAGTGGGTTCCAACCCCCAGTGTAGCCCAGAGTTATGATCTTGATCATTGGCTATGCTGTGTCCCCCAACCTCTGAAATTTCACTTTACCACGCATTGCATTGAGCCAAGAATTACACTGAGTCTTCTTGAAAAAAAAAAAAAATTGGAAAAACGAATGATGAAACCATTCTCACTCTGCTTACCCAGCTGGGCCCTTTTAATGGTTTGCAGATCGCCCTCCGTGTGTTTGCGCATTTTTACAGCGTTACCATCCGGCTGCTCATACCCTTGTGTGTTCTGCTATTTTCCACTTAATGTGTCATAAACATTGTCCCATGTTTTAAAAATATTTGTCACAATCGTCATTCAAAACTGCTTCATCGTATTACATCACGGAGCTCCCCCAGAATTCAGTAAACCATTTTCCCGATGTTATTTGGATCAAGGGTTGCCAAACGGTTGCCCTCAGACCCAATCTGGGCCCCTGGCCCTTTCTTTGGGTACAGCCCACGAGCGAAGAATGACTTTTACATTTAGTAATGGTTGAAAAAACTCAGAAGACTATTTTGTGACATACGAGATGGGTAGAAAATGCAAGCGTCAGTGCCTATTAATGAAGCTTATTTTATTTTTGTGTATTTGTGTCTGGCTGCCCTGGGCCTTGGTTGCTGCGCAAGGGCTTTCCTGTAGTTGGGGCGAGCGGGGGCTTCTCGCCGCAGCGGCTTCTCTCGTTGTGGAGCAGCAGGCTCTGGAGCACGTGAGCTTTGTCAGTTGTGGCGCAACGGGCTTAGTTACCCCTTGGCATGTGGGATCCTCCCAGACTGGGGATCGAACCTGTGTCCTCTGCGTTGGCCGGTGGATTCTTAACCGTTGGACCACCAGGGAAGTCTGAAATATTTCGCTGTAGTGATTCCATTCCACTCTCAGTTTTAGCATATGTAAGTATGTTACCCAGTTTAAAATACTGAGGATCTGATTCTGATACAACTAAGAGAGAAACATGGAAAACAGGACCCTAAGTCCGTGCAAAAGTGTTATTGGCTGAAAAGGTTAGGAGGCGAAGCATCTGCCGTGATTCAGCTAATCAGTCTCACCTGGTTCAGTGAATGCTTTGTCTGCCAGAAGCACTCTGTAGCATCCTACTTTAGTGATCTTTCAGGCAGCAACAGGCTAAAGTATCCCTACAAGGAGTTGCTTTTTCCTAATTAAAAAAAAAATAGCTCCAAGTCCCCTGAGAGATATTAGTCCGAATTTATTCTGTTTTAAAATGCTCAGTTTGTGGTCATTTGTTACATAAGCTACAGGAAATAAGCATGCCTGGTAAAGACTCCTCCAGCCTCTGCCCAGGGAGCTGGGGAGGGGGGTGTCCCTGACTGTGTGTGTGTGTGTGTGAGTGTGTGTGCGTGAGTGTGCACACGCTTAGTGGTGTCCGACTGTTCACAACCCTGTGGACTGTAGCCCGCCAAGCTCGTCTGTCCGTGGGATTTTCCAGGCAAGAATACTGCAGTGGGTTGCCATGCCCTCCTCCAGGGGATCTTCCCGACCTGGGGATCGAACTCGCATCTCTTGCATCTCCTGCATCAGCAGGCGGGTTCTTTGCCGCTAGCACAATCTGGGAAACCCAGTGCGTGTAGCTTCACCTTTTCTCCAGGTTTCAGGACGAGCTTCGCCTCTGCTCTGTCTTATCTGGAGCCACCACGTGCAACCCCCGGGTTGGTTCGTTCTAGGATGGAGGATACTAAGCTTTCATCTGTTCGTCTGTTTACTGTTAACCTGCAACTTCGTGCCAGGCTCCGGATTTGCTGAAAAGTATGGTGGCTCAGACAGTAAAGAACCCCCTTGCCAATGCAGGAGACCCAGGTTTGATTCCCAGACTAGGAAGATCCCCTGGAGAAGGCCATGGCAACCCAGTCCAGTATTCCTGCCTGGAGAATCCCACGGACAGAGGAGCCTGGCGGGCTGCCGTCCCTGGGGTCACAGAGTCTGGCACGACTGAGCGACGGAACTGCAACAGCCGGTTGCCATATTTTGTTTCCGGGCCGAATGGCTCTGTGTTTAGTTTCCTTCTTCTGCGTCCTCCTGGCTCTCGCCCAGTCAGACCGCAGGGAGCCAGGTCTGAAAGGGCAAACGTCCCCTTGGCAAAGGGAGCCGATACGCGCCTCTGGGGGCACGGGGGTTGGGCAGCAGAGTGGACGGGAGCGGACTGGAATGGAGCTGTCTGACCAGGCTGGAGGGAGTCATCCTGATGGCCCCCGGTCGTCCCGGCCTCCCCGGCCACCCTGGATCTCCTGGTTATCCCCACCTGGGTCCCCTCATCCAGCCCCCTTGGTCAGCCTCGCTGCCCTGTTTACTACCCTGGCCTGAGTGTGCCCTGGGCTCTGTGAGTCCGAAGCGGAGTTCCTAAGTCAAGGACGGGCACAGCCTTGCCCTGGAAAATGAGGCCTAGGTGATGTAAGAGCCACATCAGTCCCGGCCTTACCTGGGATGGAAGCTCCTCCTCTGAGATCCCACGAGTCCCCGTGCGGGCTGACATCTTTTACCTGACCCTTGGTGGATCCAGGGACAGGATGGAGAGGGCCTGGGATGGCTCAGGCAGGGCTGGGCTATGCCCACCCAGCTCTAACGCAGCTCGGGTCTCCTCCGCAGAAGGCCCCAGGATGACACTTCTCAGCGCTTGCTGATAGATGGAGGCCAGACCAGCACACAGCAGCCTGGTGGGGGCGGGGAGGTGGCTGTCTCCACTTTACAGATGAGAAGACAGCTCTGCGAGGCCAGAAGGTCCCCACGGAGGTGATGGCGGAGCCAAGTCTCAAAGCCAGAGCCAGTCCTTTCCCCGCCCCCGATCGCTGTGGTCCCTCAGTGAGGGCGGGGCCTTCCCGCCTTCTCATCCCACTTTGCCGTCACCCAGGACTGACTCCTGCATGGGATGCGGGACTCAGGAACCACAAGCCCACTCACTGCAGTGGTGGGTTTAATTCTCAAAGTTACAACTCCATCCAATTCTGACTTGTTTACAAGTAATACACCTTAACAGATAAGGATACAGAAAGCTTGAAAGTCACAGAAAGAGAAGATGCACCGCACGAACAGCAAGACAAGAAAGCTGATGGAGCTGCGATAATATCAAATAGACTGTAAGGAATTGACACCTCTCGATTCACGAGGGCAGCTTCATATTTTACCACTAAAGCTCCAATTCCCCAGGATAGAACACCCCTAAGCTCGTATGCTCCAAATAACACAGCCTCAAAACAGATAAAGCAAAGAAGCAGCCCATGCGCAAGCTTGCTTGTTCATTCTGGAAGTCAGATTTTGGTGACGGATGGCAGTCTTTGCCATCAGCCTTCGGCAAGGTTGTAAAGAATCAGGCCTTCCTCTTCGGGAGTTTACCCTACAGAGGGGAGAAAAAAAATATCACATATGCATGAAACAGCCGAAGACCAGTGGTCGGCTCCGGGTGAGGATGGTGTGGGTTATGTGCTATGGACATCAACAGGCAGACACACACATCACTCACTTTCATTCACTTGTGCCTACATGAATGCCAAGGCTCCCATCTGGGCATGGGGGAGGGCCCTCATGGAGTGTGTCATTTGAGGAGGGCCCTCTCGGAGATCAGAGAAGGCAATGGCAACCCACTCCAGTACTCTTGCCTGGAAAATCCCATGGACGGAGGAGCCTGGTAGGCTGCAGTCCATGGGGTCACGAAGAGTTGGACACCACTAAAGTGACTTAGCAGCAGCAGCAGCTCTTGGAGATGAGTATGGACTGGAGCCATCTGGGTTACCACCCCACCCCACGATCGTGGCTGCTGTTCCCTGGGCCCCCAGGCCTGCCTGCCCAGCGGCACATTCCACAAACATGTCCTGGGCCCCTCTCTGTGTCGGGCATTGTCCTCGGTGTGGAGCACAGCTGTGACCCAGATGGACACAGTCCCTCTTGGTGAGCCTGTAGTACACAGCGGGGAGCCCACAGGGCAAGTGGAGTGGGGTGGGAGGTCCAGAGGGGTGTGTGTGCTGTATTATTTTATGTAAGGCAGTCAGGAAAGGCCTCTCTGAAGAGGTGACACTTGAGTGATGACCTGAAGGAAATGAGGGAGAGAGCTCTGCACGCAGCTGGGGGAGGAGCATTCTGGGCAGAGAGAACAGCAGGTGCAAAGGCCCTGAGGCAGACTGGAGCTGGTGGGTGGGGTTGCAGGAGGGGTGGTCAGAGGGCACGGAGCTGGGTGGGGGAGACCATTGCTGCCCAGGGGTCCATGCAGAGGAGGCAGAAGAGCCCCAAAGGAGTGAGTGGATGAAGCCAGGGTGCACCTGTGAGCACCCCGTGAGCATCGACACTCGACCTGCTCGAGCTGCTGTTAAATGCCCGTTTAAATGTTAAACACCACCTATTAAATGCCTGCTGTATGCGTGGTCCATGCAGGGTGCCCACTGCTGCAGAGTGTGGCTGAGCAGAAACCGCCTGCCCTTGTGACTCTTGGTGAGCACGGACCCAGCGGGGTGGCAGTCCCACCCCAGGCCTCTGTTTCTGGCCTGTAGGCCTCTGGGTGAACAGGGCGGCACAGGGACCCAGGGCCTTGATGGATCCCGTAGCTCCCAGGGCCCTGCCCCTCTCAGCCACCTCCGCACTCTGGCTGGGTCCAGGACCCTGGGGATCCCAGAGTGTCTGCCAGGTACGCTCCTCCGTCCACTTTGGGCCGCCCGCCCCGGTGCTGGCGCCACGCACGCCTTCTCTCGCCCGTGGCCCACGGCCCGGTCAGCGCCATCTGTGCTGCTCCCGTGGGGCATGCGGGCTGCCCCTGCAGCCTGTCACCCGTTCTGGCACTCAGCTGCTGCGTGTCCAGTGAAGACACAGAACCACCAGGACTTCCCTGGCGGTCTCGTGGCTAAGGCTCTGCACTCGCCATGCACGGGGCCCGGGCTTGATCCCTGGTCAGGGAACAAGATACTGCGTGCTGCAACTCAAAAACCCTGCGTGCCGCAGTGAAGATGCATGCGGAGAAAAAGATTCTGCAGCTGAGACCCGGGGCAGCCAAGGAAATCAGTGTTAAAAATAATACTGAACCACCTAGATACAATGGACACTGGCCCTCACCCTGAGCCCCCTGACCACTGCCCCAGTTGCCCTGCCTCTCCCAGGACCTCTCTGATGATCCAACAACTGAAGGGTTGGGACCTGGCGGTGGGGGGCACCCGCCAAAGCTGTGGGGTGGCTAACAGCTCTGTGCTGTTCACCTGACTGCTGTCAAGAGTTCCTGTGTCCCCGGGCCCGGGACCTCAGCTTCCTCCTCACTGCCTCGCACGCTCGCCGCCCCCCCCCCCCGCCCCCCCCCCCGGGACCTGTGGCACAGCAGCTGTTTGCCTCTGGAGTGACTGCTGGATGCTGGGCTTGGGAAAGGGAGGGAGCTGGGCAGGGAGCCGCGGGGCAGGGCTCACATGGCTGGCATACGGTGGGCGGCTCGGGGCAGGGCTCCAGAGGCTCTCAGACCCTCACCTCGTCACTGGGGTCAGTGGAGGGCATCTCCCGCTCCTCCAGCTCAGGCTCCTCCTGCAGCACCCTGCTGAGCACGGCTCCCAGGGGCTCCCTCAGGCTCAAGCGGCCCCCACTGCCCACCAGGAAATAGATCATCGGTTTGGTGCTGCTGCTCACGGACAGAGAGAAGCAGGTGAAATGGCCGAAGAGAGTCTTCGCGCTCTGGGGCAGGTCCAGCCAGTAGAGCAGGAACCCAGAGATGCCGAGGGGCAGGGCGCAGGCGAAGAACACGAAGACGCAGAGCAGGACGGCCACGTAGAGGCGCGTGAGCGGCCGCTGCCACGGGGGCGAGCTCCTCTGCACCTGGATGCAGAGGGCCATGCCGGACAGGGCCATGATGGGTGTGAAGCTGACCAGGGTGAAGAAGTGCAAGACGGTCTCCGCCTTGGACCCCAGCCACGAGTGGGGATGCTCAGCCTCGTCATGGAAGTACCAGGCCGGCACGATGAGCAGGACGGCCAGCAGCCAGAACACGGCGCACACCGCAGCTGACAGGCGCCGGTGCCAGCGGCCCCGGTACCAGGTGGGGAAGAGGCCGGGGAGGCAGGACTGGGCACTGGCGGCTGTCAGCAGGCTCAGGCTCACGGTGTAGGCCAGGTACCCGGCGCTCCTCACCGCCCGGGGGCCCAGGCGGTGCATGTGGATCCCCCAGGAGCTGGTGCTCAGGACGGTCAGCATGGCCGAGCAGAGGAGGAAGAGGAGGTCAGCCACGGCCAGGTGGAGCAGGTAGATGCCCAGTGGGCCCCTCCGCCGCTGGAAGCCCAGCAGCCAGACCACCAGGCCGTTGCCCACGATGCCGCCCACACAGGTGAACACGACCAGCGCGTCCAGCACCTCCCGTACTGTGTCGGGGGGCGCCGGGGTGGGGCCTGGACTGCTGCTCCTGGAGCCGCTGCTGTTGAGAGTGTTCTCCATCCCTGACAACAGTGGGGAGAGAGCTGAGGGCCACAGAGCTGGGGTCCCTGAAGCTCAGGTACCCCCCACCCCCAGGGAGTCCTCTGGTTATACCAGCTGCCACTCTTTGGAGCCATCGCTGGCCACACCAGGCCACCTTCCCTCATTCCTAATTCAGGTTACGTGCTCCCGGCTCTGGGGCAGGCCAGGGTCCGTTTCTGTTGCTGGATGTGACGGTGGCCAAGCTCGGGGCAAGGCTCTGAGTCCCCAGGCTTGGCCGTCCGTACCTGCTGCAGGCCTGGCCTCCACCCTGCTGGGGGCGGGTCCCTCGGAGCCTCTGAGTGGCTACTACTCCCGGGCCTGCAGTGGTCAGCGTGGGTGGGCAGAGTGCCATGCATGGCTGGTCACTGTGAGGTGCCCCCTGGAAGAGGTGGTGGGCACTGCTCCTCCCCTGGGCCTGGCACCTCGCACCCCATCATAGTGGGGGGATCAAGTGGGACACAGCATGCTCGGTGAGCTCCCTGACCCCTGACCTCCCCAGGTGCCAGAGTGCGCCCTGCGGTCAGCACGGCCCCTCTGCAGTTACTGCGGGGCTTGCCTCCTGCCAGACCCAGCTGTGAGCACCACGCTGGGCCCAGGGAGGGCACGATCCACACAACACCTGCCGTGTGGCTGACGGCCTGGGCGCCCCAGCCCTGACGTGTGTCCACACTCTGACGGGCCTGCGCGTCCCTCCACCCGGGGCTGGTTTCATTCCTTTTGTCCACTGACTGCCTGATCTGACCCCTTCGCCCTCCACCCGGGCACGCGGGGCTCAGAGGCCCAGGGTGGCAAAGCTCAGCATCCTCGGGGCTCGGCCGGGACCTGGGGCGGACTCCACAGCCTGGGACTGGAAGCACCACGTGGCCTTGCTCTCTGGGCCTGCGGCACCCGCCAGGGTCACGGTCCTCACACCCACTCACAGGGCTCAGCTGCCTCCTCGGACCCACATGTGAGGGCAGGGTCCCCTGGGAACCCGGCTCACACGTCAAGGCCCTGGGTGCGGAATCAGGGAATCGGTCTCTGGGGCAGCTGCTACTTTATTTTACAAAGGTTGTTTCTTTCTGAATTAATGGTGTAATGGATTGTATCACTTCTAACCAATATTCATACATGCTCGGTCGCTTAGTCGTGTCCAACTCTTTGCGACCCCATGGACTGTAGCCCACCAGGCTCCTCTGTCCGTGGGGATTCTCCGGGCAAAAGACTGCTGGAGTGAGTGGCCATGTCCTCCTCCAGGGGATCTTCCCGACCCAGGGATGGAACCCGCCTCTCTTATGGTCTCCCACATTGGCAGACGGGTTCTTTACCTCTAGTGCCACCTGGGAAACCCCAGTGATATTCATATTACTGATCATATTGTTTATTCTCAAACTGGTCACTGAGGCCTCCTAGTGCCCAGCCTGGGTGAGGGTGGGGGATGGGACCTGAACGAGGCCCCTTCCCAGTCCCAAGGGACCCACACCCCCTCCTACCTCCCCCCAGAGTCAGGGCCGAGAGATGCTGCTCAAGGCTGAAGGGGCTGCTGGGGGAGGGGGGTGGCAGCCACGGCCCCAGGCCGTGTGCCCTTAACCTCTCCTTACAAGAGACCCTGAGTCCACCACCCGATTGTCCTCCTGCAGATGTGTGTGGAGGACAGCGTGGGGTCTGACCACTGAAGGCTTCAGAAGGATCAGGAACCTCGGGATGCTGCATTCCACCAGGAGAGTCCTCCCACCCCTGCGCTGCCTCAGGGCCCCCTCCTCCCCTGCTGGACCCCCCACCTTTGGCTCAGACACCAGCACATGTACCCCCAACTCTCCAGTGTCCAGCCTGGAGTTGTGACCTCCTCCAGCCCCCTGGAGACCCCTCCCCATCTGCTGAGAGGGCCACGCAGGTCCTTTGGGCTATGGTCATCGGGTGGGGCACGGATATCAGGGACGGGGGGGCCGGCCAGCCTCAGCCCCCTGACAGTGATTCTCGGCCTGGACGCCCATCACTGGATGGCAGAGCTGGGCACTTGGCAGGCGGGGGTCTCCCATAGACGTCTGTCAGACGAGAGGAGGCGTCCGGGCCATGAGAGTCCCTCCCGTCCCTGGCACCCTCAGTGAGGACTGTCTGTGTTCGCCTCGAGCTGGGGGCACTTGCTGGGGGCACCCAGGGCGGGGCTGTTCCCACGTGGGGCTCATGGCACAGCCGGCCCTGGGGATGGGAGGAACTCACCAGACCTAAGGGCCACTTTCCCACCCGTCTTTCCCACGAAAGAGACTTGGGACCGTCCAGGCCTTGGGTCCGCCCGAACCCCAGCCCCAGAACGAGCGGCCTTGCTCAGGGTGCGCTTGCCGTACGGGGTAAGGTCTGACCCTGGGCTTGAAGCAGCGGCTTCTTACCTGGCTCGCCTGTGCCGTCCGCGCCTGGAGGAGGACCCAGCTCCTGAAGGCCTGGGTGGCTCCCTGGGGCCCGGCCCTTCGGCTTCTCTGGCCACAGGTCTGGCTTCAGGCTTGCAGAGTCCGACGGGCCGGTCCCCAGGATCCACCCCAGGCTCTGCCTCCTCCTCTGAGGAGAGACTCCCAATCCGTCTACGGGAAGCAGGGCCCTTGGGGGACCAGCTGCATTAGGCCTCTCCCTGCAGGAGCCCAAGGCTGCGGGCTAATGGGCTGCCCAGGAGGCCCCAAAGGAGGGCGGGGGCATGGAGAAGCACCAGTAGCCAGCCCCTCACCCAGCCCGGCCTCCACAGGGAAGGTTCGGGGCACTGGGCTTTGGGAGGGTCTCTAGCTGGGAGCTCCGGGGTCCACTGAGAGCCCGGTGCCTCTGGAAGCCAGGAGACCATGAGGCTCGCCCTGCAGGGTCGGGGCTGGCAGAACACCTGCATGGAAACTTCTGGATCTCTGAAGCTCCTCACTGCAGGAGGTGGAAAGACAGACCCTGGATAGGGAACCCCCAAGAGGGTTTAAGGCCCAGTTCAACTCCGGCTGTCACGTGACTCTGGGAGACTTCTGTCCCCTCGGCCTGTTCCTCTATGTGTAACAGGAAGTTTCCACAGAGGCTTCAAGGGAAGGTGTGGCAGCGATGCGGGGCTGGGGGAGGTGGCAGGTTTGCTGGGGGAGGGGGACAAAAGGATTTCTTTGGGGCAAACCTCTGATGGGCAGCGACCCCAGCCCTGGCCAGGGGCCCTGCCTCTCACCAGGGAAGCACAGAGGCCTGCCCTGCCCCAGAAGGGGGTCCTGTGTGTTGGGATGGGGGTGCCTGTCAGCATGGCACGTGGGAACCCCAGACGCAGGCTCCTCCAGGGTGAGGGAGGCAGTCAGGAGCCAGCCCCACCCCCAGCTCGACATGCACCCTAGGGTGTACCTTGGCGAGCTGCTAACTATCTGTGACAAAGTTCCCTCGTGGTGGCACATGTCCATCTCATAGAACGGTTGGCACCTGCCCGTTGCTGCAAATGCAGCGTCTTCCAAGCAGATGGACCACTTGCCATGGTTCCCAGTTGTTGCTCAGTTGCTCATTCTTGTCTGACTTTGTGACCCCGTGGACTGCAGCACACCAGGCTCCCCTGTCCTTCACTATCTCCCAGAATTTGCTCAAATTCACGTCCATTGAGTCAGTGATGCCATCTAATCATCTCATCCTCTGCTGCCCTCTTCTTATTTTGCCTTCAGTCTTTCCCAGCATCAGGGTCTTTTGCAATGAATCAGCTCTTCGCATCAGGTGGCCCAAGTATTGGAGTTTCAGCTTCAGCATCAGTCCTTCCAATGAATATTCAGGACTGATTTCTTTTAGGATTGACTGGTTTGACCGCCTTGCAGTCCAAGGGACTCTCAAGAGTCTTTTCCAACATTACACTTCAAAAGCATCAATTCTTCAGCACTCAGCCTTCTTTATGGTCCAACTCTCACATTAGTACATGACTACTGGAAAAAACACAGCTTTGACGATATGGACCCTTGTCAGCAAAGTGGTGTCTCTGCTTTTTAATACACTGTCTAGGTTTGTCATAGCTTTCCTTCCACGGAACAAGCAGCGGCCTTTGAAGGACAGATGAGCATTCTGCAGGGAAGGGGTCAGCTGTGAGCCCTCATCGGGCCCAGAGAGGGTGAATCCATCCATGATGGTGCCCATCCAGTCAGAACTTTCCAGAAGCCCCTTCCTCCCACTGCTCTGAAGTGAGAATTACCACTACGGAGGAGGCAGGAGGAGGAGAGGCCTGAGGGGAGACGCCCACAGTCCAAGAGGAGATCACCACCCACCCGGTCTGTGACAGCAGACTCCATCTTGTTTCTGAAACCAGACTTTGTTGTCTGTCCAGGGAAGTCGGGGCCTGGCCAAGTTTTCCTCCAAAGCTGGGGAAGAACTGACACCTCTAAGTAAACATTGAGGAGTCAGAGGAGAAACAAGAAGCAGGTCTTTCTGATCATGCCCCTTGGATTCCGCTTGTCACCAATCAGATGG
The DNA here is from genome assembly GCF_002263795.3 of Bos taurus. Lineage (NCBI taxonomy): Eukaryota > Metazoa > Chordata > Mammalia > Artiodactyla > Bovidae > Bos > Bos taurus. Next base: position 46,319,324 of record NC_037356.1, read on the forward strand.
GGCCAAGATCCCCCTGGGGACACCCTTAACCTTGACAACTGCATGGACAGGAGACAGGAATTTGACCCCATTTGACTTGTAATAAGGGTGTTGAAAATCTTCCTCTTAGGATGTGAAAGTCCTGAATGGAACCAAGCCTTCTCTAGGTGATGAGGTATTCCTTGGGAATTCCATGGCAGTCCAGTGGTTAGGACTCTGAGCTTTCACTTCGGAGGGCCCAGGTTTGATCCCAGGTCGGGGCACTAAGATCCCACAAGCCTCATATCGTGCAAAAAAAAAAAAACAAAAACCTTTCAATGTGAATCAGTATTTGATATTGACCATATATGGCACCCCACTCCAGTACTCTTGCCTGGAAAATCCCATGGATGGAGGAGCCTGGTAGGCTGCAGTCCATGGGGTCGCTAAGAGTTGGACACGACTGAGCGACTTCCCTTTCACTTTTCACTGTCATGCATTGGAGAAGGAAATGGCAACCCACTCCAGTGTTCTTGCCTGGAGAATCCCAGGGACGGGGGAGCCTGGTGGGCTTCCCGTCTATGGGGTCGCACAGAGTCGGACACGACTGAAGCGACTTAGCAGTAGCAGTAACATATCACATCAGATCAGATCAGATCAGTCGCTCAGTCGTGTCCGACTCTTCAGGGCCCCATGAATCGCAGCACGCCAGGCCTCCCTGTCCATCACCAACTCCCAGAGTTCACGGAGACTCACGTCCATCGAATCAGTGATGCCATTCAGCCATCTCATCCTCTGTCGTCCCCTTCTCCTCCTGCCCCCAATCCCTCCCAGCATCAGAGTCTTTTCTAATGAGTCAACTCTTTGCATGAGGTGGCCAAAGTACTGAATATCAGTATGTTCAATGATCACTCATTCATTCATCAACATGCATTTAGGAGGTGCCAGCTGGGCTCCAGGGACCGTGCCGGGTGCTGGGAATCCAGCCTTGAAGAAGCTCCAGGCAATAGATGAGCAAAGACACAAGAAGATGCTGAGTGCCGTAGGTGGGACAGCGGAGCTCAGGGCACTACTGCTCTAGAGTGTACTGCGGGAAGCCCTCCCCCGCACGCAGGTCCGTGCTGAGATCTTCATGGCGCGAGTGAGCCAATTATACTGAGCTCGGGGGTGGGGGGGAAGTGAGTTCCACGCCAAGAAAACGGCAGATGAAAAGCTCTGGGTCAGAAGAGCTCTGGGTGTGTTTGAGCAGCAGGATGATGCAAGAAGGGAGGGGAAGACAGGGTGTGATAAAGGCCCGGGATGGGTCAGGCGGTTCTCAGCGCGGCTTGAGCCGGCTTGCTTTCTGGGTAAGGGGGCGGGGCCTCGCTCCAGTGACCCCACCCCCACCCCCCAGTAGCAGCGTGGGCTTCCTGGGCACCTGTTCACAAGGGCTTGTTTTTGTAAAAAGCTGAGATCTCATCCACATACCACAAAATTCACCCCTAAAAGCATGACACTTCAGTAGTTTTTAGTCAATTCACAGAGTTGTGCAACCACACCATCTGATTTCAGAATATTTCATCACCTCGCCCCAAAAACCCTACCCGATAACAACACCCCCACCTCCGCTGTGTCTTAGGGGAGGTGCCTGTACCGGACATTTCACATACCCAGAATCATAAGATACGTGGCCTTCTGTGTCTGGCCTTGGGCACTGAAAATGCTCTTCAAGGGCCATCCACCTGTAGCCTGTGTCAGAGGGTCATTCCCTTTTTTGGGGGGAGGTGCTATGCTGGGTCTTCACTGCTACGTGGGCTCTTCTCTAGTTATGGCGAGCAGGGGCTGCTCTCTAGCTGCAGTGCTCGGGCTTCTCACTGCAGTAGCTCCTCTTGTGGAACACAAATTCTAGGGCCCTTGGGCTCAACGGCTGTGGCTCCCAGGGTCTAGAGCACAGGTTCAGCAGTTGTGGTGCTCCGGCTTAGTTGCTCTGTGGCATGAGGGATCTTCAGAGATCAGGGATCAAACCTGTGTCTCCCTCATTGGCAGGTGGACTCTTTACCACTGAGCCACCAGGGAAGCCCCAGAGCACCATTCCTTCTTCACGGCTGAGTAATATTCCACAGTGTGGATGGACCACAGTTTATCCATAATCTACTAATGGACATTGGTTACAATGAATACGTGTTGTGGATTTATGAATGATGCAAATGTAGTGTGGCTCTCACGAAGCTTGCCGCTGTGAGCATCCATGCATGAGTTTTGTGGACGTGTGTTTTCAGTTCTGTCCGGTGGAAGGTGAAGCTTCAACTGAATTTGACTCATCCTCCTTCCCCCGTTTTATCTCCCTTCTGGAATCCACGGAGAACCTTCGCTTGCCTCACTCTGAGGAGTGGGAAGGGCGGTTCCCTTATGAATAAGGGAATGGTGTCTGCTCCCCACACTGGGAGACCTCCCGGGGCATGGGCTTCCTAACCCAGGGCTATGCGGTCTGCTTGCCGCATCCTTCCAGGGCACCATAATGGGGGGCGGGCAGACTCAGAGGCCAAGGGGAGTGGGTTGGGGGACAATGCCTGGCTTTACCCTGAAGCTCTCCCTGGACGCCCAAGTTCTCAGTGCACAGGAGCCACCCTCCCTGGGAGCATCCCGAGGAGATGGCTGTGCCCCACTCAGAGGGCACCTGATGGGCTGTGGGTGCTGCCCAGCTCTCAGGTGGCTCCTGGGCTGGGGCTGGCACTGCCCCTCGGCCACACGCTCTGGGCTCTGCCTGTCCTCCCACCCTCCAGCCTTGGAGGCTCACTTCCATCCATCAGGCCGCTGCCTGGACCTCCAACTCTAATTCTGCTTCTCTTTTCATGTTCCATTTTCATGACGGAATTTTAAAGCGATAAGCAATAGAGAGACGAGTGCAGCGAGCCCTCAGGTTCCCGTCTCCCAGGTTCAACAGTTGTCACCGTTCTGCTGTTCTTGTTTAATCAGGCCCAGTACCCCGCTTTTTGTCTTTTCTTCTGGAATGTTTTAAAGTAAATCCCAGGTATTGTATCATTTCATTCCTAAACACGAAGACGCTTATATGCACCTCTCAGTACAGCGTTACAGCCAACAGAACGAATGCCAGTTCCTTCCCAGCATCCAACCCCCTGCTTCTCTGACTGGTCCCGCTGCCCTCGGGGATGGAGCTGGGACCCCAGCAAGGCCCACCCTCCCCTTCACCTGCCGGCTGCTCTCACTCTGCTCTTCTCCGAGTGGTTTCCAAGCCTCTGAGCATCTTGGATCCATTATTTCATTAGGAGCTGCAAATGGATGGTGTCTTAATCTGGTCATTCTGAGCCCTGCTTCCCAGTAAACAAGAACTCCCTGCATCACCTAAAATGTGGTCCTTACACTCTGTTGGCAGAAAGTGAAAAGGAACTAAAAAGCCTCTTGATGAGGGTGAAAGAGGAGAGTGAAAAAGCTGGCTTGAAACTCACCATTCAAAACATTAAGATCATGGCATCCAGTACCATTACTTTCAGACAAATAGATGGGGAGAAAGTGGAAACAGTGACAGATTTTTCTTTTCTTGGAAAGAAAATCACTGCAGATGGTGACTGCAGCCATGAAACTTAAAAGATGCTTCCTCCTTGGAAGGAAAGCTAAAAAGCAGAGACATTGCTTTGATCACACCAGTTAATCCTAAAGGAAATCAACTCTGAATATTCACTGAACGGACTGAAGCTGAAGCTGACACTCTAATACTTTGGCCACCTGAGGGGAAGAGCTGACTCATTGGAAAAGACCCTGATGCTGGGAAAGATTGAAGGCAGGAGGAGAAAGGGCCGACAGAGGATGAGATGGTTGGATGGCATCACTGACTCAATGGACATGAATCTGAGCAAACTCTGATGACAAATCTAGACAGTATATTAAAAAGCAGAGACATTGCTTTGATCACACCAGTTAATCCTAAAAGAAATCAACCCTGAATATTCATTGGAAGGACTGAAGCTGAAGCTGACGCTCCAATACTTGGGCCACCTGAGGGGAAGAGCTGACTCATTGGAAAAGACCCTGATGCTGGGAAAGATTGAAGGCAGGAGGAGAAAGAGCTGACAGAGGATGAGATGGTTGGATGGCATCAGCAACTCAATGGACATAAATCTGAGCAAACTCTGGGAGATGGTGGAGGACAGAGGAAGCTGGTGTGCTGCAGTTCATGGGGTCGCAAAGAGTTGGAGAAAAGCTGGTTTAAATGCTCACTCTTTCCATTCCCTCATCAGTTTTCAGATACATGAGTTGTCATACCAACCTCCAGATGTGACCAGGGAAGCATACGGCTGGGTTTTCATAAGAGACTCAGGAATTCACCCATTTCTGATGTGCTTCATCTGATCTTTGGACTGGCCAGTGGGAACCTCCCCAGATATTCCTAACATCTCATGTATGGCATAAACTTTTGGGGCTGAATTTTGGGGACTTACAGTTTTTTAATCCAAAAGATCCCTACCTTGCGAATTAAAAGCTTGGGTAACACCTTGGCTACAAGAGCTGACTTCAAAACGGAATTGCTTTGGACAGAGCTCCAGGCTGGGGCCCCCAGGGGGACTGAGATGAGCAGCGGAGACCTTTCAAACCGTCAGGTGTCACGCGGCCTTCATCTTCTTGGGCTCATGGTGACAGGTGATGATCCCTGTCATCTTCTTGGGCCTCGTGGTGACAGGTGATGATCCCTGCCATCTTCTTGGCCTCGTGGTGACAGGTGATGATCCCTGTCATCTTCTTGGGCCTCATGGTGACAGGTGATGATCCCTGCCATCTTCTTGGGCCTCATGGTGACAGGTGATGATCCCTGTCATCTTCTTGGGCCTCGTGGTGACAGGTGATGATCCCTCTGTGGGCCCCGGCGTTGGACCCTCCTGGAGCTGAAGTCCTGAGGCTGATCCTAATGTTGGTCATCACAGGTGAGGGTGGGCCTACAGGGAGCTGCAGAAGGACAGGATGGGCAGCAAGCCTGGAGGGCGGGAGGAGCCCCCCCACACTGCCGTGCCACCTGACCCTGGACTGAGAGGGGGCAGACAATGACGGGGACCTCGGGGACGTGGGCACCCAGCCTTGTTTCTTACCCCCATGGGAAGCCCGTGAAGCCCCTCCCACCTCAGTTTCCTCATCTGTAACACCGGCAATATGACTTCTAACTCTGGGGGCCGAGGATTCTGCTGCTAACCAAGCTCAAGGTCAGAGCCCAGTCACAGCCCACGTGGCATTGGCCGTCAGGGACAGTGATCACCTGTTGGTGATCTAGAAGAAGTTGTAACTAGAGTCTTTGCAGATGTAGCCAAATGAAGATGAGATCATCGGGGGCGGGGGCCCTAATCCAACACGCATGGCATTTCATTGTCACTCATGCCGGGGGCGCAGAGTGACGGTGGCCCGGGTGTGACTCATGCTGGGGAACTTAGCATGCCAGAAGAAGGCTTTGGCCACCATCCTTGGGAGGCTCCTGAATTGGGCCAAGTGTCTCCTGTGCCCAGATGTGGCTGTGGGAGGGGAGGCAGCCAGCGTGGGGTTACCTTGGCTCCATCCAGCTGGGCTGCTCTGCAGAGGGAGGCTGGAGGCAAGGGAGGGGTCTTGGACACCGCGTCGTCCACTCAGGAAGGTCTTGGGGACACAGGGTCTGTGTTCATTGTCTCCAGGCCTGTTGGGAAGGGAGAAGGGCCAGCCTTGGAGTTCAAAGCCCGAGTCTGGGCCGAGCCAGCCACGATGGGCTGCTGCGATAAGCATCGCCAGGCCCGGGCAGCTTCAGGCTCCCCCAGGGTCCTGCTCGGTGTCACAACAGCCTCGGGGAAGCCCACTGGGTGGAAGGGATTCTATGTCTCTTGTTTGTCCTAGTGAAGTCTGTGTGTGTGCTCAGTCAACTCCCTGCGATCCCATGGACTGTAGCCCGCCAGGCACCTCTGTCCATGGGATTCTCCAGGCAAGGATACTGGAGTGGGTTGCCATTTCTTCCTCCAAGGAATCTTCCTGACCCAGGGATTGAAACCATGCCTCCTGCAGCTCCTACACTGCAGGTGCATTCTTTTACTGCTGAGCTACCGTAGCGAGGTCTAAAAGGAGAACAAAAATTGCCCCAAATAAAAATGAAAATTTTTATTTTCATTTTTCACAAATCAGTTTTTTCCATTAAAGTGGATGAAGGAAAAATGTACTTTTTCCACTTTGCATTTTCCCCTTTGAATAGAAGTTTATTGCGTCCGCAGGATGGAAGTGAACAGGTGGGGGAGGGATTCAGGCTGGCATGTCCCACACTTGGGCACCCTGGATGGGACAGCTGGTCCTCAGGGATGTGGTGAGTGGCTGGTTGTCCCCACGGGCAGAAGAGATGCCGACAGAGGAGTGGGCTGGGGTCACCCAGGGGGAACTTGGCTCGTCCAGCCTTGGATCTGGGACTGTGGCGCCCCCTGCGAGTCCTCTTGCCTGCTGCCCGCTGCAGCATCCTGTCCTTTGGGGGATGGGGCCCAGCCCACCCATGATCTGGAACCTGGGGCCTCAGCTGCTGCCCTTGGCCTGGGACCCCCGGGCAGGGCCAGCTTGGGGGGCGGTGTCCTGATGCTCCTGGAAGTCCTATCGCTAGGATCAGAATCCGTGTCCTCTGAGGCAGGAACACGACCTCAAAAGTCCAATGTGCGGAGCTGAGAGGCAGAGGGAGGCGGGCTGTCCTGGGCCACAGCCTCACCAGCTCCTGTCCAGGGGAGAGCGGGATTTACGAGCAGGGGTCCCTGTGTCCAGGACAGCTGAGTTCTGAGCCGTCAAGAACATCACAAGCTGAAGACTGGGGCGTGTGGCTGGGCTGCCAGAGGCCGAGGGCTCCTGATTGTGGATATTTCCAGTTCTCGAAATCCCTTCTAAGCCGGGTCCTGAATGCAGAGACCAGAACCTGGAGTTGGAGCCCTGGGACCCTGCACCAGTTCTGCCTGTGGTAACCTTGGTTGGCGACCTTTCGTCGTCTTCCCCTGGGTCTGACCATCACTCCCTTGGTTCCATCACCTCCCATGAGAATCAGCGTTTGAGGTCCTACTGTGAAGGGCACTGGGAGGCGAGACAGCATCTGCTCAAGGTGCCCGGTGCTTCTCCTGCCTGAAATGCCAGCCAGTCCTTGGGGGCGGAGCTGGAGGAGGCAGAATCATGGCCCCAAAGAGGTCCACGTGTGTTATGGAGTGAATTGTGTCCTCCCAAAGAAGGCCTGGTGGAGTCCTAACCCCAGGAACTTAGGCTGTGACCTTATTTGGACTAGAGTCTTTGCAGATGCAACCAAGTGAAGATGAGATCATCAGCGTGGGCCCTAATCCAACACGCCTGGTGTCTCTATAAGAAGGGAAGTTTGGACACACGTACACAGGAGGAAGACGATGTGAGGCAGAAGATTCACGTGACAGGGCTGCGACCACAGAACACCGAAGTCTGCAGGGACTGCTGCAGGCTGAGAGGACACCGTCCCAGCACCTGCAGGGCGAGCACGGCCTTGCCAACGCCTGATCTCCAACTTCTGGCCTCTGGAGAGCTGCAAGATGGTTCATGTCTCCTTTTTTTTAAGCACCCCAGTTTGTGGTGCTTTGTTATGGCAGCCCGAGGAAATGAATCCAGAGTCCTGATTCCCAGACCCGGGGGTGTTACCTTACATGGCAAAAGGGACTCTGCAGGGACTGTGGAGTCCTGTCCCCAGGCCGCAGGTGCGGGGCCTAGAGCCAAGGTCACCTTTGAAGCTGACCGAGCCCCTTTGTAACCGTTGCCAAAAGCCCTCCACCCTGATCACACTAGCAGCCATCCTGACCCCAAGTTAGGCAAAAATGCCCACTCCAGCAGTCACCTTACAGTGTCCTAGAAGGTGGACGTTGAAAGTGTTAGTCACTCTGTCATGTCCAGCTCTTTTGTGACCCTATGGAGTGTAGCCCACCAGGCTCCTCTATCCATGGGATTTCCCAGGTAAGAATGGTGGAGTCGGTTGCCATTTCCTTCTCCAGGGGATCCTCCTGACTCAGGGATCAAACCTGGGTCTCCTTCATTGCAGGCAGATTCTTTACTGTCTAAGCCACCTCCCTGATCCTTATAGCACCCTAACCAATCATTTAATGCCAACCTTTCAGCAGGAATTTTCTTTCTCTTGAGGCTATAAAAATTGGCTACTAACCCACGAAAACTGTTGACTCTCCCTGGGCTGTCAGGTCAGCAGGCTGCATTCGAAGTTGCTTCGTTATCTCTGCTCCCTGCTCTTAGTAAACTTACTCCCTTCTGAAATACTCAGTGTCTAGGAATTACTTTCCAACCCGCGCTCTGTCACAACAGGTGTGATTGAAATAAGGGTTGTGAGGGACTTCCTTACTGGTCCACTGGCTAGGACTGAGTTCCCAATGCAGGGGCCCAGGTTCAACTCCTGGCCAGGGCACTAGATCCAACTTGCTGCGACCTGAGATCCTGCATGCCGACTAAGACCCGGTGCAGCCAAGTAAATAAATACTGAAAAAAATGAACAGTCATGAGATGCAGATATCAGTCAGTTCAGTTCAGTCAGTTCAGTTGCTCAGTCGTGTCCGACTCTTCATGACCCCATGAATCACAGCACGCCAGGCCTCCCTGTCCATCACCAACTCCCAGAGTTCACTCAGACTCACGTCCATTGAGTCAGTGATGCCATCCAGCCATCTCATCTTCTGTCGTCCCCTTCTCCTCCTGCCCCCAATCCCCCCCAGCATCAGAGTCTTTTCCAATGAGTCAGCTCTTCGCATGAGGTGGCCAAAGTACTGGAGTTTCAGCTTCAGCATCTTCCTTCCAAAGAATCCCACCGCTGATCTGCTTCAAAATGGACTGGTTGGATCTCCTTGCAGTCCAAGGGACTCTCAAGAGTCTTCTCCAACACCACAGTTCAAAAGCATCAATTCTTCGGCACTCAGCCTTCTTCACAGTCCAACTCTCACGTCCATACATGACCACAGGAAAAACCATAGCCTTGACTAGACGGACCTTTGTTGGCAAAGTAATGTCTCTGCTTTTGAATATGCTATCTAGATTGGACATAACTTTCCTTCCGAGGAGTATCTTTTAATTTCATGGCTGCAGTCACCATCTGCAGTGATTTTGGAGCCCAAAGACATAAAGTCTGACACTGTTTCCACTGTTTCCCCATCTATTTCCCATGAAGTGATGGTACCGGATGCCACGATCTTTGTTTTCTGAATGTTGAGCTTTAAGCCAACTTTTTCACTCTCCACTTTCACTTTCATCAAGAGGCTTTTTAGTTCCTCTTCACTTTCTGCCATAACGGTAGTGTCATCTGTATATCTGAGGTTATTGATATTTCTCCCGGCAATCTTGATTCCAGCTTGTGTTTCTTCCAGCCCAGCGTTTCTCATGATGTACTCTGCATAGAAGTTAAATAAGCAGGGTGACAATATACAGCCTTGACCTACTCCTTTTCCTATTTGGAATCAGTCTGTTGTTCCATGTCCAGTTCTAACTGTTGCTTCCTGACCTGCATATAGGTTTCTCAAGAGGCAGATCAGGTGGTCTGGTATTCCCATCTCTTTCAGAATTTTCCACAGTTTATTGTGATCCACACAGTCAAAGGCTTTGGCATAGTCAATAAAGCAGAAATAGATGTTTTTCTGGAACTCTCTTGCTTTTTCCATGATCCATCAGATGTTGGCAATTTGATTTCTGGTTCCTCTGCCTTTTCTAAAACCAGCTTAAACATCTGGAAGTTCACGGTTCACGTATTGCTGAAGCCTGGCTTGGAGAATTTTGAGCATTACTTTACTAGCATGTGAGATGAGTGCAATTGTGCGGTAGTTGGAGCATTCTTTGGCATTGCCTTTCTTTGGGACTGGAATGAAAACTGACCTTTTCCAGTCCTGTGGCCACTGCTGAGTTTTCCAAATTTGCTGGCATATTGAGTGCAGCACTTTCACAGCATCATTTTTCAGGATTTGAAATAGCTCCACTGGAATTCCATCACGTCCACTAGCTTTGTTCATAGTGATGCTTTCTAAGGCCCACTTGACTTCACATTCCAGGATGTCTGGCTCTAGGTGAGTGATCACACCATCGTGATTATCTGGGTCATGAAGATCTTTTTTTGTACAGTTCTGTGTATTCTTGCCACCTATTCTTAATATCTTCTGCTTCTGTTAGGTCCATACCATTTCTGTCCTTTATCGAGCCCATCTTTGCATGAAATGTCCCCTTGGTATCTCTAATTTTCTTGAAGAGATCTCTAGTCTTTCCCATTCTGTTGTTTTCCTTTATTTCTTTGCATTGATCACTGAGGAAGGCTTTCTTATCTCTCCTTGCTATTCTTTGGAACTCTGCATTCAGATCCTTATATCTTTCCTTTTCTCCTTTGCTTTTTGCTTCTCTTCTTTTCACAGCTATTTGTAAGGCCTCCCCAGACAGCCATTTTGCTTTTTTGCATTTCTTTTCCATGGGGATGGTCTTGATCCCTGTCTCCTGTACAATGTCACGAACCTCATTCCATAGTTCATCAGGCACTCTATCTATCAGATCTAGTCCCTTAAATCTATTTCTCACTTCCACTGTATAATCATAAGGGATTTGATTTAGGTCATACCTGAATGGTCTAGTGGTTTTCCCTACTTTCTTCAATTTAAGTCTGAATTTGGTGATAAGGAGTTCATGATCTGAGCCACAGTCAGCTCCTGGTCTTGTTTTTGCTGACTGTATAGAGCTTCTCCATCTTTGGCTGCAAAGAATATAATCAATCTGATTTAGGTGTTGACCATCTGGTGATGTCCATGTGTAGAGTCTTCTCTTGTGTTGTTGGAAGAGGGTGTTTGCTATGACCAGTGCATTTTCTTGGCAAAACTCTATTAGTGTTTGCCCTGCTTCATTCTGCATTCCAAGGCCAAATTTGCCTGTTACTCCAGGTGTTTCTTGACTTCCTACTTTTGCATTAAAGTCCCCTATAATGAAAAGGACATCTTTTTTGGGTGTTAGTTCTAAAACGTATAGAAGACCTACAAGGAGATATCAGGATGAGCCTCAAATATAACCAGGGCTTCCCTGGTGGCTCAGATGGTAAAGAATCTGTCTGCAATGCAGTCAGATCGGGGAAACAGCTGTCACATCCCAAAGGACCTCACCGATTCACAAATGCAGAATTGGTGTGTCTGGTTATTCAGCAACTGCCACATCACCCAGACAGCGGGAGGTGGTGCTGTGGCGTGGGTTTCCAGCTCTGTGTTCCCGGGGCGGACGCTCCAGCTGCTGCGCGCCATCTTTCGTGAGTGGACAGACGCGCCTGTGTCTTGGTGGCAGTGGGCTTCAGGATGGCCTCGATCCTCATGACCCTTTCTCCGTCCCTCCCGCGGTTGCCTGGGCAGCACATCCACGGGGGTTTGGACGGCTTATCGCATTCCTCGGCACTCCCAGGAAGGTCAGGTTCAGTTCAGTCTCCCGCTGTGTCCCTCCCCAGAATGTCACACGGTGGGGCGGAATGTTGCATGGACACGGCCAGGAAGCTGAGGGCTGGGGGGTTGGAGGGAATCACTGCCTGCGGTGTCATCGGAAGGGCCCCAGTTCGGCTTTGATTGATTGGAACACGGAGATGCTGGAATGCACGTGCTGCGTGGGGAGCTGGCAGCCGGCCCAACCCCGAGCCAGGCCAACCAGCATCTGTGAGCTCTTGCTCCCAAAGATGAGCCCCGGGGGGTTTCAGGGGGAATTCCAGCTTCACATCTGGCTCCCCATGAGTATAATATCCTTCAGATTCAGAGAGTCAGCGGATTCCATCCCCTTGGCGATGTGATTAGTTTGGGGAAAGGGACACGAAAGACTAGAATCCAGTTTATCTGACAGGAGTCCCTTCCAGGAGTTTATGGGAAACACTGAAGAAGAGTCATCCTGCCCTCGGGGTGACGAGCAGGTGGGATGGAAGCCTGAGAGGCTGGGGCCCACTGTGCCAGCATCAGGGAGACCCCACCCCAGGCTTCACAGCAGGTATCAGAGCCAATTAGAGAAACAAGTTCTCAGAGACACCTGGATCCACCCACACCTGAAGTCATAACATATGGGGGCATTTTTAGTTACAAGATCCAACAAATTCCTTTTCCCTTTTATCCAGCTTAACCTCAGTTTCATTCACTTGCTGCCTGAAGCATCTTCACTCCTGCAGTTACCCAAATGACAACGATACATATCTGTTCAGATTGTTCGGTTAGGATGGTCATCATCAACCCTGCCTGACTCAAGGGGAAAAGAGAAAAAAGAAAGATGCCGATTAGAAGCAGGTCAGGGAGCCAAGGAATTGACTGGTGCCCAGGGATGGGGCTGGAAAGATATAGGATCCGCTCCAGGGTCAGAAGTGGCCTGGGGACACCTCTCTGACTTGTGTATGGAATCTAGAAAAACCGAACTCACTGAAGCAGAGAGTAGGGGACTTCCCTGGGGGGCCACTGGGTAAGACTCTGAGCTTCCAGTGCAGGGGGAGTAGGTTCGATCCCTGGTTGGGCAACTAAGATCTCACATGCTGTGGCCAAAAAAAATAAATAAAAATTAAAAAAAAAAAAAAGAAAAGAAGCAGAGTAGAATGGTGGTTGCCAGGGTCTGGGGATGGGGAAATGGGAGGAAAAGTCTGTCATAGATGAGTAAATTCTGGGGATCTGCTGCCCGGCACGGTGACTGGAGTTAACGATATCATCTTGCACGAGAGTAGATATCATGTGTTGCCAGCATACACACCATGCAATCAGGACATAAGGGTGTACGTTCATTGCAGCAATCATTCCACAGAGTGTGCTGGTTAAATAAATCACCGCATTGTACACCTTTAAAAAAAAAGAATCACATTGTGCAACCTGAAGGAAAAAAAAAAGCCTGGGAGGCCACTCCTACACAGGAGTCCTGCTTCACTAGAAAGGGGAGTGGGTGAGGGGCCACCACACAGAGCAAGCGCGTCGGCACGCCACACCCTTCTCCTGAGTCACTCGTCCCCTTCACGCCCAGCGTCTTGGAATGTCCGGGCACTGCCTTCTCCCTGGGTACCTCATGTCCTTCTGGGTCCTCTCTGGGGCCGTAGCGAGGGCAGGGCAGGACTCCCACGCCAGATGTCCTGCTTTCTGCGGTCTTCAGGTCCCTCCATCTACATTAACCTGAGGACTCTGACATCCCAGCCCCCTGACTGGGTGAGTTTCAGACTCAAGTTAACAGTCCTCAGACTCCAGGGACCACATCCCGCCTCACGCGCTTTCTGTAAACACTCACTTATCCACCCGTTCCACTTGGGCTTAAGTAACTTTGCGCCCTGGACCCTTAGGTACTCCCCAAACCCATTCCCACAAGTCACCCAGACGTTTTCTCATTTGGGGTTTGGAATTCCTGCTGTTCTCTCCACCCGCCCTGGCTCGGGTGGGACCTGGTTCAAGGTAGAGAGGACTAGGGGGGTGAGGCAGGAGAGGGTTGAAAGGAGTTTCTTTAGCACAGCTCCCTGGGCTCGGCCACAGCTCCTCAAGGAAGGGTGGGGTGGCCTCAGACAGAAGGAGGGGGGACCTTCCAGCCAGAGAAGCTGTGGGTGGTTCTGGGGAGCCCTCTCTAGCATCTGTACATTTGTTCTCTGCACCTGGGTCTCTATTTCTGCTCCCAATGTGTTTTTAAGACACATTCCTCTTCATCAATCAGGTTATCAAAATCTAAGAGCTATTCATTTCTTCCATTCTAAAATGATCTCTTCCTCTTAGTGAACTACTTTTAATTATAATGCAGCTGTCAATTTCAAACTTCTATCTACTTCATTATTTATCTTTATCCTTTGTTCCATGGGTCATTACTTTGGGAGCTTCCCTGGTGGCTCAGATGGTAAAGAATCTGCTGGCAGTGCAGGAGACCTGTGTTTGATCCCTGGGTTGGGAAGATCCCCTGGAGAAGGGAATGACTACCCACTCTGGTATTCTTGCCTGGAGAATTCCGTGGATAGAGGAGCCTGGTAGGCTACACCCCATGGGATGGTAAAGAGACAGACAACCGAGCAACTAACACTTTCACTACTTTTCATTACTTTTCTCTTTCTTTTTTCATTACTTTTAATATGAACTTAAAGAAGGTCCCTTTCATATCTATTTAAGCCATGAGTTTATAATTTTTCACTCTCTTTTATTTTTTGGCGTGGGGGTGGAAATGTTCCACATTTGAACAATTTTTTTTTTTTTTTGTCATTTACAATTTGTTTTTTTCTTCCTTGTCCAGTCTTCAAAAATACATTTTGGAGTCTTAAAAATGTCACCATTCCGTGATGTCAGGCTTGAACAGCTTTGTGATGGGAGCTCATCTTGGTATGGTGGCTGTTTAAGAGGAAAAGCCAGGCCGGGTCTGTGTTGAAATATTCCATTTACAGGGTGAACTCGGAAATAACACCTATAACCCCTGGAAACACTGCAGAAGTCAGCAGCCGCATGGGCCAGCTTTTCACCTCTGAAGGGACCTAGGAGGCTTGATAGCTGTTTGCCACGTTTCAGCATCCCTGAGAACAGATTCTTCCACTTAAAATGCTATGGCTCTGATAATTGAAAGAGTCTCCCATTGCCTGCCTCCTGGCTGTGCATTTCTCCTCCATCACCCAGACTGTTCCTGTCCTGACCCCGGTAAACCCATTAATCAGACTCGGGAACCATTTTTACATAGAAGTGGCCGTGAGTGAGGTACATGTGCTGCTTGCATGCTGACTTGCTTCAGTCGTGTCCGACTCTTTGCGACCCCATGGATTGTAGCTCGCCAGGCTCCTCTGTCCATGGGATTTCTCCAGGCAAGAAGACTGGAGTGGGTAGTGATTCCCTTCTCTAGGGGATCATCCTGACCCAAGGATTGAACCCGGTTCTCCTGCATTGCAGGCAGATTCTTTACCATCTGAGCCACCAGTTTCCCTAAATGTCCCTCAGTGGCCACTCCAGTGCCACTGCCATGAAGGGGAGAGAGACAAGGAAAGGTGGCAGCAGGAGCAGCCAGACCTGGTTAAAATACACCACCCTGTAAACTCCATGAACGTAGGACCTCCTGGACACAGGCGGGGCCACCTCCAGGGGCTTATGTGGAGCCCATGCATGGGGATCTTTGGGGCTTGGGCTTTATCAGCCTCAGCCCCTCATCCAGGGCTCGTTTCTCAGCGTCCTGCATTTCCCACCGGAGGACCTGGTGCCTCTCTGATAGGACTTCTCGGGTAAGTCAGTGTTCCTTGGTGCAGCAACAAAAACCTCCCGTGGCCGGGCGATAGAGGAGATTAACTGGAAGGAGATCACAGAGCTCGCGCAGTCAACACCCAGACTGGGGAACCGGCTTGAAAACAGGGCAGGCAGGGGTCAAGATCTAAGTTAAATGTCAGGTTGCTGCTGTGGGAATGGACGACTTGCAAATGCCTCTCCTGCCCCCGTCGCGATGCCGCGCCCTGGGACTGAGGGACCTGGCCAGTGTAGGTGCTGGAACTGGCCCTCAGAGGCTCTGGGATGGTGAGGACTTAACAGGAGGAGACTCAGGGAACTCCTGCAGTCTCTGGAGGGGAGATCTCCTTGATTAACCAAGGCCTCCTGCCAAGAGGGACAGTAGGAAATTGCAGGGTCCGAGGAACCAGACTGGAGGCTGGGTGCACCCCTTCCCGACCATCCAAAATAGCCGGTGCGTGAAAATAGTGACCACTTACTGCGTCCTCGCTGCAGGTCACAGACAGCTGACAGGGCACAGTCATCTCAGTGACCCTCGTGAACCCGTAAGACTGGCGCTAGTATTGTCTCCGCTTCGAGGACGCCAACAGGGAGAATTAGAGTGACTTCACGATTTGACCGGGCTCCCCTGGTGGCTCAGACGGTGAAGAATTCGACTGCAGTGTGGGAGACCTGGGTTCGATCCCTGGGTTGGGAAGATCCCCTAGAGGGGGGAGTGGCAACCCCCTTCAGTATTCTTGCCTGGAGAATCCCCATGGACAGAGGAGCCTGGTGGGCTACAGTCCATGGGGTCACAAAGAGTCGGACACGACTGAGCAATTAAGCACATGATTCAACCAGCGTGCACGGCCTGTGTGTGATGGTGGCCAATTCATCCGCCACCCTTCCCGTGTGACCCTGAGTTCCTGGACCTTCTGTAACATTTTCTGTCAGGAAAATAGAAAGAGAATTTGGTTTTTCCTCATGATAAGATTTATTTTACGATATCGATAGCTGGGATGCACACCACATGTAATTTCACATAGCCATTTTGGCAGTGTGTACTTTTGCTCCATAATTGTATCTACAAAGACAGGATGTCTCAGAAATTCCTTTTTAGCACGCCTCCTCTAGAGATAAATGTATAGCATATTTTACGATGATATGTGCTGCAATTTCAAGCAGATTTCTTAATAAGGGTTGTTCTGACCAGACGTTCGTGAGAACGGAACCTCCCCATAGATTAGCTTCTGGTTATGTGTATTTCAAACCTATTTCTTCTCCACCAGCCACGACCCACTCACTTCCAGCGACGTTCAGATGTCCTTACAGCTCTGGGCCTGCGTTTTTCTCCATGATGCCAGCCAAGCTGGCACAGAGGGTAGTGGCAATACCCCTGAAAGACATGCCTTTGCTGAGACGGCTTGCATTGACTCAACTATACGTAGAAGTGAGGACTGTGAACCTCATAAATTCCCATGAAGCCCACATTGCAGGTGCCACCAGCCCAACCTTCCCTTAGGCAGGTCCCCTGATACCTGCGGCTGTGCCAGCATCACGTGGCCTGAAGTGGCAAGTGATGGAGGAAGAGTTGGCGTAGAGAGAGCCTGTGGTCTTAACTGGTGTAGAATATAGTAAATTTTATCGAAATATAATGGTGTGAACAATTTCTAGGGCTCCTCTTCTTCCACATGCAGCTGAGGGGCCCTGTGCTGGCCACTTACCCCGAGAGGTAAGGTCCCCTTCATCACCAGCCATCTGCTTTGGATGGGCCACTTGGTTCCTGTCCAGGTCAGAGGAGGCGTGCATGGAACATGCAGTTTGGGTCAAAAGATAAGTCTTGAATCATAGCCTTCCTTCCTTTCTTTTCTTGCTTCTTCTTCTTCTTCTTTTTTTTGCTTCATAGTATGCAGGATCTTAGTTTCTTGACCAGGGATTGACCCATGCCCCCTGAAGTGGAAGTGTGGAGTCTTAACCATTGAACTACCAGGGAAGTCCTGAATCATAGCCTTTTATTCACTGGCTGTGTGACTCTGGATAAAACAGTGACCTCTCTGAGCCCCGCTGCTATCAGCACTACACAGGTGTTGGTTATTCTTATGAGCCAAATGAGTGCTTACTAAGTGCTTACGGCATGCAAGGCCAGTACTGGGGCTGGGTGCTCCATAAGATGCCTGGAATGACTGCTAAAGAGCTTCCCACCCCTCATGTTCCCCTGGGACACACAGACCTAGGGATCCGAGCTGAGATGGGAAAGGAGGTGACCCAGGAATCAGAGGACATAGAGAGCATACCTGCCTCTGGGGGCTGTCTATCCCTGGCTCCTTCAGTGAACTCCAGGGGGAGGCTGGGAATGGGGGGTGCCCAGGAGAGGCTGGGATGGGGTGGGGAGCCTGGGGAGGCCAGGATGGGATGAGGGACCCAGGGGAGGGCAAGTTGGGATGGGGGGCCCAGGGAAGGCTGGGATGGGATGGGGGACCCAGGGGAGGCTTGGATGGGATGGGGGACCCGGGGGAGAACAGGACGGGATGGGGGACCCAGGGGAGGACAGGATGGGATGGGGGACCTACAGAGGTGTCAGAATGGGGTGGGGGACCCATAGGAGGCCAGGATGGGATGGGGGCCCACAGAGGTGTCAGAATGGGGTGGGGGACCCATGGGGAGGCCAGAATGGAGTGGGGTGCCCACAGGTGGGCCAGGATGGGATGGGGGATCTGGGGGAGGCTTGGACAGGATGGGGGACCTGGGGGAGGCTGGGATGGGATGGGGGACCCGGGGGAGAACAGGACGGGATGGGGGACCCAGGGGAGGACAGGATGGGACGGGGGACACAGGGGAGCCCAGGACGGGATAGGGGCCCAGGAAAGGCTGGGACGGGATGGGGGACCCACAGGGAAGGCTGGGATGGGATGGGGGACCCATAGGGAAGGCTGGGATGGGATGGGGGACCTGGGGGAGAATAGGATGGGATGGGGGACCCAGGGGAGGACAGGATGGGATGGGGGACACAGGGGAGCCCAGGACAGGATGGGGGCCCAGGAAAGGCTGGGACGGGATGGGGGACCCACAGGGAAGGCTGAGATGGGATGGGGGACCCACAGGGGAGGCTGGGATGGGATGGGGGATCTGGGGGAGAACAGGATAGGATGGGGGACCCAGGGGAGGACAGGATGGGATGGGGGCCCAGGGAAGGCTGGGACGGGATGGGGGACCCACAGGGAAGGCTGGGGTGGGATGGGGGACCCGGGGGAGAACAGGACGGGATGGGGGACCCAGGGGAGGACAGGATGGGATGGGGGCCCACGGCAGGGGCCAGGACAGGGTGGGGTGCCCAGGAGAGGCCAGGATGGGATGGGGGACCCATGGGGAGGCCAGGACTGGGTGGGGGACCCACAGTGGGGCCAGGATGACGGGCCCCAGGCCCATGCACACTGGGGTCTTGGTTCCTGGGACTCCCAGCTTCACCGACTGGGAGGTTTGCTGCCACACTGTGCTTTTTACAGACGATCAACGAGCCTCTCTCTTCCTTTCTGAGGATCTGACCATCGTGCCAGCTGGCTCAAAGCCTCCATCTTTCAGGAGGAGCTTGGGAACGGCTTCGTAAGGAAGCCAAGGGAAGGAACGAGGTGTTCTTCCACTTCTGATGCACAGAATAGCCAGGGCCGGGGTCCTGGGAGCCGGCCTTTCCACTTCCTGTCCAGGAATCCTGGACACTGGACAGAGGCAGAGGGTGTGACGTGTGCAGAGTAAGAGAGGCGTCCACTCTGGTCTGGACCCAGGAGACGGTGGAAAGAAAGAGGGAAGTGGGGAGAAGGGCACTGCCCCCCCAGGCTTTCCCTCTTGGTGCTTTGGCCCCAGAAAGGGGGAAGTGTTTGGGGCAAGTTGAGGGGTGCAATCAGGGTACAGACTTTCCTTCTACTGGGCACATGGGGCTTTGGGAGGCAGCTGTCTCCAGCTGCCTCCCCTCTCCTGGGGCACAATCCCCTCAACAACTGTCCCCTCAACTCCCGTGAGGCCGGGCAGGGGCTCTCCAGCTCCAGTGTGGCTTCATGGAGGAAAGTGATCAGATCCACCGAGGGGGCTAGGTCACCAAAAGACAAAGTCCAGCGGTCAGGTGCTGGCCACATGGAAGACAGAGCCACTTCATGATCGGCGGTCAGCAGTGGTAACTCAGTTGATGGGCTGCAGCCTGCAGGAATGGAGGGGGTCAGCTGGTCACCCGGTGGGAAGTGGACCAGGGCCATCACCCTGGGGCCAGCTGCACATGCCCAAGGACCAGCAAGGGGTCGCAAAGTCACACGAATTACATCCTACTTCCTGTACTAAGATGCCCTCTTGGAGGGAGGAGGCTGGGAGAAGGGACCTTCTTACCCAATGGGATGCAGGCTACCTACCTGTAGAGCCTATTTAGATAAGTAGCGTCAGACAGACCAGGGTTGAAAGCTTCCACCTGCCTTCTAATCAGAAGATCCTCCTTGAACAACAACAACAAAATTACTTCATCTTTCCAACTGAGTCGCATGGTGAGGTCTTGGACATGACAGTCAATGGGAAGCCTTGGAGGGTGGGAAAGAGACCCCCACATGATGAGATACAAAAAGCCTTCTGGGCTCCCAACTGCCAGCAAGCCAGGCAGGCTGGTGTCCAGGGTCCAGAGCCCTCAGAACCCCGGGTCGGTGGCGGTGGTGGAGGTGGGCGTCTCCCTCCCCTCCAGCTCCGGCTCCTCCCTCAGCGCCCTGCGCAGCACGGCCCCCAGGGGCTCCCGCAGACCCCGGCTCTTCCGCCTGCCCACCAGGAAGTAGATGACCGGGTTAGCGCTGCTGCTTATGGCCGAGAAGAGGCGGGCAAGTAGGCTGAAGACAGTCTTCGTCTTCTGGGGCAGGTCCAACCAGGAGATGAGGAACCAACAGATGCCGAGGGGCAGGGCGAAGGCGAGGAACACCAGGATGCAGACCAGGACGGTCACGTACACCCGCGTGGGCCGCCGGTGGGTCGCTGTGGAGCTTCTCTGCACCCCCACACAGAGGATGAGGCTGGACCCGGCCATCAGGGGTGTGAAGACCCCCATGAGGAGGATGCTGATGACCAAGTCTATCCTGAAGCACAGCAGCTCGTCCCGGGCCAAGAAATCACTGCAGAGGAACATGGCCACCGTGTTCAGCAGGAGGGACAGCACCCAGAGCAGGGCGCACACCACGGCCGACAGGTGCTTGGGCTGGTGACACTTGTACCACACCGGGAAGAGGACGGAGAGGCAGCGCTGCATGCTGATGACGGTCAGCAGGCTCAGGCTGGCCGTGTAGGTGAAGTACTTCATCCTGCTCACTATGTCCAGGGCCATGTGGATTCTGTTGACCAGCTGGAAGCAAATCAGGATGACCTTGGAGGCCATGCAGAGGAGGAAGAGGAGGTCCGCCACCCCCAGGTGGAGGATGTAGACACTGAAGGGGCTCCTCTGCCCCTGGGAGCCCAGCAACCAGACCACCAGGCCATTGCCCACAAAGCCACCCAGGCAGGTGAACAGGACCATGGCACTCAGCACCCAGTAGGCTGTGCTCAGCTCCTCCACCTCGACGCTGTTCTCTACCAGGGCCGGGGCCTGGAGCAGAGTGTGGTTCATCCTATGGAAGGGAGATGGACCAGTGTGAGGTTTTGCATTGCTTAGCGCCCCTACCACAATTTTCTTTTTGCAATAGATGACAGTTGCTCCCCGCGGCTCCCACCCTGCCTGGATCTGCCGGCTAATCCACCATTGCAGACTCAGAGGTATTACAGATGCCTTCTGTCAATGAAAAGGTCTCTTCTATCTTGAGTTTAGGTTCTTTTTCATCATGAAGAGATAAACTGACTTTTATCAAAGGCTTTTCTATATCTATTGATAGTGTCATTTTTTTCACACATAATCTTCAAATTCTGGGAACTAAAGTTTTTTAAACGGGACCTCAGGTACAAAGAATAGTTTAATTACATGCTGGCTTTATGGCCCACCGGGATCATCCAGCCACTGAAAAACAAATACAACCCTTTATTTATTTCTGTTCCCCCCTTCACTCCACCCTCCCCTCCCCTGCCCCAACTCACATCTGTTTTAACCTGTTTAATCGACATCCTTGGACATCTGACTATCTTTCGGAACAAGTGGCTTCCCACAAGTATTTTTAATTTACACAAATGCTGTGATTTAGAATCCGTGCTGTTTTGTTTTTTTTTTAACCTCAGCAGTATGTTTCTAGGATCTCCCTGTACACCAGTGGGACTGTTTTTGAGCTCGCTGTTCTCTGTCATTGGTTTGTCTGTTTCTACAGCATTAACACACTGTTGTTGTTTTTGAAGTATACACGGCTACCCGAGTCTCTTCGCTGCTCACCTGAAAGTACCACAACAGTGTTAATCGGTTATGCCCCAGTGCAAAATAAAAAGGGTAAAGTTTGGGGAAAAAAATAAATACTGCTTTTGATAGAGAAAAACAACAATAACAAAAACTAAAGAATCCTTGGCTTTGTGTGATCCCCGAGAGTCTCACCTGACGGCTGCCAGTCTCATGGTGCTTCATCTACTCTCCACAGTCAAGGTTTCAGCCAAGGACTCGAGGGGACCTTCTGCAGACTTTTGGAGTTCTTTCTCCAAGTAGCTGGTTTTCTTCTCTCTGGTACTCCTTCTCACAAATTCCAGCCACTTCCATCTCCCCAAAGTCTGACTTCTGTATCTTTAACTCAGGGACACCACCATGCTCTGCCTGGTTTCCCCCACTTCCTGTACTACTTTCCAGAGTAGCTCCAGGCAGAAAACTGGGGTGATACTAATTTTTATTAATCAGACAAATGACCTCATTTAGTTCATCATACCTATCACTTGGTTGAATATTTGATTGTCTATGCATCTCTCCTCATACCTCTAATTTCTTTTTCATGTCTTATAGCATAGCCCAGACACCTAGTATTATGTTTAACAAAGACTGGAATCAGGCATGCTTTACTTCTTCCTAATCTTTAAGAGAATGTGCTTAAAGTTTCTCCATTAGATACGATGTTTGCTCTGAGTTTTTGGTACTATCTTTATTCAAGGTGAGAAAGTTCTCTAGTTTTTAAAAAGTTTTTTTTTTTTTAATAAATGAGTGATGGAATTTATCACAGTTTTTTTTTTCTGTGATATGTACTTAATAATTTTCTTTTTTTTCTCCCTTATCTATTTATGTGGTGAATATGTATTGATATATTTTCTGGTGTTCACTTGTCCTTATATTTCTAGGATAAACCATTTCTACTTTGCTCTGTTTAAAAAAAATTTTTTTTTCCCCTCTTGGTGCTCGGATTTTATTTAGAAAATTTTCACCTATGTTCATAAAATTGGCCCATAATTTTCCCTTCTGGTACTATCCTTGTCTGTTTTTTATTTCAAAGCTGTAAGATTATACAGGCTTCATAAAATGACTTGGAGAAAGAGCTCTTTTTCTCTACCCTCTAGAACAATTTGTATCATGTAAGGATTATCCTTCTTTGAAGATTTGGCAGAAGGTAAAACCATCTGGTCCGGTGATTTTTAAATGAGTGTTAGTGGATACACATGGCTTTAGGAAAAAAAACTACAACTACAATTTATTTAATGTTTTTGGTTTATTTAGATTTTTAAGCTCTTCTTGAGTTAGGGTAAGTTATGTTATTTTTCTAGAAAATTGTTCATAGTTTCTGGTTCCACATTTATTGGTATAATACTTTGTACAGTAATATTTTAGTATTTTTAAAAACCTTGATTCTGCTCATCATTTAAAATTAGTGACTTGTTCTTCTTTTCTTTTCTTTATCAGTGTGCCAGAGGTCTGTTTTGGGAACTATTTAAAAACAAATCACCTCTGTCGTTTCTTTTCTTCCCATTCCCTTAGTTTATCCTTTTATTTCTTCCACTTTCTTTGGATTTACCTTGTGATTTTTTTCACCTCCTTGTGTTGAATTCTTCGGTTATTAATTTTCAAATATTGTTCTTTTTCTAACATATATTTAGGGTTATAAACATGCTAGTAAGTATGTCCTTAGATGTTTCATGACTTACGTAGCGTTTTCATTGTTGCTGATGTCTAAATATTTTGCAATTCAAAACATTTAAAATGTAAGTTTCCATGAATCATTTAGAAATACATTATACAACGCATACTCTGACTATCTTTTGATATTGATTTCTAATATCGTGGTCAGATCATGTGGTCCGTTATTTGATGTTTGTTGAGACTCATTTGGTAGCGGGGCTGCTTTGTTTACTCATTTGGTTTAGTACTTTATATGCTCATTTGATAAAGCTTTCAAAATTGCATTGTTTAAATGATCTATACCCCAATTAATTTATCTGCTACAAATATTAACCTATTATGATTGTAGTTTTGTAGTTTTTCTCTTTCCTTCGCCTATTTTGGAAGGTTTAGTGTATGTAATCCAAGATTATTATATTATCCTGATGAATTGTACCTTTTATGTAATGACCCTCTGCATCCTTATTACTTTTTTAGTCTTAAAGTCTATTTGATCTGATATCATTTTTTAATGAGAGTTTCTTAATCTCCCTATTCATCCCACTTGTGCTTTGCAATTACAGATTTTCCTCTACAGGGATACTGTGACTTCTCACGGAGTTGCCAAACTTTTGCTGCCCAGATGTTTGGCGTTGGCTTCTGTTGGGCTTGCAAAGGATTTCTCTGGTCCAAGATCTGGTTTTTGTTGGATTTGTTGGCTTGGAGATTTGGTGTAAATTCAGATTCTACGCCTGTAAATGGTTAACAATTTGGGGCTTGGTTACTCAAATTGGTGCCCAGCTCCACTCACTCCCTGCCCCCTGCTGAACCTTAGGCAGCAGGAAGGTGCTAACCGCATCTGGGTAAACTCTGCTTTTGTTAAGCAGCAGTGTCCTCCAGGTTCTGGCCTCATGGAGGTCCCCTGATCAAGTTCTTTCTTCCACTTAATGCAGCTCCAAGGCTAGCCCTCAGCCCCTGTCCCCTTCCTTGCCCCAGCCACACCTAACCTCTGCCCCCAGAGCCTCTATCCATCTGATGTATCCTGGGCATCGGCTCTAGCTGGGAGTTTCCTGGGGCACCTGGAGATTTCCCTTCCTGTCCTTCATCTTTCAGCTCTGTATCCTATTTGGGCAAGAGGGAGGGGATTGTTTCCTCCCAGCTTTCTTTGTATCCAGAGTAAGCGGATGGCACCCATCACACGGACACCAACCTCCACAGATTCCCTGTGGCTACAGTCAGAAGTCTTTCCTTTGGGTTCAACACAAGTTTAAATAACATTTACCAAATTTATACTGTGTACTACACATATACAATAGCATATCTATGTGTATACGCACACAAAACCTATACCTACATACAACACACAGAGTTTATACATATATGATACATGTGTGTGTCCCTCAGTCGTGTCTGACTCTTGCAACCCCTAGACTGCATGTAACCTGCCAGGCTTCTCTGTCCATGGGATTCTCCAGGCAAGAATACTGGAGTGGGTAGCCATTCCCTTCTCCAGGGGATCTTCCTGATCCAGAGATCCAGGATGCAGGTCTTCTGCGTTGTAGGCAGATTCTTTACCATCTGAGCCTCCAGGGGAGCCCAATAGCGCATATATAGGCACACATATACACACACACGCATGCACATAGCAAACACATGTAATACTGTACATACATATAGACAGGGTAAAGATACATATGTAAACGTAGACATGTACACAAACAGCACATGTGCATACACACGCAACACGCACATACGTGTGTTTAAGTGTACACAGCGCACAAGCAGAGCCCATTACAGCAATGACTCTGACGGACAGAGCCCATCCTCACAGAAGGCACAGTCTATCGGCAGAGGGGAAAATACACAATCAGACGATTGCCCCCGGCCGCCGGGCATGGTGGTGGAACGGGGATGACTAACGAGATGGGGACTCGGAGCGTGGGTGGGGCTGGGAGGGTCTGAGGTCCGAGGGGCAGCTGGGAGAGGCCAGGTGAAGGGGGCTCAGATCCCACTGCCCCGGCCCCTCCCCAGCCCGCGGACTCCTCCTCTGTGCTGCCAGCCTGTGTGCTATCACCAGGTAGCCGCCCGCAGGGCTCCGTGAACACACATTCATTCAAGCCGCACTACGTGAGCTGGGTTGGGCTGCTCTCCCAGACCACATCCTCCCCTCTGCTGAGCAGGGAGGTGGGCGGGGAGATGCACACAGGGGGCAGACCCCCACCGCACTTCCCCTGCCTGATCCGGGTCAGGGACCCTCAGCATCTGCTCCTTCCTAACTGTCAGGTACCCACTCTGCAAACGCTGATGGATTTCAGACGGGGCAGAGCTGCTGGGGGTGCGGGGACAAGAAGACAGACACGTGCTGCCCTCCTGGGAGGAGGCTCTGAGGGCAAGTGGTGGGTCAGCAAGGAGAACGCAGCTTCCAGTGGGCTGGCTGTCCCAGAGTCAGTGACAGCGGTGACCCAGGAGCTTAGAGCTCACAGCTAACAGAGCAGGAGGAAGGGCTGGGAGGGACTGCTGATCCCAGAAAACGCCTCCCGGGGCAGCACTCAGCCCCAGAGACCCCCAGGTGCACCAAGGAGCCTGCTGTGGACCCAGGCAGTGCAAGTGACCTTCTGAAGGACTTTGTCCTATTGGGTGAGGGGGTGGGGAGAAGGCAGAGAAATGAGATCCAGGGGCAGAGGTTGTATTTATTTTTAAAAAAAGATATTGCTGCTTGGTTGTATGTGGATGGGAGTGATTCAGCAGGCAGGGGGCAGCGGCAGGGGGGCGCTGATGGTCAGGAAAGCTGCAGGAGGGCTCCTGGGGGAGGTGAGAGGCCATGGGATCTGGCACTGCCCAGGGGCTGGCCTGGCCCAGCTGGGAACTGGGGCGTCAGCCCGGAAAGAAGCAGAGACTCTGGCCACGGGCAGGACACAGGATGGGAAGAAGCCGTTGCTCTTTTTCAGGCATCTTCTTTTTCAGCGAAAATGGTGGTGCTGGTCATTTAGTCACTAAGTCGTGTCCAGCTGTTTAGTGACCCCATGGACTGTAGCCCGCCAGGCTCCTCTGTCCATGGGATTTCCCAGCCAAGAATATTGGAGTGGATTGCCACTTCCATCTCCGGGGGATCTTCCGAATCCAGGGATCCAACCCAGGTCTCCTGCACTATCCCTGCTCAGCCACCTTTACCGGCTAAGCCAGCTGCGAAGCCCTTTAGTGAAACTAGAAGGGAGGTCAGATACTGAGGCTGAGGGAAAGTAGCGGGATTTGAAGAGAGGAGGGGCCCTTATTCCCACTGATTACAGACTGAGTTGTGTCTCCCTCAAACTCATCTGTTGAAACCCTATCCCCAATGTGACTGTGTTTGGAGCTGGGCCTTTGAAGAGGTAATTAAGGTCAAAGGGTACCGTAAGGGCAGGGCCTCGATCCAGTAAGGTTGGTGTCCTTTTTAATAAAAGATCGATTTTGTTTTTTGGCTGCACCACTCGGCATGTGGGATCTTAGTTCCCCGAGCAGGAATTAAATCTGCTCCCCTGCACTGGGAGCGCAGAGTCTTAACCACTTAACCAGGGAAGTCCCATGACTCATGTCCTTTTAAGAAGCGATGCCAGAGTTCTCTCTCCCTCCCTCGCCCCCTCCCCTCCTCTTTCTTGCTCTCTTTCTCTCTCTCACTCCCCTGACCCCATGCCATGTAGGACACAGCAGCGTGCCTATCTGCAAGTCAGGAAGACAGCTCTCACCAAGCACCCAACTGGCTGGTGTCTTGATCTCAGACTTCCAGCCCCCAGAATGGTTAGAAAATAGAGATGTTCCTTCATGCCCTCTGTTTGAGGTACTTGGTTACGGCAGACGAGCAGACTCACGTCCCAGTGAAAGGAAATACTGAACTGTGACTGCTTCCCAATAAAAGGAAACAGCACACACACACAGCTCGAAAATGGACTGGGCCGTGTCCACGCATGGCTTCTCCTCCCACGGGGGGAGGTTTGTGTCTTGGTTATCCCTGAGTCAGATCCCGGCACGCAGTGTGAGCTCAGTAAATGGGGAGTGACCCCTAGACTCAGCGCCATGCTGTGTGCTCCCTGGACACCCTCATCCTCCGTGCCTCTGCCCAGCCTCACACTCTAGTTCAGCAGGTGTATCTGCCAGGTTGGCCTTGGTCTGACTTGATCCCTCTCCACAGACTTCTGGTCCCCAACGCAATGCCTGGAGGAGTAAATGCCCACTCACGGCTTGTTGATGGATGACGGTTTAAAATACAGAACGGTCCAGTGGTTAAGACTCTGAGCTTCCACTGCAAGGGGTATGAGTTTGATCCCTGACCAGCAAACTACGACCCTGCATGGCGTGCAGCGAGACCAAAAATTAAATAAAATAAAGCTCAAAATCTACTGAGATAGCTGTGGTCTTCCTGTCCTTGAAAGCCTCGTTTGAATTTTTGTCTCTTCCATGGAAGACTTACGGAAATGTGTTATTTCCCACAACTGTTATGACATTGTCTATTTCTCACTGCACTTTAAACATTTTTTTTTAATTACATAGATTAGATACCAAAGCAGTCTTACTTTTAAAGATTCAAATGGTAAAGAAAAAATAAGGTGTTGCCCTGTCCTTACCCCGGGTAATACCATTTGCTGTGTGATTGTATCCCTGAAGGTTTCTTTCCAGTGCCTAATACACTACCTGGCTGTTTGATAAGCTGATTGTTCAAAAATCAGTTGTATGTCTTCTCTTTAAGTTGGGTTTCCCCAGCACCTGCTGGTCTCACCTTTGTCCTGATTTTGCCATTACCGTTGATGGGGCACCCCAGAGAGTGGTAAGAACCGTCATACTAAAAAAAAAAAAAAAAAAAGAACCCGTCACCTGTTTAAATATTTTGAAGGGAGGCTTCACAAAGTCATTTTATTTAGAAGATGAGGGCTCAGAGGGGCAGTCAGTCCTTCTGCCTCCACCCAGAGAGGAGAAACCAGGGGCCTCTCACCTGCTCCAGCCGTGGTGCTCAGTCTTCCAGGAAAGGTGGCAGCCCCCTCCTCGCTCCGGTGCTTGGAGTCTCAGCTGCACCCCTTGGGCCCAGCCCCCAGGGTTCGCCTGCCCCCGTCCTGGCTCAGCAGGGATGCTCTGAACTGTCCTCCGCTGCCCCCCACCTTGGCCTCAGAGGCTCCTGGCCTCTGAGACCCCAGGAGAACCTTCTCCCGGCTCCCTCCGAGAAGCAGGAAGGGGAACTTGAGGCATAAATGCACGGAAGGGCACCTGCCCCACCCAGTGGGTGGCCTGCAGAAGAGCTGTCTAGGGGCTAATGGGCCTGGCTGGGCGTGGCCTCCCTGGCTCCCTGTCTGGGGGAAATGGAACACGAGACTGGGGGCCCACGAAGACCAATGAAGGGGGGTCACCCATCTCCTCCACCATCCCGGCCATGCTCCCCTTCCTGAAGGCTGTATGGGACAGCCACGGTGACCTCAGGGTATCGGCCAGTCCCTTGGTGGGGGTGGGGGATGGTTAGGGTGGGGCTGTGGAAGGAAGAGGGCCCTTGTCAGCTGAGAGCATGGAGAGAGCCCATTACATCTGCGTGGAGATGCTCTGGTTGATGGGCTCGCCCAGCGCTCTCTCTGTGGAGGGCGGGGTTGGGGAGAAGGCTCGCAGGGCCTGGCCTCTAGGACCTTGTTTTCAAGTCTGAGTTCTACCGCCTGTAAGCTGGAGATGTGTGTGGTGTTAAGGGGCCTCTCTGGGCGTCCTGGGGGTTGACTGTGAGGGAGCCCCATGTTCTGTCCCGGAAGGCAGGTCAGCTCGGCTCCCTAGGGCTGTGAGTTCTCCCGGAGGCCACTCAGCTGAGGCCAGAGTGCTGGCTGAGCCTCTGGATGGTACCCGAGGGCTAGAACATTGTGGACCTGGGTTTGGATTCAAGGAGCATGACTCAACTCAGAAGAATCTGCTTCTGGTTTCCAGCTCATGGAACTGACTGAGAGCAAAGAAACCAAACACCCTGAAGGTGTTCAGAGGGCAGCCTGAAGGTGTTCAGAGGGCAGCCTTGCCCAAACCAGGCAGCACCAGCTCGTCCTGTGGAGCCATCCGGAAGTGGTCTCTGGAGGTGTCTCATCTGAAGGCTCAGCTGGGGAATGACCAGCTTTCAAACTGCCACAGGTGTTGATGGGACTGAGTTCCTTGCAAACTGTTGGACTGTTGCTGACCATTAGCCAGAAGCTGCCCACAGCTCCTCACCATCGAGGTCTCCCCAGTATGGCAACTCCAAACATGGCAGCTTGTGTCCTCAAAGCTAGCAAGGGGGAGAGTCTGCTGGCAAGGTGGGAATCACCAGCTCATGCCCTCCACTCCATTCTGTTGGTCGGAAGGGAGTTACCTGGTTCAGTCCACACTCAGGGGATGGGATCACGCAAGCATGTGGATACCAGAGGTGGGCTGACGGGGCACCTTGGATTCTGGGGCCCATGCTTGTTGGCTGACCAAGAGCCTCCCTGGCTGCCAGTTCTTAACACTTCCTGTCCAGCGTAGAATATGCTGTGGGCCAGGACCACCGTGTGTTGTTCCTGTTTTCTCCTTTCCAGTTCAGTTCAGTTCAGTTGCTCAGTCATGTCCAGCTCTTTGCGACCCCATGGACTGCAGCACGCCAGGCCTCCCTGTCCATCACCAACTCCTGGAGTTTACCCAAACTCACATCCATCGAGTTGGTGATGCCATCCAACCATCTCATTCTCTGTCGTCCCCTTCTCCTCTCCAAATGGGATTAAAAAAAATCATAGTTATTCCCTTTGTCCTGTCCACTGTGAGTTGTGGACATATATTTACAAACACATATTTATTTGGCTGCGTTGGGTTTCAGTTGCATCATGTAGGCTTAGCTGTCCTGAGGCATATGGGATCGTAGTTCCTTGACCAGGGATCGAACCTTCATCCCCTGCATTGCAAGGTGGATTCTTAACCACTGGACCACCAGGGAAGTCCCTGAATTGTGTGTCTTGAGAGTGGCCATCATCATTTGGATGGGATGCATGGTACCCATCACTAGGACTGGGTACCAATCCTGGAGAAGTGCCTCTGGATCTGATGGAGAAAGATGCAGATGGTCTCTCTCCCAGATCCTGGGCTCGGTGCCGGGCAGGTGTCTCTGGGATTGACTTTAGATTGTCTCTCCTCTGGAGGGGAGCGGGGGCGCACTTTCTGCTGTGAATAATAGAGCTACGGATCTGTGATAGGAACATTATAAAACCATATGTGGGAAGATGCGGGTGTGCGGCGGTGGGCCACCGTCTGCCTTTGGCACCATAGCTGCTGGCATCTCCTTTCCATGCTTTTTGTTTGAGCTCACCTCTTTCCCGGGCTTCCCTGGTGGCTCAGCCGGTAAAGAATCCACCTGCAATGCAGGAGCCCTGGGTTTGATCCCTGGGTTGGGAAGATTCCCTGGAGAAGGGAAAGGCTACCCACTCCTGTGTTCTAGCCTGGAGAATTCCATGGACTGTACAGTCCAAGGGGTCGCAAAAGTCGGACACGATTGAGCGACTTTCACTCACCTCTTCCCCACTCTCAGTCTGCTGGGTTTCAGCGAGGTGGGCACCCCCTTATGCCCCAGGGCCTCCCACTTAAGGGGAGGGGAGGCAACCGGGGCCTGCCCAGGGAGCATGAGGGTCGGGACTTTGTCAGAATTACCAGCAAAGGGATGCTCTCTTTCTGCTGAGCTTGCTGAAACTGTCAAATGTCAACTGGGAACTACCAGTTATCTGCCCTTTAGTTGATTCATTGAGAACAAAGGCCATACAGACCAAAGCAAAGGCGAGAAGCAGAGGAAAAGACAAGTGACCTCAGGAACATCATTTGAGGCCCGGATGCAGCTATGTCTGAATTGAAAATCACCTGTGGGCCTTTGCTGGTATGTGAGTCAGGGAGTTCCTTTAAACACTAGCATGTGCCCCACCTCCACCATCCACCCCTCCCCCTCAGCTGATTAAACTGGGGGGTTTCTGTTGCGTGCATGCTCAGCTGCCAAGTCGTGTCCGACTCTTTGTGACCTCATGGACTGTCGCCTGCCAGGCTCCTCTGTCCATGGGATTTCCCAGGCAAGAATACTGGAGCAGGTTGCTATTTTCTTCTCCAGGGGATTTTTCCCATCCAGGAATCGAACCCGCATCTCCGGCATCTCCTCCATTGACAGGTGAATTCTTGACCACTGAGCTGCCTAGGAAGCTGGTGTTCCTGTTACTTGTCACCGAAAGTTCTGGCTGATAAAAAATTCTGCTTATGAAACAGATTGTAATCTAGAATCTACAGTTGCATAAGGCAGAGATGAGTGGTTGCCTCAGGGTTGGGGCAGAGGCCGGGGATGATGGGCTGGGTGCCCTAGGAAAATTTGAGGGGCTGCTGATGGAAATGTTTTTTTGGGGGGATGGAAACATTCTGTGTATTGATTTGGTGATGACGTGAGCATACACACACGTGTCAAAGATTACTGAACTCTACATTAAATGGATGCGACTTATTGTATTAATGCATCCATTAGACTGCCATTAAATAATTACAAAGATTTAAAAAAAAATCTGCCTGCGTAGGGAAGCCTTCTCCTGAGTTGCCAGGAAACTTGGTGCTGGCATCTGACTCACTGAAGCGGAGTTTCCGTGAGTTTTAATTTTATGAACTGTGTCCTGTTGTTTTCTCCAAACCCCAACTGGCTACTCTCCAGCCCCAACTGGCTGAGAATGTGATATTCTTGTACTCATGTTCTCGACTGTCTTGCTTCTGGAAGATTCTGCAATAGGTTTGCAGAGCTCCCTGACCTTGTAGCCAACCCGCTTGAGGACAGGCTTTCTTGGGCCGGGGCTTCTCCCCGCACATTGAGAGGCTGGATCATGAATGGACTCATCACTCCATCTTGCCTTCTAAAGGGAGCTCTTGGTTCTCAGCACAGAGGAATCCTCTTGGCTGAGGCTTTTGAACCAAGTTTTGCAGAAACGCTCTTGGGCTTCAGAAAATTCTGGCATAAAATACAAACCCCAGTTTATCTCAAAACCACACTGGCAGGAGATACGGGAAAGCTGGGCGGATGCTAGAGAAGCATTCCATTTCCTCTTCTTAGGATGGAAGATGAGACAGAGATGTCAGCGTCCAGGCTGTTCACTGCACCGTCTGCTGAACACACATGCCTTCGCATCCCCCACTTCATTCCGGACATCCACAGCCTGAAACTGAGCTGTCCCCGCCTTTGGTTACTAGTGACCGTGGAATAAAACAAGGCTGGTCAAGGGTGTTGTTGGGTTGTGATGGGCTTGCTATGTCTGGCCATCACCCCTGAACCTCAACTCCCAGTGCTTGGCCGATGGAAAACACAGAGGTTCGGAGGTCTAAGCTTCCAGGGAAACAAGAAAACCACTGTGTCAGACGGTGACTGGGGCTCCAGAGAGGGCTGACCATCTGGCAGGACTGATCTTCAACAGGCAACACTATTTCTGAGCCCCGGCATCTACAACGGCCGCGAATAGTCTATACTGCAGAGTCCTGTCCTGAAGATTAAAGGCGACTGATTCATGGAGCTCAGTCCAGGGCCAGATGCACACAGTAGGTCCTCAATAAATGATGGGATAGGATGAGGGGTGGGAAGGAGCCTCGAGAGGGAGGGGATATATCTGTACTTATGGTTGATTCACACTGATGTACAGCAGAAACTAGTACATCACTGTGAAGCAATCATCCTCCAATTAAAACTATAAAGAAATAAACAATAGTCATCTCCCCGACCAGCAGGGCTGGGATTGGCTGTTCCCATGAATGTCCCTCCTTCAGTGGCCGCTCCCCTCCCCTCTGAAGTCTGTCAGTAATGCGGGAAAACCAGGGCACTGCCCATCGAGGTCCCATGGTTCATGGGAGGTGGCCCCCTGCTCATGTAGAGACAGTGGCGACAGGAAGTAAGAAAAAGTGGAGAGGTCTGTCCTGCCCGAGGCCACCCCTCCCTCTCCCTCCCCCGCACTTATCCTACGGGGTGGGGGCCTTGGGGGGATGCAGAGAGACAAGGGTTCTTTCTTTGTCCAGCCACCTAGAAGCTGCCTAGTGGGTATGGAGACTGCACTCCCCAATTCTATGATTCTGTTGACAGCAGTTGTCAGGGGAGACCCGCCAGACCTCTTGCCCCAGGCAGTTTCAGAGTGGAAATCTGTGATGCTCGGCGGACCCTCGCCTTCCTGCCTTTATGGGACACCCAGAAAGAAGGAGGCTCTGGGGGGCACTGATGGGGGCTGGGCTGGGCTGTTTCGGGGGGTGAGGATATCACCCCACGGCTGCAGTGGACTCTGGAGGCCCCTTTTAATAATTAAACACCAAAGGAGGGAGGAGGAGCATGGTCCGGGGCTGAGGCATCTGCTAGCAGGTGTCTGTGTCTTTACCCAGCATTAGCACAGACCCATCAGCACAGAAGCGAGGTGGTCGGGGTGTGGGCAGGTTATGCACGAAAGCTTCCTGGGGTGGGGTGGCAGGGGGCTGGGGCAGCAGGAGGGCAGAGAGGCCTGGCAAGATTGTAGGGAGAAGGAGCCAAGGGCTGGGAGAGGCCTCAGTCCTGGAATTCGCACCCTCCCCCCTTTTCGGCTCAGCACCCGCTAAGGGCACTTGTGTGTTCAGATACACAGCTGCAGCCCTGCCCTGACCTCCAGCCCGTGCTGTGGGCCAAGGTCGCCCACCCACCAACCAGGCCTGGGTTCTGAGCCCAGGCAGCCGGCAGGGAGGCCCTGGTTGAGCTCCTGGGTGGGTTGGGGACAGCTTCCTACGGGGGCCTCAGGGCTGGAGGGCTGGGGTGGGGGGGCTCCTGAGAAGAGGTGAAGTCCAGGGATGCACTGTGCCCTGAGGAGCCAGCCCTGGTTGGTGTCCTCGGGCACCTGCAGGCCTGGAGGCCTTCCTGCCGCGTGGAGGCCTGAGCTTTCCAAGTGACGGGTCCAAGTCCCAGCCCCGGTCCCCCCATGCGTGTTGTCAGGACCCCACCTGGTTACTCTGGGGCCTCAGAAATGTTAGCAGTGCTGGGGTTCCGTCTGGTGTGTGGAGGGGGGCTTGGGGGGTTGCACCCCAGGGGCTGGAACAGGGGATGTGGGCACTGGCCCCAACACCAGAGGTCCTGGAACCTTGGCCTCTGGGCCACACAGCAGGGGCCTTGCTGGAGAGGCGGCCGGGGCTGTGAGAACAGGGAGCTCAGGAGTGGAGGCCTGAGGGGGCCAGTCCTTGGGGCCACGTACTTGGGGGTCAGCCGGCCTGAGGGGGTGTTGTGGCCTGGGCTCCGGCATCGCCAGGGCGAGGCAGAGGGCGTCCAGGGTCTGCTGGCAGAATGCCAGCCACCAGGTGGAACTGCTCCCTTGAAGGGCAGTTCCCTCAATTGGCCGCCCTGCCCACCCCCACCCGTCTCCACAGAAGAGGGGCGCTCTGCTCCAAGGGTCCCCGATGCCTCTGCCCTTGGTCTCTTCCTGGGGCCTGTGTGGTGAGCGGTTTCCCCAGATCTTCCCACAAAGGGGCGGGGGTCCCAGGTTGGATCCAAAATGGTTGTCTCCCACAGCCCGTCGGGGCGAGGGACGGTCAGGGAGCTGGCCGGCCGGCCCGGGTGGAGGCTGTCTCCTGGGAGGGGCTCTAGGCTCTGGCTGGGAAGTCGGGAGGTGCAAGGCACAGGGACACCAGGCCGGCTCCAGAGACCTCAGGACAGACAGTTCTGGAAGGCGGGAGGGGCATACAGCAGAAGATGCCGCGGCCCCTGGGATGGGGGGTGGGGGGCTCGGTGTGGACATAATGTGTTCTTCCCGGCCTGGGCTGTATCAGCCGGCACAGAGCCTGGAACTCAGGAGGTGTGATGGAAGCTAAGTTTCCAGAGGGAACAGGGGGGCCTTGGGTGGATGGAAAGGGCACCGGGCTTAGCCAACAGAGGGTAGCGTGGGGATCACCCTCCCTCTAGCAGAGAAGTGGACAGCATCTCCAGAGAGGGAGCAACTGGAGGTGTAGACAGGCCCACCAGGAGCCGGGGCACGAGACCTGGGGTACGGAGCAGGCTGTATGGGGAAGGGAGCACGGAAGGGCAGCCCACCTGGGCCTCGGATGCCCGTGGGGTCCTCAGTGTGGGCACAAGCCCACAGACAGGACAGAGGGCAGGAAGTCTTCCTCAGTGCAAGATAGAAAACGTTTATTGATACACATTTACTGTCTTTCATAAAACCTCCGTTGACCAAGCTGGGCCACCGTGGTTGCAGGTAGGCTGGGGAGGCCAGGGAGAGCCAGCGCCCACTGCCCCGCGGGCCAGGCAGACGGTGGCTCAGACGCACCAGCCGGCACGGAGTCAGAAAAGAGAGTGAGTCACCCAAGCTGGCCGAAGCTCCTTTCTGTGTCCAGCCACTCGACAGGACAGAAGCCCCGTCATTTGGGCCACCCAAGGGCTCCCCAGAGGCGGGAACGTTGTCTGCAGAAAGACGGGCCCCTGAGGTGGTTAAGGGGCAGCTCTCCCCCGCAGCTCACAAGATCACCTTAAGAGGACAGAACGGAGCCAGGGTGTCCTCGCGGCAGGAGGAAGTTGCTGGCCCGACAGGCGATGGTGCTGGCCGAATCATTCTCGGGGAGGGCTGCCTCTCAGGGCAGGAGGTGGACAGGGCTGAGTGATGCCCTCCTCTCCCTTCCTGACCACCCTGGGGCCAGGAGGAGCCCCACACCCGGCCCATGGCCTTGGGGCGACTTCTGTACCACAGCTCAGGGAAGGAGCGGGTGGCCGGGGGAGCCTGGCAGGGTCACGGGGGGCTGTCTGTCTTGCTGCCCCCCTCCCCAGGGGCGCTTATGCCCTGGGAGAAGGCGGCTCGCAGGCGGGAGCAGCTTTCTCTCCCTGCGCTTGGGCCCCAGGGCTGCTGCCAGCTCATGTCCCTCTGTCAAGGGTCTCTGGAGGTCACGTGGGCCCCGCCTCGCCTGCAGGTGCCCGGCCTCTCAGGAGGCGTTCCCTGAGGGACATTGCATCTCCAGGGTGACCGTGTTGGGTGTGCCGCCTCCTGCCTCCCCCGGCTCAGCCCCGTCTCGCAGGGCCCGCTGGAAGACCACCCTGAGGGGCTCCCACAGGCGCTGCGACTTGTCCCTGCCGGCCAGGAAGTAGACCACGGGCTTGGCGCAGCTGTTGATGCAGAGGCACAGGTCGGTGACGTACTCCGGGAAGGGCGCCGGGATCCGGAAGACCCAGAAGAGGAACCAGTCGATGCCCAGGTAGATGGAGGACACGAGGAACACCGAGACCACGGCCAGGATGACGTGGTTGAGCTTGGCCGAGCGCTGGCGCCGCCGGGCCCGGCACTCCACGTGCAGGATGAGCGCCAGGCAGGGCAGCACCATGAGCGGGCAGAAGACCAGGAAGAGCAGGATGCCCAGGAAGGCGTCCATGTGCGTGCAGCCCGCCCCGGACGCCTGGCGGCCCAGGAACACGCAGAAGTAGTTGTGGACACAGGTGACCAGCAGCGACAGGGCCCAGAGCAGCGAGCACACCACGGCCGACAGGCGCTTGGGCCGACGGCGCCAATACCAGGTGGGAAAGACGACCGAGAGCAGCGCTCCGAGCTGATGGCTGGCAGGAGGCTGACGCCGGTGAGGACCATGCAGAGCCCCGCGATCCGGGACACGGCGCGGACGTAGTCGGCAAAGGGGCCCAGGAAGCCCCCCGTGTTCAGAATGGAGAACACAGCCTTACTAAAGAGGTAGCCGACGTCCGCGCTGGCCAGGTGCAGGAAGTAGACAGAGAAGGGGCTCCTCTTGATGGAGAAGCCGAAAAACCAGAGGACCAGCCCGTTGCCCACCAGGCCGCACAGACAGAGGAGCAGGAAGATGTAGTTCATGATGGCCGGCGGCGGCAGCATGGTGATCTGCTCGATGGTCAGGAAGCCACGGCTGTAGAGCTCGGGGGCCTCGCTCACGCCGGGACACATCTGTGCAGGTGTGGAGGGGGAGACGCAGTGATGCTGGCTGGTCCCACCCCCACCCCGCACCTGCGTCCAGGTGTGCTAGGCTCCGCCCCCGGGGCTTCCTGCTGGCTCAGAATCTGCCTTCAATGCAGGAGACCCAGGTGTGATCTCTGGGTGGGGAAGGTTCCCTAGAGAAGGAAATGGCAACCCACTCCAGGATTCTTGCCTGGGAAATCCCACGGACAGAGGAGCCTGGGGGGCTACAGTTGATGGGGTAGCAAAAAGTCAGACACGAGTGAGCGATTGAGCATGCGCGCATGCAGGCTCCACCCCCAAACCCGCGCCAGCATCTAGGTATGCTAGGCTCCACCGCAAACCACATCTGCTTCCAGGTGTGTTGCTCCTGATGACAGACTTGGCTTTGGAGCAACTAATTGGCTCCAACTGGAGCAGAAGACACCCCTGATTCTAGCACTCTGTGCCCCTGAGTCTGGAGGGGGCAGCCTACTGGAGTGATGGTGAAAACAGTGAAAATGATCAGTCCCTCATCAAGGGACCTGACATCCCACTGCCCAGAAAATGTCCATATTATGCAAGAAAACCGAGGAGCCTTTCTACACTGAAGGAAACTGAAGCGGCGTGACCAGTCATTGCAGGGTGTGAGCCTGGATTGTACTGTGGGTCTAGCCACCGTTGTGGAGGCGATTACGGGAATGACTGGGAAGTGTGAATATGAACCATGTCTCCAGATAATGGTATTGGACCCATGCTGCACTTTCTGAACAGTAATGCACTGAAAACGCTGTACAGAAAATGCACTGTTGCTGCATGGGAGGGTCCTTGATCTTAAGAAGACATAGGCTGTTTGGGGGCAAAGGGCATTGGAGTCTGTAATTTACTTTCTTTTTAAAAACTTTTAAAATATGTATTCGGCTGTGCTGAGTCTTAGTTGCGGTGCATAGGATCGCCACTCTTGTGGCATACAGCGTCTTTAACTGTGACATACGATCTCTTAATTGCGGCATGTGGGATCTAGTCCCCTGACCAGGGATCGAACCTGGGTGCCCTGCATTGAGAGCTTGGAGTCTTAGCCACTGGATCACCAGGGAAGTCCCTGTAATGTACTTTCAAATAGCTTTGGGAAAGAAAGTATCTTCAATGCACTTATAAAACAGAAAGAGACTCACAGACTTCAAGAATGAACTAATGGTTGCTGGGAGAGAAGGGATAGTTAGGGAGTTTGGCATGGACATGTACACACTGCTGTATTTAAAATGTATAACCGACAATATAGCACATGGACTCTGCTCAGTGTTATGCGGCAGCCTGGGTGAGAGGGGAGCTCGGGGGAGAACGGATACTTGTATGTGCGTATGTATACGTATGGCTGAGTCCTTTCCGCTGTTCACCTGAAACTGTCACGTTAGTTTGTGGCTATTCCCCGACACAAAATGAAAGGTTTTAAAAAAAGATACTAGATAGAAAGCACAAGTGACAACAGGCTAACAGAGTCGATAAAGGTTTATGCGAATTTACAAAACTTGCAATTTTTCTACTAAAACATGAAAACATTTATTCAAAAGAGCAAAATCACTTGCAAGTTACCAAAAGTGACCCTTGACCCACAGTGGGATCAGAGAGACCTAGGGAATCAGGGTGGTCCCCTGCTGGGTCTGGGTGACCCTTTGGTTTTCTGGATCATGAGGAAACTGGGTCTGGCCAGGGGGTCCCTCGAGGAGGAGACGCTGGAGGCAGTGGCTATTTATAGAGCTGTGGGGGAGCGCTTCGGTGGTTTGACACTTGGTCTGGCTGTGTGAGTCCATCTGGCTAAATGTCAGTCTTGGCTGCAGGGTCTGGGCTGGCGTAGAAATGCATGAAGGTGGGTCAGGTGCAAGAAACCGGCGAGTGGGGGGGCAATGGCAGAGCAGAGGGCACCTGTCCTGAGCAAGTAGGCAGCCGCCCTGCTCCAGCTGGGGGGCTCTAGGGGGCACTGGCAGACTGAGTGACGGATCATCTCTCCCCCCACTCCCCAGAGAAGTCAGAACTCGAGACTGTAAATTCCGTGTGTGTGCGCTCAGTCATGTTCGACTCTTTGTAACCCCATGGACTGCAGCCTGCCAGGCTCCTCTGTCCATGGGATTCTCCAGGCAAGAATACTGGAGTGGGGTGCCACTTCCTTCTCCAGGGGATCTTCCTGACCCAGGGATCCAAGCTGCATCTGTTGCGTCTCCTGCACTGGCAGGTGGATTCTTCACCACTGAGCCATCTAGGAAGCCTAGATCTTTAAATGTTCTTTATCCCAATGTTTAAGCGTTCACATCTAAAAGAAAAAACACTCTGTGGGCCAAGCACAATGCATCTAAATGCTGGATTCTGTTCTCAGGCTATCTATTTTGACCTCTCATCCCAAGTGGCCGAGGCTGCCCAGAACACCATCACTCCCCTTGCCATACGCTGGCAGACATCACTAATCCATCCCAGCACTCTTTCCCACAGAGCCTGAACCTCACCTCCCTCTAAACACCTCCTGGGTATCAGTTCCTACTGCTCATGACTCTCCCTCCAAAACAAAAGCAAAACAAACAAACAAACAAAAAGCCATAAGGTTGTCAGATCAAGCCCACTCTGCTGCTTTCCAGATGGCCTCCCAGCTCTGGCAGAAAGCTGGGTCCTGAAAGATGGCTTTCTGGGCCTGACGCCCCATAACAAAGGGAGAGCACTTTTGGCCCGGCTCCGGTCAAGGGGCATCTGCAAGCAGGGACTGGAGGGTGCTGGTAAACTCTGGGTTGACCCCATGAGCTCAGGGTATGGGGGTCCTAGCCACTACTCAACATTCTCTAAATACATTTACTGATGACTCCACACCTGTCTGTCTGTCAGCTCTCAAACCCCTCGTGCTGTGAGTGTGTGTGCTCAGTCGTGCCTGACTCTTTGCGACCCCATGGACTGCAGCCCGCCATGTCTCCTCTGTCTATGAGATTTTCCAGGCAAGAATACTGGAGTGGGTTGCCATTTCCTCCTCCAAGGGATCTTCCCGGCCCAGGGATAGAACCTGCATCTCTTGTATTGGCCGGCAGATTCAGGAAGCCCATCAAACGCCTTGCTGCTGCTGCTACTGCTAAGTTGCTTTAGTCATGTCCACTCTGTGTGACCCCACAGACAGCAGCCCACCAGGTTCTGCCATCCCTGGGATTCTCCAGGCAAGAATACTGGAGTGGGTTGCCATTTCCTTCTCCAATGCATGAAAGTGAAAAGTGAAAGTGAAGTCGTTCGGTTGTGTTCGACTCTTAGCGACCCCATGGACTGCAGCCCACTGGGTTTCTCCATCCATGGGATTTTCCAGGCAAGAGTACTGGAGTGGTACTCCAGTACTACTTCTCCGAAAGGCAAACGCCTTAGCTTGCTCTTATCTCAGCCTTTCCTGTTGGTGGTTCTGAAGAACCTCCTCTTAGCTGGGGAGGAGAGGCATAATCTACAAGACCGCTGACTAAAGGAGTCTGTGAAGGACCAGCTCTGCACCCAAGCGACCCGGGCAGCAGGGCCTGCAGCTGACAAACCAGATCACTCAGAGCCTCTCGCAGGCTGGAAAAAATCTGCAATCCTCTCTGCAGAGTCAGAGCGGGAGGGCCAGTGAGTCACTGGGCGTGAGCTGCCATCCCGGCCACATACCACCTTGTAAAATGCCTGCCTGGAGCCTGGTCCCCTCCCTGGGCTCTGCCTCTTCTCTGGGGGTTTCTGGAGACTCCGGAGCTGGTCCCATCTCTGCTTCCCATGGCGGCCACCCCACAGCGGTCACCATCGGAGGCAGGAGGGGGCTGCAGGCATGGTGGGGAGGTGCCTGGGGCTAGGGCTCAGGTCCTGGGCAGGAGTCCGGGCTCTGCCGGTCCTCTGGACTCACCCCCACTGAGTCACTACACTGGTGTGAGTCTTGGTTTCCTCAAATGTTGTACCCGCTAAACTCAAGAGGTCCTTCCAACTTGAGAGGGTCTTGTCCAGGATTCAGAAAGAACTCCAGAGTTTCCAAGGGCCTCAGAGAAGTAGGGACCGGAGGAGCAAGGGCAGAAGGGATGGGTCAGCCTGATGGACTGTCAGAGTCTCAGCTGCAGGATGGTGCCTGCATGCGGAAGGTAAGCCGTGGCGACTGGACCCTGGGTGACACTGGCAGGGTGGGCCAGAGCCCCCCCGGAGCATGTGACATCGGAGCCCCTTTGGAGCCAGCCTTGTAGGGCCTCCTGGCAGGGCCTAGCTGTGGGAAATAGCTGACCGCCCCATCTCCACAGGGAAGAGAGAACAAGACCTCTGGAGGCTGGTAACACAGGACAGGATTTGAGGGTGTCCAGTGATGAAGGCACTGGGGATCCAAGAACCTGGTAAGCAGTGCCAGGCCACACAGCCCAGAGGGGCCCTGTCTGTCCCGAGCTAGAGGATGGGTTCTGCGTGGCAGAGTGTGTGTAAGCAGGACATACTGGGGCAGCGTGCCCCTCCCATCACATCCATCCCGCACACCCCGGTGGAGGAGCCCCCTCTGTACGGAGCTGATGGAGGGACTTGCCTTGTTCCAGTTGGTGGGGTGGGCCTCCCAGGAGCAGTTTCCAGCCATCTCCAGGCCCGGCCAGTCCACGTTCCTCAGGGCTCCGCTCACAGCTCACCGGCCTGCACAACCCACTGGGCACGGCAGAAAGGGTCGCATCAGGGGGTCAGTGTCCTCCACGCCCAGGTAGACCCCTCCCCAGGCCCGCAGGGCTGTCCCCTTGGAGGGCAGGTTCATGAACCATCCCCTGGTTCCCCAGAGGCAGGGCCTTGTGGGAGGCACGGGGCTTCCTGCTGAGTCCAGAGCAGGTGGCATCGTGTGCACCGCCCCCTCCTTCCCCGGGGGGAGGGGTCCTCATTCACCCCCCTGCTGATACCCTAGTGGCACCTCCTGGGGAAGAAGTCCTTCTCCTTCCCAGCTCTGTCTGACATTTCTGGAGCCAGACGGTACCTGGGGATATGATTGTTCACCTGCACACACTTCTTGGGCACCACCTTTGTGTCCAGCCAGGGGTGGGACAGGGGTTCCGGGCAGTTAGTCCCAGCAGGGAACGTGGGAGAGAAAAGATCATTTCTAGCCAGGAAGACTTCCTGGAGGAGGAGAAGGCAGCCCAGTCACCATCAGCATTGCTGTCATCACCCACCATCAACCCTGGGTCAGTGAGAGCCTGCTTGCGGACACCTGTCCTCCTGTCTGGTCCTGGGTACCAGCGAGGAAGCAGGTGTAGTCACTCCCCCTGTGATGAGGGCAGGGAGGTGAGGTCACCTCCCTGGGAGGGTGGTGGGGAGGACACTACGGCTTTTCAGATTTGTGTCTGCAGAGCCTAGATGGGCTGAAGAGGCGGGAGGCTGGAGGGGCCAGCCCTGAAGTCGTTAGGGTGGCCCTAGCTCCAGGTTGGAGGAGGAGCAGCTGGACTCGGCCTGGACTTCAGGTCGGGTTGGGGAGGGGGCGGCTGGGAGAAGCGAGGGGTGGCCTGAGACTTGTCCATCCTGGCCGGGCAGAGCTCATTGGTGGACTTGCCACGAGTTCACTCGAATTGACCACGGTCCCCAACTTGAGCTCAGCCTCAACTTGGCAAGCACCCATCCCTCCCACCGTGCAGGCGGGAAACTGAGGCAGTGAGTGGAGGAGGGGCCTTGCGGGGGGGCCCAGCCGGGCGGCGGGGCGCTGGGCCCCTCCTCCTCCTGACTCTCCCGGAATTCCAACCCAGGCCGCCACCACCAGTCGAGGCCATCACGCGCCCCTCCGCCTCGGGCCGGGAGGGCGGGCCCGGGCGGGCTCTGGTCATTGGCTGCGCGGAGCGGCCGTTCTCGCGAGCCGCCCGCCCTCTTTAACCACCGGCCTCCCGGAGACCCGGGCGCGGGGTCGCCTGGAGGGGCCACCCCCGGGGCCGCGGGCGGGGCCGGCGCGGACAGCGGGGCTTGCAGCCGATGGCTGCGCGCGGGGTGGGAGCCCTTTTGCGTGAGCCAGCTCGTGAGGCCTGACCAGTGTGGGTCTGCAGATGGCGAAGGAGCAGGGCAGGGGAGGGGTCGCAGGCGTGCGTATAACTGTGCCCCCTACCCCCGCCCCCGTGGCGGTCTTGACTCTCGTTGGACCCCTGTCCCCGTTGCCACGGACAGATCTCAACCTCCTTCACACGCTGGGACTTGTTGAAACTCTCCGGGTGCCTGCAGCCCTCAAAGTGCCGGCCTCAGCCGGTCTTCCCGCGGAGTAATCGCCCTTCCACCCTCTTCTAGCTCCTCTGTCCCTACTCTTCTGCTCATCCTTCCAGACCCACACCACCCCGAGGCCTGGGCCCCAGGCTCGATGTCCTGACTTGGAGGGTCTCCCCTGTTCCCCTCCGGCCAGGCTAGACGCCCCCCACCCCACTCCAGCACACAGATGCCCCCCCCCCCAACCCCCCCCAGGATTGCTGGCTGGGACCTGCCTGTGATGGGGCTGGGCACGGAGTGTTGACTCCAGGGATGACTGTCGCTGTGTGTGTCTGAGCCCTTGTCGCCCTGCCATGGGCCAGCTGAAAAGCTATTGCACCCTTATGGAGGGACCTGAGAGCCAAGTTGAACTCCACGTGGGCCGTGGAAGGACATGTGTGTGACATGTATGAGGGATGCGTGTGAGCGCGTGTGCTCCTCATGCTGGGATTCAGCCTATGACAGGGCTAGCT
Source organism: Bos taurus (assembly GCF_002263795.3). Classification (NCBI taxonomy): domain Eukaryota; kingdom Metazoa; phylum Chordata; class Mammalia; order Artiodactyla; family Bovidae; genus Bos; species Bos taurus. The sequence goes on from NC_037356.1 coordinate 46,362,993, forward strand.
TGGGCTAACACAGACAAAAGAAAATCTGCCAGTGCAGCTCACTGCTGACCTTCCCTTCAAAGCAGGAGCCCAGGTGGCCTCCGGCTACCTGTCTGCCTCCCCTGGCCTCAGGAAGCCCCGCATCTCTCACTTCCATCCCCTCTGAGCCTGGCCCGCCGGCTAGGCAGGGCTTTGCTCCAGGAGGCCTGGCTTGGCGGGAGCCAGCAGCCTCCAGTTCTGCCCTCCGTCTTCCCAGCTCCTTGTCTCCTTGTCTAGGGGGGCTGCCGCCTGGGCTGGGTCTGACAGAGCTGGCTGTGGGGTGGGCTTGCGGCTGTCCCTGCCCCTGGACACAGGGGAGACCTTTCGGAATGCTTCAGGAACAGACAGCTTCGCCCAACGCCAACACCCCACTAGGCACCACCCGCCTGGGAGAAGGTGGGACGCAGCCGCCCAGCCTCCGTGGCTGAATAGCCTCCTTCTCCGCGGCTTATTCCTCGCTGTCCACCCCAGGGCTGGCCCCGAGCTGCTGGAAGCGCAGTCTGCCTGCGTGACAGCAGTGGGATGCTGCCTGCTGGGTGTTTCCCTTCCTGCCCTTCCAGAAAACTCACTTGGATGGCTGGAGGCTGGCGAGAGTAGGGGACGGGGCGGGGGGTCAGGGGGGAGTCCCCACCTCCGGAGGACAGAGCAGGAGCTGGAAGCAGAGGACAGATGGCTTGGGGGTCGGAGTGCCAGGGCCTGCTGCACAAGAAGGGGACTCTCAAGTGGCCCCGTGTCCTCGGAACTCCTGCAGCCTCAGATGCTGACAGCACTGCTCTGGGGGTCTGGGGCGGGGTGCTCCTGCTTTGGGCCATGTGATTTCCAGGGTCTGCCAGCCTTGAAGGTGCCCACCTCTCTCCCTTTCCCTGCCCAGGCCTTCACCCTGCAGCCCTGGCTCCCGAGATGCCCTCCCTGGGCCCCGGGCATGTGGCACTACCTGCAGCTGTGGGTCTGATCCTCGGAGGCCTCCCTTTGGCAGAGGGCTCCTCCCGCGATGTCCACCTCTGGTCCTGGACCACCCGGGCGGGCAGGCCAGCCCGGGGCACTGCCCGGAGGCTCAGGAAAGGCGAGCTCGGACTGCAGGAGAGCCTCGCCTGCCTGCCTGCTGGAGGAGATGGCTTTGGAAGTGTAACCCGCCCCAAACCCAATTCCAGGCCCGGCAGGAGGGGGCGGGGACGGGGAGGAGAGGGAGGGGCCGAGCTGGGATGAGGCTTTGGGAAGGAATGCCCCGCTCCGGACCCCCCCGCCCCCAACTCCCCCGAGCCCCACTGGGAACTCAGCTCCCTGCCTGGTGACTTCACGTTGGCCCGAGCACTGCGGCCCGAGTCCAGCTGTGAATCTGCAGCTCCGAGGGGCTGCCCGCTGCACGCGGAGAGAGAGCACCAGGCTCTCCGCTTGCCCGGTGCCTTCCCTTGGCCCCTCCCTGGGCATCTCTGGGCGTGCAGGTCTCAGGGTGGGGGTGCAGGGGGTGGAGTGAGTCCCCACCTGTACCCAGGGACTGATAACGGAGCAGCCAAGGAGGCAGCAGGGCGAGGGCTCCAGGGTGGGGCAGCTCAGGGACTTCGGAGAGGCCGACCGGGTGGCTGCACAGCAGTGCCACCCAGGTGGTACCCCACACCCGCTTCCACCTCGGAATCTGCCCAGGGCCCCCCTGAGGGCTTCTGGAGCCAGGAATTCCCTTTTCCCAGCCCTAATAGCAATCAGATGGCGCAAGTGGAAAATCACAGCGCTTGCTTGGGGCCCGAACCCAGCGGGGAAATTGGCGGGGCTGAGGTGACTGGTGCGTGCGCCGCTCGGCGGGAGGATGAGTCAGCCTCCCCCGACCCGGGCGAGCCCCTCGCGGGGTCCTGGGGCACTGAGCCAAAGCCTGGGGGTGGGGGGCGGCGGCGCAGGGGCCAGAGCGGGGTGGCCTTGAGGAGTGGGAGGGTGAGGAGCGGCTTTCCCAGGCAGCCACCAGGGAAGGCTCCGCTGCCCTGGACCGACTTTCTCATGGCCCCGGGGAGCCCGGGGGAATTCTGAGCACAGCCTCTGCGGAACACACGGTGCCCAGGCTGGGGGCTGCCTCGGCGGGCCTCGGAAAGAGAACCCAGACACGAAGCTCGCCTGCACCTGGCCTGGGCCTGCAGCAGCCCCGCGCCCAGAGGAGCACGATGTTCCTGCCCCGTGTGAACTTCCGAGGGGGCTCGGATTGTTCCCTACTGGGCCGGGCTGGCCTCCCAGGGGCGGGGGCGGGGGGGTTCTGCTTTTAGGGAGGGGTTGGGGGGGAGGAGTCGAGGATGCTGCAGTTCACGGCCACGCCCGAGGAGGAGTGGGAGGAGAGGCTGGGGACCCTCCCCTCCTCTCCCAAGCTGGCCAGCTGGGGCCCAGCTGGGCCGCTTGTTTACACGCGGAGGCCAGGGGGTGGGGTGGGGGGCCAACCCGGGCAAGTTCCAAGTGTAATTGAGTTTGGACTCTTAAAAGGAATTGTGTGAAGTGGGCAGCAGCTCTGAAGTCCACCACCTTATTTGGTATGGAAATCTGTTTCTCTCAAAAGTAAGCAGAGGCGCTTGTAAATGGGAAAGCCACCCTTTGCCTGGGTGTGCTGCGTCCCACTGCCCCTCACCGCCCTCCGGCCTGGAGGCTGGGCTCCCCAGGGGCCTGGAGGGAACCCCGGCCACATGTGGGGCTCCCCGGGCTGCCTCCAGTCTTGGGTGACCCTGGGCCTCCTGGGAAAAATAATGACTCCTGGAGTTGCAATGAGGAGGGAATCAGGGTGCCCGTGACCCCAGAAACATGTGTCATTCATCCCCCTCCCCCTTCAGCGAGGCTTAGGGCGACTTGGAGATGACTGGCCCAGTGCTGGGCACGTGGGGACTGAGACACGATCCCGACGCTTCCAACCCTCCTCTTCCGTCCTCACACTCCCAACAAGCCACCACCCTGCTATCCAGTGTTCTCTGCCCCTCCCAGGAGAACAGGACTTCATTTTAGTGGTCCTGTGCCGTGGGCCTCAGGTTTAACGCCTGCCCTAGCCCCTACAAGGGTGCAGGCAGACCTCCTCTGCTGGGCCCTCCTGTGGTCCCTCACTGACAGGTGCTCCCTGGATGAGGGGGTCAGCCCCTCTGGGCCCACCGGGAAGGTGCAGAGACCCCAGGCAGGCCCGCACACCCATCAGCGCGCTGGCCGGGCACCAGGCACTGCTGTGAGCTGATGAGCTGCAGGGAGCTTCCGTCAAGCTGGGAGGCAGACCAGAGTCAGAGGACCCAGGCCCGTGTAAAACCACAACCAGACAGAAGGCACTGGGGCTGGGCACGCCAGCAAAATCAGGATGGCTTCTCGGAGGAGGTGACGGTGGAGCCCACGGGGAAAGTTGGGAAGAAGTGACTCAGGTGAGAAGGGGAGGAAGGTGTCTCCGGCAGAGGAAACTGCAAGAGCAAAGGCCCTGGAGCAGGACGTGAGCTGCCCGAGTAAACAGGGGCTGGTGAGGCCAGGGGGACGAAGGGAGGGCAGAGGCATGGATGAGGCCCCCAGGCCAGGCAGCTCTGAATGGCCCTTCCTGGCCCAGGATCTTGCCCGCCATGTCCTGTTCTCACCTTTCTGCTGCCCTTTGTGCCATCTACTCAGGGGACAAAGGCAGTGATGCTGATGACAGTTACAGCCGGCCCTCGGAGCCAGGTGGAATGACTTCATCCTCGCAGCACCGCCCTTGCGACGTGCTCGGGCAACACACATTCACTGAGCAGCTACTATGTGCCTGGACTGTTCTAAAACCTGGGAATCCACCGAGGAAGGAACAGATAAAGACCCCTGTGTGCAAGGTGCCCAGATTCCGGAACCGAGGAAACGCAGACCCAGGGAGCATCTCTGTGTTGCTCCTGGACCCCTCCCTCATCCAGTGGCAGGGCCTGAGCTAGGACCCTGGGAGCTCTCTGTATTTACAACTCCAGCACTGGGCACGGAGGTGTCCAGATGGGAGGGGAGCTCCAGAGGCCCACGTTCTGGTCCTGCCCTGCCTCTGATGAACCAAGAGAAACTGAGCCTCTTTCCCAGTTGTACCGTGGAGGAAGGCGGTAGGACTTGAGATGCCCTGTCCCCACCTTCCACTCCAGCTTTGATAGGCTGGTGCTTCTCTTTTCTCAACAGGTCTTTTCAGATACACTTCACACACCAGTGTTGCTGTTCAGTCGCTCAGTCGTGTCTGACTCTTTGTGACCCATGGACTGCAGCACGCCAGCCTCCTCTGTCCTCCACTGTCTCCCAGGGTTTGCTCAAATTCATGTTCATTGAGTCGGTGAGGCCATCTAACCATCTCATCCTCTGCTGCCCTCTTCTCCTTTTGCCTTCAGTCTTTCCCAGCATCAGGGTCTTTTGCAATGAATCAGCTCTCGGCATCAGGTGGCCCAAGTATTGGAGCTTCAGCTTCAGCATCAGTCCTTCCAATGAATGTTCAGGGCTGATCTCCTTTAGGATGGACTGGTTTGATCTCCTTGCAGGCCAAGGGACTCTCAAGAGTCTCCTCCACACCACAGTTTGAAAGCATCATTCTTCGTCAGTTGGTCTTCTCTATGGTCCACCTCTTACATCCATACATGGTTACTGGAAAAACCAAAGCTTTGACCGTATGGACCTGTGTTGACCAAGTGATATCGGTGCTTTTTAATATGCTGTCTAGATTTGTCATAACTTTCTGTCCAAGGAGCAAGCGTCTTTTACTTTATGGCTGCAGTCACCGGACAGTTCACCTCTTTAGAGTCTATGATTCAGTGGTTTCACAGTTGTGAACCGTGACCACAGTCTAATTACAGAAGGTTGTTGTCAATGTTCAGAAGAACAGAAGAACCTCATACTCGTTAGCGGTCTCCGCAGCCACCCACACCCCAGGCCCTGGTCGCACTCATCTAATCTCTGTAAATTTACCCATTCTGGACATTTTGTAGAAGTAGAAGCACACAGGTCTTTTGTGTCTTGATTCTTTCATGTGGGATAAAGTTCTCAAGGTTTTTACATGTTGTGGACCCACATATCAGTGCTCATCCCTCTTGGTGGTGACAGGCTGGCTCTTTAGGGTCCAGCCCCCCCCACCCTTCTCTTGGCTAAGCTCCTCGATGAGATGAGGCAAATGTGTGCATGAGCTGGGTCTCCCAGTTTAGTTCCTGAGGCCCTTTGGTTTCAACCCTCGAGACTGAAAAAGTCTCTCCAAGATCTAGCTGGTTTTCCTGATGGGCAAGAGAGAGGAGGACACTTGCTCCCGCCTCTCTCCCCTTCTCCAGCTGGAGCATCTGTGATGGAATGTGCATGTGGGGAATCTCTGTGTCCTACATGTGGAAGACTAATCATTTGTTCACTCGTGCATTCATCATCCTACCTGTTCATCCATCCATCACCCATCAGCCACCCACCCATCATCCATCTGACATCCATCCATCACTCATTCATCCATCACCCATCCATCCACTCATCATCCATCTGACATCCATCCATCACTCATTCATCCATCAGCCATCCGTCCATCCATCATCCATCTGACATCCATCCATCACTCATTCATCCATCAGCCATCCATCCATCATCCATCTGACATCCATCCATCATTTATCCATACATGCATCCACCATCCATCCATCCATCCATCATCTATCCATCCATCCTTCATCCATCCATTCTTACCTTCATTCAACACATATTTACTGAACACCAACAATGTTGGTGTTGGGGAAACAACTGTGGAGAAATCAGACATGAAGGGAGAGAAGAACAGGTGATAAACAGAAACACGTGAGCCCAGGAATTCCGACCGGAGCCAGTGCAGGTAGGATAATGACCAGGTGTGGTGATAGAAAATGATGTGGGAGGAGAAGACAAGGTGTGATGTAGTCTGGATAATGCCCCCCTAAAGATGCTGACATGTGTCCTAATCCCCAGATCCTGAGACTAGAGGAACTTATGTGGCAAAAGAGACTTTGCAGATATGATGAAGCTAAGGATACTGACATGGGGCGCTTACCCAGGGTTATCTGGGTGGACCCTGTGTAATCTCAAGGGTCCTCATAGGAGGGAGGCAGGAGGGTCAGCGTGAGATGTGATGACAGGAGACAGGAGATCAGGCAGGAGATGTGATGAGCAAAGAACGAGGTTGGAGGGGTGTGAAAAAGTGGCCATGGGGCAAGGATGCATTATCCTCTAGATGCTGAAAGAGGCAGGGAAATGGATTGTCCCCTAGGGTCTCCAGCTCTGCCCACACTTTGATTTTAGGCTTCTGATCTCTAGAACTACGAGAGGACAAATGTGTGGAGATGTCCCTGGTGCTCCCACTGCACTGGACATGGGTTCAATCCCACAGGCCCCGTGGCAGCCAAAAAAAAAAAAAAGAGAGAGAATAAGTGTGTGTTGTCTTAAGGCACTCAGTTTGTGGTTACAGCCACCCACTGGTTACAAAGCTATAGGAAGCTAGGGCAGAATGGTAGAAAGGCCTTTTCATCAAGACCAGGCTGGAGGCTCTTTCTGCTCTAGCCAAGGCTGGAGGAGGGGAAGGAGAGGAGCTAGTTACTCACTGGAGTTCACAGGAACAGTCTGGGATCAAGAACAGCAGGTGCAAAGGCCCTGAGGCTGGAGAGAATTTGCTGTGGTGGAAGAATGGAAACGGAGGTGGGAGGGCAGGAGGGGGAGGGGTGTATGATGAGGCTGGGGAGCTGGGTGGGGCCTCCAGACCCCCACAAGCCCAGGGCAGAACCCCTTCCTGGGACCTGAGATGGGGTGTCTTGGGAGTGGGGCCTTGGCTGTCTCCCGTCCTCCTAGTTTGAGGCTCTCCGCCCAGTTCCTCACTTTCCTGCTGCCCAGACATTTCCTATCTGTGTCCGCTTCTCTCCCTCTGCGTGGCCACTATCCTGGGGCAGGCCCGTGCTGTGTCCCACTCGTACTCCTTGCTGGTACCACAGCCTCCGCACTGTCCCAGTGTGCATTCTGCTCACTCATCAGACTCCTTAATGTGGGCTAGCCTGTGGGGACCCTCAGCATCGTCACGCTTGCCTGCCTCAAACTCCTTGGCCAGTCTTGACACCAGCTCTGGTCCCCCTCTGCTCATCTATTCCCCTGCTCCCTTCCCTCCACACCTGTATCCTGGGAGCAAACCCCAGTCATCACGTCATTTGATCTGTGGCCTCAGCACGGGATTGAAAAATAAGGAAACCTTTAGAAGACCCCATTTTCATCTTAAAAGTCTACCATTATCATTTCTAAAAGTCATGAAGGTTAATTTCTTAACAAATACCCAGTGTCCACATTTATTGATTTATTGACAGGATTGTGTGTGTGAATCAGAACCCAACTAGGTGCAGGGGTTGATCTGCTTCTTTTTCCTATTTTAAGTTATAGGTTCCCTTGCTGCAACTTCCCTGTTGGTGCAGTGGTAAAGAATCCACCTGCCATGCAGGAAACGTGAGTTCGATACCTGGATTGGGAAGATCCCCCAGAGAAGGAAATAGCAACCCACTCCAGTATGCTTGCCTGGGAAATTCCATGGACCGAGGAGCCTGGGAGGCTGCAGTCCATGGGGTCACAAAGAGTCAGATATGACTGAGCGACTGAACAGCAATAGTCCCCGGCAGCATTTCTCTCTCTGTTTCTCTGTCTCCGAGTTAGATCAGGAAGCAGACATCACATCATCAGGGAAATGAGGGCTTTCATACAGGAAAGTGGGTGGGGCTGGACCATGGACACCTGGAAGGCTGGGACCACAGGATGCGAGAAGCAGTCACTACCGGTCTGGACCCTGGACACTCACCCACCGGTGTGGGTGCAGACACTGGGGAAACGCTTGGTGCAGCGTCCCCTAGGGAGGACCCAGTGGGGCGGGGCAGACAGCCCAGCACAGCCCACACCTCCCCTTTAACTATGCTTAACTTCTTGTGGGGGGGCTGCAAGAAGTTTGTGTGAGAGGTGGTCCCAGAAAGCACTACCCAGAGATGGGGAAGTGGAACAGGAAGAAAAAGACTCGAGAATTCGCTTCTGCCTGGCTTTGAGCCGTCTGGTCCTCCGCTCACCAGCCCCCAGCCTCCATCTTTGGGTTACCATGACAATAGCAAGATGTTTGCAGGTGCCCCAGAGAGGGTGACTTGAGGGGGAGAGGACAGGCTGGCAGTCGGGGTCGGGGGGGTGCTGGTGTAAACCCACTCTTGACTTGGGGGGCCAGGAGGGAGGCAGGCGAGGAATGACATTGCACTAAGTACCGGGGTCACTTTCTGCGTTTCCGCTGGGCCCGCTATTGGTGCATGTGGACACCCAAGACAAAAATATGCCTTGATCCCCACATGGAATTAGTCACAGTTTCCATGGGTCTAGTGCAGAATCGGGGAGTTGTTCTCCAGTCTGAGTGCCCTGTTGTCTCCTCTTTGGGGGAGGCCATGTTTCTGAAACTTTCTGGCAGAAGTAGCTGTTTTCCAGATAACACTCAGAATTGTTTAGCTCCTCATACAGCTGTTTGATCTGGAATTTCCCCCCTGAGGCCTGAGCCAGCTGAACAGATTATGCTGATTGGTATGTGTGTATATTTCAAGTCATTAAAAATTAAAAAAAAATAAAATTCCAGTATCTTTTTAAATAAATGATGGTAAAATGCATCTAACAGAAAACTTGACATTTTTAATTGCTTTTTAAAGTAAATCTTTAAAGCTTTGGCTGTTCTGGGTCTTTGCCGCTTTGCGTGGGCTTGCTCCAGTCGCGGTGCGCAGGCTTCTCGTTGCGGCGGCTCCTCTCGTCGCCGCCGAGCATTAGGCGCGTGGGCTCGGTGGTTGTGGCTCGTGGAATCGTCCTGCGCCTGGGATCGAACCTGTCCATGTCCCCTGACTCAGCAGGTAGATTCTTATCTCCTGGGCCACCAGGAAGTCCCCATTTTTAAGCACACAGCTCTGTGGCCTTAAGTACATTCATGGTGCTGAGCAGCCATCTCCTCCATCATCTCCAAAACTCTTTATCTAGTAAAACTGGAACTCTGTGCCCATTAAACACGAACTCCCCGTCCCCTTCCCCAGCCCCTGGCCCCCAGCATCTTATTTTGTCTCCATGAATGTGACGTCTCCAGGGACCTCACACGAGTGGAGTCGTGCAGCATCTGTCCTTTCGTGACTGGCTTATTTCACTTAGCATCACATGCTTGAGGTTCATCTACATGGTAGCAAATGGCAGAACGTCTCTCCTCTTTAAGGCAGAACGACATTTTGCTGTATGGATGGACCACATTCTGTTTATCCGTTCATCTGTCCTTGGACACTTGGATTGCTTCCATATTTGGGTTGCAAATACTTGTTCGAGAGCTTGCTTTCCATTCTCTTGGGGAAATACCCAGAATCAGAATTGCTGGGTCACGTGATCTTTCTAATTTTCGGGGGGACCATTCGCTCCCTGTTTTACATTCCCACCAACACTGCACAAAGCTTCCAATCATTCCACATCCTGACCAACACCAGTTATTTTCTATCCTTTTTTTTCATGATAGCTGTTCTAATGGGTGTGAGGGGATCCCTTAATTTAACTTTTGCATACAGAAAACAATATCTTTCTACCTAACAGAACCCCATTGTCCCCTGTACAATCAAAGATACACTAATTCTCCTTCCAAAAAAGGAGATGCAAAGTTCCACTCTAGGTGGTGTTTTCCAGCTGAGCTGCAATCCCCTTTTATATCTTGTGACTTAAAATACTAGATATTGGTTGAACCAGTGTATTTTTTTTAATTAAAAAAATTTATTTAATTACTCAGTTTTTCTGGGTCTTACTTGCTGTACACAGGACCTTCGGTTTTGACATATGGGATTTAGTTCCCCGACTGGGGACTGAACCTGGGCCCCCTGCATTGGGAGTGCAGCGTCTTAGCCACTGGACCACCGGGGAAGTCCCTTGAGCTGCTATTAACCCACTTTATAGTCATTGGACTATCAACTGGATCTAGGGAGAAAACACAGACAGCCTTAGTCCTGTAATTCCAACTAGGTAGATACACCTTCTTTTTCCTCTTTTCATTCTATACCCATTTCCCCATCTGAGCTCATCCTGGTTCTTTGCCTGGTGAGGTGACCAATACTTCATTCCTAAAGGATCTATGCCCTTCATGGGTCATTTAGGTTTCCCCTGGGTTTGTACTGCAGGACATGAGAGTTTTCAGAGATGCCCCAGAGAATCTTCTGGACTCGCTCTCTGTGGCGTTCCCCCTTGGAACCAGGACCAGTCATACCTGCTGGTACAGTAACCCCCTACTTCATCTCTTCTTTAGGCACATAAATGGTATTCTGGAAACAGCAAAGCATCATCACTCAGCCAGTAAAGGGCCATCCCTTCATTCAGTGATGCTTAGGATGATGGGGAACGTGGTGAGACAGAGGAGCCAGCGGCTTAATCCTGATGATACCCTTCATTTGTGGAGAAGTGAGTTCCTTGATGAGAAGCAGTGTGTGTTGTGGGCATATAATAATGGCCAAGAAGCTTCCAGATGTCCATGGATGGAGGTTTCCTCAGGCAGGGAAGGCAAATTCCTGTTCAGATCAAGTGATTATTCCAGGAAAATCGAATCACTGCCCCTTCCATGATGGAAGTGGTCCAGTCAAATCAACCTGCCACCAGGGGGCTGGCAGTCCCCTGGGGAATGATGTCCTCCGATGGGGTAGCTGGGCCCCATAGCAATGGCGGGGGGTGTTGCTGGTCAGCTTCACTGCAGAGAAGCTTGGGTTGCTGGGCCCAGGCAAAGTAGGGTGGCTGGGGACACAGGCTGGCTGATGCCATCAGACAGACCATCTTGTCCCTCTGATGACAGAGAGTCTCCTCCGTGAAGGTGGCCTCTGGTCAGCACTTACACGAGATACGGACACCTGTCTGGCTGCCTTGTGCCCACTCCGAGAGGCTCTTCCTCTGGCCTCTTCTCCTGACCTCCTGTGACCAACCGTCCAATCTTGTTCCTTCGGAGTCTCTGACCATCCATTAAGCCCTGCTGACAAGGCAGTGTGGACCCACATCTCTGACCTTCTCTCCTTACAAATAGAAGGAGCAACCAGGTGCATGTCTGACATTCTGTCGCTGCTCCCTGCAGGACCACCTCCCTGAGAGGTGTTTCAGGAGTTTCAGGGTAGACAGAGTTTCTGCTGTCTACCCTCAGGGATGCCAGCATATCAGTCAAGCCTGAAGTCTTTCTTCCTGGTGCTCTGTTCGTTTTTATAAGGGAATTGGGGGTGATCAAAATATGATAACATCACTGTTCTATCTCCCCCAAACTGCCTTTGAGTCCACTTGAAATGGAAATGGTACTGAAGAACTGATGCTTTCAAACTGTGACACTGGAGAAGGCTCTTGACCTTGGACAGCAAGGAGATCAAACCAGTCAAGGCTAAAGGAAATCAACCTTGAATATTCACTGTAAGGACTGACGCTGAAGCTGAAGCTCCAGTCCTTTGGCCACCTGATGCAAAGAGCCGATTCACTGGAAAAGATCCTGATGCTGGGAAAGATTGAAGGCAGAAGGAGAAGGGAGAGGCAGAGGGTGAGATGATTGGATAGCCTCACTGACTCAATGGACATGAGTTCGAGCAAACTCCGGGAGATGGGGAAGGACAGAGGATCCAGGTGTGCTGCAGTCCATGGGGTCGCAAAGAAGCGGACACGACTTAGCGAGTGAAAACCAACAGGAGCAGAAACAGCTGTTCTGAAAGTCCTGATGGCATCTTAAAGTGGGCTCTTCAGTAGAAACGAGCAGTGCCACAGAGCAGAGCGTGAGACCCACAGGGGTCTGGGTCTTCCCGGGCCCGCACTGCCAGACTGCCAGGCCCAGTGGAGAGAGCTGTGGGCAGGGCCACCATCACAGCCCTCAGTGCACTCTACTGAGAAGGGCGAGCGGGGCTGGATTCAGCTCCCGCCTGAGCCCTGGGCCCCGAGCTGGTACTGCAGCCTTCCCCCTTCTGTGCCGGTGGGCTGGCTGACCACAGGGAGGGCGAGACGGCCTGTCTTGAAGGTCTCTCTCTGCGGGGGCATTTCCTACCAGGGGGTCTGCAAAGGGGCCTCTCCCTGAGATGGTTAGGGTCATCCCAGGTGAACATTCGCCCTCCTGGCTCTGAAGTGCCCCAAACCCCTCCCAGCAGAAATTCGGGGTTCCCTCACCTCCATGGTCACCCGTGCTACCTGCAGCCTCACGTGGGGAAGGGCCTCAGGGAGCGGAGGCAGGTGGACAAGCAGAGCCAGGAGTCAAAGGGATCTGGCCAGTTACGGACTCGCTGGTCCATCTCAGGTCAGCCCAGCTGGAGGGGCCTCTTGGCAGAGAGACCCCAGGGTGATGACTCTCCAGGAGGAGTCCCCCCAACTTTCCAACCTCCGCCCCAGACAGTTGGGGCGGTTCCTAGTTGCTCAGTTCTCCAGTTGATACAGGCCTTTTCCAACCTGTGTGCTCGTGAGTTCCCCCTACTTGCTGGTCCCTGGAGGACTTCCATCATCTTCAGGGCCCCGTTCAAATGTCACCTCCTCCCGGAAGCCCTGCCAGAGGACAGGCACACGTCCCGAAGCCGCTCAATGCGGGATGAATGGGTCCAGTGCGGCTCCCTCAGCCAGCTCTGAAGGGCAGTGAAGTTTCCTTCCCAGCTCCAGCTGCCTGGACGTTGCCAGCTCTCTGAGGAGCTCACGTGTTCCTGAGTCGTGTGGGGACTTCCCCTCCACCCACAGAGCAGACCTTGACCATGACCTGTCAGGTCCACTGGCCTGGTTAGATCCCTGGCAGGACCCGCCCTCCTCAGCCTGGATGCTTCCTGGTCCCTCCCCGTCTGGGGACCGTTTCCCTGGTCCTGGTGGCCTCTGTCCCTTGGGCCCATGCCCCAAGAGGAGCCTGGGCAGCTGGCCTGGCAGCAAGTTCAAAGTCCAGGCCACTTCCAGGAGTCTGCAGTGTCTGCTCCGTCCCTGCCCTGCAGTCTCCTGCTCACCTTACCTTTTAAGACATGGGGTTGAGACATATTTGTACTGGGTCACCTCCAGTCCCAAGGGATTCCTATGGGCCATGTGGTCTCCTGTCGGGGGGGAGGTGTCTGCCCCCTCCCCCTCTAACCCACCCCCTCCAACCACCACATTTGCAAACAATAAATCTCATCATGTTTGTCTCCTGAGCTTCAGACCCTCCAGATGCACTCTGTTGCTCTCAGAAGCAGCTACCCCTTAGCTGGGATGCCGGACCCTGTGGGGTCTGCTGCTGCCCCCTCGCTCTACCTCGGCCCCTCCCCTCCAGCATACTGTCCTCAGCCCGCTGTCGCTCCCCTTAAATGCCATGCCCTCTCCTGCCCTGACCCGTGGGCAACTCCTCCTCATCCTTCAGACCCCAGCTAAAATGTCACCTCCTCCCAGAGGCCCTCCCAGACTGTCTCACGTAAAGATGGCCTCTCTGTGTAGGTTTTTCAGAATTGAGATTTTTGTTTGTTTGTTTTGCTTTATTATGTTTTAATTAATTGATTTATTGAGTTGAGCCGGGCCTTAGTGTAGGTATGTGGGATCTTCAGTCTTCGTGGTGGCAGGCAGGATCTTTTAGCTGTGACATGCAAACTCAGTTGTGGCCTGTGGGATCTAGTTCCCTGACCAGGCATCGAATCCCTAAGACCATAAAGTCTTAGTCACTGGACCACCATGGAAGTCCCTAGAACTCAGATTCAATGAATTTTCTTACCATAAAAATCCCATATACAGAAGAGCCTGGCAGACTACAGTTTATGGGGTTGAAAAGTCAGACACGACTGACCCCCAGCTGACACACACACCATAAAACTCACCTCTTTAAAGTATACAATTCAGTGGTTTTTAGTATGTTCACAAGGTTGTGCAACCACCATCGCCCTCTAATTTCAGAACACTCTCATCACCCACAAAAGAAACCTCCTGTCCATCAGCAGTCACTCCCTACTCTCCCTTGCCCCAGGCCCGGCAATCACCAACTTGCCTGTCTCATCTCCGTGGGTTTACCTCTCTTGGACATCTCATATGAATGGAATCCTACAATCCAAGGTCTTATGCATCTGATTCTTCCCCTTAGCGTAATTATTGTCAGGAGTCAGCACCTCGTTCTTTTTTATGGCTAAATAATATGCCCTTGTGGGGGCTTCCGAGGTGGGGCAGTGGTAAAGAACCTACTTGCCAATGCAGGAGACGAAGGAGACCTGGGTTTGATCCCTGGGTCAGGAAGATCCCCTGGAGGAAGAAATGGCAACCCACTCCAGTACTCCTGCCTGGAAAATCCCCGTGGACAGAGAAGCCTGGTGGGCTACAGTCCACGTGGTCCTAAAGAGTCAGACGCAACTGAGCGACTAAGAACATAACATGCTCACCAACTCCCAGAGCCTACTCAAACTCATGTCCATCAAGTCGGTGATGCCATCCAAGCATCTCATCCTCTGCTGTCCCCTTTTCCTCCCACCTTCAATCTTTCCCAGCATCAGGGTCTTTTCCAATGAGTCAGTTCTTCCCATCAGGTGGCCAAAGTATTGGAGTTTCAGCTTAGGCATCAGTCCTTCCAGTGAATATTCAGGACTGATTTCCTTTAGAATGGACTGGTTGGATCTCCTTGCAGTCCAAGGGACTCTCAAGAGTCTTCTCCAACACCACAGTTCAAAAGCATCATCGTCCCAACCCACCGCCCAAACCCTGTCTTGGGCTCCCAGCCCAGGGGAACCTGGGTATGCTAGCCTGCCCTGGAAAGGCCTCGGATTCCTCCCAGCCTGACATGGCCCCCTGTCTCCCAGGCTCTCATTCGGGCTCCCCACGGGCCTTCTCTCCAGCAGGCACCCCAACCGCGAAGGCTTCTGGGCTCTGCCCTCCTGCCCCTGCCTTGCTGACCCTCGTCACCCACAACTCTTCCCTTGGCCTCTCGGTTCCCATCGCGACCAACGACCCGGGTCTCCCCAGATTCCTGCTGTTTGTGTCATGTGTGGGAGAACTCAAAATAGCCCGTGCAGTCTATGCCCAGCCTGGGAAGCAGATGGTTTTCCCAGGGGCTGGTCCCCAGGGCACACGTGATGTCTTTCTCACCAATGCCCCAGATTTTGGCCCCATGCTCAGCTGACATACTCTCTTCCCAGGCTCCGGAAAGCTTGATGTCCACTGAGTCCCTCACTCACTGTGTGGCTGTAGACAAAGCACGTGACCTCTCTGAGCCTCAGTTTCCCCAAGTGCAAAGGTAGGATCGTTGCTTTGCTAATCTTGGTGGTCATTTCAGGAACGAAGTATGACAAGGGCCTTGAGAATTCTTTGTGATCTTAAAACACTGAGTTACGTTTCTCCCAGAGATGGTGGAGGAGGGAGGCAGGGGAGGAGCAGGAACGGGGTCTGAGGCCCCGTCATATGTCCTTAGTCTCTGCAAATGGGAGTGGCCGCTCTCATTGTCTCCATTTTATGGAAATAGAAACTGAGGCTTGGCAAGGGTGTGGGGCTACTTGAGCTCAGGACGGCGGTTGTGGACAAGGATGTGAATTCAGAGCTGAAAGATTTTCCCTTTGAGGACGGGTGATTTAAATGTTTTTCTACTTGCTTTTTTGTTTTGGTGTTGCCTTACTTGCATATGGGATCTTAGTTTCCTGAACTGGGATTGAACCCGTGTCCCTTGCTTTGGAAGTGCTGAGTCTTAACCACTGAACCACCAGGGAAGCCCTTTCTGTGTGCTTTTAGAAATCATTTGAAACTGTTCTGAAGAGCAGTTTTTGTCTTATTCAATCAACAGGAATGATTCCTAGCATGCAGAAGGTACTCAATAGATGCATGGATGAATGAGTGACTGAATGAGTTAAACCATGAAGCTACAGTGGCTTTATGGGCACATAAACCATGGCCAGAGGAGCCTGGTGGGCTGTAGTCCATGGTGTCGTAGAGTGGGACACGATCGAGTGGCTGAGCACACACACACACAAGCATGCACAAACCACGGGTGTCTGCTTGCCGCTCCTGCAGTTGACAGGGGAGACCCAGCCCCATGGTGAGCAGGGTTGCCATTTCCTTCTCCAGGGGAATCTTCTTGACCAGGGATCAAACCTGTGTCTTCTGCATTGCAGGCAGATTCTTTACCTCTGAGCCACCAGGAAAGGCCATAAGCAGCACATGAAATCGGGATATTTGTGCACAGGAGACCCAAGGGGCCCTGCTCAGCATCAGGCTGTGGATGAGGGCCAGCAGGCCCATGGCAGGAAGAGGAAGGAGAGAGGAAAATGGGGATGGGGTGTCAGCTGACACCCCAGGTCTCCTGTAGGCTTGCTTCCCAGTCTGGGGCACCAGAAGGACCCACGGACAGAGCTGGTAAGAAGCCTGGTGACCTCCTACAACCTCACCCACAGACAGCAGGAGATCCTGGCGAGCTCTGTCACCTCTGGCCTCAGTTTCCCCATCCCATGGCCTTTTGCGGGGCCTGTGGAGAGAGCCCGCTGAGTCTGCCTCCCTCCCTGCAAGCTTGGGGAATGCCATCACGGCACCCTTTTTTCCTTTTCTGTCGGCCTCCTCCACTGGACCGACAGGGAGCTCAGAGGGCCTGCCGGCCCTCGTCACTGAGCGCCCTGCTTTGTCCAGCGCCTGACATGCGTCACCTTGCTTGAACCTTCTCAACAGTCACATGTGTATGATAGTCGCTCAGTCGTGTCCAACTCTTTGTGATCCCAAGGACTGTGTCCCGCCAGGCTCCTCCGTCCATGGGATTCTCCAGGCAAGAATAGCGGAGTGGGTTGCCATTTTCTTCTCCAGGGGATCTTCCCGACTCAGGGATTGAATTCCGGTCTCCTGCACTGGAGGCGAATTCTTTACCGTCTGAGCCACCAGGGAAGTCTACCAGCCACGTGAGGCTGCTGTAAGTCTCTCCCCACTTTATAGATGGGGAGCCAGGCCGAGGGGGTGTGTGACATGCCCTCCGATAGTCCAGCAGCAGAAGCAGCAGTCAGAATGTCACGTCCTAAGCGCCTGTTTTATTCACTGCTGTATCCCAGCACCCAGCCTGGTGTCTGCGGCACAGTAGGTTCTCAGTACACTTGCTGGGCACGACTGGCTGAGTGACGGCTCCTGGTCAACTTCACAGTGGCTGGACGTGGAGGAGGCAGCTTACCCAGGGGCTGGACTTCAGCCAAGGTTACGTTGCTTTTGACAGGTGGCGAGGCGGGGAGCTGTGAGTGCCCAGGGACTCCTGAGGGCCAGTGCAATCCCCTTCAAGCTTCACAGCTGTCTTGGTTTTGTTTTGATCCTATTTCACAGAAGGGGAAACTGAGGCACCCAGAAGGGCCATGACTTGCCTGGAGTAGTAACATAAGACCAGGCTGGTGTCCCTCTGGTTTCACTCCCAGGCCACCACTGCTCCCTTGGCCCTGCCCCTCTTAGCTGGGGCCCCGGGTCCCAGGAGGTGCACACATGGCACTCCAGCAGCCTACCCAGAGGACCCTCCCAGGCTTTACTCCCCCACAGTCTAAGGCTGACCAACTAACTAGCAATGGACATGGCCCAGAGGCCATCTGTCTGCGCCCCAGGGACAGTTTGGTTCTACCAAGGACATACATTGGCATCTCAGAAGCCTTGTTCCTGTCTTCCCTTTTGCTAGAGCTCCTGTGTTAACTCTGTGTTCAGCATCCAAACCAGCCTTGCTTGCACCACAAAGTCCACGTAAATGCTTACTCAGCACTGCATTCCATTCTGGCCTCGTGAGTTTGTATAAACATCAAAGGAATTCTTTAATTGCAATAAAGATGAGTCCTTGGGGGATGGGCCATTTTTGCAAAGTGTTAGTTGCTTAGTTGTGTTCGACTCTCTGCAACTCCATGGTCTGTAGCCCACCAGACTCCTCTGTCCATGGGATTCTCCAGGCAAGAACACTGGAGTGTGTTACCATTCCCTTCTCTGGAGGATCTTCCTGACCCAGGGAACAAACCCGGGTCTCCTGCACTATAGGCAGATTCTTTACTGTCTGAGCCAAGACGGAAGCCCAGAGCTGTGTGCATCTATTATTTGCTTTTTCAGAATAAAAATATCTTACTTTTTCCCAGGTTTGAAGATACAAACTGATTAAAAAAAAACAAAAAAACAAACCCAAACCAAACCCACAAACACGTCCTGCGATTTCTCTCTACCATCCTGGGATAACCACAGTCTTGCCCACCAGGGCTGTATCATCTTTTAAATACTTGCCAAGTGATGGGCTCACTGATTTCATTGTTACTGCAATTTGTGTATCTTTGTTTTAACCAGGTGGAGCTTTGCTTCAAGCACTCATTATTCATATTTCTTCTTTTGTGAGCTTCTGGTTCTTATCCTTCGCCCCTTTCCCATGACCATGATGCTGGGAAAGATTGAGGGCAGGAAAAGTGGGGGACAGAAGATGAGATGGTTGGATGGCATCACCAACTTCAATGGACAGGAATTTGAGCAAACTCTAGATAATGAAGGACAGGGAAGCCTGGTGTGCTGCAGTCCATGGGGTCACAAAGCATCAGACATGACTTAGCGACTGAACACCACCACTTATGGGGAATTTAATCTTTTTCTTATTTCAGAACTCTGTGGGAGGCAGAATTTTGGGTCCCATGACCTCTCCCTCCCCATCATGCTTGTGGTTGTGGTGGGTTAGATGGCAAAAGAGATTTTGCTGATGTAATTAAGGATACTAATTAGTTGTGCCTGGCTCTTTGCAACCCCATGGACTGCAGCACGCCAGGCTTCCCTGTCCATCACCAACTCCCAGAGCCTACTCAGACTTATGTCTGTTGAGTCGGTGATGCCATCCAACCATCTCATCCTCTGTCCTCCCCTTCTCCTCCCACCTTCGATCTTTCCCAGCATCAGGGTTTTTTCCAATGAGTCAGTTCTTGGCATCAGGTGGCCAAAGTATTGGAGTTTCAGCTTCAGCATCAGTCCTTCCAATGAAGGTGGGTCTAGCCGGCCCAAGAATGAGCATTCCTAACCCGTGCCCACGTGGGGCGGACTGAGCCGGCTGGACCACCCGTTAAGAACGCGCTTCTGCCCGCCCCTAGGCCTTTATAGCCCCTCCCACCAGGAAGTTTAGCCCCGCCCACCAGGGGGCGTGGAGTCGGGTAAGTCCCGCCTCCATGAGCAAGCTCTCCATCCTTACTGGCTGGTGGGAAGGGACGCCCCTTCATCACAGTGCTGTCCCCGCCTCCGCCCGAACCCCGGGGCGGGGGCAATGCGCCTGCGCGGTGGAGCTCGCGTTTAGCGCCTCTGCGCGGTCCGGGTGGCAGGCGGAGACCCTATGGCGGACACCCTGGAAGAGTCGGAACCCCTTTTGAGCCGGGCCCGCGGCGGCAGCGGCCGCGACTGCCCAAGGGGCGTACTCACTTGCAGCAGCGTCCAAGAGAGCCCTGGTGAGCCGCGGCCTGGGGAGGGGCCGGGCCTCGCGGGGGCGGCGCGTTGGGTTCCTGGCGGCCCGTGTCGCGTCCCTGCTGTCGCTGCGGGCGCGCCCCCCTCTCCCCCGGCCGGGGTCCGATCGGGCCTTGAGGAGGGCTGGGCGGCTGCGCCATGCGGACCCCGATCCCGGCCTGGGAGCTGGGGGCGCGGGGTTGCTGGGAGAGGGGGGTGGTCTCTCCCTGCTCCACCGACCGGCTGGACAGAGAGGCCTCGCTCAGCCCGGGAGCGGCCAGCCCCGTCCCCCCGCCCCACCCCCTAGTCCCCTCCGTGGGCTCGGGGCTTCGTACTTTCCGTAGATCGCCTTGGTGACTCCTAGGACGACCTACTTCCGTTTTCCCCAGTTCTTATCCGGGAAAGTGAGGCACAGAGAGGGGCGTTCCCCTACCCAAGGTCACACAGCCAGGAAGTGGCCGAGGTGAAATCCAGCTGGGAGTGAATTGTGAGGCTTCCCAAACCGGGGTGGCTTCCTGCCTTTGCCCTCCGCAGCTCTGGCCTGCCCTTCCTGTTTATCGGCAGAAAGACTGCTAATTCCTGGGGAGGCCTGGGAGGGTGGAGGCTTTCTGTCCCTGTCAGATCCCAGGGGCTTTGGGTGCTGGATTTGGGAGGGAAGGGCTTCAGCCTCCTTTTATGAAGGGGGAAACTAAGACCCCGAGAATGTCCACATCTGGTGCAAGATCACAGCCCTGGGACCTGTCGCAGCTGCTGCTGTCCCACATGGGGTGCTCCTTAAGGGGCCGCCTGGGCTCCTGCCTGCTGGGGGTCTGTACTGTGTGCCCGGCTGTTGGGGTGAGTGCCTGACCGGAGATAGGAAATATGCCCACCTGCCCATCTCAGAGCCTGTCCCAGGACAGTTCTCCATCCAGCCTGTGCCAAGCCTCCCAGGGCCCCGGAAAAGGGACATAGGACATGGTGGTATTCAGGGGGAGCAGACTTTGTGTCTGGAGGTCCGGGTGCCTTTCTGGTGCTGCCACTTCCTGGCTGTGTGACCTTGGTAGGTCTAACCTTTCTGTTGTTGTTCAGTCTCTCAGTCGTGTCTGGCTCTTGCCGACCCCATGGACTGCAGCACGCCAGGCTTCCCTGTCCTTCACCATCTCCTGGAGTTGGCTCAAACTCACGTCCATTGAATCGATGAAGCCAACCTTTCTGAGTCTTCGTAAAACGGAGGTGGTCACTGGGGCTGCCCTGGAGGGGGGCCCTGGTGAGGATTCAGAGAGAGTCTAGATGCCTGGCCCGGTGGCAGAGTTGGTGCTCACTGGTGCCGATAGCCATTCTGAGCAGAGAACTGTGATCATTGCAGGTCCAGCCCCGGGAGAATGCACGGCCAGGAAGATGAGACCCTCACTGTAGAGACAAGAACCCGGGCAGGCAGTGTGGCTGGTGTGGGGGGACTCTGGGGAGGGCTCTTTGTCCAGACCCTGTAGCCTTGGTGAGGGCTTCTGAGAACACAGACAAGACACCCTGTGTTCTGGATTTCCCTGGCCAGGCTGTCCAGCCAGGCTCTGGGGACCCTCACTGAGTTTACCCCCAGCTCCCATGCAGGGCTGCTGAATAGGACCCTGAACTCAGGGTCTGTCTGGCCTACAGCCAGACTCTCCTAGGAACAAAGGTGGGGGAAGGCTGCTGCTGGGTGCCCCTCGGGCCCCAGTGAGCCCCTGTGGTCAGGTCCCGATTCAGCCCCTCCTCATGGACCACGACTGCAGGGTGGGGATAGTCGTTTTCTCTTCCCCTTCCTGGTCAGGGAATGACCCTCTTACTGGTTATGGAAAAGTCAGAGGACAAGGGATTGCTATGCTATAGAAGGGGCTTTGAGAAGAATACTGATAGTGAGTGTTGATGAAGGGCTTACTGTGCATAGCACGTTAGCTACAGTAACCCATTCAGCCTGCACATCAGTCCTGTTGTGTAGGGCCTGCAGGAACTGAGGCACAGCGCAGGAGGGGACTCGCCCAGGGTCACACAGGCCCAGCCAGGGGGTGAGGGGGGCTGGAGCCAGCACGGGAGGGGACTCGCCCAGGGTCACACAGGCCCAGCCAGGAAGTGAGGGGGCTGGAGCCAGCTCGGGAGGGGACTCGCCCAGGGTCACACAGGCCCAGCCAGAGGGTGAGGGGAGCTGGAGCCAGCGCGGGAGGGGATTTATTCTGGGGTGTTGGGAAGGGGAGGCCTGGGGCAGGAGGACCAGGGCAGGGCTGACGTGGGACACAGTGTTTGAACCCTCTTGTCCTCTGTGCTCTGACATCCTCCCTGGTATGCCCAGTGGGGAGATGGGGGTGTGGACAGGTGATTGCCTGCCCCCTGCACCCCACCCTGGGGCAGTGAGTTCCTAGACCGCCAAGCTGCAGGATGGTGCTCCTGGCAGGGCTGATGGTGCCTGGGCAAGGGCGTGGAGGCTTTGGAGAGCTTGGCCTTGGTGGAGCCAAGTTTGGGGTGAGTGGCGAGGAGGGCACAGGCTGGAGGAAGCGGCAGGGGAGGAGGCGGGTGGAGTGTGGACTCTCTGCTGGGGTTGGGGGGACCCGGGGGAAGCTATGAGGTGCAGGTGGAAGGCTGCTGCGGGGGGAACAGGAGGACAGGGCGGGAGGGCCCTGGGGGGTCTGGCGCTTCAAGGGCCGGGTGGCCAGAGTTGAGCGAGCCCCTCCAGCGGCCCCCAGTCCGTGTCCTGGAGCAAGCTCTGGGGCCTCTGGCTGCCTGTCTTATGCAGGCAGCTCGTCTCCTTGGGTCCCCTCAGGCCGAGCTCCGTCTCTCACCTGGGTTTTCATGATATGGGGGCCCTCAGACCGTTCTGCCTCCCCGGATGCCCCTTGGCTGTGGGTCGACAGGCGTCCCCAGCCACTGTGTGCCCCGCGGCGGCCTGGGCTCAGTGGACGCAGCAGGGAGCAAAACCGAGCTGCCTCAGATCGCAGCGTGCCCGGGAGGCTTTCCGGGGAAGCAGCGGTCGCCACCCTCAGAGCCTGCCCCCGGGGAACTCCTGGGCCCCTGGGGGTGAGCGTGGAGGTTGTCTGTGGGGGGACCCCGAGGTGCCGACGGACATGGTGCTTGTTCTAGGTGACACAGCAGGGTGATGGCAGAGTCCCACCCCCTGTCTCTGTCCATGGTCCCCCATGTCCCCCATTGGTTCCTGGACCCCGCTGCACGGGCTCGGAGGACAGTGACACAGCCTCCCTGGGGACGGCAGACAAGAGTTGGCAGTGGTCTGGAGCTCTGCCCAGGTGTCCAGCGTCCCCTTTCCTGGGCACCTCTCTGCCTCTCTGTCTTCTCTCGGTACCCATGAAGGGTGGTTTTGGCAGCTGCTGACCTCCAGGGACCAGACGTGAGAGTAGTCTTCAACAGGAATGGTGACTGGTTAGTTCAGCTCGTCTCAAAGCCCTGCGAGCCGCTGGGGGCTGTGTGCCGGCTCTGTGTCCTGGGTACCTGGGCTGCACCCCGCCCGTCCCCCGCAGCCTCTCTGAGGGGTTCCCTGCCTCCCTGGGCTGCAGCTCCTCATGCCTTTCTCACACCCCTGTGTCAGGGAGTGGTCCCGTGCAGAGTCGGAGCGGCGCCCCTGCTCACCAGGCGGCAGGCAGCACGCCCGGCCAAGGGCACCGACCAGGTGCGCAGCCCGAAGCTCCCTGATGGGGGGACTGGGGTACCGGGCTGAGGTTGGAGCCCTCGACTTGTCCTGCCCAAAGGCCCCTCGTAGTCGGTCCTCCCTGGCCCCTGATGGCCCCTGTCTGGTTGGCAAAGGCTCCCTCGGCTCCTGCCCTTGGGGTGACTTGGCTGTGGCCACCTGGCCCTGTGGGCTCATGACACGAGCCGGGGTGGGGGGGAATTAGGGGGACACGATGACCCCAGAAGGCCCTTCTTAGGTCTCCGTATCTGGTGGAGGGTCACGCAGCACCTCGGGCTTCTAGACGTGACGCTGAAGTGTCAGTGTGAGACCCGTGCCCTTGTTTGGCAGACGGCTGGCTGGGAGCACCACCCCATCTCGCAGTCAAGGCAGCTGGGCCGCGGTGTCCTGACAAAGGCCGCCCGGAGGCCCGCGGTGGGACGGCGTGGGGAGGGGGACCATGAACACAGTGCATGCGCCAGGCTGGCTCTGGGGGTCCTGCACTCACCTTGGGGGCCCAGCTGGGCGGATGTTAACACCCCCATTGGACGGGGAGATGGGCACTGTGGGGGCCACTCCTGTCCTGGGCCCGGAGCCTGTCGTTCAGACCCTGCCCTGCCCAGGGCGCAGGCATCTCATTCCAGAGCCTCTGAAAGGTTGCAGCTAGGTCCTCGCCTTGCTCTCCCCAGGAGTCCTGGGCTGGGCGAGCATCTCCCGATCCCACTCCTCACCCGCCGTGTCCCCTCTGCCCACAGGCGCCGCGGCCAGGCGGGATCTGTGCTTGGACCAGGCTGTGGTCCTCATCGAAGACGCCATCCAGGTGGGTGGGCGGGCGCTTGCCCTGGGGCTTGTGGGGGCTGGGCGGGCGCTTGCCCTGGGGCTTGTGGGGGCTGGGCAGGCGCTGCTCCGCTGGCCCCTTCACCCCTGCCATCCTGGGGCCAAGCTGTGGTTGCTGGGCCGTACAGTCGTCGCCCCCGTGCTGACCGGGATTTAGGGCTTGGTCCCCTCCAGCCCTCCTTAGGAGACGTGCGCCAGGTGCCCTTCTGGGTCCCTGGTCACTCATTTTGCTGATTCACCATCTGCCCAGGCCTGTCGTGTGCCGTACTGCTCTGGGTTCTTTGAAAGATACCCAGAGGTGGCATGACCTTCCTTTGCCTGCAGACGACACCCCGGGTTAATCAGGGAGATAGACTGTGGGAGCCAGCTGGGGATGAGGCTGGCGGCATCCTGGAGGGTGACCCAGCTGAGGCGGGGCGGGGTCGGCCTTGCACAGAAGTGAGGAGAGCCTCACGGGCAGACACAGCTGTGTGCACAGCTGTGCATCCAGCAGGCCGGGGTCCGTCCACTGGCTGGCCCCGGAGTCCGGCCCTTGGGCGTTCTCCCTCTGCCAGGAAACCTTGCAGCTTGGGAGGGTCTGACCCTGCTGGGTGGCCACGAGCCCCCAGTCCCTGTGGAGTGGACTCTGTGATCGCCGGGCTGTGTCCCTGCCGTGGACGTGTGGTGGGGTGAGGGGCTGCCCTGCATGGGCTGGCTGTGCGGTGTGGCACCGAGGGGACCCTCACCGCCCCGTGTGACCTCCACTTCCAGTATCGCTCCATCAACCACCGCATGGACGCCCGGTCTCTGTGGCTCTACAGGTGGTACTACTCCAGCAGCAGCCAGTGGTGAGCGGGCACGCGCCCCACGGGGCTCCTGCGGCCGGGCCTGGGGGGCTTTCGGGGGGCAGGCAGGCTCCCCTCCCTGGGGTGGACGAGGAGCCGCTGTCTTCCCTTCTTACTGGAGCAGAGGCAGAAAGGGCCCCTCTGTGGTGAGGGCTCCTTTCCAGAATCTTCCGGCCAGCCGTGGCACCTGAATTTGGACCCGGTGTGTGTGGTCTGACCACACGCGGGTGGCCCCGGAGCAGGAAGTGTGGGCCCCGGCCTTTGGACCCGTGGAGTCTCTTCCCTGCCGCTTTCCAGGCATCCCGCCTGCTGGGCTGCTCTCTGGGCCCCGAGCGTGGCTGGTTCGTGCCTTCTGACCAGTTTCGGTTCCTTTTCCAGGATTCTGAGCTTCACCATTTTCTTGATCCTGGCTTTGGCCTTCGTCGAGACCCCTTCCTCGCTCACGCGCACCTCGGACGTGCGCTACCGCCCGGCCCCCTGGGAGCCGCCCTGCGGCCTGACTGAGGGCGTCGAGGCGCTCTGCCTGCTGGTCTTTGTAGCCGACGTCTCCGTGAAGGTGAGGGGCCAGCTCGTCCACCTTGCCCTCCCGCCCGGCCACGGCTTCCCGGGTTCATCCTTCCCCCTCCTGGAGCCAGCCGCCTGTCCCAACCGTGCACTTTGACCCGCAGGGCACAGACCTGCCTCTTGGACGGCCCTCCCCCTCCAAGACCATTGATGGGGGTCGGCCGAGCCATGGGGGTGCGCAGCCTCACGGGACCCGGGAGGGCACGGCTGAGGGTCCACAGTGTTGCCCTGGGGAGAGACCCCTGCTGATCAAGTGGGCCCTGGAGGGGTCTCTTCACAGCCTCACTGCCCCGCTGTCCGGGGAGAAGCCCAAGGGGAGGGGCCGGTGAGGGGCGGGGCTGGTGTTGGGGGCGGGACAGATGCCCTGCCAGTGTGCCAGCCTGGCTTCGGTGACCCGGATCCTTCCAGAAGCCAGGGCGGGGCACGAGCTGGGCTGTGTCAGGGCGTCAGAGCCACAGGGACCCGCCAGTGAGACCCCGCTGCTGGCCAGGTCTCCCACCACTTCTGATAAACAGCCGTGACGCCACTGCGTCAGCCTCACGGGCACGTCCAGGGCTGAGCCAGCTGCACCCTGCCTGCGTCCCTTCAGGGGGCAGTTCAGCCTCTGTGGTCTGACCCCGAGGGGCATGGGTGAGCCTCAGTGCGTGTGTGACCAAGGGCCCCAGGCAATGTCTTATTTCTCCTTTTTTAGCCTATGATGTGGTTAGGAGGTCTGGGGGTTTTAACCTGGAACTGAAAGTGGTGAGTTTTCATTGGCCTTTTTTGAATGGCCGGTCCGTTGGGGAAGTCTCGGAAGGTGGGAGAGAGCATGGGTTTTATCTGCAAATAGTGACCTCTGGGGGGCGTCAGTGATAGAAAGTTAGGTGCCGGCCACCCGGATGACAAACCCACCCTCCCAAGGCTGGCCCCTGGGCCACTGCACTGGTTCCTGGTTTTTCCGGAACTGTCCCCATGCACAAGCCGCGGTGGTGACCAGACAGGCAGGACGGCTGTGAGGACAGGCTGGAGCGGGTCAGTGCCGTGCCCGTGGTCACGAGCAGGCTGGGTGAGGCGCGTGGCCTCCTGCCCGCCCGGCGCCCAGTTCCTGCTCCGAGTCACGCGGGGACCACGCGGCTCCCTGGGGCCGCCCAGCGCCCCAGCGTCCACATGGTGCAGGCCTCGCACTGGCTGCGCCCGCTCAGCTGCCATCTGTCTTGCAGAGCTACCTGATCGGGTGGGCCCAGTTCCGGAGGAACCCCTGGCTGCTGGCCTACCTTGTGGTGCTGGTTGCGTCTCTCCTGGACTGGACCGTGTCACTGAGTCTCGTCTGCCAGGAGGTGGGTGGTCAGGCGGCTCCGAGGGGGAGGGGGAGCTCTAGAGGGGGGTGGGGGCGCAGATGAATGGTGTGGGGTGTGGGGGAGAGCCCTGGGGCTCTGCAGAGGGGGTGGCCAGGCGCTTCGAGGACAGCAGGGAGTTTTTGGGGGTGGGGGCGCAGATGAACGGTGTGGGGTGTGGGGGAGAGCCCTGGGGCCCAGTGTCCCTCAGGCCCAGCTCTGCGCCATCCTGCTCAGTCACCCACAAGCCGGAGCCTTGTCCCCACCTTCAGTCCCAGGGAAGGCGCGAGGCCCTGGGGGCGAGTTCCAGGGTCTGGTCCTGCCTGCCATCTGCAATCCCACCCCCAGGCGCACTGCCTGCCCAGAACACCCAGAGGCACCGCCCTGTGATTCGATAGATCCAAGCTTGCAGGTGTGGGTTTGGGGGCGTCTGTAGCCCTGAGGGCCGGTTGGGGACACAGAAGCCCCGTCAGGTGCTTTCGAGAGAATTTACCATAGGGGCTCAGACAGGGCTTGAGTAAGAAAGTGAGAGGGGAAAGCCCCTGCCCTGGGGCTGGGGGAGTAGAGGAGAGACTGGGGCTGTGGAACTCAGGGGAGGGGCTCTGGCCCTCTGCTTCCAAGAGGTGCGGCGGTGGCTTAGTTCTGGGGGTGCTGGATGCTGGGGAGGGGGCACATCCCGGGTGCTGCCAGCGGGAACAGCACATGGACAGAGGCCAGCGGGCACCCCCTGCCCCCTCCTGCTGCCCTCCCGCCCAGTGGGGCAGCCGATGCAGGTGTCAGGGGTGTCGGGGTGGTGCCCTGTGTGAGCTGTGTCAGCTCACAGCAGGGCTGCGGGGGTGAGGGGTGGTGCCCCCTGCAGCCTCCCCCCCACCCCCGTGCCTCCTCCACATCCCTGCACGAGGACCCTCCTCCCTGAGGAGCTGCCGCCCCATCCCCACCAAGGAGAAGGCTCGCCTCCTCCCCAGACGAGGCAGAGGCCAGCCCAGCCACCGCCGGCTCCGTTTCTGAGCGATGGTCACTGTGTCCATCAAGTGTCACCGAACATCCTGGGTGAGGGTCCTCCGTGAAATTAGGGAAGAGAGAGGCACGAGGGCCGTGTAACCAGCAGGGAGGATGCGTGGCTTGTGTGCTGAGAGGCTGGGGACCCGAACTCACACTTGCAGTCTCCCTGCCCCAGCCCCACATCCCTGGGTCTCTGTACACAGAGACCTTCACTCCTGAGGGGCTCAAGTCCATGGTGGTCCTGCCTCTTTATTCCTGGAGTTTTGTGACAGTTGTTTGTCCTGGACGTCCCTCGGGAGCCCACACAGACCTCCCTGTCCGTCTTTGGTGGCAGCTCCCCAAGCCCGCCATGGTAACTAGAGCTCTGCGCCCTGCCTACCGGCGGCCAGTCCTTTTCACGGACAGCTGTGGTTCAGAAACACCCTCCTTGGGGGTGGTCCTGGGAGAGGTAGGGGGGGCGGGGGGCAGAGTCCACACCCACCCGCCCGTCTGCTGAGGACAGATGACTTGCTTGGGGAGGGGCTGGCAAGTCCCCCTGGGGGCCACAGTGGGGCCGGCACTGGGCTGTGCCAGAGGCCAGGGTGGGGAGGTCCATACTGTTGGCCCCGGGCATGACCCCCATCCCCGTCCTCCCAGGCTGCAGGGGGCAGGCGGCCAGCTGAGCAGGGGTGGGGGTGAGGGTGCCCAGTGCGGCTGCCGGCTGGAGGTGAGGGGAGGGTGCCCTGGGCTTGCAGGTGGTCGTGGAGGGCTTGGGCAGGGAGGGGAGGCCATCAGCCTTGTGTTTGTGAGACAAGAAGATGCCCGCTGGAAAATGTCTGGAGTTGACAGTTTGAGTTGTAGATTGAATGTGGAGGGGCCCTCAATACTGTAAGGACAGACCAGTTCCCTGGCCGTGAGGCCAGCGAGAGGGGAGGAGGGACTCGGGGTCCGCATGTGGTCGGGCACAGAGTGGGTGACCCAGGTGTCAGGTGGGGGGGCGCCTGCCGGCCAGGCTGGGAGACAGGAGGTGATCTTGGGCTCAGAGACTTGGCGGTCACCGTGGGCCGGTCCAGCATCTCGGGCAGGTGGGTGGATCGTCTGGAACAGGGACAAGGAACAGATGAGCGAAGGGGAGTGCGGCGTTTTGGTTGTGAGTGGAAGGTATTGAAGCACGTGGTGTGTGTGTGCATGTGGGGACGGGGTAAGAGCCCTGGGGGGCCTCTGAGGGGCCAGGGTCCTAAGCACAGGGAGGAGGGCCCTCGGGTGTGACAGGAGGGGGAGAGGAAGGGGTGTGTGTTGATGTGTGTGTGTGTGTGTGTGTGTGTGTGTGTGTGTGTGTGTGAGCATGGAGGCGTGGGTGTGTGAGAGCACGTGGAGGGGTGGGGGTGGTGTGTGTGTGAATGTGGAGGTGCAGGTGTGTGTGTGTGTGAGTGTGAAGGTGTGTGTGTGTGAGCATGGAGGTCCAGAGTGTGTGTGTGAGCATGGAGGTGTGGGTGTGTGTGTGTGGGTGTGTGTGTGAGCGTGAGCATGGAGGTATAGGATGTGTGTGTGTGAGCATGGAGGTCCAGAGTGTGTGTCTGAGCATGGAGGTACAGATGTGTGTGTCTGTGAGCGTGGAGGTATAGGGTGTGTGTGTGTGCTTGTGTGAGCATGGAGGTCCAGAGTGTGTGTGTGAGCATAGAGGTGTGTGTGTGTGAGCGTGGAGGTGTGTGTGTGTGCACGTGTGTGAGTGTGGAGGGGTGTGTGTGAGCATGGAGGTATAGTGTGTGTGTGTGTGTGAGCGTGGAGGTGTGTGTGTGTGCACTTGTGTGAGTGTGGAGGGGTGTGTGTGAGCATGGAGGTATAGTGTGTGTGTGTGTGTGTGAGTGTGGAGGTAAGGGTGTGTGTGTGCTTGTGTGAGCGTGGAGTCCAGAGTGTGTGTGAGCGTGGAGGTGTGGGTGTGTGTGTGTGAGTGTGGAGATGTGGGTGTGTGTGTGCTTGTGTGAGCATGGAGGTCCAGAGTGTGTGTGTGAGCACAGAGGTGTGTGTGTACGCTTGTGTGAGCATGGAGGTGCGGGTGTGTATGTGAGCGTGGAGGTGTGGGTGTGTGTGTGTGCTTGTGTGAGCATGGAGGTGTAGGGTGTGTGTGTGAGCATGGAGGTGTGTGTGTACGCTTGTATGAGCATGGAGGTGTGGGTGTGTTTGTGAGCGTGGAGGTGTGGGGGTGTGTGTGTGAGCGTGGAGGTGTGAGTGTATGTGTGAGTGTGGAGGTGTGGGTGTGTGTGTGCATGTGTGAGCGTGGCGTTGTGGGGTTCTTGCTGTTTCTGCCGGTCTGGTCTGTGTGGGAGGCTGTGACCCAGAGCATATGAGGGGCTGGGGGCCACAGATTGAGGAGGCCTGGGACAGCCCCCGGAGGGCAGGACAGTGGCTTCCCAGACAGGTCCAGGGGCGCCTGCCCTCTGTGAGAGCGGGGTAGGGGGCTGGGGAGACAGGCTGGCCACCCACCGGCCTGATGCTGGCACGTCTGGGGGCCTGGGGGCCCTGGGTTCGACCTGGGCTCGGAGGGACGTGGAAGTCAAGGTCGGCCAAGTGGGCAGCCTGGGGACAGCCAGGGCCATGGCCGTCCTCACCAGGCGTTGGGTCTCTGGCCCCATCCTGGGGGCCGCGCTCAGGGTCCCTGTGTGGGTCTCTTACAGCCCCTGCGAGTGCGCCGGCTGCTGCGCCCCTTCTTCCTCATGCAGAATTCCTCCATGATGAAGAAGACACTCAAGTGCATCAGGCGCTCGCTGCCGGAGATGGCCAGGTGGGCGCTGGGCCAGGTGGGCTGTGGGGTCAGGTGGGCGCTGGGCCAGGTGGGCGCTGGGCCAGGTGGGCACTGGGGTTGATGGGCGCTGGGTCAGGTGGGCACGGGGGCCAGGTGGGCGCTGGGTCAGGTGGGCGCTGGGGTCAGGTGGGCGCTGGGTCAGGTAGATGCTGGGGACAGACGGGCGCTGGGACAGGTGGGCACCGGGGCCAGGTGGGCACTGGGCCAGTTGGGCGCTGGGGTCAGGTGGGCCGTGGGGTCAGGTGAGCGCTGGGTCAGGTGAGCGCTGAGTCAGGTGAACGCTGAGGACAGATGGGCTCTGGGTCAGGTGGGCATGGGGGCCAGGTGGGCCCTGGGACAGGTGGGCGTGGGGTCAGGTGGGCCCTGGGGTCAGCTGGGTGCTGGAGTCAGGTGGGCCCTGGGACAGGTGGGCCCTGGGGTCAGGTGGGCGCTGGGGTCAGGTGGGCGCTGAAACAGGTGGGTGCTGGGGTCAGGTGGGCGCTGGGGTCAGGTGGGCGCTGGGTCAAGTGGGCTGGCAGGGCGGGGTGGGGTTTCTGCTCCCTGCTGGGGGCGTGGGGCTCCCTTCCTCTGGCCAGGGGGGCTTGTGGGCAGGCAGGCATTTGGGGGTCTCTGTCTTGCACCTAAGGCAGCCCTCTTAACAGCCTTGCCTTGACCCCTGTCCCCTGCTCCATCCTGCATACGCTTCCTGCCTTGGCTGTGACCACTCACTTCTCTCCGTCCCTGGCCCCCCACCCTCTCCCCGCACCCCCACCCCCATGACTCACGTGGCTGACCCCTCACCGCTGGCCCAGGTTGATGGCAGTGGTCTTTCTCCTCTGCGAGTCCCGGGGGTCCTTGGAACTGTCTCTCCTGGGACAGGTTTGCTAGGGTTGCACTTCTGCCAGAGTGCACTGAGCGGCTGAGCAGGGCTGGCTTGGGGCAGGGAGCTCCCTGCTGGGCCGGGTCAGTGGAGCCGGGACTGCGTCCGCCCGGTGCTGAGTGCCGCTTCCGCTCCCCCCAGCGTCGGGCTGCTGCTGGCCGTGCACCTGTGTCTCTTCACTGTGTTTGGGATGCTGCTCTTCACCGGCGAGAAGGTACGGCGCTCTCTGCTCTGCTCCGCCAGGCAGCAGCCCGCAGGTGCCCCACAGTGCCGCCCCCGTCGGTCCACCGGCCGTTCACTGGCCCTCCTTCTCTGCACCCCTCTTAGATGGAGGCCTCTCAGACCGGCCGTCAGGGCAGCCCCTCTCAGCCCCTGCCTGTTTCTCCAGAGGAGACCCCTTCCTGCCTGGACCCCTCCCCTCTTTGCCCCTCACTGCTCCCCAGCCCCTGGCTTCTTGCTGTGTGGAGGTGTTGTCTGTGTAACTCTGTGAGCATGTTGTGTGTGTGTTTCTGTCTTTGTGTGTACACGCATGGGGGTGTCTGTGTGTGTGTCTATGTGACTGTGTGTGCTGTGTGTTTCTGTCTCTGCGTGTACACACAAGGGGATGTCGTGTGTGTGTGTGTAACTGTGTATGTCTGTGTGTGTGTTTCTGTCTCTGTGTGTGCATGCATGGGTGTGTCTCTGTGTGTGTTTCTATCTCTGTGTGCATGCATGGGGGTGTCTGTGTGTGTGTGTTTCTATCTCTGTGTGTACACGCATGGGGGTGTCTGTGTGTGCTGTGTATGTGTTTCTGTCTCTGTGTGTACATGCATGGGTGTGTCTCTGTGTGTGTGTGTAACTGTGTGGTGTGTGTTTCTATCTCTGCATGCATGGGGGTGTCTGTGTGTGTGGGTCTATGTGACTCTGTGTGTGTGCTGTGTGTGTGTCTATCTCTGTGTGTACATGCATGGGGGTATCTCTGTGTGTGTGTAACTGTGTGTGCTGTGTATGTGTTTCTGTCTCTGTGTGTACATGCATGGGTGTGTCTCTGTGTGCATGCATGGGGGTGTCTGTCTGTGTGTGTTTCTATCTCTGTGTGTACACGCATGGGGGTGTCTGTGTGTGTAACTGTGTGTGCTGTGTGTGTGTTTCTGTCTCTGTGTGTGCATGCGTGGGTGTGTCTCTGTGTGTGTGTGAGTCTGGGTGGCAGGGGCAGCCCGGCTGGGAGGTGGGACCAGTCCCAGTATCTCAGGACCCCCGTGTCTGTCCAGTGTCACTGCTGTTTACGGAGCACAGGATGGGTGGGGTGGGCGAGGGTGCCCCCCCGGGAGTCGGGGAGGGGACGGCCTCTGACCTGGGAACATGGAGGGTCCCGAGGTGTCCATGGAGGGCTGGCCCTCAGGTGGCAGCTAGGAGAGTGGCCTTGCGAGGCTCCCTGAGTGATGAGGTGGTTTTCTGTGCCTGGGCGAGTACCTCCCACCCACACTGTATCCAGGGCACACGCACAGCCCGTGAAGTCTGGCTGGGAGCGGGCGGGCCGGCCCCCGCTGGGCCCTCTCTGCCCAGGCAGTGATGCTGCCCGCCAGGCTGGTGAGAGCTGTTCACTGTGGCTCCAAGCAGGCCTGCCCCAGTGGCCGGTGTCCGTGTGGGGCGTCCCTGGACACTGGCTCTCGGGCCCAGAGGTCCTGAGTGCAGTCTGCCCAGCCTGGGGCTTGGAGCCCACTGGGAGGAGATGGAGAGATGGGCTCTGAGGCTGCGCAGCCGTAGTGGGAGGGCTGGGCTTGCTGGGTCTGGGGCCTGGGCTTTGTGGCCCGAGGCCCGGTGACTCCTCAGTGCTGCTGTGTCTGCTTCCGCAGGACGCTGGGCAGGACCGGGAGCGGCTGACCTACTTCTTCAACTTGCCTGAGGCACTGACCACCCTCCTGGTGCTGCTGACCACTGCCAACAATCCTGATGGTGCGGGGGCTGGGCGCAGGGCGGGACGCGGGGGTGGGCGGGGGCATGGGGCTAGAGCTGAGCCTGGCACTGGGCGTGGGGGCCCCGAAGCCTCTTTGTCGAGAGCTGGGGATTAAAGGTGGAGCCCCTTTGTTTTGAGAGGCTTTTTTTTGTTTGTTTTACCGTAAACGAGTGTTGAATTTTGGAAAAAAAAAAAAGGTGGAGCCCCAGCCGCCTCTTTGCTGGTTTTCTTTTCCCCCTTTTCCGAGTGTCCTTCTCCCTCCTGCTCTCCACCCTCTTCTTCCCCTTTCTTTCTAGTTTTCTGTTTCTGTTCCTTTTCCTCTTCCGCTCATTTTCTGAGTCTTGAGAAGCTGGAGGTGGACACTCTTCTTTGTGGTGATGGACCGACCTGGGCTCAGCGGGCCCCGGGTGGCCGCCTCCTCTTTGAGGCTCAGCCCCACCACGTGTGAGGCCCCGGGGTCTCTGGTGGTTGTGACATGGACTGTGTCAGGGTTGTTGATGGGGCCTCTGTCTGCTCAGGCCGGGTGTGTGGCCAGGAGGTGAGGGTATTGTGGTCCTTGGGCTCAGCTGTGGCCTGGCCAGCCTGGCTGGGGCCTTTCATCTTGGGCTGGGGGTGGTCACCAACCATAGAGACCCTCCCAAGAGGTCAGCCACTGGCTTCCATACCTGGTGAGAGCTGTGCCCGGGACCCTGAGCACTGCCCCACATGTCCTGCGAGTTCTCCAGTCACACTGAGGGAGGGCTGGGCCTTGTCTGCAGGGAGTGCTCACAGGGATGTGTACAGGATGAGCAGCCTCCGAAGCTCGTGTGCAAGCGGAGGTGTGAGGGGCAGAGTTTGGGCAAGAAGGCCCTCCAGGTCCACCAACACAGGGCCCTCCTTTCTGTTGAAGAGACCCTGGTATAAGACGACGAAAGGGATCAGCTGGACGTTGGGATTACGAGTGTTTCATTGTCTCTGATTTCTTTCAGTGATGATTCCTGTGTATTCCAGGAACCGAGCCTACGCCATCTTCTTCATAGCCTTCACCCTGATCGGTGAGTCGGGGCGGGTCTGCAGGGGTCACTGGGGGCAAGGTTCTGGGTATGTCCCCAGCCTGGTGGCCTCCCCTCCACGTGACCTGTGTAGTTTTCACTCTGTGTGACCGCCAGTGCCTCAGTGCCTGCCGGGCAGGCCAGGTGCCACCCCCGTCCGTACACGAGGGCCTCGGGTCCCTGCCCTGCTCACTTAGCTGGCTTGCTGCTGACGGGCTGGCCCCCCGATGCTGCCGCTCCTCCAGACCCTGCCCACATGGTCCTCGCTGACCGTGTGATCTCTGCTGACCGTGGCCTTTTCTCTCCCAAGGGAGCTTGTTTCTGATGAACCTGATGACGGCCATCATCTACAACCAGTTCCGGGGCTACCTGATGGTGAGCGGAGCTGCCCCCCTGGCCAGCTGTGCCTGGAGCTGCCCCTGGAGGCCTGGCAGGGAGCTGGCCGGCAGGGTGGCCCCGGGGCTGTGTAGGTGTGGACGTGGGTGGGAGGGCGGGCCTGTGGTGGTCTCGGCACGGCCTCTGCCTCCCTGCCGTGGGTGACCTCCCTCTCTGCTCCCCAGGGGTGCTGGCCCCACAGCCACCACTGGCCCCTTCTCTGCCCCACCTCCTCTAGGGGGAACCGCAAGGAGACTGAAGCTCCCGGGGCAGTGACCACACCCCCCACCCCCCATGTAGGTGGGCCAAGGACCCCAAGCCCGCTGAGAAGGGATGCATGCCTTAGTGAATTGCACAGTGGTGGCTGCCAGCAAGGCCTGGCCCTGTTGTCTCTGACTGCCCCCCGATGCCCACAGGGCGAGGGGCTGCTCCCTGGGCTGCGAGTGAGCCGGGGCTGTCTGGGGCGAGGGGCAGGATGGCCATGGACAGGGCTGGGTCAAGCCCCTCAGCCCCATCCCCTTTTCAGATGTCTCTCCAGACCTCACTGTTGCGGAGACGGTTGGGGACCCGGGCTGCCTATGAGGTCCTCTCGTCCGTGACTGCAGAGGGAGAAGCCCACCCCAAGCGGTGAGAGCAGGGGCTCCCGCCTCTCCCCCGAGGCTGCTCTGGGAGGGCTGTTCATGGGGGGATGTTTCCCAAGATCCCTGCTGGCAGTGGGTTGCAAGGCTCCTTTGGAGTCAAGCATCCCTGGGTGGGTTTCATGGTCCTGGTGTCCGAGTTAACTCGTGTCCTCGTGACCTGCTCGAGATCCCAGTCTGAGGGGGGCCGTGCACTCTGGCCTGTCCCCCTGGCGCCCTTCCCACACCCGAGCTGTGACTTGGGGTCCAGGACGAGAAAGGCCTGGGATGCACGTCCACTCTGCCCCCCACTCTGTGACAGCTTGGAGGCAGTGTCACAGAGCTGCTCTGGTCCCCACCGCTCACTGGCCCCGGGGCCTGTGGGTCGCACGCTCTAGCATCCTCAGCTGCTCCTCTCTAAGGCAGGACCACGGGGTCTCAGGATTTTGGAGACAGGAAGACCGTCAAGCACTCCTTCCTGGAGAACTTGTCACTGCCCAGGCTGCTTGAGCCAGCGGTCAGGGCGCCTAAGGGTGCTGAGTTGGCTGGGCTCACTGAGGGCATCTTCCCCACAGACTTGGGGTGAAGCCTGAGGATTTCTTGCAAGTGCTCCAGAAAGTCCAGCTGGACAGTGACCACAAACAGGCCATCACAGAGGTACTGGTCCCCCCTCCCCCCTCCCCCGCCTGTGCCTCTGGGCTCCCTAGGTCACGCGGGTGTCATTTCAGATCGGCGCGGCTGGCCTGGTCCTGGTGGGCCTGGGGGCGGCGCCCTTCCTGCCCTTGGGCTGGCTGCCCAGCACCCCCGTGCATTCCTGCTTTGCAGAAGCTGCATTCCCGTGGTGATGGCCTGCTGTCAACTGACGAGTTTCAGAAACTCTTCTACGAGTTTGATAAGAGGGTGATTAAAGAGGTAACTGTGGCCGGGCCAGGGGTACCTGAGGTTAGCAGGGAAGTCCTTGGTGTCTCTTGGCGTTGATTGCCTGAGTCACTTTTAGTGACCGACGCTGGGACTCACCTTCCCAGGGATTTTGGCCCCTAGGGTGTTTGTGGGAGCAGAGCTGGTGTGGCTCTTGGGAACTGGGGAGATTTTGTGACCTTATGAAATTCCCAGACCACAGGGACTGTAGTCCTGACCCAGAGGAACTTCCCAGTTTTCTCCATTCTTCATGATAGACTTTTCTTCTCTTCTCACACATCCTAACCCGGGAGGTTCCCGAGTTTGTCCAAAACCTTTGTCTGTTGTCCTTACGCTGATTTTTAAAGTTAGCAGGGGGGCTTAAGATCCAGCTTAACACTGTGTCCACAGTGTTAAGACCTTGGCCTGCCTGCATTTTATGTGGCAGGTGTGTGGGAGGCAGCAGGGGAGGAGGTGCAGGGAGACGGCCCTGCTGTTCCCAGGCAGACTTTGGGGCAGTGCAGGGGGCTGCTGCTCCAGCCACTCCAGCCACCTGGCCTTGACAGGGCTGAGCTGGGCTTGAATGGGGGTTGAAGAGGTGGAGTCAGTCGTCTCCTGTTGATTGGATTCCTCGCAGCTCAGTGTCACCATTGAGTCAGTCAGCTCAGCTGCTGTAGCAAGTATCGCAGCCTGTGCGTGTGTGTGCGAATTCTGGAGGTACTTAAATACCAGGGCTTATTGTCTCCAGGTCTGGAGGCTGGAATCTGAGGTCCAGGCGTGGGCAGGGCCGGTGTGTGGATGGAGGCTGGAATCGGAGGCCCAGGTGTGGGCAGGGGCGGCGTGTGGACGGAAGCTGGAATTGGAGGCCGAGGCATGGGCAGGGCCGATGTGTGGATGGAGACTGGAATCGGAGGCCGAGGCGCGGGCAGGGCTGGCGTGTGGACGCCGTCTGCTCGCTGTGTCTTCGTGTGGGTTTCCCTCTGTTGTGTGTCTGTCTCCTCATCTCCCCTTCTTATAAGGTCAGCAGTCCTACGGGATTAGGACCCACCCCAGTGACCTTATTTTAACTTAGTTGCCTCTTGAAAGACCCAGTTTCCAAATACAGTCACATTTGAGGTCCTGGGGTTAGGCTCTCAAAATATAAATTTTGGGGGATGCACCTTAGCCCACAAGTTTCTTCTCCAGGTCTGTGGTCAACCTCCGAGGCCTCAGGCCCCAGTCAGAGGTGGTTTTCCCTGAGGACGTGAAGCCTTTCCAGGTTCCCCAGAGGAGGTCCTGTTTGGCCTGGAGCTATGGGTGCTGTGCCCTCGGCCCCTGTGTGGTCAGCACCGTCCTCGTTGCAGGACCCGTGGGGCACGGGAGATGGTTACAGGGACAGACGGCGGACACGTGGCATGTTAACATACGTGACGCCGTCTGTGCCCAGGTGACCTGAAGGGAATAGTGAGTACGTGCCATCGGGTGTGGGTTTTATAGAAACCACGACGATGGTTTTCAAAGGCTAGTAATTCTGGAAGCACCTTTCTATGATGGTCCTGGGGCAGGAGGTTTGCGGAGGTTTGCTGGGCCCAGGAGGCAGCTCTTGGCAGCTGTTGTTGTTTTGATTTGCTGTGATCCAGCCCGTTTCTGGGTGCAGCCTGACCTGGGTGAGAAAATGTTGGGAAGGTGGGCTCCTTTCTCAGGGTTCGCTGGGCCAGCCAGACCCTCCCTGGGCACTTGCCAACCGGCCTGCAGGATGCTGCTGGGTCCAGGTAGTCCAAGACCAACTCTCCCTTTGCCTTGAGTCAGGATCTGATATCAAAAGGGAGGTGCGTGGTTGTGGTGGTGGCTGCTGACTGGTCGCACGTGCAGGCCACGCCCCTCATCTGACCACACCCTCCCGTGGCCACGCCCCTCATCTGACCACACCCACTCTGGCCACGCCCCTCCATGGACCACACCCTCCACTGGTCACACCCCTCCTCTCACCACACCCTCCGCTGGCCATGCCCCTCCATGGAATACACCCTCTCTGGCCACACCCTCCGCTGGCCACGCCCATCCTCTGGCCGCGCCTTTCCTACTATGGTTCATGAGATGCTCTCTCTTCCCATATGCCCTAGATCTAAAGTCCAGAACTATGATTTGAGGCTGGAGTTTGGGTCCTAGAAGTTTGGGGGGCTGTGATGTCCTTGTCGTGGTTTTATGACATTCTCCTTCCTCCCCAGTGCTGATTGCCAGCGGGCAGGCAGGTGCCTCAAGGATTGTTAGCATGTGAGGGCTTGTCCCAGGTGCCCTGACAGGCTGTGATTTTGGAATCACTTCTGAAGAGAGGCGTTTTCTAGGTGGATGATAGCAGGACATCATGAGCTTTCATGACAGTCCTCCCATGTATGGTCACCTTCTGTCCATCACCCAGGCCTTGGTCCAGTGCTCGTCAGTTCATGCTAATTGGGTGCAGAAGAGGTACCATGCCAGCTTCTGAAAGCCTGTTTCTCTTTTACTTTTTTTGGCTGCGTCACATGGCATGTGGGATCTTAGTTCCCTGACCAGGGATTGAACCCGTGACCCCTGCAGTGGAAGCCTGGAGTCCTAACAACTGGACCACCAGGGAAGTCCCTGTTTTTGTTTTAATAAGATGCTTTTGAGGTTAAAAACATAGCAGGCATTCATTATAGATAGTAGCAAGAAATAGAAAAACCCACCCAACTGTCCACCTTCCAAGAATAGTAGCAAGAAATAGAAAAACCCACCCAACTGTCCACCTTCCAAGAAATCATTTCACAGAAATCATTTCAAGGTTTGTTATTTCTTAATAATGACGTGATATATGAATTCATTCTTCTTGTAATAATTTAACATAACGGATAATGCTGAAGTCTCTTTTGGCCAATATATCAGTCTGGGTTCAGGCAGGAGACAGAAATCACGTAGAAATTTAACATCGAAAAGTATTAACTGTGATAAGAGAGTCACTGTAACATATGGGGAAGCTCTGTGGTCCCCGAGGGTGGAGGAAGATGCCTGGGGAAGAACAGACCTGGGGGGGACCCCTTCCCCAAGGCCAGGGTCTGGACACCTTTGGAGAAGTTGTGGTTCAGACCGCAGGGGGACAGGGATGTTTGCTGGTTTACCTGGGCTGGAGCCGGTCTGCGGTCACTGGGCAAGCAGCATGCCACCGTCTAGGGTGCAGCAGGCGCCGGCCATGAGCAGAGCATGTGGTATATAGAGGGAATTGGGCACCGGGGCCGGCTGGCAGCCTCTGGGCACCAGTACCCACGTGGAGGACGTTCTTACGGGGTCAGGCTGTGCTGCAGGTCACCAGGGAACCGTGCGTCTGAGTGTGGGGCTGGGTCAGAGCTCCACAGGTGTCTTTCCCTGACTTGAGGTGTGGTTAGTGTGACAGAGGAGCCAAGTGTTCAGTTTGATCAAATTTAAATTTGAATCAAGTGGCCACGGCCAGCGAGTAGCCGCCCCGTGGGATGGTCCATCTCGTGCTGCAGTGACCGCTCTGCACCTCTGTCCTGGTGCACAGGCGGGGGCCTCTCTGAGGGGAGGCAGGTTGGTGTGGGTCTCTGGGGGCAGGGGGGCAGGTTGGCGTGCGTCTCTGGTGGGGGGAGCAGGGTGGCATGGGAGTGCAGGGTCTCACAGGCATCTTCATGGTGTATTTGTTGCCCAGCTGCCCTTCTCTGATCAGGCTCCACTCCAGCCTGGTGACGGTGTGTGAGTTACCTCCATTCTGTGCTAAGTTTTCATAGTTATTAGCAACTAATTTATATGTATATTTTCACGTGACACTTGGCATATGTTTAAGACGACTGAATGCTTGTCCGTCTCGGGCTGCTTGCAGCATCAGTGCCCTTCTGGGTTATTTCCATGCCTCTCGGTGTTAGACGATTGTGACGATCATCTTTGTGCATAAAACTGACACCGTTTGAGAGGTGTTCCTGAGGCTGGAGAGTCTGGGTTGGGAGGCAGGGTGGGACGACTGAGTCCCAGGAGGAGGGGGTTGGGCATCTCGGTCCCCCGTGGCCGAGGCCGGCTCCATCGTGTTTCTGAGTGCGCGTGTCCCCCCAGCACCCGCCGCGGCCCGAGTACCAGTCTCCGTTTCTGCGGAGCACCCAGTTCCTCTTCGGCCACCACTACTTTGACTACCTGGGCAACCTCATGGCCCTCGGAAACCTCGTGACCATCTGCGTGAGTGCAGGTCTGCCCTGGCGTCGCTGCCCGCCGGCGGTCTCACCGGCCCCGGGCTGAGCCGCCGACCGCTTTGGCTCTGCAGGTATTCCTGGTGTTGGACGCACACGTGCTGCCCAAGGACCGCGACGACTTCGTGCTGGGGGTGAGCTCTGCAGCCACAGGCTGTCATCCAGGGTGATAGGGCATGAGGGGGCAGAGGGCACAGCCTCCCCACCTCAGGCCCGGGTCCCCGGGAGGCAGGGCCATCCTGGTGCTTCACCGCGGAGTCTGTGGAGTAGGGAGACGTAGGGCGTGGGTTCTAGGGCCTGTCTGATGGCTGGAGAGCCTGGATTGGGGGCTACAGGTGTGCCACTTATGGTTGAAGCTGTGCCTGGGGTACAGGTCCCCCGAGGAGAGGATGTGGACCAAGAAGGGGGTGCTGAGATGCCTGAGTTTGGAGGTAGGGGGCTCAGGAAGAGCCACCTAGAAGGGTGTGAGGAGCAGCAAAGAAGTGGGAGGGGAGGGTCACGTGGCCGCAGCGTGGGAGGGGGTGTCTGTGCGCCACGCATTTCACCATGTGCAGCAAGGCAGGACCCACGGGGCCCTGTGGACAGAGCCGCATGGATCTCATTGGCCCCACAGTGGGCGGGGGACATTGGGGGAGGTCAGGGAGCTGGGCGGGACCCACGGGACCCTGTGGACAGAGCCCCATGGATCTCATTGGCCCCACAGTGGGCGGGGGACATTGGGGGAGGTCAGGGAGCAGGGCGGGACCCACGGGACCCTGTGGACAGAGCCGCATGGATCTCATTGGCCCCACAGTGAGCGGGGGACATTGGGGGAGGTCAGGGAGCCGGGCAGGACCCACGGGACCCTGTGGACAGAGCCGCAAGGATCTCATTGGCCCCACTGTGGGTGGGGACGTTGGGGGAGGTTGGGGAGCCGGGCAGGACCCACGGGACCCTGTGGACAGAGCCGCAAGGATCTCATTGGCCCCACTGTGGGTGGGGACGTTGGGGGAGGTTGGGAAGCCGGGTGGAACCCACGGGGCCCTGTGGACAGAGCCGCAAGGGTCTCATTGGCCCCACTGTGGGTGGGGACGTTGGGGGAGGTCGGGGAGCCGGGCGGGACCCACGGGGCCCTCTGGACAGAGCCGCAAGGATCTCATTGGCCCCACTGTGGGTGGGGACGTTGGGGGAGGTTGGGAAGCCGGGTGGGACCCACGGGGCCCTGTGGACAGAGCCGCAAGGGTCTCATTGGCCCCACTGTGGGTGGGGACGTTGGGGAGCTGGGTGGGACCCACTGGTGGCACCGGGACTGAACGCTGGGCGTGCTTCTCCCTTTCAGATTCTCAACTGCATCTTTATCCTGTACTACTTGCTGGAGATGCTGCTCAAGGTGTTCTCTCTGGGCCTGCAGGGCTACCTGTCCTACTCCAGCAATGTGTTCGACGGGCTCCTCACCATCGTCCTGCTGGTAAAGTCTGAGACGGCTCAGGCGCAGCCTCTCGGGCGGGCAGTGTGCACTCAGCCTGTCACAGGGTCTCTCAGCTGCCCCTGGACCCCAGGGGGCCACAGGGCCTGGGCCTCCCGCCTCTGGTGACAGAGGGGCTGGCTCCCCCAGGTTCAGCTGCCTGGCATGGGGCTACAGGAGGCTCATTTCCGCTGCCTCTGTGGGTCGTCGGGGCTGGGGCAAGGTGAGGGCAGGCTGCCTCTCCTGACACCCCAGGGACGCCTGCAAGGAACCTGCAGACCCCGCCAGCCAGCACAGCCCCACCAAGGACAGTGGGGCCTCGGCGTGCGGAGGGATGGGCAGGGTCTCAGGCACTGGGAGTCTTGGGAAGTGTTTCCCCAGATCCTGGGGGAGTGAGGGGTCGCTCCTGGTGTGCACGTCACAGCAGCAATATTAGTGCGATACGTATTCGTGTTTGACGGATCAGAGCTGTGGGCCCCCGGCAGCAGCAGGGAGGCAGCTGAGAGGAGGGCCTTCTGGTCCATCCTTGACCGCAGTTTCTCCCAAGCCCGGAACTCCAAGGCCCCGTCCCAGCCCTGCCCTCCGCACGTGCAGCCTAACTCCTGAGGCCAGGGCACCCTCAGCAGCGGGGCGTCCCCACGTGGCACCAGCTGAGGGGCAGGACCGGCTGTGGTTTCTCCCCAGATCCCCTCGGGGCCCGCGTGTTAGAGCCGCTGGCGGGCCTGCCGCAGCGAGCCTTCTTCTCTTTTGTGATTAAAGGTTTTGGAGATCTCCACTCTGGCTGAGTACGGCTTCCCACACCGGGGCTGGTATGTGTCACGGAGAACCCGGGGAGGCCTGGCTAGCGCCCCGGGGAAGGGTGTGTGTCCGGCCTCTAGCCGCTGGTGCAGGCCGCTCTAGGCCCGAAGGCCTGACTCGCAGGGGAGTGGCCACAGCTCCTGCCCCGCCACGGCCTGTGGGGTCAGGTGCCTTCTCCGCTCTTGGGGACTCTGCCTTAAAGGCCTTGTGGCCGCCTTCAGGATGATTGTGTTCCCAGAGCTGGGGTGGGAGGCTCTGGAGGTGCCCGTGCGATGGGACCTGGGGCCCAGGTGTGCCGGGGGCCGGAAGCAGGGAGGCCCCCGCCATCACTTCCCACCCTGGGTGTCAGTTCACCTCCCCGTAGACGTCAGGGTGGCTCAGGGCTCGCTGAACTCACGCTGCCCCCAGTTCTGGCCACACGGAGGTATGGACGTTTGGCCAGGGGTCCCAGGGTGCCTTGCGGCGTGGCGTGTGGCAGCCTTGGGGGTCTTGCTGCCCAGAGCACAGCTGTCCTGGTGAACTCGCGTGCTGACCTCGCGCCCTCAGGGGGCCTCTTGGTCCCTCGGCTGGGCTGCCTTCGTCTTAGTGGTGCGCTTGCGAATCATCTGATGAGGGTGGGCTGGATGAGTCCTGCCCCTTGGGGTCTCGGGAGGGGTCTGTCAAGGGGGACGGAGGCGGGAGCAGTGAAGCCTCGGGGCTGCCCGGCGGCTGTGGGGCCAGCTCTCCATGTTTCTTAAGTGCACTGAAAACCCACAGGGCGCTTCTGGTGGGAGGTGGTGAGGGGTGCGTCCTAGGTGAGAATGGGTGAAATTTAAATAGAAACGAGAGCACAGTAAGGCCCGTGAGGGGCACCCAGGCGACGGGGTCACAGCCAGGGGCAAGGTCCGAGGATAGGAGACGGGTCTGGGGCCACATCTCTGCCAGCTCTGCTGGGGCCAGAGCTGGGCATCTGGAGCCCCAGGGTTCTCCCGTCACGTTGCCCCGCACCACAGGGGGGCTGTGCCCTCGGAGGTGTTGCCGTGAGCGCCCTGGGCCGCGGGCTCAGGCTCTGCCCTCCCGTCTCGACGGAGTTTTTCCGGTGGGTGGCGCCTGTGGGGCGGCTTCCTGGCACCCCGGTGGCCCGCTCTGCGTCTGTCTCTGGACCGAGCGTCCCCTGCGTCCCTTTGCCGGCTCACCCATCTCCGCGTCTGCAGGAAGCCGGCGACGCTGGGCCTGCTGTCGCTGTGGGACATGACGCGGCTCGTGAACGTGCTCATCGTCTTCCGCTTCCTGCGCATCATCCCCAGCATGCAGGTACCGCCGGCGCCTGTGGGCTCGCTCTGGGGGTGCGCGTGCCTGGCAGGCAGGGACCCTCTACATGCGCCCCAGCCTTGCGTCTTGGCTGGGTGACGCTGGAGGTGGTTGGGAGTGTACGGGCATCTAGCCCAGACGGCAAGGGGCTGTCGGTGGGACCTGGGGGAGGTCACGTGCTCTTTGGGGTCCCTGGCCTTTGTGGGGAGCCAGTGTGCCCCGAGGCATCCTGAGTTTCCGAACGGCCTAGGCTGCTGGTGGCTACTGGTGCCGCCTCCAAGGACCCCCAGTGCAGGAGTGGACTGCCTTGTGACTGTCTCTGAGCCCCGGTTTCTCATAACGTTCCTGCCAGGAGTAGCCCCAACTTTGGAGGGGGGCAGTCCGGGTGTGCAAGCCCAGCCCCCGCCCAGCACTG
The DNA here is from genome assembly GCF_002263795.3 of Bos taurus. Taxonomy (NCBI): domain Eukaryota; kingdom Metazoa; phylum Chordata; class Mammalia; order Artiodactyla; family Bovidae; genus Bos; species Bos taurus. Next base: position 46,407,121 of record NC_037356.1, read on the forward strand.
GGTGGGGGTGTCTCTCCTGTCTGCTTTCCTGAGCACTTCTCAGGAGAAAAGAACCCAAGGACACCTACCTGCCCCCTTTCGGAGTGTCCAGAGTGTCCACTTCCCCTCAGCCCCAACCCGGCACGGGGCAGAGTGGGTCTCTCCCATCTGCTTTCCCGAGCACTTCTCAGGAGAAAAGAACCCGAGGACACCTGCCCCCTTTCTGAGTGTCCAGCTCCTTCCCCTGTGTGCGTCCTGCCAGGCTGTGCACCTGGCCTGTGCAGCTGGTGACCCGTCGTCACCCAGCGGTATTTCCATCTGAAGGGGCTCCTGGGTGCAGAGGACTGTGGCCCTGAGCCCTCCATACATACACACACCTGTGTGACCCGACACATGCAATGCACACAGGCACGTGATCACACACACCCAGAGCACACACAAAATCATACACATGTACACGTAATCACACCCTCATATAATCACACATGTCATCTCACACACACACACATGCATGCACACACCAACAGATGGATTTGCATGTAACTGCACAATTACACATGTGTGTAACCACACACATACATATAATCATGCAGTCGGGCGCAATATAAGCACAAGTGTATGTATACACGTGTGTGCTCACACACACAGCCATCTGCACACACACGTGTACACATGTGCGTATAATCACGTGTGTGCACACGTACAGCAGAGTTCCTGCCTGCTAGCGTCGGTGCTGTTTCTCCTGACTCACCAAGTGGGGAAACTGGCTGCTTGGAAAGCCGGTCTGTGGGGCTTAGATTCACGTGCACCAGGGTCCCTGGCTGGGTCTCTGAAGCCCCACACCACAAACCCCGTCACCCAGGGCTGACGGGCCATCTCCAGGTCAGCCTTTCTCAGGAGCCTCCAGACCAGCTTTCGTGGGCTGGTGGGCAGTGTGGGCCAAGGTCCTGCACATCGTGGCTTCACCTGGTCTTGGAGGTGTCTGCACGTGTAGGGGTTTCTGTGTTGGGGTGGGCGGGTGTGTATAGTCGTGAGAGTGTGGGGGTTGGCATGGGTGTATGTACAGGTGAGGCGGGTGTGCATGTGTACAGGTGAGGTGTGTGTGTATACAGGTGCGTGTACAAGTGAGGTGTGTGTGCAGGTGTGTGTAAAGTTGAGGTGAGTGCATGTGTGTACAGGTTAGGTGTGTGTGGGTGTGTGTACAGGTGCATGTACAGGTGATGTGTGGGTGTGTGTGCAGGTGTGTGTGCAGGTGTGTGTACAGGTGTGTAGGTGTGTGTACAGGTGAGGTGTGTGGGTGTGTGTACAGGTGATGTGTGGCTGTGTGTGCAGGTGTGTGTACAGGTGATGTGTGTCTGTAGGTGTATGTACAGGTGAGGTGTGTGTGTGTGTGTACAGGTGATGTGTGTGTGTGTGTGTGTGTACAGGTGAGGTGTGTGGGTGTGTGTACAGGTGTATGTACAGGTGTGTGTACAGGTGATGTGTGGGTGTGTGTACATGTGTTTGTGTGCACGTGTGTGTACAGGTGATGTCTGTATAGGTATGTGTCTGTGTAGGTGTGTGTACAGGTGAGGTGTGGGTGTGTGTACAGGTGAGGTGTGGCTGTGTGTAGGTGTGTGTACAGGTGAGGTGTGTGGGTGTGTGTACAGGTGAGGTGTGGGTGTGCATGTGTGCAGGTGATGTGTGGGTGTGCGTGCAGGTGTGTGTACAGGTGAGGCGGGTCACCCACTCTCTTGCTGTCTCAGCTGATGTCCCTGGTGGCCAGCACCATCCTGGACCTGATCAAGAACATGCGGGCCTTCGGTGGGATCCTGGTGGTGAGTCTGGCCACCCGTGCTGGCCTCTCGGGGGAGCAAGGCCGGGCCACTGGGTGGGCAGCCGGAGCTCCACGGGAAGTGGCAGCCTTCAGAAGGAGGATCCCTGCATTCGAGTGGAGCAGGTGACCGAGGCCCGGGGATCCCAGGGCAGGGTGGGACGCTGGAGAGAGTGGAGCTGGGGTGGTCTGGCTGAAGGGACGGCCTGACCACACCGCCTTCCCAGAGAGCCTCTTGGTCACTTCCGAATCCCTCGTGTGTCCTGGGCCCTGGGCCACAGTGAGGAGATGAAAAACCTTAGAGGCACCAGGGGCCCCCCAGGGCTCACAGAGGCCCCAGAGTGGTCAGCCATCCTTGCTTGAGGATTTGGGAAACTCAAAGCTGCTTTTGCTGAGAGAATCTTGATGTCCCCTAGCCCTGGGCCAGGCCCCCCAACCCCGCCTCCTCCACTGTGGTCCTGCCGGAGCTGGGCCTTGAACAAGGGGCCCGGTGATGCTCTAGGCACGAGGCCTGGCAGGAAGGAGAGAGGGTGATGAAACCCTGCTGTTGTGGACGCCAGGGGGCTCCGTGGTGCCCAGGGCTGTCAGGGATGCTCAGGGGACCCGCTTCAGGCACTGCCCACAGGCCCCAGTCTGCCTTGTGGAGGAAACAGGCCCAGAGAGGGGCTGGGTTAGCGTGGGGGTGCTCCTCGTCTTCCGCCCCCCAGACACATTAGCGACGGGTCAGGGGCGGCCAGCAGCCCCTTCTCTGACTGGCACACAGCTACCCAGGGGTGCGTCTCAGACGTCTGCTGATGTACGTGGGGAGGGCAGTGGGCTTCTCCCAGAGGGATGTGGCCGCTCCAAGCCCTCTTCCCAGGATACCTTCTGCAGCCCTTGCTGCCCAGTTCTCCATGGGGCCTGCCTCCTGCTGCACCTGCCCTGGAGGAGGGCTCACAGCCCCAGTTCTCCCCCCAGGCCCCCATGTATCCCCAGGGCTTCCCTCTGGGACAGGTTGGTGGCCAGGAGGGGTGCCTGGGGTCAGAGTCCCCGTGTCCCCGGGGAGAAACTCCTGCTGGCATGCAGCCCCTAGCAGGCCCTGCCTGGCTGTGTGGGGGCCCCCGCAGGCGTGCGATGCCGACGGCCCGCCTGCCTCCGCAGGTGATCTACTACGTCTTCGCCATCATCGGCATCAGCCTGTTCCAGGGCGTCATCGTGGCTCCTAGAAACAGCAGGTGAGCTGGGTCCTGGGGGTGTAGGGGGAATGTCTCCGGGGACGCTGGAGCCGGGGTGAGGCCTCGGAGGTGGTGTGGGTTCAGCTCCCCAGGAGGGACCTCCTGGGTCCCCTTTCTTCCATGGTCTCCCTGCTCTTCTCCCCCCACCCTCCCTCTAGCAGCCCTCTCTAGAATCTACACTGAGGGTGACCCCTGACCCCAGGCCCCTTTCTGGAACTGCAGCCCAGGCTGCTTGCTGCATAAGGGGTGTCCAGGGCTCGGCCTAAACTGCGACCCTCCCCTGGCCTGCCTCTGCCCATGTGTCCACAGCACCGGTCTCGCTGCCCTTGGCACCTCCTTGGTTAGGGGGCACGTCCTCTTTGTCCCCCTTTCTCAAGGGCCTGCTGGGTCCATGCGGAACAGGGGCTCAGGTGGGGCTGGGAACGCGGGCGTGTGTCCCACTGCGGCCCCCACACTGACTGGGTTGTGCCCTCCCATCCCTCCCCGCAGCCTAGCCTCTGTCAATGGTTCCGCGCCCTGCGGGAGCTTCGAGCAGCTGGAGTACTGGCCCAACAACTTCGACGACTTTGCGGTGAGTCCCGCGCCCCCTGCCCCTCGGTAACCCACCCGCTGCCTCTGTTCCCTGCGGCCTCCTGGAAGCCCTGTGTGCCCCCTGCAGGCCGCCCTGGTCACTCTGTGGGACGTGATGATTGTCAACAACTGGCAGGTGTTCCTGGACGCCTTCCGGCGCTACGCGGGCCCGTGAGTGACCCGGCCTGGCCGCCCCGACCGCGGCTCTGCGCGGGGTGCGCGTCTTGGTCTAACCTCCCGGGGTTGCAGGGTGTACGGGGCAGCAGGTGGCTTCTGGGGGGGCCTGTGACCTGGGGTGAAGGGGCTCCGCCTGGAGCTTGGAGATCTCAGACGGCCCCGGCGCTGGGCCAGGTCTGAGCCCCAGCCCCGCTCCTCCCGGCCGACTGCCCCTAAAGGCCAGGCTGGGCCAGCCTGGGGGTTTGGGTGGGAACAGCGACGTGGAGCAGGGAGCGGTGGGTCCAGAAGAGGGTTGCGCTGGACTTACAGGCGCCCCCCGGCCTCCCCCTCATTCTCCACAGGTGGTCAGAGGTGTATTTTGTGCTGTGGTGGCTGGTGTCGTCGGTCATCTGGGTCAACCTGTTTCTGGCTCTGATTTTGGAGGTAGTGGACACGCCCGGCCCAGACTCTTCTCAGTTGGAGTTTCTAACTTGATGAGGTGGGGTCCACTTGGAACTTGGTCGAAGAGCCTGTGCTGGGTTCGCACAGCTCTGGGGTGCGGGTCTGCACTCGCTCGGGGCAGCTCGTCCTGAAGGCTCCTGACCTTTGACCTGTGGGGTGGGGCTGGAGGAGGGCCCTCAGGGAACCGCTCCTGTAGGGGCCGGGGGTCTTGTCGGGCCTCGGGTCCCTGTGTCCAGGGGGAGCTTCTCAGCCAGGCCGCCATGGGAGGGGTTCACGCAGGGCCTGGGCCTACCCGCTACCTGTTCCTCCCTCCCTCCTGCCAGAACTTCCTTCACAAGTGGGACCGCCGCAGCCACTTGCAGTCCTTCACGCAGGAGCTGGAGGACACCTCTGAGATGACCCAGGAGCTCCCGTTCAGGTGCGTGGGAGCGGGCTCAGGTGCGTGGGAGCGGGCGGGACGAGAGGGAGGGTGGGGCCTGGGGCAGGAGGCGGGGCGAGAGGGAGGGCGGGGCGTGGGGCAAGAGGCTGGGCTGAGAGGGGGCGGGGCAGGACCAGGAGGTGGGGCGAGAGGAGGGGGCGTGGGACGAGAAGCGGGGTTGACAAGGAGGGCAGGTCAGGGGGCGGGGCCAAGAGGGAGGGTGGGGCGGGAGGCGGGGCGAGTGGGGGCGGGGCCTAGAGGCGGGGCCAAGGGGGAGGGTGGGGCGTGGGTGGGAGGCCGGGCCGAGAGGGAGGGAGGCAGTGGGCAGGCGCTCCTCTTGGGACCTCCCGGGCTGCTTCTGCTTCTGCCGTGGGGCTGAGTTCCTCTCACCATGAGCCTGCGTAGGGAAGCCTCTTCAGGTGCTGTTAGTCCCCAGGTGACCCTCTTGGTGGGTGAAGTGAAACCTCGGCCCCTCTTTCCCATGGTAACCTGGAGCTTGTTCCTCTGGTGGCTCAGAGGCGACGGCCGCACCACCCTCCCTGAACGTCTGTGTGTGTCGCAACCGCACAGAGTGGGCTTCTCCCGGCCTTTGAGGGACTCCCCGTAAACATCCTAGAGGTGGGCCCAAGCCCCCTGTGGGTGCTTCCGCGCAGCTCCTGGTCCCGAGAAGCCCTGACGAGGCCTCTCCATCATCCCTGCGCACCTACTCCCCTACAGGCGCCCAGGGCGCCCGGTGCATTGTCTCCCCCGTTCCGCAGGGACGTCCTGGAGGAGCCCACGGAGGAGGAGCTGGTGGAGAAGCTGAGCCGCCACCCGCACCTGCAGCTGTGCAGGTGACGTCCGGACGCCTTCCTGGCTGCGGCGGCCGGCGGCCAGGCGGCCTCTGGAGGCTCTCAGGCTGGGGAGGAGGCGGCCGCGACCCAGAGGAGGGGCCTTCCTCTTGGGCAGACCCGCTGTGCGGACCGAGGCTGGACAGGCGCAGGCCCTGATTCGCAGCTGAGCAGGACCACTCTGCAGCCCCTCCGGCGCTGTTGACACCACTTTCCTTTATAAGCTGCTTCCGAGGGACTACCTTTTCTAAATACAGTGGGTGACTCCACAGAGACCGCTGATGTGTGAGAGGAGACGCAGCGGTCTTTGCCTTGTGTCCTGCTGTTTCCGTGGTGCCTTTACTGCTGGCGGCCTTCAGGGACCAGGGGCCCACACAAGGCCCACACTGGCCGACTAGCAGCTTTCCGGGGCATTAAGCTTGGGATCCTGGTTTTAAACTAGAAGCTGGACTGTTGTTTTATTATTTTATGGCTCATGTGAGTGTGATCGAGTGTGTTTCTTCCTGGGTGAGAACGCCAGTCATCTTCATCAGTAGGCCTCAGGAAGCGCGAGGTGGTTGCCTACTGGAACGGGACTGCTTCTATGGAGCGGGGCTCCCGGGGCTCAGCCAGTCGGAAACCAGTGCTGTGGCCAGATCAGCCCTCGCGGTTCTTACTGTGTTTGCAAGAAGCCTTGCAGCAACAGCTGTCAGGAAACTTCGAAAAAAATAAAGATTTATTACCTACAAGACCTGGAAATTACCTACTGCACCTGGGCCCATACAGCGAGGTCACAGGTAGAGAGAGAGACCGTGGGCCTGGGGTTCTGCTTTTATTGCAATTGAGGGTTTCAGAGGACTCACTCTTGGTTGGTGGATTTAAAACATAAGAGCAGGAATTTAAAGTGACAGAAGAAAAAAAGTGGCCCAAATGGTCAGTTATCAAAATCAAAGATTTCTAAAACAAGTCTCAGAGCAGAAAGGTGGGCAGTGTGTTTGAGATACTCTGAAGTGGATGCCTCTGCAGTCCAAGCTTAAGAAAACTATTGGCAGGGCCTTTGCTACTCCAGGTATGGCTGTACAGGTTGTGCACTGCACAAGAGTACCCAGCTACAAAGGTGTGTCCTGGCATTGGCTGTCTGCCCCATAAGAGGGACCCTCTCTAATTTGCGTAAATACACATATAAGTCAGGGATGGCCCTACTTTGTGTGTGACAGGGGACTGGGGTGGGGAGGAGGGGAAAGTGAGCAGTGTGTGGCAGGCCACGTTGCCACTTGGTCCATCGTAGATCCAGATTGATAAATGGGATTTTTATTTCAAGGGCCACCTTGAGTGGTTGGTGGGTGGTAGCCCCCAGAAGGTCTGTTGAGAAGGATTGGAATCTTCGTGGGAAGGAGTGCTAGGATTTATTAGTGATGTCTGCCATAAGCCCCAGAAGGGAAACCAGGGCATGGATGCTGACTCCACTGCAGGAAGTGATCCCAGTCTTCCCCAGCTTGTTTGGGAAATGGGATGAGAGGAAAGTTCAGCTAAAAAAAAGGAACTTCTAGAATGTCTGCAAACCCCAGTGCTTGAGGTGTTCTAACTCCTGGTAGTGTCTTGTGTATTCAACTGCATCGTGGTTCCTGGCCCCAGAGTTTATCTGAAATTTTGGGTATTCACGTGACGCTCCTCAGGTTTGCGGGATCTTTGTGGGTAGTGAGGTCTCTCCCAGGCTTGCTCCTCGTGCAGTCTGCCTTCCTGGAAGGCTGGTTTTGGGGTGGGGAGACCTTTGCGGAACTGGTTTAGAAGTCATACCCAGCTTGGTTGGCTGCCCTGTTTGCTGGTGTGTTTCCACCCCACCTCAAGGTCTGAGCGCCATCTAGTGGTGGATTCAGGTTCAGTTGCCTGTCAGCTTAAAGCTGTGATCCCTGGCTTAACCAGGTAGCACAGCGGTAAAGAATCCACCTGCCAATGCCAGGTTGGATTCCTGGGCTGCGAAGATCCCCTGGAGGAGGGAATGGCACCCCACTCCAGTATTCTTGCCTGGAGAATCCTACGGACAGAGGTCTGGCAGGCTAGAGTCAAGCTAGAGTCAGACATGACTAAACTCACTTAACATGCACACACACGTGATCCCCAGGGGATAGCTCATTGTTTTCCCCAGACCCCTGGAGACCTGCTTCCTCTTTGGCCCTCTCATGGCACAAGGCTGGGAGCCCAGCCTCACCGGATTGTAAGCCTGTCCACCCAGGCCTGGTTCTAGTGGGCAGTGTGCCCGCTGCCCTGTCCTGAGGCTGGTCCCAGCCCTGAGGGTCCACCACCTCCCCATTCCATGGCCTGTGTGCAAAGAAGCCCCCTGTAGTTAGGCTGTCACTCAGCAGATAACTCCAGACAACCCACGCTGGGCTCGGGGACAGCCCTTCAGAGAGGCTGGCTCTGCCCAGGGAGGGAGTGATTAAAGCTGGCGCCGGTCCCACTGTGCTGGTGCCTGGTGAGCACTGGCTGGGGCGCCTGTGCAATATCATTTCCCTACGTCAAGTGATGTCAGCCTCAGAACCTTCGTCTAAAAGAGCTAGGGCTGAAGTGAAGGCTGATCTGGGGCCAGAGTCTTGTCCAGCTGGCACGTGCAGCCCCCATGTGCCGGGGGCGGGGTGTCTCACTTCTCGCCCCACCCAGCTTGGAACCACCAGCTGCCTGGAGCCTCAGCTGTGAGCTGGTTTCCTGATCTGCAGGGGAGGGCTGGGGTTGGCAGGAGCAGGTTCACACCTGGGCATCTCGCTGAAGAACTTCCGGTGACCCCAGCTTCCCGCTGGAGGTGCTGAGGCCATGTCTATGATCTCCCAGGACAGACGGCGTCAATGCTTTAAAATATTTATTTGGCTGTGCCGGTCTTAGTTGCGGCATGTGGCATCTTGGGTCCCCGACCAGGGATCAAACCCGGGCCCCCTACATGGGGAGCGCAGGGTCTTATTCACTGGACCACCGGGGAAGTCCCAACCTCAAAAGTTTTGAACAGCAGCTGGTGATAATAGCATGGCTCCCAAACTGGGTTTTTGTGAGGTTTCCTTACGCGCTGCAGGTTCTGCAGTCTTTGCAGGAACATCGCAGGAGTGCTTTCTGGCAGGTCGTGTGCAGTTTTTGTTTTCCACAGCCGATGGCCAGTCTTCCTACTTGGTTGGGGTGGTGGATGCTAGGCTGCTTCGTATAAAGTAACTCGTTCTCCGTTTGTGATGAATGAGTGGGGAGGAGCTTTGACCCCGTGTGAATATCCTGTTTCTCACTCAGCTTTCTTCTCCTGCCCTCTTTCCATCTGTGTGGATCGTGGTTTCTTTTATTCAGTGGGTTATAGTCTGTCACTGGATTTTATTTCAAGCTCAAATCATCATTTTGGCCGGGGGAGAGGCCTTCACCCTATCTTTTGTGTCCGTTAGCTATGTACCTACTATCCTTTGAACATTTCTTTGCTTTCTGACATGAAAAGGTATTTCAGGCCTATCTTATACCTTCTGTCTCCCAGCCTTGGTGCGAGCCATTTCTCTAAAGACCCCTGTTCCTTTAAGGGAGAAAAGCTTTAGGAACCAAGGTGTGGTTCTGAGGTGTGCTCACTGCTATTGAGGTGTTGCTGCACCCAGACTCCCTCAGGGGACAGAGCTAGGGAATCGATGCACTCACCTGTCTGTCTGTCTGTCTCTCTAATCTATTTCTATCTATCCATCTCTCTGTTGTACTGACAACTAAACCACCAATGCCTCTGATTTCAACCAGTATCTCACAATTTCTCCCCTTCCACAGCTATTAAGCATTTTTCTCGGAATGATTCCCATTTCCCTTAATCTGTGCACTCACTCAATCAATTTCCCCGTAAATAACCAGTCTCCTTCACCACCACCACCCTGCCCCCACAGAGATGTCCTTACCCCCGCTAGTGCTCTGTGCACACCCGGATCAGAAACCTGCAGGAAAGAGCTTTCCAGATGGTTAAAGAAGTAAATAAATAGAACTACAAGAAATGCAACTTTATTCACAAATAAGGTGATTGTGTACCTAGAAAATCTAAAATTATCAAACGTCGTAAGAATTCAGCACGATGGTTTGTCATAAGATTAATACACTGAAGTCCGCTGCTTTCCTAAACACTAGCAACACACTGTCCTAAGTTTATTTTAAAAGACACCATAAAAAGTACTACTTGAATCAGAGTCAAATCTTCAAGGTCCTTACATTGAACAAGAGATGTTCAAGGCCTGTATAGGAAAACTGTGCCATTTCTTTAAAATCCGCAGTTGTAGGCTTGAACAGAGAATGTGCTGGTTTTCTTTTGCTGTGAATCTAATTGAGGGAAGAACTGATTGAAAAATGACATGAAACTTACATGCAAAAACACCTAAGTCACTTCTGTATGTTACTCCTGGGGCTTCCCAGGTGGCTCTAGTGGTAAAGAACTCGCCTGCCCATGCAGGAAACATAAGAGACCTGGGTTTGATCCCTGGGTTGAGAAGATCCCCTGGAGGAGGAAATGGCACCCCACTCCAATATTCTTGCCTGGAGAATCCCATGGACAGAGGAGCCTGGTGGGCTGCAGTCCATGGGGTCGCAAAGAGCTGTACATGACGGAAGCTACTTAGCATGCATGCACTTCAGTATACACAGATATGATAGCCAGGGCAGCGTGATGCTGGTGCAGGACAGATGAAGAGATAGAATGGAGTGCAGAACCCACAAACAGCCTTGCACACTCAGAGAAATTCAGTGCCCAGCAGAAAATCACAGGGACAGGATAGGTTACCCAGGAAACGCTGGAAATTCCAGTCCATGTGGAAAAAGAGTGAGATTATGTCCTGGTCTCACACTTAAAAGTACATCCCACCTGGATTAAGGCATTAGGTATAAAGGGTAAACTTTTAAACATTTAGAAGACAATACAGAAAAGGAAATATTGATTAAATGAATACATTCATATCAAGAGCATCTTTCTTTAAAAGATACCGTGAAGTAGGCAGGGCACAACCAGAAGAAGATATTTGTAACAGATATAACTGACCAAGGACTTGTATCTGGACCAGGTAAAGAGCCCCTACAAGTTAGCAAGGAAAATACAAACAAGTTAATTTTAAAAAAAGGGCTTGAACTGGCTTTTCACAGGAAAACAAACTCCCAAGCATGGCAGGAATGTGATGTCACGAACAATTAGTGAGGCGCAGAGCGAGACCACAGCACCATCATTTCACGGTCACTACAAGGTCAAAATCTAACAAGTCTAGCCAGTTGAATGATTGCTAAGTCACTTCAGTTGTGTCCGACTCTGTGCGACCCCATAGACAGCAGCCCACCAGGCTCCCCCGTCCCTGGGATTCTCCAGGCAAGAACACCGGAGTGGGTTGCCATTTCCTTCTCCAGTGCATGAAAGTGAAAAGTGAAAGTGAAGTTTCTCAGTTGTGTCCGACTCTTAGCAATCCCATGGACTGCAGCCCACCAGGCTCCTCTGTCCATGGGGTTTTCCAGGCAAGAGTACTGGAGTGGGGTGCCATTGCCTTCTCCAAAATGATTGATTGATTAGAACTTTTACATATACTCAGAGGAAATTTAAATGGATGCCATCTTTTTCGAAAACCATTTCACTTTATTTGTTTTAGTGGAATATGACGGACGTTATTCTCCTGCTTCCCTGGTGGCTCAGACAGTATAGAATCTGCCTACAATGCTGGAGACCTGGGTTTGATCTCTGAGTCAGGAAGATCGCCTGGAGAAGGCCATGGCCACCCACTCCAGTATTCTTGCCTGGAGAATCCCATGGACAGAGGAGCTTGGTGGGCTACAGTCCATGGGGTCGCAAAGAGCTGGACATGATTGAACGACTTAACACAAAAACAGCAACAACAACATTCTCTTGCTAGGAACACACTCAAATAGCCTGTCCACAAGAGAGAGGTGGTAAAATGTCCAGAAGGGCAAAGGGAGTCCAGCAGAGGGCTGTACACAGCATAGATGCCCCCAGCAGAAGGTGCACCCGCCATGGAATCTTACACAGCACCGAACCCAGTGAACTCCAGCCACAAACAACCTCATGACCAAGTCTTAGAAGCACAGTGTTGAGAAGACTCCACGTGGCATCGTATTATTTATAAAATTCAAAACCACAGTTAAACGCTATAGTGTGGGCATGTACACGTGGGCATTAGGATGACTTAAAAGTGAAACATGAGGCCCCGGGAGGTTGGCTCCGGGGAGACAGGGGCAAGGTGAGAAGGCCCATCTGGATGACATGGGCATGTAATTGAACTTAAGTGCAGCCCGCCAGGCTCCTCTGTCCGTGGAATTCTCCAGGCAAGAACACTGGAGTGGATGGCCATTCCCTTCTCCAGGGGATCTTCCCAGACCACAGATCAAATCCACATCTCTTGCATCTTCTACATTGGCAGGTGGATTCTTACCATTGAGACACCTGAGAAGCCCTTTATAATGGACACACATTTACAAATATTCTTTAATAATTTTTTAATCTATTTGGCCGTGTTGTGTCTTAATTGCTGCATGCAGGATCTTGTTATCGTAGCTCGTGGTCTTAGTTGTTCTGCGGCACGTGGGATCTGATTAATAGTTCATTGACCAGGGATCCAACCACATCCCCTGCATGGCAAGGCGATTTCTTAACCCCTGGCCAACCAGGGAAGCCCCAAGAATTCTTTTATATATGTGCCACATGTCATATTAAAATATAATGAAAGATGGAAAGAAGAGGGGCATGAAGGATGTAGGGTGTGGGAGGCTCCCCCCAGGAGCTTGGCTGCCCAGGGGAGCAGAGAAGGGGGAGACATTGGAGGGCAGTGTGGTCAGCTTTCTTTTCTTCTATAAAGAAAGCTGAGCGCCAAAGAACTGATGCTTTTGAACTGTGGTGTTGGAGAAGACTCTTGAGAGTCCGTTGGACTGCAAGGAGATCCAACCAGTCTATCCTAAAGGAGATCAGTCCTGGGTCTTCATTGGAAGGACTGATGCTAAAGCTGAAACTCCAATACTTTGGCCACCTCATGTGAAGAGTTGACTCATTGGAAAAGACCCTGATGCTGGGAGGGATTGAGGGCAGGAGGAGAAGGGGACGACAGAGGATGAGATGGTTGGATGGCATCACCGACTCGATGGACAGGAGTTTGAGCAAGCTCCGGGAGTTGGTGATGAACAGGGAGGCCTGGTGTCCTGCAGTCCAGGGGGTCGCAAAGAGTCGATTACGACTGAGCGACTGACCTGCACTGAAGTGGGATCAGGAGAAGGTCAGTTACTTATGTGGGGAAATTGTGTGGCCAGCTGGGGAAGACCCAGCGCCACAGGAGTGAGGGCGGGAGCAGCAGCCACCTTGGCTGTGAGTGAGGGACAGGCGTGCCCCCCGGATGAGGGCAGAGGGAGGCGGCGAGGGCGTGGGGGCCAGCTGGGCCATCCGTGTGCCCCTGGGGTCCTGGGCAGCATCAGTGAGTGTCCTCCAGCCCCACAGGCCCAGGGTCCTCATGGGAGCAACAGCGGCCACCGAGTTCCTCTCCCGGGCCCCGCCCACAGGCCGCCCCCCAGCCCTGGCAGCTGGATTGGGTCTGAGTGCAGGCCTGACCTGTCGTTGGAACCTCAGAGCCGAGCCCCGGCAGGTGGGTTTGGGCCTTTCATGTGGTCTGCTCTGGATCTTGTCTTTTACCAAAATGGCCAGGGTTTGGTTTCCTGCCTCTCTGATAATTGGTGGTTCTTATCAAAACGTTAGACCGATTCCTCGCTTAAAACAAAAAAAATGGGAAGGCAGGCACCTTCGCTGCTCTTAAAAACCAAAGAAGGGGGCGTGGGGCACGCGACACCCCCCACATCAAAGTGGCTGGTAGAGGCCACATCACCCAGCTCCTCCCCGCCGCCCCCCAGCATGTGGCTGAGTCATTCTCCTGGGAAAGAGAATCGGAGCCACCCTGGCAGCCGGCCCACACCTGCAGCCCCGGCTGCTGCCTTGGATCCCACAGCGGTTGCCTAATGCGCGCCTGGGCCCCGCAACACCTGTCGCCAGGTGAGCCAGGCTTGCCAGACCCGCCCTCCAGCTTCGCTTTTCCATCGCGGTTAGCGGGCACGGAGACGCATGGGGAGACAGGAGCCTCGGATACCTGCAGCCACGCCCAGTGGCACCCGCTTCTGAAGCCTGGTGCCTGCTGAGGGCTGGGCGACGGGCAGGGGTCTCGGCCACCGGCTCTGACCTCCTGGGGCCTCAGCATCCCCTGGAGGGGGCCTGGTTAGCACCAGTCCTGGGCCCCACCCACATGCCGTCTGCGGGCCTGGGAACCTGCACGCTGACAGTTGCTGGCTGCTGGTTCAGAGACCACACACGGAGAACGTTCCTCCCCATCTCCAGTTCTCTTTCTTTTAGCAACAAGCACCCAGAGCTGCTGTTGATCAATTTCTACTTTTTAAATTAAAAGTTATTTATTTATTTGGCTGTGTCTGGTCTTAGTTGAGGCACGCAGGATCTTTGTTGCGTCTCGCGGGATCTTTTGCTGGAAAGCATGGACTCGCTAGTTGTAGCGTGTGGTCTTAGCCGCTCTGAGACATGTGGGACCTTCATTCCCTGACCAGGGATCGAACCCACGTCCCCTGCATTGCAAGGCAGATTCTTAACTACTGGTTGCTGTTCAGTTGCTAAGTCGCGTCTGACTCTCGGCCACCCCGTGGACTGCAGCATGCCAGGCTTCCCGGTCCTTCGGTATTTCCTGGAGTCTGCTCAAACCCATGTCCATTGAGTCGGTGATGCCACCCGACCATCTCATCCTCTCGCTCCCTTCCCCTCCTGCCCTCAATCTTTCCCAGCATCTCAGGGAGGTCTCGTGAATTTTTAAAAAGCAACCTTTTGGGAGGGGGCCGTTACAGAGAGAACCTCTTCCTGGGTGGTCAGAATTGCCCAATCTGTCCTCTCTGGGCAGAGGGTTCAGGGAGATTCCAGCTCAACCGGACGCGTGTCCTGGTTGGGAGGGTCCAGGCTGCCCGTTCTTGGCTCAGGCCCGTGTGCAGACCACACGACTGGCCATGGGCAGCTGGCTGGACTCTGAGGGCCCCGCCCAGTCTTGTGGGGTGGGGTGGGGGTGGGTGGGCAGCACCCCCACCAAGGGCCCCTGGGCGCAAAGTGGAGAGAGCTGGGCTCCAGCCTCACACCCCAGCTCCACAGTCCTGGGATCCCCTCGCTGCCCCCCAGGACTCCCCCTGCCCACAGTGGGGTGCTTCCACTCTCTCCTCTGCCCTCAGGGCCTGTGGTCTTGATGTGCAGCTGATGCTCAGGCCAGCTCTGAGCCTCCTGGCAGCCCGTGGGAAAAGGGAAAAGGTTTTTGCCGGAGGACGCAGTGGGCTTCTTGCCGCTGAGCCAGGTCCCTCACCAGCCCGGGGGTGGGGGAGTGGCGTGCTGGGCGGGGCTGGGCTGGGTTGGGGAGCTGCTGGGTCCCCACTGACTCCCAGCCTCAGACCAGACCCATCTGGGAAGTGAGCCCCTACCTGCAGCAGCCTCCCCAGCCTTGGTCTGGTCATCCATGAGTTTCAGGGCTCGGGGTGGGGGCCCAAGGGGTGACAATGTGCCGTCGCCTCCCATCAGGTCTGGGAAGCAGCGCACACAGCAGGTGTCAGCCTTGCATGTCCCTCAAGGGACCCTCCTGAGAATCAGTAGCAGCGATCATTAGGAACAAGGAGAGCCACCGTCTGGGGGCTTGCTCACTGCAGGCTCTCTTCTGAGCACTTGACCGCTGGCTTGTTTAATCCTCAGGTGGCCTTGGCTGTGGCACCCCTGGCAGGAGTGGGGCCCGAGGCCCAGAGAGGCTGAGCCACTTGCTCCTGGTCACACGGGGTGAAGGTGTCGCCTCTTCTCCTGGGCTTGTCTCCGTCTCCATCCCCCGATCCGTCAGCGTGCCTGCTAAGTCGCTTCAGTCGTGTCCGACTCTGTTCAACCCTGTGAACTGCAGCCCCCCCAGCTCCTCTGTCCGTGGGGTTTTCCCAGCAAGAATACTGGAATGGGTTGCCAGGCCCTCCTCCAGGGGATCTTCCCGACCCAGGGATGGAATGTGTGTCTCTTGTGTCTACCTGCATTGGCAGGTGGGGTCTTTACCGTCCGAGCCTGGGAAGCCCACACTTCACAGGGAGGATTCAGAGAGCCGATGCTGCAGCGTCAGATGCCATCTGCGGGACCGGGAGGGTCGGCACAGCCGCGGCGGGCTCCGTGTGTCACCAAGGAGGCAGGAGGCGGCACGCAGGTGACAAGGGGAGGTCCGGGGCACAGGCTGGGTTGCTTGTGACTTTCTCCCGTCTTGGCCGCCATTCAGAGGAGCCCGGGGCAGCCGGAGTCTCGGCCTGGGTGTGCACCCCTGCCGGCCGCCTGCCGTGACCTTGATGCTGGGCTGGGCTTCCTGGGGCCCTGGTTCCTTCGCTGGGAAGAGGTGGGCGGGTGGCTGGAGAAAGCCCTTGTGCCAACTGTGGTGCAGGACTTACTCTGCAGGCACGGCTCCATCTCTGAGCTCCTTGGAGGCAGGCTCACTGTCCCTTGCAGGTAGGGAAACTGAGGTGCAACCCATGCCCACCCAGCAGTGGCAAGGCAGAGGGTGGGCCCAGGGCTGGCCCGGAGTCCAGGTCCCCTCAGTCCTCTGTCCTCACGGCTGCAGCCACAGGTTCCTGGGTTGTTGGCTCCGGGTTTCCAGCCCTTGGCCCAAGCGTAGAGACTGTGGGTCTCGGTGGATCCCTGACTTCTCTTGTGTCCTCAGCTGTCGATGGGCCACTTGGTGAGCACCCTGTCACCCTGAGCTCGGGGGCGGCTGAGGCAGGGAGGGGCTCGGGCGTGCCCCACCCGGAAGGGTGAACCTTTCCTCTGGAGCCCCCTGCCCCAGTGCTGGGCACCTGGTCTTACCTGGGGCGTCACTTGTACTTGGATGCTTTGGAGCCTCCCCTCCACCCCCAGGCTCCTGGGCTGGGTCACCGAGGCCAGGGGCTCCCCTCTTTGGAGGTTTCATCCGCCCCCCCTCCCCCGACGCTCGTGAGCTTTCACGAGCTCTTTTTCTCACTTAGGAGAAAGACAGGGTCCAGTCCTGGACACGGATGGGGTTGAGGGGCCCACCCAGGCCCACGGACAATTGAGCCTCTCTAAGATGTCACAGGCCCCCCGTTTAGAAGGGATGGAAGGTAAGACTCTGGCTCTGAGGGTCAGGTTCCAAAGTCCTCCTGGGTGTCCCACCATTCAAGGCGGGGGGCACGGAGGACCTTGTGAGCGAGGGCAGGGTGGCACGGAGGACCTGTGAGCGAGGGCAGGGTGGCACGGGATGGTGTGGCCTCCTTTCTCCTGCCCCATGGCATCACTGAGAGGGTCCTGCCTCCTGTGATAGGCGCCCTGCTTGTCCTCTCATATGATGCTCGCTCCCAGAGACGCTTGTCCTCCCAGGGGTCCCTTTGGACAGATCTTCAGGCAGTTTCACCCCAGGGTCCCCGTGCCTTCCCCCATCACCCACACCTGGCCCCGGAAACCCTCAGGTGTTCCTGCCCCATCCACCCCCGACTGGAGGCTGGGGTGCCTCCAGGCTGCCTTGGCCTCAGTGCACGGTCTTCGGTCGTGGGGTACAGCCCTCCAGTGACCCCGAGCCCCGGGACAGGAAGTGGTATTGGCAGATGGGGGAGGGGTGTGAACCCTACTGTTCCCGCTCTGGGCACTATCTAGTCTCAGTTGGACAAGGGAGCGTAAGAACCGGGGAGCTGGTTTATCTGACTCCTTTGTCAATCCTTTCTGTGTCCAAAGGGCTGAGACCGTGGGATGCCCCAGCTCTCAGGTGCAGGCGTCCCCTGCGGCTGTGTCTGCAGAGATGCAACCCTGGAAATTCTTGGGCTGGTGAGGCTGCCCCTTGGGCTGTTCACAGAAAGGGCTGAACGCCTACCCTTCCCCGCTAATTCTGCCCCGGTTTTGGAAATGGAGGTGCAAACTGCTTGAAAATGAACCAGAAAGCTCTAGGTTTGATAGAGGGTTCCAGTCTGTAGCTCTTGTGGTGCCAGGACCCTTGGGGACCTGCTGAACCCATAACCTAAACACCACGGGGACTTCCCTGGTGGCCCGGTGGGTAAGACTCCACACTCCAATATGAGGAGCGCTAACCAGATCCCTGGTTGGTGAATTATGATCCTGTGTGCTGCACGCACAGTCTTCAACACATCTCAGGGTGTGGTCCTGGGTGGTATCCAGTGCAACTCCCAGCGAGACTTTTTTAAAAAAAGATTTATTTATTTTACTTGACTGAGCTGGGTCTTGGTTGCGTCGTGTGGGATCTTCCACCTTTGTTTCTGCACCAGGATCTTTAATTGTGGCTTGTGGACTTTTAGTTGCGAAGTGTAGCACCGGGTTCCCTGACCTGGGATCAAAAGCGGGCCCCCTGCGTTGGGAGCTTGGAGTCTTAGCCCTTGGACCCCCCGGCGAGACTCTTGTGTGTATGGGTCTGTGCGGCAGAATGGGAACTTTCTGGGGTCTTTCAGGTGGTCCCCAGCTTGAGCACATCTTAGGATGCTGGAGGGCTTATGGAGCATGGCTCGCTGGGCCCCGCCCGAGTTTCTGATTCATCAGTCCCGGGGAGACCAGTCTGGGAACTTGCGTTTCTCATCAGTTTCTGGGAGCTTCTCTTGCTGCTGGCTCTGAGAACCGCTGGGGGTGCTCCCTTCCCTGGCACCACTGTAGGGGAGTCAGTGATGACCCCCTAAAATCTGAGTCTGACTCCTGACCCCTGGGGCCCATGAAGGTGAGCTTGTGTGGAGATGGGGTCTTGGCAGGAGGGAGTATGCTAAGGATCTTTAGGTGAGGTCACCCTGGATTCAAGGTGCACCCTGAACAGCGTGGGGTGTCTGACAACAGGAGAGAATGAGAGACACCCAGAGGAGGCTGAGGGGCGCTGCCGCTGAGCCCAGGGATGCCCGGAGCCCCCTGAAGCTGGAGAGGGAGGGAAGGACCCTCCCCTAGAGCCTTCGGGGGGAGCGCGGCCCTGCCCGCACCTTGATTCTGGACTCTGCTCTCCAGACGGGAAGGGAATCAGTCTGTTGTTTCGAGCCAATAGTCCGTCCGTGGCGCCTTGTCACAGCTGCCTGTGGACGCTCACGCAGCCCCAGCACAGTGGCTGCAGGTTCTGGTTTTCGCGAAGCTCGTGGAGACCTCTGATCACAAGCTCCAGGCAGCCCAGACCTGTCCAGAGGTACCAGGGCTCAAGGGACAAAAAGCACCAGATGATGTTCTGCCCTATTCCCCGCTGCCCATAGTGAGGTGACCCAAAGCCACCCCTGGGACGCCTCTAGGCCCAAGCAGCCTGGGTCTGAGACACTCCTAAGTTAGCCATCCCAACCTTTTTGGCACCAGGGACCAGTTTTGTGGAAGACAGATTTTCCGCAGACTTAGGGCATGGGGATGGTTTGGGGATGATTCAAGCACATTGCATTTTGGTCCATTTTATTTCTATTATGAGTACCTTAGCTCCAAATGGCACCCCACTCCATTATTCTTGCCTGGGGAATTCCATGGACAGAGGAGCTTGGTGGGCTACAGTCCATGGGGTCACAAAGACTCGGCCACAACTGAACAAGGAACACACACACACACACACACACAGCCCTCAGATCATCAGGTATTAGATCCAGGGGTTGGGACCCCTGCTCTAAGTGGTGGCCTGGGGGGAGCCTGGATGCAGACGCCAGCGGGGAGAGGACGCACAGGGTGGATGACTTTCGGGGCTTCCAGGTACTGGGAGCAGCCTGAGCAGCCTGCCCTGGGCCCAAGGCACGGGTCCACGGGTCAGGCACGCTGTTGCACGGCGTGGGTGAGCGTTCCAGCCCCCCGTGGGTGACCAGCCATCCTGGTGTGGTCCCTGAAGCCGCGGGGGGCTGGGGCGCCTCCCAGGGGGCCCACTGATTGAGGGGGAGGTCTGCCGATCCACAGTAAAGCCCAGGAGACAGTCTGGACTGGAGGTCACACAGGCTGGAGCTTGACTCCAGCCCTGCAGGAGCCAGCTCTGTGCCCAGGCCCCTTCCCTCCTCTGGTCTCAGCTGCCTGGTGTGTGAGGTGGGCCAGGAGTGGGCACCTTGTCCGTACACCAGGAGGCTGAGCTAGTTCAGGTGCCAGGAAAGGCAGATTCCTCCTGCTGCCCCCGCTGGCAGGGAGCTGGGGGCTCCACGGGTGATTTGCATACAGGTGAGGCCCTGGGTGTTTGGGGCAGGGCCAGGTAGAGGGCCAGGTAAGATACACCTGGAGAGGCGGCTGTACCCGTACATATGCAGTACCAGAGCTGGCCAGCAGAGGGAAGCAGAGCCCCAGCAACAGGGGTCCCTGGAGGCCAGGCCTGGACCACCCCTGCCCACCCCAGCCCAACTCCAGCCTCAGGCCCGGCTAAGCCCAAAGCAGGTTCCCCGCTCTGGACCTCCCCCCTCCCTTCCCTACAAAGGGTCTCCTCTCGCAGCCTTCCTGGCCCCAAGGGCTGTGCTGGGAACTTGCTGGGGTGGACACTGCCTCCATTAGGGCTCACATGTCATTATTTTAACTCGTCTGAGGACCAGCAAGGTGGCAGGGATGTGTCGGGGCCAGCGCTGGGTGCACAGCAGGGGAAATTGGCCTAAAGTGGGGAGACGTGTGACCATCCTCGGAGGGCTGGGACATGGCCCAGGCCGCTCTGGCTGCAAGGACTCCTCTGGGTAGGTCTGGAGTGACCCTGGTGCCAGCCCCACCTGCCAGCCCCTGTGGAGGCACCTGGAACCCCGTTTCTCTAGTGGGGGCACCTCCGTCGCCTGCAGTGAGAGTCTGGGTGCTGGGGGCAGGGACAGCGTGGGTCCCTCCATCATGGCTGGGAAGACCTCGCGCTTCTAAGGATGCTCGATTCACATGGCCCTATTTCCCCAGGAACCTGGGCCTCCCCCGTGACCCCTGGCCTTGGGTGTGACCCCTTCCCACGGAGCCTTGAGTGTGTCTTGGGGCCTTTGCACACACCATCGCTCCCCATCCCTCCCCGACTCTGACTCTCTCTGTGGCATTTCTCGCCCTCTGGCATATCTTTGGGGGTGTCTGTTGCTTGTCTTCCTTACTGGAATGTAAACTTTGTGAGGGCAAGGACATTATCGTATCCACAGCCGAGTCCCCGGAACACTGCTCGGTGCAGAGCGGGTACTCCGTAAGTAAGCCTTTGTCGACGGAACGGACAGAGAATGGATGGATGGACGCCTGACCCTGTGCCCCGCGCCCGGGGCTGCCCAGTCCAGCTCCTGAGCTGGGGTGGGGGGTGGGCAGTGAGGTGAGATGAGAGGATGAAGCTCCCTCTTTGCACTGGCTGTTCGTCCTGGTGCCCCTCTGTTGGGTGGGTGGGGCGGCCACTCAGCCCAGGCAGGGTCGGGGGGCGCAGGGAGGGGAAGGGTCCCTGGCTGTGTACCAGAGGTGCGTGCCCGGTGCTTGGGCCTGGGGTCTGCTCATCTTCTTACTGGAGAGGCTGGCTGTTCCCTGGGTCCGGTCACACCCGGTTGGCAGAGGGATTCCAGTCTGACTACTCTGGGCCCGGAGGTGCCGGGCCACAGGCGAGCCAGAAACCTCAGTCGGGGAGAGCTGAGCATCTCTGGCTCAACTCTTGTTCCTGCCGCTGGAGCGGGGGAGGGGGCTCTGCGGGGCGGGGGCCTGGCTCAGAGGTGCGCAGAGGGCACCCAGGATGCAGCCAGGACAACTGGCCACAAGCAAGCGAGGGGACCATCCCGCCTCTTCTCTGTGCAGGGCCAGCCCCCCAAGTCCGGGCAAGGTTCTGGCTCCAGGGACACGCACAAGGGGGCCAGTTACAGGGTCCTAGCTCATGTCTGTGGAGAAACTGTGAAATAAAGCTCTGGAGGTTGGGCCGGCAGCAGTGCTGACCGGCGCTTGCTGGGGCGCCTTTTTGCCCCCGTGTGCTTATGTGTTCTCATTTCTGTCTTACAGAGGAAGACAAGGGGCTGAGAACATTCCAGACCTACCCCTCCCCACCCCCAGCCTTAACACCCCCACCTCCTGTGCATGCCTGGCCGGCTGCTTCCAGAAAGCAAAGTGTTGGCCACTTACTTCGGGGATTGTCCAGGGTTAAAGGTCACCCTAGTGAGGCTGATTTTGGCTCAGGATGAGGCGGACATTGTCACTATCAGAAGCGTGTGAGGGTGTCGTGGGGCAATGGGCTTGGGAAAAACGGGCCTGTTCCCTTCCAGGCCCGAGGGGCTGGCAGCGGGTAGGAGACTGGCCAACACTGGGGCCTCGAGGAAGGTTTCAGAGGGCAGGGTGTCCCGCTCTGGGGGCAGGCTCACTCATCAGAGGCCTTCGGCAGTGTTTTGAGATGTGAGGAATGTGTTTGGGGGCGCTTGGGCCTGGATGGTCTTTCTTTCCACCAGGCACATAGTTCTGCCACATGACTGAAGGGCAGAGACCTCGGGACCATGGGCCGTGAAGCTACACAGGACCGGAGCTCTGCCCCGGCCCGTCAGGGGACTGCAGCCGGGGATGGGGGTGCTCCAGGCTAGACCCCGAGGAGGGCAGGAGGCTGGCGCAGGCTGGTGAAGGGCCCCTTCGGGCCTCTGGTGGGAGGAGCAGGGGTCCCTGGCTGCATCCTGGGTACCTTCTGGGCACCGCTGTGCCAGGCCTCCGCCCTGCAGAGCCCCCTCTCTTGCTCCAGGGGCAGGAACAAGAGTTGAGCCAGAGACGGTCAGCCCCCTCCCCGAGGGTTTCTGGACCGCCTGTGTAGCCTGGCACCTCTGGGCTCAGAATAGGCAGACTTGAGTCCCTCCACCAACCAGGTGAGACGGCCCAGGGGACAGCAAGCCTCTCATTTAAGAGGATGAGGAGACCCCAGACCTGAGCACCAGACATACAGCCCTGGCCGATGACAAGGGCCCTTCCCCCTGCTGACCCCGCCTGACCCCGATCCTGCCTGGGCTGGGTGGTCACACCCTGTACCCAACAGGGGGGACCTGGGACCCATGCTCCTCAGTGCAGAGTTCTGACACCTGCTCCTTTTTTTCCAGAACAAACCCTACCCACATCCCCCATCAGGGGTCATGTGTAGGGTGGGATCTGACCTGCCTGGCCCCTCTGCCTGGAACATGGGACGCTGGGGTGCTGCACTAACTTCCTGAGGTGGGGGAAGCTGTAACAGAGCCACAAGAGGGTGGCTGTGAACGACAGAGGTTTATCCCCCGCAGCCTGGAGCCCGAAGTCCTAGATCAAGGCCACACTCCCTCTGGATCTTCAAGGGGAGGGTCCTTCCTGCCTCTTCCAGCTTCTGCCCCGAACTCCCCCCACAATCCTTGGCTCATAGCTGCATCCCGCTAAACTCTGCCTCATCTTCACGTGGCTGTCCGTCTGTCTGTGTCCTCTTTTCTTGTAAGGATGCTAGTCGTCGGCTTCAGGACTCACCCGACCCAGGGACGCCAGCTTATCCTTGTTTTCAGATACGGTCATATTCTGAGAGTCGGGGGGACGCGGATGGACCTTGCAGAGCTTCTGGTGGCCGTGTGTTGGTCACGAGATGTCACAGCCTAGGGGGGCTGCTGGAGTCAGGGCTGGAGTTCGGTGCCTGATGTGGGTTCCAGCGCCGGCCCCGCCGTTAGGTCGGTGCGTTACTGAGCCCCCTTGGCCCTAGTGTCTTTGTCTGTATAACGGGTCTACTGGTCCCTCCTCCATCGAGGTCGGGCTTGACCCTCTGAAGGAAACAGAGAAGGCAGAGAAGAAATCATGTCAGACCAGGAATGGCGTCCTCGGGAATGGCTGAGGGACCCAGTCCTGCTGTTGGTGGCCGCGCAAAGCCCGTCTTACCTGCGAGATGGGATAACAGCTGTACCCTCTTGGTCAGCCTGCAGGGACGACAGAGCAGAGACCAGCAGGAGGAGCCCCGTCGCCGGTGCCTGGCACTTGTCCCCCTGGACTCCTGAACGTCTTGGTGCAACATGGGTTTTGTCGGCATTACGAGTGGTGAGTGCCAACAGCTCGAACCTGGGCGACTGTGGTAAAGCTCAGCACCTCTGGAGACGGGCTGTCCTGGACGGGTGGCTCGGGAGATGAGGGGAGGGGGAAAGGCAGGGTTTCTGGCATCACTGACATCGCAGAGTCTTTCCTTGGACGCTGGGCTGCAGGAACGCTGGGCTGTGTGGTGCCCACACCCTCGGAGTAACCAGCGGAAGGCGAACGTGGGCCCTGGCACTGCCAGGCTGCCCCCACTGCACGACGAGACGCAGGCATCTGGCTGCACCCAGCCTCCTCGTTCAGAAACGGGGCTCCGTGGGGTGGACCTCACATTGT
Organism: Bos taurus; assembly: GCF_002263795.3. NCBI lineage: Eukaryota > Metazoa > Chordata > Mammalia > Artiodactyla > Bovidae > Bos > Bos taurus. The sequence continues at coordinate 46,430,813 of NC_037356.1, forward strand.
GTCGGGTTCCCGGGACCCCTTCGCATTCACACGACTCTTTCCTTCTGGCGTCGACGCCTTGTCAGCTGGCAGAGCCTCCCTTCTTCTGACGTCCCAGCGCCTCACTCTGGGGCTCTCTGTCAAACAGCTAATGATCCCAGTGGAGCAGATCTAGGGGAGCTCTTGTTTGTAGGGACCCCCTCCGTGGGTCTTGCGTGACGGGGGGTTTCATGGGACCCCTGTGTGGTCATCTGGGTCAGACATCCCTGGCCTCACCCGGCCCCTGGTGCCTTGCGGCGTGCTCACCTGGCCTAGAGAAATGGAACGAGCAAGAGGGGGGCTTTTGATCTCAAGAAGGCTGGCGCTCTTGCCAAGAGCCCCCGATGGCCCCGCCTGGCTCAGGCCCAAGCCAGCCTCTCGGAGGGCAGCCCCTTCCAGAAACATTTGGGAAACACCTTTGACAAATGGCTTTGTGCAGGGGGCTGGGAGGGCGGGCCCCGCCCCTGGGCTCCTCCTTGGCTCCCCGCCTTGGGTCCCTGGACGAAGGCCCATCTGGCGAGTTCAGACATGTGTCAGGCTCCACATTCCTGTGTGGCGACCCCAAGACCCCCCCGCCCCTACAACCCCGCCACCGCCCGCAGCCCCTGCCCAGCCCTGCCAGCCGGGGAGCCCTCAGGGGCTTCAGAGCCCTTGGGGTGGGAGGGGGCCGGGCTTCCTCCAGAGGTGGCAATTTGGAAACATGCTCGAGTAAAAAAGACCGAAGAAGGCCTGGTCACCTGCTCTGGGGGCCACGAGGCTCCACCTGGTGACTCGTGAGCTCTGGGCATCCGAGCTGTGGACAGGGCCTTAATTTACTTGCGTCCCATTCGGCCCAGAGAACAGTCGTCGCCAAGGCCATCACGAACATTTCCTTGTGGCTGGCTTTAAGGAAGCATTTGAGCAGGGAGCGCTTTCCCACAGCCCAGGACAATGTAGTGGCCTTGCCAAAGATCACTTCTGCCATGCTCAGCTTTCCTGTGGCTGGAGGTGGGCCTGGAGCCCGGCCAGGCCCGTGCTGCCAAGCCGCCTCCATTGATCATGATCAGGATGCGTTTGATTAATATCTGACGTGGAGAGGGGCCTGCGCCTGGCTGGCATTCAGAGGCCCCCACTCTGAGGGCAGGGCCTGGGGGCCGTCGGCTGGCGGGCGGCGGGAGTGACCGCTCCCATGTGACCCGGCTGCCCGACCCTGCTCCCGGGCCTTTGAAGCGTTTCCAGGCCCGGCTTGGAACGCCCTGTGCGGAGCTGCGCATTTCCAGTCCATCCGGATCCACGAAGCCAAACCGAACTGGCTGATCCCCCGGGGCCCGCTGGCCCAGCCGCTCGGGGAGGCTTCTGTGGGAAGCCGCCTCCAGGCGATTCTCGGAGCATGCTCTGGCCTCCCGCCCCACCTCCGCCCGGGGACTCAGGCCTCCTTCTCACCGCTGTCCAGCCTTGGGCTGCTCAGAGGCCAGCTCCCTGGCCAGCCCTGGCCCATGGACGATCCAAAAGGCGACAGAGACAGCGTCTGGCCACGGGGAGCCCGGCCTCAGAAAGGCAGGGGGGAAAAGGGCCCGTGGTGACGGGGCTTTCAAGGATCACAGCCCGCAGGCAGCAGCAGGACCAGGACACTATGGACGGTTGAAACGGTGGGTTCAGGGGGAGGAGGGCGGCAGGGCCCCGGGGACGCCTGGAGGCTCACGCCCAGAGCATGAGCTTTCTGTTCCGTGAGCCGGTGGGCAACGTCTCTAGCGAGTGGGTGTCTAGGCAAGGCAAGCCCCACACATCCTTGGAATTGGAGGACTTGAAGCAGGAACGGGCTTCGGGGGCCTCTGTCTCGGACCTCTGGAGTTGGGGAAGCTGAGACCCAGTGAGGGAGGGAGCATCCCAGGCCACGCTGCTTGGGAAGACCCTGCCTCCTATGCCCAGAGCTCATTTGGGGAGGGTCCTCAGGCCCCCCCACGGCATGTGCCCCAGGGCCTGGGACACTGTGTTTGTGCTGGAACTTCAAGGAAGGCTCTGCCGTCGACACTGGGAACGTGCCCTGGGCCTGGGGTGTGCTCAGCCCCACGTCAGCACCACAGAGACATTACTTTGCCGACGACAAAGGTCCGTCTAGTCAAAGCCATGGTTTTTCCAGGAGTCACGTACTGATGTGAGAGTTGGACTATAAACAAGGCTGAGCATCGAAGAATTGATACTTTTGGACTGTGGTTTTGGAGAAGACTCTTGAGAGTCCCTTGGATAGCAAGGAGATCCAACCAGTCAATCCTAAAGGAAATCAGTCCTGAATATTCATTGGAAGGAGTGATGCTGAAGCTGAAGCTCCAATACTCTGGCTACCTGATGCGAAGAGCTGACTCATTTGAAAAGACCCTGATGCTGGGAAAGATTGAAGGCGGGAGGAGAAGAGGGCGACAGAAGATGAGATGGTTCGCTAGCATCACTGACTCAGTGGGCATGAATTTGAGCAAATCCTGGAAGACAGTGGAGGACCGGGAAGCCTGGCGTGCGGCAGCCCAGGGGTCACAAAGAGTTGGACGGGACTGAGCGATGACACGTCAGTACTATGCCCGCCTGGGATCTGCAGTGAACACATCCGGCGTGGCCCCTGCCTGGATGCTCCTCTGGGCAGCTTGGTCTCCTCTACCTCAGGTCGCATCTGTGGGGTGGGCTTCCTGCGGCCCCCACTCCTCAGCGCTGTGGGACAGTCACACCTGGTCATGTTTCCCCCGCCCCGCCCCTTGTACCTGTGAATGTGACACTCTTTGGGTCTATAATGGGTCTCTGCAGAGGTAACCAAGTCAGGGGATCACAAGCGTCCTTATAAGAAACAGAAGAGGAGCTAGCAGAGAGGGAGGAGGTCCTGCGAGGATGTGGCCGAAATTGGACAGACGAGGCCACGGCCCAGGGGGGCCCGGAGCCCCCAGAATCTGGGAGAGGCAGGAAGGATGCCCCTCCAGAGCCTTTGGAGGGAGCCAGCCCCGTCTACCCCTTGATCTCAGTCTCTGCCTCCAGGCTGGGAGAACATTGCTTTTCTGCTGTTTTGAGCCCCGGATGGTGTTCCTTGTCACTGCCACACCAGGATGTGCCTGACACGCTTCCTCTAGCCTGCTTTTCAGGCTGCAGCTTCATCCCACTTCTGAGAGAGGGCCGCCCTGCTGCCCTCCCGGCTCTGCACCTACCTAGGAGTTCCGTCCCCACCCCCGAGCAGCAGCCTGATCACCCATGGAGCCACGGGAACTCATATACTGATCACTATTTGCTCTTGTTGTTCAGCCGCTAAGTCGTGTCCAGCTCCTTTCAACCCCATGGAACCGCAGGATGTCAGGCTTCCCTGTCCATCACCAACTCCTGGAGTTTGCTCAACTTCATGTCCATCGAGTCGGTGATGCCATCCAACCATCTCATCCTCTGTTGTCCCCTTCTCCTCCTGTCTTCAATCTTTCCCAGCATCAGGGTCTTTTCCAATGAGTCGGCTCTTTGCATCACATGGCCAAAATATTGGAACTTCAGCATCAGTCCTTCCAACGAATATTAAGGGTTGATTTCCTTTAGGATTGACTGGCTTGATCTCCATGCTGTCCAAGGGACTCTCAACAGTCTCCTCCAACACCACAATTCGAAAGCATAAATCCTTTGGCACTCAGCCTTCTTTGTGGTCCAACTCTCATATCCATACATGACTATTGGAAAAGCCACAGCTTTGACTAGATGGACCTTTATTGGTAAAGTAATGGCTCTGCTTTTTAATATTCTGTCTAGGTTGGTCATAGCTTTTCTTCCAAGGAGCAAGTGTCTTTTAATTTCATGGCTGCAGTCACCACCTGTAGTGATTTTGGAGCCCAAGAAAATAAAAATCTGCCACTGTTTCCATTGTTTTTCCATCTATTTGCCATGAAGTGATGGGACCGGATACCATGATCTTAGTTTTCTGAATGTTGAGTTTTAAGCCAGCTTTTTCATTTTCTGCTTTCACCCGCATCAAAAGGCTCTTTAGTTCCTCTTCGATTTCTGCCATTAAGGTTGGTGTCATCTGCATATCTGCAGTTATTGCTGTTTCTCTTGGCAATCTTGATTCCAGCTTGTGCTTCATCCAGTCCAGCATTTTGCATGATGTTCTCTGCATACAAGTTAAATAAGCAGGGTGACAATATACAGCTCTGATGTACTCTTTTCCCAATTTTGAGCCAGCCTGTGGTTCTAAAACGGTTGCTTCTTGTCCTGCATACAGGTTTCTCAGGAAGCAGGTAAGGGGGTCTCTTATTCCTATCTTTTTAAGAAGTTTCTATAGTTTGTCGTGATCCACACTGTCAAAGGCTTTAGCATATGTAGTTCATGAAGCAGAAGTAGATGTTTTTCTGGAATTCCCTTGCTATCTCTATGATCCAATGGATGTTGGCAATTTGATTTCTGATTCCTCTGCCTTTTCTAAATCCAGCTTGAACATCTGTAAGTTCTCAGTTCACATATTGCTGAAGCTTAGCTTGAAGGATTTTGAGCATTACCTTGCTAGCATGTGAAATGAGCTTTCTTTGGGATTGGAATGAAAACTGACCTTTTCCAGTCCTGTGGCCACTGCTGAGTTTTCCAAATTTGCTGGCATATTGAGTGTAGCCCTTTCACAGCATCATCTTTCAGGATTTGAAATAGCTCAGCTGGAATTCCATCACCTCCACTAGCTTTGTTCATAGTGATGCTTCCTAAGGCCCACCTGACTTCACACTCCAGGATGTCTGGCTCTAGGTGAGTGATCACACCATCGTGGTTACCTGGGTCGTGAAGATCTTTTTTGTATAGTTTTTCTGTGTATAGTTGCCACCTCTTCTTAATCTCTTCTGCTTCTGTTAGGTCCATACTTCTCTGTCCTTTATTGTGCCCATCTTTGCATTAAATGATCCCTTGTTATCTTTAGTTTTCTTGAAGAGGTCTCTAGTCTTTCCCATTCTGTTGCTTTCTTCTATTTCTTTGCATTGTTCACTTAAGAAGACTTTCTTATCTCTCCTTGCAACTCTTTGGAACTCTGCATTCAATGGGTATATCTTTCCTTTTCTCCTTTGCCTTTCACTTCTCTTCTTTCCTCAGCCACTTGCAAGGCCTCCTCAGACACCCATTTTGCCTTTTGGCATTTCTTTTGCTTGGGGATGATTTTGGTCACAGCCTCCTATACAACGTCACAAGCCTCTGTCCATAGTTCTTCAGGCACTCCATCAGATCTAATCTCTTGAATCTACTTATCATCTCCACTCTATAATAATAAGGGATTTGATTTAGGTCATACCTGAATGATCTAGTGGTTTTTCCCTGCTTTCTTCAATTTAAGCCTGAGTTTTGCAATGAGGAGCTAATGATTTGAGCCACAGTCAACCCCTGGTCTTGTTTTTGCTGGCTGTATAGAGCTTCTCCATCTTCGGCTGCAAAGAGTATAATCAATCTGATTTCGCTGTTGACCATCTGGTGACGTCCACGTGTAGAGTCGTCTCTTGTGTTGTTGGAAGAGGGCGTCTGCTATGACCAGTGTGTTCTCTTGGCAAAACTCTGTTAGCCTTTGCTCTGCTTCATTTTGTACTCTAAGGCCAAACTTGCCCATTACTCCAGGTATCTGTTGACTTCCTACTTTTGCATTCCAATCCTCTATGATGAAAAAGACATCTATTTTGGGGTGTTATTTCTTGAAGGTCTTGTAGGTCTTCATGGAAACATTCACCTTCAGCTTCTTCAGCATTAGTGTTTATGGCAGAGACTTAGATTACTGTGATGTTGAATGGTTTGATTATTATTAAATTAATGAGTGAATGAATAACTACCTCCTCCATCCACTTATCTATCCATCCATCATCTATTTATCCACCCAGCCTTTATCCATCCATCCATCCATCCATCCACCCATCCATTCATCCATTTATCCACTGATCCATCTACCCACCCATCACCCATCCATCCATCCACTTGACCACCATTTACTGACGCTTCCAGTGGGTGCCAGGGCTGCGCATACAGCTGAGCAGAGGACAGACAGGCGTGCCCACCTCTCCCAGTGTTCTGGCGGGGGTAGGAGGGTGGAGAGGAGTAGAGGAAGTGTTCAGTGTGTCTAGCATTGGTGGGGATTCAGGCCAGGGGCGCTGCTGTTTTCAGTGAGTCAGCAAAGTCCTCTCTGATGAAGGGCCATCTCAGCAAAGGCTTGAAGGAAGCATGGGCGAGAGCAAGGTGGAGACCTGTGGGATGAGCCAGAGCAAGCAGCCTGTGCAAAGGCCCTGAGGCGGGCTTACCAGGTGCGTCCAGGCTCGCCCAGGGTGCTGCGTGGGGGGCAGAGGTGCTCAGGGGAGGGAGGGATTGCAGGCTGGCACAGGGGCTTTGTGGGCAAGGGAGCAGGGAGCCCATGCAGGGTTTGAGTGAAGGGGGGATATGGACCGATGCACATTTTTAATGCTCACACTGACAGTTGGCAATCCATGAGCTGGGTAGTCGGAGGTGAGTGTCCATGGGGCTGCTCATGACCCTGGGCTCCAGGATTTTTCTGAGGTGTCAGAGCAACCCCTTTAATCAGGCACCGTGAACAGCTGAAAGCAAAGCTGGGAGCCCCGTCCATTTCCTTGTTTTCTTCAAGGCGGGATCAGGCTCGGCACCAACCAAGGGCTGAGATGTAATGATGGGATCACGGCAGTTGAGGGCTCTACCATGTTTAAGGGCGTCTCTGACCCAGCCTCCCTGAAGAGCAGCTCTCCCTTCAGAGTCTCAGACAATCAATCAATTGACACATGTGATCCCTGTGTGTTGAACATCTCCTGTGTACCAGGCATGGCATTGGCACATGTTACTAGACTTAATCCTCACCACTTCCCCGTGGGATGCCCTTCTTATAGATGAGGAAACAGAGGCTTAGAGAGGACCTCCACCTGTTCATCTGTCATCCATCCATCCATTCATCTATCCATCCCACCGTTCACTCAATCATTCACCCGTCTATCTATCCATCCCTCCCCCTGCATTCTACAGCAGACAATCTTCTAGACATTGAGGATACAGGACAGACCTGGTCCCTGCCCTCACCACTGAAGGGTACTAAAGACACGGAACACTTCATCACACAAATCGTTAACTGCGCTAGAATTCGAAGGCTCACCAGGTGGGAGATGGAGCTCCCACTGAGTGAATAACTGTGGCCTCACCCCCTCCAGTGGTCAGGGTGGTCTTCTCTGAGGAAGGGGACTGTAAGTGGGATGAGTCAGGGGAACCTGGTCCAGAGAGTGGAGCAGGCAAGACAGTGTGCAAAGCCTTTGGAGGCCTTGGGGCGGTGGGAGGGGGTGGGGAGCCGGGGTACTGGCCCGGCCTTGGATGGGGAGCTGTCTCCTCCATCTTCTGCCCATGCTCACTTCCTCCGGGGTCCACCAGCCACTCTGGGGGTGCCAGCACCTCCAGATCTGTTTCACAATCTTTGCTCTCTTAGCAGGTTACTCTGAAAGGGGACCTTAAGGTCAAGATGGACACTTGGAGGCTTCAGATGCTGAAGCAGTTTCGTTTGGGCCAAGTCAGCTGAAGGAGCACGTGGGCCTAAATTTAGGCTGAGCCAGGTTCACACGCTCACAGCTCCCCTGTCTGTTAATGGTACAATCTGTTCGGACCTTTGGAACATTCCTCAGCTTTTATTGAAGGTAGGAAGAGTCATTTCTGGAATTAGCATTTAAATTGGCCCAAGTCAGCAGCTCTGTGGGAAGCCCTTTCCCCAGGTGTCCACTGCTGCAGAACCAGAGGCTGGAGGATGCCCCGCAGTCCTGTCCAGGGACCCCATCCTGCCGCTTCCCTTCGAAGGGCGACGCGCGTTCTGTTTAAATGACTCCAGGCCGTCTCCCCGGACAGCCTGGGAAAGGATATGTGTTCCCGAGCGGTGGCTGCAGGGGAGGGTGTCTCGGCTGGAGAGGGGAGGTGTGAGCCTGGGAATCTTCTCCAGATAAATGGTCTGCCCCCAGGCCCTGGACTCACACCTCCACCGGCTGGCTTCTAGCACAAGGTTGTCGAAAGGGGAGACCGAGCAACGTGCACTCCCAAGCTGTCGTGTCTAGTCTGGTCCAGGCCAGACATTTTACACGTTTTATGGCCCTATTAGTCCTTAGTCTTTTGGAGAGGGGTGACTGGTTGATCATTAACTCTTTGCTACGTGTGGCATCCACATTCTGGCCCAAGATAGCTCAGGCCAGCATGCTGATTCTGCCTACCCATTGGGCCATGGCCGGGCAGGCCTGCCTTCTTGCAGCGGGTGGAGCAAATTCTCCTGATGCCAGGGGCTGGGGCCCTGGCTGTGCCCTCCCTGGCTCCCTCGGGCACTGGCATAAAAGTGTAATTTTATTTTCTGGCAGTCCTCCCACCCCCTCATCTGCCCAAGTGTGTGAGCGTCCAGCCCTGAGGAGGCACACAGGCTCTGGTCTGGTGGTACCCACTTCTGCTCATCATGTCCCGCACCAGGATGGGGCTAGCGTTTTCTTTGCAAGAGCTCAGCCTCGGGGCCTGGTCTGGGACACTGCTCTGTCTTCCTTGAATTCCGTCTTAGATGTTCTTTCCCTACAAGAAATTCCTGCCAAAGGGCAAGCTTTGCTTGTGTTGAAAGTCTCCCAAATCAGTTTCTCGAATATCAAGAGTTGGGCAGCTTGCCGGGGGGCGGGTGGGAGTTACGGGGTCATGCTCGTAATCAGATGCTCATTTCTTACAGCCACTGAACTTTCTAACAACCATCTGGAAACATCCTTTTCTTGCAGAGTCCAAAGGCATGGCAAGATGTTAAAACAAGCACCACAGTGAGCGAGGTCCTGGACCACGCCAGCTTGTCTGCCAGCCCTGCCTCCCACAACGAGCGCCCCCACTCAGCTCCACCCTGCGTGCCCTCCTGGCCTTGGGACCCACCCCTGCTTCCTCTTCTGGGCACTGTGGGCTCCAGGGACACTTCTAAATGGTAGATGGCCTCCCTTACCCTGTGCTTAGAACTTTCTACGTTTCCACTGAATGAAAGTTTAAGAGAGGTCTCAACTCCGGGCTTGATCCTAAACGGCCCCTCCTTTCACTGGTCTGACTCCGGGTGGCTGTGAAGACGTCCTTGGGTGTGGCACCTCCCTCCCTGCTCTGTTCCCCCTTGGCCGAGCCAGACGCCCCGTCCTGGGGCAGTTGCTCTGCTGTCGTGGCCCTTCACTGACCTCTTGGCCCTTCACTGGCAGACCTCCCTACAGGACTGTGCTCACCACGCTTTAGGCTCCTTCCGAGGATCTTCCTGTCGTATGGGGGTCCCTGGTGCCCTCCCGTTTCTGTGAGTTTCAGGCCCAGAGTCAGCTCTGAGCATGGCTGTGGAGAAGGGGCGAGTGCATGCGTGAGAGGGAGCATGCAGGGCCGCTCCCAACCCGGTCCTCAGTCTCTCGATCTCCTTGCCATCCGAGGGACTCAGGCTCACAGCGGAGACGGTGCGGATGGCACACACACCACCTCCCATGGGAAGACTGGTTCAAAGGCAGTGGTGCCAGCAGTGAGGGCACACAGGCAGAGGTAGACTGCGGCGGCCGAGGGCAAAGTCAAGGGGGCAGCTGGGTGTAGGCTGTGTGACTGTGAGCAAGTTAGCTAACCTCTCTGTGCCCAGCTTTCTCCTCGTGGAAGCGGGAGATAATAGCATCCCTGGAGGGACTGGCAAGTCCCTGCCCCACTTAGTTAATGCTGAGTCAATGAGGAGGCCTGGGTGGTGGAGGTGAAGGCTCAGATCCAGAGTGAAAAGACTAACCTGACCCCCGGCAGGGGTGTTATATTGTTGTTCTGTCCCTAAGTCATGTCTGACTCTTTGTGATCCTACCAACGCAGCACGGCAGGCGCCTCTGTCCTCGGTTATCTCTTGGAGCTTGTTCGAATTCATGTCCACCAAGTCGGTGATGCCACCCAACCATCTCATCGTCTGTCATCCCCTTCGTCTCCTGCCTTCAGTCTTTCCCAGCATCAGTGTCTTTTCCAATGAGTCAGCTCTTTGCATCAGGTGGCCAAAGTATTGGAGCTTCAGCTTTAGCATCAATCCTTCCAAAGAATATTCAGAGTTGATTTCCTTTAGGATTAACTGGATTGATCTCCTTGCTGTCCAAAGGACTCTTGAGTCTTCTCCACACCACAGTTTGCAAGCATCAATTCTTTGGAGCTCAGCCTTCTTTATGGTCCAGCTCTTATAGCCATACATGACCACTGGAAAACCATGGCTTTGACTGTATGGAACTCCGTCACAGCCATGTTATGGGACAATGCTGTTTTCTTCCTGCTTGGCCCTCACACAGCACTAGGGGGGCGATTGTGTCAGCCGTGGGGTTCCCTTTGGGCTCTCCTCACTGCTTGCTGGGTGACCTGGGGCCGTATCCTGGCCCCTCTGGGTCTCTATCCTCACTTTTCCTGTAGAGCGGGCACTGCCTCTGAACTACTGGGGAGCTGCCTGGGAGCTGCCCTTGGTGATACAGCAGGATTTCTAAGGCGTCTTCTAGGGCCTGGGGCTGGGCGGTCCCTGGGGCCACTTTGCGACCACAGCGTGTGGCCGTCACTCACAGCTTCCAGTTTCTCTGGAACCGATGGCCCCGATTTACAGAACACTCCCCACCTGGAAACCTGGTCTCTGCCGAGAACAACCAGTGTCGAGACAGACCCAAAGCATTTCCTTTTGTTGGCACCAAACTTTGTTTAAGAGACAGAAGACCCTAAACAGAAAGGCTTTCATCAGAAGGGCCCTCAAACAGGATTGCCCCACGACGGATCCATGGGGCTGCCTTCCTGGTTTCCAGCCTCAAAACATTGCTTTGAGTTAGAAACACATGTTAATTACACACATGGAAATTCATACCTTGACAATTTCTTTTTTTCACGTCTGCGCTCACAAGTGGAGTACTTTAGTGACTGAGAACATGTGCTAAAGAACAATTTTGCCAATATTCACATACTCTGCTCTCTCGGGGGGTGATACACTTGGCGGATCCCCAGCCATGAGACCCTGCAAGAGTGTGGCCAAAAAAAAGCAAAACCAAACAAAACCGAGTACTCTGTGCCTGGCCTGGCCATAGGAAGTTCTCCTCCAAGTGTCGCTGGAGAAAACCGGGACAGACAGGACCGGGGTGGGGTGGGCAGCTGGACAGGCAGCCGCAGCGTGGAGAAAATAGGAGTGCCCGTCACCTGTCTTTATCAAGTGCTTTTACCAGGAGGCTGAGCCCAGGGCGTTATCTGATGTAATTTAGAGGCTGCCAAACACCCCAGTCTGTCCCGCAGTCCCAGTTGACGCCGGTCGCCTGGCGTCATCAATGAATGGTCCCCCAAGTGAAAACTCCAAAGGCTCCCAGTTTGGATGATAAAGACCACGTGACTTCGTGTGTCCAGGGTCCCATCTCGTGAAGGAGCACTCCAAGGGTCAGCTGGTGGAGGAATTTGCCCAAGGTCATCAGTTGACTTCCGGGATTTCAAGTCTCAGAAGTGTTCATTCAAGCCTTTTCTTTATGGCTGCATCTCCATTGCTGCCCTGAAAATATCAGTTCATCAGTATCATCTTTCTAGATTCCATATATACGCGTTAATATACAGTATTTGTTTTTCTCTTTCTGACTTGCTTCACTCTGTAGAAGTGAAGCATTAGAAGCGTATTCACTACCATATGTAAAATAAATAGCTCATCCACCTCATTAGAAGCGTATTCACTACCATATGTAAAACAAATAGCTCATCCACCTCATTGGAAGCGTATTCACTACCATATGTAAAATAAATAGCCAACAGAGGTTTGCTGTAGGACTCAGGGAACTCAACCTGGAGCTCTGTGACAACTTAGAGGGGTGGGATGGGGTGGGAGATGGGAGAGAGGTTCAGGAGGGAGGGGGCATATGTACACCTATGGCTGATTCACGTTGATGTATGGCAGAAGTCAAACTAATCTTGTAAAGCAATTATCGTTCAATTAAAAATAAATAAATTTTAAAAAAAGTCTCAGAGATGGGCTCTGAAGCTGGGTAGGGCCGACCCTCCAGCCTTCCCTGTAACCTTGGCCAGCAAGTCCTTCCCACAATGAAGGGGGCCTCCGAGGGGCCTGCTGTGGGAAGACCCCAGGGCGGGGTCCCCCACCGAAGCCCCACCTGCCCGGGAGCCCCTCCAGCAGCCAGCAGCTGGGGTCCCAGGAAGAATTCTGCAGAGAGCGAGCTTTTTCCCCTTGAAGGAATAAAAAGCACACACACACACATTCCTGCGAATCAGAGGTGTGCCAAGCGGGGAGGGCGGGCAGGGCCCCTTGACCGGCTGGCCGCCAGCAGCCCGGGCACGTGACGGCACCGAGAGCCGCTGGCACCAACTCAGGCCGGGCGCTTGCAGTGGGCGGCGGTGCCAGGGGCGCAAGGGTGGCCTTTCACCAGCTTGGCACCTCGGCCACGTGACGGCCCCTGCTTCGGGGCAGGCCGGCGCGGCCGAGGCACGGTGCCCGCACACTGGCCGTCTCTGGCTGAGAAGGCTGCGGAGGCAGCGTCAGAGAGGAGTTCAAGTGCCGTGTCAAGTTCAGGAGATAGGCTCACGGGCCCTGTCACGGCTCCCAGCGCTCCACGGGGAAAGGCCCTTCACAGTTCCCCATGCTGGGCCGTTTCCAGCGGCCCCGTAGCTGCCCCTCAGGGGAGGCACGCTCACTGTTTCTGTCTGGGATGGAGTCACCTCTTGGGGTAGCTCAGGGCTCCACCCTGGGGCTGCCTTCTAGAGTCCTGGCCTCGATGGCCCAGCTTCCAGGCCCTGGGGCTGCTGTGTGCTTTGGTCTTCTAGAAATAGTAAGAGAAGAGCAGTGAGCCTTCCTATATGTGAATATACCAAAGATGGGAGATGCGTGACTGTCCCGGGGCAGCCATACATACCAAGTGACCACAGACTGGAGGCTTAAAATAACAGAAATTGCTTCTCCGCCCAAAGTCAGAAATCAAGGTGTTCCAGGGTTGCACTCATTTCGGAGGCCCTGGAGGAGGCTCCTTCCTGCCTCTTCAGCTCCTGTTGGCTGCAGATGTTCCAGGGCTTTCAGCTGCATCCCTCAGATCCCTCCCACCATTGTCACATGGCCTTCCTCCTTCCCATGTCTTTGCCTCTGTCTCTCGCATGGACCCCTGCCAGGACGGTCTCATCTCAAGACCCTTAACTCTGCTGGGCCCACAGGAGTCTTGCCCATTTCACATCCCAGCAGTCCTCTGCAGTAGCTGTTATTCCAATTTTACGGCTGGAGAGGCTGAGGCCTTAGGAAACTCATAGAAGGTCAGGCCACCCAGCCGTGGAACTAAGATTCAAAAGCACAGAGCAAGACCTCATAGGAACTGGCTTTAAGCCTTTGGGACTTGGTTCCAGGTCATAGGAGGGTGAGGAGGCCAGTCTGGAGCCACTGAACCAGCTCGTTCATTCATTCAATCGGTCAGCCACAGACACGTTCATTCCTTCACTCATTCAAACACCTCCCACCGGCCAGGCACTGCTTCTTGAGCAGGGGATGGCGTGGACAGGACAGACCGAGTTCTGTCCTTGTGGCTACCTTCTCATAGGACTGGGGACCCGTCCATTAGTGAAGCCCTCCCAAGGACACTCAGTGCAGAAGCAGGATGGGAGGACAGCAGCCTATCTGGAGGGTCTGGGGGTCCCCCAGGGGCAACATGTCCCCCTGTGGACTGGCTTTGCATTCCAGCAGCCACTTGTTAGCCCTGTGACCTTGAGCAGAGGTGCAGGGCTCTACAGGTCTCAGTTTCTTCGTCTGTACAGAGGGGACACTGGCTCCTGGCTCAGGGCCAGTGTGAGGATGGATTGGCCCTCATGGGGTCCCCGGCCTTTGGCCTGACTTTCTCCTTGTCATTGGTGTTCAGCTGCTAAGTCGTGTCTGACTCTTTCAACCTCATAGATTATAGCCCGCCAGGCTCCCCTGTCCATGGGATTCTCCAGGCAAGATTACTAGAGTGGGTTGCCATGCCCTTCTCCAGGGGAATCTTCCCGACTCAGGGATCGAACCCACGTCTCCTGCACTGCAGGCAGGTTCTCTACCGCTGAGCCACTTTCTCCTTGCTGCTGTTGCTGCTGCTAAGTCGCTTCAGTCGTGTCCGACTCTGTGTGACCCCATAGATGGCAGCCCACCAGGCTTCCCCGTCCCTGGGATTCTCCAGGCAAGAACACTGGAGTGGGTTGCCATTTCCTTCTGCCAGTGCATGAAAGTGAAAAGTCAAAGTGAAGTCACTCAGTCGTGTCTGACTCTTAGCGACCCCATGGACTGCAGCCTACCAGGCTCCTCTGCCCATGGGATTTTCCAGGCAAGAGTACTGGAGTGGGGTGCCAGGTGACACTAATTGGCTTCCAGCTGAGGGAGACCAGGAAGTGGCCTGGCCGTGTCCCTGTCACTCTCGCAGGTCCTACCAAAGCCTGGCCAGTGGGCAGGGGTGAGAAAGGCCACGGCTGGGTGGAAACAGGCTGGGTACACCGGTAAGGACCCCAAGACCTGCCACAAGGGGGGTTCAGGGACCAGCAGGGACCCTCAAGTCCCCTCTGCCACAGGGCCCTCGGTTGAGTGGCCTCACCCTCCTGCCCACTAGGGGCAAGAGCCTGAGTGGGAGTCCCCTGCTGGTGGGGCTACCAGGCCATCCTGGGGTCTTCTGAAGGCCAAAGTCTGGGTACCTGGCTGGCGCAGGGAGGTGGGCAGCTGGCACGAGTCCCCTTCTGGCCGTGCTGGCACCACGGACGGGGGTTTGCCTCGCGTGCTGTGTTAGCTCCTCAGCTGCTCTCACCAACTTCCTACAGGCAGTAGTTTCTCCCAGTCCTGGAGGCTGGAAGCTGAGACCCTGGTGTGGGCGGGGCTGGTCCTCCTGAGGCCCCCTCCTGGGCGAGCAGACGGCCGTCTCCTCCCCGTGTCGTCTCAGGGTCGGCCCTCTGAGTGTCTGTGTCCTGACCTCCTTATCAGGACCCGGGTCCTGTGGGATCAGGGCCCACCCTAGTGACCCTGTTTGACCTTCATTACCTCTTTAAAAGCCCCATCTCCAAATGCAGTCACTTTCTGAGATCCTGGGGGTTGGGATCCTAACACACGCATGTGGGAAGGGACGCGACTCAGCTCAGAACCTGCCTTTTGGAAGGAAGTCGTCAGGATGCAGAAAGGGAGACGCTTGCCCTGGAGATGTGGTCTGGGAGGCCTCCCCCAGACGCTTGCAGGGTGCGGGGTTTGGGGGGTGGTGAGGTGCGTGTGGCCCCTGCAGACCCGCCCAGGATCACGTGTGCTGGCATAAGCCTGAGCCCGTCTCGGGTTGTGGGTTCCGTTTGGGGATGTAGAGGGAATCAAAGTTAATAGCAGAGGGTTTCTTGAGTGGTACCCTCCTGTGGACTCAGCGAAGTCCCTGCCACCTGCTGGGGACGCCCTCCGCAGCCCTGCAGGGTCAGACACTGGAGGGGCAGTGCCAGATGCAGGCTGCGGGCAGCTCGGCGGTGGATGGGGCCTGGGAGCCAGGACTCCACGTTCAGTCCCGCGTGGCCGCTCCCTGGCTCTGTAAGAATGTTCCTTTGCCTCGGTTTCCTCATCTGTCCAATGAGTCACAGTGGAGGGTCAGATACGGTGATGCCTCGAGTCTCAGGATGTGCCCTGCCCTCAGCGGCTGGGCAGGGGAAGAGGGACTGTCCGTGGCTGTCCTGGAGCAGTGTTCAGACACGCGGTCCCGTGTGGACTTGGGCACCTTCAGCTCACCGGCCTGCTCGCAGCCTTCACTTCCCCCTCCTCCTCCTGGGGTTCTCCAGGTGGCCTCCCTGCGAGCACAAGTGAAAAGTGAAACTCAAGGTTCAGACCACAGGCACTCAGGTGGCGTGTCAGTGTGCAAGTGTGCGCGTGAGCACGAACGACAAGATGTGTGGCACATACGTGTGCCTGCACGGTCATGCGTGTGCTTGTGGGTATGCACATGTGTGTGTGTGCAAGTTTGTATAGCCTTGTGGTGCATGTGTAAGCACACATGTATCTCTTTTTTAAAAACTATGTGTTTGGCCGCATCGGGTCTTAGTCGCATCCTGTACGGTCTTCCGTTGCTGCGTGCAGCCTCTCTAGCGGAGCTTGGGCTCCGTGGTTGCAGTGTGCAGGCTCAGCTGTCTCAGGGCACCTGGGATCCTAGTTCCCTGACCAGGGATTGAACTCCCGTCCCCCGCATTGTGGGTGGATTCTTGACCCCTGGACCACTGGGGAAGATCCACGTGTGTGTCTCTTCACGTGGGTGCATGTGGGTGTGTGTGCTGCTGGTTGCATGTTCTGTAAATCACAACCCTTGGTGCGTGTCACGATTTTTGTTGCCACAGTGGTCACTTTCCAGAGACTCGTGGGTGGCAGGTGCAGGTCGGCTCTGCTTCACAACCCTGCAGGGCAGACGCCATCCCCACTTTACAGATGGGAACGGCGAGGCTTGCGGAGGTGAAGGGCCCTGCCTGGGATTCACGCCCTGACTCCAGAGGCTGCAGACACTCCAGCTCGGTGCCTCCTCCCCTCTGGAAGGTGGGTCTCTCGTTCAGCTCCCCCCGTCCCCTCAAAAAGGAGACTCGCCCCTCTTTGCAGATTCACGCTCCCACATCCTCCACTGGTCCTGTGGGGCTTGGTGGTCAGATGGGTCCGCACACCTGCTGGGCCCCTCCTGCAAGTTCCGGCTGTTTTGCCTCCTCCTGCCATGGGCCTTGGGCAAGCTGGCCAGTTTCCACATCCATAACCTAGATCTGAAATCTGGTGGCTCCAGCAAAACCCCTACCTGGTGCCAGGTGCCCAGAGATCTTGTCTCACTTGATCATGGGTTCAGGGAGGTAGGGATTATTGTCCCATTTTCCAGATGGAGATGTTGAGGCTCAGACAGGTGAGTGGCTGCCCTTGGTCACAGAGTCAGGTCGTGAAGCAGGTTTCTCTGACCCCACGTCTGCTGGGGCTTGTCTCATGGCCTCTCAGTAGCCCAGGCCGCCTTGGAAGTTGCAGTGCTGAGCAATGAGCAGGGTTCAGTTTGCGCACGAGAGCGGCCAAGCCAGCAGAGCACTTGGCTGGGAGACAGAGTGCTGTGCTGGGAGCCCCGCGTGACCCTGTGGAGCGCCTACCCCTCCTGGTGAGCGTCTGTCCTCCTTCGTGGCAGCTCAGCCCGTATCTGGCTGGGCCTGGGCGATGACGCCCGAGGGCTGGTTCCGGGCTGCTGTTTACCCTGGTTCTGCATGGAGGGTTTGACCTCAGGCCTGCTCCCCACCCACCGGCCTGCTGAGCCCGCCTCCCCTCGGCTCCAGCTGACTCATGGCTCTGCTATGTGTCCAGCA
The DNA here is from genome assembly GCF_002263795.3 of Bos taurus. NCBI lineage: Eukaryota > Metazoa > Chordata > Mammalia > Artiodactyla > Bovidae > Bos > Bos taurus. Next base: position 46,448,105 of record NC_037356.1, read on the forward strand.
AACATTCTGGAACCCTCACCCTGCAGCAGGGCTCTCTGAGCTGGCAGATGACAGGGCAGTGCTCTCTACCCCAAGTGGGAGGCGTTTGGTCCCCTGAGAAGCATTCATCCCTCTTCCTGTGTCTTTCCATGACAACAGTGTACTCCTGTGTCTGTGACCCCAAAAATGCTACTGATGGAGAATTCCCTGGTGGCCCAGCACCTACGACTCCACGCTCCCAATGCAAGGGGCCCGGGTTCGATCCCTGGTCAGGGCACTAGATCCCACATGCTGCAGCTCAGAGTTTGCATGTGGCAACTGAAGATCCTTTGCGACCCCCTGGACTGTACCTGCCAGGCTCTTCTGTCTATGGGATTCTCCAGGCAAGAATACTTGCGGGAGTTGCCATGCCCTTCTCCAGGGGATCTTCCCGATGCAGGGATCAAACCTGCATCTCTTACATCTCCTTCATTTGCAGGCAGGTTATTTATCACTATCGCCACCTGGGAAACCCCCAGGACAGGGTTCAATCCTTGGGTCAAGAAGATTCCCTGGAGAATGAATTGCCAACCCACTCCAATATTCTTGCCTGGAGAATCCCCATAGACAGAGGAGTCTGGCGGACTACAGTCCATGGGGTTGCAGAGTCAGACTTGACTGAAGCGACTTAACATGCACACATCCAAAATACTATTTTAGTGCATCATCAATATCAAAATCATTAGCAAAATGTCTTGCATTCTTTTGCACACCCTTAATTCTCCAAAACCCTCTGTTGTTTTTACAGATAGCACTTCTCGGTTCGGATGTTCCATGTTCAACATCCTGCCAAAGTAGTTGAGTCTAAAGAAATCCATGACATTGTTTGGGTTTTAAAATTTAAATTTATTGAAGTGAAATAAAATTTAAACAACATTTTGAAGTCCCACTAGCCCCATGCCGAGTCCAGGGCCACGTATAGCCTGAGGCTGCCGTATGGGCGGCCCCAGTCTGGACATCACCTGGTCCTCCCCTCACTTATCCGGGTCCCCTTCCCTGTGACCTGGGTGGCCCCTGGCTCGCCCGAGGCGTTCGTCTGTTGGAGGACTGGGTCCTGGGGACATTCGAGGGGTGATAGATTGGGATCTTGGGAGGCAGGCGGGGCGGGAACTTCACCCGTTGGAGGCCTGATCTCCCTGCCCCCACCCCACGCTCGCTGTGGCTGGGGGTCTGGGTCCTTGAGCACATCGCCTCCCCTCTCTGGGGCCCCCCTCAAGCCCTGCTTCTCCATCACTGACACCTACAAGTCAGGGACGCAGCCATCCTCGGAGGCCCGCATACAGGTGGCGCTTAATAGTGGCTTAGTACCTGAACAAGGCAGGTGCTGGTCTTGCCACCTGAGCTGCCCGCCACTGCCTTTTCTTTCTCCCACCACAGGTGCCCACTGGCCTTCCTCAGGAACCCCTGCATCCTGCTCATGGGTGATGCTGACCGGACCCCGAGGCCGGCCTCTCCCCATGCCCAGATCCACTCCCGTCATCCTGACGGCTCCCCTGGGAGGCAGGGGCCATGTGACACTACTTTGGGGGTGAGCAGACCAGGGCACAGAGAGGTGAAGCCACCTGCCCAGAGTCGCAGAGCTCGCAAGGAGCAGACGGGACTTGACCCCAGCAGAGCCAGCTCCCACCCTCCGGGAACTGCTCGCTGAGCCGGCGTCTCCTCTGACAGCTGGGGTCCTGGTTCCAGTCCTGGCTCTGCAGCCTCCTGGTTCTGGCCTCGGATTCCCCCACCATACTGCGGGTGGGTCGGACGTTCTGACAATCAAGTTTCTTCCCGCCTTCGGGGTCTCTGCCTCGTTTCTTACTTTACGTTTTGTGAGTTGATTCGGCTTTGGTGATGGACCTGAGGGCAGGCCAGACCAGGTGGCCAGGAAACCATATCCCGCAGCCCAGCCCCTGTGGGGGGCGAGGCCCTGCTCACGGCCTGCTGAGGGCCAGGCCAAGAGGCTCGCCCGGCTGGATCCTGTGGCCAGGAGGAGCCTGCCCTGCCTCTTGGCACCGTGGCCGCGCAGCTGTCGGGGCTGGCCGTATGCAGTCACCAGGCTGGCGCGGGTGGCCGGGCGGGGTGGGGGGTGTATGTGTGTGTGCCGAGGGGCCCCATCACTGCCAGCGGCTCTCGTGGGTCCTGCCAAGTGGCGGTGGAGCCGGGCCCAGGTGCCAACGTGCTTGGTAACTGGATTGCTATTTGAAAAATTGAAGTGGTGTCAAGACAATCTCACCTCCGTGCTCCTATCGGGAGGCTGGAGCCGGCCGGGTGGCGGCCTGTTTGCGCAGGGCGGCCAGTGGGAAGGAGCCCGGGGACGGAGCAGATTATCCGGAGAATATTATCCGGCCAGCGCCTGGGCGGAGGCGAACAGAGCAAAGTGCTGGGGCCGGGCTGACCCCGCGCAGCTGCTGACACCAGGCGCTGGCCAGTGCTTGCCCGGGGCCTACTGTGTGCCGGCTGCTGGGGGAGGCAGCAGGTACAAGGCTGACGTCTCCAGGGGGCCCGGGGCCCGGACGCAGGAAACCATTCCAACTTCTTTTAAAATCAGAGTTTAAAAAAAAAAAAACGAGCAGTTAGGTTGAAGAAAATGTTTAAATGCATGTACTGGGTTGTACAGCGTTTTTGCAAAATTCGTGTCTGCCTGGAACTTCAGGATGAGATGTTATGTGAAACGGGGGTCTCTGTAGCGGTGATGAGTGAAGACCAGCTTCTGCTGGAGTAGGGGGCCCTGGATCCAATGACTGGTGTCCTTATAAGAGGAGAAAACACGGACACACAGTGAGGCGGACTGGAGGCGTGCAGTCACAGAAGGGGCTGCCTGGACCCCCCAGAAACTGGGAGAGACAGGAAGGGTCCTCCCATTCCCCGCCCCAGAGACTTCAGAAGCAGTGAGGCCCTGTGGACACCTTGATTTCGGACTTCCGGCTTCCACACGGTGGGGGAATAAATCTCTGGTTTGCAGTGATTCATCGCAGCAGCCTTGGAGAAGTAACCCGGGCAGTGCCAGTGGTAAAGAATCCACCTGCCGGTGCACGAGACGCAAGAGACACAGGAGACACGGGTTTGATTCTTGAGTCTGGAAGATCCCCTGGAGGAGGAAACGGCAACCCACTCCGGCATTCTTGCCTGGGAAATCCCGTGGACAGAGGAACCTGGCGGCTACAGTCCATGGGATCGAAAAGAGTCAGACACGACCGAGCCCTGAACACTGGGAAAGTAACAGAGTGTATAATATTAATTTGCTGTTAGTCCAACAAAGTTGTAAACAGAAACTGCTATTATTCTTTTTTTTTCTTTTTAAACTTTACATAATTGTATTAGTTTTGCCAAATATCAAAATGAATTATTATTATTTTTTAAGGAAAGAAGGAACCCTTGAAAGCAAAATTGTCCCCTGAGACCCTTGAAAGTCTTAATTCAAGGTCGCAAGACTTGCCCTTCTTCTGGGAACTGAGGGCTGTGAACTGTGAATTGGGAACTCGGTGGCAATGGGGCGCCTGGATCGAGGGGGCGGGCACGGAGTGGGAGTGAGTTTGCAGGGCGTGGGTGGGACCCCAGAGGGAGAATCTTGGTTTCCACCCCGGCTTGGCTGTCTCCTGTCTGTGTGGCCTCTAGGCGGGGCGTGGCCTTCCTGCGCACATCAGCACCTACTTCAGAGTCACCACGGCCCGGGGTCTTCCTTCTGCAGAAGCACAGGCTTCAGGGTCTGGGGTGGCGGGGCCTGTGGCCTTGTCCACCTCCTGGTCCTGGGAGAGGAGCTGGGAGGGCGTTCCATCCAGGCTGAGAAAGAGCCGCTCTCCCTCCCCGCGTGTCCTGCCGCTGAGCTCGGGGTCCCTTTCTTTGCAGGTTCTCCTCCTCGTGGTCAGCTCGGTGTCACACGGGTCCTCGCCGGAGGCCCGGGAGGCCAGCCCTTGCTTCTCCCACCCAGACGGCCCTTCCTCCAGGGTGCTGTGTGTCCACATCTGACATCCCTCAACCTGCCAGCCGCGGGGACCCGAGCAGACAGATGCCAGTTGGACCCCAGCATGAGCTGGATGAGGCCCCAGGACTGTCCCAGCCGCCAGAGTGGTTTGGAAAGGTCCCCACACCGGGACCGCTTGGCGTCTTGGGATGCAGGCTGCCTGGCCATCAGGGAGAGACACCGGCCAGTCCCAGAGCCACTGGCGTCCGGGCAGCGAGCCCCAGGGACAGGGGCGCTGTCTGCCCCCATCCCACGTCCCTGTGCTTCGCATGCATCATCGCCATGAAGCCGCTCGGAGACACTCGGGTGTGGACAGGATTTCAATTCTCACCTCACAGGGAGGGAGGCCCGGATGGGTGGCTGCAGCAGGTGGCGCGGCCAGGGTGGGAAGGCCAGGCAGAGGCCACTCAGAGGGAGCGGGGACGGATGTCTGGATCTGCTGGACGGCAGAGCCTGCAGTGGCCCCGGGGCTCAGGGCTGCATTCCTGCCTCTAGGTGGGGCGTTCTGCACGTGCTATCCCCATGGCTAGGAATCCGGAGCTGAGTGTTCATGGGCCGGCTGCTCAGGGCCAGGGGTTCCTGACGCCCGGAGGAGCGCGGATCAGGTTGGATTGGGTGCAAGGTTTTAACTCCTTCCTACAGACGCCTCTTGCATGCTGTGAACTGCGGTGTGGACTCTCCGATGCTCCAGGTTGGAAACACAGTGCCTTCTCCCTCCCCTACAACTTTCCCTAATCCCTCCTGGACGGACTTGGATGCTGTCCTGAGTCCCCTCCCTCCCTCCTCTAAACCTTAGCCCCCTTGGGACAGGGGCAGTGCTGACCTCCATCACTCTGGGGCTGGACAGATAGTTCTCAGGAGGAGATGGGCAGCCATGGGCCCTGGTCTAGGATAGGGTCCTGGGGTCAGGTGAAGCCGTGAGCTTCCTGAGGGCAGGGCCCTGCTCGGTGTGGTGTCTCATATCCCGTAGCCCTCCTTTGTGCTCACATCTTGGGGCCTTTTCCGTTCTCATGGTTGTCGTAGGAGGAGTGAGTGTTCCTGGATCAGTGAGACTGGGTTCCCTTCTGACTCGTCTCCTCTCCTTGTGAGCCTGGGCAGGTCAGTTCCTGGCAGCCTCCTTCTGGAAAGCAGCTGAAGCTGGCAGCACGTTCAGCTGCTCCTGAGGTCGGCCTGACGATGGCCTTGGAGGTCTGGGGTGTGGGGGCTGAATCTCAACTCCATGGCATCTGTGCTGGGGGATGCCACGTGACTTCACTTCTCCAGGCCTCAGTTTGCTCATCTGTAAAATGGAGAGCACACAGGACCCATTGGAAACCTGGGCAGAGGGGACACTGCAGTTCAGTCGTAGCATCTGTTACACAGGACACGCTCATCCCCTTCTTCCCACTTTATTAATTTCAGTGAGAGGGTGATGACTGAAGGGGGGGATGTCATTGGGCTAGAATTACCATGCAGGAAGTTGACAGTTCGATGCCTTTTGATAAAAGTATTCAGGGTACTCAACCACCACTGCAATCAAGGCATACAGCTGTCCCATCACCCCCAAAGGTCCTTCTTGCTGGTCCTTTGCAGGCAACACCTTCCCCACCCCAGCCTCTGGAAAGCACAGATCTGGTGTTGTCCCTATGGTTTTGCCTTTTCCAAGGGGCTTAAGTGGAATTGTGCGGCACGCAGCCTCTCGTGTCTGGCTTTATCACTTGGCCTAACACATCTGGGACTCACCCAGGACGACATGTGTGTTTGCAGCTGGTTCCTTCTTACTGCTGAGTATTACGTGATTAGAGCGCGAACACTGAGTTGTATGAACAGACTACAATTTGCTTACCATCCACCGGCTAACGGACTTTTGAGTCGCTTCCACTTGTGGCTGACGTGTGTGAAGCTGCCACAAAGATTCGCATCCAGGTTTTGTGTGCACATGCGTTCGTTTCTCTTGGAGGCGCACTGGAGGGGGATGGCTGGATTATACGTTAGGTGCTGTTGTTGTTCAGTCGCTGAGTTGGGTCTGACTCTTGCAACTCCATGGACTATAGCACGCTAGTCTCTCTGTCCTCCACCATCTCCCAGAGTTTGCTCACACTCCTGTTTATTGAGGTGGAGATGCTATCTAACCGTCTCATCTTGTACCACCCCTTTCTTTTGCCTTGAATCTTTCCCAGCATCAGGATCTTTTGCAATGAATTGGCTCTTGGAATCAGGCGGCCAAAGTATTGGAGCTTCGGCTTCAGCAACAGTTCTTCCAATGAATATTCAGGGTTGATTTCCTTTAGGATTGACTGGTTTGATTCCTTGCTGTCCTACTTTTCTGGTGAAGAGTCTGTTCAAATTTTGCTCAGTAAAAAATTTAGGCTGTTTTGTCTTATCATTGAGCTGTAATATTCTTTCTGCATTCTGGACATAGACCTTTATCAGACATGTATTTTTCAAATATTTCCTCCCAGACTGTGGCTTTTTACATTTTATTAACAGTGTCTTCGAAATATCAGAAAATTTTATTTCCATGAAGTCCAGTGTATAATTTTTAAATGAGCTTTTCTTCTCTTTTTTGTATCTTAATAATTTTTGGCCTAACCTAAAGTCACAAACAGTTTCTGTTTTCTTCTAGATGTTTTATAGCTGTAGGTCCTATGTTTAGGACTATGACCTGTTTTGACTTTGCCTAAGCTGACCTTTGTCTTTGGTGCCTCCCAATGCCTCCCTCACATAGCCTCATAGCTGCTGGTCTCTCCTGTCCTGCTTCCTTTTTCCACACGGGCAGGTGTTGGCTGAGGCTACTCTGCTACCTTGACCACTGGATCAAAAGCCCTTGGGCTACCCTGGGGCTGGCAGTGCTGTTGCCAACCTCTGCTGAGCCTGTTTATCTTCTGGACTGGGGGATGGCCTCTTCCAGGGGACCCAAGGCCGGAATCCTGCCCACTGCTCAGAAGACGTAATGGCTGGGACTCATCCTTCCTTTGCAGCCTGGGGCAGTCGGACCCTAGAATAGCTCCACCCTCCTCCCCGTGATACCTGGGGCACCTTTCTCATCAGTGTGCCGAGCTCAGCCACTTCCTTGTCATACTCCACCAACTCCCTTCACCATCAAGGGGTTACTGGCCCCATTTCTCAGATGGAGAAACTGAGTTTAAGGGGACTGCATTATGTGTCTGGGCTGGAGAGCAGCAGAGCTGGGAGCTGAACCTGAACCACGTTGCTTCTCCAGGTCCATCCTCTCTGTGAGGGCAGTTGTGAACTTCTGCACGCAGGCACCTGGGAATGATTTATCCAAGGAGGGCTGGCACACTTTTTTTTTCAGGGTGAGTGTGCTGTCTCCCCAACGGGGTAAGCTCCTCCTGCCCAAGGATTTCTTATATTTTGTGTCTCTTCCCACAAAACGTGGCCTCGTATATCCAGGAGAAGTTCACACAGAGACGCCTGTGTGTGAGTCAGACTTTTAAATATGGCATCACCTCCCCACAAAGGTCCTCATGGCGGTTGGTAGCCTGGCCAGGCGGCTGATGGATTTGGCTATCACACCATCCTTGTTCAGTGTCTGGTATACAGCAGGCGCTCAGTAAATGTTTGTAGCATGAAGGAATGAACTTAGAGCCATCTACCCAGTGCATATCGTCAATTATAACAAAATCCAGTGGATCATGACCATCAGAGTCAAGGCTCAGTATCTAAGACCAGCCAAGACTTGAGTGGTGTGTTTTCTGGGCTGTCCGGGTTCATGGGCTGGGATCTAGAAGGGACATGGCAAGACCCATTGAGGCTGGGCCCAGAACCTGGGAACCCGTAGCCCACAGAAACATTTTGGAACCCAGGTTGGCTCGGCCAACCTGTCCCCTCCTCGGAAATGGCCCCAGGATGATGGGGCTGGCTGGCTCAGCACGCTGGCCAAGGCTTTCTGCAGTTGGGAGATTTTGTTGCTGATAAAGATGCGATCGCTCTGGGATGGGGCCTGGGGGAGCTCAAGACTTCTGTCCATTGCAGGCTCTTAGTGGTGATAAGCGGCCTCCAGCAGGAGCCGGCCTGGGGGCAGGCCTCCATCTTGGGGAGGGGGCTCAGACAGGCTGGGACCTGGGACCATGGTCTGTGGTGCCTGCTCCTGGACAAACATCTCCTTGAGCAGCAAAACTTAAGCTAACTATAGGAGACTAAAAATAATGGTGTGCACGCCTGTGCATGGACAACAAGACACAAAACGACCAAAAAATGGGGCTTCCCTGGAGGCTCAGTGGTAAAGAATCCGCCTGCCAATGCAGGAGACGAGTGTTCGATCCCTGATCCAGGAAGATCCCACATGCTGCGGAGCGACTAAGCCCGTGCATCACAACTGTTGCGCCTGTGCTACTCTGGAGCCTGGGAGCTGCAACTGCTGAAGCCCGTGCGCCCCAGAGCCCCTGCTCCACAGCAAGGGAAGCCCACACACTGCAAGGAAGAGTAGCCCCCGCTTGCTGCAACCGAGAGAAGCCCCTGGGCAGCAACGAAGACCCAGCACAGCCAAAAATAAATAAAGACGAAAACCCAGGTGCCACTTGCAAAGAGCCAAGAGCAAAAGCAGGGGTTTGGGAGCAAAAACAGGGTCCTGAGCATGCCCTGCACACAGTACCACCAAAGGCTGGGCAAACAACCTAAGCCACTGTGCCCCACCTGGCCAGACCCCTGGACACACCCTGACCCTCACCCCATGTAAGGAAACAGTTAGTCCCTCCCAGCCCCAGGGGAGGGAGCCCGGGAGCCTGTTACTCGTTCTCGCTCCCTCCCGCAGCAGCAGGGTCCCCGCTAAAACCTTGCCCGAATTTCTTGTCTGGCCTCTGATCAATGTCTATTGGTGAAGGAGGCCAAGAAGCCTGGTCAGTAACAGGAGACGAGAGCTGGGAGCAGGCTCTTGGCCTCCGGTCCCTGGGCAGGAGTCCTGCTGGGACCCCTGTGTCTGACACTCACGGTGATCTCTCTGCAGGCAAAGCACATGGATCTCCCATTTTGCTTTTTCCTCGGTTGGGATCGCATGAAGTACCAGGTTGGTGTTCCTGAATTTAAACTGGGGGGCTGTTCACCTGTGTGTCCCTGTTGTTCCCTCCCCACCCCCAACACGGTCAGCGACCCGTGTCAAAGCTGGAGTTGTTATAACTCCTGGAATAAGGGGAGCTTGGTCCTGGAAGGGGGGACATTGGTCTCGGGCCACCCAGCTCCTCATCGCAGACCCTGCTGTCAGCTGGGAGGGCCAGGGAGGGGTGGGCGGCAGTGACAGGGAGGACAGCCCAGTAAATGTCGGCTGGGTGCAGCCTCGGTGTGACTTGGCCGAGGAGATGCCCGTGAACCCGGGGCCAGCAGAGCTAAGGCAATGCTCAGGGTGCTTGCTTGGACAGCAAGGAGATCAAACCAGTCCATCCTAAAGGAAATCAACCCTGAATATTCATTGGAAGGACTGATGCTGAAGCTGAAGCTCTAATACTTGGCCACCTGATGGGAAGAGCCGACTCATTGGAAAAGACCCTGATGCTGGGAAAGATTGACGGCAGGAGAAGAAGGGTGCGACAGAGGATGAGATGGTTGGATGGCATCACCGACTCAATGGACATGAGTTTGAGCGAGCTCCGGGAGATAGTGGAGGACAGGGAAGCCTGATGTGCTGCAGTCCATGAGGTTGCAGAGTCGGACACGACTTAGCGACTGAACAGCAACAACAACTCCATGTGACACCCCAAAATGTGTCTCGATAGCACCGAATGTCCCTTGGTGGGCAATCACTTCTGGGGAGACCCACTGCTTCAAACTGGCCCCACTTTACAGAGAAGGAAACTGAGGCTCGAGAGCAGCCAATGGCTGCCTCAAGGGTGACCTGGGGTCACTGCTCTGTACCTGATGTTGGTGCCTCCAGCTTTGGGGGTGCGGGGTGGTCCAGACTCTTCTGGCCCCTGCGGCCTCCTGTCCATGCTTCCTCAAGCCCAGTGTCCAGGTGGGCCATGAGCGCTGGTAGATTTGGGGCTGATGCTGTCGTGGGAAGAGACGCCCAGAGCCAGGTCGGAACCCAGGTGTGTGCTCGGCAGGAAGTACCACAGGAGAGGTGGGCCGCCCTGCAGAGGGTTATCTTAATCCCCGGTTTCCTTTGCTTCTCCTCCTGGCTCTCCTCCTGCTTCTGAAACAAGTCTTAGAGATCACCGCCCCCGCCCAAACACACACACACACTCATACAAAGGGGTTTTCACACCTGGAAGCGCCCTGGGCTTCATAGACTTTGTGTTGTGACCGAAGGGGCTCATTTCCTGATAGAGGAAAACCATCCTTTGGCCCTTATGCAACAGTGGCTTGGCTGGGGAGTCTGCGTTGTCCAGCGCCCCCAGCCACGGACCAGCATCTTAATGCGCCGATTTACCTGGAAACACGAGACGCCTCATCCAGGCTTAGCCCCACTGACGACATCTGAGTTCAGATTATGTGGTGAGAAATGTCGGAAGTAACTGGGGGTTTGTGGGTGGTGGTGGTGGGGCAGTGAAACCCCACTTGGTTGGCATCTCAACAGCAGTGGCTAGATTCCCAAACTATGGGGTTGGCCAAAAAGTTCGTTTGGATTTTTTCTGTCACATCTTGCAGAAAACGCCGAACAAACTTTTGGCCAACCCAGTACGACCGTGACTTGTCTTGTGAAGCGTCTGTTCATATCTGCCACTGTATCTGTGTGACGGCCCTCCTGTGGCATTGCCCGCAGCCCGACTATGTTCTGGGAAAAGGGACAACATGTGACGGTGTGTGACTGGCCCACGGGGTCCCACAGGACGGTGCTTGTGGTGTCCGAGCCCCTCGGCGGCACCAGGAGGGGGCTTCTGGGCAGTGATTGAACTCTGTGGAAGCAGCTGCTCTGAGCTCTGCCAAGGTCAGATGGGACAGGATGGCCGTTTTGCAGGATGATTTAAGAGGAAACTTAAAAGCAACATCAACTTCTCCTTTGAAGAAGTGGGCAGAGAGGGGTTTGGAGAAAGAATGCAGAGACTTCTTGGGTGGGGCCAGCCAGGCTCCTAAGCGCTGTGCGCACACGCTCAGTCTTATCTCTTTGCCACCCCATGGGGTGTAGCCCGCCAGGCTTCTCTGTCCATGGTATTTCCCAGGCAGGAATGATGGAGTGGGTTGCTAGTTCTTCCTCCAGGGGAAATTCCCTATTCAGGGATCGAACTTCTGTCTCCAGCATCTCCTTCATTGCAGGAGAATTCTTTACCCGCTGAGTCATCAGGGAAGCCTAAGTTCTGTAGTTTGTTAAAAATATCTGCCCCACGGGAGTCACAGCGTCATTTGCAAAGCACCAATTATGGCTGGCTGTTGATCCCATCTCTGGTCTCCCTTCTCCCTTTCTGAGGAAACTGCAGAGGTAGATCTGAAGGAAGTGTGCCCAGCCAGAATTCCTGACCTCCTGGCTGCTTCAGAATCCAGGGCACGTGACACCATTCTTGCCAAAGGGATGTAAGCAGAAGTCAGCTAGAGATTTCCCGGCCAGCTTTTGCTTTTCTAGTATAGGCATCATTGCCCGCCTCCCACCCCCCACCCCGACCCCGAACGCTTTTCTTCTTCTTGGACTATGGGTTAAAGGCTGGAGGTGCAGCAGCCATTTTTGTCCATGAAGATGAGACTTCAACCTCAGGAGGCTGGAGTCAGAGGCCTTTGGACATTGATGTCATACTGTCCAAACCCTTGTTGGGGGATAAAACTAAACTCCACGGGTTAAGCCTCTGTTGGGAGTCTCAAACTCCTTCCAGCTGCTGCATACATCTCTCTCTGGTGTATATAGTTCAATTCAGTCACTCAGTCGTGTCTGACTCTTTGTGACCCCACGGACTACAGCACGCCAGGTCTCCCTGTCCATCGCCAACTCCCAGAGTTTACTCAAACTCATGTCCATTGAGTCAGTGATGCCATCCAACCGTCTCATGCTCTGTCATCCCCTTCTCCTCCCACCTTCAATGTTTCCCAGCATCAGGGTCTTTTTAAATGAGTCAGTTCTTCGCATCAAGTGGCCAGAGTATTGGAGTTTCAGCTTCAACATTAGTCCTTCCAATGAATATTCAGGACTGATTTCCTTTAGGATGGACTGGTTGGATCTCCTTGCAGTCCAGGGGACTTTCAAGAGTCTTCTCCAACACCACAGTTCAAAAGCATCAATTCTTTGGTGTTCAACTTTCTTTATAGTCCAACTCTCACATCCATACATGACTACTGGGGAAACCATAGCTTTGACTAGACTGACCTTTGTTGGCAAAGTAATGTCTCTGCTTTTTAATATGCTGTCTAGGTTAGTCATAACTTTACTTCCAAGGAGCAAGCTTCTTTTAATTTCATGGCTGCAGTCACCATCTGCAGTGATTTTGGAGCCCAAAAAGATAAAGTCAGCCACTGTTTCCACTGTTTCCCCATCTATTTGTCATGAAGTGATGGGACCGGATGCCATGATCTTTGTTTTCTGAATGTTGAATTTTAAGCCAACTTTTTCTATCTCCTCTTTCACTCTCATCAAGAGGCTTTTTAGTTCCTCTTTGCTTTCTGCCATAACGGTGGTATTATCTGCATTTCTGAGATGTCATTGATATTATTGGTCTTGTTGCACACTGACTTTGGGGATACAGGGACATTTCAGCACGTAGGTGAATTTGCAAACATGGAATCTGTGGATAACGAGGATGAGCCGTACTTATCAAATGGGACCTCAGCAGCAAAGAGGAAAAAGAAGGAGCTGCTTGGAGACTGACCTTGGATAGAGAGGTCAGCGGAGACTCCTTGAGAAAGAGGAATTATAGCCAGAATCTGAAGGTGGGGAGGAGTCAGCCTGTGAAAGAGGTGCGGGGTTCAACAGTGTCTTTTCTCAAGGTCAAGTTCAGAGTAGACAGGGCTTCATTTAGCATAGCCTTGGGGCAGAGGGATTTGCCTCTGTCTTTTCTTTCGAGCTGCCACGTGGCAGGTCTTTTGTCTTTGTACTTCTTTTAGGTTGTTTATTTTTCTTGTCATTTTATTCTCTCTTCCTTGACTACTTTGAAACTTATAGATTCAATTTCTATTCATTTAACAGCGACCCTGGAGACTTTTGCCAGGTGTATTGAACTTTGAAGTGTCTAATCAACCTCTTATACTCCTTCCACATGAAATGAGATTTCAGAGTACGTCACTCCCCTTCTGACTTACATGTGATTGTGTCGTGTATTCTATTTCCAATTTTAACTTCCCCAAGTTAGACCTGACTTTTCTTGTTTTATGCAGTCAAAGTTTGTTCAGATTTACCCAGATATTCCCCATACACTTTGCTCATGATTTTTTTTTTTTTTTTTCATTTTGAATCTTCTTTCAGCAGTTACTCCCCTTTGGCCTGAAATATGTCTTCTGGGATCGCTTTTACTGGCAGTGTATTTGTGGCAAGCATCTACATTTTTCACTTGTCTAAAAATAAGTTGATCAACTTCTTCTTGCGTGGTTTGCACTTTTTGTGTGAAGATAGCCCTGCCCCAAGGCTATGAAAATGTTACTCTACAAGGTTCTCTGAACTTTTTATAGATTTGCTTCTCACATTGAATAGCAAATCCACGTGGAGCTGCTTTTTGTGTGAGGTGCGAGGTAGGGGTCTGCGCCAACCATTGGCGTTCTCCAGCCTAGCATTTGTCGCTGATGCTCAGTCGCTGAAGTCGTGTCTGACTCTTTTTGATCCCACGGACAGCAGAAGGCCAGGCTTCCCTGTCCTTCACTATCTTCCGGAGCTTGCTCAAACTCATGTCCATCGAGTCGGTGATGCCATCCAACCATCTCATCTTCTGCTGCCCCCTTCTCCTCCTGCCCTCAGTCTTTCCCAGCATGAGTCTTTTCCAATAAGTCGGCTCTTCTTATCAGGTGACCAAAGTATCAGAGCTTCAGCTTTAGCATCAGTCCTTCCAGTGAATATTCAGGGTTTATTTCTTTTAGGATTGACTGGTTTGATCTCCTTGCTGACTCCTTTCAAGTGTCTTCTCCAGCACCACAGTTCAAAAGCATCAATTCTTCCGTGCTCAACCTTCTTTATGGTACAGCTTGCGCATCTGTACATGACCACTGGAAAAAGCCATCGCTTTGACTATACAGACCTTCATTGGCAAAGTGAAGTCTCTGCTTTTTAAACATGTTCTAGGTTTGTCATAGCTTTTCTTCCAACATTTAGTGCTCTAAATATTTCAGGTCCATGGTGGGGGTGCAAGTCCCCATGGAGATGTGTATCAAGTATCTATGCTATGTAACAAATCACCACCAACATGGCTTAAAGCCATACCTGCTTATAAACTCACAGTTCTTTTAGGCAGAAGTCCAGGTGGATTTTGATGTGTTCTCTGCTAGGTTCTCATAAGAGATCAGAGCTCTGGGGAGGAATCCACTTCCAAGCTCACGTGGTTGTTGACAGAATTCAGCTCTTTGCAGTTACAGGACTGCGTCCCCCACCTTTCCTCACTGGCCATCAGCCAGGAGTCCCTGTCTGTCTTGGTTCCTAGAGGTGGCCCTCAGGTCCTAGTCATGCCTCCCCTGTCTTACTCCCCACAGTGTGGCAGCTCCTCTTTTCAAAGCTGGCAGGAGCATCTCACTCGTCTCTGCTGCCACAGCCTTGTACGGCATAACCTGCCCCTTTGTGGGAGTGACCATCTCATCACGTCTGTGTTGGCCACAAACACAGACATGTGTGGAAGGGGGCATCTCTCCCATCATGTGCCACTTCCTGGGAGAAGCTCTAGGAGCCAACTCTGACATGTCTTGTGATCCTCTGTCTGCCTCCCTAATTGGGGAATACTTTTTTTCCAATCTGTATACATTTAACTTATTTTTTCTTGCTTCACTCTCCCTTAGGGCCTTTAGTACAACTGATCAATTTGACTGCAATACTTTTAGAACTTAACGCTCCTCAAAATACCATAAGAGGCACAAAAAGACAAATCGCAAACTTAGAGGAGAGACTGCAATGCATAGAAATGGCAACAAATTAGTATGAAGAAAAGGTCAGGTTTTAAAACATTATTTTGTTTAGTTATTTTTGGCTGTGCTGGGTCTTAGTTGATGCATAGGCTCGTCTCTAGTTGAGGCAAGTGGGGCCCACTCTTTGGTTGGAGTGCAGGAGGGTCTTCCCTGGTGGCTTCTTCCCTGGTGCCCCTGGTGGAGCACAGGCTCTCAGCTGGTAAAGAATCCGCCTGCAATGTGGGAGACCCAGGTTCAGTCCCTGGGTTGGGAAGATTCCCTGGAGAAGGGAAAGGCCACCCACTCCAGTATTCTGGGCTTCCCCTGTGGCTCAGTTGGTAAAGAATCCGCCTGCAATGTGGGAGACCCGGGTTCGATCCCTGGGTTGGGAAGATCCCCTGGAGAAGGGAAAGGCTACCCACTCCAGCATTCTGGCTTGGGGAATTCCACGGACTGTACAGTCCATGGCATCGCAAAGAATCAGACATGACTGGGCGACTTTCACTCACTCTCAGGCTCCAAGCGTGTGGCCTCCAGTAGTTGCAGCACGTGAGCTCTCGAGCACAGGCTCAATGGTTGAGGTGCACAGGCTTAGGTGCCCTGTGCCATGTGGATCTTCGTGGAGCAGGGATCGAACCCACATTCCTCGAATTGGCAGGCGATCCTTTACCACTGAGCCACCAGGGGAGCTCCAAAAGGTAAGTTTTAAGATAGGGTTTAAGACAGGGTTTATTATGATTTAGGTATGGCAAGGTCAACCGATCAGGAGATGACTGCCGTTGGAAGTCTTGGAAGGATGCCATTGGAAGGATGGTTTGTCACTCACAGGTCTCAAGAGAAGGTAGCTACCACCCAGGGAAGGACCACTGCTGGTCAGGAGGGGAGGACACAGTCAAGAATCTTTATTGTGGGTTCCCCTGGAAGGAGTAGGTGAGACGAGGAAGCAGGCTGAGGGTGGGCAGGTGGGATGACTTCAGGTGGCTCTGGGGGCACAGGGGCTGTCCTTAGTTGCTGGTCCTGGGGTGATCAGTGCAGGGGATGGTAGCCCCGAGTCTGGGAGCCCAGTGAAGAAGGTGGTCAGGTTTTAGGCTCTGGATGGTTGGCTTGTATTTGAGAAGCATGCTCACGGGTGATTCATTTGCCCCCTGTAGGCACTGGCTGACCCTGGGAGTGGCAGTCCACCTAGGGTCAGGAATTCCCAGATCCCGAAGCATCAGCACACAGAAAACAAAAGGAGCGGTTAATATAATCACGCTCTGGCTCAATCGTGTCCGACTCTTTGCGACCTTGTAGACTGTAACCCACCAGGTTTCTCTGTGCATGGGATTCTCCAGGCAAGAATACTGGAGCGGGTTGCCATTCCCTCTTCCAGAGGATCTTCCCGACCCAGAGATAGAACCCATGTCTCCTTCGTCTCCTGCCTTGCAGGCGGATTTTTTACTGCTGAGCCACTAGGGAAGCCTGGTTAATACAACGAAGAGCACCTAAAAAATCATCAAGAGAGACAAACAGCCCTGTAAGCAAAAGACTCAACTGTAACTCTCTCGTAATCTAGTACGAGAACTAAAAACAAAGGTGCAGATTAAAACCACAATATGGCACCAAAAAAAAAAAAAAAGTCCCCTACAGTAAGATACCATTTCTTATCCATCAGATGGGCAAACATTAGAAAGTGGCTGCTGGAGGTGGAACTTGGTGCCGCCACTTTGGAAAACAAGTCGGCATTTTTATCCTGAAGTTAAAGATACGTGTTCCCTTTAGCCAACCACGTGTGTTCGCACATACATTCCCCAAAGGAAGCTCTAGCAATGTCGTTATTTAAACGCTTTTGGGTGAATACGTAACTTTAAGTGGTCATTTTACTCCAACAACATAGAGACGTGACCCCGGGGACATACCCGAGCCAGCCCATGGCCTGTTGAAACACCTGGGCTAGCCCATGGCTAGGGATACACCTAGGCCAGTCCACAGCCAGGGGATACACTTGAGCGAGTCTATGGCCTGACAAAACACCGCGGCTAGCCCATGGCCTAATGATACGCCTGGGCCCACAGCCAGGGGACATAACTGAGCCAGCCTGAGCTGGCTTCTGTCCCTGATGACTGGCACATCACCCACTGGTGACAGTGGAGACTCAGGAGGTGCGTGGACAGGAGCCCTCGGGTGGTTGTGAGAGTGTGGTGTTTCTGAGAGGACCGGAGATTCTCCCCGAGGCCACACCTTGGAGGCAGTGGGGCTCTTTCTTGTGGCTCAGTTCAGTCTCGAGAGCCCATGAGTGTCCCCAAGTCCCCAGCCTGCCACCCCCCAGCACGAAGCCTGTTTCTGAGAGTCACACACTCATGTCAAAAAAATTGTTTTGCACAGCAGCCTTCCCCAATCCTTGTCCTCCACCATTTCCTTTTTTTTTTTCCCCTTTAAATTTAGAAATTGAGAGAGAAAATCTAGGCTGGGTCATGCTTGGGAAAATGCTGAAATTTTTTTTTTCTCTTCTGCTCAGTACATTTCTTTTATCTTAAAAAAAATTAATACCATTAGGTCATCTGCCTCCCCCTCCCTCTTTTTATTTCTGGGAAAAATCTTCATTTTGTGTATTTCTCAAGCATCTTGACATTCTGTCTGAGACTAGCAGCCGGATCACTTCCTCCCAGTCCCTCTCAAAATTCCTGCTGGTTTTATCTCCTGCAAATGCCTTAGTGTTGCAAAGCAAATCCCCCCTCAGTCTGTCTCTCTGCCCGCCTCTCTGTGAAAAAGAAAGGGCCCCCGGCTCTCAGTGAGGTCCTCGGGCAGCCCAGATGCCTCCCCCAGTGCCTTCAAAGGTGCCTCTTCTGGGCCCACCAACCTCTGCCTATTAACTCTTTCAAAGTGCATTTGTCAGCATGTGAAAGCTGTCTGGGTTCATTGATAAAAAAGGTATTGTTTTTTAGGACTGTTTTGTATTAACAGGTTGCATCGGGGACAGTCTGCATTTACAAAGGGCTGTAGGTCCCTTTCACCTACTTGTTGCTGTAAAAGATGAAAGGAGTGGGTTGGAGACCCCCCTGCCGCCCCTGCACCCTTGCCAGAACACGCTTCATGGAAGAGGTGGGCAGCTTGGAGGTTACTTCTCCCCAAACCCTAAAGAGTTAACGTGCAATGGTTAAAACTCCTCTCTTTGGCCCCTGGTCCCTTATTCTAATGTATGAACTCTCATTCAGACATGAGCAAGCTGCATGTGCGTCTGGGGCTTGGCGACAGCTTGCCTCCTCTGGGTGACAGGATGGTCCCTGCCGAAATGTTTGTAAAAGCACCATGTTATGAACACCCCGGGCTCACCGAGACGCAATCGCTTCTTTTGCAGGCAGGTCTCTGCAGCCCCCACGATCCAAGAGGGGTTCACTTTGTCTCATTCCGGCTGGGGGACTCTGGGCCCGAGGTGAGAAAAGTGACCAAGGTTATTAAGAATTCTGACAAGGTAGGCTGAATAAATTGTGTTTTCTTTGTGAGCCTTAATCCGGTGTTGTATTGGCTTCTCGGACATGGCTAATTTATTTGGAATTTCATTCTGTTCCTGACAGCGTCCTTGACTAGCTGTTTGATCACCCCCGAGCAAAGTTACATACCAGCTTTCAACTGCTGGCGGGGCCCCGGTGTGATTTTTCTCAAGTGCGTTCTCCTGGGCTCCGCTTTATGTTTGCAGGAGAACATTTCCAATGGCGGGGGCCGTCCCTTGTTAGAGAGAAACCGGGGCTGGCGCAGGGCTCCCCCTCAATGAGGAAGCTTTCCACTCTTCCCCACTCGTCCCCCTGTTTGGGATTCTAATCTGCCTTTGTGGAGCAGGCAGAAAGAAAATTAATTTTCTCCCCGTCTGCGAGGAGCGAGAGTGGCAGTGGAGACCTGGTTTGAAATGCAAGTTGTGTTGATTTCAGCAGCTGCACCCGCTGGGTCTTCGGATGCAGTATTCTCAGGGGAAGAAGTGGATCAACCACAAACCTTCTTGGGGAGCTAGTTCCAGGGTCTCCTTCGAGCTTAGGGGCCTCTGGCATTTCCCCTCCATCTGGGCAGAAACAGGAGTTGACATCCTCTCTGTTAACTCACACATGCATGCAATGTTTGCTTTTTATTTTTTGGTAATAATAAGTGTGTCTTGCTTTTGCTAGAAGCAAAAATGAATCATGATTTTCAATAAGACTCCAATACCTTGGAGGATCTCCCTCTCAGCCCTGTTGTAGCTGGTGGTTTGACCATGTGGGCAGAATCTGGTCTAATAAAACTTGGGCCTACTTTAATTGGGCTTCTTGATGTCGGCCCATGAAGGTGTCCTTCCGGAGGGCCTTCTAGGTGCAGAAACTGTGCTTAGCTCTGGGGGCTCTGGTGGGAGCTCACATTCTGGGAATACCTATAGGATTTCAAAGGATGGTAGGTGTGTGCTGATAACACACAGAACCAACCAACCAAGCACCAGGGTGAGATGCCGGACTCAGCTTTGCTCACCGGGCCCTGCCTTTGAGTCAGGGGAGTCTGCTGGGTCTTTATGACATTTGAGCAGTGCTTTCATCTCCTGTAGAGGGTTCTGACCCCTGGTCTGACTTGCAGACCACGAGGGAGGGGCTATTGTCCCCTTTGATGGAGGAGGAAGCTGAGGCCAGAGCAATGTTGAGACACCCTGATGGAGACACAGCTTGTTTAGGGCGAGCGGGATGCTTGGGGCTCGTTCCAGGGTTGTGACCTCCAAGGACAGCAGATCCTGGCTGGGTACACAGCTGTGCGTCTACTTTGTCCATCTAAAGCCCCCGGCGCCTGCATTGGGTAGACCTTTCCCAGGAGAAGGCAGTCCTGGGCTGGCTGCACCCCGCCCAGGGGAGGGGGACTATTTGCTTCTTGCTGGGACCTCGCCTGTGGACCAGGGTCATCTGCTGGGTATTGTTAAGGGGCTGATGAGAGAGGACTTGCTGGGTGCTGCTTCAGAGCTTGGACACAGCATGCAGGAAGAGTCCCTGGCCCTTTGCTGTCCTGAAAGTAACCTGAGTCCCCCACTCTGTCCTCAGCGACCCAGGGGGACCCTCCACTGGCTGGGCCTTGGAGTTGGGGCAAACTCTAGCTCCCATGGCCAGGATGCTCACTGAGGCCTGGGACATGTTTGGGAGGCGGTTCAGGCACCCTGGGGACCCAGGAGGGAGGAGGGGGTGAGCGGGAGGCAGGAGGCAGGAGGGAAAAGCCAAGGGGAGCTTCAACTTAAGGCACAGTCCTGAACTCACCGGGATCTCAGAGGGCGATGTGAGGGCTGTATGACCTTTGAAATTGTCCTGACCCCCAGCAGAGGAGCTCGCCTTTCATCCCTCCTGGGGTCAGTTCCTGGTGAAGGGTGGCCTGGGAGGGTGTGAATCCCTGGGCACTGGGGTGGCTCCTGTAGTCTGGGATGTCCCAGGAGAAGGATCGGGAACAGAGGGATGTAGGAGGGTCCCGGGGGCCGGGGAGGAGCCCACCCTCACTGCTAGTGGGGGCTCACTTGGGGTGTTGGGGTCCCTGGGCGCACCCCACGGGACACTGTGGGTGCGGGCCACTTGCTATCGCCTTCTTGCCTCCCCCTGTGGGTGAGGGTCACCTTGTCCGTCGTAGGTTCCTGGCACCCGTGTCGGGTAGAGCTCCCCCGGGACAAGACCGTTTTGGGCCCGCTGGACCCCGTCCAGGGAAGGAGACTGTTCACCTTCTCTCCTGAAGGGCTTGCTGACCTTGGCCTCCCCAACTCCAGAGGCCCAGGGACGTCTGAACAGGAAGGGAAGGGCTCCATGACCCTGGAGAGTCTCCAGGCGTGGAGGTCACGTGACCCAGGCGATGTTGACTTTGTGCGCAGACTGTGTGCTCGCACACAGAGACGTTTATCCGAGGCTAAGGTCACCTCATCCACGCTGCCGGGTCAGGGCCTGCGGGGTGGGAGGCCGAGGACGGGCCACCCTCGTCCAGTGTGCGGCCCTGTCTCTGGCCACCCAGGACGCCCACCAGGAGACGCCGACCTCCCAGATAAGTGAAAAGCTCAGAAATTAGCTTCTCCTCCCTCCCCGCGCTCAGCCACTTCCCCCGGGAGCCTCGTTGCACGTGCAGGTGGGTTCTTGCAGTCGGGGGGCAGGAGGTGCTTGTGAAGGCCTCTGGGGACGTTCTGCAATGTCCTGGAAGCCCTTATCCAGGCTCCACACCCTGGGGTGGGGGGTGCTCTGTTTGATTAATGACTCCACGTCAGGCTCCTACGATCTAAATTCCCACGTAGGTTTGAAGAGGTAGTTGAACAAAGCTCTGTTCAGGGCAGACGAGCCCAGGGCTGAACATTATCTGAGAGTCTACTCTGCAGACACGCTGGACACCTGGCCAGGCCACTGGCTGGCGGCTCTCTCTGTGGATGGAGGTGGAAACGGGTGCTTCCCACCCAGGGCACAGGGCTTGGAGCACTTTCGAGAGCGCATTTGTAGGTCACCGTGAGGCCTGGGCTCTGGGGTGGGGTGGGTGAGGGTGCAAGTGGGGAGCTCACCATGGGTCTGGCCCACAGCTGGATCACCCAGGAGTGACCACAATCAGCTCTTCCACTGCCCGTCTTACCCTGGCTCCCTGTCAAAGTCTCTGCATTTACTCCTTAGCTAGAACCTTCCAGAAAGCCTGGGCGGACTCACATTCTCACTTTGTAGATGGAGGACAAATTCAAGAATGGAGGCTCCTCAGCTTTCTCCCTGCCTTGTGTCCCTGGGGGTGGGCCGTTTCCTGGCGAGAGCGCAGCTGGACTCCCTGATCTGGCATTTGGGGGCCAGGGCACCTCCTGACCTCCAGCTTGCACCCCTTTGTGTTATGGGACCAGGGGATCGGGGTTGGAAGAGGCCAGGCTGTCTCTTCGTCCTTGAGAAAACTGGCTGTGGAAAGTCAGCCACGGACTTTGGGATGGGAGAGTCTGCGGAGGTGTGCGTGCCCTGGTGTGTGTGTGCATGTGTGTTACGGCTGCAGGTGTGTATGTGTGTGCTTGTATTCTCGTGTGTGTTATCGGTGCAGGGGTGTGTGTGTGTGTGTACCTATATTCTCAGGTATGTGTGTCACGGGTACCGGAGTGCGTGTGTGCCTATATTGTGTGTTAAGGGTGCAGGTGTGTGTGTGTGTTATAGGTGCAGGCATGTATGTGTATTTGAGAAGGCAATGGCGCCCCAGTCCAGTACTCTTGCCTGGCAAATCCCATGGACGGAGGAGCCTGGTGGGCTGAAGTCCATGGGGTCGCTAAGAGTCGGACAGGACTGAGCAGCTTCACCTTCACTTTTCACTTTCATGCACTGGAGAAGGAAATGGCAACCCACTCCAGTGTTCTTGCCTGGAGAATCCCAGGGATAGGGGAGCCTGGTGGGCTGCTGTCTATGGGGTCGCACAGAGTCGGACACGACTGAAGCGACTTAGCATGTATGTGTATACCTGTATTCTCATGTGTGTGTGTGTGTGTGTGTGTGTGTGTGTGCGTGCAGCAGGCAGAGAAAGGCGGGCTGAGGATGTGGTCACTCCAGTGGTGTGGTGGAGACATTTCTGCCCGGGTCCTCTTCGGGGACAAGAGCACAGCCAGTGATTCCACGCCCAGGCGCCTTGCTGGCCCCGTGTGGACACTGTCCCTTTGGCCTCCCCACGGCCCTTCAAGGCAGAACTGTCACTCGCCCCCCTTTCCCATCCGGTTTGCCCCCGGAGGACGAGCATCGTGCTTGGTCACTCCATGTCTGCGGTGGGCCCTGGACGGGGCTCTGCTGGGTGTGAGGGGAGGGCCGCAGGCCGACCATCCAGCCTGGGCTGTGGGCGGCGTCCAAGGCCCTTGGTGGGCCGCTGGGGGGTGATCTGGGGACCGGCCGCGGGCCTTCCTGGGTGATTAAGCGGGTTCCCCTCCCGGGCCGCCCGCGCCGTCCCCGCCCCCGCCAGCCCGCGCTGCCCACCCCCGCGGGCGGCGGCGGGCGGGCGGCCTTTGAGGCGCTGGCGGCCCGTGCGCTAATTGAGCTGCGCCGGGGTCGCCTGTGGGCGCGGGGCGCCGGGTCTCACCTTCGCGCCCCTCTGCTCCCCTTTCATCCGCACAGCTCCCGCCGGCCCTCCCGCCGGGCCGCCCGCCCCTCCCGCCCGGCCTGCTGCCGCCGCCGCGGGCCCGCAGCCGCTGGACAGCGCCGGCCTCCAGAAGTGATAGCTAATTGGGCAGAGAAAGGGCCCGATTGTCTGGCGGGGCCGGAAGAGCGGGCGTGGGCGGCTGAAAGCGCCCGGAGAAGGTGGCCGGCTTCGCCCAGCAGCTGCCGCCGGAGACGTTTGGAGATTACGTCAGCGCCGGGCCGCGAGCCTCCCGCCCGGCCGGACAATGCGGCCCTTGTCGGCCCCGAGCGCCGCCCGCGCGCGCTGAATGGCGCGGGGCCTCTTCTCCAAGGAGGCCGCTCGCCGTCCCCGAGCTGTCCTCTCCCGCCGGGGAGGCCCCTGCGCTGGGGCGCGGAGGGAGCGGGCTCGGGGCCTTAGGGAGGAGACCCCCGGGCTGGGCGGCGCGCGGGGAGCGTGGGGGCTGCTCCTCCGGTTGGGGTGGGGGGTGGCGGCTGCCCTCGCCATGGCCTCCTGGCTTGGGGGCAGCACGGGCCCCGACCCGCTCCTGGTCCTGCTGGTCATCATCTTGTTGGCACGCTTCCTTCTGTGGTCCTGCCTGGGCACCTACATCGATTACAGACTGGGCCGGCGGCAGCAGCGCAAACCCAAGGAGGACTAGGGCCTCCGCCGGCCCGTGGCCGGAGCTCCAGGCACACGGGAGCCCTCCCTGCTGGAGGGTGTGTCCCAGAGAGGATCTGTCCTGGGGCCGGGGGTGGGGTTGGGGCGGGGTGCAGAGCGGGGAGACCACCCCTGCAGCCCACCTGCCGGGCAGAGATGGCCCAGCCCCACCAGGACTGTCCTGGCCACCTGCATCCCACGTCAGAGGATGGAGGGGCCCCCCTGCCTGTCTATCCACCAGGTTGTGGGAGTGAGTGATCCTGGCAGTGGGTCTCGCTTTTAGACTTTCTCTACTTCCAATTCTTTATAAATCTGTTTGCAGGAGGAGGCGCGGGGTAAGCCAGAGGGGCTGGTCTGGGGGGAGGACGGTGGCAAAAAGACAGATGTGACCACATCACAGGCCGGCCCTACCTCTTAAAGCCACCCTGGACTCCACCTCCGGCAGGGAGGACAGTAACCACAGACTGTGCCTTGGTTTCCCCAGAGCAGACCCCTAGGGGGGTCTCAAGACAGACTTGTGACTATGAGTCCAAGTCCAGCTCCAGCTGACCATGGACAAACTCACTTTCCCCATCTCTTAAATGGACACACTAGTCCCTGTCCCCGCCGCCCCCCCCCCCCCCACAGAAGGTTATTACCAGAAGGGTCAGGTGAGGGGTGGGCTGAGCCACCCCCCTCCCCCTGCCACCACCCCCCTCTCCCTGCCACCGTCCCCCTCCCCCTGCTACCGCCCCCCTCCCCCTGCATCTGTAACCTGTAGGACACACGGAGGATGGTTTAGTGAAGCCACGGGACCCAAGGCCCTCTGCTCCTTTGTGCTTTCAAGGATGAGGCTGAGACATCCCTGAGAAGACGGACAGGCAGGGAAACTTGACTGGAGCTCAAGAAGCCAGTGCCCTCTGCGCCCTCATCCCGTCACACCCTGAACTGAAGGGGCAGCACGAGGTGGTTCTCCTCTCGATCTGGCGGCAGAGTCGAATCACCCCAGAGGTTTTGGCAATGCCAGTGGCTGAGTCTCCCAGACTGAGAGGCATCGGCTGATTCTAGATGTTCCGGGCAGGCTGGAGCCTGGTGGCACCGTGAATTCCAAAAGCGCTTGGCTCAGCTGGGATCTTCGGTGACTGTTAGAGGTCTGGAGTCACTGAGCTGGGTGAGCAGACGCTTGGGCCCTGGTAGCTGGGAGCCATCCGCCTTGCGGCATCCTGGCAGAAGGGACCATGGCGTGATCTGTCCAGGCCTGTGTACTTGGCTGTCCTCTGGGCAGTCATATAGCCAGTGGCCGAGCAGAACCCGTGCTTCTTTGTAAGGATGATTGGTCACGGGGTGTCTGAGGGCTCTGATCACTGGGTTAGGGGAGGGCTGTTCTTGTTCTCTTTAGGGAAACTTATCTAATTTTCTTTAAAATGATCACGTGTGATTTTGCTGATCTTTCTAAGGAAGGGGAATCACATTCGTTGTCGTGAGCGTATACTAGTGCAGGGAAGTTTGCGTGGTATTGCCAGGGTTTAAAACAGAAAGACCCACGGCCTGAGAAACCGCTCCGTCCTGGGCAAAGCAGTCCCTTGGATGGAGGGAGAAGTCAGATATTCACATGACACACTCAAGTCTGCCCCACCGTTGAGTGTGTGTGGCCTGTGTGTGGCCTGCATGCGACCTGCGTGTCCACATGAGCGTGTAGATTTGAGGTCCACTGTTTGGTCCATGGGGCTTCCCTGGTGGCTCAGTGGTAAAGAACCCGCCTGCCAATTCAGGAGATTTGAGATGTGGGTTTGATCCCTGGGTCAGGAAGATCCCCTGGAGGAGGAAATGGCAACCCACTCCAGTATTCCTGCCTGGAGAATTCCATGGACAGAGGAGCCTGTTGGGCTGAAGTCCATAGGGTCACAAATCAGATATAACTTAGTGAGTAAACAACAATAATAACAACAGTTTTGGTCCGTGAGCTAATATCCCAGGGTTCTTGCTAGAGTTGGGGAGGGACTCACTCTTCTGTTGGCTTGTCCAGTGGAGGAATGGAACCATGGGAGAAGACAGGATTCTGCCAACATTGTCTGAGCCCCTTTCCAGTTTCATTGACCCATAGATTTCTCATCTCTTTTCCTTAAGCCAGTTTACATTGGTTTCTGTTACTTGCAACTGACAAAATTAGTCATCAGAATTTTGTCAAAATTACTCATCAGGGTACAAGTCTTGTGTATCCACACATTGACAATTTACAACCTCCTGACATGGGCCTGACTCAGGGTGGGCACCTGAAACACTGGCTGGGTGAATAGGGGCCATGCCCTGGTCATACACAGGCAGCGGTTGCATTCAGGGCGAGGAACAGACATAACAAGAGAAGCTTTTTTTTTTTTCCTTTCCATTTTCTTTTACATGGAGCAAAACGTCTGGCATTTGGCAGGCAATGGCATCCCACTCCAGTACTGTTGCCTGGAAAATCCCATGGATGGAGGAGCCTGGTGGGCTGCAGTCCATGGGGTCGATAAGAGTCAGACACGACTGAGCGACTTCACTTTCGCTTTCCACTTTCATGCGTTGGAGAAGGAAATGGCAACCCACTCCAGTGTTCTTGCCTGGGGAATCCGGGGACGGAGAAGCCTGGTGGGCTGCCGTCCCTGGGGTCCCACAGAATCGGACACGACTGAAGCGACTTAGCGGCAGCAGCAGCAGGTTGAAGTATGGCAGCTCCATGATGCCATCAAGAACCCACACCCTTCTGTATTTCTACTCTGCCATCCTTAGGAGGTAGCTTGGTCTTCATGGTTACAAGAAGGCTGCAGCTACTCCAGGCATCTTGAGTGAGTTCCAGTCAGGAAGAGAAAGAAAGGGGTGATAGAGAGGAAAAGGTGTCTATATCAGAGAGGCAAAGCTTCCTAAAAACCCTTAGTTTCATGCCATAAACTAGAATCATGTCCCATGGCATCTCTAGATGCTGAAGAATTGCCTCTTGGCCGTTCTTTGCAATTGCAG
Source organism: Bos taurus (assembly GCF_002263795.3). Taxonomy (NCBI): domain Eukaryota; kingdom Metazoa; phylum Chordata; class Mammalia; order Artiodactyla; family Bovidae; genus Bos; species Bos taurus. The sequence continues at coordinate 46,474,689 of NC_037356.1, forward strand.
CCTATACCCAGAACACTATTTGGGGGTCTTTGTGCATCTTTAGTGGCATCTTTATGCCACTGTGTGTCTTTATGTGCTCATGTTGCCCTTGTCAGCCTTTGAGAAATACCAGCCATGCTCAGCTGTCCTTGGCCGCTCCGCCCTGGAGTCAGAGGGTGGAGCTTCTCATGGTTCCTTGGGGGCTCTTAAGAATTTGGTCCAGTAAGAAGTCCAAGGATGAAAGAAATTTATTCCTTCTTAGAGATGCTTGGAGATGCTTCTTTGGTCACACCTGGTAGCACCAGGCAGACTGCAGCAGGTGGAAGGTGGGCAGTGACTAGCTGATGGCTGGGTGAATGACAGTGAAGGGCAGCGGGTGGATAAATGGAGGGGTAGCGCCAGTCCTTAACTCGGAAAGTACCACTGGGGCTCATGATCTGACAATGTGGGAAGCATCACGAATACCATGTCAAAGGTAAAGTAGAACTTGCCCTTTGGGTAGCTTGCAGTCTGGGAGCCAAGAAATGGGCAGCTAGACTAGAAACAGGACTTAGACCCACACAAGGCGCACCAGGCTCTTAGCCACCAAGACTGTGGCCGGTGTAAACTGAAATGTCCTGTAACGTGAAACACACCAGATTCTGAAGGCTGGGTGCAGAAACGAACGTAAAATCTAATTAACAGTGGTTTTCTATTGATCATGTATTGAAATGATAATATTTTGGACACCTTGGGTTAAATAAAACATTAAGATTAATCTCACCTGTTTCTCTGAATGCACCTTAGTGTGGCTACTGGAAAGTTTAAAGTTATATATGTAACTTGCATTGTTTTCTTATATCTCATGGTCTGCTGCAGATCTTTATAATGCAGTGAGGGGGTTATGGTGGGTGAGTGGATTGAGTGTCATGGGAACACAGAAGGACACTTCCTGGAGGAGGGGTCTTAAGTGATAATGTAAATACGTCAAACTAGAACCTGTGAGACGCAGCTAAAGCAATCCTTGGAGGAAAAGCTGTAGCCACAAATGCCTTTATTAATAAGCGTGGAGTGAAGTGAAAGTTGCTCAGTCGTGTCCAACTCTTTGTGACCCCATGGACTGTACAGTCCATGGACTGTTTCTAGGTCAGAATACTGGCTTGGGTAGCCTTTCCCTTCTGCAGGGGATCTTCCCAACCCAGGGATCGAACCCAGGTCTCCCGCATTGCAGGCAGATTCTTTACCAGCTCACTCACAAGGGAAGCCCCAAAATACTGGAGTGGGTAGCCTATCTCTTCTCCAGTGGATCTTCCCGACCCAGGAATCAAACTGGGGTCTCCTGCATTGCAGGTGGATTCTTTACCAGCTGAGCCATCAGGAAAGCATGAAAGAATAAAAATTGATGAATTAAGCATATGACTCAATACATTTAAGAGAACAGGAGAAAAAGCTAAGAAAAACAGAAGGCAGAAATGAAGAGAGGAAACTGATGTATTACCACTGATAGAACAAACAAATGTATCCGAGTCCTGCATTTCCTTTTTTTTTTTTTTAAGAAAACCATTTCTTCTACATGCTGTCTCTTCCCTGTGTCTTTTCTGGCTGTGGGTGTCTTGGTGCTGCGCGCGGGCTTTCTCTAGCCGCTGTGAGCGGGGGCTGCTCTTTGCCGCGGGGCGTGGGCTTCTCACTGTGGTGGTCTCTCTCGTTGCGGAGCGTGGGCTCGGGGCACCCGGCTTCACAGTTGCAGCACCTGGGCTCAGTAGTCGTGGGCCAGGGGCTTAGATGCTCGTTGGCATAAGGGATCCTCCCAGACCAGGGACTGTACCAGTGTCCCTCGCATCTCAAGGCAGATTCTTAACCACTGGACCCTCAGGGAAGCCCTTCTTGTTGTTTATTGTGTTAAAACACACATACCATCAAATTTACCATCTTACCCATTTTTAAGTGTTCATTTCACTTGTGTTTTTGAGGGGAAGAAACTCAACAGTAAAAGGGACACGATTAACCAACCCAATCCAGAAAAAAGAAGAAGAAAACACACAAAATTAAAAAGTCTGTGAGGAAACAACTACAGAGATGTGGAAAACTCAGTTCCCAGCAAACAGGTTCTGGTGTATGTGAAGGATTTTGGGAATTTGAAAACATAAGGAACACATTTTATATAGAAAAAAATGACCCCCAAAGAGATGTAAAAATCTGTACAAATGGATTACCCTTGGAGAAATAAGTCATCCAAGTCTACTGCTACTGCTGCTGCTGCTAAGTCACTTCAGTCGTGTCTGACTCTGTGTGACCCCGGAGACGGCAGCCCACTAGGCTCCCCCGTCCCTGGGATTCTCCAGGCAAGAACACTGGAGTGGGTTGCCATTTCCTTCTCCAGTGTATGAAAGGGAAAAGTGAAAGTGAAGTCGCTCAGTCGTGTCCGACTCCTAGCGACCGCATGGACTGCAGCCTACCAGGCTCCTCCATCCATGGGATTTTCCAGGCAAGAGTACTGGAGTGGGGTGCCATTGCCTTCTCCCATCCAAGTCTACCCTCCTTAAAAAATAGTGTAAAGGCCCAGAATGTTTCAGAGGAAGACCTCTTACAATACCCCAAAGGAACAGATAGTACAACACCACTTAAACGGCCCCAGTGCCTGAGAGAGGGGCAGCTCCCAATTCTTTCTTATGTCTCTGCTGTTCGCTTGCTAAGTCATGTCCGACTCTGCGTGGTTTTATGTAGTAAACATTTATTGAGCAAACTCTGGCAGGTAGTGAAGGACAGGGAAGCCTGGTGTGCTGCGATCCATGGGATCACGGAGAGTTGGACATGACTGAGCGACTGAACCACAATTTATTGATACCAAAATCCACCAGAAGTAGTACAGAAAGAGAAAGCGCAGACCAGTGTCACTTAGGAATACTGATTAAAAAAAAACAAACCATGAAATTAAACATTACATTAGAGGGGTAGGACATGGGGACCAAGTGGAGTGGGTTTCAGAGATGTAAGGATGGCTGAACATCAGGAAATCAGTTAACATAATTTATGATATAAACAACTCCAAAGAGAAAAACTTTTGATAACTTCCTTTGATATATTGCCAAAGATATTTGGATAACATTCACCTCCAATCTCAAACTCTGAATCAGACAGAAGTAGATCAGATCAGATCAGTCACTCAGTCGTGTCCGACTCTTTGCAACCCCATGAATCGCAGCACGCCAAGCCTCCCTGTCCATCACCAACTCTAGGAGTTCACGCAGAGTCACGTCCATCGAGTCAGTGATGCCATCCAGCCATCTCATCCTCTGTCGTCCCCTTCTCCTCTTGCTCCCCAGTCTCTCCCAGCATTAGAGTCTTTTCCAATGTGTCAACTCTTCGCATGAGGTGGCCAAAGTACTGGAGTTTCAGCTTTAGCATCATTCCTTTCAAAGAAATCCCAGGGCTGATCTCCTTCAGAATGGACTGGTTGGATCTCCTTGCAGTCCAAGGGACTCTCAAGAGTCTTCTCCAACACCACAGTTCAAAAGCATCAATTCTTCGGCACTCAGCCTTCTTCACAGTCCAACTCTCACATCCACACATGACCACTGGAAAAACCATAGCCTTGACTAGACGAACCTTTGTTGGCAAAGTAATGTCTCTGCTTTTGAATATGCTATCTAGGTTGGTCATAACTTTCCTTCCAAGGAGTAAGCGTCTTTTAATTTCATGGCTGCAGTCACCATCTGTAGTGATTTTGGAGCCCAGAAAAATAAAGTCTGACACTGTTTCCACTGTTTCCCCATCTATTTCCCATGAAGTGATGGGACCGGATGGCATGATCTCCGTTTTCTGAATGTTGAGCTTTAAGCCAACTTTTTCACTCTCCACTTTCACTTTCATCAAGAGGCTTTTTAGTTCCTCTTCACTTTCTGCCATAAGGGTGGTGTCATCTGCATATCTAAGGTTATTGATATTTCTCCCGGCAATCTTGATTCCAGCTTGTGCTTCTTCCAGCCCAGCGTTTCTCATGATGTACTCTGCATATAAGTTAAATAAGCAGCGTGACAATATACAGCCTTGACGTACTCCTTTTCCTATTTGGAACCAGTCTGTTGTTCCATGTCCAGTTCTAACTGTTGCTTCCTGACCTGCATACAAATTTCTCAAGAGGCAGATCAGGTAGTCTGGTATTCCCATCTCTTTCAGAATTTTCCACAGTTTATTGTGATCCACACAGTCAAAGGCTTTGGCATAGTCAATAAAGCAGAAATAGATGTTTTTCTGGAACTCTCTTGCTTTTCCCATGATCCAGCGGATGTTGGCAATTTGATCTCTGGTTCCTCTGCCTTTTCTAAAACCAGCTTGAACATCTGGAAGTTCACGGTTCACGTATTGCTGAAGCCTGGCTTGGAGAATTTTGAGCATTACTTTACTAGCGTGTGAGATGAGTGCAATTGTGCAGTAGATTGAGCATTCTTTGGCATTGCCTTTCTTTGAGATTGGAATGAAAACTGACCTTTTCCAGTCCTGTGGCCACTGCTGAGTTTTCCAAATTTGCTGGAATATTGAGTGCAGCACTTTCACAGCATCATCTTTCAGGATTTGGAATAGCTCAACTGGAATTCCATCACCTCCACTAGCTTTGTTCGTAGTGATGCTTTCTAAGGCCCACTTGACTTCACACTCCAGGATGTCTGGCTTTAGATTATCTGGGTCGTGAAGATCTTTTTTGTACAGTTCTTCCGTGTATTCTTGCCATCTCTTCTTAATATCTTCTGCTTCTGTTAGGTCCATACCATTTCTGTCTTTTATCGAGCCCATCTTTGCATGAAATGTTCCTTTGGTATCTCTGATTTTCTTAAAGAGATCCCTAGTCTTTCCCATTCTGTTGTTTTCCTCTATTTCTTTGCATTGATCACTGAAGAAGGCTTTCTTATCTCTTCTTGCTATTCTTTGGAACTCTGCATTCAGATGTTTATATCTTTCCTTTTCTCCTTTGCTTTTCGCTTCTCTTCTTTTCACAGCTATTTGTAAGGCCTCCCCAGACAGCCATTTTGCTTTTTTGCATTTCTTTTCCATGGGGATGGTCTTGATCCCTGTCTCCTGTACAATGTCACGAACCTCCGTCCATAGTTCATCAGGCACTCTATCTATCAGATCTAGGCCCTTAAATCTATTTCTCACTTCCACTGTATAATCATAAGGGATTTGATTTAGGTCATACCTGAATGGTCTAGTGGTTTTCCCTACTTTCTTCAATTTAAGTCTGAATTTGGTGATAAGGAGTTCATGATCTGAGCCACAGTCAGCTCCTGGTCTTGTTTTTGCTGACTGTATAGAGCTTCTCCATCTTTGGCTGCAAAGAATATAATCAATCTGATTTCGGTGTTGACCATCTGGTGATGTCCATGTGTAGAGTCTTCTCTTGTGTTGTTGGAAGAGGGTGTTTGCTATGACCAGTGCATTTTCTTGGCAAAACTCTATTAGCCTTTGCCTTGCTTCATTCTGTATTCCAAGGCCAAATTTGCCTGTTACTCCAGGTGTTTCTTGACTTCCTACTTTTGCATTCCAGTCCCCTATAATGAAAAGGACATCTTTTTTGGGTGTTAGTTCTAAAAGGTCTTGTAGGTCTTCATAGAACCATTCAACTTCAGCTTCTTCAGCATTACTGGTTGGGGCATAGACTTGGATTACTGTGATATTGAATGGTTTGCCTTGGAAATGAACAGAGATCATTCTGTCGTTTTTGAGATTGCATCCAAGTACTGCATTTCAGACTCTTTAGTTGACCATGATGGCCACTCTATTTCTTCTGAGGGATTCCTGCCCGCAGTAGTAGATATAATGGTCTTCTGAGTTAAATTCACCCATTCCAGTCCATTTCAGTTCGCTGATTCCTAGAATGTCGACATTCACTCTTACCATCTCTTGTTTGACCACTTCCAATTTGCCTTGATTCATGGACCTGACATTCCAGGTTCCTATGCAATATTGCTCTTTACAGCATCGGACCTTGCTTCTATCACCAGTCACATCCACAGCTGGGTATTGTTTTTGCTTTGGCTCCATCCCTTCATTCTTTTTGGAGTTATTTCTCCACTGATCTCCAGTAGCATATTGGGCACCTACTGACCTGGGGAGTTTCTCTTTCAGTATCCTATCATTTTGCCTTTTCATACTGTTCATGGGGTTCTCAAGGCAAGAATACTGAAGTGGTTTGCCATTCCCTTCTCCAGTGGACCACATTCTGTCAGATCTCTCCACCATGACCCGCCCATCTTGGGTTGCCCCACAGGCATGGCTTAGTTTCACTGAGTTAGACAAGACTGTGGTCCTAGTGTGATTAGATTGACTAGTTTTCTGTGAGTATGGTTTCAGTGTGTTTGCCCTCTGATGCCCTCTTGCAACACCTACTGTCTTACTTGGGTTTCTCTTACCTTGGGCGTGGGGTGTCTCTTCAGGGCTGCTCCAGCAAAGCGCAGCCATTGCTCCTTACCTTGGATGAGGGGTATCTCCTCACCGCCACCCTTCCTGACCTTCAACGTGGGATAGCTCCTCTAGGCCCTCCTGTGCCCGCGCAGCCACGGCTCCTTGGACGTGGGGTTGCTCCTCCTGGCCGCCGCCCTTGGCCTCGGGCTTAGGGGCGTGGGTTATAGATAATAGACCAATATGTTTTTAACTTGAAAAAATAGTTGTTTCTGAATAGGAAAAATACAATATTATGATTAACAGAGGATGAGATGGTTAGATGGCATCACCGACTCGATGGACATGATTTTGGGTAAATTCCGGGAGTTGGTGATGGACAGGGAGGCCTGGGGTGACGCAGTCCATGGGGTCACAAAGAGTCAGACACGACTAAGCGACTGAACTGAACTGATGATTAACAGGGAAATACCACAGCCGCATAAGGTACATACTACGGTATCCATTATACAGATGGGAACACTGAGGCACAGAGAGGTGGAGTCATCAATCAAGATGTTCATAATTGTTCGAATTTGTTCTGGAGGCACAACCAGCACAATCAGAAGGATGAAGAAATGAGAGGTGTGAACACTGGGGAGGAGACAATGCATCGTTATTTACAGTGAGATGGAGGACTTTCCTGGAAAAAACGAAGGGAAATCCATGAAAACGATCGACAGCAGAATCCAGTAAGGGGATACTGGGTCCATATTGGGTCTGAACCAGTATGTGGGAAGTGCCTACGCAGCAGTTTATCAGGAGCTGTGATGGCATGAAAGACCCCATTTATAAGAGCCATATAGAGAAAACCTACTTAGGGGCCAGCTTCATGATGACACGTTAGCTGCCGTGGGTGGCCGAGTTATTTCCTTTTGTCAGTTTTACAGTCACCGTGGGTAGGATTCATCAGTGAGATTCACTGGGGGCATGATGCTCGAGGCTGACTGTTTGGAAGGAAGTGGCCGGGGGTAGAGGAAGGTCAGACCTGACCCTTGAGGACAGACAAACCCTACCATACCTGTCTCTCTCACCTGCTACCTTGATGCCCAGTGACCTGCAGGGGAAGCTGGCACCTTTGCCACCTTGCTGCCCATGCTTGTGGCCTGGGACTTAGAGATGCCATGGCTACCGTGGCACCTGGGGCTGCAGGTGGACCTTCACGCATGAAAGACGATGGTGCCTCCAGAGACACGGGTTTGATCCTTGTGTCGGGAAGATCCCCTGGAGGAGGGCATGGCAACCCACTCCAGTCTTCTTGCCTGGAGAATCCCATGGACAGAGGAGCCTGGCTGGCTACGGTCCATGGGGTTGCAGAGAGTCAGACACGACTGAGTGCCTGGGCACGAGTTCACGCATAGCCGATTAACAATGCTGTGATAGTTCTAGGTGAGTGTGGGCGGCCCCGAGTCACCACTGCGTGGGGGGAGAACCGGACAGGGTGTCGAGACCTCAGAAAACACCTCGTCCGTCCCTTCCTCATTCGCCCAGGTGCCTCCCTCGGCCCAGCGAGTGTGTCCTGGGCATCCAGAGACTGCTGTTCCAGGGGAGCAGGTGGGGGCAGTGACCGCCTCACTGCTCAGCCAGGCTTGGCCTTCGGGTCGGGGGACACAGCAGCCCAGCTCCTGCCCCCTTGCCCGCTGGGCTGGGCCTCCCCTGAGAGCAGTCCTCAGAGCCCCCGTGGTGGAGATGAGTCACTGGGTCTAAAAATAAAAAGAGTTAAGTCATGAAACAGCGCCTTTCCTTTTTAAGCCAGATGTGCTGCTTGAGGGATTCCCAGCAGCCCTTGGCCCCGTCCGGCCACTGGGGGGCTGTCTCACTCGCTCACACCCACCCGCAGGTTTCAGCACCTGCACAGCCTCAGAACGAGAGTGGGGTGGATGGAGAGGTGGTCCCTGCCTCAGTGGGGAAAACAGACGAGGTGAGAGTAACACCCACGTCAGGCAGATGGCCACAAGGACTATAACCATGGGGAGGAGGGTCACGAATACACACACAGGGCTGCGTGTGTGCTAAGTCACTTCAGTCGTGTCCATCTCTTTGCGACCCCATGGACTGTACTCTGTCCGTGGGATTTTCCAGGCGAGAATACTGGAGTGGGTTGCCGTTTCCTCCTCCAGGGAATCTTCCCAATCCAGGGGTCAAACCTGTGTCTCTTACATCTCCTGCACTGGCAGGTGGGTTCTTTACCGCTATATACATGGGAAGGGGAGTTAATTCTCTCTCAGAGTCTGGGGAAGGCTTCCTAGAGGAGGTGTCTCTGGAAATAAGACTTCTGAGAGATGGGGAAGGGACAGAAGCTTGGGCAGAGGTCAGGGGGTCTGGACCATCAAAGTGATATGACAGAAGGAGTCAGGAGTCTGAGACATAACAGGGACAGGACTGGGGCAACTTTCTTCACCCCCAGGGGTTCAGGGAGATGGTCACCAGGGAAGCATGCATCACGGGGACAAGTCTCGGGGAATTACGGGCTTGTTATCACGAGCGTCATCATGAGCTTCCCCGGTGGCTCAGATGGTAAAGAATCTGCCTGCAATGCAGGAGACCCAGGTTCGATCCCTCGGTCAGGAAGATCCCCTGGAGAAGAAAATGGCAACCCACTCCAGTAGTCTTTCCTGGAGAATCCCATGGACAGAGAGCCTCATGGGATACAGTCCACGGGGTTGCAAAGAGTCAGATGCGACTGAGTGGGTAATAAACACTCATCATCATTAAGGGGGGCAGAGGCGGGTGTTGGCTTCTGCAAAGAGCTGAGCCTGTGCACAGAGCTTGCCCATGTCATGTTGCAGGAAGGCGAGAAGATTCCCTGGGGCTGTGTCTTGGCGAGTCGGATGGGACTTTTCTGGTTGTCACAAGAATTTGGCTGAAGCTGATAAAATGACAAGAGCCCCTCATTCTTGAGGGGTGCAAGGCTCCTGGTCCCCTCCAACTGAAAGTGCAGAATGTCCCCAGCTGTCAACCCCATCCCACCCACCTCCAGCCTAAATGGGGTGCCTGGGGGTCATCAGTGAGTGGTTGCCCTGGCATTCAGGTGATTCTGTCTCTCCTGGCCAGGCCAAGGTTGGGAGGGCTCCATAAAACTACTCAGAATGTGGGGTGCCTGCAGGGGGACAGGGGGTGGGGAGAAAGCTTTCTGCTGAGGGGAATCCTGGCTGCAGGTTGCTGCTGGCTCAGAACCTGGGGGGAGGGAGAAGCCTTGGGGAGCTCAGCTGAGATTCCTGGCCGTGGGGGGTCAGGCATGAGCTAGTTGATGGTACCTGCTTCCCTCCTGTGAATCCAGGCGGCTGGAGACTGGCTGCAGCATCCCCCAGGGCAGAATGAAGAGGGGGACAGTGGGGCAACCTGCGTGGATGCCCTTAGGCATGGTGAGTGCTGCAGAGACTCTGGATTTTCCCACAGGGTCAGGTCACTGCTCCCATCGTCCTTACTGCCAGGACGCCGGAGGCCCAGCTGAGCAGGGTCAGTCCCCAGCTCTCCCTGGGGCGGGTGTGCTGTGGTGGACACCCTGTGGTGGACTGGGCTGTGGTCATTAGGATGCGCAAACAAGAGATGCAGGCAAATGGCAGCTACACCCTTGAAAAGGAAGTGAATCCCTTGGTGTGGATGGGCAACGCAAAGGAATGAACCCAGCTCCCTGGGGAGCCCCACGGCATGGACTTCAACCACCCTCAAACTCCGGGGCTGCCAGAAGAGTGATGGCCTTCTATCCAGGGTGTGCTGTTGCATTTTGGGGCTCACTGTTACAGCAGCTCTGCCGGGCCCCTGCCTAATACAGCAGGGATGACTCCTCCCCTGTGGACCGAGGTAAACTGAAGAAGGCAGTGGGGGGAGGGCTGGAGCCATCCTGAGGGGACGCCGCTCCTGCAGGCAGTCAGCCGGGGAGACGACCCCCCAGGAGTTAGAGTCTGTGGGGTGGAGAATCGGGAGCAAGAGATGAGGAGGGCTGGCTGGGAGGTCACAAGAGGCCCGGCAGACACTGCACATTTGGGTCCCCAGAGATCCCACAGAGGTTCCAGATGAAGGACCAGCATCTTGCTCTTGCCACGTGGGCTGGATTATAATCACTGCCACCAGGCAGACATGTTTCCTCTGCCTGATCCCTCCTCCCAGACCCTGGTGCTTAGAGACAGGGAGGCTGAAAGGAGAGAAAAGGGACAGGCTGAGGTTCTTCCCGCCGCCTGGGCCATGAAGTGGGGCTCATTTTGGGGAAGACAAGGTGAAAGGGTGTTCAACTAGACTTGAGAACACGAAGCTGCTTTGGACTTGATGGGACTCATTGCTACTCACTCCCAAAAGGAGTCTAAATAACAGAATGAATCTTAATTGTGTTCTCATATAAGAAAATGAGCAACCAGCCCCAGGGATCATACTCAAAACATCAGGAAGCGATGATGAATGGGGACTCTACTGGGGATGGGTGAGGAGGGAGACAAAGCTATTGTCAGTTCTGGGGCTCTTTGTTACACAGCTTGGTCCATATCCTAACTCGTACACCATTTCAGCAAACCTATTATTAATACAGTCAACCTCCTCATTCACAAAATAGACCCCGGCTGCCTGGCCTACAGCACAGAGAGTCAGGAAGCACCAGGACACACAGACATCCTTTATACTGCCCTTTTCTCTAAGGTTGGCCTTCTCTTCACTTCCCTGGAAGCCTTCGAAGCCAGGACCCATGTTGATGCCCCATTTTCATCCTCCCAAGAAGCGTGTGCTGCCTGTCAGGAGAACCAGCCCCTTGGACGGCAGCTGTTCTTATCACGGGACAGAAATCAGCAGAAGAATCACTCCTTCTCGCCACTGAGAGCAAATAAAGATGGCCTTGGCAGAAATACGTGCTAGGATCACTGGCTTTTGTGTGTGGGTGGGTGGCTTCACATTTGGGACTCTGTTTGGTAAAGCCTTGTGCTTTGGGAGCTTGAAGCCGGCCGAGGTGGGCTGGTCCATCCCTGGAACAGCTGTGGGCAGGGGGCAGGTGGGGACGTTTTCTCAGAGCCCCGAGGTCTTGGGATCAAGCGCGCTTCGATTGTGGGGTTGGGCAGGCAGACAGACGGCCCGAGCACAGCCAATGGCAGGTTCTGTATGACGTGCGTGGGAGCCTGACTGTCTTCACCCACAATGCTGGGCCCCCAAGGTATCTGGTGAGCACTCACCACGGCGTGTGCGCAGCTGTCTGACTGTGGTCTCACCCACCCCAAGCACGTGCCTGTGGGCCCTCTCCTTCCAGTGGACTGGCCAGGGGCCAGTGCAGAGGGAAAGAGAACACTTCAGTGCATCCTCAGCTCCCAGCACTCTGCAGGAAGAACGTGCAATAAAAGAGTCACAGCACAGATGAAAAGTCAGGGTCATGAGAAGACAGACGATCCTAAACAAGGAAGGTGAACCCAGGGACGAGGTGGGGGTAGGAACAGGCTGTTTCCGCAGTTGCTGTGGCCGAGGATACAAATTCCTGGCAACCAAAGGGAGAATCTGCCTGTAATGCGGGAGACCCAGCTTCCATCCCTGGGTCAGAAAGATCCCCCGGAGAAGGGAATGGCAACCTACTCCAGTATTCTTGCCTGGAGAATCCCATGGACAGAGGAGCCTGGCGGGCTACAGTCCACGGGGGTCACGAAGAGCTGGACGTGACTGAGCGACTAACACTTTCATACTTTCAAAGGGAGCAGGGGAAGAATGAAAGGTTTAGAGTTTGCTTGGCCCTTGAAGAAAATACACCACTTCTCGGGGACAGTAAATGTTCCCTAACACTTATTTGTTAAAAAAAAAAAACAAAAAACTAGCCCCAAGGTTTTTACCTAAATATCATTGGGAGATCTGATGATCATATTGTACTTTTCCAGAGGAAAAGAACAGACCGGGTGTGCATATATACAGAAAGAGATTTATTATGAGGGATTGGCTCACACGATTACAGAGGCTGGCAAATACAAAGTTTCCAAGCTGGAGACCAGAAGGCCCGATGTTCACTAAGCTTCTGCAAACGATCTGCTGTAGAACCAGGGAGAGTGGATGCTGCAGATGGTGTCTGAAGCCCAGCTGCTGGGGAAGGCTGCCTTGCTCAGAGGAGGCTGGGCGTTTGGTGCTAGTCAGACGAGGCCCACCACACGGGGCGTGTGCAACCCACAACTCAGTCGGCCAACTCGTATGTTAGCCCCACTAGCCTCTCCCTCATCTGGCCATCCACTCTTTCACCGGGGCCTCCACTGGCTGAGCTCACCCAGACCCTGGGGGGCAAAGGGCTATGGGAAATGTAGTCCTGTTGTTATGGCGCCCAGACAGGGCTGCAGGGGATCGAAATGTCTTCTCCTGCCCTCCCTCCCTCCCCCGCCCCCAGCATCCGATCCCCTTTCCTACCTGCCTTTATTTTCCGCCATAGAACTTGGTACCAGCTGATGCTGCTTAGTACCAGCTGATGCTTGGTACCCGCTGATGTCTGACCAGCTGAGTCGGACACGACTGAGTGACCGAACTGAACTGAACTGATGCTGCATTATGTATTAATGGTCTTCTCTGGATCGGATTTTTATTTAATGGATTGTCCAGAGTGCAAGCCCAGGAGGGCAGGGGATTGGCCTGCCTTGGTCACTGTCTTGCTCGCTTGAGGATGGTGCCTGGCGTCTAACTGGTGTTTAAATCCCCATCTCTGGGTTGATTGACTCTTCTGAGTCTTCTCTCCTCTGGCTACACCCCCATTCCTTCAGCCCCCCACCCCTGGGTCCTGGCTTCTGGCTAGTCACTGTGCCACAGACTCTTCTAGTCCAGCTGACTGGGCGAGGCTGGACCACTGGCAGGGTCTGTGTCAAGGACTTCTGCCCTAGTCTCAGCTTCTGAAAGCAGACACAGCTTCATCTTGGTTGCTGGACAAACCCCTGTGGGTCTTCAGGCCATTTACTGGTGAGGAGAAGGTGGTATTACCCTTGAGGGTTAAGGGGCCCTCGTGGGAGCTGGGGGTAGTCGCAGCTGCTGTTGAATGACCCATATGGGTGAGTGCTTCTGAAGTGGGTACCATTCTGTTTTTTGACCTTGGTTACATGAGTATTTGCTTTATAATTCTTTGTTAAGTTGCACATTTATATTTTATGTGTGTGTGTGGTGTGTGTGCGTGTGCTAAGTCGCTTCAATCGTGTCCGGCTCTTTGCGACCCTATGGACTGTAGCCCACCAGACTCTTCTGTCTATGGGATTCTCCAGGCAAGAATCCTAGAGTGGGTTGCCACTCCCTCCTCCAGGGGATCTTCCTGATCCAGGGATTGAACCTGCGTCTCTTATGTCTCCTGCATTAGCAGGAGGGCTCTTTACCACTAGCGCCACCTGGGTTATTTCACAGTATTTCACAGGCTTAGAAAATAAAGTGCGTTTTAACATATTTTACATAAGTAATCCATGTTTGTTACAGAAACATAATAAAGCATTCAAAAAGACAATAAAAAGAACGACCCATGCAGACCAGTGACCTTCCTAACAACATTCTGTGTACCCTTTCTTGTATTTTTCACAAACCTCCCCGGGACAGGTTACCAGTCCTGGGCCTCAAAGCAGCTTCCCCCACACCCCCTGCCAACCCGCTCCCCGGCCCACCAGGTGGCATGTGAGCCTCCAGGCTGCAGGCACAGGTGGTCTGACTGTGGTGGGCCCTAGCCCCTTACCCTTGGCAGCTGTCCTCTGGGCACTCCAGGTGGCCAAATGCCACTTTGCTGTGGTTATTCAGTTGCTCAGTTCACCCCATGAGCAACTGGGGTGCTCATTCAGTTGTCCTTTTCACTCCATGGACTGCAGCACACCAGCTTCCCTGTCCTTTGTGATCTCCCAGAGGTTGCTCAAACTCACGTCCATTGAGTAGTGATGCCATCCAACCATCTCATCCTCTGTCGCCCCCTTCTCCTCCTGCCTTCAATCTTTCCCAGAATCAGGGTTCTTTGCATCAAGCGGCCAAAGTATTGGAGCTTCAGCTTCAGCATCAGTCCTTCCAAAGAATATTCAGGACTGATTTCCTTTAGGATGGACTGGTTTGAGCTCCTTGCAGTCCAAGGGACTCTCAAGAGTCTTCTCCAACACCACAGTTCAAAAGTGCCAATTCTTCGGCGCTCAGCCTTCCTTACCGGCAAATGCCACTGCAGAGAGTCAAAGCTGGGAGTGGGAGCGATCACAGGATGGATGACAAATCCTGGGGACACTTGGACTCAGCCTTGAAGCCTGGAGCCGACGGAAGGAGGTGCTTTCCGAGGGGAGGCTGGGCTTTGGGCCTTGTGTGTTGGAGGAGGGAGGCGAGGACGGGTTTGGAGAGCTGAGCTGCCGGAAGCAGGGTGCCCAGTGGCTAGATCCTGCCTGCTTAGTGGAGAAACGAGCTCTTGCTTGCAAAGAAACATCTATCTGGAGAGCTGGGGGCATAGATGTTTTTACGCATGCCATGTATAATGTGGGAGAGGCTGGGCCCACGTTCCCTACGTGTTTATTGCAAAACACTCTTATCCGAAGAATAACAGGAAAAATATCACCCACACCCCCACCACCCCAACAAACCAGCTGTAAACTTTTCATGCTCCCCCGGGGCCACATGCCTGTGCAGACAGGATGGGGGACCACCCATCGGAGACCAGGCTCGTTTGCTCATTGACTTGCTCGGCAAAAGTGTGCTAAGCACCTGCTTACGTTTTGTCAGAAATGGCGCACCTATAAACCTTTCTTAGGTTTTTCTCTCCAGGTTGATCACTTGTGTAAATGTCCCTTATTAATCGGGCTATGTTAACTGCTGTAACCACCGGCCCCAACTGCAGTGGCTTCACCCAAACAGCGTGTATTTCTGGTTTATGACGTTGCAGTGAAGGCTGGGCTGGGACCCTGCTCCATGCGGTCATCTGGGCACCCAGGCCCCTCGCTCCCCGAGATTCCACCAGCCCCCCCCAGAGTCTGGGAGGTCTCCTTTCAATGCCCTGTGTTGGGCTGGCAGAGGATGAAGAGAGGAAAGGAGCAGGAAACTTTTCTGGCCAGGCCTGGAGATGCTGTACATCGTTTCCACCACGTTCTGCTGGGTGTATGTGAACCTACCTGCAAGGGAGGCTGGGCCGCGTGGCCTGGGTGGGCCCCAGGAGGAAGAAGGAACAGATGGAGTGAACGTCTGCCCCGTATCTGTGGCAAGCCTCATTAATAGATTGTTTAGTTCTGAAATAAACCAAGATGGAAGGAAAAGGTGGTATTGTCACCAACAGTTGGAGGCTCCCAGGAAAATATACAGGATGACACCAAGCTGAAGGGGACCCCTGGGTCAGAGCCTGCTTGCTGGCCCGAGCTTGCCCAAATCCTTTCTGACCTTAGGGTGGACAGAGATGCAGATGAGCAGGGTTGGGCACAGGGCTCACTGCGGCTGGGATGTCTGGCGGGACCTCACTGGGCATCACAGTAGAAGGACAACCAGAGAGGGTGGGTTGCTTTGTACCACCTGCTTCTACGCTCGTTGTGGCCAACTTCCTGCTCCTGGGAATACGGCAGAGCTGAGCACTTCTGGGGGACGAAATATAAGGTTCTAGATTGCTGGAGGATGCCGAGCAGGAGGAAGAGCAGGCGTGTCATCAGATCTGGTCAAGAGGGTCCAGTGGGTGGAATTTCCACTCTGGCATCTTGCCTCTGGTGAAAGCGGTCCCGTGGCAGCAGGACTCTTGAGTCGCGTGGCTGTCACCTGGAGTGGCAGTCCTCTGAGCACATCACTGCCATCCTGGGCTGTGCTTTCACTGTGTGCCTGGGCCCTCCTTCACCCCCCACTGTGGTGGAAGAACTGCTTCCATCTCCAGTCTCCTTCTTGGCTTACTTTCTCACACTGGGTGGAGCAGCTTCAGCAGCATCCTGACAAAGCATGGCTCATAGGCAATTGCTTTTCTGAGAAACTGCTTGTCTGAGATGCTTTTTATTTCATCCTTACACTTGAGCGATACCTTGGCTGGCCATAGGATTCTAGATAGGAAATAATTTTCCTTTAGAATTTTGAAGGCATTGCTCCACTGTTTTCTTGCATCCAAGAAATTCTGTTGAGAATTTAGAAGCTACTCTTAGAATCAATACTTTATAGGTAACTGGTTCCCCCCAACAAATACCAAGCTTGTAGAAATGTCTCTTTGTCCAAAATGTACTAAAATTTCTCATCACTGTGCATTGGTGCAGGTCTGTATTTATTTTCTAAGTTGGGTATTTCATGGGACTCTTCAATCTGGAAATAAAGCTCGTCAGTGCTGGGAACCATCTCGGATGATTTCATTGGTTATATCTTCCATTCTTCCTCTCGGATACCTTTGCAGTGCCTACTATCTGCATGTTGGATCGTCTATGTCTTCATCCTTCTGATCCTCGCTCTTCTTTTCTTCTGCCCTTTCCTCTTTTTATTTTACTTTCTCGGATATTTCCTCCACTTTATTTTCTAATTCTTTTATTGAGTCTATCACTTCTGTGATTTTTAAGTTTGGGGAGATTTTTCCTTTTAGTCTTTTGAACGTTCCTTTTTGATAGCACCCTGTTCTTGTTCTTGGGTGTGGTGTCCTTTCTCTCTGAGGGTACGGAGGGCAGCTTCTTGCTGTTGACACAGCTGTGAAAGCTTTGTATCTTTTGGGCAGTCTCTGTTTCCTCTGGGTTGCATTTTTCTGTTGGTTGCTTTGGTTCCTATTTGCTATGTAAGAGGCTGTTTGCAGATGGCTGATAGCCTTTGACTGTCAACTCACGACCAAGCTGAGGTGGCACACAGCTCATTGGAAGCTCAAGAGTTGTTGTTGCTGAGGTTATGTTCAGTTGTTCAGTCATGTCAGAGTCTGTGACCCCATGAGCTGCAGTGCACCAGGCTTCCCTTTCCTTCACCATCTCCCGGAGTTTGCTCAAACTCATGTCCACTGAGTCAGTGATGCCATCCAACCATCTCGTCCTCTGTTGTCCCCTTCTCCTCTTGCCTTCAATCTTTCCCAGCATCAGGGTTTTTTTTCCAATTGGTCAGCTCTTTGCATCAGGTGGTCAAAGTCTTCTCCAACATGACAGTTCAAAAGCATTCACCGTTCGAAGTTCAAGAGCGGAGCTTGACTCCTCTTGTAGCCACACTGTTCACCGTAGAATGATCTGGGCTGGTTTTTGAGCATCTCCTGACGTCAGAATTCTTAGACTTTCCTTTTGGGTGGGATCAGGCCTCAAAAGTTGAGCAGGGTCTGATTGCTGGTCTTCTGGGAACCTAGTTGGTGAAGGAGAGAGGATGCAAAGTATCATTCAACCTGTCTCCCTGGTTTTGGCAAGGTACCCAGGCCCTTGACTGGGCTGGTATCTCTTATGTCTTAACTTGTCCAGAAAATAAGCTTCTTCTTTCAAGATGGGGGGTGGTCCTCCCAGTGGTGGGAGTTGGAAAGGGATCTAGATCCCTTTGCATCTCAGAAATCTTTCAGCTAGTCTTCTTCTTCATTGCAGCCTCTTTATCCCGATTCTGGGGGGGAATTCGGGAGGATGCTGCTTTGTAAATAAGCTCTTCCCACACCTCTTCACTTTTCCAGGGGCCTCCCATGGAACTCTTCTTTTTAAAGTCATTCTGCTAAGTCAGTGTTCACCAGCTTGTTTTTTTGTCTCCATCTAAAATAAGGTTGCTGTAGTGCCTTTGCCATGCCCCACATCTTTGTGGGTTTATGTCTTTAAAATCCTCTCCTGTAGCACTGGTCAGGTGTGAGCAAGGAGCAGATTAGAGGCCAATCAGTCAGCTGCCCTCAGGGGCCTCTCCTGCTCCCCTCTTTAACCTTGCTTCCTGGTCTCACTGCCTGGCCCTCATGACAGCAACTTTCACGCAGGCATGACCAAGGAGACTTTTCTTTCCAAAAGCCTGTTGCACGAAATGTTGGCTGAGAATGAAAGGTGTTCTGGGGTCAAATACTTTGGGATGTTTGGGGATTTACAAGGGTAACTGTACTCAATCCCCAGGCTTGGGTGCAAAGACTAATAACCCGCTAGGCCGTGGTGCTTCTCGAGTAATTCTGGTCTTACCTTCCTCAGTCTCTCTTTTTTTGGCTATATCACATTGCATGTGGGATCTTACTTCCCCAACCAGGGATTGAACCTGGGTCCCTGTAGTGGAAGCACAGAGTCTTAATCACTGGACTGTCACCGAAGTCCCTGGCCTTACCTCTGCTTCCAGAAGAATGGTGATAAGGATGCTATTTAAGCCCCAAGGCTGACCATTCCCAGAGCCCTAGGGCTGGGCTAGATGCCCCCAGACCCTGTGGCTCCCCGGTCACACCCCCCGTTGCGCCATTGCCTGCTGTGTTTTCCTCCAGCCAGGAGCTGCCTGGGCTGGAGTGGAGTAGTACTAACTTAGAATCCTGTTGCATAGCACAGGTCTGGGGCAGAAAAGGCACACAAACGTCTGTTGGAAGAAAAGATGGAAGGAAGGAAGGGAGGACGAGAGGAGGGAGGAGGTGGTGGTCCTCCGCCACCTGTGTGCACAGACGCACGAGCCCGTGGGAGCCGGCGCCCGGCGCCGCTGTGTGTAAACAGAGCCTGGCCCTCTGGCGCGGCCCGTCTCCCCACACGGGCCCTCACCTCCCCGTGGAAACCTAAGATCCAGACTGGGATGAGGCTTGGCAGATGTCTGTGAAAAGGGCCGTCTGCCTTCGCCGATAAGACTCTGTCAGACAAAGGGCTGGCCCGAGCCAGGAATTCCCACCGGGTGCCAGGTCAGGAGACTCTGATCGGCCCGGGTCACGGCTCCCCTGACTCTCAGAGCCGTCCCTGTGGGCCTGGGTTCCCCTCTCATCCAAACCCATGGCCATTTGGGGATTTCTCAGAAAGGAAGATTTTTCTCCCAGGGTCCTGAGTTGGGGGTGTGGGTACCACTGGCTCAGCTGAACCGTCTCTCCCTGGACCACTGGGGTCTGTGGAGCTGAGGACTGGGGGGCTTGATACGGGGTGGGGGGCACACAGCACTGATGGGTGAGTGGTGAGGAGTCACCCTATGGGAATGGACCGGACTCCTGGCCCTAGTGCAATGGTTTCTCCTGTGCCTGAGTTGATAAGTGGCCTTGTGAAGCCAAGGAGGCCAACGACGGCGTCTAAGACCACATCGTCCTTGGGGTGAGGGCCACTTGTGGGTCCTTCCTGATTACTGTGCATGCTCCGAAGGAAGGGCGTTTGGGGCCCCCAGTGGCCAAGGCGCCCCAAGGAGAGCCCATGCCTGCACTTGGAATTGGCGCCCCTGGAGATGGAGAAGGG
Organism: Bos taurus; assembly: GCF_002263795.3. Taxonomy (NCBI): domain Eukaryota; kingdom Metazoa; phylum Chordata; class Mammalia; order Artiodactyla; family Bovidae; genus Bos; species Bos taurus. The sequence continues at coordinate 46,494,296 of NC_037356.1, forward strand.
CAATGCCCAGAGGGCGAGTGCCGTGGACCAGCCCATCTGACCTTCACCGGTGCGGCACAGTCACCCCATCACCGCCCTTTCTGTGAGTGAGAACCCTTGGTTCATAGGAGAAGCATTTTGCCAGGAGCCAGGCGTCTGCAGTGTGGAGCTGGGTCTGCCTTGTGCTGGGGTCCTGGCTTCCTCCCCTGACATCTGAACCTGTGCAAAGAGTCCCTTCCAAGGGAGGCAGGGAAGGCAGGAGGATCCCAGGGGTTTCAGTCGTGTTCTCTTCTCGCTTCCCTGCCAGGCCTCCAATTAGACCACTATTGGTCTATTCATGGCCAGCCAGCCCTGCTAGGGCCCCGCAGCTGCCACCCTTAGCGGGGCTGTATCTGCACGTCCGGCTCAGGGCTGACATATCTCGGGGACCCCTGACTCACGCCCTCCCTGGCCCGACTCCTTCCACTTCCCTTCCTCTGCCAGCACCTCTGAAAGCTCGGCCCCAGTCTCTGGAACAGGTTCACACATTACTCAGAGAAGTGCATCCTTTCTTTCACTGGTGAGATTTGCACCCAGCTGTTTCTCCCCAGCTCTCCCCTGACCCGTGTAAGGACCACAGAGCCTCATGCTCAGAGGCAGCAGCGCACACCAGGTTGGGAGAAGAATATACTTCTAGTGTCATCACCGTCACCACTGTCGTCATCTGATTTTAAAAAGAGGGTGAAAGGGGAGGTCAGGTCCCCCCATACCATCTCTGTATCCGTCAGCTATTGCCCCGATGATGCTGCGTAACAAACTTCTCTCGGACTCAGTGGCACAGAACCATCAGATGTCATCTTTTGCTTGAGTGGTTGGTAGGGTGGCTATGATCCAAGAGGCAGGGCTGTGGATTGGCTGGGGTTTCGCTGCTCCAGGGACCAGCAGGCTCCCATGGGCATAGCCTTTCACAGTACTGCTGGAAGTGCAGTGGACAAACCCAGTCTCAAAAGCAAATTTCAAACTTTTGTTTTCATCTGTCAGCTAACGTACTTTTGTTCAAAGTGAATCAGGTGGCCAGGACCACATTACTGGGGAGGATATCCTTTCTCTGGGTCCCCTGGTGAGGGGTGTGAGTCCAGGGCAGAGTGAAGAGTGGATAACATGTTGTTGTCTGCTGTGGCCCTTGCTAAGGGCTTCCAGCTGAACTCTACCCTGATTGAAGGGTGCTGGTCAGTGTGGGTGGGGTCGAGGCTTTGGGAGCTAGAAATGGTGGATTTGGTTTCCAGGCCCATTTGGTTACTTACAAGCAATGGGACCCTGGGCAAAGCTTGACTGAGCCCCAGTTTCCTCCTGTGTAAAATGGGAGATGATATTAGTGTACACCCAAGCTTGTGGTGAGAACCGAGCAAACTGGACAGTACAGTCAGCTACAGGACAGCCATCATGAGTGCCATGGCAAAATCTGGACTTCAGCACACAGAGGGACCAACGGTCACTGGTTAGTTCTGGAAGCTCCCCTGTGACCAAACAGAGCCTCTGTCTTCCAGCTTGTTGACTTCACACAGAGCTGGGGAAGAAGGGCCTGGTTATTGAGAGGCTTAAGGGACTCCAGAGGGCTTCCCTGGTGGTTCAGTGGTACAGAATCCACCTGCCAATACAGGAGACATGGGTTCGATTCCTGGGTTGGGAAGATCTCCCGGAGAAGGATGGCAACCCATCCCAGTATTCTTGCCTGGGAAATCCCATGGACAGAGGAGCTTGGTGGGCTACAGTCCACAGGGTTGCAGAGAGTCTGACATGACTTAGTGACTAAACAATGACAAGGGACTCTAGAATTTACGCTGTATGCAAGATGTGTCCTTGTTTGTGACCTGGTGGGGGCTGGAATGAATGAACAGGCCCACCCAAGTCTCTGCTCCAGAGTCTCTGTGTCTTTTGGGAGGAGCCCTCAGTGCCTTGGACTTCCCTCGTGGCTCAGACAGTAAAGCATCTGCCTACAATGTGGAAGACCCGGGTTCAATCCCTGGGTTGGGAAGATCTTCTGGAGAAGGAAATGGCAACCCACTCCAGTATTCTTGCCTGGAAAATTCCTTGGATGGAGGAGCCTGGTAGGCTACAGTTCATCGGGTTGCAAAAAGTTGGATACAACTGAGAAACTTCACTTTCTTTCTTTCTCAGTGCCTTGGAGAATCTGATGGAAGCTCTTGAACCTTCATCCATCACAAAACGCATACCCATGCCATTTTACTGAGCTCGATAAAGGACAGAAATGGTATGGACCTAACAGAAGCAGAAGATATTAAGAAGAGGTGGCAAGAATACACAGAAGAACTGTACAAAAAAGATCTTCACGACCCAGATAATCACCATGGTGTGATCACTCACCTAGAGCCAGACATCCTGGAATGTGAAGTCAAGTGGGCCTTAGAAAGCATCACTATGAACAAAGCTAGTGGAGGTGATGGAATTCCAGGTGAGCTATTTCAAATCCTGAAAGATGATGCTGTGAAAGTGCTGCACTCAATATGCCAACAAATTTGGAAAACTCAGCAGTGGCCACAGGACTGGAAAAGGTCGGTTTTCATTCCAATCCCAAAGAAAGGCAATGCCAAAGAATGCTCAAACTACCGTACAACTGCACTCATCTCATATGCTAGTAAAGTAATGCTGAAAATCCTCCAAGCCAGGCTTCAGCAATACGTGAACCGTGAACTTCCAGATGTTCAAGCTGGTTTTAGAAAAGGCAGAGGAACCAGAGATCAAATTGCCAACATCTGCTGGATCATGGAAAAACAAGAAAGTTCCAGAAAAACATCTATTTCTGCTTTATTGACTATGCCAAAGCCTTTGACTGTGTGGATCACAATAAACTGTGGAAAATTCTGAAAGAGATGGGCATACCAGACCACCTGACATGCCTCTTGAGAAACCTATATGCAGGTCAAGAAGCAGCAGTTAGAACTGGATATGGAACAACAGACTGGTTCCAAATAGGAAAAGGAGTTTGTCAAGGCTGTATATTGTCACCCTGCTTATTTAACTTATATGCAGAGTACATCATGAGAAACGCTGGGCTGGAAGAAATACAAGCTGGAATCAAGATTGCCAGGAGAAATATCAATAACCTCAGATATGCAGATGACACCACCCTTATGGCAGAAAGTGAAGAGGAACTAAAAAGCCTCTTGATGAAAGTGAAAGTGGAGAGTGAAAAAGTTGGCGTAAAGCTCACCATTCAGAAAACTAAGCTCATGGCATCTGGTCCCATCACTTTATGGGAAATAGATGGGGAAACAGTGTCAGACTTTATTTTTTGGGGCTCCAAAATCACTGCAGATGGTGACTGCAGCCACGAAATTAAAAGACGCTTACTCCTTGGAAGGAAAGTTATGACCAACTTAGATAGCATATTCAAAAGCAAAGACATTACTTTGCCAACAAAGGTTCGTCTAGTCAAGGCTATGGTTTTTCCAGTGGTCATGTGTGGATGTGAGAGTTGGACTGTGAAGAAGGCTGAGCACTGAAGAATAGATGCTTTTGAACTGTGGTGTTGGAGAAGACTCTTGAGAGTCCCTTGGACTGCAAGGAGATCCAACCAGTCCATTCTGAAGGAGATCAGCCCTGGGATTTCTTTGGAAGGAATGATGCTAAAGCTGAAACTCCAGTACTTTGGCCACCTCATGTGAAGAGTTGACACATTGGAAAAGACTCTAATGCTGGGAGAGACTGGGGGCAGGAGGAGAAGGGGACGACAGAGGATGAGATGGCTGGATGGCATCACTGACTCGATGGACGTGACTCTGAGTGAACTCCGGGAGTTGGTGATGGACAGGGAGGCTTGGTGTGCTGCGATTCATGGGGTCGCAAAGAGTCGGACACGACTGAGCGACTGAACTGAACTGAACTGAATGTTGAGCAGCTCACAGGCTCCCTGGAGGCCATGTATACAGGAGAGATGAACCCTGTCTAGGGGCACGTCAGGGGACAGGAGTCACTTGAAGGGCTCCCATCCATCAGGGAAGGCTGGGGAGTTTGAGGATTGTGGTGTGTGTAATGCCAGTGATGGATTATAATCCAGTCCTCAAACTGTGAGTCTGTGAGTCCATGCTGATAATGAATATGTATTAACAGACAAGTAGATAGATAGATAAACAACCGAAAAGAGAAAGCTATTTGCAGTGGAATGTCAACTAACAAATGTTGACGGATTTAGGCTAAGAAAAATTGCAATTTTGCAACCATCAGTGTGAATAATACAGATGGCACACAGGTAAAGAATCTGCCTGCCAGTGCAGGAGACACAGGAGACCTGGGTTTGATTCCTGAGTTGGGAAGATCCCCTGGAAGAGGAAATGGCAACCCACTCTTGTATTCTTGCCTGGAAAATTCCGTGGACAGAGAAGCCTGGCGGGTTACAGTCCATGGCGTCACAAGGAGTCGGATGAAACTGAGCAACTGAGCACGCACACACACAAAGTCACGTATCTACTCAAAGACGGACGGGAAAATGGCGTGGCGAAAGCTTAATGAGGAACGAATTATTTACGTTGTCTTAACATATCTTCCCACTGATGATTTATCACATTCAAAGGGATAAACGGGGAAGAAAGTAAAGTCAACATCACCAATATGGAGACCAGGTGACAGTACATGCCCCCTGAGGTCATGTCCTAAGCAGGACGCAGCCTCCGTTCCACATGTTCCCTCCAAAATCTAAGGAAATGCCAGACAGACACCAGCAGAGGAGTGACCTATCCTCTTCAAAATGCTAACCTTATGAAGACAAAGAACAGAGGCATTGTCCAGAATAAGGGAAACTTAGAAAGATGTGATGCTAAATACAAGGATGGATCTTATTTGGAAACAAAATGGTTTGAAGAACATTATGGGGATGATTGGAAAGATTGGAAAGATCATGCATGATTGTTTCAGTGGTAAATTTTCTGAATTTAACAATTGTACCGTGGTATTACTCATTAAAAATTCTATTCGTCCTTAAAAAAATATTTGTACTGTGGTTATGTAAGAAAATGTGCTCTCTGTTAAAAGATACACTGGCTTCCCATGGCTTATTGGTAAAGAACCCACCTGCCAATGCAGGAGACCTGAGTTCAATCCCTGGATCAGGAAGATGCCCTGGAGAAGGAAACAGCAACCCACTCCAGTGTTCTTGCCTGGAAAAATCCCATGGACAGAGGAGCCTATGGGGGGCGGGGATGGCTACAGTCCATGGAATCACAAAAAAGCTGGACATGACTTAGCGACTGAACAACAGCAACACTTGGACTGAATTTTGACCTCTGAAAATGTACCTGTTGTATGTCAGGCGTAGTGCGGTTGTACCTGGAATAAGGAAGTGAATCAGATAAGATGAGGTCGTGAGAGTGGGACCCCGATCCAATGGAGTTAGTGTCCTTATGAGAAGAGACACAACACTCTTGAGGCAGCATCCAGGGGTCCGGATGGCTGGGTCAGAGTTGGGGCCCTTTGCCTCCCCCTTTGTCCTCTCAGGGGTCACCCCATCAGCAGGGCAGGCCCTGGGCGCCCTGGGCATGACTGAGCCATGTTCCTCGTCCCCTTGGCCTGACTCCTCTCCCAGTACTCAGGTTTCTGCTTATCTCTCCCTCCTTCCTCTGCCACATCCCACCTCTGCCCGTGCTCCATCAGAGAGGAGCCTGGCTCTCTCCGGGTCCTGATGCTCAGCCCAGAGGGTTTCTGTATAAACCACCAAACAGCCTGCACACTCAGTCTTTGCTCTGCTCACTGTGTTGGGGAAAGTCCCCATCACACAAGGAAGCAACACCCTGAAATCATCTGGGGTCTTTTTCTTCTGTTATTATTTTCTGGCTCTGCTGGGTCTTCACTGAGGGGCACGGGCTTTCTCTAGCTGTGGTGCTCAGACTTCTCTTGTGGCTGCACACAGATTTAGCTGCCCTGCAGCATGTGGGATCTTAGCGCCTCAACCAAGGATTGAACCCACCGCCTGCTTTGGAAGGAGGATTCTTAACCACTGAACCAGCAAGGAAGTCCCACTGGGTCTTTATCCTTTCTTCACGAGACCCTATTACACAGACACCCCCAGTGCTGCAGGTGCCAACATGGAATAGCCAAAACCCTCGGTTTGTGCTTCTTTGAAAGTGAAAGTCGCTCAGTCATGTCCGACTCTTTGCGACCCCATGGACTGCAGTCCATGGAATTCTCCAGGCCAGAATACTGGAGCGGGTAGCTTTTCCCTTTTCCAGAGGATCTTCCCAACTCAGGGATTGAATCCAGGCCTCTTGCATTGCAGGCAGATTCTTTACCAGCTGAACCACAGAGGAAGCCTCTTAAAGGTCATTAAAATGCCACCCAACTGTTCATTCTGTTTAGCAGCATGGCCACTGCTCTGACAGTTGCCTTGACCCAACTGAGATCTCAAATTTCAAACCACGGGGCTCCTAGTTTCTGTAGGTTGATTTTCTGAAAACCTTCAACAAGTGGGCCCCACCATCTCGACAGCCTCCGTGAGCCGGGAGGGAGCTATGGTCTGGCTGTGCAGACGTCTTCTTAGAGCATCTCACCACCCAGACCGACAGCTGGTCTCCGATTGCATTATCGGTGGGTTCATTACCTATTACTGTCGGGACCAGGGACGCATCATGTCATTCGTGATGTCCTGCAACATCTCAATCTTTGTTAGTTCATGACTTCATTGCAAATCCCCGCATTTTTGCAGGAATCAGCTGGTGAACTCGTATGGTGCAATCTGTCCTTCTTTTATCTTTCCCTCCGGTACCCGGGATCTCCCCCAATTGCCTTTATTCATAGACAGAGCAGTTCATTTCCCTCTTTTAACACTGAACAGTGTTTGCTAAGAAATGAAATATTTTCAACTCTGAATTTCAGCTATTTTCCATTTTCCTCAACCTAATTGAATGAGCAGATGCTTTATCTGCCTTGGCTCATGGCAAAATGGATGCTCACTCCCAAATTGCTGCAACGCCAAATGCATTTTGCTTCTTTAATGTTTTCTGATCGTTTCCAGAGCTTCTTTGGTCATGGGAAGCTCCGTGGGTTGCAGACGACCCTTCCTGATAACTGAATTTTTGTTCCCGGGATGATGAGCTGCAGTGACAGGAAGGGTTGTCCTTTCTTCACAAAGTCATCTTTCAACCATCAGAAATGAAAGAAAAGTCTTCTCGAGGACAAAATCCGCCTTGAACTCTTTGCCCTTGGAGGGGAAACGGTGGTGGTCATGGTCCACTAGTTTTGCTTAAATTTCAAATCGAGCTGGATTCTAATCGAAATGGTATCATTCTCTGAATCTGTGTTGACCCCAGATAAACCTCAGTGAATTATTGATGATAAAGAAGCCAACTATTTTTCTACCATCTGCTCCTGGCTGGGCTCTGCGGGAAAGCTTGGGGTTGGAGATGCGGTGGGCTGAGCGGGATCTTTGGAGAGTCAAGGCCAGCTGGGTTGGACCCAACGTCTTGGCTTTATTGTTGTCTCCGTGTCTCTCCTAAAGAAGACTCCGCTGTTTTCACACCAGCACTGGACAAAGAGAACCTTGGCCTGAGTTTTGTTAACTCCGGGGCTGATGTAAAGTGATTTTGCTGGTTTTACTGTGTTTCTGACAATACAGGGGTTGGGGGAGAGGAAACGGGTTTCCTCTGGGGACCGGTGGAGACTTAAGATGCTGGACTGGGAGTCTCAGAAAAACAGGCGGAGGGGTGATGGCCAAGGGCCGGGGTCATCGAGGGCCAGATGGTGTGGGCGATGTGAAACCACGGGAGTCTGAGGGGTCCCACTGGTGGCCTTTAGGCTCAAGCTGTTCAGTGTCCCAGGATGGCCAAGGGAAAGAGTGCTTTTGGGCTGGGACAGGTGAAGCCAGGATGAGGCATCCGGGGTGAACCTGGATCTTTGCAGCAGGCTGGGTGGGAGTGGGGGGCTGCCACGTGCTTCTCCCTGCTGGGTCTGACTCCTTGGAGGTCTGGCCTGGGGTCGTCGGACGACTTGGAATGGGGACCTGCTGTCACTGCGGGGTCCTCTGGCTACTCAGCAGCTCCGCTTGGTTCACTAGGAGGGACCCTGGAACCCAGCTGGCTGGAATTCACCCCAGACCTGGGAGTGCTTCTCACCTGGGCGGCTCATCATAGATGCAAGCTCCAGGGCCCCTGCTGCAAGACCGCCACCTCCCCCACCCCTCTACCAGATGCTCACACAGTCCTGCAGAGCTCTTCATATCTGCAAAAGTGAGATATGGCAGCGGCAGCAGGTAAAGCCGCTCACCCCTCCCGCTGACGTGGGCACAGGCTTGAGGGGTGACAGGGAGACTGCTGACATGGTCCAGGCCCAACTGAGGGGCAGTGGTGGGAGAGTTTGCGTGGTTCCCGTCACTTCTGTGTGGAGTCCAGTTGTGGCTGGCCCCCCAGGCACAGGCTGGCTTTCAGGTATATGTCTGCTGGGATGACCACCCCCAGTGTCTTGTAAAAGAGTGGAGCTGAGCCCACCTTATGGGCTGTGATGCAGCCCATCTTCCGTCCTCTGGCCCCGCGAGTGTGTGGGCAGGAGAACCAAGTCTGACGGTCATGGAGCCAGAAGCGCGTCTGTGGAAAACCCATCCAGTCACCCTGAGTGTCACATCGTGAGCGGAGGATTCAGTGCTTATCAAATCTAGTCCAAACGGAAGGTCTCTTCTTTAAGGAACTGACTTGATAATGCAAGGCATATCTTTACAAGTAGGTGGTACCACCTTGCCTCACTCCATTTTGTCCTTTGGTTGGTGGGAATCATGGCAAATCCTTAGCTGGACTCCTAGGTTTGCAGAGCATAGCATACAAACAGCCAGAACACAGGTATCTGTGTGAACAAAAGCGTTTTCTTGAATCTTGAACTGTGGTGCTGGAGAAGGCTCTTGAGAGTCCCTTGGACAGCAAGAAGATCAAAGCAGTCAATCCTAAAGGAAATCGACCCTGAATATTCACTGGAAGGACTGATGCTGATGCTGAACCTCCAATGTCCTGGTCACCTGATGCAAAGAACTGACACATTGGAAAAGACCCTGATACTGGGAAAGATTGAGGGCAAAAGAAGAAAGGGGCAACAGAGGACAAGGTGGTTGGATGGCATCACCGACTCAATGGACATGAGTTTGAGCACACTCTGGGAGATAGTGGAGGATAGGAAGCCCTGCGTACTGCAGTCTATGGGGTTGCAAAGAGTTGGACACGACTTAGCAAATGAACAATGACTACAATTGAATCTCAAGCTACCACACCACGGGGACCATAAGATGCCCCAGTACCGGACAATGGCCTGAGGACACCAGGACGGAACTTCTACACAGATCTGTTGAGAGCTGAATGCACTGTGTATGAGACAAGCCTGCTTACAGAAGCATGCAGCCCAGGACAAGGCAGCCATGTGCTGAAAAACCCATTGGAATCATCGTTGTTGTCTATCACCCGGTCGTGTCTGACTCTCTTATGGCCCCGTGGACTGCAGCCCGCCAGCCTCCTCCGTCCATGGCATTTCCCAGGCAAGAGTACTGGAGTGGGGTGCCATTGCCTTCTCCAATTTGACACAAATCAAAATCAAAATCAAATCAAAATCACAGTGAGAAATCACCTCATACTCATTAGCATGGCTACTATTAAGAAAACAGAAGGGACTTCCCTGGCGGTCCAGGAGTTGAGACTGTGTCTCCACTGCAGGGGGCACGGGTTCGATCCCTGGTGGGGCAATCAAGATCCCACGTGCTTTGTTGGTGTTTTCCAGCTGCTAAGTTGTGACTCTTTGTGGTGCAGTGGCCTTCAGCACGCCAGGCATCCCCGTCCTTTACTGTCTCCTGGAGCTTGCTCAAACTCATGTCCATCGAGTCAGTTATGCCATCCAACCATCTCATCTTCTGTGGTCCCCTTCTCCTCTTGCCCTCAATCTTTCTCAGCATCAGGGTCTTTTCAAAATGAGTCAGTTCTTTGCATCAGGTGGCCAAAGTATTGGAGCTTCAATTTCAGCATGAGTTCTTCCAATGAATATTCAGGGTCGATTTCCTTTAGGATTGACTGGTTTGATCTCCTTGCAGACCAAGGTTCTCTCAAGAGTCTTCTCCAACACCACAATTCTAAAGCATCAGTTCAAAAACATGCTTTGAGGTGTGGCCAAAAAATGTAAAACGAGAAAAAACAAACAAACAGAAAACAACAAGTGATGGCAAGATATAAAGAAATTGAAAGACGGCATCCTGTTGGTGGGAATGTAGAAAGGTACAGCTACTATGAAAAATGGTGGAGATTCCTTAAAACATTAAACAGAAAATTACACTGTGATGCAGAATTCCACCTTTGGCTATTTCCCCAGAAAAATTGAAAGCAGAGTCTCAAAGAGATATTTGTATCCCTGTGTTCATAGCAATATTCTCCATAATAGCTAAAATGTGGTAACAACCAAGAGTCCAAAAAATGGGTGAATAAATAAGCAAAATGAGGCCCGTCCATACAATGGAATATTATTCCGCCTTAAAAAGGAAGGGGATTCTGACACTCGCTGCGACAGGGATGAGCCTTGAGGACATGATGCTCAGTGAAATAAACCAGATGCAACAGGACAAATATCGTGTGGTTGCACTCACAGGAGTTTCCTGGAGGAGTCAGATTCACAGAGACAGAAAGTAGAAAAGTGGGTGCCAGGGGCTGGGCGGAGGAGAATGGGGGGCCAGCGTCTACCAGGTAGAGTGGTTCAGTTTTACGAGATGCAGAATTATGCGAGTGGTGTGATGGCCGTACGAAGTGAACGGGTTCATTCTGCGCTGACTGTACACTTAGAGGTGGTTGAGATGGTGGATTTTACGTTACGTGCATTTTATCACAATAGAAAAAGACGTAAAGAAAAAGTCCACTTGAATGGCTTTCATATTTGTCTAAATTTCACACTGTATCTTTCAGAGTTATTGGTGATTTCAAAAATAAACATGATACAAAGGACTATCCCAGTGGAAACCTAAAATATAAGCCAAATGCATGCAGGTAGATAAAATATCAAAATAGTAAGATGCCTCTTCTTTTTTTTTAAATTAATCCATTGATTAATTTTATGGTTGCACTGGGCCTTCACTGCTGCACGTGGACTTTCTCTGGTTGTGCGTGGGCTTCTCACAGCGGTGGCTTCTCTTGTTGCAGAGCACAGACTCTAGAGCTTGGGCTCAGAAGTTGTCGTGCATGGGCGTATTTGCCTCATGGCATGTGGGCTCTTTTTTCCCGGACCAGGGATCGATCCTGTGTCCCCTGCACTGGCAGGAAGATTCTTATTCACTGTGCCACCAGGGGAGTCTCCACACTTGGTTAAATGATCTGTTACCAGTGTGAAATTTTCCATAGTTTTGAATGAGGGCTGACTATTTTCATTTTGCACAGGGCCCTGCAAATGATGTGTCTGGACCAGGTAAGGGGTGCCAACCAGCTAGACCTGACCGGGACCTCCTCAAAACAGTGCCATCGGCCCCGCTGTGGGGGCTGTTCCAGAACGTGGTCTCCTGGGAAAGCTGAGTGCTTTGTGTGGTTGATGAGTTTCACCCCCCCACCCCAACCACTTTCCTTGAATCTATTTGTAAAATGAATTACTTCAATACAGGAGGAACAGGAAGGTTCTTTATCTCCACTTGGGCATATCCATTAGGATTAGCAGCCCCTCTGAAGCCCCTCAGAGCGGGTGATGTCAGCTTGTCTTTGGTGATTTGCAGAGTGGCTGCGTGATAAGGAATCTGGGCCCATTTTCTCAACGACAGGGCATCCTTCCGTGGGGGTATCCAGGAATTAACAGTCCTATCTCTCCATTTATCAGGGCCTCCTGGGGGATGCGACGGCTGGGCAGAGAAGTGCCGTTGCCTCGCTGGCTCCCATCCACAGGGCCTGCAACCCCTGCTGGCTTGGCTGAACCCCTGGGCTCTCCCCAGGGTCTGAAGACCGTGTGGACGGACGGGGAGGACCAGGACATGGAAGGCACTTCAGAGTGTGTCTGGCATGAGCTACACATTCGGGGGCGAGAGGAGTTTGTTTAGCTAGCTGTTGTGTTTTTTTGCCAGTTGCTGCTCAGTCGTTCAGTCGTGTCTGACTCTTTGCGACCCCATGGACCACGACCTGCCAGGCTTCCCTGTCCTTCACCATCTCACAGAGTTTGCTCGAACTCATGTCCATTGAATCGAGTTAGGGGAAAAGATCCCCAACTGTTCTGCCTGGACTGGCTTCAGGCTGGGGTCCCACGAAGGTGGCACTGCCCAGGAAGGGGAAAAACCCATCACACCTGCTCTTCTGACAGTCTGAGGGGAGGGGGCTTGTTCCTTCCCTGGGCAGATCTGTGTAACTCCTATGGGGTACGATGCAGAAGGGAGGACTTATAAACTAACTCCCAGTCTGGGCTGGAAAAGGCATCTTGGTTTCCGCTCATATCTTTCTCCTGGGATCATAGTAGCTGGTGGGGAGCCGGTGTCCATCCTTCGTGTTGTGTGGTGTGTGTGATCAGTTGTTAACAACTCTTTGTGACCCTGTAGACTATAGCCCGCCAGGCTCCTCTGTCCACAGAATTCTCCAGGTAAGAATACTGGAGTGGGTTGCCATTTCCTTCTCCAGCAGATCTTCCCCACCCAGGAGTGGAAGCTGAGTCCACTGTGTCTCCTGCATTGGCAGGAAGATTCTTTACCTCTAGTGCCACCTGGGAAGCCCTGTGAGGAAGCCCAAGAAGCACAGAGGCCACATGTGTTTCTGACCAATGGTCCCCGAGGCCCCAGCTGACACCTGCCTCCACCCCCAGTCTTCCACAGCCCAGCTGAGGCCACAGATTCAGTGGAGCACAGATAAAGTGTCCCCACCATGCCTGTCTGCATCCCTGACCCCCAGGAGCCACGAGAGATGGTGTGTGTGTTAGTCACTCAATCGTGTCTCTTTGCGACCCCATGGACTGTAACCCACCAGGCTCCTCTGTCCATGTAATTCTCCAGGCAAGAAGACTGGAGTGGGTTTCCCTTTCCTTCTCCAGGGAAGTGAGAAGTGGTGATTACTGGAATAGATGTGATTCACCTGTGCGAGGAACCGTCTGGGTGAAGGGATGCCTGTTAAGAGTCTCGTACTGGCCACCACGGGCCCCTCACTACACCTCCCCAGGGGAGGGGGAGGGGCTAGCAGAAGAAACCTGGTGCGCAGGAGCCAGCCCCACTCTGGGACCTGCCATGGAGGGCACGCCCTCTGCTATTCACCTGCCACATGATGTGTGGGGGCGCCCAGAGTGGTTTCCTGGTGAGACCCTCGCTGACCGGGTGGACCTGTACAGTCTGGGGTTTAACAAGAAAAAGCCACCTTCCCTCAGATCTGTGAGTCAAGTGACCTGAAATTAGCTTTGTCAGGGATGATGGCAACACTTCTGTGCTTTGTCTGCAGAGCTCACTCACAATTGTAAATGATTCAGAACTCTTGCAGGGGAAATCCTGGGCCCCGTTGAACTGCTCCCCCACCTGAGAACACGACCTGATTGGGAAAAAGGGTCTTTGCAGGTGTAATTAAGTGAAGGATTTGAGATGTGGTATTCTTGCCTGGAAAACTCCATAGATAGAGCATCCTGGCAGGCTACAGTCCAGGGGGTCGCGGAGTTGGACACAACCGAACAACGTGAGCACGCTGGGATTATCTGGGTGGGCCCTAAATCCAGGGACAAGTGTCCGTATCAGAGGAGGAGTTGTGTTTAGTCACTCAGTCGTGTCTGACTCTGCGACCCCATGGACTGCAGCACGCCTGGCTTCCTTGTCCTTCACCAGCTCCCGGAGTTTACTCAAACGCATGTCCATTGAGTCAGTGTTGCCATCCAACCATCTCGTCCTCTGCTGCCTCCTTCTCCTGCCCTCAGTCTTTCCCAGCATCAGGGTCTTTCCCAATGAGTTGGCTCTTCGCATCAGGTGGCCAAAGTACTGGAGCTTCAGCTTCAGTACCAAAGGAGAGAGGACACGTCAGAGGGAGAAGACCTCCATGTGTCTATGGAGGCAGACACTGGGGTGACAAGGCCACAAGCTGGGGACGCCTGGAGCCTCAGAAGCTGGAAGAGGTGGGAAGAGCCGTCCCCAGAGCCTTTGGAGGGAGCCAGCCCCGCCCACACCTCGACCTCAGACTCCGCCCTCCAGCCTGGGAGAGCAGGATCTTCTGCTGTTTCAGGTCTGTGGTCAGTTGTTGGGCTCTCCTCCCCTCCCCTAGAAGCCCCACCAGCTGAGAAGCAGCTGGGGAGATAGTGTGACCCAGGGGAGAGGCCAAGGATGAGGAGGGTCACCAGCATCGAGACGGTGACTCTGGGAGGGAGGAGCCCACGTTGGCAGAAGGGTGAAGATGGAGCTGCGGGTGCTGGAGGCATCAGGTGCCTCCAGGAGCTGGAAGAGCCAGGAAACAGACTCCCCTCTGGAGCCTCCAGAGGACCAGCCCCGCCGACGCCTTGCTTTCAGCCCAGCGAGACCCACGTCAGACTTCCGACCCACGGAACTGTAGATAATAAACGTGTGTTATTTTATGTAGCAATTTGTTATAGCAGCCGCAGCAGGAAGCTTAACGCAGAGTCTGTGGGCTCCTGGCAATGGTCCAGTCGAAGATGTTAACACGGGGTGGCGAGGGGCAGTTGAAGGAGATGTGTCCTGTGTAGACAAGCGGACCTGGGGTCCAGGACCCAAATGGCAGTCATTTAATCGTAACATCATCACTGTCACCATCAGCAAAAGAGTCCCTGCAGAGAGGACTGTCCACAGGAGGTCCGGAGAGGGTGGTCCATCAGGATGGAGAGTTTCCATGGCCGCCCTCAAGTTGCTCTTTCCCATGACGTGAAGGGCAGGGGTGTGGGGCCTGGAGGCAAAGGCAGAACTTAGAGACCGAAGTCCACGGGGGCTGGGGGCGTCTCGGCGGAGGACGGACCTGTCCCATCCTCCGGATTCTCCCTCTCGCTTTCTTCGCCTCCTGGGGAGGGGAGCACTGGCGCACCAAGCACTGCTGACAAGCAGAGTGAGACTGCAGGAGCCCTGCCTGGCGTTGGATCCTGGCACCAGCACCCCTTGCTTGGGTAATCTTGATCACTCCGCCTCTCTGTGCCTCAGTGTTCCCGTCTGTATAATGGATTCCATAGCATATGGGGGCTGTGAGTTAGCGCGTGGCAGGGCCTCTGAGCAGGCACAGGCATGTGATGAGCTTGGTGGCCACAGGCCGACTTCAGTGCTCTGTGGCCCTAGGAAGGGAGGTGGCCTCTGAACTTGGGTTGGGGGAAGTGCGGAGCTCATATGTCAGGAGACAGGATTCCACGGACCCATGCCCCACCAGGGAGGTCCTCTCCTGGACTCCAAGTCCTTGAGTCCTGGGAAGGTGGACAGAAGGTGACAGGCCGGTGAAAGTGGCTGCCCACTGCCGTGATCAGAAGCTGCCCTCTGGTCTTGCCGGAGGAGTCAGTGGCCCCCGCCGCTACAGAACGTGGCACCGGAAGTCAGAGGTGTCCCGGGAGGTGGCGATGCTCCCAGCGAGGGCTGGGTGTAGGGAGGCGTGTGGGAGGACTGTCCCCACCCTGCTTAGCACCCGGCTCACAGTAGGTGCTCGTTAAATGCCTGTGGGGGGGGATGGGGTGTGGACAAGGGAAGTGCGTATCTATGGGTAGTTTGAGGGCTTCCCTCATAGCTCAGTTGGTAGAGAATCCACCTGCAATGCAGGAGATCCTGGTTCAATTCCTGGGTTGGGAAGATCCTCTGGAGAAGGGATAGGCTACACATGCCAGTATTCTTGGGCTTCCCTTGTGGCTCAGCTGGTCTGCCTGCAATGCAGGAGACCTGGGTTGGGAAGACACCCTGGAGAAGGAAATGGCAACACACTCCAGCATTTGGCCTGGAGAATTCCATGGACTGTATGGACTGGTCAAGAGTTGGACACGACTGAGCGACTTTCACTTTCACTGTGTGCCCCCTAGGCCTTCCACGGGCTTTGGAGGTGGCGGCTGGAGCCCAGAAGGTGAGTATTCTCCTGGCTTTTGAGGGAGGCTCTCAGTAAGCCCAATATGAGAACCTTCACTGTCGCTACAATAAGTTTGCAATCTTGCAAATTTACAGTAGCTTGAAAACATAAACAAAACAATAACAATTAAATCAGTGTATCATAAAAACTTCTCATTGAATGGAGTCTTTTATAGAAAACCCCTTTAAAAAACAGATAAGAATTGGGGTACTCTGGCTGAGTTGGGGGTGTGTGGATACAGGGCTTGGAACCAGGTTCTGGGTTGAGCCTCAACCCTGACTCGTGACACTGGGAAGGTTGTCAGTACCTTTTGGAGGCTCTGTTTCTTCAGCCGCACAGAAGAGCAGCGTGATGCTCTTAGCCACGGCGTTGCTCTGGGGTGGGGGCATGAGGGTTTCGGGGGGGCATTGATGGCAGCGCACCAGGGGAGGGGCTGCTTCCTGGCTGGTGGCCACACAGGGGCCTCCTTCCTCCTGGGAACTCGGGCTCATGCTGTCTCCTGTCTCCATCTGGAAATCCCCACGCTGTTCCCTGCAGGCTGGAGCCTCCTCTGCCATGTGTAGGCATGGAGGACTCCGTGCTGCCCTGGTGGGCTCAGCCTGGCCATCCAGGGATGAGATGCTGTCACGGCCACACCTCTGTCTCGGGATCTCTGCCACCCCCTCAGGAGGGTTTCAGGGTCTGCCTCTGAGCAGAGCCGGGATCTGACTGCTGGCACCACCACTCTCACTTCGCTCCCTGAGCTGCAGTCTTCACATCTGTAAAATGGGGTTGCACCTCAGGGAGGACCTGGCCAGTGGCTGTCCCTCGGCTAATGGGGTCAGGGAGGCGTGGAGGGTGGAAAAACAGCGCTGCGAGGGGCTGGGTGGCGGCAGTGTGTAGGCCTGTTCTGAGGCCAGCCAGGCTCTCAGGACAGCAGGGTTGCAAGGCGAGGGAGAAGAAGCTGGAGCGCGGCTGGGGGGCTGGAAGACCAGGCTGAAGAGGTTTAAACTTTAGGGACTTCCCTGGTGGTCCAGAGGCTAACACTCTGCACTCCCAATGCAGGGGACCTGGGTTCAATCCCTGGCCAGGGAACTAGACCCCGCATCCTGCAACTTCAGATCCCACATGCCGCAGCTAAGACCTGGTGTAGATAAGTAAATAAATGAATGAGGATTAAAAAAGAAAAAGAGGTTTACACTTTGAATTGTTGCACAGAAGAGCTGGTTGTGCAGCCAAAGAAAATGGCAAACAGAGAGGGCAAGCCACTGGGCCGTGTCACACAGCACTTTGGGGTGAACTGGGCAAGAGCAGGCATCCTGCTTCTCAGCCCTGAGCGGTCTCCCTGGAGCTGATGGGCTGGCCTCCCCGATGGCTTCAGACCCGAGGTGCGGCCTTGGAGCTGAGAGTCCCAGGCGCGGAGTGAAGCCCACAGCACCCTTGGCCTGTGTCTGGGTCGGGGGTAGGGGGCGGCATTTCTGACTTATCTTAATTTGCCTTGAAATCAGGCACAATCCTTTGTAAAACAGGAAGTGCTCTCTTTGGGCCTGACATGAAATAGTATTGCTGTCACCTTGCATTAATGAGACAGCTCTCAGAGGAGTGGCATATTGATGTGGCTGGTGGGGTCAGCCCAGCCCAGCCCGTCGAAGCCTTTGATAGCGCAGCTGATAACAGATCCGGCTATAAATACCGAGAATCAATCAGTGGCCGCTGCTGACAGCCAACGTGTTCACGTATCATGGCAGATGGGAAGAAGGCAGGAATGGCCATTTGTCTTGCTTTTCAGATGGATTTCCTGTTTTTTAGGGAGTGAGAGGGGGCCCATCTGGCGATCAGATCGTGGGCTGAGATAGTCGCTTCTGGGTCACTGGCCCAGGACTTGACGTGTCTCCCCAGCCACGCGGTCCCGGTGTCACGGCGGCCCCTGCAGCCCGGCCTCCACAAATGGTAACCATCAGGAGCCCTCCCGCCACGGAAGCTTCCCGAAGTGGAGGATGGGTGGGGGGCCTGCCTTTCATCTTTTTCTGCTTCCTTTCGGGGCACCTGGCTTTGCTCACAGTCATTTCATCAGGCTTTTTCCTTCGAAGGCCCTTCCCACTTTTACATGTATACGCACATGTCCATGAGCACCTGCATACTTGCACACGCGCTCCATGGCTGTCTTCCCCGGCCGACCAGGGCTACTTCCTGGCCGGCTGTCTGTACGCTGCCCCGCATGCCTCATCCAGGTAGAGGCTGTGGGGTCTGCTGCTGCTGAAGACCTACCGGGGGTGGGGTGGGGGCTTTTTTTCCTTTTGGATCCAGCCTTCCCACCTGCCAGCTTTTGTCTTTGTGGGTTCATTCAACG
The DNA here is from genome assembly GCF_002263795.3 of Bos taurus. Lineage (NCBI taxonomy): Eukaryota > Metazoa > Chordata > Mammalia > Artiodactyla > Bovidae > Bos > Bos taurus. The sequence goes on from NC_037356.1 coordinate 46,512,575, forward strand.
TCCGGAAGTTCAGTTTCCCTGACTGCGTCATAGCATGCTGCCTTGGTCCTTGAGAGGAAGCACTCAGGGCGAGCTCTGTGTGCCGTGAGCCCAGCATGCTGTCGTTTGGTCTGACGGTGGTGCTGGAATGAATGTCCACTCCTGGAGTCCTGTTCCCAACATGGTAAACAGCTCTTGGAGGGGTGCCTTGGGGCTGGAGGACCCCTGTTCTCCTTGTCCCTCCTGGGGTGATGCTGTCACCGACCCACCGCCCACCCCAACCCCGAGCCCCAGCTATTCCCAGAGTGTGCCCTGGGGGCTGGGGCCCACGGCTCCTCTTCCTTTTCAGGGAACGGGTGAGGAGATGCTTCTTCTGTGATCATGTCTTGGATGTACCCCCTCCTTTAGCTTATGAAACCTCCTGTCCCCCAAATTACATCCAGACAGCTGCGGTAGCAGGCATCTCTCCCTTCCAGCTCAGGGGCCCACCAGCCGGCCAAATGGGGCGTTTAATTGGAAAGAGAAGCTGGCAGTCTGCCCAGAAATCCTAAAGAAAGGCAGCAGAGTGGACCAGCTTTTAAAACCTCGCCACACACCTTCCCTGGGTATTTCTGTATCGAATACTTGAAGGGGTTCTTGGGACTGTTTGAGAATTAAAAGCACCAGTCTGAAGCCATGCAAGGCATACTCCAGTCCTTGGGGTGGAGGATGGGAGTGGTGAGTGGCGGGAGAAACTGACCACTTTGTACAGATGGGGAAATGGACACAGTTCAGGGCTGGAGGGGAAAACTCAGTTCTTCAGATGTTAACTGGGGTTCTCGCTGTAAAGGCCACACTGAGTGCTTGCTTACCTCCAAATTCCTCCCCCAAGATTTTGAAGTCTTGGCATCTTTATGGATGTTAGGGAGAACTCTTCCCAATATTCTGGTCCTGCCGGATGATTTCTGAGTCCACAGGATGTGAGCAGGGCAGTGTTGAGTGTATGAAGGAATAGTGGCTGATGGAAACTCGCTCTTAAAGGCCCCGCAGGTTTATCTGCCAAGCAGGTGGGGGGGTCTCTCCCTTCAGAAAGAAATCGGGGTCCATCAGGGCTGGAGTTGGACCATGGAAAGTGGAGAGTGAAGACAAGGGAAGGGGTGCACAGGGCCAGCGGGCCAGCAGGTCCAGAGCCTGAGCCCCCAGGTGGTCAGCTGACTGCTCTCCCCTGAGACTGTGGTGGCGAGACCCCCTCACCAGAGTTGTATGGTCAAGAACTCAAGCAACGTGGTGGCCATTGGCCAGTCCTGCTTTTTTCCCTCTGTAGAACCATAGCTGCTTTGTCAGGGGCCGAAAGATGAAAGGAAGCATTAGGGCCAAGGGCTGCCCCCATGTCACGCAGAGAAGCTGGTGCATCAGCCCAGGGGCTGCTTCTGTCGATTCAGGGGCATCCCAGCCTTGGCCTTTGTAAGCTGTGTGACTCTCAGCAGGTTATAAAGTCCTATGAAGTGGGGCAGTGCCAGTCTTACTCCACAGGGCAGGTGGGTGGCAGTGCAATGGGCTAGTCCACATGGAGCTCCCAGAGCAGTGCCTGGCTGGTGCTCAGAGGGGGTGAATTGCTGCTGGTATCACCATGGTGACGGGAACAGCGGTGGTGAGGGTGGGAACTGGTGGTGCTGGTGGTGCTGGTGGTGTCAGTGGTGATGATGAACCGAGCATCTGTTGTAGCCTAAAGTCTGTCCTAGGCACTGGGATATCACCATGAACAAGACAAAGATGATCCCTGCTCTCTGGGGAATCCACCCTAATGGGGGTACAGCTGGTGAACTGATATCTATATAAATATATATTTGAATAAACTGATAAATAAAGATAGAAGACGAAAGGAGAAGGGGGCGGCAGAGGATGAGATGGTCGGACGGCTTCAGTGACTCAGAGGACAAGCGTTGGAACAAACTCCGGGAGGTGGGAGGGCAGGGGGGCCTGGCGTGCTGCAGTCCACAGGGTCGCAAGGAGTCGGACACGACTTCACAACTGCATAGCAACATCAGACTGGTGAGTACAGAAAATCGTGGCAAAGGGATGAGCCAGAGCCACGCGACGGGCAGGACACCCCTGCAGCGCGTTGGCGAAGGCAGCACTTGGGTGAAGTGGCTGGGGCGGGTGTTAAGGCCAGTCTCTCCTCCCCCTGCCCCTGCCCCGTTCCTTTCTCCTCTCTATGTTCTGTCGCCGTCGGCTGGGACACTGAGTCTCTGACACTCCTTGAGGCTCTGTAGGCCTGAGGTCCTGGGCTAGCTGTGTCCGCTCTCTGGGGCTTGGTGGTCCCGTCTCTACGTATGTGTGTGTGTGTGTACGTGTGTGTTGGGCAGAGACACAGTCCAAAGCCTGCTCGGCTCCTTTCGTCTCCGGGATCTTGAGCATCTTGGGCCTGTGCTCACGGCCTTGACCCGTCGCGGAGTAATTGGCAATAAATGGTTAGCATGAGGGGCGTCTGTAGGTCAGGTCCCTGGGGAGGGCGGGCCAGTTCACATCACAGCGGTCCTCCTGGCCTACCTGCGACGAGCTGGCTCCAGGAGCCATTTCCCCGGATGAAACGGTCTCTGGAATCCACCGTATATCATTGGCCGTGACGTCTTCTGTTTAAACAGCGGCAGCCGGTGGAGGGTGTGCGCTGAGGCCGCATGTCTGGGAGCAGGGGGCTCGGTCCTGGCCCCCGGCCCCCCACCCCAGCCCCCTTCCCTGTGGAAGGCCCCGCTTCGGGGAAAGAGGCATATGGAACCCATTTGGGAAATTCTTTCTGCATAAACCACTTTTTCCAGGTAAGACACACACTCGTATTGACTGGGAAAGATGAAATAGCTTTCTCGTTTTGCCAGCTACGTTTTTATGGATCTTAATTAAACACATGCCCTCCCTGGGCTGGGAAATTGAACCCTCTTTGAGCGGCCCCTTCTCAAGAGGTGGTGTCGGCCCAGGGGAGGCCCAATTATAATCTCCATCCTCGCCACCTCCCAGGACCTCCCAGACCCTCCGAGCGCTTGGAAAATGTGTGCTTGACAGAGGGGGTTTGATTCTGCACGCCTGGAGAACGTTAGGCCTGTTTCCAGGCCCAAGGCAAGTGGTGGTCAGAGTCCCAGGCCGACGGCGGGAAGGCCTTGGGGACCTGGGCTTTCAAACCTCCTTGAGCATCAGAGCTCTCCTTTCACACCCGATCACACTTAGCCCCCCGATACAAACCAGATGAAGCTGCTTGGGCAGAGGGGGAGGGGTGCTCACACGGCCCCGTGCTCACCCCACGCTGCCCTGACGGTCAGTGAAACTCGTACTGAGGTTGTTACATGCCTCACCTCACTGAATGGTCACAAAAGCCGAGTGAGGGAGGTGCCATGGCCATTTCACACTCGAGGGAACCTGGGCACGGAATGAGAGTGACCTGTCCAAGGTCGCCCAGCCGGGGCGGGAGACATCGCAGTCTGAATCCTGCGTGTTTGCCTGGACCATCGCTGGGAGGCTGCTGATGGGCTCAGGGCTGTCCTTCCATGGCAGCGATGCTTCAGCGTGGTGGGGACGGGCAAGGTCCCCATGAGTAGTGCCCTCCCCAAGCCTGGCTGAGCGGGTCCCAGCACCCAGGTTCACCTTCTCCAGCAGGCAGGGCTCCGCGGGATGTCTCTCAGCCTGGGGCTAGCAGTTGGTCCCGGGGACCTCACGATTTCTCAGGAGCCTCTTCAGTGGGTGGTGCTTTAGTTCCTGTCGTGTCCGACTCTTTGCGTTTCCATGGACTGCAGCCCGCCAGGCTCCTCTGTCCGTGGGATTTTCCAGGCAAGAATACTGGAGTGGGTGGACATTTCCTTCTCCAGAGGATCTTCCCGACCCAGGGATCGAACTCGGGTCTCCTGTATGGGGGGCAGATTTTTACTGACTGAGCCACCTGGGAAGCCCCTCTTCAGTTGGAGGAGAAGGCATCTTTGTTCTTTATTTGTCAGGTTTTTGCAAATAGTTCACTTCATGGAAGAGAATCATTGATGAAAACCAGTTTGCTGACCTCGGGGTTACTTCTTCATGAGTGGGGAGGGCCAGGCTCCTCCTGAAAGTGTTCCTGTCCAGCCCAGAGCCCTGAGCAGGCAAAGGGGGAGGCCCTTACCCTCATTGGTTTTGAAGTCAGGATAACGGAGAGATAATTTACATACTGTGAGATTTAGTCTGTCCAGGTGTAGAGTTCAACTTGTCTTGACAGCTGTGTGGAGTCCTGGAGCCATCACTGTAATCAAGAGGCCGAATACTCCAGCGCCCTGCAAGGCTCTGCCTATCCCTGGTCCTGTTCCCGAGGGCCTGCTTTCCATTTCCAGCATTTTGCCTTTTCCAGAACGCCATGGCAGAAGCATCACGGAGTATGCTGTCTCTTTACCCTGGCTTTTTTTGCTCTTCAGAATCCAGCCCCAGTCCCAAGGATGTGGTTTGCTGTACCTTGTGAACCGGGCAGCTTCGGGGCAGGCAGAGCTGGGCTGACCCACGGGGACCCAGGAGCAGAGTGAGGCAGGTCCGGGAGCATCTCCCAGTGAACCCTGAGGTAGGCAGCACACGGCTGCAGGTGTCAGAGACCCGGCCAGAAGTCTGGAGGTCTGGAGAGAGGTGGCCCCAGGAGGTCAATCCCAGAGCTCCGTGCGGTGGGGGAGCTGGGCGCCTTCTCTGGTTGCAAGGTGACTGCAGCCTCTTGTAGCGTCAGGTCCTACATCGCAGCATATAGAACGGGGAAGGGCTGCCTTCCCACTTCCCTTCGTCAGTGAGCAAACTTCCAGGAGCGCTCCCCCGTCTCAGCCGCCTTCTCTGGGTCTCATTGGTCAGGATTGTGTCACAGCAGGATGAAGGCTAACATCCTCGAGGCTGGGGAGGGACCCACACGGCACGGAGCAGCCAGAACCTGGGCAAAACTGGGCTCTACTGGCCAGGAGAGGAGGGGACACTCATGTGACAGACAACCAGCAGAGTTTGCTTGATGAAGTGGGGGAGAGCTCCCAGTGCAGTGTGAGGGCAAGTGGGTTCTTGGGTACAAAGGGCCTGGGGGAAAAGGAGACCATCAGGGAAATGGCTCCTCACCACGGCCAGCTGTCTGCGGTGGGCCCTTCCTACAGCTGAGTTCAGATGCAACTGACTTTACGGAGGGGGAACAAATGAATGATGTCCAAGCTTAGTATGCTTGCCACCATCCCCGCCTCCCTCCTTCCCTGCATCCCTCTGTCTTTCCACACTCCATTCATCCCTCCACCCTTCCACCCCTCCTTCCATCCAACCCCCATCTTTCCATCTCTCCATCACTGCACCCCTCCATCCGCCTAACCCTTAGGGCTTTGCTGGTAATCACTATATACACCTCCAGGTGAAGAGTTGCCATTTAGTTCTTAATATTCAAAGAGTGCAAATTTCCCCTTGCCTTATACCGCCCACCCCCACCTCCCAACAAATTCTGCAGCCAGTCAACTACCTTTGATCTCTCTGCTTGCCCTGTTTAATTAAGACCCACTCCAGCCAGCTCGGGAGGAGTACAGCCTCCAGATGCAGCTGGCCTTTCTACTGTTCCTCGTGTCTGTGATGTCCCAGGCCACGGAGGACCACCGAGGTGCGAGTAGAAATAACCCACCTTGGCTTTCCTTGCCGGCAGACTTTCTGGAAGACTTTGAAACACCAGACGAGGTCTGTGGCCAGAAGCCTTGAGCTTTGGCCCAGGGGCTGTCTGGGTGGATCTCATTTGAGAAGACACTCGATTGGTTAACTTCCTTGTTAGCACCATTTGTGAAAACATGAAGGCTGGTCGGTTTACTTGTTTATTGTCTGCAATGGAATTTTCAAGACTTAAAAGGAAACAACCTTCACTGCTCCCACCCAGGGGCTTTTCCACCCGGCAAGAGAAGTCACCCAGAGCTGGGTGGGGGAGATGTCACGTGGTGTCACTTGGGAAAAAGGAGGTACGCTTCACGGTGGTTCTGACACGACGTATGTAGGTTAGCCTTGCCCGCTCGCAAGCTGGAACACGGTCCACGGGACTGCGAAGGGCTGGGAGGCGTGCATTTTAGTTTTCAAATTTATAAACAAATGCAGTGTGAGGGGGACAGAGGGCTGCCACCTGCCCGGGAAGCGTGGGCCCTGGTGGTACGTCTCATTGAGGACTCCCGGTTGTCCTGGGCAGTCTCCCCCCTTTTCTTGGAGAAACGGGGAGGCGGGAGTGTGGCAGATTGCCTGGGGACAATGGGCCCCTGTCCTGTTGGGTGGGCCACTGGGCCCCAAACAATAGGCGGGGGCCGGCCCTCTCCTGCTGCCCACGGCCCGAGACAGATGCCCAGGGGCCCCCTGCGAGCGCCCCGGAGGTGACCTCTGGGGCTGCCCCGTTACTCCGTGGACGAGACCCCGAGAGGGCGGCAGGCAGACAATGGGGTCTCATGCCAGGCGCCCGGCCTCCGGCACGGGCCGGGGCTCCCCGGGGAGAGCGAGGCCTGGCAGGTGCTGCTATTGTTTGGGGCACGGGGGCCTTCCCGGGGGTCTTCCAGCTCGGCGGCCACAGAGGCTTGGGGCTGGGGGCCCTCTTGTCCTCAGGGTGGGGGAGACCCAAGGGGCCGGTCTGGCCCCGTTCAATCCTGACAGCCCCTGTCCAGCCCTGGACTTGGCCTCTAAAAATGTCATTCAGAAAAGCAATTAACTGGCTTCCAGCAACACCAGGTTCTGAGTGTCAGATTTTTATGACCAGACCTGCTGAAGGAAGTGCCGGGCTTCAACCTGACATTCTTTCTTGAGTCGGGGCACAGGAGGAATTTTCCGGAGGAATGTCCGTTTAGGAGGATGAGGGGCGAGCTGGGGGTGATCTTTCTCTTCCAGCTCTTTCTTCCCTGGGACAGAAACCGCAGCATAAGCTGAAAAGAGCCCAGAGGTACATCAGTGGGTCCCTCCGACCGAGGGAGGAACAGCAACCAGTGTGCAACTGTGTGCACACGTGTGCACGTGAATGCATGCAGGTGTGCATGTGTGTGTGCATGTGAGTGGTGTATGTGTGTGCTTGCATGAGCATGTGTGTGCATGCACTGTGCTGGGGCTCCCCCACCCCATGATTATTCATAGCAGCTTTGTTTGTAAAGGCTCCAAACTGGAAATAATCGAAATATTCCTCAATAGGTGAATAAACAGAATGTGATAATCCATGACATGAAATACTGTGCGTGTGTGCTCAGTCGCTCAGTCGTGTTTGACCCTTTGCGACCCCATGGACTATAGCCAGCCAGGTTCCTCTGTCCATGGGATTTTTCAGGCAAGAATACTGGCTGCTGCTGCTAAGTCGCCTCAGTCGTGTCCGACTCTGTGCGACCCCATAGACAGAGCCCACCAGGCTCCTCCGTCCCCGGGATTCTCCAGGCAAGAACACTGGAGTGGGTTTCCATTTCTTCCTCCAGGGGATCTTCCCGGCCCAGGGATAGAACCCGTGTTTGCTCTCCAGCGTCGCAGGTGGATTCTTTTCCCCTGAGCCACTGGGAAAGCCTCGCCATGAACTACTACACCGCGGGTAAGAGGGGCAAAGGAACGCACTGCTGGCCTGGATCCTGTGTGTGTCTGCTCAGGCGGCCGCACCGACACACTGCAGACTGGGCAGCCTAGAGGACAAAAACTCGTCTTCTCCTAGCTCTGGAGGCTGAGGGTCCAAGATCCAGGCATCAGCAGGGCTGTTCTTGTCTCAGACCTCTCTCCTGGGCCTGCAGATGGCTGCCCTCTTGTCATCTCAACGTGGTCCCTCTACACACATCCCTGGGGTCTCTGTGTGAGTCCAAATTTCCTCCTCTTCTGAGGACACAAGTCAGACTGGACCAGGGCCCGTCTAGCAGCTTCATTTACACTCAGTCACCTCCTTCAAGACCCTATCTCAGGAACTCATTCCCCGGCAAAGCAGTGGTCAGGACTTCATGCTTCTGCTGCAGGGGACCCAGATTCGACCTCTGGTTGGGGAACTAAGATCTAGCAAATCGTGTGGTGAGAACCCCCGACACCCCCCAAAAGTAATAGACCCTATCTCCAAGCAGCCACCATCAGGTCCTAGGGGTTAGGACTCTACCCCATGACAGAAGTCAGTCCCTGACAGCTCTTACAGGCGGTAGGTTGAGTGGATCGAACCGTCTTGAAAGGTCTGGTACTGTAGGATTCCGTTACCATGACCCTCTGGATGACTGAATCGCAGAGATGGAAAACAGATAGTGTTTGCTGGGGACTGGGGATGGCGGGTGCTGGCGGGTGTACCTAGCAAAGGCTGAATAACAGATGCGTGCCGCGATGAATCTGTAACTTAATTGCAATCAATAATGGGGATTTTTGCATTTATTCAGTGGAACCCAACAGGAACCCAACAGGAAAGGCACCATGGTCTGATTTTATGGACAGAGAAATGGAGCCACTGAAAGCCATGTTCTTTGACCAAACTCAGGGTTAAATCTACAGTCAAAAACTGGTGACTTTTTTCACACCCACACCCCAGAGGGCCATTTCCTTCCCCACCTCTGCTGGCTCCATGATCCAGGAAGGTGACTCGGCTTCATGGGTTACCAAGGGCTGGGTAGACCATGTCAGGAGGCCCAGGGGCCAGCACCTGTGCCAGGAATTGTGAATGAGGCTGGGTCCGCTGGCAGCTCCCTCGGAGGTCTCTATGTCACCCTCGTTTTTCTCTGACATGCCCTCTGCCCATTTTGATTGTTTGTCCAAGGCCTTTGCTAAGACCACTGGGCATTTTTTTGGGGGGGTGACCAACCAACCCAAGGGTATGAGCCATTCATATATAAACCCAAGGGTGTGAGTCACCCACATGTACACCCAAGGGTGTGAGCCATACCTCCCTCATAACAGAAATTGGGTGGAACCAGCCACGGCATCAAATGCCATGGAAATGGACCCCAGGCAGAGAAAATGGCTCCTTTGGGGTTCCAGTGCGTTTGGAATCACAGGAAAATGGAATTGCAGGGCTGTCAGGGTCCTTAGAAATGTCCCCTCTGCCCGGTTGCCGTGGTACAGAGAATAAGGCTTGTCTGGGCTTGGAGGGTGGGGACAGGGCTGCCCAGCTAGGGGTGCACAGCTTTTGCTCTCTGGTGTTCCAGGGTCAACAGTGCGGGGACAGCCTTCCTTTGCACCTGCTCATGTGTGAGTTTCTAGGAACTTCTGCTTCACTCCTTTAGAACCTCATGACCCCGTGGAGGGTGGTGACAGCGGTTGGACTGACTGACCTCCGCTGGTGTGGACAGACATCTGGGGCAAGTTGGTTGGTCTAACTTGCCAAAGTCAGAGCAGAGGAAACGGTCAGGAACTCAGGCCCCGGAATCCAGTCCCACCTCCACGGGCGGGTCACTTAACTTCCCGAGTCTCAGTTTCCACATCTGAACGAGGGTGAAAATAAAACCGCCCATGAGCGGGTCTATGCTGGCAAGACTTCCCGCGCTGTGCCCAGCGCTGGCTTGTGGCAGGTCCGTCTTAATCCTTAGTAGAATCGTTTTCCTGTATTGCTGGGGGTCACTGGTCTACGGGTGTGGTGAAAATTGCCTGGATGTGGTGGGAAAGAGCCCTTTTCGGCATTGTGATGTAGTGGGGGCAAGGGTGCATCATAGAATCCGTGGAGTTAGGAAGGGAGGTGAATACACGTGATTGATGTGGTGATGGTTTTTCCCCGCAGGAAGGAAGCTACAGTTGGGGCCCAGTGGGCTGGGTGCTTGGTGAGGACAGGCTGGCTGGGGGTCTCCCCAGCATGAAGGGAGATACTTGCTGGAGCCCGGGGGGGCCGTGGGGTGCAATGACAGTGACCTGGCCCCTTCTGGCTCCATTTCCTCGTCTGTAGCCAGAACACTGATGTAACCTCCAGCTCCTGAGCCAGGCCTGCCTTGCTGCCCCATCGGGCCCGGGTTCAAGGGCGGCTGGCGGGCTCCCCAAGGACCTGAAGGAGGCCTTGGAAGGGGTGGCCAGACCACAGCATGGTGGGGCTGGCGGTGGGTCCCCACGCCCCGCAGGCTGTCTGGGCCCGCCAGCGCCAACCAGCCGGCCCCGGAGAAGCGGGCGATCTGGCGGCTCCCCTGCTCAGCGAGACGTTTGTCCCCCTCGGGCCCCCGCCCCTGGCTGCCGATGACAAGTGGGCTTTCAGTAGATATGACAGCCACTGGTGGGGGGTCCCTGGCCCTGGTCCATGTCTCCACACTTGACTTGCTCAGAGTTCACTGGCCCGAAATAATGTCCCCCATGCAAGTCGGCGGACGGAACATTCGGAGTGGACGGCTTGCTTTTTTTTTCCCCCTCCCTCCTTTTTTTTTTTTTTTTTTAATACATTAAACATGCATTACTGGATTTCTAGCCGGTTCCTCTGACAGCTGTGGAAAAATAAAGAAAATTCAGTTTGAACTTAAAAAGCCAGGGCTTAATTTATATCCCGCACCTTTGTCTGCCTGGTTCTTTTTCCTCTTCCGATGGAAAGGCCCCAGGGAGCGGGAGACACAGGCTCTGCCACCCCACGTGGCCCCGTGGTGCCCAGGCCTTAATAGGGGCGCCCAGTGGCCAACACGAAGGGGAGTTTTCAGATGGAAATGCAGCCAGACAATGCGGTCATCTGTCTTGCAATCTGTTTTGAAGGGGGGAAGGAGAGAGCCGGCCGGGAAGGGAGTCGTTTCTACTGGGGAGGTTTCATTCAGAGCGTTTTATAGGAAAAGACAGATGTCATGAATACTGATGTGGACGGCCCGGGCCTGGTAGTTTTTTTTAATTTTCTGAGTTGTAAAGACAAAGTGTTTTAATAACACAGGGAAACACATGTTGATGGGAGGGCCCTGGATTCATTCGGATTTCTTTAACTCTCTTTCTGTCTCTGTCTCTTTCTTTCCTTCCTTCCTTCTTTCTCTCTTGTTCTCCCCTTCTTCCTTTCTTTCTCTCTTTCTTTCCCTCCCTCTCTGTTCTCTCTCTCCCCATCCTCTCCTTCTTTTTTCTTTTGGTGGGGGGGCGGGTGCACAATTCTCTTGGAAACAGTCATTTCTCTGTGCCAAGGAGAACAGGGAGAGGGAGGCAGGTGTGCACGCTGGCATCTTAAGACCCAAGCCCGGAGCGCCGTCTCCCTGCGGCCCGTCGTGGGGTTTGGGGTCACAAGAAGCATTTCCTTTCTGAGTCTTTTGGGCCCGCCGTCCAGCAGAGAGAAGGGGCCTGCCTTGCTGATGGGCTTCTGCCTGAACCTCACAGTGTTACTGAGTCAGGGGCAGGACAGCTGAGCTAAAAGAGGTATTGGTTCATGCAACAAGCATTTATTAAGCACCAAGTGTAAGCTAGGAGCTGGGAAAGAAGAGTGGGTCAGACAGGCTACCTGTCCTTAAGGAGCCACCGGTCAGAGCGAGGGGGCAGAAGGCTGGACGGATAAGGGCAAGGTCATCACCTGCAGGGGGAGGTCCCTGCCTCGGCTGCTCTGGGTGGGGGAAGCCGTGCCCTGAGGCGAGCTTCTCACCCCAGGCAGCACGCAGGTACCTCCTGCATCCCCGTGACCTTGATGCCACCGATGCTAAGCTTCCCATTTGACAGAGAAGGAAACTGAGACCCAGATCCCAGAGTGATAGGGCCCCAGAGAGGCAGTCAGAACTGACCGTTGGCCCCAGGAGCCCAAATCAGGGCGTGGCTCACCCCTTGCATCCTGGCTGCGGAGAGGGCCCAGCAAGGTCATCCAATGAGACGCCATTCGTGGACGCTGCGTGTCCACGTTGGGCAGCAGCTCCCAGGAGCCCTGCGGGGGAGGGGCTTAGGGGATGCCACATGACAGATAGGAAGCAGAGCCGGGCAGTAAGTTTCCCGGGGCCACACAGCTCGCACCCGGCGGAGGCCCATCTGAGATCAGAGCTATTTTTTTTTTAATTGTAGTAAAATTGAACATGATGATTCGTCACTTTAGCCATCTGCAAGTATACCACTCAGTGGCACACATACATTCACAGCATCAGCTGACCATCAGCACTGCCTGGACCTCAGATGTTCATCGGCCGCTTCCACGAACCCCAGGTCTGCAACTCCCTCCCAGCTGTGCCTCCTCCGCCCACCCTGGGTCTCCAGGTTCCTCAACTTCTTCCACAGGGAAAAGTCAAAAACCTGTTGGCAAGGCACCTGTGAGTCATCCCAAGGCCTCAGGTGACCCTCGGCCCACTCACCCTTGGGTCCTAAAGGGCTGACATGCCAGTGGCCGGGGCCCCCTCTCTGGGCCTGGGAGCGTGGGAAGCAGATAGTGAGGCGATGGGGAAGAGCAAGGGCCCCAGGGCATACCCACCTCTGGCCATTCTGAGCAGAGGACCCGTGGTCCACAGACCAGGGCTCAGGCTGGGAGGGGGAGGTGGGGGTGAGGTTGGGGGAGGGGCAAGGACCACGAGGCAGGGGTGTCAGGGTGGAGAGAATGCTCCCCGGAGACATGCAGCCCAACTCCACTCTTACCAGCTGGTGGCCCTTGCACAGCTCTTTAACCTTTCTGTACCTCGGTCGTTTCCTCTGTAAAATGGGTCTGATGAGTCTCGTGTCATAAAGGTGCTGAGGCATCGTTGGTGCCCAGCTGAGAGCAGGAATGCAATACTGCTGGCCATTCGAGGACCACGGACATTCCACACAGACACCCTTAGCAGGAGCGCAGGGAAGCCAGCTGGGTGACACTGTGAAAACAGACACCTGGTCCCAGAGCTTGGCCAGAGGTGTCTTCCCAGGATGCTCTGTCCTTGTCTCCCCAACGACCTGTTTCCTCCTTCACCCTTAAATGCAGCCCACACCCCCTTGTCAGGGAAGGCCTCTCTGATCTCCCCTACCAGGACAGACCCTTATCCCAGCTCCCACAGCCTGGACACAGATGCTGTCCCCTACCTCTTCTCTCGGTGGGCTACACCCAGCTCCCCAGCAGTGTGGAGGCTTGCTGACACCAAGGAGAGGGGTCCCGGGTGACATTCATGATGGGTGGGGCCCCACTGAGGCAGGAGCCCATCCCCTGAGACCTGCCCATTCACAGCAGGGAAGCACATGGCCTCTGGTGATACAGTCTGGGGCCCTTGAGGGGCCAGCTCTGGTTCAAGTGGGATGACCCTGGGAGGGCAGCTGTTCTTAGTTTCCCCATCTGTCAACAGCTGCATTCCCCACACAACCTTCCACTGCTATTTTAGCTCATCTTTCCAGGGTGGGCAACTCTGGGCTTAGCTGGGTGGATCAGCCCTGGTCTTGGGGGAACAAGTGTGCATGGGGCTGGGGCTGTGCTGAGGAGTGGCACAGGGTTCGAAGGAAATCTGGATCACACTTCTGCTCAGATCCCCCCAGGAGTGGGATCTCTGCTTGTAAAGGCAGGTCCCGAGGGCGGTCTGCTCTCTGTCGCTGCCACCCACTGTTTCTAACCCGGATCTCTGCAGCCGCTGGACCAGGAGCACACGCTCCATCCGTGAGGCGCACGTCCGCAGCTTCCTGGAATGCTGGGCCGCCTGTGCCGGGGGGCGGACGCGTGCCTGGAGACCGCAGGGAGGAGCCATCGTCCTGCTGGCACTTCAGATAAGGCTCAGTGCCTGGGCCCCCAGAGCCAGACCTGCATGTGCTGCTCTGAATTCATGAAAGTGGCGCTGCTGGTCAAAGAGCGTGCCTCCGTCTGGACTGGGGAGGCGCGTGGCCGAAGTGGCAAGGGGTGGGGATGTCGCCAGCTGTGCCTCTGCCTGTCCCGTCTCACTAACCTGCTGCTGTTTCTTGCTCATCTTTGCCGGTTCGGTAGGTGCAGATAAGATGTTAGTCGTCTTGGCTTAGATTGCATCTCTTGATTATTGGCCACATCAAACATTTTGCTATCTGTCTTTATGGACTGTGCTTTCCTTTTCTGAATTACCCAGTTGTGTCTCTGATCCATTCTCTGCGATCGTGTTTCTCTGTCTTATTGACTCATGAAAGCTCTTTGCATATTACAGGTAGGAAGAAGAAGATAGATTTATGGGTGACATCTCTCTTGCCTGGAGGGGACAAACAGAACTTTCATCCCCTTCCTCAAAATTCAGCTGATGTTTGAAATTCTAACAGGGCTTCCCTGGTGGCTCAGACAGTAAAGAATATGCCTGCAATGCAGGAGTCCCAAGTTTGATCCCTGGGTTGGGAAGATCCCCAGGAGAAGGGAATGGCTACCCACTCCAGTATTCTTATAGTCCATTTCCCTCCACTTTGTTTTACATTTTTCTTTGCATTTTGCAGCTGTCTGGGCACAGACATCCCTGACGAGGCTAGGGAAATCTACAGGGGAACCTTGATCTTGGAGCAGAGTGCCCTCCCGTATCAGTTTTTCTGGGTCACCAGGTGCAAGAAAGGGTGTCTGAGTTCAAGTTCTCTGTCGCTTTCTCTGGCTGACAGACGATGGGGACTAGCCGGATCACCGCCATCCCCTCCAGACACGGCCCCCAGCCCCGCCAAACACGCGGCCACTTCTCTGGGGACAAACAGATTTTTCAAACAAAGTTTGCCAAATAAGCACAATTTTTTTTTCCCCCTCCAGGGCAGATGCAAACGGTCTTTTCAAATCGGTTTGGAGGAAAATAAATGAGCCCACGCTGGGGCTTCAATAAATCTTTGCGTAGCCACAAGGGTGAGTTTTGGGCCCGATGAAGGGCTCAGTGTGTGGCTTATGAATGATGCCCAGTGACGGCTGCCCACCCCCGCCTTCCTCTCTGCCCCTCCTCTGCCCCCCGACCCAATTTAAAATCGGACATTTAATGTTTTAAGACAAAGGGACCTTTGGGCCTTTCTCCCCATCCTGGAGGAAGTCTCCCGGTGAAATATTTGTCGTAGCTGGGCTCCGCGTGTGACTGGGGTCCATGTCTCCACGCCAGGGCCTGTCTCCAGGGGATGATCCATGTGCCCACCTTCTGCCCAGCGGCTCGAGGACCCTCACCCCAGCTGCAGGCAACTCTGGTCCCCCAGGGCGCGCCCCTCCTCGCCTCCGCACTGGATCCAGGAGAGTGAGGAGCAGCTAGCCCCACCCACCCGGGCGCTGCCTCCTGTCCCGTGGCCCCCGCGCTGTCCCCATCCCCTGTCCAGATCGTGGCCGGCTGAGGGTTGCTGCGGGAGTTCTGAGCCTCTTGCCAAAATCCAGCCTGTGTCCTCTGTCCTGCAGCCTGTTTCCCCCCGCCCTTTCTCTGGTGTGCGCTCTGTATCCATTGCCCCACTCCAAGCACGTGGCTCAGGTGACTTTGCACCTGGGGTGATCCTCACCTGCCTGGCCCACGCGGACGGATCCCATGCTTCCTTAAGGGTTGGCCCCAAGGCTCCCTGAGGCCGAGATGCCACGCTGACTTCCCACCCCGGTGCCTAGCGGCTGCCCCGCCACTCAGCACTCAGCGGTGGGGGTGGTGTGGTGAGCGCTCGCCCCATCCTTCGGCTTCCACCTGGTGCTGCCCTGGCTCTCTCACCCGTCTCCTCCCTCTGAGTCTGTCTGGCTCCCTTCTTAGAGGAACGTCCAGGGTGAAAGGCAGTGCCAGGTGTGGTTCACGTGCCTTGCACAGGCCACGGGGTGGTGGGGCTGGGGGAGTCAGTCCAGGCAGGCCAGGAGGGGGCCTCGGCACCCAGCGGGGGAGAGGGGTCCTTTGCTGGCTCTGTGACACATGGAGGAGGCCACGTGCCCATCCTTGCCTGAGCGTCTCTACTGGGCTGAACTGTGTCCCCCAGCTCATATCAACCTGGAACCTTAAAACGTGGACTTCCTTGGAAATAGAGTCTTCGCAGATGTAATTAAAATAAGGATCTTGAGATGTGATCTTCCTGGATGAGGGAGGCTCCTTCTGTTGTAAAGGAGAGGAGAGGAGAAGAGAGACACGCAGGAGAGCCATGTGACGATGGAGGTAGATGCTGAAGGGTCGTGGCCACAGGCAGGGCTCCCTGGAGCCCCCAGAAGCTGGAGGTGGCAGGAGGAATCCTCCCCTGGAGACTTTGGAGGGAGCCTGGCCCTGGGACAGCTTGATTTTGGACTTCTGGTCTCCAGAACCCTGCTGTTTTAAGCTAGCAGTTCTGGGCCACTTTTTGCAGTGGCCCCAGGACACTCACACAGCGTCCATTGTCCAAGGGGACTAAGAGGCCTTTATAAAGGAGTATGTGGCCATTTTCAGGCTTCCCGGGTGGCTCAGTGGTAAACAGTCTGCCTGCCAGTGTAGGAGACGTGGGTTACATCCCGGGCTCGGGAGGAGGAAATGGCAACCCACTCCAGTCTTCTTGCCTGGAGAATCCCATGGACAGAGGAGCCTGGCGGGCTTCAGTCCATGGGGTTGCAAGAGTCGGTCATGACTGGGTGACTCACACACACACCTGTGGCTGTTTTCAATATGTCCTCTTTGAGCTGAGGAGGTCTGCCCCCGATCCCTGCTCTCCAGAGTTCTTGTCTGCTAGCCGAGAGCCGCATACCTCATCTCCTCGAACCCTCCGTCACCTGGGGAGACACAAGTTGCTGTTATTCCTTTCACGGGTGGGAAACAGGCTCAGAGTGGCAGGATCATAATCACAGTGACAGAGCTTGACCGCTGAGTTGGCTCAGCTTATGGCCTCTCCGGTGACTTGCCCCAGGCCCTGGAGGGAT
The DNA here is from genome assembly GCF_002263795.3 of Bos taurus. Taxonomy (NCBI): domain Eukaryota; kingdom Metazoa; phylum Chordata; class Mammalia; order Artiodactyla; family Bovidae; genus Bos; species Bos taurus. The sequence goes on from NC_037356.1 coordinate 46,529,118, forward strand.
GCAAGGGAGCCAGAACCAAGTCTGATCGTCTGGTTTTGTGGCTCCAAATGGTTGCTGGTACCTGTGAGACCACTTGGGTGGGACCCCATGGACTTCCTGCTACCAGTGAGTTTGCCCAGGAAGCAGTAGTGAAAGAGAGTCTCTCAGTCGTGTTCGACTCTTCTACTCTCCATGACCTCATGGACTGTACAGTCCACGGAATTCTCCAGGCTGGAACACTGGAGTGGCTAGCTGTTCCCTTCTCCACGGGATCTTCCCAACCCAGGGATCAAACCCAGGTCTCCCACATTGCAGGCCGATTCTTCACCAGCTGAGCTGCAAGGGAAGCCTGGACTTCTCGATATCAGCAAGTTTGCCCAAGAAGCAGTAAGGATTCTCTGAATGACTGAGTGTCTGACTGTGGAGGAATGGATGGGTCCATGAAGTTGTTCGGTCAGACTCCAGGGATAGGGATAATAACCACTGGTAACTGGGTCCTTTCTTTTTCCTGTCTTCCATGCATGTATTTGCTTGAGGAACAAGCAAGAAGCTGTGAGCAAAGAGCAAAGTACAGGTCAACTTACCGCTATTGTTTTAGAAGGAATGGCAGGGGTTTTGGGGCCCCGTTATCCTCAACTACTCCTGGAAACATGACTTGTGGTGGATGGGTTTCATTCTATAAGCAGGACTCGGACTCATGGTGGATAGAAGGTGTGAGTCGAGGCCAGAACACTGGGTAGGGCTGTCATGGGGGCAGAAGAGGAGTTTGGAGGGTCTTCATTGCTGGAAGCTTTGAAAGTCCAGGGGAGGCCCTTGGATGTTGTCCTGTGGACACTGGAGACTCTTAAAGGTTTGGGCAGTGACGTGTTTGAGTCTGGCTCTGGGAGGATGAACCCAAAGGTGGGTATTGGAGGTGGGACCTCAGAGAGGGACTTATCATTGCCCGGGTGCCAGGTGGGCTGGGCTACAAGCTAGTCATTCACTAAGTTACTGATAAAGACTAACTAGCTAACCAACCAACCAACCATCCAATTGAATCCTTCCTTTCTTCCTTCAGTGAGGGGTGTACCTTGCTCCTCTTGCAATACCCCTTTGGCATAGTCCATCTGGGGAGCGGATGGCTCACCCTGTTTTCTGAGAATGCTCTGGGTTGTGTCCCTTGGTGATTCAACCACACCGCATCCACAAATGGTCAACGTCTGGGTGTGTTCTCAGAAGACAGGGAAAGCCAAGTCTTGGAGTAGGCTTTAGGGTCTCCCTAAAGGCTGCATGCACATCTTGACAGTGGTGGCGTTGTTCAGTTGCTAAGTCATATCCGACTTTTTGCAACCCCATCAACTGCAGCACACCAGGCTTCCCTGTTCTTCATTATCTCTCAGAGTTTGCTCAAACTTATATCCATTGAGTTGGCAATGCCATCCAACCATCTCATCCTCTGTCACCCCCTTCTCCTCCTGCCCTCAATCTTTCCCAGCATCAGGATCTTTTCCAATGACTCAGCTCTTCCCATCAGGTGGCCAGAGTACTAGAGTTTCAGCTTTAGTATCAGTCCTTCCAATGAGTACTCAGGGTTGATTTCCTTTAGGATTGACTGGTTTGATGTCCTTGCTGTCCAAGGAACTCTCAAGAGTTTTCTCCAATACCACAGTTCGAAAGCATCAGTTCTTTGGTGCACAGCCTTCTCTATGGTCCAGCTCTCGGTGTGGTCCGTGCTGTATCAGAAACTACAGCTGGAGGCTTCAAATTCCTTTGCCCTGTTCAACCACTGTCATCAGAAGCTTTAGCCCTGGCTGGGACCTTGGAGAACTTTATTCATTCTGAGGTCTGGTCTTTTCATCCAGAGAAGATTCCAGGTTTATCAATGATGACAATGATCCCACAGCGGGGACACTATCAGGGCAGGGACAGCTAAAGGTGGGAGTTCCTCTGATTCTCATTTAAATGAGGAAACCAAGACCCCAAGTTGAGTGACTTGCCTAAGATCATTCAGCCAGCCTGAAAGGAAGGGAGCCAGGATCCAAATCCTGGTTCGTGTGCTCCAGAGCTGGGAGGCTTTCCTGCCAAGCCAACGGGAGACAGCTTGTGTCTCCTGGCTGGGAGCCACCTCCCACCTCCCTGCTTCCCCAATGCATTTGACACAAAGGCTTGTCTCAGGGAGTCTGGCTGGTTTTTCAGCTCCAACCTGGCTCAGAATCCCATCTTGTCTGTTGGATCCATTCCCGGTGAAGAAGTGGGTGGGCTAGTAACAGCAGAAGGAATCTGGGCTCTACCACCCATCCATCTATCCACTCAATTATCCACCCACAACACGCCCATCCTCCCATCCACACACCCTTCCATCCATCCATCCACCCATCCACTTATCCATCCATCCATCCATCCATTTATCCGCCCATCCATCTATCCATCCAACTACCTATTCCCATGGCCATGCATGCATGCATCCGTCCATCATTTCGCCTCTCTATTTTTTGAACATCTACCTGTGCTGGGTCCACTAACCTTCACTGCTAAGAGAGGAGATTTACCAGAGAGAATATAAAAACAAGTACAGAGCAAACTCATTCCTTGTGCTTCCAAAATCTAGTTTCACAAACACATGGGCTGTTTTTTAAAAATATATAGATTTTATTTACTTTTTAAATGATTATTTTTGGTTGCGCCAGCTCTTTGTTGCTGGGCCCAGGCTTTCTCTAGTTGCAGAGAGTGGGGGCTACTCTACAGTTGCGGGGTGTGGGCTTCTCATGGCTGTGGATTCTTTTGTTGCGGAGCTCGGGCTCTAGGTGCGAGGGCTCTGTAGGTGCAGTTTGTGGGCACAGGGGTAGCCTTGTATCAGATTCCTCTCACGTCCTGCCTCCCATGGTCTCAACTCACTCTTCCCCAGCAGCCCTTTCTGCAGCAGCCAGCTCCGTGGGGTGGCAAGCGTCGGCTGTCCCTGGGCTGTTCTTTCTGCTCTGAACTTCTCAGCCATCTGACTCACACACAAGCCTAGAAGCGTGAAGGCTACCCTTGACCGTGGGGATGGGAGATACAGCCGGTGGGCAGACCTCCCTTTTTCCTTGTCTTGGGTTGACACTTGTGAGTGTTCCATGCGGCTTCTGAGAGGCCCCCAGCTGGTGGCAGCCTCTGGTGCCCACAGGAGTGCCAGCGTGATAGCCCACTCTCAGACTGGCTCATCCTCCTACCCTGTCTCTACATGTGCTCATTTGTTCATCCATTTGCTCATTCATTCATTCTCTCACTCACTCCTTGAGCAGGTTGCAGGTTCCCTCAGGACTGGGACCACCCCTGCCCTCCATCTGTTCACTGTAGTGACCAGACAGGCATTGTTGCTGAATGACTCTCGATGAATTAAGTTGAGGAGGCAGGAGAGTGATGAAGGGGGCAGATGCTGGAGCCACACAGACATAGGTTCAAATCCCGCCTCCCCACTTTGCAGCAGTGAGATCTCAGGCATGCCATTCCACGTCTCCGGTCCTCGATTTTCCTATTTGCAAAATGGACATGACAGTACCTACTTGAGGAGTCCTGGTGGGGATGTGACCAGACCTCCTATTTCGGGCACGGAGCCTGGCATGCGGTGAGCTTGTGGTCAGGGCGAGGCATTGGCTGTCACTGATGGTGAGTAGGTGCAAGCAGCCTTAGGCAGTGGGGTTCCTGGGACCTGGCACCTCAATTCTGTTGGCCTGCCTCAGTCCCTGAGGCTACCCAGCACACCCCTTGGCCTTGGAGACTGCCAAGAGAATCAGCAGCCCGCGGCTCGTAGGTGGGAACCAAAGAAACAAACACCGCGGTCTCCAGGAGGGGACGGCACCGACCTGCCCAGTGGGGCACCGCCGGCAGGCATGGCGCCGTGATCAAGGGTGTTGTGGGGCAGAGGGCCTCACCCTGGACGCGAGACGTTTCCTTGGGAAAAAGATCGCTTCTTTATGTGTATGTCGGCTGGTTATGAAATGAGAACTGTTCAGAGGTTTAAAGAAACCCACCCTGATCTTTGGAAATCTCTGCCCGCCCTGTTCAAGTCCCAACAGCACTTGCCTGCTGACGGCTCATGAGTCAGAGAGGCTGAATTTGTGACTTTCATACCCTCAGAATTGGATTTAAAGATAATGAAAACTTTCCAGTAGGAAAATGCCTGATTTCTGAGGACATGCTAAGGAGCTGGTCACCTGGTGGGTAAATACGGGCTTCCCTCGATGGGCCCAGAGAAGGATCTCCTTCTGGTAGGAATCATGGTCCCCAAACTGGGCGACAGGGTGGTGGGGGTGGGGTGGGTCTTTTCTTGATGTTCTGGGCTGGTTGTCATTCTTAGAGGATCGGAAAGGTGGGATTATCTTCTTGTCCCACTCCTCTTTTCTTATCATCAGTTCATTTCAGTTGTCCTTTAGTGAAAGCGTCCATCTCATCTCCTCTGTAGCCCTCACATCCTCCCCAAGAGCCAGAGATGCTCATCACCCCGTTTTACAGATGGAGAAATCGAGGCTCAGGAAGGGAAACAGCCTGCAGGGCATGATGGACATGATGCAGCTGGGAGCAGCAGGGCCGGGACTTGGGCCCAGGGGCTCAGTCTGTACGATGGTGGGTCAAACCTTCCCAGGCTCCTGGTTGGGGCCTTGGCTACCTGCCGAGTCCTGCCGCTCACCTGCCAAGGCTCGGCTGCAGAGGGCCGAGGACGAGGACTGACGGGAGCTCTCCGAGGCTGCTGGCTCGTGGGTGGCCCGCTGCCCTTCGGCACAGTCTCAGAAGCTGCCAGTGCCTTGCGGCCCTTATCCCAAGGCTGAGTGGGGTCACTTAGGGATGCGGCTTCTCCCTGGGCTGCGGAGGGAGTGTCCCAGGGAAGGGGCTTGGGGCGTGCCTCAGGCTCGGGGGCCTGGGTCCCCCTGGAAGCCCCGTCCTGCAGATGGCTCCCTGCTGCCCGCCTGACCACGGGCCCGTCCTGTCTGGAACCAGCCTTCTGAGCCTTGTCTGGCCTGCCCGCGCCACCCAGCGCCTTGGACCGCCCCCATCTGTCTCCCTGTGGAGTCTGGCGGGTGTCCCCTGGCTCAGGGCCTGGCTACAGCCTGGGAACCACCAGCCTCCATCCATGGCTCTTTGTCCGAATCATGAGCCGATCGGTGAGGGTCGGGTGAGGACCTCAGAGAGCACGCGGTCCAGACCTCGTCCCTTATGGGTGGAGAAACCGAGGCACAGAAAGACAAAGGGCCCAGCGGCGGGACTCCGCAGAGTCCTGTGGTCTTCCCTGTCTGCTGACACTGCTGTCCCCGGGGGCCCTCGTCCATGCAGTGTGGGTGCCGGCATGGGCAGGGGACCCCTTGAGGGTCATGTGGGTCGATTTGTGTTCTGCCGAGGGGTCCGCCGGCCCAGCAAACAAGGGGCCAGGGGCTGGGGGCAGCAAGAAGGAGGGCTTGGGATCAGCCGCCCACCTTCCTTGGGGGGTGCAGCCACCTCTGCTGGTGGGTGTATTTGATGGGCCCTCTGACCCCCGCTGTACCCCACTCCTTGGCACCCAGAGGGGTCCAACATGCGTGTGCACACAATGCCAGGGAGCAACTCATGGCTCTCCGGACCTCCGTCTGCTGCGTGTGTGTTCCTGAGCAGAGGACCCAGCAAAGCTGTGCCCAGCCTCCTGGCATGGCCGTGGAGGACTCAAACAGGAGAGGGGCTGGGGACTCCTGCGACCTGCGACTTGGCCCTGTGGAGACGGTTCCAGAAAAGCCACCGTAACAACAGCAAGAGAAGTGGCCACAGATATATATCGAGTCTCTGCTGGTACCACTCAGCGTCTCACGGCAGCCCCACAAGAGGGGCAGGTGCATCTCCCCATTTCACAAATGAGGACGTGGAAGCCCAGAGAGGTTGAGTAACTTGCCGGAGCTCATACACAGAGCAGGCAGGGCCAGAGCTGTGATTTGAACGCAGACTGTTCCTATTCTTGAGCAGCACCCAAAGCCGCCTACAGAGAGGGGGGTGGTGACGAGAGGGGGGCCATGGGAAAGGTGTGAAGCTGGAGGGCGCGGAGCGAGCATCTGCGGGGGTGGGGGCAGGCCCCGCCCCCTCCCTGCATTCCGCCCGGCTTTGCTCGGGGCGCGCCTCCTTCCCACGGGTTCTGGCTCCAGGCCCCACCCTCCCACTGGCCTGTGCTGGGCGCCACTGAGCCACTGGCCGTCCCCACCTCGGTTTCTCCTCCCTGAAGCGGGGCCGAGAGCACCAGCCAGGCTGGCTGTCGTGAGGATGGGATCGGATACAGGCGTGCAGGCTCCAGGAAAGTCCAGCGTTCTGGCAGGAGCCCGCTTGGCGGCCTCGAGGCGGGGCTGAGGCTCCGAGCCGCCCCATCCTTGCTCCTGTGCAAATCCCTGTCCTCGGCTAATTGTTGGAGCCTGGACAGCGGCCCGACTGGAGCGCTGTCTCTGCTGAAGGGCCCAGGCTGACTTGGCTGCCCTTCTGGGGCCTCTTGGAGGTCCGACAGGGGCCAGGAGGGGAGGGCGCAAAGTCCTCCATGCTCCAGCTCTGACTCCCCATCCCCCAGACCCCTCCATGCATTGCTCCTCATCCTGAAGATGGACCCAGTGACCTGCCAGTCTCTTCCAACCTCAAGACTGTATTTTGAAACTCAAGAACAGAGGACCCCGCACGGCCACCCACCTCCCAGCCACCTGCCAAGGGCACCCATTTCCCTTTCTTCTCTGTGGGCAGAAGGCATTGCTGGCCGAATACCCTTTTCTAGGGGATGACCCCCTGTTATCACCAGAGATCCAGGCACTGTGACGCAGTGGGGGAAAAAAAAAGGGAAGTGTTTAGTTGCTCAGTTGTATCTGACTCTTTGTGACCCCATGGACTGTAGCCCATGGGATTCTCCAGGCAAGAATACTAGAGTGAATTGCCATGCCCTCCACCAGGGGATCGTCCCAACCCAGGGACTGAACCTGGGTTTCCCGCGTTGCAGACAGATTCTTTACCATCTCAGCCACCAGGGAAGCCTCTATGATGTAGAGAGACAGGTATGGATGGATGTGATGTTCCTGGGATTGAGCAATCCCAGAGGAAAGAGATCCTTAAATGGTGCAGAATAAGTTCAGATTTGGGGAAGAGGGAATTGTCAGAGACAGAATTCTCCAGGGCCACGCCATCCAACAGAAACCTAGGACCGGCCACAAACGTGCGCTGCCGGTGTGACGTCACGCTTTCACAAAGGAAGAGCAAACGGGCGAAATTTATTTTAATAATACCTTTCATTTTCTTAATCTATGCAAATGTGATTGTTTCGGCACTTAATCCATCCGGAACACTCCTAGACACTGTGCACTTTTTGTTCACAGAAGGGCTTAGAAGTCCAGCACTTCTCATTCAGTCACACTGCACGTGCTCAGCTGTCCCGGGCGGCTGGCCGCTGCCCAGGGGACTGCATAGCTCCGGGGTGGAGGTGGGTTTGAGACCTGCCTGTACCACCCGCTGGCTGTGCTACTTATCCTTACAGTGCGCCAGGCACTGTTGTAAGGGCTTTATGTGTATTAGCTCATCTGACTCATTTCCACCTTTCAGTTGAAAGCCATGGAGGCACAGAGAGGCTAAGTCATTTGCCCAAGGTCACCCAGGGATCAGGGGGCAGGGCCGGGACCCGAACCCTGAGCTTTATGAGCGCTGCATACTCGATTCCACAGTCTGATCACTAATGGATCAGTGAGTCAGTTCACAGGGCAGCTCCCGGAACGGGGCAGGGCCACGGTTGTCTCTGTGCTCTAGGCTGTGAGTTGCCTGCATCATGCCAGCCGAAGGGCAGCCCGAGGCAGCCCTGGCTTTCTCTCCAGGGACTAGCTTTGCCTTGCCTTCCCACGGAGCCCCGTCTCGCTGCCGGGTGTCCACCCTGGGCCCTAGTGGGCTGGGCTCCCCCACCCTGGCCGCGCCCTGAGAGCTCGCAAGTTCAGGCTGAGACCTGTGGGAGCCTGGGCACTCCTGCAGGTGGGGGAGGCTGGGCCGTGTCCACGGATGGAGTCTTGCCGCCCTGCCCGCTGTCGCTGGCTGGGACTTTTGCCTGGGGATCTGAAGGATGCTGCCTTTTCTCTGGGGCCTCCTGGGCCCCTGGAAGTGGGTGTGGGTCTTGGTGGCCAAATGGGTTCATGGTCTGGGTTTGTTTTTGCTTAATTACAGTTCTCAGCCTCCTTGCTTTTCTCCCATTCATTGAAAATTACTTTTTTAAGTTGAATTTTTACCAAATTACTAAGTAACATGCACACATCTGGGTTCACACTTGGGTCTACACCGTGGAACTCCCCTAGATCAAGGTCATGCAGAATCCCATCCCCTACCAGGCTTCCTGTGACTCCACCCAGTCAACACCCTCCAACAACCCCAGACTCCACCCTCACCCTCCTCCCCAACCCCAGGGAGCACCCAGCCTGGTTCCTGTCACTATAAATTGCTTCCGCCCGTCTCTGAGCTTCAAATGGGAACCCTTCAGCATGTGGTCATTTCTACTGACTTTTGATCAGCATAGGCTTTTTGAGATTTATCCATATTGTTGCAGAGATCCAGGATTTGCTTTTTTTTAATTGTTGAGTTTTCTATCTTTGCACGAATTTAGCACAGTCAGTCCACTCCCCTGCTAGCAGACATATGGCTCGTTTCCAGTCTTGGGTCTGTGAGCCCTGCAGTCGGTGCACGTCCTTGGCGGGTACAGGCATTGTTTCTCCAGACTGGAGATTCTGGGCCATAGAGTCGCATTCGTTTATCTTTAGAAGGTACAGCCCCTCAGTTTCCCCAAGTGGTTTGCTTCCTCTTATTCTCCTGACAACAAGGCATGAGGGTCATGTTGCTCCATGTCCTCGCCAGCATTTTGTATTGCTAATACTTTTTTTTTGGTCGCACTGCACAGCATGAAGGATCTTAGTTCCCTTACCAGGGAGCGAACTTCTGCCCCCTGCGTTGGAAGCAGGGAGTCCCAACCACTGGACCATCATGGAAGTCTCTCACGCGTCCTTTTCATTACAGCCGCTGTTGGATGTGCAGTAAGCACGCTTTTCATTGCATTTCTCTGATGACGGAAGGTGTGGAGAACCTTTCCGTCTCTCTCCTGGCCACTTGGCGAAGTGCCTGTTAACGCCTTTCCTCTGCTTGTAAGAAAATTAAGTTGTCTGTCTTTTTCTTACTGACCTTAGAGACCGTTTTTATATTCCAGCTACAAGTCTTTCGCTGGAGCTCTGTATTGTGATTATCTTCTCCCATTCTGTGGTTTTCAGTTTTTTTAAATTTATTTAGTTGGCTGCGTCAGATCTTCGTTGCATCATGACTCTTCGGCTGTGGTGGACGGATTCCCTAGCTGTGGTGCATGGGCTCGGGAGTCACGGCATGTGGGCTTAGCTGCTTCAAGGCATGTGGGAGCTTATTTCCCTGACCAGGAATTGAACATGTGTCCCCTGCATTGCAGGGCAGATTCTTAACCACTGGACCACCAGGGAAGTCCCCCGTTTTTAGTTTCTTAATTGCCCTTTTTTCCATTTCTTTAGCTTCTTTTTTTTTTTTTCTTCAAAGATTGCACTTTTTATTTTGAGAGAAGTGAAGAGCCACATGCAGTTGTGAGAACACAGAGTGGTTGCATCTCCCTGTCAGTTTCTCCAGTAACATCCGTGACATCGTGTGAAACCACAGTGCAGCAGCATAGCCAGGACACAGGCACGGGATGCAATCTACAGAGCGCTCCATCACCAGCAGGGTTCCTAGGGCTGCCTTTCTAAGAAGAAATTGGAGGATAATAGAAACTAACGACGTCGTTAGTTTCTGCTGTACAGAATTCTGCTGTACAGTTTCTGCTGTACAGGGGAATCAGCTCTATGTATACATAGGCCCCTCCCTCCCACCACCCCCAGTCCCAGCCATCTAGGTCACCCCAGAGAATCAATCCGAGCTCCCCGTGCTGCACAGCAGCTTCCCACCAGCCATCTGTGCACACGTGCTGGTGAACACATCTCGGCGCTGTTCTCTCAACACGTCATACCCCTTCCTGCCCCCGCTGTGTTCACAAGTCCTGTTGCCTTTTTGTAGCCACACCTACTTCCCTCCCGTCCCACCCCGCCCCTTAATTCCTGGCAACCACAGCTGCCACAGTTGGAACCACAACAGAATCACGACCTGTTCTCCGTTTCTACAACTTTGTCATTTCAAGAATGTGACATAAATCAAATGATACATTCGTTTTTTCCCACAGTTTTAGCACACCTCTTCAGGAATGCATCCAGCTGCCCTCTGCAGCAATAATTCATCCCTTTGCAGTACTGAGTAGTGTTCCATGCGGGGGCAGGGGATAGAGCATGGTTTGTCTGATCATTCGCATGTTGAAGGACCTTTTCATGTTTTCCAGGTTTTGGTTATTAATTACAAAAAAGCTACCATAAATGTTTGTGTACAGGTGTGAACATAACAGTCATCTGGGGCAAGAGCCCAGGAATGTAACCGCTGGGTCACATTGTCAGTGCATGACTAATTTTTAAAGAAACCCTCAAACTATTTTCCTGAGTAGCTGTCGCGTCTCGCGTTCCCAGCAGCCACATATGATGTATGCAGCTGTTAATGCTGTGCGTTCTCACCAGCACTTGGCATTGCCGCTCTGTTTTGGTTTAGGTGTGTAGTGGTAGCTTGTTGTGGTTTCAACATGCATGATTAATGGCCAATGACGTCGAACGTCTGGCCGTGTGCTTATTCGCCCTCTGAATATCTTCTTTGGGGAAATATCTCTTCATGTCTTTTGCTTGTGTTCTAATTGTTCGCTTTACTGTGGAGTTTTAAGAATTAAAAAAAAAAAAATCCTAGATACTTGTCCTTGGTCAGACATATAGATTGCATTTTTTTAAAAAAAACCAGTCTGTAGCTTGCCTTTTCATCCTCTTCACAGGGTTTCTGGGTGCGCCAAAGATTTTATTTTTGATGAGGTCCAGTTCATCAAGCTTTCCTTTTATGGGTGGTGCCTTGGGTGCCAAGTTTAGGAAGTCTTTGCCTAGCTCAAGGCCCCAAAGATCTTCTTCTATGCTTTCTCGACAAGTTTTATAGTTCTACGTGTTGGACGTGTGCATGACCCACGGAGTTAGTTTTCATCTCATTCATTTTTCAAGGAATTAGTCAATGTCACTTAAGTTGTCTGATTAATGTGTGAAGAGTTGTTCATAGTATTCCATTTTAGCCACTTGTCTTTAGGATTTGTAGACCCCCCGTGTCGCTATTAGTATCAGCAATTTGTATCTTCTTTTTATCTTTGTCAGTTTTGCTAGAGGTTTGTCCCTTTTATTGTTCTCAAAGGACCAGCTCTTTTTTTCTCTGATTTTCTTTGTTGTTTTGGTTTCCAATTAAAAAAAAAAATTCTCCTCTTAATGTTTATTATTTCTTCTCTTCTATTTTCTTTTAATTTACTTTGCTCTTTTTTCTCTAGGTTCTTGAGGTGGGAGCTTCACTTACTGATTTTTTTTTTCCTTTTCTTTTGTAATGCGTTTAATGCTATGAAATTTCTTCTCAACACTGCTTTAGCTGTGTCCCATGGATGCTTATAAGCTGTATTTTCTTTTTTATTATTATTTTTTGGCAGTATCACACAGCATGTGGGATCTTATTTCCTTGACCAGGGATCAAACCCATGCCTCCTGCTGTGGGGCTGCAATCTCAACCACTGCACCACCAGGGAAGTCCTGTAAGCTGAATTTTCATTTTCATTAAGTTCAGTGTATTTAAAACAATAAAATCTCCCTTGAGACTACCTCTCTGACTCAAAGAATCTGTGGAATTGTGTTGTTTGGTTTCTAAATGTTAATAGAGATATTCCTGTTATCCTTCCTTTATTGATTTCTAGTTTGACTCCACTGTAGTTGGAGAGCACTGTACAGCTTCTACTCTTTTAAATCTGCTGCTGCTGCTGCTGCTGCTAAGTTGTGTCAGTTGTGTCTGACTCTGTGTGACCCCATAGACGGCAGCCCACCAGGCTCCCCTGTCCCTGGGATTCTCCAGGCAAGAACACTGGAGTGGGTTGCCATTTCCTTCTCCAATGCATGAACGTGAAAAGTGAAAGGGAAGTCACTTAGTCGTGCCCAACTCTTAGCGACCACATGGACTGCAGCCCACCAGGCTCCTCCGTCCATGGGATTTTCCAGGCAAGAGTACTGGAGTGGGGTGCCATTGCCTTCTGTTAAGGTTTATCCGACAGTCCCGGATATGGTCTACCTTGGTATATGTTCCATAAGACAGTGTGTATCCGGTGTTGCTGGTGGACTGTTTTGTATGGATCAGGTCCTACGTGTTGATGGTGGTGTTGATTCTCCCATCTCCTTGTTGATCTCCTGTTGAGTTGTTCCATCAACTGTGGGGAGAGGTGTGCTGCAATCTCCAACTATAATTCTGTGTTTGCTTATTTATCCTCTCAGGTCTATTGGTTTTCCTTTGGCATTTTCAAGATTTTATGTTGTCTTTAGCTTTCAGAAGTTTAATTAGTATGTGTCTTGGTGAAGATTTCTTTGATTTATCCTATTTAGGATTTACTCAGATTCTTGAATCGGTAAGTTTATGTCTCTTTACAAATTTGGGAAATTTTCAGCCCTTATTTCTTGGAGTATTTTTTCAGTCCTGTCATTTTTTTCTTTTACTTTGGGACTCTGATGACATGAATGTTTTATCTTAAAAAAAAAAAAAAGTTCCACAGACCCCTGAGACTCTGTTCACTTTATCTTAGTCTATTTTCACTCACTCCTTCTTTCTCACACTTCTCAGAGTCTATTTTCTCTCTGATGCTCAGACTCAGTAATTCCTATTATTCCGTCTTCCACTTCACTAATTCTTTCCTCTGTCTCTTCCATTCTGCTGCTGAATCCGTCAGTGAGTTTTTCATTTCATTTATTGAATTATTCAGTTCTAAAATTTCAATTTGGTTTTTCTTTATCTTCTTTTTATTTGCTGAAGATTTCTACTTATCATCTGTTTCTAATGTATTTCATAATTGCTTATTGAAGTAGCTTATGATGCATCAATGGGAACAGAGGGGAGGATACACTGGAAAGGCCAGGCTAGAGGCTGAAAGACCCATCGGGAGAATGACGCCCCAGGCTGATGAGTGCCCAGTCATGCCGTGGCATGGGGCTGGGAAAGGGGCCGGGGTGGCATCTGCTGCCACCACTCTGGTAATTGTCAGGCCAGGGAAGGAGCAACTGGGCTTTAATGTGGGTGCCCCAGCCATCCTCAGGGGCCCAGATCTCCTGACCACAGTCCTCTCAACACAAAGACAGTCTGGCCACGGGTGCACGGGGCCACCTGACGTGGGAGACGGCTGAAGTACAAGGAGGTTATTACGTGTGAGGTGCTGCTCTCCCCGAGGCCCTGTGGTACTCAAGCAAAGTAGACAGAACACAACTCAGGTCAAGTGGGAACATGTGAGATCAATCAGATAAGCAGGGCAGGTGACGCGAACCCATCGATGGTGGATCTGTAAACAGCGATCTCCCCAGTACTTGCGGGCGTGGAGAAAGAGAGCTCTTTTCGAAGTTTCTTCCTTCTAAACATGGATGCTGCAGTCTTGCTCTGACTACTGACTTGTCTGAAAGGCAGGGTCTGCTAAGTGCAGATCCCTGGTGGGGTGTCTTTCTAGCACCCCTTCTCTTGGAACAGGAACTTTTCTTGGACTCTCACGTGGGCATCCCACCCTTATGCTCTCTGCACCGCCCCACCCCCCCCCCCCAACCTGCCATGGAGATGGATCAGGATGGACAGCGGACCACATCTGTGCAGACTGTGTCTCTGCACTGATCACTTAACCAGAAGAATTGAAATGGGCCATGTTGGAGGGATGCCCAGGTGTCCCAAGAAGTAGAGAATAGAGGGATGAAGGCAACAGATAACAGAGGCCTTGGGCCCTCACTGAGTCATTTGTAGCTTTAGTCCCTGAGACAAGGTATTTCTGCAGGACTGCAGCTGGCTTTCCTCAGAGAGGGAGGGAGGGAGGGAGGGGAGGGGGAGGGAGGCACATGAAGGATGAGCGGGGTTGGTGGGCGATGGGGAGGGGGGTGGGAGAAATGTTTTGGAGCACTCAGGGAAAATCTTTGTGTTCCAGAATTTTGCTTACAGCCCTCATGATGAGATGCTGCTGGGGGCTTGGTGTTGCTGAGGGAGTACAGTGGGGTGATATTTTGGGGGTTACAGTAAGGAGCCCAAAGTTTTAAGCAGAGAAATGATGTTTTCTTAAAATTCTGGCTTCTCCGATGGCTCAGCAGGTAGAGAATCCACTTGCAGTACAGGAGACATAGGAGATGTGGGTTTGATTACTGGGCCGGGAAGATGCCCTGGAGGAGGACATGGCAACCCACTCCAGCATTCTTGCCTGGAGAATCCCATGGACAGAGGAGCCTGGCGGGCAATGGTCCATGGGGTCGCACAGAGTCACACACAACTGAGCATGCATGCTTTTTCTCATAACTCTGGCGTGATGTATAGAGAATGGAATTGGGGAAGCCAGGTGAAGGCAGAGAGAGAGATGGGTCATTTCGTGTCCTCAGATGTGGACACTGATGCTCGGAGCAGTGAAGCAGCTTGTGGGAATTCAGAGCTGGACACCATGGAGCTCGGCTTCGAGCTCAGGCAGTCTGCCTGGAGCACACGCCCTTCAACTGGCTGCTCTAAGCACCTGTGATGGGTTGGACCGTGTCTCCCCAAAAGATATGTCCAATTCCTGGTACCTGAGAACGTGACCTTATTTGGAAATGGTATCTTTGCAGGTGTAATTGAGTTAAGGATCTTGAGATGAGATCGCAGTGAGTTTGGGTGGGCTGTGAGCCAATGACTGGGGTCCTCCTAAGAGAAAGGAGAGGGAGGTCTGAGACACACACACACACACACAGTGAGGCGAAGGCCAAGTAGAGAAGAAGGCAGAGGCTGGAGTGAAGCATCTGCCAGCCAAGGGTGTCCAGGACTGCTGGTGGCCTCCAGCATCTGGGAGAGAGGCCTGCAGCAGACTCTAGAGGGATCGAGGCCCCGCCAACACCCTCATTTAGGGCTTCTGGCTTCCAGAGCTGGGAGAGAATGAATTCCTGTGGTAGTAAGCCACCCATTGTGGTCATTTATCACAGCAGTCCTAGGACATTAATACAGCCTCCCAGGCCCCTTCTGGGGTGAGCCAGAGCTCCCCACATTTCCAGACACTCACCGAGTCTGGGAAGACCCTGAGCATCCAGACCTAAGTAGGACAGTGAAGGGACCCCCCTCTTTCTGCTGCCTGTTCTTTCCACGAAACTTCCATGAGGCCACCTGCTCCTTCAGGGCCCAACCTGAGCTACAAATAGCTTCAAACAGAGAAACGCAGAGAGAGAAGGGGGAGAGAGAGACAAGGAACACAGGTGGTTCAAGGAGGGCCTCTCAGGCTTCAGCATTCACAAGGATCATCTGGAGAGCTTGAAACACATCCCTGGGCACCGCCCCCACCCAACACCAAGAGGTTCTGATTCAGTAGCTGGAGGGGGGCTCAGGGATGTGCGTGTCTCACAAGTTCCCAGTGACGTTGCCACTGCTGGTGGGGCCCATATGTGAGTAGCCCTGTTCTAGGCAGAGGCAACAGCTTGGACCAAGGATGGGCAACAAGGAGTGGAGTAGAAGGGGGTGGGGAATCCAGCTGGCATGGAGCACAGAGGCCCCACCTGGGAGCACTGGATGAGGGAGTACAGGTGGGAGGCTCATGTCCGCAAGAGTTGGGGTGTGTCTAAGGCCAGGACGTGCAATCTAGGGTCTGCTCCTGGCAGGGAAGCCCTGCGTGGGCCAGGCATGTGCAGGAACACATGGGCTTGGGAGACCACATGGGCAAGCTGGGGCCTCGGGTCAAGGGTCTTCAGCATGGAGTTGGCGGCTGCTGCGGGCGTTCAGAGGCGGTCCCCCACCTTCAGGCTGGGGGAGCCAGTTCACAAATGTCAGTTCCATCAACAGCGTCGCCGTCAACCCAGCTGGGTGTCTGCAGGCTTCTCAAAATCTCCGGCCTGTGAACGCTGGCACTTGAGCTGGCAGGCGAGCTCAGCTGCAGGGGGCCCAGATTCAGACTGTCTTAAGGAGACAAAACTGAGACGAGCCATATTGAAACCGGTCAGGAGGCCTCAGAGGGAGCCTCTGTCCTCCTGCGATTGTTCACGAAAGGCAAGACCCCTTCCATCTGCAAGGCTAGGTCCCTGGCTTTGCAAATGCAGCCCACCCCCCACGGAGCCCCGCAAAGCCCAGACCGCTTAATGCAGCTCCGCGGGGCCCTCATAAACAGCCCTTCCCCAGCTGGTAGGAGCTGTTTTCTTTTCCCCTCTAAGAGGTTTGTTCCTGGTCATAAATTCTGCAGGCCCAGTCGGCCAGGCTAGGATGTACACGTTGGTAAACACTGTAGTTAAAAACACGCTTCCCGGCTGAGAAAGGGGGCCAGACAATGGAGCCTTGTCCCCGGCAGCAAATCTGACGGCCACCTTCTTTGATTCCTTAACCTTGCTGCAGGCTTGTATGAAATTGGCCCCATTCTCCGGGGTCCATCAAACATGCATTTCAACTCCTTCATTAGCATCATCCTCTGATCCATAACCGCTCGGCAAATCCAACAGTCATTTCGGTGAGGGCAGCGGCGGTTTCTATCTGGTGAACATCTAAAACTCCTTGACAAAGTTCCTTTTAAAATTTACTTCCTTTGTCCCGTCTTCGTCTTCTGTTGAGATCTTTAGTGGCCAATGTACTCCGAGATGACTTGGGGACAAAAATCCCGTCTGGCCCAGACAGTAAATCTAGCCTCCATTCAGACGGGTTAAATGCGTGCTTTATGCCTATTGTCACAAGCTCTCCAAAGCTCCTGCGCCTTTAAGGGTTTCCTACAATAAATTAAACCCATCACACCGTGGTCGTGGTCGAGGGAGGGGACCAGCCTGGCTGCTCTGCAGTGTGGAGGGCCCGCGTTCGTGTTGGCCTGGTTTAAACGGGCTGGGCCAGGATCGCCAGGCCCAGGGCACCAATCCCTCTGGCCCTCTGGCCTCGGGATACTTCTGAGTCTTGCTCGAAAGAGGCCAAAACCCGACCCCAAGCGGATGTGGCCAAAACGCACTGGCTGCCACAGGAAGACCTGGGGTGGAGGAGTGGCTTGCTCCAGGCTCCACCACTCCAGGAGCCTGGCTGCGCTCTCATCCCATCTCCGGGTGACATCCCCAGGCTCCCTCCTGTTTTGTCACAGCAGGCTACTCAAGGTTCCAAGGCAGCAAGACTTCTTTCCCAGCATTCCCTAGGCAAGAGCCTCATTGGCTGGGAGGCACTTTAGTATAAAGACACAGACTGAGAGTAGAGGGATGGAAAAATGATAAACCAGGCAAATGGTAAATATAAGAAGGTGTATTAGTGAAATAAAACAGGCTTGAAGACACAGTGTAATGCTGAGGTAAAGGGGAACATTTTGTAAATACAGATATCTAATATATTTAGTAAGTGGTGAAAAAAGCTGAGAGCCCAAGAATTGATGCTTTTGAACTGTGGTGTTAGAGAAGACTCTTGAGAGTCCCTTGGACTGCAAGGAGATCCAACCAGTCCGTCCTAAAGGAGATCAGTCCTGGGATTTCTTTGGAAGGAATGATGCTAAAGCTGAAACTCCAGTACTTTGGCTACCTCATGAGAAGAGTTGACTCATTGGAAAAGACCCTGATGCTGGGAGAGATTGGGGGCAGGAGGAGAAGGGGACGACAGAGGATGAGATGGCTGGATGGCATCACTGACTCGATGGACATGGGTTTGGATGAGCTCTGTGAGTTGGTGATGGACAGGGAGGCCTGGCATGTTGCGATTCATGGGGTCACAAAGAGTCGGACACGACTGAGCTACTGAACTGGACTGAACTGAAGAAGCCCTCATAAGGAAGATACATGGCTTGAGTGCTTTCATGACACGGCAGCTGATTTCCTCCAGTTAGTGGTCCAAGAGAGAATAAACCATAAACCACAAAGTCTTTTATGACTTTGCCTCAGAAGTCACACAGCATCTTTCGTGCAGTATGTGACTGGTTACACAAATCAGCCCGATTCAGGGCGGGAGGAAGATGCCAGGGGCAGGGATCCCAAGGGATGCAGAGCATTGCCGACCATGGAGAATGACTACTACACTCTTCGCTCTCTCTGCTTGACCTGTGGGTCTCCAGTTATATGTACAATAGGCCACTGGATATTGTCCTGAAGTCACTGACTCTGTTTTTTTTCAATCATTTTTTTTCCTTTTGTACTTCACTTTGGATAGTTTCCACTGCTGCGTCTTTAAGTTCCCCAATCTTTTCTTCTAGAGTGTCTAATTAGTTGTTCATTCCATCCAGCAAATACCTTATTTCAGATATTTATCCTTCATCCTTAGGAGTTTAATTTGGTCAGGTTGGTTGATAGTATGGTGTAAGTCACCTGTATTCTCTTGATTGTCTGTCTCCTTGATCCACCAATTAGTGAGAGAGGAATGAGGTCTTCAACTATCACCCTCGATGTATCCATTTCTGTTTCCAGTTCTGTCCATTTTTCTTGGTGTGTTTTGACCTTCTGTCACTTAGCGCACACATTTAGCGTCACCACATCTTGGTTAAGTGACTTTTTTATAGCACTGTGAAATTTCACTCTGTGTATCTTTTTTCCATCTCTTTAAACCTACTTGTGTACTTAAATCTAGTGTGGTTTCTGTATATAGCCTGGAATTGGGTCTTGAGCTTTCATCCAGCCTGACAGTTTACAAACAGAATTCTGAGTGTGACTAAATACTTTCCTCTGACTCAAAATTGCCACCACATGTCCTATGTCACTTTTTTCAGAGCCCCAGAATATGTCTCACTCTCATTCCTCATCTTAAATCGGCCCTCCCTAGTCAGCAGGGAGAATGATTCCATTTCACGGGTGTGGGTGCTGAGACTCCAGAAGGGGTGTGACGTGCCAGAGCCCCTCCCACCGGATTTTCCAGCTCTCCTGTCCACACTGCAGCTGCAGAGCCGGGGACAGAGGGGTGACCCTGAAGTGACACTGTGGGCTGAGAAGGAGACCCCAGCTTCCAACAAGGAGCTCCTCCTCCTTTGCACAAATAAGTGGATCGATAAAGGCTGTTTCACATTCACATTGGACTGATCAGGAACCACCGCCCCCCTTAACCAACCACATCAGAGGGTACATTTTCCCTTTCGACACTGAGGTGAATTTTCCAGAAACTATAGGAGGTAGGTTTGCCTTAGAATTAGTTGGCAGCTTGTACCTATTGTTTAAAAAGAAAATGAAAAGGTCTTATAAACCTCTGCCCACATCTTCAATGCTGGGAGAAAGTGTAATTGAGAGATTTAGGAATATTTTTTAAAAGAAAACCTCACAGCCTTCTGTTTGGCGTATGGCTGAGATGGGGCAAAAAGGGAAACTGAGCTGCCTGAGCTGGGGGATTGAATATCAAAGGCAGTGGTCTGCCTGAGTGTGGTGTTGCTCGGGCCCCATCTGGACCCCTGCCCCCATGCCACAGTCAGGAGGTGGTGGATGGGGAGGGTCTCCTCTCTCGGGTCACTTGATCTGTTCCCGCCCACCTCTCCCACCCACCTTCTGTGGGCTCAGATTAGCCCTGGAAACCATCCACATGTCTGCAACTGACATTCTTCATCTGTCTGGATAAATCAGGAGGGGACTGATGCCTCTGTTGTGTTTTCCAAACCTTGAAGGGCATTTAAATCTGCAACCTCTTGACCAGCATGGGGAACCTCTGCGAGGACCTGTGGGAGGCAGCGGGGAGCCAGACTCAAGCTCGGTCCTGGCGACCCGGTGTTCAATGATGGAGACACAGTGACGGTTAACACCTGAGGCTCAGACACGAGAAGCGTGTCCACGGGGCTCCAGCACAGCCTCAATTGTTGAGTGACAGTAGGACAGCCAAGGCTCCGGGGTCAGAGAAGGGATTCAGAGGCAGGGCTGATAAAGGCTGACGAGCTAGCACCTCCGATGTGCTCCCATGGGAGGAGGCACATTTGCCCAGGATGGTAGCAGCTTGTATCTATTGTTCCAAAGGGATAAAGGGCTTGTGAACATCTTGCCTCTGTTATTTGTGGGATGATGTGAGCCTGGTTCTTTTGCACAATCTCTTTGGCTTGTCTGGGGCCAACCCATCAGGATCTCATTACCCTACATCTCAGCGAGGGAAACAGGCTGGGGGAACCTTCAGGCACAGTTGCAAAGACTAGCCTCTCAGCCACTCAGAGGAGGGGGCGGGTGTGTCCAAGGCCAGGTGGGGATGGGTTGAGGCTGAGGGCTCTTTCCTTACACAGGAAGCAATGAACCTATATTCGAAAGCAGGCTAGCCCAAGACACGTCCAGACCCAGCAAGTGCCACAGCATAAGCAGACCCAAGGGTCTGGGCAGTTACCGGATGAGGCTGAGGCTGTACCAGGAGCCTGGAATCCCAGACGAGGTGTAGCCTGAGTCCAGCATGGCTGTCCTCCTGCTAAGATCACCTCTGTTGTAGCTCCTTGGGTCTGGATGGGACGGGACAGGACTCAGGGATGTTGTTTTATTTTACAGATGAAGAGACCGAGTCATGGGGGAGTGGGGAAATTTCTGGAAGTACCAGATGAGCAGATGGTCAAGCAAAGATGAGACCAGCTTCGCTCCCCTTCCTGGTGGTCTCTCCATTCCTGGTTCACATGCTCCCTTTGCGGGTAGGGTTTCTTTGGGGCTGGCTTCTCTCTCCCCTGTGGTCGCTGGGGAAGTGAGTGATGCCAGAGGGCTAGAGTTCCTGAGCCAGATACCACCCCTGCCCCGCAAGAAACTGCAAAGTTTCTTTCATCCTTTCTCTGGGGAGTAGGTTGCATCTGGGTCCAGCCCAGGCATCTGACCTCTACCCAAAGAGTTTTTGAGGTCAGTGTGTGTGGTCGGGGTGGAAGGGGGCTGATGAAGAGGGTTTAAGGCTGGGCAGTTTCTCCCAAGCCGATGAAACTGAGACTTTTACTGGTTCTCCCGCTTGATGAAAATCCCCTCCCTTGTCCTCAGTGAAGGCTTTTGGTGGTGGGGGCTGTGAGTTCTTTCTCCAGTTGAGTTCCCTTAGAGGCCCAGGAGAGACATTTGCAGGACAACGCCTAGGTCTCCAACCATGGGACTGAGCGCCTCCAGTTGGAGGTATCTGGAATTGTAGGTTTTAGAAGCTTGGATTGGGGCCATAATTGAGAGTGCTCCAAGTCCCAGTGCCTGTGGGCAAGGTCACAACCCTCATCCGATGCCTTTTGCTCTGTCTCCTCTCTGTCCCCCTCCAAGAGCACGGGCAGGCTGCTTTCTTGCTGTGAGGGGTTGGTCTGACTCCCTCACCACATTGTCAGTGAAGATACTGAAATTTAAACACTTCCCCTTTGCTTACCAGGGTCCCTCCCAAGGGCTTCTCTGCCCCAGCCTACAAGTCACCCCTGACCCTGGGTCTTGTTTCTGGGTTGGGAGCTGGCTTTCAGGACAACTCGCTCCAGGTGGACCTCCTGGAGATTACTGCTCAGGGACCCAGTGATCAG
The DNA here is from genome assembly GCF_002263795.3 of Bos taurus. Classification (NCBI taxonomy): domain Eukaryota; kingdom Metazoa; phylum Chordata; class Mammalia; order Artiodactyla; family Bovidae; genus Bos; species Bos taurus. The sequence goes on from NC_037356.1 coordinate 46,550,596, forward strand.
GACTCAAGGCCTCCTGTTCCTTCTGGGACGAGAGGTGGCCAGGACCTACCTGAACTGCTGGCTTCTCCCCTGTGTTTGTTGGGGGTGTGAGTGATGCCAAAGAGCTAGAGGCCCCCAGCCAGATACCACCCTCTCCCCGCCAAGAAACTGCAAAGTACTTTTCCAATTTGGCTTTGGTGCTCAGTCGCTCAGTCGTGTCCAGCTCTTTGCGGCCCCATGGACTGTAGCCTGCCAGGCTCCTCTGTCCACAGAATTTTCCAGTCAAGAATACTGGAGTGGGTTGCCATTTCCTACTCCAGAGGATCTTCCCGACCCAAGGAACGAATCCAGGTCTCTTATGTCTCCTGAACTGGCAGGCAGATTCGTTACCACTAGTACCACCTAGGAAGCCCGATTTGGCCTTAAAAATAAACAAATCTCAGCCAAACCCAATCTCAGTTGGGTCTTTCAGCTTTGAAGTAGAAAATCACAAACGTGCTAAGGTTGAGTCTTTCAGCTTTGAAGTAGAAAATCATATTACAAAGTCACCATCGTGCAAAGAAAAGCCAAGAATGAAACCCTGAAAACGCAAGGGAAAATGGTGTGATGGGGAAGGTTAGGCAATCAGTTAATCGTGCCACCGTGAGCTGTTTTTCTGCATTTAGTGACGTTTAAAATGTGTCACTTGTTCTGATTCCTCTTTCATTAAATTGACCATTTTTTACTTAATTTGTCTTTGTAATGTGGGTGCTTTTTCTTAAATGGGCCTCCAGATTGCATGAGCTTCAGGCCCCAGAAGTCCGGATCCACCTAGCCCCGGCCTTTTCTTTGCTCAGAGACAAGCTTTCCTCTTCTCACTCAGGCCCCGGGTGGGGTTCCAGGCTTGGTATTATTGCTCTTCCCACGAGGACACCCACTTGGAAGAGTCTCTCCCATCCTCCTAAAAGGAGTAAAAGCTGCCACTGGTATTCAATTCCCCGATCCCAGTGTTTGTGGGCACCTTGGGTCCCCATGGAGGCCTCTGGTGAAAGAGGAAGTGAGGGAGGCAGACGGGGTGGGGGCTGGTCTCTGAGATCTGGGTCAGAGCAGATGGCAGGAGCAGGTGAACAGGTGAGTAGGTGAGCGGGGCTCCAGGATACCCGCCCCCTCGGGTCTCTAGGGCCCACCTTTGCCCGGCCCAGGACTAGGTGTCAGAGGAAGCTGGCTCTGTGTGGAGTTGCTACCCCCAGTGAAAGCTGCCCTTCCCTGCTGAGCCGATACTGTGTAGGCTGCTCCGTGGCTGCAGAAGCCTGGCTTCTGGGGCTTGTGTGTGCATCTCTGTGGGTGGGTCCCCAGCTGAACCTCCTGAGAAGGAGAGGCTTCACTCCTGGGAGGCAGATCACACCAAGAGTAGGGAACTCGCCTCACCAGCACTTGATCCAGACCTGTTCAGTATGGCTCTTCGGCCTTACTGACGCTGGGCATATGTCTGTAGATGAACTTTATGGTTTCTCTTGGCTTGGGCTTTCAAGGAGTCCCAAGCAGTTACTCTGTAGAAGATGTACAGGAAATTATATACAGCCATTTACCCACCATATATCGATTCGTGTACCATCCAGGTATCCATATATTCACCCATTTACTCACATGGCCATCCATTCATCCACCCATCCATCCAGTCATCCACCCATCTGTCCACTAACTCACCCATCCATCAATCCATTGGTCCATTTGATTCATCCATCTATCCATCCATCTACCCATCTGTCCATCCATCCATAAATACACTCATCCACCTATCTATCCATCCATTCAGTCACCCCCTCCATCAATCCATGGATCCATTTGGTTCATCTGTACATCCACCCACCCATCCATCCATCCATCCACTCATCCATCGACCCACCATCCACCCACCCATCTATCTGATCAATGCTCAATGAACCACGTGTTATTCTGGGACCAGCTTTGGCTGCCTGGGGCAAAGGGGAATCAGATGTGGTCCTTTCCCTGAGTTGTTCTCAGCTCCATTCTGAAGAAAGATCAAAGTGAAACTGTTAGCTCAGTCCTGTGTCTGACTCTTTGTGACGCCATGGTCTACAGTCTACCAGGCTCCTCTGACCATGGAATTCTCCAGGCAAGAATACTGGAGTGGGTAGCCATTCCCTTCTCCAGGGGATCTTCTTGACCCAGGGATTGAACCTGGGTCTCCTGCATTGGAAGCAGATTCTTTACCGTCGGAGACAGAAGAAAGACTGGGGAGAAACAATTGCAGCGTGTCAGGATCCATGCTCTGGTTGAAGCCAGTGCAGTGGGCACCCCAGGAGGATCAACTCAGCTGGAGGCAGACCAAGGAAGACTTCACAGGGGAGGAGGCCTTGACTCTGGGTCCTGAGGAGCACAAGGGATTCAGCAGGAGGGAGATGGAAAAGGACTTTCCAGACCAAGAGACAGACCTCATCCTCAGCCTCTCGGGAGGGGTTCCGGAGTGTGGGAGCCAGTCTGCGCGGGTGTGCTTATCCCTTACCCCCCGGATTCCACACCCGTGTATAGTGCCCTCCACACCGCATCAGGCTTGGTCTGGATGATGGATTGCTGTTGTTGTGGAAAGTGGAAGTATTTAGTCACTCAGTCGTGTCCGACTCTTTGTGACCCCATGGACTGTAGCCCACCAGGCTCCTCTGTCTGTCGAATTCTCCAGGCAAGAATACTGGAGTGGGTAGTCATTCCCTTCTCCAGGGGATCTTCTGGACCCAAGGATTGAACTCAGGTATCCTGTATTGCAGACAGATTCTTTACTCTCTGAGCCATCAGGCAAGCCCCTAGGGTTGCGAGGAGTCAGACACAACTGAAAGGATAACACTTTTATTTTCTTTTTTCAGACATTCATTAATTTATCAAATATGTATTGAGCACCTACTGTGTACGAGGCTCTTGCTGTGGGCTGTGACTGCAGCCATGACGATGTCAGCCGGGGACCCTGGCCCGCTGTTACAGCCCTTCTTTAGTAGGGTCCCAGGAGATAGCTTTGTGTGTCAAAACTCAGCCTGGGGTGGGCCCTGCCCAAGTGGTGCTCAGCTCTGAAATGGGCCTCAGGAGGTTTTGTTCTGTTTTTCATTATTTAATAAACAAACATTTTAAAATATTTAATTTATTTATTTTAATAAATTTAAATATTTATTTATTTAAATTATTGTTTAAATTTTTTTCAAAATGAGGAACTTTAAAAAATTAACATATAGTTGATTTACAATGATATGTTAATTTCAGGTGTACTGCAAAGTGAGTCAGTTGCTTACATATATTCTTTTTTCAGAATCGTTTCCACTATAGGTTCTTATAAGATATTGAATACAGTTCCCAGTGCTACACAGTAGGTCCTTGCTGGTTGTATATTTTATATATAGCAGTTAGTCCCAAACTCCTAATTTACCCCTCCTACCCCCTTCCTCCCCTTTGGTACCGCTAAGTTTGTTCTCTGTGCCTGGAGTATTTCTGCTTTGTAAATAAGCCCATTTGTATCATTTTTAAGATTCCACAGATAAGTAGCATCAAGTGATACTTGTCTTTCTCTGACTTGCTTCGCCTGGTATGATAATCTCCGGGTCCATCCGTGTTCCTGCCGATGGCATTATTTCATTCTTTCTTATGGCTGAGGAGTATTCTGAATTCATATATATGTATATATATATATACATATATATGTATGATTTTAAGAGAAATGCAGGGCTGAATGAGTTACAAATTGGAATCAAGATAGGCGGGAACAACACAAACAACCTCATAGAGTGAATGATTCCACTCTAATGGCAGAAAGTGAAGAGAAGCCTCTTGATGAGGGTGAAGGAGGAGAGTGAAAGGGCTGGCTTAACATTAAGTATTAAAAAAACTAAGATCATGGCATCCAGCCCTGTTCCTGCATGGCAAGTAGAAGGGGAAATTGTGGAAGTAGTGACAGATTTCCTCTTTGGGGCTCCAAAATCACTGCAGATGGTGACTGCAGCCATGAAATCAGAAGACAGTTGCTTCTTGGCAGGAAAGCGATGACAAACCCGGACAGCGTGTTGAAAAGCAGAGACGATATTGTGCCGACAAAGGTCCTTAGAGTCAAGGCTATGGTCTCCCCGGTGGTCACGTAAGGTTGCAAGAGCTGGACTATAAAGAAGGCAGAACGCCAAAGAATTGATGCCTTTGAACTGTGGTGCTGGAGAAGACTCCCGAGAGTCCCGAGGACAGCAAGGAGATCAAACCAGTCAATCTTAAGGGAGATCAACCCTGAATAGTCACTGGAAGGACTGATGCTGAAGTTGAAGCTCCAGTATTTTGGCCATCTGATACAAACAGATGACTCATTGGAAAAGTCCCTGATGCTGGGAAAGATTGAGGGCAGAAGGAGAAGAGGGCATCAGAGGATGAGACGGCTGGACAGCATCACTGATGCAATGAATATGAACTTGGGCAAAGTCCAGGAGACGGTGAGGGACAGGGAGGCCTGGTGTGCTACAGTCCATGGGGTTGCAAAGAGTCTGACATGACAGGACAACTGAGCAACAATATATATATTTGTATATAGGTTTCTTCAATGTCTTGGCCATTGTAAGCAGTGCTGCTATGAACATTGGGGTACATATATCTTTTCAAATTAGAGTTTTTGTCTTTTCTGGATATATGCACAGGACTGAGATTGCTGGATTATATGGCATCTCAATTGTAGTTTTTAAATGAAGCTCTTTATACTGTTCTGCATAGTGACTACCCCATTAATTTAAGCATTTTTAAGTTGCAGAGTAATTGAGCGGATTTAGAGATCCAAATGCTTCCTCTCCTCCCCACTGCACAGTTCCCTCTTTTACCGGCGGCTGGCATTGGAGAGCAGTCTTGATCTCCAATGTATTTGTTAAAACTGACAAGGTGATCTTGACAGATTATGAGTAACTAAAGCCTATAGTTAACATTAGGGTTCACACTTCGTGTTGTACATTCTGTGGGTTTTGGAAAATGCGTAATATCACGTATCCGCTGTTATAACGTCCAGAATAGCGTCTTCTGTGAACACGCTCAGTCGTGTCCGACTCTTTTTTGTGACTCCATGGACTGTAGCTTACCAGGCTCCTCTGTTGATGGGATTCTCCAGGCAAGAATTCTGGAGTGGGTTGCCATTTCCTCCTCCTGTGTCACTGCCCTAAACATCCTCTGTGCTCCACCTGTTGTCCCTCCTTCCCCTAATCTTTTTACTGTCTCGTAGTGTTACCTTTCTCTCAGATGTCATGTAGTTGAATCAGACAGTATAGCCTTTTCAGACTGGCTTCCCTCACTCCTCATTTTTGTGTTTCTTCTATGTCTTTTGTGGCTTGACAGCTCATTTCTTCTTCTTTTTCTGCTCTTAAAAATGAAGAAAGTTTTTGACTTCCATCCATTCATATGGTTCCGAATTTACAAGGAACCCAAGTCCCCCTCTTACTCCGATCCTCTAGCTACCTGCTTCCCTTCCTTGGAGGCAACCGGTGTTAACACTTTCTTAAAAGAACATCCTTCTGAAGATGATTTTATATGTACAGAAGCATTTTTCTTGCCCCCTTTTTTCATTGTGTTAGAATACCCATAACACAAAACTTACCATCTTAGCCTTTTTAAGTATGTATTTCAATGGTTTTAGATACAGGAAATATTTTGTGCAGCCACCACCATCAGCCATCCCATAACTCTTTTCATCTTGTGAATTGGGAATTGTCCTCACGAAATATTAACTCCCTATCCTCCCCTCTGCCAGCCCCTGGCATCCACCATTCCACCTCCTGTCTTTATAATGTTGGCTATTCAAAATGCCTGGCTCATTTTTTTTTTTAATCATCAAATAATATTGCTTTTGTTCAGTCGCTCACTGTCCGACTCTTTGCGACTCCATGGATTGCAGCATGCCAGTCTTCCCTGTCCTTCAGTATCTCCTGGAGCTTGCTCAAACTCATGTCCATTGAGTCGGTGATGGCATCCAACCATCTCACCCTCTACCTCCCCCTTCTTCTCCTGTGGGAATCCTCTCACAGAGCCTCTGGTGATTCGACAGGGGAGCTGGTTTGAATCCTGGGGATCTTCAAAGGGTCCCCAGCCTGGTGAGCTTGGAAGCTCCTTCCTTCAACCTGTGAAGAGCCCACTGGGCTCCCTTTCCTTCCCTTTATATTTTGATGCAGCTGGTTTCTCTTTTTCAGTCCATGGGGTCGCAAAGAGTCAGATACAACTGAGCGACTAACACTAATGCATTTTTAAAAAAATGTATTTATTTTTAAGTGGAGGATAATTGCCTTACAATACTGTGTTGATTTTTGCCATACATTAACATGAATCAGCCATAGGTGTACGTATGTCCCCTCTGTCTTGAACCTCCCTCCCAGCTCCCACCCCATCCCTCTCCTCTCGGTCGTCACAGAGCACCAGGCTGAACTCGCTGCATCACACAGCAGTTTCCACTGCTTCTCTGCTTCACACGTGGCAGCGTGTGTGTCTCCACGCTCCCGACCAAGTTGTCCCACCTTCTCCTTCCCCCACCGCGTCCAAAGGTCTGTTCTCCACGTCCACATCTCCACTGCCGCCCTGCAAATAGCTTCATCAGTATCATCTTTTTAGAATCCGTATATATGCATCACTATGATATTTGTTTTTCTCTTTCTGACTCACTTCCCTCTGTATAATAGGTCCATGTACTTCATTGGAACGGACTCATATGCGTTCCTGTTTATGGCTGAGTGATATTCCATCGTATGTATGTACCACAACTTCTTTATTCATTCATCCCTTGATGGGCGTCTAGGGTGCTTTCATGTCTTAGCTATTGTAAATAGTGCTGCCACGAACAGTGGGGTACATGTGTCTTTTTCATTTATGGTCTCCTCAAGGCACAAGCCTGGTAGTGAGATTGTTGGGTCATACGGTAGTTTTAGTCCTAGTTTTTTTTTTTTTTCCCCCCGAAGGAATCTCTAGTGGCTGTATAAATTTACATTCCCACCAGCAGTGCAGGAAAGCTCCCTTCCCTCCACACTCTCTCCAGCAGCTGGTCAATCCTTTGTTCTCTTCTTCGCTGGTTTCAGCACATCAGCTGCCCTTCCAGCCCCAGCCGTGTCCCCATCTGTTCTGTGAGCTGCCCTGCGTGTGTCCTGTGGGCTTGGTCACCTCTGCTCTGCTCCTTGCTGGCCCTGGGGCTGTGTGTTCCTCAATGTGCCCCTCTGCACAATGGGTGTTGGATCTACAAAGCAGACATCGGGGGGCTCCACGGGACTCAGGGTATAAGCCCCTGCCTGTTGGGGGAGGGGTGCGTTCCCACCGTGTTTTCTCTGGCTCCTGTGTGGGGTCCCTTGCGGGTGGTTTGTGCCTTCTCGGGGCAGCAGGGAGCCAGGGGTCTGGGTCTGCCCGTGGGGAGTGTGTGAATCAAAGGAGCCGGCCGCAGCTGAAGCAACCTCGCCTGGATTCTTAATGTGGCCTCTTGACAGACCGATTGTGTAACGGCATTCCTCCCAAGGAAACACGTCTGCCCCCTCGGAGAAGGTGCGAGAGCTTCCCAGACACTGAAAGGGCCCTGCTGGGTAAATTAATTCTTCATTATTCCGTTCCCGGGGCTCTCGTGTTGGCCCAGCGCCCGGCACACAGACGCCCGCCTGCACCGGGTCGCCCAGACGCCGCCTGCACCGGGTCGCCCAGAAACGGGGGTGGCGAGTGCCAGGTAGGCTCGGCCATCCACAGAATCAGAAGATGTGCTCAGAAATGCAGATTCCCACCCTTCCTTGTCTCCTTCTCCGGGACAAAGGGTCTGTTGTTGACATGTGAACTTGCTCTCTGGTATCTAAATATTTTACTGCTGGGGACGTGCAGGGTCATGTCTGTCTGCACACGATAGCTTTGAGCAGGGTTGGGGGTTCTGGCAAGATGCTTGCCATTTCTCCTTCTCCGTGGGTGCTGGTTTACCCACTCTGGACCTCAGCAAACACTCTCCTGGGACCGGAAAATGCCACTCGCTGTTACGATTTCCGAGTCAGGTCCTCAAAACCCCCAAACTGTTCAGACCCAGGGCATGGAGAGTGCAATGCAGGCCTTGATGCCTCAGAAGTGGGGGTCCCGGAGGCATGGCTGCTGTGGGTCATCACAGGCGGGGATGGGGAGGTGACTTCCCTGGGATCGAGCACCCGCTGGAGACGATGCCTGCGAGTGAGCCAGCGTCCTTTCTCCCATCTTTGACATGCCCCTTCCCCTGGTCTCCCTTCATCCATACTAGACGTGGAAATCCATCACCACCACTGATGAGCTGGGCAGACCTGAGTCAGCTACCTAATCGCTCTCCCCCTCAGCTTTCTCATCTGTAAAATGGGGATGGTGATCCTGCCTCCACAGGTTGGGATGTTGGGAGAGGAAGCTGAGGTCCTGCATGGAAGCACTCGGGACATGCCCGGCCTGGGGAAAAGCTCAAGAAATGATGCCTGTTTCACCCAGTTGCCTTCTTACTGGTTTGACAGTCACCTGAGCCGGGAGCGAGGGTCCCTGCCCCAGGGGGTGGGCGGGCGGTGGGAAGGGCACGAACAGGGAAGTGTGTTCAGGGAATCCCCTTGTCACCAAGGGAACCTGTGTGGACGGGGATACCAGATGCCCAGGTTCACAGCCAAGGCGGTTTGTTACCAGCTGGGGCCTCAGTTTCCCCAGATGTGAAGCAGGCGATGCTGGTGGCAGCTGCTCCTGTGGATTAAATGAGTAAGCGCTCTGTGATGCCCAGCACAGCATCCAGCGAACGCGTCTGGGGGCTTATTAATACGCAGCTATGCGTATGCCATCGCGGGGCTGATGCCACCGCTCTCAGAGGCCAAGACGGAGGACACAGAGGTTGATGGAGATTTCGTCCGCAGGGGGCCCGAGGTCAGCGACCCACGCTTCCAGCGGTCCGGAGGCCAGAGCAGGAAGCACTCAGGTGGTCTCCTCCCTCCAGCCGCTATCTCTCCGGCTCCGGGCACCTCTTGCCGCTTCCTTCCCTGGGGAGCGGGCGGGAAACCAGAGCCGCTGGCAGGAGGCGCGGGCCTTTCATCCACCCCAGGACGGGAGCGAGTTACAGGTGAGGCCATTGTTCCTGAGCACAGGTGGAGATAATGCATCCTGACAGCCCGGAGGACTGGCCCCTGGCAGCCCCACCGGCCTGGCCCGAGCCCCAGGGCAAGTCTCGTGGGCACCCGAGTTACAACACGTCCTGTGAACGCTCCCCACGGCGCGGCCTCTTCATGTGTTTCCAGCGCCGGCGGCTGGGACCGCACCTGGGAGCGTCATGGCACATCCATCGAGGGCTTTAGCGAAGGTCACCGCCAGCTGGGGGACAGAGCGTGTATTGTCGAGGGTGCCAGCCCAGTCTCCGCAGCCGGCCGGCTGCCCTGACCACAAGCATTCCTCGCGCTCACCCTCGTCCACACCAGGCGGGCACCCGCTCCCCCTGGGGCTGGCCTTGCCCCCGCCCTCCGACGCCACCTTCAGGCTGCGGGCTGAAGCCTCACCCACCGTCTTCCAAAACCTAATTGCCGCGCGCTGTGTCTGCGACGGGCACGGACCCAGGGCCCCGGGCCTGCCAAGAATTTCCCCGTGTGAATACCTGCGCAGGGCATCTCCTGTGGGAACCGGGAGGCACCCGGGGCCTGGCGTTTGTCCCCGGCTGTCTGGTGACATTAGGCAGATCAAAGCCCCATTGTCCACAGTCGTGTTCGCTCTGTTCCTCCGCTCGGAGCCCGTGTCCTGGGACTGCCCTTCCCTCGTCTCAGACGCGGGGCGGGGGGCTGACCCCCGGGACCGGCTCCCGGTCCAGCCCCGGCGCTCCTCCTGGCAGGGCCCCCACCGAAAGCGAATTGTCTCTCCCGGGTCTGAGGCCAGGCACACCCTGACGAAGAATGAGAAAGTGGGGCGGCCCGGCTCCTCCCTGTGTCTTCAGCCGCAAGCTCGGACCTGGCTCTGCATGCAGCAGCTCGGACCGGGACAAGAAAGTCGCTGAGGCTGGAATCGCTCCCAGAGCTGGTGGAGGAGGAAGGGCAGAGGGAAGGAGCCGTGTGATGGCCCTGCTCAGCACCCCTCGGAGAACACCCAGGAGAAGGGACACCCCGAGAAGCATGAACATGGACTGTCAGGAAGGTGTCAGATCCTCCCACGTCCACCGCTGGTGTCCAACGAGGGGGCCAATCAAATGATTCAACCACACAAGTGGCAACGCTTGAGCTCACAGGAGCTCATTACATCTTAGACCCATTGGTCCAGGCTGCCTGTGCATGTGCTAAGCTGGGGGAGGAAAGAGCGCCCAGATGGAATAATTATGTCCATCCAGGTGTCAGTCTCTCCCAAGACCAGGCAGCTGTACTCACATTTCGTATTTCTATGGGACAGGAGTCTTTCTGAGTGTAGGTGGCTTAAGCATGTGTTGAGAAGCCCAGAGATTTCAGCTTCAGGAATGGCTGGATCCAGAGGCTCAAATGCTATCATCAGATCTCAGTCTCACTTTCTCCATTTCTCATTTCTGCCTTCCTCTGAGAAGGCTGTAATCCCTGGATGGGCTCACGTGGATTTGATCGGGGTCACATGCCCATTTCTGATTCAGCCACAATAGCCAGGGGGCTAAGAAATGCTGATTGACCACTCTGGGTCTGGGGAGCATCTTATGCATCTTTTGAATCTCACGGACGGAGAGAGGTTTGCACTGGGAGTGGCATCAAGGCACAAGACACACTGCACCACGACGTTCCGTTTATTAACAGGGGCGCATGTGCCAGGGTCTTCCACGCTGGAGAAGTTGGAGAACATTCTACATCCAGGGCAGAGATGGGCATGATTGCCCAAAGGGCTGGTTAGGCAGAATTGAGGTCTGGCCAAGTGTGATATTATGATTTTTAATAAGAAATATAAATTTGGTCTTAGTCCCCATTCCTGGCACAGAGACCCTGAACGCCTTGGAGTTTCCTGTGACGAGAGCACAAAGGTGTCTTTTGTTATGTTGACAATGTGATTTTTGGAAACTACCAAGGATGGAGGGTGGCTGCCAGGAGAGCCAACCACACACATCAGAGACAGAAATTCAGCCCCACCACAGGGAGGGTGAACCCATCACCAATCACCAATGATTTGACCAATTGTGCATGTGTAATGAATCCTCCAAAAACCCTCGAAAGGACAGGGTTCTGGGAGCTTCCAGGTTGGTGGACATGTGCAGATTTGAGGAGAGCAGTGCTCAGAGATCATGGGAGCTCCGAACCTCCCCCTCATACCTTGTCCTGTGTGTCTCCTCCATCTGTGTGTTCTTGGGTTATATCCTTTTGTAATAAACCTGGGGGCTCAGGCAATAGAGAATCTGTCTGCTATGCGAGAGACCTGGGTTTGATCCCTGGGTCAAGAAGATCCCCTGAAGAATGGAATGGCAACCCACTTCAATATTCTTGCCTGAAGAATCACATGGACAGAGGAGCCTGGTGGGCTACAGTTCATGGGCTCGAAAAGAGTCAGACACGACTGAGTGACTCTGTGTGTGTGTGTGTTTGTGTGAACTAGGAGGCAAAATGTTTCTCTGAGTCCTGTGAACTGCTATACAAAAAACTGAACCCCAGGAGAGAGTAGCTGGAACCCCTAAACCGTAGCTAGTGGGTCAGAAGCACAGATGGTGACCTGGATTTGATACTGGCATCTAAGTGGGATTGGGGGCTCTTGTGGGTGAGGCTGTGATTGTAGGGTCTGTACTATCTCCAGGCTGGTAGTGTCAGAATTGAGTGGAATTATAGGATTCCCAGCTCATGTCCAAGAATTGTTTGCTGTGGGAAACAACCCACAAACTGGAACTGCTGTCAGTATCTTAGTTGGAACCAGAGTCAAACAATGAAAAACCTTGAGAGTTAGCCTAAGGAGTTGAAGTGTATCCACCAAGCAGGAGGAACCACTGAAGGGTCTCAAGCACATGGGTTTGATCTGATTTACACAGTGGACTTCTCTTGTGGCTCAGCTGGTAAAGAATCTGCCTGCAATGTGGGAAACCTGGGTTCAATCCCTAGGTTGGGAAGATCCCCTGGAGAAGGGAAAGACTACCCACTCCAGTAGAATCCTGGAGAGTTCCATGGACTCTATAGTCCATGGTGTCACAAAGAGTCAGACATGACTGAGTGGTTTTCACTCACTCACTCATGCTGTGGACAGAATACAATGGCTTCTCTGGTGTGTAGTGTGGGCTGGACAAGAGGTAAGGATGTTGTAATAGCTGAATTGCAGCTGATCAAGTCCTCACTAACTCAGAACTCGGAGTGAAGATTAGCTTAGCTAGGAGCTGGGCCAAGCGGGAGATAAAGGGAGACAGAGCAGTTAGGAGAATCACCAAGCCCTAGCTCTGAGAACGTCAGCTTTCCAGACAAGAAGGAAGCAAATGGAGCATGAGGTCTTCCCAAAAGGCTCAATGCTGATACATCCACTTTCAGTAGGCCCTCGGTCATAGCCTGGTGACTCTTACTTTATAAACAGTAATAATGGATTTTCAGACTTCTGTTTCTACTCAATAGGAAATCAGGGACTCATAAATTGGATGTGTGTGGGTCTGTGTGAAGGAGAGAGAGAGGGAGAAATTGAGAGACATGGAGAGCGAGATTTAGTGGGAGGGTAGCAGTGGAAATAGAAGGGGAAAAAGTGGAAGCAGTGACAGATTTTATTTTCTTGGGCTTCAAAATAACTGAAGATGGTGACTGCAACCATGAGATTATAAGACACTTGCCCCTTTGAAGGAAAACTATGACAACATCTAGATAGCATATTAAAAAGCAGAGACATCAGTTTGCCAACAAAGGTCCATAAAATGCTATAGTAAAGCTATGTTTTTCCAGTGGTCATATACAGATGTGATTGTTGGGCCATCAAGAAGGCTGAGTGCCGAAGAATTGATGCTTTTGAACTGTGGTGCTGGAGAAGACTCTTGAGAGTCCCTCGGACAGCAAGGAGATCAAACCAGTCGATCCTAAAGGAAATCAACTCAGAATATTCATTGCAAGGACTGATACTGAAGCTCCAATACTTTGACTACTTGATGCAAAGAGCTGACTCATTGGAAAAGAATCTGATGCTGGGAAAGATTGAGGGCAGGAGGAGAAGGGGATGACAAAGGATGAGGTGGGTGGATGGCATCACCAACTCAATGGACATGAATTTGGGCACACTCCGGGAGATAGTGGAGGACAGAGGATCCTGGCATGCTGCATGCAGTCCATGAGGTCACAAAGCGTCAGATACGACTTAATGACTGAACAAGAACACGACACAGCAGTGAAAATGGAGGTAAAGAAACCCTGTGAGCGCAGATTGGGGCCATGTGGTGCAAAGGCAAATGGTTTTACATAAATCAGTAAACCCTAGAAGCACATACCATTCGAGGATGGGAAGTGGTCATTGTCCACTTGAGGGCAAGACGATGAATGGTGGTGGGCACACAGCTAGCTCTCTGGCTGGGTCTCCTCTGCTGACCCGCCCCCATTCCTGAGAGCTGCACCATCACACGGCTCCCCTCTGCCCATGGATGCCAGACCTTGCCAGCTGGATGTCGGGCTGCCCAGAGGAATCCATAGGCTCTGTGGGATGGATGTGGGGGTCCCACCCATAGACTCTGTGGGATGGATGCGGGGGGTCCCATCCATAGACTCTGTGGGATGGATGCGGGGGGTCCCATCCATAGACTCTGTGGGATGGATGCAGGGGTCCCATCCGTAGGCTCTGTGGGATGGATGTGGGCGTCCCACCTGGAAAGCATGGGTAGCATCGCCCATGGATGCATCCTGGCTGGGATCCTGGCCTCACTGGCTGCAAACCTGGCTGGACAGGCCTCCAGCCCCCATAGGGGATGTTATACAACCAGAAACACTGGGCATCCAACCCTGAGGCTTCCTGGGAACACCAGGCTTTACTTTCTTGAGAAAAGAGGAAGGGAAGGAGCAAAGCCCACTGGTCCAGCTACAGTGAGTGGGGGCAAGCGGGCACTGGGCCTCCTCTCCCATTACACACATGCCATTCATAGGCTCCTGGAGACAGATGCTGCTATGGGCTGTTGTAGCCTCCCAAACCCTATACTGAGGTCCTGACTCCCAACAGATCAGTATGTGACCATATTTGGAGAACAGGCCTTTAAAGATGTAATTAAGGTAAAATGAGGTCACTAGGGTAGTCTGAATCCCACAGGACTGGTGTCCTTATAGAAAAGGAGGTCAGGACACAGACACACACAGAGGGGCGACCCTGTGAGGACACAGGGAGGAGACGGCCATCTGCATGCCCAGGAGGGAGGCCTCAGGAGGACCAGCCCTGCCCACACCTGGGCCTGGGATTCTAGCCTCCAGGCCTGGAGAGAGTAAGTTTCTGTCATTCAAGCATCCCAGTCCATGGGACCTTTAGAAAGGCAGCCCGAGCGGACCATCCAGATGCCTGTTTGCAGAGTAGTGGGTCTACGGAGAGGACTCCAGGCCCAGGCAGGGGGAGGCGGGTGCTGTGGACACAGGGAAAAAGCAGGCAGGACACTCGGACACAAGTGTCCACCCTCTGCTGACGCTGGTGAGCAGCTTGTGTGCCGGGACCTGCCTGGGCTCGGGCCACATCACAGAGAGGCCAAAGGCACACTGAGGTCCCCACTTTGAGGGCCAGGGTGGCTGTGGGCTTGCACGGCTTTGGAAAAGCTGAGCCAGGCCTCTCAAACTTCCCGAGCACCCACTCTGTGATGCTCCCCAGCTGGGTGCCCAGGGCTCCCGATCGGAACCGGCAGTGACGGGATCCCTGGTTCACTCGCTCCAGGCCTTGCCCCGACGCAGGCTTGTGGCTCTGCAAGCCCTGTAACCTTCGCTGCAGCTCAGGGCACAGGTCCTCGTCCCGATTTCCAGAACCTGGAAAGGCCCCGGGAAGCCCAGGGCCACACGGCTGTTGGGCGGCATGGCTACAATTCAAACCTGTGTGCACTTGAAGCCCAGGCCCCCGGCCACTCGATTCCTGGCTGCAGGTGGACGTTCAGCAAAGAGTGGTTCTTGCCCGTTTACAAAGACTCCTTGGGGGTGCTGACTAGGGGCCCTCGGCAGCCCCAGACTGGGCCACGTGCGTCTCCCTGGTCCTCCCCACTCCCAGCGTCAGGATCTGGGCTCAGAGGTGCTGCTGGACTTTGGGGCACCAGAGCCCCGATGCTGGGAGAAGGCGTGGGGTTAGGGGCCTAGGGTCTGCAGGATGGCCCATCTGCTGGCTAAAAGGGCTAGCCTGTGGTCTCTGGGGGCCCACAGGGCTGGGTCTAGGGTCCATGGAAACAACTCTGGCCCTCGGTGTGCCCTGATCAGACACCCCAATCCCAACAACAATCCCAGTGGCTGTGTTCCTGCATTCTGAAGCCACGGCCACCCACCCCTCCCTCTTGGGGGCCTCTGCTTCTCTAGAGCAGACTCTGGGCTGGTCCCGTGAGGACTCTGAGCCTTTGCAGACTCTGGGAAGCAGAAAGAACTGTCAGAATGCCCATGGAGACCGAAGCCAAGCTTCCACGCCTTCTCATCCTCCCAGCCAAGGAGATGGGCCAGAGCTAGCACCCTGTGGGACTCCCACTCATGTTGCTGAGCATTCCTGGTAGGGGTTCTGTGTGGCTGGCACCGGCGAGGGGGCACATAGCAGGGCCAGCCCAGGAGGAGGGGAAGGGGCAGGGCTGCGTGAACACCAGGAGTTGGAGTCTCAGGCAGGAGGGCAGCCACCGAGTCACCCGCCTGACCCAGTGGAGGCCTGGTGTCAGCCTCTGAGCCCCGCCCAGGCTGTTCCTTCCTCCTGGGAGGCCGGGCCCCTCTGCAGGCTGGCCTTCATCTCCTCTAGGAAGGGAAGCGGGGTATCCCGTGTGCCTGCCCTCTGCTGGCAGGGTCACCTTCTGTCCTCCAAGGATCCTCTGACTGCTCAGTCCCACCCAGCTGGACTCACCTTGGGGTCAGCCAGAGGCCACCTCCACGCCCTGCTAGTTTTAGACCTGGAGTTGATTTTCTGAGGTTTCCTGGGAGGTATTTATTGGGGGTGGGGAGAGTCCCATGAGGCAAGAAATTCACCCAGGAAATTGAGGAATCAGATACTTAGAGAAAAAGCCCTTTCCCGTAAGTGGCAGTGTCTCCTTGAACCTCCACACCTGTGAATTCCTGTCACCCACTGTTTATCTGATGGAGATTAAAAATCTGAAAGAGTCAGTGTTAGCATGCAAATTCCAGCAGAACAAGCCTGCTGTGATTTGCATGGGAACCAAAGCTCCCTCTGCTACCCCGGGGCCCAGCCCAGAAGGTTCCCAGTCTTTAGAATGGCTCCAGCTCCCAAGCCAGGCAGGGATCTAGGAGAGCAATTCTCAAAGTGGGGGTCCCCTGGGCATGAGGCAGAAATACAAAGCCTCAGGTCCCCAGACTGCTGAATGAGAAACTCAGGGTGCATGGTTGACGGAAGAAGTATTCCATGTTTATGGATTGGAAGACCCAATATTGTCAAGATGTCAGTTCCTCTTAATTTGATCTGTAGATTCAACACGTGTGCACGCATGCCTGTGTACTCAGTCGTGTCTGACTCTTTGTGACCCCTTGGACTGTAGCCTGCCAGGCTCCTCTGTCCTTGGGATTTCCCAGGCAAGAGTACTGGAATGGGTTGCCATTTCCTTCTCCAGGGGATCTTCCCAACCCAAGGATCGAACCCACATCTCCTGCACTGGGAGGCGGATTCTTCACCACCGAGCCACCAGGGAAACCAGGTATCAAGAAACCAACTCTAAAAGCCAGACAGACACGGTAAGAAAGCAGCCAAAAGAACCCTAAGAAACTATGAAACTTTAGGAGCAGGGTCAACATTTTTTTTTTTTTTGACCTACAGATTTCACTTTATTCCAATCTGAATCACGATGAGTTTAAAGGCAAACTAAAGTCATCCTTATTTTATCCACTCAACAGTTGTTTTAGACAAAACTAGTCCCTTTAGATCCTAAAAAGAAACCGTATATTCTAATGTGTGTGTGTGTGTGTGTGTTCAGCGGCTTAGTCGTGTCCGACTCTTTGTGACCTCATGGACTATAAGGCTGTGTCAGGCTCCTCTGTCCATGGGATTTTCCCAGCAAGAACTCTGGAGCAGATTGCTGTTTTCTCCTCCAGGAGATCTTCCCAACCCAGGGATTGAACCCGCATCTCCTGAGACTTCTGCGTTTCAGGCAGATTCTTTACCTCTGAGCCACGGTGCTGTGCTTAGTCCCTCAGCTGTGTCCAACTCTTTGCGACTGGGAAAGTCTATATTCTAATGTAACCGATGTTATTTACTTAAAAAATCAAACCTATTAGCCTATAAATTAAATTCATCTGTGAAAAACTAATGTTTCTACAATTTTTTTAAATTTTGAAAAATTTATCGAAATTGTTTAAACTATATTGGGTTTTTAATATTATCTAAGAAGTGGAAAGAATAGACAGAACAACTATACAAAAAAGATCTTAATGACCCAGATAACCACGATGGTATGATCACTCACTTAGAGCCAGACATCTTGGCGTGCTAGTGAAGGTGATGGAATCCAGTTGAGCTATTTCAAATCCTAAAAGATGATGCTGTGAAAGTGTTGCACTCAATATGCCAGCATATTTGGAAAACTCAGCACTGGCCACAGGATTTCATTCCAGTCTCAAAGAAAGGCAATGCCAAAAAATGTTCAAACTACCGCACAATTGCACTCATCTCACATGCTAGCAAAGTAATGCTCAAAATTCTCCAAGCAAGGCTTCAATAGTAAGTGAACCAAAAACTTCCAGATGTTCAAGCTGGATTTAGAAAAGGCAGAGGAACCAGAGATCAAATTGCCAACATCTGTTGGATCATCAAAAAGGCAAGAGAGTTCCAGAAAAAACATCTACTTCTGCTTTATTGACTATGCCAAAGCCTTTGACTGTGTGGATCACAACAAACTGGAAAATTCTTCAAGAGATGGGAATACCAGACCACCTTACCTGCCTCCTGAGAAATCTGTATGCAGGTCAAGAAACAACAGTTAGAACCAGACATGGAACAACAGACTGGTTCAAAATTGGGAAAGGAGTATGTCAAGGCTGTATACTGTCATCCTGTTTATTTAACTTATATGCAGAGTACATCATGCAAAATGCTGGAGTGGATGAAGCACAAGCTGGGATCAAGATTGCTGGGAAAAATATCAATAACCTCAGATATGCAGATGACACCACCTTTATGGCAGAAAATGAAGAAGAACTAAAGAGTCTCTTGATGAAAGTGAAAGAGGAGAGTGAAACAGCTGGCTTAAAACTCAACATTCAAAAAACGAAGATCATGGCATCCGGTCGGGGCTCCAAAATCACTGCAGATGGTGACTGCAGTCATGAAATTAAAAGACACTTGCTCCTTGGAAGAAATGTTATGACCAACCTAGACAGCATATTAAAGAGCAGAGACATTACTTTACCAACAAAGGTCCGTCTAGTCAAAGGTATGGTTTTTCCAGTAATCATGTATGGGTGTGAGAGTTGGACCATAAAGAAAGTTGAGTGCTGAAGAATTGATGCTTTTGAACTGTGGTGTTGGAGGAGACTCTTGAGAATCCATTGGACTGCAAGGAGATCCAACCAGTCAATCCTAAAGGAAATCAGTCCTGAATATTCATTGGAAGGACTGATGCTGAAGCTGAAGTTCCAATACTTTGGCCACCTGATGGGAAGAACTGACTCATTGGAAAAGACCCTGATGCTGGGAAAGATTGAAGGCAGGAAGAGAAGGGGATGGCAAAGGATGAGATGGTCGGATGGCATCATCGACTCAATGCACATGAGTTTGAGCAAATACCAGAGACGGAGAAGGACAGGGAAACCTAGAGTGGTGCAGTCCATGGGGTCGCAAAGAGTCGGACGGGGCTGAACTGAACTGAAAAAGTGGGCAAGCCTGTCAAATTTACTAATCTATATTATTTTAAAAATAATCTATGTAGAAAACCTATCAAATTGAGTACATAGTATTATATGTTAATGATATAGAATGCTCTAGTTACAAACTTTTAAAAAATGTTTTACTCAGAAATTTTTGCTAGTACTTTTGGTAGTTCTTTTTTTAATTGGAGGAGATTTGCTTTAGAGTGTTGTCTTAGTTTCTGCCATACAACATGAATCAATCATATGCATACATATCCCCTCCCCCTGAAACCTCCTTTCTACCCCTCACCCCATCCCACCCCTTTGGGCTGTCACAGAGCACCGGGGTGAGCCCCTATGTTAGACAGCGATTTCCCATAGGCTATCTATTTTGCATATGGTAATGTATATGTTTTAATGCTACTCTCTCTACTTGTTCCACCCTTTTCTTTCCCACTGTGTCCACAGTCTGTTCTCTCTGTTTGTGTCTCTATTCCTGCCTTGCAAATAAGTTCATCAGTAACATTTTTCTAGATTCCATATATATACATTAATGTATAGTATTTGTTTTTCTCTTTCTGATTTCTTTCACTCTGTGTAACAGGATCTAGGCTCATCCACCTCATTAGAACTGACTCAAATTTGTTCCTTTTAATGGCTGAATAATATTCCATTGTTTTTCCAGTGGTCATGTATGGATGTGAGAGTTTGACTATGAAGAAGGCTGAGCGCCAAAGAATTGATGCTTTTGAACTGTGGTGCTGGAGAAGACTCTTGAGAGTCCCTTGGATTGCAAGGAGGTCCAACCATCCATTCTAAAGGAGATCAGTCCTCGGTGTTCACTGGAAGGACTGATGCTGAAGCTGAAACTCCAATACTTTGGCCACCTCATGTGAAGAGTTGACTCATTGGAAAAGACCTGATGCTGGCAGGGATTGGGGACAGGAGGAGAAGGGGACTACAGAGGATGAGATGGCTGGATGGCATCACCGACTCAATGGACGTGAGTCTGAGTGAACTCCGGGAGTTGGTGATGGACAGGGAGGCCTGGTGTGCTACAATTCATGGGGTTGCAAAGAGTCAGACATGACTGAGGGACTGAACTGAACTGAACATTCCAATGGATAAACTTCTTTATCCATTCATCTGTCAATGGACATCTAGGTTGCTTCCATGTCCTAGCTATTGTAAATGGTGCTGCAGTGAACACTGGGGTACATTGAGGTACTCAGCTGTCTGTTTTAATGAGTCCTCTAGGTGACTCTCGGGCACAGTCTGAGAACTGTTGGAGGAACAAGGAAGCTAGGTGGGGGTGCAGAGGGAGCCACGTTTGGAGGCGGCCTCACTCCTTGAGCCCCTGCATATCCGGTCCCAGCAGCCCCCGAAGCCCTCTCCTGGGGGCAATGGTCTGCAGTGTCTCTGATCCCTGGCCTGTCCCTCTCCCTGTTTTTATCCATCATCCTACCTGGGCTGAAGCCTCAAGGACTCCACTCAGCCTGACTCACCTGATGGCTGACATCTCTGTTCTCCATCAAACACACACCATGGTCCCTTCTGGAGCGAATCTGATTGGGTGGAGATGAAGCTCTCTTTAGCATCATTGATGCCTAGGGAAAGGCAAGTTACATTCACACATGAGTAAAGTTTTTTTCTATCATATGTATTTTAAACTCTAATGTAATGCTGGTGTCTTTCTTGCACCTCTGCTGGCCCAGCTCTGGTTCATTCTGATACCTCCTTGCAGGACCAAGTGCACTTTCCTCCCCCTGGACTCCTCATAACCTTCTGGCCAGCACCTTCTGCCACTGCTTCCCCCATACCAGCCACCACAGTGGCCTTCCTAGAGCACAACCTTGTAAGATTTCACATGTGTTGTGTACTCAATTTTTATTGTTTATTTGTTTTTCTTAGTGGCTTATGGTTTCCGGTCTTGCTTAGGAAGACTTCCTGCACAGTGGGATTGAAGAATATTTGCTTCTGTGATCTTCCATATGTTTATAGCTTTTAAAAAAATAACACTACTTTCTTTGGATTCACTTGGAAATTACTCTTATGTATGGTGTGAAATAGGGATTTAAGTTCGACTTTTTCCAAATGAATGGTCGATCATCCCAACTCTTTCATATAAAAAAAACCTGTCCTTTGTCATATTTTAAGTTCTTGTATATACTTGGAGGGGCTTCTGGACTCTATTTCTTCTGTTGCTCTGTCTGTTCCTATCGTAGGAACAGTTTAATGACCACGGCCGCAGAGTGAGGTTTAAAATCTAGTTGGTCACAACCCCTGCAACGTCTCTTTCCAAAGTTGTTTTGACAATTTTTGCAGATTGATTTTTCCACTTGAACATCAGATTCAGACATGCAGAATCGTAGTTCCCTGACCAGGAATCGAACCCATGCCCCTGCAGTGAGAGCATGGAGTCTTAACCACCGGACCACCAGGGAAGTTACTTACATGGTCCAGTTTTTAAAAAATGAAGATTTAGTCTAGTTTTTAAAGAAATGATTCGGACTCATATTTAGAATCTTTCTGGGATCCAGAATGAATTAGAATAAACATATTAATCCTTGGAAATTTGGCCAATTGTGACAGTAATGTCTTTTTCTTGGAGAACATTTCTCCTCATTGATTCAGGACTTCAGTTCTTCAACGGTGTTTTGTCATTTTCACCATAGAGATCTTACCCTTTTTGTGTTAAACTGATTTTGAAGTATTTCATAGCTCACTCACTGAGGTTGGAGAATTAGGATGTGGCAGGCCTGGGGGAAGCAGGGCAAAACCAATCCCATGTGGCGATGAAGGAAGTATCTAGAAAGTTCTTACTCTGTGGGTCTGTGGCTACACCAGCTTGTAACCCCAGCTTGGGGAGATTCCAGAGTCAGGTTCAGATCTGAGCAAGATGTTTCCTTGGAACTTACACTTGTGATATCAACATTCATCTGGAAATTTCCAGGTGGATGGTGAGATTAAGGGATGGGTCCTTCTCCTGTGCCTTCAATGTACATGTTTAAAACTTCTGGGGCCCTTTAAGACCTAAAGGGCCAGACATCAGCATTGGCAATGTGACTTTAAGTGGTGGAAGACCTGCAGCTTCATGATCAGAGCCTGCTTGGCTGTGTTGATTTTCCACCAGGCTGTCCTCAGTGGGACCCGGCATGAACCGCTGGCCAGGGCAGGCACCCTCCAGCTGAGCTCCTGTCTGGGTGACTTTCCAAGGAGTCCCCACAGGGCCCCAGGTGGTGGTCTCAGCTTCTTGGGCAGGACCCTTTCAAGATGACCCACTCTTGCCTTCCTTCCCTTGTCAACAACAGACAGTAACAAGTGTCCACGAGGATGTGGAGAAATTGGAACCTTCTTATGCTGCTGGTGGGAATGTAAATTGTGCAGCCACAGTGGAAAAGAGCTTGGCAGCTCCTCAGAAGGTTAAAAGCAGAGTTACTGTATGATCCAGCATTTCCACTCCTAGGTGGATGCCCAAGAGATATGAACAAATACTTTGACGTGAGTGTTCACAGCAGCACTAAGGCTGGAAAGAAAACAAGTGCCCATCAGCTGATGGACGGATGAATAAACTGTGGCAGAGGCAATAGAATATTATTTAGTCATAAAAAGGAATGAAGTGCTGAGATTGACGTGCTACAACATGGATGACGATAGAAAACAGCATGCTGAGTGAATACAGCCAGTCACAAAAAAATACTTCCTGTCTGATTTCACTTAGATGAAATGTCCACAGTAGGTGAATCTATAGAGACAGAGAGTATATCAGTGGCTTCCTGGGGCTGATGACTAATGGTGCAGAGTTTCTTTTTGGAGTGATTTGAATGCTCGAAAAAAGATTGTAGTGGTGAGTACACAGCTCTAGGAATTCACTAAAAATACTTTAAATGATGAATTGTACAAAACATAAGTTATGTCTCAATAAGGCTGTCATTAGAAGAAGAGCCCAGCCATGGCTTGTCTTTCTGGAATAAGGTGACCTACCTAGATCTTAGGGGTGGGGAGGGTGCTCCTAAGAATCTTAACCTGCTCCTTCCTTCTCCCCACCTGCCTGGCTGTGGTCCCTTCTACTCCTTGTTTCCCACAGCCCCCCATCCCCAGACTAGCAGAGAGGATCTGCCCTCACTACACTGCAGGGCCCCTTTAACCCCTGCTCCCTGGAAGCACCAGGTCCCCAGCTGCAGTGGGCTCTCCTTCCACTATGTGGTCCCTGCCGCCACAACAGTGCATTTATGCCAATGAGATCATGCCTGTCCACATCCACCCCTACATCCATCCATCACCCATCCATCCATCCATCCAACCACCCATCCATCCACCCATCCATCCACCCACCCATCCATCCATCCATCCACCCATCCATCCATCACCCATCCATCCACCCACCCATCCATCCATCCATCACCCATCCATCCATCTATCCATCCATCCACCCACCCATCCATCTACCCACCCATCCATCCATCCATCCACCCATCCATCCATCACCCATCCATCCACCCACCCATTCATCCATCCATCCATCCATCCATCCATCTATCCATCCATCCACCCACCCATCCATCCATCCATCCACCCACCCATCCATTCATCCATCCACCCATCCATCCATCACCCATCCATCCACCCACCCATTCATCCATCACCCATCCATCCATCCATCCATCCACCATCCATCCATCCATCTATCCATCCATCCACCCACCCATCCATCCATCCATCACCTATCTATCCACCCATCCATCCATCTATCCATCCATCCACCCACCCATCCTGCCATCCACCCATCCATCCATCCATCCACCCATCCATCCATCTATCCATCCATCCACCCACCCATCCTGCCATCCACCCATCCATCTATCCATCCATCCATTCATCCATCCACCCATCTATCCATCCACCCACCCATCCATCCATCCACCCACCCATCCATCCATCCACCCACCCATCCATCCATCCATCCACCCATCCATCCATCACCCATCCATTCACCCACCCATTCATCCATCACCCATCCATCCATCCACCCATCCATCCATCCATCCATCCAGCCACCCATCCATCCATCCATCAACTATCCATCCACCCATCCATCCATCTATCCATCCATCCACCCACCCATCCTGCCATCCACCCATCCATCCATCCATCCACCCACCCATCCTGCCATCCACCCATCCACCCATCCATCCACCCATCCATCCATTCATCCATCCACCCATCCATCCATCCATCCATCCACCATCCATCCATCCATCTATCCATCCATCCACCCACCCATCCATCCATCCATCACCTATCCATCCACCCATCCATCCATCTATCCATCCATCCACCCACCCATCCTGCCATCCACCCATCCATCCATCCATCCACCCACCTATCCTGCCATCCCACCCACCATCCATCCATCCACCCATCCCATTCCTCCATCCACCCACCCATCCTGCATCCACGCCATCCATCCATTCATCCATCCACCCATCCCCATCCATTCCATCCCACCCATTCCATCCATCCATCCATCCACCATCCACCCATCCATCCATCCCATCCACCCACCATCCATCCATCCATCCACCCATCCATCCATCCATCATCCATCATCCATCATCATCACCATCTTCCATCCACCCATCCTCATCCATCCATCCACCCATCCATCCATCCACCCATCCATCCACCATCCCATCCCATCCATCCATCCACCCACCCATCCATCCATCCATCCACCCATCCCATTCCATCCATCCATCCATCCATTTTAGTCCATTTGGCCTGTTATAACAAATATCATAGACTTGGGTAGCTTATGAACAACACAAATTTATTCCCTCCAGTTCTGGAGGCTGGAAAAGGTAAAAGTGTTGGCAGATTTGGTATCTGGTGAGGACCCCTTTCTAAATCATAGATGGCCAACTTCTTTCTGTGTCCTCACATGGCAGAAGCAGGGAAGGAGCCCTCCAGGGTCTCTTTCATAAAGACTCTAATCCCATCCATGAAGCCTCACCCTCAGGACTTCATCACCCCACAGCCCCCACCTCCTCATACCATCACTTCATGGGGTTAGGATTTCAGCATGTGAGTTTTGGAGGGGGTACATTCAGTCTATAGTACTATCCACCCCTCTCTCTGCCGTCTCATTCCAACTGTCCGCTCACCCGCCCACCACTCACCTACCACCCAACCTCCATCGTCCCGGCAAAGACTCGCTGAGTGCCTGCTGTGTCAGCCTCAGTCTGGTGGGAAGACAGCTGAGTAAACAGTGACCACTGGGTATCCAGGGCCAAGAGCGAGAACATTTCCCGCTTTGGTTCTGAAAACATGAGTCTCACACCCCCTCTCTGTGCTGGGCTGCGTCTCAAGGTAGCTGACATGGCCTGATTATTTTACCCTCTAAAACAGTGGTCCCCAACCTCAGTTCAGTTCAGTTCAGTTCAGTCGCTCAGCTGTGTCTGACTCTTTGCGACCCCATGGACTGCAGCACGCCAGGCCTCCCTGTCCATCACCAACTCCCCGAGTTTGCTCAAACTCATGTCCATTGAGTTGGTGATGCCGTCCAACCATCTCATCCTCTGTTGTCCCCTACTTACTGGAAGACAATTTTTCCCTGGACCCTGAGGGCAGGGGATGCGGGGGAAGATGATTCCGGTGGCAATTTGAGCAGAGGGGAGCGACATGTGAAACTGCTTGCTCCCCTGCTGTGTGGCATCATTCCTAACAGGCACCCAGACTGGTACTGGCCTGAGACCCGGGGGTTGGGGACCCCTGCTCTAGACCCAGATTGCTCCTCTTGGATTCCAGGGAGGCAGAAGGTGCTGGTCTGGGCTGAAACCAAATAGATCTCAGCTCTCCCCCTGACTGGCCATGTGACCTCAGGCAGGTTGCTGCCCCTGACTTGGTCATCCCTTCCAGCACTGCAAAGGGACCAGCTGGCCATTTTCCAAGGCCCCCACTGGGACTGGGCCCCTCTTGCCACATGCGGAGCAGGACCCCCGCCCCCCACTACACTCTGTTAACCCATTACAGTCACACAGGCGGGAGGCGCCCTCCACGTGAAACATCAGGCTTTGATGCTCCCTTGGAGAGAAGGCTTCAGGGGTCACCTGGGCCTCTGTGGCACCTTCTCCCCAACCTGGACTGGGGCTGCGCATCAGCTCAGCCTTCCCTTAAATACCACACGCTTTCCTGTGCGTCTTGACCCTGGAGCCTGTTGAGCACCCACCACCGGGCCAGCTTCAGGGCGAGCGATCGTGTAATTGGGTCTCCCAGCCCTCAGGGCACACACTTGACCCTGCTCCGCAGTAGCTACCTGGAAGCGCCTCATGTTTTTTTGAAGGAGAGCCCGCTATTTGGCCCCTGTGGGTCCTGCCAAGGGTCTTGTGGCCCAAAGGCCCAAGCCTGAGCAGCCCTGGCTCAGGCCCCGCCCCCGTGCTCCTGTGAGGGAGGTGGGCTGGGGGCGGCATGGGGCAGGGATGGAAGCTTCCCAGGTGCTCCCTTTCCAGTGCCCGCCCACCTTGCAGACCATCAGAAATTAGGAGTAGAATCCTCTGTCCACGGGAACATCAAAGCCTGATGTTTCACGTGGAGGGAGCCTCCCGCCCAGGGCACTTGCTGTGGGTGAACAGAGGGTGCCCAGCAGCGAGGGGTTCCCTGGTGGCTTAGACAGTAAAGCGTCTGCCTGCAATGCAGGAGACTCGGGTTCGATCCCTGGGTCAGGAAGATCCCCTGGAGAAGGAAATGGCAACCCACTCCAGTACTCTTGCCTGGAAAATTCCATGGATGGAGGAGCCTGGTAGGCTATAGTCCACGGGGGTCGCAAGAATCGGACTTGATTGAGCGACTTCACTTTCACTTTCAGCAGCGAGGGGGCCCTGGGCTTTTCAAGTCAGGACAGTGTCAGAGTCTGGGTCATATTCCGTGACGTTTGGCTTCCCTGGGGCCCAAGGCTCAGAGCTGTCACAGGGCCACCTGTCACAGGTCAGTGTGAGTATCAGGCTATGAAATGCCAACCAGAACAACCTTCTAGAGTTTAGTCCAGAGTTTAGCCCTGGCTCTCCTCCCTGGGCTTCCCTTGTAGCTCAGTTGGGAAAGAATCTGCCCGCAATGCAGGAGACCTGGGCTCGATTCCTGGGTCAGGAAGATCCCCTAGAGAAGGAAATGGCAACCCACTCCAGTATTCTTGCCTGGAAAAT
Organism: Bos taurus; assembly: GCF_002263795.3. Taxonomy (NCBI): domain Eukaryota; kingdom Metazoa; phylum Chordata; class Mammalia; order Artiodactyla; family Bovidae; genus Bos; species Bos taurus. The sequence continues at coordinate 46,577,648 of NC_037356.1, forward strand.
CTCATGGACAGAGGAGCCTGGCGGGCTACAGTCCATGGGGTCACAAGAGTCAGACATGACTCAGCGACTAGACCACCACCACTCCTACCTGGAATGGAGCGACTGAGAGCAACTTCTGGCCTCAGTTTGCTCATCTGCACAGTGGGCATAAACTCATCATCTGCAGGGGTGGGGGCCGAGGGAATGCGATGACTGCTCCAGGAGGCCTGTGAGAGCCCCCAGTGATGTGCTGTGTCTGAAGAGGACTACGGAGGCGAGCCCTGTGCTGGCACAGAGGAGCACTCAGGGAAAGCCGGTCACGTGGAGGGAAGGCAGGGAAGGATGGACGCTGTGAGCTCCAGCGATGCACCTGGACTCGAGGTTGCCAGGCTCAGGCCCTGCGGTGAGGCAGGGCCACGGCTGGGAGGGCGGGCGGGGGACGATGAGGCAGGAATGTCAAGGGGAAGGCGGCACTGGCTGGAGCTCAGGAAGGAGCGGTAAGTAAGCAGTGCCCGGAGGATTAGGAAACGCAGGAGGAAACGAGAGGCGTGGAGGGCCCTTCGCAAGTCAGATGGGAAGAAAGATTAGATGCTGAATCAATAGAAGAGGCTCCAGCAGGGTCAAAGGTGCTGCTGGGGAATGCGGTGACTTCAGGGTCAGGCTGGAGGACTGGGGTGCAACCACCCAGGGAGCTGGGGAGCAGGGCAGCTGGTACCTGCCTGGTGCCTACTCACGAGTGCTCCAGACCCTCAAACTAGGTTCCACACTTGCCAGCTCTGTGGCCAGACCTCCCAGATCCTGGGGTCCTGCCTGCTGGAGGCTCCTGGCGAGGGGAAAGTACAGCGGGTGAGGAGAGGTCTGGAGGGACAGAAGCAGACCCCCATGCCCACCCCGCTTTATTCCTCCCCAGGGAGCCCAGCCACCTGTCCCGGCCTTCCCGATGCCCCCTGAAGCTTTTGTGCCAGGCAGCAGGCTCCTCTGGACCACGGGGGCGTGTGCTGTGTCTCCAGGGACCCAGGAAGGCAGCCGTTTGGCCCCCACATCCTTGGCGGACTCAAAGCCGCCTACTCCCCAGAGCAAGGAGACAGTGGCAGTCCTCAGTCATTGAGTGTGGGTAGAGGGGGCCAGGAGCCCACACCTGCTACCGGGAGCTTTCTAAGCATCTTCCTCCAACTTCAACTCCACTCTAGGTTGGGCCAGAGCCATGAACCCAGCACTTCGGGGCTTCGTGGGCACCTTGGGAAGTGTTTCTCAAAGAGGGTTCCAAGGAACACTGGCTCCATAAGATGTTCCAGGTAAAGAATTTCTGAGGTCAGATTAGATTGAGAAACTGCTTGCTCTCTGCGGTTGGAGGCACATAGGAAAGGCTCTGACCCAGTCCTCGGGAAGACTTTGCCTCATTCTGTGACCCCCTAGTCTCTGATCCTACTGACATCCCGTGGAACTGGAATTGGCTTCGGGAAGTGGAGGCCATGTGTATCCGAGCTCTCTCCACACTAAATGGGTGTCTGCAGAGCTGTGTGCTTCATTTCCTCGGGGGGATTGTGTCTGGAGGGTGGGTCAGGTGCCGCCCTCGCCCCCTGCCCAGATGGTGCTTCCTTCCCCTATGGGGGTGGGGGTGGGGGTTGGGTGGGTGGAAGGGGCCATCCAGAACCCTCCATGCTGGGGAGAGGGGCAGGGAGAGTAGATGAATGTCTGCTCCTGTGGGTGGAGACCCCTTTCTGCCTCCATGGACGGAGGGAAAATGGCCAGGCCACCGAGAGTAGTGAACTCGGTCCTGATCAGGTGCTGGGGTCCCATGCAGTCACAGAAAAACATCAGTGGAGTCTCTCCTTGGGCTGCTGGCCCCTGGAGAGGCTGGGGACAGGGGTCCCCCCATCCTGCCCAGGAACGGAGAAAAGACAGGAGGGTAGAGAGGACCCCGGGGCCCAGCAGTGCTGGCTCTATGCAGAGGAGGCCTGGAAACGAGATGCCGAGGCAGAGAGGGGCTTCCCAGACCTTAGGCTCAAAGCTGGACCACCCGGGCTGACCAGAGACCAGCATGGAACCAGTGAGTGCAGAGGGTCAGTGCGCGGGGGCAGGGAGAGACTTGGAGAGATCAGAGCCAGGGAACCAGTCAGCTGCAAGGGATTGGGAAGGGAATTTCAGGCCCCCGGTCAGACCAAGGGGGATGCCCTGAGTGCACAGAGGGCCAGTGTGGGCATGAAGAAGGACCCCCCAATCCCCCATCCGCCCCCTGCCCCAGCCAGGCTCACCTCCAGTCCCAGCATCTGAATTTCCAGCGGAGCAGCTGGCAGAGGCTCTGCTGTCCAGCCTTGGTGGGCTGGAAGCCCCTTCCCAACCCATGGGGGGCCAGCCCGGAGCCCAGCAAACACCTCATGAGCTCTGTGGCTAGGCGGTTGCGAGGGTCTTGGGTGGGCTCCTTGTGCTGAGCACCGCGATGGCAGATGCCAAGCCTCAGGAGGAGCCGGGACCCCAGGCCTGGGCCACGGGGGGACCCTGCCATTGGGGCCTGGGAACTCTGGGACTCAGGCTGCGAATGGCCCCGAAGATCGACAAGGGGCAGGGCCTGCCCTCTGGCTCCCGGGGGACGGGATTGACGGTTGATCAGTGGGGGGCAGGCGGCCCCGGGCTGGGTATGCTGGGAACGGTGAGCCCCTGGCTCCCACCTCACCCCTCCTGCTCCTTCCAGGCCTGGTCGCTCAGTTTGGAGGGAAGGGCTGGGGCACCACAGTGACCCCAAGAAGATGGCCGCATTGCGGCAGGAGGTCAGCCCCAGGCATCCACCTGCCGGGGCTGGGACGAACACAGAAGGGGATGGGGGAGCCTCGGAACGGACCGTGTCTCCCTCAGGCTTCCCAGAGCCTCCGGCTCCCACTGCTGGACTTTCCATTGCCCATCCCCCAACCTGCTCCGGGGCATGTGCGGCTCATGGTGGCCTACACCCCCCAGTCCTCCCACAGGCCCCTCCCTGCCAGGCCCAGGACACCCCAGACTCCAGTCCCAGAAAAATTCCCATGTTCCTGACCCACACTGTCTTCCATACAGGCTCAAGACAGAGATGGGAAGGTGGTCCCAGAGGAGGGGTTGATCTTGGCCCAGCACACTTCCAAGGGGACACCTCTGTCCAGGTGAGAGTGTTGATGTTCAGTTGCTCAGTTGGTCCGATTGTTTGAGACCCCATGGACTGCAGCACAGCAGGCCTCCCTGTCCATCACCATCTCCCAGAGTGTGCTCAAACTCATGTCCATCAAGTCGGTGATGCCATCCTACCATCTCATCCTGTCATCCCCTTCTCCTCCTGCCTTCAATCTTCTAGCATCAGGGTCTTTTCCTATGAGTCAGCTCTTTGCATCAAATGGCCAAAGTATTGGCGCTTCAGCTTCAGCATCAGTCCTTCCAGTGAATATTCAGGGTTGGTTTCTTTTAGGATTGACTGGTTTGATCTCCTTGCAGTCCAAGGGACTTTCAAGAGTCTTCTCCAACACCACGGTTCAAAAGCATCAGTTCTTCAGTGCTCAGCCTTCTTTATGGTCCAACTCTCACATCTGTACATGACTACTGGGAAAATCATAGCTTTGACTAGACAGAGCTTTGTTGGCAAAATAATGTCTCTGCTTTTTAATATGCTCTCTAGGTTTGTCATGACTTTTCTTGCAAGGAGTAAGCGTCTTTTAATTTCATGGCTGCAGCCATCATCTGCTGTGATTTTGGAGCCCAAGAAAATCAAGTCTAACTCAATGAAACTATGAGGCAAAATTAGGAGCCCAGATAAACCAAGGATCTTTTCTCCTCCAGCCGCCTTTGCAGTGTGGGCTGCCGGAACTTGGTTTTCTTGGCCTGAATCTCAATTTGCTGAAGCTGGACGAGCCCTGGAGATGGTCCTGGCTAGTGTGTCTGGAGACCCCTCACCTGTGAGCAGTAGCAGCGGGAACTACGAGGGGGCCTCTAGGCCAGTACCTGCCTGGGTTTTCACTCCTGTCCTGTTGCCCACTGTGATAGAATCCCCAAGATGCGCAGGGCCTTCCAGGATACATCAGGTGAGTGTCAAGGCTGGCGATGTGTCTCCAGCCCAGGGCTCTCCCTCCAGCTTCTCCGGTTGGGAGGGAAAGTGGCTGCTGACTCGCCTCTGCCTGCAACGGGGCTGTTGGCACAGTAGAGGGGACACTGGCAGCATCTGGACCACAGGGCTGAGCCTCATCTTGGGCTGGGTGCCGGGTGTTTGAGAAAGTCTCTTGTGCAACTAGAGTTCGGTCAGCAGGGACCCATCCATCGCCTCACTCACCTAACTTTAAACCCATCTCTCTGTCCAGACTTCTGTCTTTCATTCCAGTCATCCAGACACACATCCACCATCCATTGGCTCATCCATCCATTCATTGCTTATTTATCCATCTATTCATCCATCTCTTGGCCCACTCATGCACAGGTTTATCCATCCATCCATTCATCCATTCAACCATCTATACATCCCTCTGTCTTCCCACCCTACTTATAAATGTGGCAGTCATCTATCCAACCATGTATCCATCTATCTAGCTGTCCCACTGTCCATCCACCTGATTCCTCGATCCAGTCGGATATCCATGAACAGATAATGCCGCACAAAGTCGCCATATTGGCCACAAAGCACAGAGTGACGTCATTTCTTGGACTGTACGACTCTCCCCACTCAGGTGAAAACCCTGAGGCGCCAGGGTCACATATATATTGGAAACTATTCTCAGTCAGACAGATGTTGGTTCAAACCCTAAGTCCATTGTCTCGTTAGCCGTGTGGTCTTGGGTCAGTCACTTGTCTCTCCGAGCCTCCGTTTTCTTCCTGTGTAAAACAAGAATATGAACTTTGAGATTGTTCTGGAAATTAAAGAAAAACATGTAAGATATTCTGTGCATAGCAGGTTTTTTTCTTGAATGTTGTTATTCAGTTGCTCAGTCGTTTCAGACTCTTTGCTACCCCATGGACTGCCGTACACTAAGCTTCCCTGTCCTTCACCATCTCCCAGAGCTTGCTCAAACTCACGTCCATTAAGTTGGTGATGCTCTCCAACCATCTCATCCTCTGTCGCCCCTCAATCTTTCCCAGCATCAAGGTCTTTCCCAATGAGTTGGCTCTTCACATCAGGTGGCCAAAGTATTGGAGCTTCAGCTTTAGCAACAGTCCTTCCAATGAGTATTCAGAGTTGATTTCTAAACATTCACTTCTCAGAGTTCTGGAGGCTGGGAAGCCCAAGATCACGGCGCTGGCGTCCAGTGTCTGGTGAGACCCTCCTGGATTTGTAGGCCGTCATCCTATTGTGTCCTCACAAAGTGGACAGCAGAGAGTGCAGAATGTTGTAGGTTCTTAATAAGAGTTTGTGTCCGGGAGGAATGACCGTCGCATCCAGGGCTGTGCCCAGGTCTTGTTCCTCTAGTCTCCCAACTCTTTGCCATCCTGTTCAGATGGCCATCTGTCTACCCAGTGAAGCTGAGTGGTGCCAACGGCAGGCAGGACTTTGGAGCCGTCGGGGGCCATCAGATGACTGCCACCTTGGTGTGACCTGGGCCTGTCCTGCAGCTTCCTGCCAGGGGAGCCCTGCCTCTCCTGGCCCAGGCTGACCGCTGCAACCCCAGCAGGCAGCTGAAGGTGTGTGGCCCGCACTCCTAGGACGTAGCTTCCCCCTGTCCCCTGCCGATGTGCCCCCACCCCAGTCCAGTGGCCAGGCATGGATGTGCAGCAGCAATCGAGCCAAAGGCCTCTGAGCTCATCTCTGCCCGCCCTACCAGGCAGGCCCGTGCCTGCCCCATGGAAGGTAAACACAGGAGTCTAGTTACGCAGTAACACGGCCAGTCTGCGTGGCGGTGTAGGTGGCTTACGTAGTGGCAGCGTGGTGCTTGGCAGCCCCCGGGCACCGCAGGAGAGGGAGGCCTCCTGCATGACAAGACTTGTACCCTGGGGCCGGCTCCTGGGGGTTGCTGGTTTGGCCCAGGAGCCCTGGATGGCCCCAGTGGCAGGGGTGTCAGGCCCAACGCCTCACCTGCCTGCAGGCTCCCTCCTCCCTGCGTAGCCCCTCCAGAGGCACACACATGCCTACGGGCTCGCCAGTGTCCAGCGGGCATCGCCATGGGCTCTCATGGGTCCTCCACTGTCCCCACTCTATGGACAGGGCTGCTGACCCTCAGGGAGGAGAGATGCTTGTTCAAGACAAGGGTTGGTCTGACTCAGCCATGCTGTAGCGCTGAGGCCCCTGCTCTGGGCTGCCTATGCTTGGCCTGGCCAGGCTTGGCTCGCTTGTCCCTGGGGTCTTCTCCAGCTCCCACCCTGGGAGCTCTGAGGCTGGCAGCCTCTGAGTCGAGTGAGGCAACCAGGCTATGAGGGACCCATCTTTCCCCCACCTCCCCTTGATATCACGGCTCTGCACCAGAGGTGCATCTGCTCTTTCCTCCTCTGCTTGGGGACCCCCTGGGTGCCCTGCCCAAGCCCACTCAGGCTGCTCTTCTGAGAACCCAGGTCTCCATGGCAAGGCTCCTGAGGCTCTGTGGACCTCAGACTCTTCTTCTGCCAAAGGGGAGAGTGATCCCGGAAATCGCTTGGCAGATTAGGCAAGAAAACATTATGAAGCTCCTTCCATGTCCCTCACGCGCAGAAAGGGTCCCGCACATAGAAGTGATAAGGTCACACTGCAGATGGACCCTGATGCATCTCAGAAGCTGACACTTTCGAGGGCAGTGGGTGTCCCCGCTTCTGTCTGGATCCCCTCCTGATGCAGGCCCAGTCCTGAGGAAGAGAAAAACCACTAGGGACTGAGGGGTGGATAGATGGATGGAAAATGGAAAGAGTAAACGGACACAAGACTTAATGGGAGGGAGGGAGAGGAGAGACGGAGAGAAAGCAGAGGTGGGAGGTGGTTAACCCCGCAGGCCTGGAGTCGGCCGGCGCAGAGCCCAGCTCTGTGACTGGCTGCAGACGGCACCTGTATGCGTCTCATTTCTATCTTTTTCACCTAGAAAAGGGCCTGTAACTGTGCCCACCCTGGAGCGCTGTTGCAAAGATGAAACAAAGCGATGAGATCATGCAGGGACCTATCTTAGTGTGAGAACGCCCCTGGAAAGGGACGCTTCCTCTCGGACACCGTGGCTCCAGTTCCCAGCGGGGCAGGTACCTGCACAGCCGTTCCTGTGCTGGGTGTGACCCGCCTTCTCCCACCTCGGATAAAAATCCCCTGGATCAGTGCCTCTCCCAGGTATGTCCCGATTATGTAATCTCCGCGGGGCAGCTACGCACCGGCGGCTCTTCCCTGACTCCTGTTTACTCTTTGGCTCAGGGAAGAGCTTCATTCAGAAGAAATTGCTATTGTTTCTCAGCCTTCCCATGGGAAAGTGGCGCTGGGGAGGAGCTCTGCGAGCTGGCACGGGAGGAGGGGGTGGTGGCAGGGGAGGAGGAGAGAAGGAAGCAGGCCCTGGCACAGCCTGGGGCTTTCTTGATACGCACACAGGGCTTACCGTTTACTTTGTCTCTTTAAAAACAAACGTCTCAAAGGATTTTTTGCATGACCTGGTTTTCTGATAAACCTGGAAAATGGTTAAGAAAAAGGCAGACCCTTATCTCACCCACTTCCCTAGTCATGACCTTTTATTCACTTCTTACCATGTTTTGTGGATTTATCATTCATTCATGAGTACATGCATGCATCTATCCACGCTTCCACCCACCCATACATCATCCATCCATCCATCATCCGTCATCCATCATCCATCCGTCATCCATCCTTGCATCCATCCATCCATCTGTCATCCATTATCCATCCATCCATCATTCATCTACCCATCCATCCATCTCTTCTTCAACCTCACAGGTTTGAGTTAGTGGGAGAAATACTGGACTTGAGTCTTGTGACCTGGTTTCCAATCTCAGCACAGCCATAGTGTTGAAGCAGAGTGCTCTGTGCAGAAAGCCAAGTTTGAACGTGATGCCTACCCAGGTCTGGGTCTCACATCTGTCATTTCTACTCCTGTCCTTGGCCAAACCCTTCGCCTCTGTGAGCTTCAGCTTCCTCATCTACGAAACAGAGCAATAATGGTACTTGTCTCCCTATTTTGCAGGCACGATAAGAAAGTATGCATGGGTTTTCCTGGAACCATGTGAGCCTTCCGCAGGAGGTACTCGCGTCCTGTGATTTGGGCAGGGGCTGCCAAGATGGGGCAAGAGCTGGCCCTGGTCCTTGGGGCTTCCTGGGCAGTGGAGCAGAAAGGGACGCAGCCAGCATTAGTGGGGCGGAAATGGAGGAGAATGGAAGAGGCCAGGACAAGCGAGGCGTGGTGGGGAAGGGTCTTGATGACCGTGGTGGCTAAGGAAGGGTTTTGAGCAGGGTGGAACATGATTGGATTAGTGTTTTGGAAGGACGCTCTTGGCTGCTGCATGGAGAATGGATTAGAAAGGGTCCCACAGGGACAGAAACCAGCCAGGAGACTGGCGGCAGCCTGGAGTAGACTGGGAGACTAAAGGATGGGTGGGGGGAGGGATGCGGTTAGAAAACTTCACAGGTGTTTTTTTCCTAAACGTGGGGGGACTTCCCCAGTGGTCCAAAGGTAAATTCTACCTTCCAATGCAGAAGACATGGGTTCGATTCCTGCTCAGGGAACTAAGATCCCACGTGCTGCAGAGCCACGAAGCCCACACATCACAACAGAGAAGCCAGCGTGCTGCAGCTGCTGAGCCCATGCTCCACAACCACAGAAGCCTGAGCACCACCGTGACGAGCCCATGTGCTGCAACAAGGACCCAGCGCAGCCAATCATAAAAATAATCAATGTGAAAACTACGCAGGCGCCAGAATTGACGACTTGGACCCCAGGTGACGTAGGTCATACCAGTTCCCTTGGTCGTTGGGTGACACGGTACTCGTATCTTACCTTCTAATCCCGTGTCCCTGGTAGACATTGCTAATCAATTACAGCTCTTCTTTTCTTAGAGCCTAACACCATGCTGCCCCAAATAGTAGCCACCAGCCACCGTAAAAGATGGCTATCATCGCGCACGTGTGTGCCTATTTGTGTTCATGACTCTGCGACCTCATGGACTGCAGCCCGCCAGGCTCCTCTGTCTGTGAGATTTCCCAGGCAAGAATACCGGAATGGGTTGCCATTTCCTTCTCCAGGGGATCTTCCCGACCCAGGGATTGAACCTGCATCTCCCGCATTGCAAGTGGATTGTTTTTTGACCACTGAGCCACCTGGGAAATCCTGGTAGACACTGCTAATCAGCTGTAGCTCTCCTTCCCCTAGGGCCCCAAACCATGTTGCCCCAAGTGGTAGCCACCAGCCACCATTCAAACATGGCTATTTAAATCTAAATTCAATCAAGTGAAATCAAATGAATGATTCTATTGCTGAAAGGCAGCAGTCACATCTCAAGAGCTCAATTCCTCCACGGGGCTAGCAACTCCCTGTTGGCCAGAGCAGACACAGAACATTTCTGTCATCGCAGACATCCTCTTGGACTCTGCTGGCCTCAGTCAGGCTACCGTAGCCCGTCCCTCATCGCTGGGAAGGACAGCAAACACTCACCTTCTTGGGCCAAGAAGGCGTGAGTTCTGCCAAACCTCACACTTGCCTGGGGTCACATCTCGCTGCAGCTTCTGTTTCCATCCGCATTTTACATACAGCAAGGTCATACATGAAAAAGCAAGGTCCTTCTGGGCTGACCCTTTTCAAGTTCACTTTCTGGTTGTCTCTTAAGGAAAAAAAAAAAAACAAACCCAGTAAAACCCTTGCATGCAGCCACACACGTAACCAGTGAGTGTCGTTTCTGCCCTGAGTTCACCTCATTCTCCAGCCTCCAGAGACCGGGTCCTTCTGTATTGCGTCTATTTTTAGTGCCTCTAGGTGAATGTCATTGCCGCCAGGGGCTGACATTTCATACTCTGGGAACCTTGACCCGCTGCTTTTCCGGTTGTGAGCTGAACCTGCTTTTTCATGCCCCAGAAGGAAAGAACAATGATCATTAATAATCAGCATCTTCTGGAAAATCGGAAACGGGGCCTCCGTGATCCGAGACTGCCCTTAACCCCAGCTGTGCTGCTGGCTGCAGCCACCACAGGGCTGACCTATCGACGGCGCCACGGCTGCCAGGGTTATGCCCTGGGGCCACCAGCCACGCCAGAGCAGGGACAGTGGGCTGGCCACATCACCGGGGGGAGGAGGAGGCTGAGGCCGAGTGATACAGACTTGGTGGAGAAAGCATTTCCAACCGTGTAGAGACCAGCGGTGGCCCACCCGCAGAGACCAGCACGGGGAACACCCGCTCAGGGCAAGGCGGGGCGGGGGCAGGCAGGAGGAGGGTGCCTTACTCTAGGTGGGTGGGGGTGTCTCTTTGGGCTGGGGAGCTTGATTGATCCAGAATGCCAGAGCCTCTGACCCTGGGCTGGGTCTTATGCTGGGTCCTGGGGGCACAGAGGAATGGGGACCAGGTAAGTGGTGGAGTGATATTGGGGTAAGAAAGGGGCGCTGGCCAGATGCTGGCTCAGGGGTGGGGACAGAGGGGCACAGGGCCTCATACTTGCCAGCAAGGGACGAGGTTGCAGGTTCCCCTCGACTTCCCAGGTGTTCCTTCTGCCCCTGTGGCAGTGGGAACCAAGGCGGGCCTGGTCTTTAGGGAATGGGGGGAGCAGTACTTGCCGAAAGCACCTTTGACAAGGAAAGCAAAGGTCACGGGAACAATTCCTCCCTTTCACGCTGGGCGACCTGGCAGGAGTGCGCTGGAGCTGACGGAGGGTGGCAGCCCTTCCCAAGCAGCCCAAGACAAACAGAGTGGCAGGAAGTTCCCACGCTCCCAGGGCTGGCGCCCTGGAGCCTCTGCAATCACCTGCGGGGTGGGGGTGTGGGGGGAGGCCAGGAGGAGGGCGGGGCCTCAGCCACCCACAGGTGAGCCTGGGGCCTGCTGGCCTGGGGGCGGGGCCAGCTGTGGGGGCGGGGCCAGCTGTCCTGTGCGGTTTGCAAATGCCATCCCCCTGAGTCCTTACAGGAATCCTACTAAATTAACGTTGTTGCTGTTCAGTCGCTCTGTTGTGTCCAGCTCTTTGTGACCCCTTGGACTGCAGCATGCCAGGCTTCCCCATCTTTCACTATCTTCCAGAGCTTGCTCAAACTCATGTCCATTGAATCAGTGATGCCATCCAACTATCTTACCCTCTGTCGCCCCCTTCTCCGCCTGCTCTCAATCTTTCCCAGAATCAGGGTCTTTTCCAATGAGTCAGTTTGTTGCATCAGGTGGCCAGAGTAGAGCTTCAAGTTCAGTGTCAGTCCTTCCAATGAATATTCAGGGTTGATTTCCTCTAGGATGGACTGGTTTGATCTCCTTGCTGTCCAAGGAGTGGGGAGTCAGGTCAGCAGTCAGGGGTCCGTCCTGCCCACCCACATCTGGACCTGCCCACCCACCCATCCTCCTTCCTGATCCACACTTTCCATCACCTGCCCAGTGTGAGCAGCCACCCCATCAGGTCACCCACCAGCCAGCCACGCACGCAGGTTTCCGTCCTGTCATCCCTCCACTGGTCCAGCCGTTCACCCACCAGCATCCTCCACTGACTGTCCATCTGCCCGTGCAGCCTTCACCCACCCACTGAGTTGTCACTCTGTCCACCCTGCACATCCACGCCCTCCTGCGAATCCCCCGAGCCAGGCCTGAAGCTGTCAGCTCAGAGCAAGGCTGGCCGGCATAAATTCTGGGTGATGTGGTCAAAACCAGGTTGGTTCAAATCGAACCAACTTTCAGACACTTTCAGTCACTGGCAGCTTCCCTGCCAGCCACACCTGCCCTTCTTCTTCTGGGAGGTCAAATGGAGTGGGGCTGGGGAAGCTTGGGTTTTGGGTCTGCGCAATGCTGGACATGGTAATTTACATGGTGTGAAGAGTCACGCCAGCACGTTGTTGCTGAGAGATGTAACAGCAAAATGCCCAGAGTAAGTAATCTGTGTTATTGCCATAATTAACTGTCCCTGACAGAGGCTGGACTGTCCAATTGCACCTGATGAAGGAGAGGTTGCTGTGATTCCCGAATGCCCGGTTAATGAAAACCATCCCTTTCTGCAGTTTCTCCTTCGCCCAGGCCTTCCTTTTTCCTAGCTGGCCATGCCTTGTTTTCTATGGCACATTTCTTCTTTATTGATATTTAAGCAGCACTGATAACACCTCTTTGATAAAAGGAAAACAAAACTTCCAGCGGAGATAAAGGAATGTCCGTGCTCTTTGTCCGCGGTCCTGGGAAGGAGCGTTCCACGGCCCATGTTATTTTCTCACTGGAATGTGACAAAGGAGGTGTGAGATATTTGTCCAGCTCGTTTCTCATCAATGGGACATTCCAATAACCACCAGCCGTGCTGGCCCTTTCTCCCCAGAACACCCCAGAGGGAGCCACTGCTCTGGCTAATCTGGATTTGGGGGTGGAAGGGTCCTGGCTCACTGGCTGAACGGGGGGGAAGGGGGCCCTTGTGTGTCTGTCCCTGTCAGCTGCGGGCCTGCTGCTGTGTCTGGTCTGTGTGAGGCCGACCCTGAGGCTCCGGTAGGTGCCAGACCCCTGGGCCTGTGGGGCTTTATTCTCTCTCTTGCATGGGAGAAACGGCTAATTATCCCATTTTAGAGGAGGAGACTGAGGGTCAGAGTGGATCTGGGAGACTCACTCAGGGTCGCACAGCTCTCACATCCAGCTCCGAGGGCCACGGCTGGAGGGGCTGCCTTTCTCCTGGTCATTCGCTCCCTGAGTCCACTTGCCATTGCCCAGCAGGCCATGTGTTTGAGAACAGTGCCTCCTGGGCCTGATCATCCTCTGTGTTTCCCCCAGTGTGATGACAGCCAGGTGTGAGCGTCTCCCTTCAGCTGAGACACAGCTCCCAGATGCCGCTATGGTTTGGGTCCCTCTGGATCGGTGCAGTGCCCCCAGCTGGCACGCCCCCCTCCTCCAGGGCACCCCACTCCCAATTGCCTGTGACACCAGACGCCACTGTACCACTGGCTGCTGGCTTTCCAGGAGAACTCAGGTGCCTGGTGGGAGAGTCAGACAGGCCTGGGGTGGCAGCCAGTTCGAGATGGCCTCTGACGATGCTGGCCCGTTGGTATTCACCCCTGTGTATCCCCTCCCCACCTTGAATGGGGCTCACCTGGTAACCAGTAGGATGCGGTAGGAAGCTGGAACACGATCCCCAAGGCCAAGTCATGAAAGGCATTATGGCTTCTGTCTTGTTCTCTTCAACTGCTCACTGTGGGGTAAGCCCCGCATTGTGTTGCGAGGACACTCAAGCATCCCCGTGGAGAGGCCAGGAGGCAAGGTCCTGAGGCCTCCTGCCCACAGCCAGGTAAAGAGACCGTCCTGGAGGTGAATCCTCCAGCCTCGCTCAAACCTTCGATAACTGCAGCCCTGGCTGCTACCTTGCCACCAGTCTCCCAAGAGATTCTGACCCAGAACCACCCAGTCTAGCGACTCCTAGGTCCTTGACCCATAGAAATGGTGGGAGGTAATAACAATTTGGTGTTTCCAGCCACCTCGTTTTGGGATAATTTGTTACCCAGCAAGAGATAATTAACACATGAGCTTTGAACTGTGTGCTTCTCCTTATGAATTGAGTCGCCTGGTTCCCTCCTTTACAAGACAAGCTTACCTGTAACCCCCTTAGAGGACCGTGCTGAGAACCGAATGGGATGCAGCCTGTACTGTGCCCAGCATTCCCAGGGGCCGTGGAGATGCCGTGACTGTTGCCTGTGAGGGGCTCTGCCCTCCCTGTCCGGGGTGTCAGCACCACTTTCTTATATCCCTCTTATGCCCCGCCACACACACACTCACATACACACACACACACACTCACATACACACACACTCACACACTCACTCACACTCACACACACACTCACACGCACACACTCACACACTCTCACACACACACACTCACACACTCACTCACGCACACAGTCACACACACACACACACACTCAGACACACTCACACACTCACTCACACACACAGTCACACACACTCACTCACACACACACACACTTAGACACACTCACACACTCACTCACACACACTCACACTCACACACACACTCACACACTCACACACACACACACTCACACACACAGTCACACACACACACTCACACACTCAGACACACTCACACACTCACTCACACACACAGTCACACACACTCACTCACACACACTCACACACTTAGACACACTCACACACTCACTCACACACACACACACACACATACTCACACAGTCACTCACACACAGTCACACACACACTCACACACTCAGACACACACTCTCACACACACTCACACAGTCACACACACACACTCACACACTCAGACACACTCACACACTCACTCACACACACAGTCACACACACTCACACACACACACTCACTCACACACACACACACACTCACTCACACAGTCACTCACACACAGTCACACACACACTCACACTCAGACACACACACTCACACACACACACACACTCTCACACACACTCACACACACCCACACACACACTCACACACACCCACACACACACTCACACACACACACAGACACTCACACACACACACAGACACTTACACACACACACTCACACACACACACACTTACACACAGACACTTACACACACACTCACACACACACACACATACTCACACACACTCACACACACACATTCACTCACACTCTCACACACTCACACACACTCACACACACACTCACACACACACTCACACACACACACGATCACCTGGCCCAGTGCCTGGCCCAGAACTGAAGTAGACTCTGCTGTACTCACTGCTGCAGACCCAATGAATGAATACATGTTTCCTTTTATTTTTTTAATCTTTAAAATTGTTTATTTACTTGGCTAGGCTGGCTCTTAGTTGTGGCACACGGGACCTTTGATCTTTGCTGAGGCGTGCGAACTCTTAGTTGCGGCGTGTGGGATCTAGTTCCCCGACCAGGAATCTAACCCAGGCCCCTTGCTTTGGTGTGCAGAGTCTTCGCCCGTGGTTGCGGCGTGTGGGATCTAGTTCCCCGACCAGGAATCTAACCCAGGCCCCTTGCTTTGGTGTGCAGAGTCTTCGCCCGTGGACCACCAGGGAGGTCCCTGAAATGTTTTCTTGTAATTAAAAATTGTAATGGTGATGAAATAAAAGTAAGGAAAATTTCACCTGTTAATCACTTTTGCGTCCAGTTCAGTAGTGTTTAAGTATGTTCACGCTATTGAGCGGCCAGACTTCGGAATTTTTTCCTCTTTCTAAACGACACTCTGTCCCCATTAAACAGCAAGTCCTCATCCCCCTCCTCCAGCCCCCGGCACTACCATCCTACTCTCTGCCTCTGGGACTCTGACTCCTCGAGGGGCCACACGTAAGTGGATGCAGGCTTCACGGCACACGGTGCCCTCTGTGTCCAGCCACGCTGGAGAATATGTCAGAATGCGCCCTTCCTCTTGGAGGCTGAGTAATACTCCACAGTGAAGGCTTTCTCCATTCGTGTTCCCTTTCCCCCTAACCATGAGACCGTCGGGGTCAGGCATGAAGTCTTACTTATCTGCTTGTTCCCAGCCCGTATCTTGGAACTTGGCCCTGAACCAGCCTGACTCAAGATGTATTTATGGAAGAAATGACTGAGGCCCACACGTCTGCCACTTGCTGGTGGGGTGGCCTCTGCAGGCGGCTTGCCCTCTCTGAGCCTCTGTTTCCTCCTCTGTGGAATGGGGATGGTGACTCAGGGGGCAACTGGGGTCGAAGGTGATGACTGTACTGTTGGGTATGCGGGCAATGTAGAAGCTTCCTGATTCTACCCTCGAGGTCAGAAATGGTGATGCTCCTTTGCCTGACCCTGGCCTGGCCAGATGGTCACGCAGCAGGGGGCTGGGCTTGGTGGCCAGTCTGTAGTTTCAATATGGCAGCACAGGATACTTAATTACCACCTGTCTTCTGAGATAAAGCTGGTAGGTCCCACATTCCAGACTCGATAATTCCATCAATAAGACCCCAGGGCCGAGTGGAGATGTCTTATGCCCAGGAATGCCGCTGAAAACGATAGCAGGGGAGGAATTAGACCCAAATTTGCTTTGAGTGAGGTGCAATTTCAGATACAGGCTGATAACTTCTCTGGGGTGAGGGGGGCTAAAGGCTCTGGAATTCCAGCTGAACCTGGATCAGAGGGCGAAGGATCAGGAGAGCAGGCTTCGTGTAGTGAGAACATAAGCTAAGACCTTGGGTGGCCTGAATTAAATCTCAGGTCAGCTGCTGGCTTCTTAGGTAACCCTGGGGACCTTGCTGAACTGCTCTGAGCCTCAGTTTCTCCACCTGTAAAACGGGGCTATTAATGGTTCCCACCATTGCAGGGGACAGGCATGTGGATGGAACCCACTGAGGCTCCGTAGCCTCCTGGCTGCGTTCTCCTCTCTGAGCCTTGGTGACTTTGTCTGTAAAATGGGGAGGCTCTCCTCCTGCCCCATAAAATGGCTTGTTGATCCCTTTTCTCCCACTCCCACCACATAGATGTGGCGAATTGGCCAAGTTGTCTTTCCAGAATAAGGGGGCTTTTCAAATGTGCCTCTTCCAAGCTTGGGTCAGCCCCTTGCCCTGAGCTCTGTGCATCCGGGCTTCTACCAGCATCCCCACTGGGGTGGCTTGGGGCACCGCACGCTGGTATGTCCCCAGCGCTCTGGCCCCCTGCTCCCTGCTCCTGTCCTTACCTTTCCTTCTAGGCAAGCCCACCCCTTGTCTACCCAGGGCTCAAGACCAGAACCTTTGCCTCAGCTCCTCCAGCCCGCATAGCCCGTACCCAGCCCCTCACCCAAGCCCTCCCATCATGCACCCCTGCTGGAGACCCATCACAAAGACCCTCGCTGGACCACGACGGGAATACCGAACAGATCTGAGGTTTAGTGTGATGGCAGCCCAACCTCGCACGGCCAGACAGAACTGCCCTGGGCAGCTTGTGCCCTGCAGCGGCCGGGAGGGTTCATCACCTCCCCTGGGCTCCCCGCACTTGGCCTTTCCTGTCACGTCCCACCTTGCTGGAGTCGTGAGCTCAGAGGACCCCCCTCCTGGCCTGATACCCCAAGGCAGGTGCATAGCACCCTGCCCACGCCTCCGTTCACGGGCCCTGCTGAGTCCCTCCTCCCCAGGGCTCTGGCTCTGCCGGCCGAGCCTGTTGGGTGACTGGCCTTGGCGGGGACCCAGCTGTCCTCCGCGTGTGCATTCTTCTTTCCCGAGGAATGTCCTGGATCCAGGTTCCCACAGAGGTGCCCGAACCGAGGGGAGTGACTCTGAACTCTGGCTGTTGTTCTGCTGCAGAAAAAGCCATTCTTTTGAACTCGGATAAGCCGGCCCACGAACAGGGCATAACTGAGACTCAGGAATTCCAGGGTCAATGGGCACTCACTCGGGCGGGGCCGCCCTCCCTCTGCGGGTCAGCGGGAACGTCAAGTGAAACCCATTCTAATTAAAGGGAACATTGAACAGGGGCCTTTAAAACACAGACATTTCCGAAAATCCTCTCTTGATACCAATTAATTTCCCTGAGGAAGGAGCAGGGATGTGGCCGGGGGAGGCGGAGACCCCTCGGAAAGCCCGGTTTTTCCACCCCCAT
Source organism: Bos taurus (assembly GCF_002263795.3). Classification (NCBI taxonomy): domain Eukaryota; kingdom Metazoa; phylum Chordata; class Mammalia; order Artiodactyla; family Bovidae; genus Bos; species Bos taurus. The sequence continues at coordinate 46,595,255 of NC_037356.1, forward strand.
CACTCACTCGGCATTTATCTAGAACTTCATCTCAATGGTAATTTAAAGGCCCCGGGAAGGCTGCTCTACACCCTAATTCATCAACCGTTTAATGAGAAGGCTGGCCCTCCGTCAACACCACTTCCTGGGGGAAGAGATGACCATCAGGGCGCTGGGACAAGGGGGCTGAGACACTGACGCAGCCAGGAGACCGTGCTGGGGAAGCCAGGGCTGGTCTGAAGACAGCTTGGAGGCACAGGGGTTCCTTCACTCAAGAGGCATTAATTGAGTGCCTTCTGTGTACTGTCCTAGATGCTGGGACAGAGCCTGAGGCGGGCCTGACGGGTGCCTTCCGCCATGTGGCTTGCATTTCACTCTGCTTCACGTGATTTGTGACGCCAGTGGCCTTGCTCTACCTACATTCCTCTGGGTGTGAGAGAGAGGAGGGGGCGGGGAGAAAGAGGGCTGTCTCATTCTCGCATTATGTTGTTGCTGTTGTTCCGTGGCTAAGTCATGTCTGACTCTTTGTAACCCCATGGACTGCAGCTCACCAGGCCTCCCTGTCCTCCATTGTCTTCTGGACTTTGCTCAAATTCATGTCTCTTGAGTCAGTGATGCCATCCAACCATCTCATCCTCTGTTGCGCTCTTCTCCTTTTGCCTTCAACCTTTCCCAGCATCAGGATCTTTTCTAATGAGTCAGCTCTTCGCATCAGGTGGCCAAAGTATTGGAGCTTCAGTTACAGCATCAGTCCTTCCAATGAATATTCAGAGTTGATTTTCTTTAGGATGGACTGGTTTGATCTCCTTGCTGTTCAAAACCATCAGTTCTTTGATGCTCAGCCTTTTTTATGGTCCAGTTCTCACATCTGTACATGAGTACTGGAAAGACCACAGCCTTGACTATACAGATCTTTGTTAAAAAGTGATGTCTCTGCTTTTTAATATACTGTCTAGGTTTGACATAGCTTTTCTTCCAAGGAGCAAGTATCTTCTAATTTCATGGCTGCAGTCACCATCCGCAGTGACTCCTGTTATACTGGTTTCTATAATCTTCCAATTGTCTTGGCCAAAACTGGCCAGAGCATGGAGACTCAGACCCTAGTGGGCTTCATGACAAAGCTAGTGTCCATCTCAGTGGGCACAATGGCTCAAACCCCAAATACCCTGAAGGATCAGTTGCTTGAGTAACTGGGTTGAGAATTCTACCACGGATTATGGAAAGGGATAGCATGCGTGCTTAGCAAGTGCTGGCCCTGCTCTAAGATCTAAATTGAAGTAGCTTTTGAGGAAAAATCATGAATGTTCCTGAACAAAGCCATTGAACTTTATCTCAAGGGCCTGGAGTACCTTGTGACACGTCCTGAGATTAAAAACCCACATTGGCCTCGCCCATTGCCCAGGGTCACCCGATGGCCTCAGACACCAGGTGAGGGCTAAACCTCTGCTGAGCTCAGCATCACCAGATTCTTGGCCTCTGCTCTCACCCTCTGGGGTCTCCCTTGGGCCCTATTTGGTGGCTGGCTCGGTCTGTAAAACTTAATGGGAAAGTGGTGCGTTTGGTTAATTAATCATCTGAGTCAGTCTTGGAAGAAATAGCAGCAAAGGAATCCCCTTCCAGAAGTGGGGCCCAGGGCTCCTTCCCAGAGCCGACAGCCCACCTTGTGCCCAGCAGCACGTGCTTCCCCAACAAGCCTCTGTACCTTTGCCCAGGCTGTTCCTTCTGCCCACTATGCTTTTCCTCACCTGGACTGCCCGGAAAGCCTCTTCTGGCTCCATGAGGCTCAGATAAAGCTTCCTGACCGTTTCGGCCCACCATCTTCGAGCTCCACAGCCTCCCCACGGATCACACCACATGATAAACAGCCTATGCGCTGGGTCTCTGTCCTCTGCTCGATTCCAGGGCCCAGAACTCAGCCCAGCCCGGGGTGTGGTGCAGGCGGGTGCCCTCCGAGTGGCACAGGACAGTTGCCTCTCTCCTTGGTGGCTTGTGTCAGCTGTCATTCCCGAGTCTGCCTCTGCCAGGGCTCATGGAAGCAGCGACTGGGTTTATTTTGGTCCTAATGGTACCAGCAGAGGACCTGTGTCCAGTTCATTCAGAGTCCGTGGACACAGAATAAAGGCCCTTGTAGGTTTTTAAGATGTACTTTTTATCATTGCTTGATAAATGTGTGTGTATGTATGTGTGTTAGATGCTCAGTCGTGTCTGACTCTTTGCAACCCCATAGACTGTAGCCCTCCAGGCTCCTCTGTCCATGGGATTCTCCAGGCAAAAATACTGGAGTGGGTTGCTAGTCCCTTCTCCAGGGGATTTTCCTGAGCCAAAGATCGAACCCAGGTATCCTGCATTGTGGGAGGATTCCTTACCACTGAACCACCAGAGAAGCCCTGTTTGATAAATGTTATGCCATGCTTAGCTGCTCAGTCATGTCCGACTCTTTGTGACCCCTATGGACTGTAGTCCACCAGGCTCCTCTGTCCATGCGATTCTCCAGGCAAGAATACTGGAGTGGGTTGCCATACCCTCCTCCAAGGGTTTTTCCCAACCCATGGATGGAACCACATTGCAGGAAGATTCTTTACCATCTGAGCCATCAGGGTGTTTGATAAATACTTTTTTTTTTTTAAACTCCTCTGAAAGGTTCTTGAGGGCATGAGTATGTGGGCTTTTCTAGTGGATGGCAGGGTTCCTGTCTGCCCCAGGAACTGGGGGCGGGGAGGCACAAACTGGCCTCTTTGTTGCTCCTTGGGTGTGAGATTCTCACCTGGGACTCTAACCAGGGAGGCAGAGATGCCAAAGTCTGTTCTCCTGTCCCAGAACTTAGCTGGGCACCTCTTCCATCTGCATGGAAATCATAAAACAACTATTGTTGTTGTTGTTCAGTCACTCAGTCATATCCAATTCTTTGTGGCCCTATGGACTGCAGCATGCCAGGCTTCCTAGTCCTTCCCTATCTCCCAGAGTCTGCTCAATTATTGTTAATACCAGCATACTATCAGCCAGGCTGCATTCCTCCTGGAGGCTCTGGGAAGAATCCACTTCTGCATCATTCAGATTGAACTGAATTCACCAGACTCAATTCCTTGAGGCTGTGGGACTGATGTCCCCATTTCTTTGCTGAAGAAAACCCCTTGCTTCCAAAGGGCTCCCATGGTGAGGTCAGCCCCCCGACCTAATTGATATCCCTTTCTTAGAGTGAACAGGTTGTGTGTTGTAACACCACTTGTCACAGGAGTGGAACCCATCATATTCACAGTAGCAGAGAGTAGAGGGTCATGCACCGGGTTGGTGGGATCATGGGGACCACTTTAGAATTCTGCCCACCGCAATGAAGCAACACGCTCAGCATGTGACCACTTTGGTCCCAGGGGCTTGTTTCCATGGAGGCAGCAGGTGCTGGGCTGGGTGGGCTCCCCACCCATGGCAGCAGCAGGTGGACTGGTGGGCTGGGTGGGCTCGAATCACAGCTCCCTCCCCAGTGATTTGGCTTCCACTGTGGCTCAGATGGTAAAGAATCTGCCTACAATTCAGTAGACACAGGTTTGATTCCATGGACAGAGGAGCCTGGTGGGCTACAGTCACGGGGTCGCAGAGTCGGACACGACTGAGTGACTAGCACTTTCACTTTTTCCCAATGATTGAGAGCCTCAAGGAAGCAACTTAACTGTTCCAGGCTTCAGTTTGCTCATCTGTAAAATGGAATGAGAGCCACTGGTGGGACAGCAAGACAGCCGAATGAGTCAAGCAGACGAGGGTTTTGGTGGCCCGTGTAATGAACACGGCTGCTGTATCACGGTTTTTAAAAACAACCCAGCTTTCCATTTCATTTCAAGCAGGATGGGATGGATATAAAGCATGTTTTCAGGCTCAACGCATCCAAGTACACTTTAGGCATTGTTCCAGGCAAGTGTGGCCAGGAAAGGGCCTGATTACCAGATGGGGGTCCTTGAGAGACATGCCGTGTGCTGACCGGTGCCTGTCCTGGCTGGAGGTTGCAGCTGGCCAGTTGCTATGAGGGGAAGAATGTCAGGGCCATGCCTGACCAATGGGTTAGGGTTAGGGTTAGAGCAGGAACCTTGGGTGGGGAGTGGCGGCAGGTGAGGCAGTCATGTGCCTCCAGCAATGGAGCCGTGTTGGCAGTGCCTTACAGGGCACCATGACCCTGTGTGCCCCCATCAGCGACCTCAGCTTCCTCCTTGGGTCTTACTGGGAAAGAGCGGCCTGAAGGGTATCGATGGGGACGGTGTTTTCCTTTGGAGGCAGACAATGAGTATCATAGGAGGGGCACACCTGGCAAGCTGTTTCACGACAAAGGCAGGGTAGGGAGTGCTCAGTGAGCAGACTCTGCTACAACCGCCTGTATGAGCCTCTCACCTCGACTGCTAACTAGCTATGTGACTGAACCGCCCCGAAATCAACCTCATCTTCCTCTTGTAAAATGGAGATAAGTAGGGGACTGCGCTCAAAATGTTGTTACGAGGATTAAATGAATTGGTGTGGGAATGCAATTGGCAGGTAGTGAGTGTTCCGTAAAATTATCCTCTCCCTTATCGTCTTCATCCCACCCTCACCACCATCACCGTCGTCATCATTACTGTCATCCTGTCACCACTGACGCCACCACCAATATGATCACTGTCTTCATCGCCATCTCCATCATCATTATCTCCATCATCATTATCTCCATCAACGTTGTCACGTCCGTCACTCACCAGCATCCCCAGTATCGCCACTGTCTTCATTGCCATCTCCATCATCATCACCATCATCACGGTCAGCATCAGTGTTATCATTACCATCACTATCACCATCACCACCACCATCATCACCACAGCATCACCATATCATCTCATCATTGGTTTAACAGGTGGACTTGCACCCAGAGGGAGAGAATTCAGCCAAGACCAGTCACAATTCTGTAGTAGTCATCACCTCCCAGCAGGGCCCAGCAGGTGGTGGGGTGGTCACAGAAGCAGCCACTTGCTCAAGGGAATACATTTTGTTAGCCAACACTAGGCTCTGGTGGGACTGAGTCTGGGGTCAGCATGGGGGTGCTGGAAGTATCTAGGGTTGCTGGGATGTTGACAGCAGACAGCAGTGGGATGAGGCATCTCCTGGCACCCACCTCTTTCCATCTGCTCCTCAGAAGCGGCTCTTTGGAGAGGGGCTGCTTGGCAGGACCCCAGAGGTCTCACGCCACCTCTGCCTCTCGCTGGATGGTCTCAGACAGGCCTCTTTGGCCTCAGCTCCCCGTTCTCTAAAGTGGGGACACATCAGGACACCACTGGGGGCCTGCCCTGGACCTCCAGTAGGTGGTGCTGGTGGGCATGAAAGCGACCTGGGGTGGGAGAGGGGGCACTGGGTATGGAGGAGCTGCAGAATGTTCTGTATCTGTGGGCCTATTATTATTGCCTGGGACGGGGATGGTGAAAGCAATGAATAATGAATGAAGGAAGGAAGAAAGGAGTAAGGGGCACCCTGGCTTCACCATCCCCTGGTCCCCTGGGCGCCTCCAGCCTCCCTGAAGGAGGTGGCTGTGTAGATCCTCCATGGGGTGACCCAAGCCAAGCGGGGTGCCCTGACACCCAGGGCAGGGTGGGTGTCTCTCCACCCTGACCTTAACCCCAGGGGAAGGACGGGTGATGGGGGAAGCCCCGCCCACCCAGATGCCCCGCCCACCCCCCGACTGCCCCGCCCACCTCACTTCTGAGGTCTTGGTTCTGCTCCCTTTCTGGCTGGCTCCGTCCACGCGCCCCGCTGTCTTACCAAGGAGGAAGGTGAGTCTGGGAGAGGGCAGGTGACTTGGGAGATGGGGCTGGGGCTGGGCTAGCTGCCGGTGGCTGGGGTGCTCTCTCACCGGGTCCCACGACTGTCTCCCACCCTTTGCTCCTCCTGTGTAGGAGACAGGGAGGGCACTGCTGCTGTGAACACTCTTGGGCCGGGTGAGTCCACCAGCTGTCTCAGCCCCAGTACCCATGTCGAGGGTCCCAGCTTTCATACCTCTGGGGCCAGGGACCTCACCATCTCAGAGACAGCCTGGTCGGATGATGGGTACCTTGTATCAGAGAGTTCCGCCAGCCTCTGAGCCACAAGCTTTCTGGACCTTGCTGCTCTTTACCGGGGGGCCCTGGCTCCTGGGGTGGGGGGGCGAGGAGGGCATAGCTCAACTCAGGCCCCGCCTCATGGAGATCTGGGGGCGATGGTGGGTGTCGCCTGGACAGAGGGAACTGGGGCCTGTCTTGGTCTCGTATCTTTTGGTGGAGCAGTTGTCGGGCCATCCGCTGGCCAGGGACCCCCCACCCCAAGAGGACAGACAACTGGCGGCAATCACGTGGCCCTTTCAGCCTGGTGGAGAGTCTGGGTTTTATCCAGAGTGAGGTGGCTGGGCCCTGCTGGCCTGAGCGGGGAAAGTGGTGTTTGTTGTGTTTTAAGGAAAGCCCTTTGGCTGGAATGTGGAGAGCTGCCTGGCGGGGGCAGAGGGCAGCCTGCCCGAGGTAGTGCCAAGGCTGGGCCATTGTATGACACGAGGCCTCCAACCGCCGCCCCCTCCAAGACAGCCCAGTGGCTTCTGCTTGGTCATTGTCTCGAGCGGAGGGAAGGAGGGTCCCAAAGACCCCTGATCTCGGGTCGAGAACCTTAGCTGAGAAGGCTGCTCGTCCCTTCCTCCAGGACAGTGGGAGGGGCTCCTGGGCTGGGCTGCTCCGGGGTTCTGGGCAGGTCTCTCTACCTTCCAGGTTCTGGGCTGGTGAATAAAGATGTGGAGGGACCCGGAGGCCATGGGACCCAGGTGTGGCGTGGTTGCTGGCCCTCACCCTGATAGAAGTGGTGTGAGAAAGCAGCCTGAGGAGGTGACGTGTGGGTGGGGGGCTCCTGCAGGGAGTCAGCCCCGGCATGTCTCCTGGAGTCAGGATCTGCTTAGGAGCAACCAGGTAGTAAATCAAGTGGGTCATGCTGTGATCACCGCCTCCAGCGACGTCCCAGGCATTCAGAACAATGGCCACGGATGTCCGCTCCACGTGCCCTGGAGGGCTGGCCCGCGGCGTGTCTGCTCACACCCTGTCCCCACCCGGGCCTTTGCACACTCCGTTCCCTGTACCCGGAGCAGCCTCTTCCTTGCCTTTGGCCCTCAGTTTCAGGTTACCTCCTTGGCCGGCCTTGGTGGCCATTCCGAGCAGCAGTGGTGCCCACTGCTTGCTTCCCTGACTCGGCAGTGTCTGCCTCCCTGGGCAACGGGCCTGGCCTGCCGATGGTCGGCCCGCTCCTGTCTGTCCTCTTGTTCACTGCAGTCCCCCTTAAGCGCAGGGCAGCACGCTCCCTGCATGCATGCTAAGTCACTCCGTTGTGTCCGACTCTGCCACCCCATGGATTGTGGCCCTCCAGGCTCCTCCGTCCATGGGAGTCTCCAGGCAGGAATACTGGAGAGAGTTGCCATTTCCTTCTCCAGGGGATCTTTCCAACCCAGAGATCAAACCCGGGTCTCCTGAATCACCTACATCGGCAGGCGAATTCTTTACCTCTGAGCCACCAGGGAAGTCCCCCTCCCCCTTTACTAGAAAAATTTTAATTGAGCATCCACTGGGTGCGGGCACCAGCCAGGTGCTGGGAATACCGAGATGACTCAGCCCCTCCTGGGCCTCTCCTCAGCCGCTTAGAGGCAGGATGACAAGCAGGTTGGTGCCCAGGCTGATTCTGGCACATTGCTGGTGGCCTCCCTGGTGGCTCAGATGGTAAAGCTTCTGCCTGCAATGCGGGAGACCTGGGTTTGGTCCCTGGGTCGGGAAGAGAATGGCTACCCACTCCCGTACTCTTGCCTGGAAAATTCCATGGACGGAGGAGCCTGGTAGGCTATAGTCCATGGGATTGCAAAGAGTCGGACACGACTGAGCAACTTCACTCCCCTGGAGAACTGCGTTGCGAGGGGCTTGGGAGGCAGAATCTGGCTCGGGGAAAGTGTGCTACAATCCATTAATGATGTCTGCCGTGCCCAGAGGTGTGGGAGCTTGGGAAGCTGTGCTTCAACCTGTAGACTCCAGGCCAACAGAGCCTCTAATATGCATCCAGGTAGTGCTGGGTGCCTGGCCTGGCCCTCCAAACCAACTTTTCATTCTTCTCTCCCTTTCCGGGTGAGAAAGAAGCTCCTGAGATCTTACAGCTCCTGTGTGGCAGAGCTGGGGTCTGAAGCCCGGTTTCCCAGATCCCAGTTTTCCATAATGTCACGCTGTCCCGTTCCCCTCTTTGCTCCGTCTGCTAGGGAGCTCAGCCTGGAGCTTTGGGCTGACTCTCGGGGCCACATCAGCCTAGGCTTTGGGTCATATTTGTGTCAGCCCCGTCCTCATACTTTCATCCTCCCTGCCGGGCCTCCCGTGGAGCAGGCCGGACGTAAGTTATCAACTATAAATAAAACCAAGACTTCCGTTCTGGCTCTCACTTTAGTTTCCTGGTGCATTTTTTTTTTTTTTAAAGTCCTTCATTGGGGGAGGTGGGGGAAGACTCCTAACGGAAGATGACATCATCATCAGCTGGCCCTGGGGGGCAAGTCCCCAGCTCCACAGGCCCGCGTGGGCCCTGAATGCCCCCTTTATGAGGGGTAACCTCATTACACAAGCCACGCCACATGGTGGAATTTCAAATGGGGTTTTGTGGTTTCTGCCCTTCTCAGCAGAGCGCACACAGGCAGCTGCGGTCGCCCGGCTTCCTCTGCCGCCGCAGCCCTGGCACCCGGCCAGCCCAGTGACCACCCGTCCATCCATCGTGAGTCAGTTTCATTCTTAATTCTCTGAATCAGGCCCCTTTAAAGGGACGGCAGGGCTGATTCCTCGGGGCAGGCAGGCGAGGAAGGGGAAGCGGCGGTCGGAGGTCAGGAAGGAGCTTGGGGACCTCTGGCAGGCAGCATGCCTCCATCCGCCCTCCCTCAGGATGGAGGGGGTTTCCTGCCCGCTGCCGGGGAGAGGAGCTTGTGATTGCCCCCCCTCCCCGTCCAGAGCTGACCGTCTGCAGGGCGGGAAGCTCCGGGCCCTTGGCGACCTTGCTTCTTGCCTGGCAAGAAACCCCACCCAAGCTCAGAGGCCATCGGAACTCCGTAGCCACCCTCTTGGTCCTGCCTTCTTCCCATCGCAGGTCCTAGGATGTCCGAGCTGCCTCTTGGGCAGCCCCTCCAGCCACCTGGACTGCATGGCCCTGATGTTTGCGGTCCTGTCCCCTCTCCCGAGGTCCCCCTGCCAGGCCTGCCCCAGAGCTCCCTCAGTTCTACCAGAGTGAGGGACAGCTCCCACCCTGCTCAGTGCGTGTTCATGGGCTTCCCCACGCCCTCCAGACCATCAGCCCCATGAAGGCAGGGATATTGCGAGTCTTGTTTGCAGCACAACGCCCGGCCAATTCACAGAACGGACAGATGAAGGCTGAGTGGCTGCAGGGCATTCTAGGCGTCCTCCGTTTGGAGCCTGGGCTGGCTCCTCCCTGAGGCTGGGGGCCAGGGGGCAGGCCGAGGAGACTTGTGGGTGATGATGAGCCTGGGGGGCTCCTGTGGGTGCCGGACCTGGAGCTCCAGCCCCAGGGCAGGTCTCAGTATGAGGCCTTAGTGAGGCTGAAGAAGAATTTCCCTCTTTTCCTCCTCTGTCTGACTCACACTTAGGTTTTGAAGTTCCCCTTTTTGTCAGCGTTTCTGGGGAGGTTACGGAGTGGTCAGGCGAGGCCGGCAGGATCTGGCAGAGGCAGGGACCCAGGCCATGGCTCCATTCACAAAAACAGGACCTGCCTGCCTCACGGGTCCTGCCGGCTCGTTGTGTTTGCAGGTTTGCAGGGAATGAGATGCTCGGGGGCGGGGTTAAGAGTTTGTGCGTCCACGTGGCTGGTGACCATCTAGGCATCTCCCTCCAGCCTCTTGGCTCATCTTCCCTGGAGGCTGGTTCAGGGACGGGGTGAAGTGGGGGGCAGGCATGGGAGGTGGGGACTTGTCACGGAGGCCTTGCTTCTCCCCCGGGGGTCCAGGCAGTCTGGAGACCAGGCAGACTGCCTCCTGCCCTATGGGTGCCTTCCCCTCTGTGGTTCCCACCCCCCAGGATGAGTGGATCAAAGAAGGAGGGAAGACAGAGTGGTAAGAAGAGCAAGGCGCCTTCGGGGCACACGTTTCCCAACCCAGCCACTCGCTGCTCCCTCCGGCGGGGGGCCCTGGGGCCGCACCAGTGTCACGCATCGAGGGCTCATCAGCTGGTCCTGAGGCCCCTCCAGGCCAGGGCGTTGCGGGTCCATCAGTGACTTGACTCGATCCTTTCCCTCTGGAGCTGCCAGTCTGAGGGTGGAGACTGCTGGACAGCCAGACGGTGAGAATACAGGGTGGGCAGTGCCTCAGCAGGAGACAGGCAGAGAAGAGACCCAGCCCGGCTGGGGGGTCAGAGAAGCCTTCCAGGAGGAGGGGGGCTGGGGCCGAGCCCTGAAGGGTGAGGGGACATTAGCCGGGGTGAGGGTGGAGGGGAGGCGACAGGAAGGGCTCCAGGTGGAGGGGACAGTTCATGCGGAGGCTGGAGGCAGAGACCTGTCAGGGCAGCTGAGCAGAGTGTCCTCTGGGTGGGGGGCAGGACAAGGCAGAGGCTAGAGGGGAGGGAGGTCCTGCTGAACCTGGGGGCAGAACTCAGCGATGCTGGGGAGCTGTCGTGGGCTTGGTTTGCTTTGGGAACTGGCTCCTCTCTGCCTCCGTGGGCAGGGTGGGTAGGGAGGGCTTACTTACACTCGACAGCAAGGCTGTGCCCCAGCCACGGGACTGCCCCCAGAACGGTGCGAGGAACCCCCTCCCCCAGCTCCCCGCACCCAGACCCAGTAGGCAGAAGGAGGTCTAAGACCTGGCACCTTGGCTGGTTCGGGGAAAGCTGAGACAGGATGGAGGTGGGGAGGGCCTCAGCCCTGAGCTTGAAACCGAAGAGGGAGTCCTATGAGAGAGCCACAGCCAGCCCTGCATCCCCCACGCGGGGCCTGGGCCCTCTCTCCGGGCAGAGCCGTGTCCCTGGCACTCTCCTGGGACGCGGCTCAGCGCCAACCTTGTCCGCAGGCTCCAGGGGCTCTGGGACCCCGAGGAGCGGGGGGATGGGGGAGCAGGGGTGGCCCAAAGCCACCGCCCGCCGGCCCCAGGTGCAGGCTGGGCCCCCATCCAGGCCTGCCACATGGGCTCCTGACTGCGCTGTGGGTCCCATCTGCCATCCGTGGCCGTTTCTTACCTGTAGAGACTAGCTCGGTTACCTTGCTTGCATCTTACAGTTAATAATGGAGCATGACAAAGCAGCAGGGAAAATGAGAGAGGTGGCTGAAGGCTTAGAAGGGGCCCGCCAGGGTGTGGCCAGAGGAGGAAGTTCGCCGGAGGTTGCCATGGAGCTTCATGTTTGTGGTACCTCTGAACCACTCGAGGGGACGAAGTTTCTCAGCGGCAGGTGGGAGAACCTCACCCCATTCCGCCATCCTTGCCCGACTGGCCACAGCCTCCTGTAACGAACCCACAGGGTACTGTGCTGGGTGCTCCTGTAGAGGATTCATTCTGATCTTGTGCCCCCCTGGCCGAGTGGGAGGACACTGAGGTTCCAGGGGATATTTCAGTCCTGGCTCACACAGGGCCGTGTGGTCCAGTGGTCTTTCAACTGACCTTCTAATCCCCCTGTGCTGTTGCTGCAGGCCCTAAATCCAATCACAGGAGAGAAACACTTTGAGATGCAAAAGCCCGAAGAGATCATTGCAATTATTCAAAACACAGCCAGTTAAGGTTTTATGAGGCTGAGTTGTCCCTCTGGAATTCCCTCTTATCCAGTGATCTCAAAGCGCCCGGGTCCAGAATTAATTAGGCCCTGCAGCCAAGGACAGCAGACGGCACCTAGGAGCCTGGGAGTGGCAGGCTGGGGCCAGACAGGAAGCAGCAAGGATTGCTCACACTCACTGCTGCCCTGGAGTTCAGGGCCCCTGCCTCCTCCTGGAGGCACCACCCCAGCCGTCCTTGACCACGCCGGTAGGAGGATGGGGAGCTTGGGGGCCATGTCTCATTCAACCACGTGAATGCTGAAGGTCAGCAGCGGTAGGAGCAAGACCAAGTTCCACAGTCAACCAGGACGGGAGGAGGGGATGGTTTCACGTGGTCGAGGGCTTTCCAGGTCTGGATCCCAGAACACTGGCAACCGAAAGCTCCTGAAGGGCATGGGCCGTGGCCTAAGTCACAGAGGCTACTGGGATGGACAGAGTTTGATGTCTGGAGAGGAGGAAGTGGGCCGTGGAAGAGTGGGGGTAGAGGAAAGCCACAGAGCCCGCTGTCTGGTCACGGCTTACTAAGCTTGGTTCGATGACTAAATAAATGATGGATAGATGGATGGCCAGATGGATATGTGGAAGGATAAGCGGACTGACCAACACCTGGATAGTCTGAGGGAGGGTTGGTGAGCGGGTGTGTGAGTGGATAGGTGGATGACAATGTGGGTAGATAGAGGGGTGGACGGGTGGACTGACAGGTGATGGGTGAATGTGTGAGAGCACAGAAAGGTGGATGGATGGCTGGTGGATAGGTGATGGAGGGATGGACAGAGAATGGGGCATGAAGAACACAGGATAAACGTGTGTGTGTGTTCCAAAGGGATGCTGAGGGTAAGGCCAGGCTACAAGGGGTCACACTGGATGGACGATGGATGCACGGATAGATGGATGGATGGATGGATGGATGGATGGACGGATGGATGGATGGATGGAGGGATGCACGGATGGATGGATGGACGGATGGATGCACGGATGGATGGATGGACGGATGGATGGATGGATGGAGGGATGCACGGATAGATGGATGGATGGAGGGATGCACGGATGGATGGATGGACGGATGGATGGATGGATGGAGGGATGCACGGATAGATGGATGGACGGATGGATGGATGGATGGAGGGATGCACGGATGGATGGATGCACGGATGGATGGATGGACGGATGGATGCACGGATGGATGGATGGACGGATGGATGGATTGGTGGGTTGGAAGACAGTGGAGCAAGTATATCGGTCCATCTCAAAGAGGGAACACGGGCCATGAGAGATGGTGCTAGCAGAGACCTTGGTGGGGCCGGCAGGACCTCCTGGAGAGGGTTTCCGCATGCCTAGCCCCGGGACCATGTCCTCCACCAGCTGGGCACCAGCTTGGGGATCAGTGATCCAGTGAACCCGGGCCTGCATCCTCTCGGCGCTCCAGCTTTCTTGGCTCCTTGACTTTGGCCGGTGGCCCCCTCTCCAGGCCTTGGTTTCCCTGTCTGTCTGTAATGTGAGGATGCTGGATGGGATGGGCTTCTGAGGAAGGTGGGGGTGGCGGTCGGGCCCCCGGGGGAGGGGCCACAGATCAGCCCTCTCCTCCTGCTCACGGGCTTTCCCTCGCGTCTTTCCCAGACTCGGCTCCAGGCACCTGCCATGCTCCCTCTCCCCCAGTGCCCTCCAGGCATCTGGGCACAAAGCTGGTGGAGAGCCGGGCCCCGGGGAAAGGAGACCTGGCCCCTGCCCTGAGTGGGGAGGGCGACGAGCTGCTGTGATCACAGACAGTGGTGCAGCAGGCCCCTGGCAGGCTCCAGGCTGAGTAACCCTGAGTCACCAGTCACTTCCTACCGCACATTCTCTCATTCATTCGGTTTCATCCCAAAGAGCACCTCCCTGGACTCCTCCCTGGGGAAGTTGCCAAGGGTGTGGGGGGCGCTCAGCCTGCCCTGACTGGATGGACCAAGGGCTTGGCCCCTTAACCCTGGCAGGGAGAGAGGACCAGATAGTGCAACTTCTCAGGGAGGGGGTGGGCACTTCCTGAGCCCCACTCTGGCCCAGGAACACTCTGAGCCTCACTGGCCAGGAGCCTGCCAATGGGCGGGCCAGGTTCCTGCTTCCATGAGGTCCTGAGATCTGGGGGCCTGGGGACGCGTGGCCTCGCCAGCTCATTGAGTTTCAGTGGACCAAGGAGAGAGAAATGGCCCAGCTGCTGTCTCGCCTCACCTGTCTCTTGCTCTCCACTCACTCGTTCATTCATCCTCTACACGTCTCTCGCCTGCATTCAGTCTCCCCAGCGTTGTACCAGCCCTGGAGAAACGCCATCTAGCCCAGGGAGGGGCAAGGCAGCCAGAACAGCATCCTGGTTTTAACGACCTTGCCAGCAGCCCTCCCCCTGCTAAACTCTGTATCCCAACAAGGCTACAATTGTTTTGTATTTGAAATTCCACTAATTTTTTCGTGTCTTTGCACTCATGATTCCTCTTTACACATCAAAGGGACCCGGAGGACATTTTTACTCCGAACCGTTTTGTACGTGAGGTGGCTGGTCATTATCCACGGCTCCAATGATAGGCTGCACGCTGTTCAGATTCCCAAGATTACAAAAGGAAATTCAGCTAATTATAGTTTGATAGAAATTACAGTCCTGCCGATTCCTGATTGACTCGGTGGGTTGGCGTGAATCATTGTGTTCTTGGATAAGATTTTATTAATCTTGCTCAGGAATCTCAGGAGGCACCTCCTTCAAGGAGACGTTTCTTTTGTGTTTCTCTCCTGCAAAAAAACCTGCCCAGATTACCCCCGGAAGATATGAATTAGGGGTGTAGGAGCAGGAACCGAGGCCTGGAATTCCTGGTCCAGGACTCCTGGGTTGGTGCGCCAGCGGCCGCTGGGTAAGCTTCTTCAGGCCTCCTCCCTCTCTGGACAGTCTCTGCTTCATCGGAACGGAGGCCTAGTGGTGCAGTGGTTAAGAACAGGGCCTCTGAGCTCGGGCTGGCCTCTTCCACCTGTGTATTTTTGGGCAACCTCTTGGAGCCTCTGTTTATCTGTAAAATGGGGGTGATGGTGATAATTTCCTTGCAGTGTTGCTTTAAGAATTAAAAGGGCTGGGAGACTGGGATTGACATATATACACGATTGTTGTTGTTTAGTGGCTAAGTCGTGTCCGACTCTTTGGGACCCCATGTACTGTAGCCAGACAGCCTCCTCTATCCGTGGGATTTCCCAGGCAAGAAGACTGGAGTAATAAAGAATAAAATGGGTTAATCTATGTGGGCTGATGTCAAGATGTATTATTTGTAAAGTGGCTGGCCCCAGATGAGAGCTCCAAAGATAGGAGGTGCTTTCCTATTGAAGTGACCCCTTGTAGGGGGCAGAGCTGGGGTCAAGGGCCGATGTTGCAGATGACCTTCATTGCTCCATCCTGAGCAGAGATCTGCATGGTCAGAGCTGTGAGGGAGGTGGGGTCCCATCTCACAGATGGAAAGACTGAGGCAGAGAAACTCAGGGATGAGTTCACAGTCGTACGGGAAGCAGAAGGCCCGCTGCCAGAGGTCCTGGACATCCCCATTCCCAGTGGTGTGCCTGGAGGCCTCTGGACAAGGAGCTGCTCCAGGAGGATCTTTGAAATGGGGTTGGTCTGGCAGAACGCTGGGCACATGGCAGCAGCGTTCACCAAGGCCTTCTTGCTGCCCATGTGGTTAAGGAACAGGGCCCTGATGGGCATCTTCTTGAGGGCAGCTGGGGATGGAGGGTGGGGCTTAGGCCAAAAAAGACCCCAGCCAGTGGGAGAGCCATTTCTGGGGAAGCTGATGAGAGGTAGGAAGGGCCTCCAGGGGCACTGGCCAGTTACGGAACACACTTACTGAGCTGGGAAGGTGCACGGTCAGGAAGGACACTGACATATACGTATGGTGAGCTGGCGCTGGCGGTGTAGACAGAGGTGGAGAGAGGGGGCTTGAGGCCAGGCGACCTAGGACTGGAGTTCTTTCAATCAGTGGAGGCCATTACATCTCACAGATGTTAGTCCCCGTGGACTGTCTCCTTTCAGGAGTGCACCCAACAACACGAGAAGGGGACCCGGAGGCCCAGACAGGGACCCGGTTACTGGGTGGTCCCCAGGAGCCCTGGTCTCCTCCGCTGTTGACACCTGGTGAACTCAGGACTAGGGTCACCCTGCGACCTCTGGGACAGAGGAACATGCCAGAATGAAATAGCTGACCAGCAGAACCGCTCTCCACCCACCCCCTGTGTGCTCAACTCCAGAATGTTCTTCCTTCCCGTCCAAGGAGCATTTGCATTATTGCCGCTTCCTTTTGCCACCAGGAAGTTAGCCGTGGGGCCAGAGGTCACATGAACAGCTAGCTGAGTTAGAAGGTGCTGGCTCGGGAACCAGGGGACGCCCGGCGCCCCTGCAGCCGGACCCCTGGGCACCGTCTGTGTCTCCCAGACAGCCTAGGGTCCTGGTGATTCCTCTCACTCCAAAACCCTGGTGGAGCCAATTCCTGCCCAGCAGACCCAAAGGGTTAGGGTTGGGACTGGACAGGGGGAAGCAGGAGTAGGTAGCTTCCTCCAGTTTCTCCCATCAGGACCATGTGACCCCTAACCCCACCTTCCCAGGTCAGAAAAGCAGCCTCTCCCTCCATCGGATTCCTGCGCCCTGGCCTTAGTCATGGGGATCGTCCCCTGCATGTTTGTGTTATTTACTGGCCAAAGAATCGATGCTTTCAAACTGTGGTGCTGGAGAAGACTCTGAGAGTCCCTTGGACAGCAAGGAGATCCAACCAGTCAATCCTGAAG
This sequence comes from Bos taurus, assembly GCF_002263795.3. Lineage (NCBI taxonomy): Eukaryota > Metazoa > Chordata > Mammalia > Artiodactyla > Bovidae > Bos > Bos taurus. The sequence goes on from NC_037356.1 coordinate 46,611,788, forward strand.
GAAATCAACCCTGAATATTCACTGGAAAGGCTGATGCTGAAGCCGAAGCTCCAATCCTTTGGCCACCTGATGCAAAGAGCTGACTCTGATGCTGGGAAAGATTGAGGGCAGGAGGAGAAGGGGGTGGCAAAGGATTAGATGGTCGGATGGCATCACCGACTTAATGGACATGAGTTTGAGCAAACTCCAGGAGATAGTGAAGGACAGGGAAGCCTGGCCTGCTGCAGTCCACGGGGTCACAAAGAGTTGGACATGATTTACTGACAAAACAACAACAGGCCAAAACAAACTCCTCTCGGCCCCTGAACGTGCACCTCATGCCAGATGCACTCTGAAGTGCCTTCCATGCTTGGTTCTCCCCGTCCGTCCGCATGGCATGGACCCCAGTGGGTCCCACCACCACCCCCTTCTTGTGTCTCCAGCCTCCCTGGCCTCCTCGGAGCTCTTCCCTGACCCCCCAGGCAGTGATCTTGTTAGAATCTGAGTCTTGTCACGCCTGTCCTGCGCTCACCTCCCATTGCTCCATTTCAGAGGGAACGGCAGAGTCTTCCAGACCTGCAGCCGCACATCCCTGCCCGCCCCTTCTGGTTCCTTCTCTGGTCTCCTCCTTGTTCCTTCCTTGTCTCCAGCCACAGTGGCTACCCTGACACTCCTGTGGCCTGGCAGTCGGCTTCCTACCCCAGGGACTGCACTTGCTGTGACATTTTCTGACATGGCAGTGTCTGTGCACATGAAGGCCTGCTGGGTTCGCCTCTCTGGGGCCTCTATTTACACCACTGCCCACCCCCCACCGCCCCCGAACATGCCAGGTGGCTTCCGTGTTGGCCATGTGGCCGCTGCCTCTGTCTGCCTGCAGCCTGGCAGCAGAGACTCTGGTGTTTTGTCCACTGCTCTGTCCCCTTCACCTACAGCCAGGCTTGGCACATTCGAGATGCTCCATAAGGAGTCTCTGAACCAATGTGGGAAGGCCCCTGCGGGGCAGGTCACGCTGTTGCCTGCACTTAGTGCGTGGAGATGCTGCCTGTCTTGGAAACGGACGGCCTGCCGGCCACGTTCCTGTTCTTGTGTGAATCTGAACCTGGCTCTGTCTGACTGCAAGACCCGGGTTTTCACCAAGGTCGTTACGACCTCCTCTCGCACAGAGAGCCCCTCCTGGCAAGGGAGGAGGCCACTAGGCAGCCCCCAGGATGGAAGCTACTCCTGGGGGTGCACCCCCAGAGTAGAAGCCCCTAGGCTGAGCTAGAGAAGGTGATGGGGAGGAGGGATCCGGCTCAGCCGCAGATGCGGGAAGGGCATGCTGGGAGAGGGAACAGCATGTGTGAAGGCAATGAACCAGAAGATTGGGCAGGTTGGTGGTTGCCCCGCTGGGTCTTACAGAGGAGGCAGTGGTGTGGACCTCAGGACGGGACCTGGAGGAGGGCTGAGGGGTGGCAAGGCGCCGGAGGGCCTCAGAAGCCCACCTGGAGCCCCACGGGAGCAGGAGGCAACAATAGCAGGGTCCTGCTCGAAGGACTCCTGAGACAGGTGCAGGGCACATCAGGAGGGGAGCCGGGCAAGGCAGCAAGCTGGGGGAGATGCCTCACAGAAGCCTGAATGCCTAGAAGAGTGGCTCAGCGGGGCTCTGTGGACATGTCCCCAGCTTGGTGGCTGGGTGACTGGATGCCTACAGGAGGAGCACCCCAGGGGACAGGACGTGAAGGGGTGGGGTTGGTGTGGGGGCATGCTGAGGTTTCGCTGCTCACAGATCTCTCAAGGGCAAAGGGGAGCCCTGAGTAGCTGGATTAGCAGTTCTAGACCCAGGGAGAAGTCTTGGCCAGAGAATACGATCTGAGGGTCCGGGGGACCCCTGGAGACCTCAGATGATGATGAGATTCCTCCAGGAGGGGGTGCATGGAGGAGACAGGGCGTTTATTTGCATCCACTCCAGGCCCACGAGCTGTGTCAGGCCCTCCTGCCCACAGCACCTGTTCCTCGCGGGCACAGAGCTGCTGGCGCCTGGCTCTCTCTGAAGCAGGAGGCCACCGGGCCTGGGAACGCTCCGAGGGCCCCCTGTCTGCTGCCTCTGATTTCACGGTGTGAGTGACCAGGGCAGGCTTGCCATTCTTTTTCACCAGGAAAAAATGTATAGATTTTGGGTCCTCGCCAATGATTCAAGAGGAAAACAGCTGAAAGGATCTGTGTTTTCAAGGGAACATTCCTCTTTGGGCTTTGTCCACCCTGCATCCTCTTGGAAAAGCCACAAGGAGGGATGGACAGTCTCCAGACTGGACCTGGGGGGTAGTGGAGACCCAGGTCCTGGGCCCAGCTCTGCTCATAGCTCTGTGTGATCCTGGGGCAAAAGCATGAACAGTAGTGGCTGGGCATCTCACAGCTGCAACCTCTCCTCCAAGCCCCAGGTCCCCTCTTCCATCCATCAGAATGTCACCGTGGGTGCTCAAGGGCACCCCAGACCTGTCTTCAACCACCTACTCATTGTCATCATCAAGTGTGCAAAGGCACCCCCAGATCTATCTCCCAACCACCAGTTAGGTTGTTCAAAGGCTCCCTCAACTCAACACACCCCAGACCAAACTGGTGACCACCCCACCAGCCCCAATCTGGATCTCCACGGTGCTCCCCATCTCAGGGAATGGTGCCAAGCCTCACACACAGCCGTCACTCCTGACATGTCTTTTCAAAGCCCATCCAGTCCATCATCTCTCGGACGCAGCTCTCAGATTCTCCACTTCATTTCAGTGTTCCAGCTTCTTTCATGAATCTCAATCCATCTCATTCTCTGCATCTTCACTGTACCCACTGTATCCCCCTCAGCCATCCTGCCTCACAATAGGTCCCTCTCTCCATCTCCATGGTGACCTCTGACTCCCCGCCCACACAAGTGAAAGCATCTTTGTCCAGGTCCTACCCCAGCCTCCTGGGGTTTCCCACGGCACCTAGCAGGGAAGAGCAGCAGAGAGACAGGTGGAGATAAGCCAGCAGCCCCTGCCCTAAGGAATCAAGTCCAACAGAACCTTAGTATTTGTTTAACGCACTGGGAGTGAAGACGTGCCGAGAGGAGGGTCTGGGGAGAATGGAGTCCAGCCCTGGAGCCTGAGCCTGCGGAAAGCCTGCGAGAGGAGACAGATGATGAGCAGGGCCTCCGGACATGGGGCTGTGGGGACATGGGCCTCCCATCCAGCTGTGGGGGCGGGAGAGGAGCTCCAGGCAGAGAAAATGTATCCTGACCTCTGCCCAGGATGACGCTCAGGGAGACGGCTAGGTCTCCATCAGCTCCGGGACCACCCAGGCCCGGCACTTTGCTTGAGGAGAATAAATAGCAGTCTTGGAAGACCCCTTGGAGAAGGGAATGGCCACCCACTCCAGAATTCTTGCCTGGAGAATTCCACAGACAAAGGAGGCTGGTGGGCTGCAGTCCATGGGGTCGCAAATAATTGGACACGACTAAGTGACACACACATCAATCTTTGGGGCTTCCCTGGTGGCTCAGATGGTAACGAATCTGCCTGCAATGTGGGAGACCGGGTTCAATCCCTGGGTCGAGAAGATCCCCTGAAAGAGGGAATGGCAACCCATTTCCTCTTGCCTGGGGAATTCCTTGGACAGAGGAGCCTGGTGGGCTACAGTCTGTGGGGTCGCAAAGAGTCGGACACGACTGAGTGACTTATAACACATGGATGTTATGCTAACATACATCAGGCACCTACCGTGTGCCAGGCACTAGAAAACACTTGACAGCTTTCACTCACCAATTGTCCCAGCAGCCCAGCTACTGCTCCTAGTTTGCAGATGTAGAAATGGAGGCTCAGAGAGGTTCCATAACTTGCTCAAGTTCACCCAGTGAGCCAGGGCTGAAGCCACTCGGCTCCGGGGCCTGGCTGTGGATGGAGAGAGGCTGGGTCTTGGGCACGGTGAGACGGGGAGGCTCAGCCCCAACAGAAGGTCTCTTCTGACCGTGTGGCCTCTCCCTCCGACCCATCACCCCTGAGACTGAGGTCCCCTGGGACCCCCAGTCTAGGGACAGGAGTCCTGTCTCTCTCTGCCCAGGTCTTTATGCCTATTGTCTGCCTCGAACCTTGCAAACAGCCCCGTGTGTTATCACATCCGTTTCACAGCAGGGATGTGCATAATCCGGGAAATCAGGTCCCTGAACAGCGGGGACTGCAAGCCAAGTCGGTCTGATGCCAAAGCCCACCGGCCATCCCCAGACTGACCCCTGGGGGTCGTTGTCCATGTCAGCTTTCTGCACCCACCCTGTGTCAGGCCTTTCATGATGGTCAAGTCGCACAATCCTCAAGATGACTAGTGATGTCGACACAGCCAGGTCCCCTCTTACGGACCTGGAAACCAAGTCACAAAGGAAACAAGAGGCTTCCCCGGGCCTCACTGCTCTGCCATTAAAAGGCCAGGCTGAAGTGTGACCCCAGGTAGCCTGCTCTTAACCTCTGTCTACACTACATGTGTGGAGCAGGGCATGACAACCCACTCCAGGATTCTTGCCTGGAGAATCCCAGAGACAGAGGAGCCTGGCAGGCTATGGTCCATGGCGTCACAAAGAGTTGGACACGACTGAAGCCGCTTAGCACACACACACACACTACGCACGTAGAGAGAACGGCTGGAAGAATCCCATCTTGACACGCAGCGTTTCCTCCAAGAAGCTGGAGGAGTCTCACCCTTATCAGTACCTATTATGTGCCCCACGATTTCCTACCATCACCTGGCAAACGAATATTCTTAATCGTGTCTTACAGACAAGGAAATGACACTGAGCTTACTTGTCCTCCTGGGTCAGCTGGAGATGGTTCGTGGCACAGAGGCAGGTAAGCAAGATTCACTGCCCGGGACCCCCGGGGTCCCCACCAAAGATGCCTGAGCATCCTGGTCCCCGAGGCCGGCCCCTTAGTGGGGTGGGGGAGGGAGCCCCACTGCAGCAGGCTCAGTCCTTCTCCCCCTTCCCGCCTGGGGAGAATTAAGTGCTGAATGTTTTCAAAGTCGACTGTCAAAAGAAAATGGTTGGAGGAAGGAAATGTGCAATTAGGAGCTTCAGAGGAATTTCCATCGTGTGGTTTGAGCTCGACTGTAAACACTCACGATGAAGAGGACGCCGCTTTCCCCCTGGCTGGGGCTCCTGCCAGCTCTGCTGGGCCCCAGAACCGGGTGGGCCCAGATGGGGGCCGGTGGGCGGCCAGCCTCGAACCGGGGAGGTGCTGGGGAGCGCACGGAGCCCCCATTCCCAAGAGAGGCTTTTTCCAGCAGAAGGTGTCGACATTACAGAAAGGAAATATTAACATTATAATTATAATTCTGTTTATTTAATTAAGTTATTAAACAGGTCCGGCCTGGAGGAGAGACAAAAAAAACCCCTTAGTTTCGTTCTAATTGTTTCTCCCAGGATATAATTAGAGACTTTGAGGAGGAATCAGAGCCAGAAAAGGCGCAGGCTCTGACGGGCCTGGGGTCTAGGCCCGGGGTCTGGGCCTGGGGTCCCGGCAGGGCGGCCCCAGGTTGGGGGGGCGTACCAGGGACCATGGGCTCCATGAAGGCAGGGATTTCCGGCCTGTGGTGTCCCCACGCCCAGCACACAGTAGGTGCCCAACCAATAGGAGTCAGGTTGAAGGCCTGGAGAGTGACCATTTCAGCTGCCCCAAAGACCCTTTGCTGATGGTTTGTCCAGAAGAGATTCCCCAGCTCCTTGCTTGGGCTAGACTCAGCCAGAACTCAGTACCCTGGCCCACATGCTGGTCAAGAGCAGTGTCCATCCCGGCCGCGGGGGCCAAGCCGAGGGCCATGCCTGGTGCTTATACTGACCTTCACCTCTTCCTGTAGCCTCTGCCACAGTCACCAGTGGCTAATGACCAAGGAGGACAGTGTCACCTCGGGGAGGGGGCCAGCAGATCCTGCCAGCCCCCAGACTCCAGAGCAGCTCCTGACCCCTGTGTCTCCGAAAGGCGAAGGTTTCCTAAGGCCCTGGACATGAGGTCTCTGAAGGTTCTAGCAACTGCAGCCTCTTCCCCCAGCTCCCCTGACTCCCACTCCAGCCCTCCACTCTGTGGAGCCAATGTGGGGACCTGAAACCAGGCCCGGAGGAGTCTCTGCTGAGGCCCAGGAGGGTGCCGGCCCCCAGGAGGCCCCAGATCCGGTCCTGTGCCCCCCAAGCTGACAGCTGCCCCCAGGCTCTGTGCAGAACCTCCCGTTGGACGGGAAGTGTCTCGTTCCAGCTGGCACAGCCTTATCGAACAGTCAGGCTTTGTAAGTGTGGACAGCTGCGGTGAGGGGGACAGCTCTGGGCTGGGGGTGGGGGCCCGCGGAGGGGCTGGATTTGGGACGCTGAGAAGAGGGAGGCCAAAGCCAGCAGCATCTGCAGTGGGTGGTTCATGGAAGGGATCACGGTGATTTGATTCTGGTGGAGCTTCCTGGAAAGCTGACCCCTCAAAGAGGTGTCATATGTGAGGTCTCGTTGAGGAGGGACTGTGAGGAGAAGGGGAACGTGTGTGGGGAAGGGAGTGGGGGCCTGGGCCTCCCATCCAGACCTCCCAGGCCTGCCCTTGCCCTCTAAAGAGCCATCCTTCAATGGACAACACCGAGACAGCCACAAAACTAACCACTGTGGAGGAAAAGGAGGGTGTGGGGACTCTCTATACACAGCCATCCATCCACCCATCCACCCATCCATCCATTTATTTACCCACCCATCCATCAATCCACCCATCTCTATCCATCCATCCACCTATCCATCCATCCATCCATCCACCCATCCACACATTCATCCATCCATCTACCCATCCATCCATCCATCTACCCACCTATCCATCAATCCACCCATCTCTATCCATCCATCCACCTATCCATCCATCCATCCATCCACCCATCCACACATTCATCCATCCATCTACCCATCCATCCATCCATCTACCCACCTATCCATCAATCCACCCATCTCTCTATCCATCCATCCACCTATCTATCCGTTCATCCACCCATCTACCCACTCATCCACACAGCCATCCATACATCCACCCATCTTTTCACCCACTTACCCATCTCATCCATCCACCCACCCATCCAGCCAGCCAGTCAACATCCATAAAAATTGATACCCAGCTACCTCCTCTGTTAGCTTCCAGGGACCTAGAAAATGATCAGATTGTTCCTCTCCTGATAGCATTCCTAGTGTGTGTGAGGGGAATGGTGGTGAGATCAAGGGAAACAGACAGAAGACAAATAAATGCCCGTGTTGCCTCACGGAAGTTCTGTAGCTGAGAAGGTATACTTTAGCTGTCAGGAAAACGTTCAATATTTGAGGAAGATCTGAAGAAGGAAGATCTGAAGAAGACATAGGCACAGACCTGCCAAGGTCCTGAAACAGAAGCAAAGTTAGGTCTGTCAAGAATGTTTTAAAAGCCGGTATGATTGGAGCAGACTAAGAATAATGAGGCTTATGACCTGAAAGGAGGGTGTGAAGCTAGGAGGGTCCAGTCGTGCAGAGTCTTGTAGGTGAGAACTGTGGATTTTGTTCTGAGCAGTATGTAAAACCAAGGGAGAGCGTTAGGAGGAGGAGGACTGGTCTGAGTGAATCTTTCAAAGGATGTCTTTGGCTCCCAGGTGGGGTATACAGAGTGATACGGGAGAAGAAACAAGGACGGGGGTGAGCAGATCACCGTGGATGAGGCTACTCTGGAGACAGACCGATGAGGGCAGTGGAGACAGAGCTGGGAAGGCAGGGCAGGTTCAAGATGTACTTTGTAGGTACAGACAACAGACGTGGTTTGTGGATTGTCAGGAGGGAGAAGGCAAGTGGGGTGGTTCCCAGGTGTTTGGCCTGAGGACCTGGGAGGATGACGAATCCTTTTCAGAGACCAGGATGACTCTAAGAAACAGGGTTGAAGAACAGACAGGCAGACACCTCACTTTAAACACGCAGGCTCTGGAGTCAGAGCACCCGGGGTTCATGACCCGGCCCTACTACTGTCCATGTGCTAGTCACTAAAGTCCTTTAGGCCTCTGTGTCCTCACCTGGAGAAGAGGGATGCTATGACAGTTACTGCAAGGTTCTTAGCTCAGTGCTGGTCCAAGGTGAGCGTTCAGGTAAAGACTACTTTGAATCACTACTGGGCTGGGGGGTAGTTCTTTACCCCCGTCTCAGCAGCCCTGTTCCTATTTTTTTTGTTTGTTTCAACAAAAGAGCAGGTCCTGACAACTGTCCCCCACCCCTCATGTTCTGGAGCCTACGGGGATGGGGTGTCTCTGGGGAGACTGCTGGCTCCCAAGATCAAGCAAGATCACAGAGCGCTTTGAGCAAGAGTGGGAGGAAGCAGGAGAACTGGTCTGCTTGGTACCCAGCGAGGAGCCCCACTCAGAGCAGTTTTCCCAAAGCAACTCTTGTCGGCAGAATAAGATCCCCAAGGCCTCTCTCTGCTTCATAAGGATCTTGCAGTTAGTGGTTGGGCTTCGAAAGGTGCAAGGCTGGCTGAGGCTCTGCTTGAGGGGCGCAGGGTCCTCTGAGTTGTAGGGTTGAAAGGATGGGTGTTATCTGCAGTTACTTAAGCTCTCTAGGGGGCTTCCCTGGTAGCTCAGCTGGTAAAGAATCCACCTGCAGTGCAGGAAACCCTGGTTCAATTCCTGGGTTGGGAAGATCCTCTGGAGAAGGGATAGGCTATCAATCAATAGGGATTGATTTCTATTGATCCTTGTTTTCTGTTCTTGGCTATGAGTCACACAGTTCTGCTTCTTTGGTATACTTGGTAATTGTTGATTATATACTGGACATTGTGAATGATGTGTTGTAGAAATGCTGTTCCAGTATCTCCCTCTGAAAAGGGTTGATTCTTGTTCTAGCAGTCAGGTTAATTACCAGTCAATCACTTGAGTATGTGTGGTCATGGTTTAGTATTTGTTATGGTCAATGAAAGTGGACGGTATCTCCCAAACTTCCCTAACATGGTGAGAATCAAACTCCAAATTGCCAATTCTACTGAAGTTGGCTTTAAGCTTTGTTATGGAAGGTCTACAATTGGCTTTACTCCACTGTGTGGTCTTTATTACTAAGACGAAGCCTTTGTTGTGTTACGTTTGGATGGCCTAGTGTTAGTGAGGTTGTTCCACTTTTGAGCAAAAATCCGAGAGTTCCCTAGCATTGCTTGACATCTAGTATTTCTGTTCCACTTTCAAAACTTTAGGGATTGAGACCACCTGTTAAGCCTCAGGTGGTCTCACCAGAACCCAGGGACCCTCACATGGACTTTCTCCCTTTCCCGCATGCAGCTTCCAGCCCTGAAGATCCTAGCTGCTTCAGTGACCCTGAAGCCCCATCTCTGCGCCCTCTGTTCAGTGGGCCCTCTGAGTTCTGCGTGGACACTCACAGGCTGCACTGTGGTCCAGGGAGTGGTCCAGGGAGTACCCCAGGTGCAGATCCAAGGAGCTAGCGGGCTCACCGCATGCTTTTTCTTCTCTTGGAGATCGCAGTCTTGCCCTGCCTTTGATACTGTGTTGAAGATGGTGGCCTCGTGTATTCTGCGTAGTTTTATGGTTGGTTATAACAGAGGGGCTGATCCAGTTCCAGTTAACTGTGCTGTGACCGGAAATAAGGAACTCACCATCTTACCCCAAGCCTTCTTCCCTTACGTTGTCCATCTGAGGACACCCCACCCATTTCTCCAAAACAGAATCCTGGGAGTCATCTTGGCTGCTACCCACTTTATCACGCTCTTTGGGGACCCATCAACCCACATTGGCCTCTTTGGCAGTCACAGGAGCTCTTGGGTCAGACGAAATTTCCTTCTCTGATCCCGCTGCCCCAGTCTGTCCTCTCCGGCAGCACACCGAGAGCCTCCTCATCAGCCTTCTGACCTCCAGTCTTGCTCTGTTCTGATCTGCTCCCCACTGGGCAGCCAGAGGGGCCCTTCTCAACCTGATCATCGGGCCTCGACACTGCCTTATTAAAATCCTGCTGCTGCTGCCTCGGGGGACAACTCGAGATCTCTCTGTGTCCGTCTCCACGCCCCCTCTTCTTGCCAGCTCCCCATATTCCTGCACGTGGGCCTATTTGCAGCTCCCAGGTGCCGTCACCTCTTGTCTGAGGGCCCTCATGCGGTGGGTGAGCGGGATGCCGTGCTCTGGGAATTTTGTGTGGAAACTGTTCTGATCTTATCTCATCACCTCCTCAGGGTGACCTTCCCTAATCTTCCAAGCCTGAAAAAAAGAAAAATGAAAGTGTTAGTCACTCAGTCGCATCTGACTCTCTGCGACCCCGTGGACTACTTGGAGCCCGCCAGGCTCCTCTGTTCATGGGATTTTCCAGGCAAGAATACTGGGGTGGGTAGTAGCCATTCTCCAAGCCTTAGTTGGATGCTTTTTCTACGTATAAACACCACGCCTGCGTTTCCTCCATCATAGCAGACTCTCAGACCCTTAGGAGCTGGAGGAATGGCAGGTCCACAGTGCCTCCCCAGAGCCTGGCTACCGGACATGCCCCGTCACTGTGTGATGAGGGAGTCAGTGCCCGGGGCTGCGGAGGGACCAGTGGGTGAAGGTGTTGGTGTGTCTCGATGCTGGAGGTGGAACCTGGGGTTTTCCCCAGAGGGAGGCAAACCCCAGAGAGGGGAAGGTCATATGCACAGGCTGACCGTCCCTGGTGATGATTCTGGGGGTTCTGGTCCCTGATGGTCTCACAAGGAAAGAGACAGTGAGAGCTCCTTGCAGGACCAGTGGATGCACCAGAATGAGAAGGTATTGCGGACAGGGCTGTGTGCACACTGGGCTCCAGATGGGGCCTCCGGGGCTACCTGCAACCCCGAGAGGACCCCCAGGCACACTGGAGGACCCAGAGCTGAATGGATGTCCTGCCTGCTTCACAGAGGGGGCACGCCCCTTGGCCAACTATCTCCCTTTCCCAGTCTGCTCCCCCACTTTTGGTAGGGAAACTCCTACCAAAAGAGACACCTCTATTTCCTGTGACATTGCAATCTCTGGTCTCAGACACATCCCAAGAGTCCCCAAACCTAGGATATTTTCTCTGGATTTTAGGAGACACCATGGGTCCACAGGTTCATATGCTAACTTTGTCCCAGGGGCTCAGCCCAATGGACCCCTTTCCTGGGCTCTCATAGCCTCTGGCTCCCTACTGGCTTTGGCTCTGGGCAAGCTCTGGTTGCAGGTCAGAGGGGGAGGAGAGAGAAGTCTGCATGTCCACATCCAACATCTCCCCTGGGGGGTCACCTTGGGCAGGCTGTGTCCTTGCCTTGAAGGGCTTGTCTCCCCCTTCAGATCTCTCTCCAGGGTTTCCTTCCAGGCCCTGGCAATGGTCCTTTCCCCTCACTCCTTCAGCCTAAAGCTTTCCAGGGGGTGCAGTGGTAAAGAATCCGCCTGCCAGTGCAGGAGACAGACACAGGAGACCTAGGTTCGATCCCTGGATCAAGAAGATCCCCTGGAGGAGGGTATGGCAACCCATCCCATTATTCTTGCCTGGAAAATTCCATGGACAGAGGAGCCTGGTGGGCTACAGCCCACAGGGTCATAGAAGAGTTGGACATGACTGAGCGTGCAGCCCTTCAGTCTAAGGGTGACTGCGGCCTGGGATGCGGTACACTGCCGACCTCGCGTGGGTCCCCTCCATCCTGCAGGATTCTCAGCTCGAGTCATCTCTTTCCTGGTAGGACCTGGACTGATACTCACTCCAACCCAGGTAGCCCAGGGGCTGCTCAGTGAGGGGGATATGGAGCATCCCTCAGCACCACCCATCCAGCCATCCTCCCCCTGAAGTCGGGCGAGAGCCACTGAGAGCCCATCTCAGAGCAGGTGGCAGAGCCAAAGGGTCAGCCTGGTGAGAGTGTAGGGCACTGATGTCTGTGGGCTCTGTGGCCACAGATTGGGGGCTGACTCCTGCCTCTTGCTGTTACCATGGAAGCTTAGGATGCACTGCTTCTTCTCTCTGAACCTCAGTTCCATCCCAAATTCCACACAGGAGTCATCTGGAGCCCGAAAGCGCAGTCCCTAGGATCCACCCCAGCCACCAGCGGCCCCAGCACGGCTTATGAAGAGGGGCGTGCTCCCAGCTTCGCTGCCCGCTTGCTGGTGAACCGCTGCTGAGTCAACGAAGCAGGTTCCCAAAGTAGAAACCTTGTCAGATTCCAAAGAATGTCAGCCCCAGTGACTCACGTGTGTTGCTTCCTAAACACGCTCCCAGGGGGTTGGGATCAGCCCAGCCATCTCCGGAGAAGCATCCCAAGGCTCTGAGAGGAAAGCTGGGTTCTGGCCACGAAGGAGCTGGGCCCAGGCCTAGCTGCCAAGAAAGGAGCTCCCGCTAGGAAACTCTGAGTCAATCAACTTCTCCTTTTGGATTTGGCTTCACAGCGCCTTGCTGTGCCTACAGCTGAGAACTATGGCTCTGGGAGGCGTTGCCTGGCGGATGGTGTCTGGGAGGTTTGCATTTCTTGTGGTGACGGTGTTGTTGATGGCAGGGGTGGCAATCCTGGTGGTGGTGGGTCGTTTGTATGGTGGTGGTGGGTGGAGCACAGGCTGAGGCTGAGAACAGAGAAACACAGGGAGCTCTGCCATCAGAGAACCTAGCTCTTGGTACCAGTCCTGGTACTTACCACCTAGTGAGCTGGACCGCTTCTCTGGTCTCTTTGAACCTCAGTTTCCCCATCAGTAAAGGGAGAATGGTCTGTCTGCCTTTCTGAACTGTTTGGAGATCAGAGTGACCAAGGCCTCTGAATGCTCACAGTCACGTGGAAATCTTGGACGACACATGGCCATAAAGCTCTGAGCGTGTGCCCGCTGTGTAGATAAGCACTGGAATCTGTCGAATGTGGCTACGGTGCAATTTTTTTCCCCCTGTGGAGCCAGATTCCCCTCCTTCTTTGGGCAGCATCACCCTTTTCCCTCTGGAGAATCTTGCACAATTTCTCTCCCTCATTGGAGAGGCTTGGAAGGACTGGGCAGTTTCAGTACCCCACTTCCCCTGGTCGCAGGGGTGGGCCTGCGGCCCAGGCTGGGCAAATCGAGTTCTTCCTGGGGCTTGTTAAGTGCAGCAGAGATGAGGAGAACTGAAAGTAGGAGACAGGGAGAACGGGAAGAGGAGAGAACCTTAGGAGCTTTGTTCAAGCACCTGGATCCAGCTGCACCTGAAGATAGCCTGATCCAGCCCTGAAATTCCAAGTTATATGAATCATGTAGCCACCCCCAGGAGTCTGTGCTGGGCACCTGGACTTTGCAAACCAAAGTATCCTTCACTATAACTCTAACCTCCTCAGACTCCTAGAATCCAGAACCTTCCCAAGAAAGCAAAATTTATGACAGCCTGCCTTCCAAGTTTGACTCTCATCTTGCCAGACCCAAGTCTGGCTCCTTTTCTTCCTCTTTTCAGGGAATAGATTGGAACTGACCCAGCTTCCAAATATCAGGGGACAGAGGTTGAGACCTGTTGCCTCACCCCAGGGGCTACCTTTGTAGGGCAACTCTGTTATAAACTGTAAAATGCCATGACCACTTTTGCTGAGTACATAAACAAAATGTTTCACCTAAACAACTCAAATAATACAGCAATGCACAAGTGGAAAAAGTTAAAAAACAAAAAAAACCACCTGATAGACGCCTCTGCCTCCAGAGATAACCCTGGGATGCCTGCAGACCTCTCTCTCCCCAGGGATGAACATTCCATTGCTTGCTGGTGGGTCAAATACTTGAAGTTCTGGAACTTTCTCCCAGTACCAGCACATCATGACAACTTCTGGACACTGAACACAGCTCCCGACTCTGTCAGAGTTGAACTGCTCAGCAGAACCGCACCTATGTGCTGTTCAGTCTCCGGGGATGTATATTTGGGTCATTGCCAGTTTTTGCTGCTTTATCACTGCACTGAACCTATGTAGATGCTCAGATTTCTCACATGTTTAAGCATTTCACTGGGGGGATTTCCTAGAAAGGGAGTTGCTGAGTCAAAGAATATGAATAAATGAAAGGCATTTGGTGCGTTCTGCCCAAAGGTTCCCAAGGAGTCAAGGGTCCATGGTGGAGGAAGGCGCTGAGCTCCACGTTCACAATGCTAGGGAAGGACTGATGCTGAAGCTGAAGCTCCAGTCCTTTGGCCTCCTGATGTGAAGAGCTGACTCATTGGAAAAGACCCTGATGCTGGGAAAGATTGAGGGCAGGAGGAGAAGTGGGGGACAGAGGATGAGATGGTTAGATAGCATCACTGTCTCAATGGACATGAATTTGAGCAAACTCCGGGAGATGGTGGAGGACAGAGGAGCCCGGCATGCTGCAGTCCATGGGATAGCAAAGATGTGACGTGACTTAGGGACTGAACAACGGCATCAGTAGAAAATTATTTTTGAGGTAGGAGAGAAAAGTTGGTGAGAAGGTCCCTCTTTTAAGAGCAGTGGCTTCCTCTGTGCTTAGTATGGGCTCTTGTGCTCTTGGGGAAGAGCAGGAGGCTGGAGGAGGCCGGGGAGCTGGCACTGTGGGTACTGGCTCAGTGTGAATTTCCCGGTCGGCTTTACCGCAGGAAGCCCCCAGTCCTAGAAGCCCCCTCCTTCCCAAGCAGGCCAGGCCGGTTGGTCTCCTGCTCCCAGCTTCTGGGACCTGCTTCCCGAGCCCCGGAGTGTCCTCTGGGACGCTCTGTTGCCTGTCTCTGGGACAACGGGTCCTGCGGGTCCTCCCATGCTGGCTTCTGGGAAAAGTGAGTGCTGAGAAGCTGCCAGGCCAAGTGTCCAGGCAGCCTTGGCCCCTGGCTACCAGGGGCTGGCAGCACAGACCGGCCCTGGGTCCTCTGAATCCAGGAACCCAGGGGACTCTGTGCCTGGTCCCATGCAGAAGGCTCTTTGCTTTAGTCCAGAGCCGGTGAGAGTACTAAGGCTGGACGCTGGCCGATTCTCACCTCTCCCACCCCCACCCTGCCCAGAAAAGGAAAGAGCACAGAGGAGGGAAGTGACCTCACAAAAGGCACCCAGTGCCTAAGGGCCAAGCAGGGACTGGAACCTCGAGCTCCCTACTGCGATTGTTGTTTCCTCTGCCCTGGGTACTCCAGCCTCACGCACTGCAGTGCTGGTCAACATCGTGACTGCAGCCTTGAAGATGTCCTGACCCAGCACCGCCCAGCAAGGCCCTTCCCGGATTCCTGATCCTCAGAGTGTTAGCCCCTCACTCGTGTCCAGCTCTCTGTGACCCCATGGACTGTGGCCCACCAGGCTCCTCCAGTTGAGCTTCTTGGACCTGTAGGTTTATAGTTTTCCTCAAATTTAGAAACTTTTTATCCATTATTTCTTCAAATACTTTTATCTGCCTCACCTCCCTCTTCCAGGGATTCCAGTGAATTTGCCAGTTTTTTTTGCCCCATGTTTCATTTTGAATAATTTCTGTTTTTCTGAGCTCAAGTTTATTTCTCCCCCTTCTGCAATAATGTTTAATCTGCTATGACCCCATTTACTGTGTATTTGACCAGATGCATTATCATTTTCACCAGAAATTCAAGTTGGATCTTTTTGTATCTTTTATGTTTCTACTTAACATGTTCAACCTTTCCTCTAGCTTTTAAGAAAATAAACATTTAATTTGGGAATAATCTTAGATTTGCAGAATACATGCAAAGGTGTTACAGGGGCACCAAGGTTCAGCTCTTGGGATTTCCCTGATGGTCTGTCCAGTGGGTGAGACTCCACGCTTTCAGTGAAGAGAGGGCGTGCTGGATTCCTGGTCAGGGAACTAAGATTCCACAGGCCACCACGTGCAGCCCAAAACAGAAGTACGCCTCTCGCCCAGTGTTTGATTCCTGCTAATCTTCTCACCCACTCCAGTGTTCTTGCCTGGAGTATCCCAGGGATGGGGGAGCCTGGTGGGCTGCCGTCTATGGGGTCGCAGAGTCGGACACGACTGAAGTGACTTAGCATAGCACAATCTTCTTACGTGGCGTTACCATGGTGCTGGAATATAGTTTTAATATCTGTTTTAATCTTCTGTTATTAATCCTATCATCATTGTCATTTCTGGATCGGTTGGGTGGATAGATTTTTCTCCTCAATTTTGGTTGTATTTTCCTCTTGATTCACATGTTGATAATGTGGTTTTGTTGGGTTTTTTTTTTCCTTCTAACTTTATTGAGATATAATTGACATACCGCACTGTGAAAGTTTAAGGTATTCAGCATAATGATTTAACTTACATACATATTGAAATGATTGTCACAATGAGTTTAGCTTCCCAGATGGAGCTAGTGGTAAAGAACCCCACTGCTGATGTAGGGGACAGAGAATGTGAGTTCAATCCCTGGGTTGGGAAGATCCCCTGGAGGAGGGCTTGGCAACCCGCTGTAGTATTCTTACCTGGAGAATCCCATGGACAGAGGAGCTTGGCAGGCTACAGTCTTAGGGTCACAAAGAGTCGGCCTCACTGAAGCGACTTAGTATGCATGCACACAGCACATAATGAAATGATTATCACAATAAGTTTAGCGAACATCCGTCATCTTACATAGGTACTAAGTTAAAGAAATAGAAAAGCGTTTTCCCTTGTGATGAGAACTTGGATTTACCATCTTAAAACTTTATACAGTGGTGTTAGTTATATTTATCATATAAAATATCCCATGTCTATAGTTACGTTGTACATTACACGTCTCGTGCTTATTTATCTTATAACTTATATTTCATAACCACCTTCATCCAATTCCCCCTACCCCACCCCTGTGTCTGGTAACTACCAATCTGATCTGTTTTTCTATGAGGTGGTTTGTTTCTGAAGTATAACTGCCCTATATAATTCTATGTTAGTTGGGGCTTCCCTGTTAGCTCAGTGGTAAAGAATCCACCTGCTAAGGCAGACGATGCGGGTTCGGTCCCTGAGTTGGGAAGATCCTCCAGAGAAGGAAATGGCAGCCCATTCCAGTATTCTTACCTGGAGAATCCCATGGACGGAAGAGCCTGGGGGGCTAGAGTCCATGGGGTCGCAAAAGAGTCGGACCTGACTTGGCGACTAAAGAGCAGCAACAGCTGTGCTAGCTCCTGTTACACAGCGTAGGGATTCAGTTCTCCACACGTCTCAACGTGATGGCCAAGGTAAGTCCGGTTCCTGGCCGTCACCATACAGAGATACAGCGTAGCTGTTAACCGTATTCCCCGCATGGCACGTTCCATACGCATGACTCATTCATTTTGCAACCAGAAGTCTGTCCCTCTCGATCTCGATGCCCTGTTTCTCTCCTCCCCCACATCCTTCCCTCTGGCAACCACCTGTTTGTTCTCTGAATCTATAGCTCTTCTTCTGGTCCGTATGTTTGTTCATCTGTCTTGTTGTTTAGCTTGCACATATAAATGAAATCATCCAGTATTTGTCTTTCTCTGTCTGGCTTATTTCACTTAGCATAATACCCTCTGGGCCCATACATGTTGTTACAAATGATGAGATTTCATTAGGTTTTATGGCTCAGTAATAGTCCATTATATATATATATATGTATATATCTCATATCTTTTATATACATACATACATAAGTCATCTTCATTTATTCATCTATTGATGAGACTTAGGTTGCTGCAGTATCTTGGCTGTTGTAAATACTGCTGTAATGAACACTGGAATGCACATATCTCTTCAAATCAGCGTTTTTGTTTTCCTGGTAAATACCCAGGAGTGCAATTGCTGGATTAAATGATAATTCTGGCAGGTCAGGTCCCAGGGCTCTCTGGCTGCAGAGCCGTGGGGATCCTGGAGCTGAGGCTGGCCTGCTGGGGAGTGGGGCCCAGGTGGTCCTGGAGCTGGTGACAGCCCGCTGTCCTAACCCGGCAGGTTATGGTTCCCCAGGGGCCGTTGTCTGCCAGCTGGTGGGTGAAGCCAAGGTCCAGGGGATCCCAGGTCTGGTGCCTGCCCACTGGTGGGTGGAGTGCTGTCCCTGGGTCTCTGGCACTGGTGCTGGCTCCCTGGTATGCTGGAGGACAGGGCCAGGTCCCTGGGGGTGGCTGTGGGCTCAGGGTTTCTTAAGGCAGCTGGGCTGCTGGTGGGTGGGGCTGTGCCCTGCCTGACTAGGTGTTTGGCCTGAGGGGTCCCAGTCCTGGTGTCAACAGACTGGTAGGTGGGACGATCCCGGTGCTAATTGGCTAGAGGGAAGATTCCAGCATGGCGCTTGCCAGCATCAGCATCCATGTGGTAGACAGAGCTCCCCAGACGGCTGCCTCCAGTGCCTGTGTCCCCGGGGGGAGCAGCAGTTGCCTCCTGCCTTCCTGGGAGGCCACGTAAAGAGCACTGAACACAAACCTTTGCTACTGCAGCCCTTGAGATGGAGGGACTGGGGGTGGTTCGTTACCATGACAAAGGTTCTGGGAAACATGGCTTTCACGGGCTGGGTTACCACTGGGGTTAAGGCTTGTTCATTCTACCCACTCCCAGGAATCTAGCCCTGGCCAAGCCCACTGACAGAGCATCTGGATCTGGACACACCTGTCAGTTATACTAACTAGTCTGGGGCCAAGAGGGAAGACAAACACCAATGCCTCAGACTTTTAAAAATCATCAGCTTCGTGTGTGTGCTGAGTTGCTTTAGTCGTGTCTGACTCTGCAACCCCACAGACTGTAGCCTGCCAGGCTCCTCTGTCCATGGGATTCTCTAGGCAAGAATACTGGAGTGGGTTGCCATGCCCTCCTCCAGGGGATCTTCTCCTCCCAGGGATGGAACCAGCATCTCTTAAATCTCCTGCACTGGCAGCTGTGTTCTAGTGCTGCCTGGGAAGCCCCATAATCAGCTTTATGGAGGTTTAATTCACACACAATGAAATAGGCCAGTTCAGTTCAATGAATGAGTGGATACACGCACACAGCTGGGCAATCGTCACCTTTATCAGAATACAGAGTGCTTCTAGAAAGTACTCTCGTGCCTCTTTGCAATCAGTTGGCCCTTCCCATCTACAGGTGACAACTCATCTACCGTCTCGTGCTACAGCTTTTATCTGCCAGGTCTGGATCCCACCCCAGGAGAACCGTGTGTGGCAGGCACTCTTCTGGGTCCATCTTTCTTTTGCTCAGCAGGGCAGTAATGAGGTTTTAGGAGCCTGTGTGCGTCTGAACTTTGTTCCTTTCACTGTGAACGTGGCTGGATTGCTTATCATTCACATGGTCATGAGAGGCGGGCTGCCCCACTTCCTGCCGCTGTGAACTCGGTGTGGGAAGCTCTCAAGGATGTAGGTGTCTTTTCCCCTGGGTGAATCTCTGGGAGTGGGGCAACTGTGCTGTGTAGTAACAGGGTATTTAATTTGCAAGAAACTGCCAAAGTTCCAGACATTTGCAGTTTCCACCAGAAAGGCTTTTCCTTCTGTTAGCCAGTTCTTCCTTGGATGTCTGAGTGAGCATCTTCATATGAAAGAAAAAGAAACTGCCAAATTCTTCAAGTGGAAGGGCAACTGGACTTGCCCCCACACCAGTGTGTGAGGATTCCAGATGTCCTGTGCTCTGGCTGGCGCGTGGTGACGCCCGTCTAACACAAACCATCTTAGTGGGTGTGGCATCACCTCACTGCCCTTTCAGTCCGCATTCCCGTGATCACTAACGGTGGTGAGCAGCATTTCACCTATTTATTGGCCAGTTAGATGTCTCCTTTGGGGAGTGTAAGTTCGTATCCTGTGCCCACATTTTTATTGGGTTGTTTATTTTATGATTGAGTTTAAGAGTCCTGTATGTCTTCTGAATAAAACTCCTTTCGTCAAGAGATGCCGTGTGAGTCTTCTCTCTTCATCTGTGATCTGCCTTTCAGATTTCTTTACCATCTTTTTTCTTTTTTTGAAGTCCAGAATATTTTAACTTTGATGAAATAAATTCATCAAGTTTCTGTTTTCATAGTTAGTGCCTTAGTGCCCTTGTGATGATTTTATTGGCTCATGAGTCATCAAGTGGTTCATTTTAATTGACTGCTTTCTACTTGACTATGGGTCACATTTTCCTGTTTTTTTTTTTTCATATCTGCTAATTTTTTATTGCTAACTAGACTTTATGAGGGATATATCCTGCGGACAGTCTCTCCTCTTTAATCCCTCTGAGGATGTTGGTATTTATTTATGTGGGGAATGTTGGTATTTATTCTGGTGAGTAACTCCATTTCTTTCTGCTCCCCTGAACTTGTACCTCCTTGATGTCGCACAGCATTAGTGGGTATTAGGGAATCCAAGTGTTACCACACCCCACTAACTTGGGGAGGTTCCCTTCTCATACCATCTCAGCTGGATCCTATGAGAGCTTGTCTGTTCCAGGAGATTCTAAAGTGGGTCTTGCCTCAAGATGGCATCCTTACTCCTAAGGCAAGTCTTCCTGGTCCCCAGATGTGTGTCTGGGGAAAAAGTGATGCTCTATCCCCGGCTGGATCACATATCCCAGCAATGCTCAACCTCTAGAATCACATCCCACCCCCAATTTGGGGACCTCCCTTGGGTGCCTGGCCCACAGCTTCCAGAAGCATCAGTGTCCTGGGCTCTGATCTCTGCTCAGTGGGCCCAGCATGCTCCGAGGACCCCCACCTACTTGCTGCTAACCCAGCAGACCTTCCTTGTGGCTCCTTTCTGAGCCTCCTTCTCTGAGGACCGTGGTCACATGTGGCTGCGTATCCGGCATTGGTCAAGAGCTGCCTCAACTGTACTGTCCAAATGTAATGGCCATCCCTGGGGGGAGGGTCAACCCAGGACCAAGAACGCCAACAGAGCTGGAAGCAGAATTTGCCTCAAGATTTTGTTTTCTACTATTTATTTATTTGGTTGCCCAGGTCTCGGTTGCGGCATGCAGGATCTGCAGCATGTGAGCTCTTAGTTTCAGCATATGAGAGTCCCTGACCAGGGATTGAACCCAGGCCCCTGCACTGGGAGTACAGTCTTAGCCCCTGGACTACCAGGGAAGTTCTTGCCTTGAGTTTCTTCAATAGACTCACTAGACGTTATCCAGAAACCCTGAGCCAAAGGCAGACATCCCTGGACAGAAAAGTCCCCGGCGGGCAACAGGCAAGAGCGTGGGTCCCCCAGGTTGGGGAGGAGCCAGACCAGGCGCTGGCACCAGGTGCTGGGAGTGTCACGACAGGTGAGAGACCATGGAGGGTGGGCTTCACCGTACGAATCAGACCTCCCTCAGGGTGGAATTGTGCCTCCCGACTTCATACGGTGGAGCCCTAACCTTAAATATTTCAAGTAAAAAGTGGAAGTGTTAATTGCTCAGTCGTGTCCAACTCTTAGCGAACCTGTGCAGCCCACCAGGCTCCTCTGTCCATGGGATTCTCCAGGCAGGAATAATGGAGTGGGTTGCCGTCTCCTGTGGCGCACACGCAGACCCAGTTTCACAGAAGGGAGGCTGGTTCCCTGTCCACTGGAGCCACCGTGCCGGAGAGCCACAGGGCTGGGCCTCATGCTGCGGGGCTGAGCCCTGGGGAGGCCAGGGCTGTGGGTGGAGATGGGTGGAGATCCGCAGGCCCCTTTGAAGACTCCGCCCTCATTCTGGGCTAAGCTTAACAGGGAAAATTCCACCTAACGACCAGCCCCACCTGACACATTGCATTTGGGTTTAATAAGAACTGTTTCTCTCTTGGAGGTGGGATGAAACGTGGCCAGCCAAAGAATTTTAATCACTCACATAAACAGCACACAGTCTGCAATTTTTCCTCGGCCACCTTTATGTATTTATTTGACGTTCACCTTGGATGAGGCATGGGGGTCTGGTGTGTGGACACAGCTCGCCGGCCCTCGGGTCTCTGCAGGTTGGCCCTGGATGAGGGCCAGAGGCACCCGCTGATGACCCAGAGCCGAGTGGCCCCCGGGGCCTTGTGTGGACCAGCCTGGCACCTGAGAGTGGAGGGGCCCAGTGCCAGGCTTGGTGCTGGCTGGCACTCCATCTTCAGACCTCACGGCAGCCCTGGGCTTAGGGGCCATGATCATCCTAGTTGCAGGCGAGGAAATTGAAGCTTTGGGAGGCTCTGTACCCTGCCGAATTCATGCAACTTCTATGCTGGGCCCACCCCAAGGCCCGGGCCACCTCCAAACTCTGGGGTGGTTTCCCGGGCAACCCCATGTCTGTGCCATGGGAAAAGGCAGAGGGCCAGCCAGCTGTGATCAGGGGGCCAGCCCTGTGGGGGGTACATCAGCCCTCAGACCTGGGCAAGTGGGCCCCGCCCCACACCCTGTACTGAGAACCCGGGCCTTCTGGGCATGACCTAAGTCTCCTCCGGCGGGTCACCTGGGCTGAACCACACGACCCCCAGCCCCTCCTTCTCCCCTCCAGGGATTTGCTACTCTCCCTGTACCTCCTCACGCCTGCAGTGTAGACCCGTGAATGGTGACCTCCAAAATGCCACATCCAGGGATGTCCCTGGGGGACCAGGGGTTAAGACTTTGCCTTCCAGGGCAGAGGGTGAGGGTTGGGGAGTTAAGATCCCACATGTCCCCTGGACAGAAATCCAAAACATAAAACAGAAACAACACAATATTGTAACAAATTCAATAAAGACTTTAAATATGGTCCACCTTCAGAAGTAAGTCAGGGAAGGAGACATATCGTATGACATCCCTTATATGCAGAATCTAAAAAGAAATGATACAAATGAACTTGCAAAACAGAAAGTGTTAGTCACTGAGTTGTGTCGGACTCTTTGTGACCCCGTGGACTGCAGCCCGCCAGGATCCTCTGTCCATGGGACTCTCCAGGCAAGAACACTGGAGTGGGTAGTCATTCTCTGCTCCAGGGATTGAACCCAAATCTCCCGCATAGCAGGTGGATTCTTTACTGTCGGAGCTACCAGGGAAGCCCTACAAAACAAAAAGAAACTCAAAGACTTAGAAAACAAACTTATGGTTGCTGGGGGGAAGGGATAGTTAGGGAGTTGGAGAGGTCATGTACATACTGCTAAATTTAAAATGGATAACCAACAAGGACCTATTGTATAGCACATGGAACTCTACTCAATATTGTGTGCTGGCCTGGATGGGAGGAGGGCTTGGGGAGAATGGATGTATGTATATATGTGGCTGAGTGCCTTCACTGTTCAGCTGAGACGACCATCATCAGTTCAGGTCAGTTCAGTCGCTCAGTGGTGTCTGACTCTTTGCGACCCCCTGGACTGAAGCACAACAGGCTTCCCTGTCCATCACCAAATCCCGGAGTTCACTCAAACTCACGTCCATTGAGTCGGTGATGCCATCCAGCCATCTCATCCTCTGTTGTCCCCTTCTCCTCCTGCCTTCAATCTTTCCCAGCATCAGGGTCTTTTCAAATGAGTTAGTTCTTCACATCAGGTGGCCCAAGTAT
This sequence comes from Bos taurus, assembly GCF_002263795.3. Lineage (NCBI taxonomy): Eukaryota > Metazoa > Chordata > Mammalia > Artiodactyla > Bovidae > Bos > Bos taurus. Next base: position 46,635,041 of record NC_037356.1, read on the forward strand.
TGGAGTTTCAGCTTCAGCATCAGTCCTTCCAAAGAATACCGAGGACTGATCTTTAGGATGGACTGGTTGGATCTCCTTGCAGTCCAAGGGACTCTCAAGAGTCTTCTCCAGCACCACAGTTGAAAACATCAATTCTTTGGCACTCAGCTTTCTTTACAGTCCAACTCTCATATCCATACATGACTACTGGAAAAACCATAACTTTGACTAGATGGACCTTTGTCGGCAAAGTAATGTCTCTGCCTTTCAATATGCTGTTTAGGTTGGTGATAGCTTTTCTTCCAAGGAGCAAGCATCTTTAAATTTCATGGCTGCAGTCACCAGCTGCAGTGACTATCATGGCATTGTTAATCGGCTATACCCCAATAGAAAATAAAAAGCTTAAAAAAATGCTTGAGACACAATTACTAACAAAAATAAGGAACTGGGATACAAAAAAAAATAACAACAAAAAATAAATTAAAAGATAAAGCTGTGCCTACATCTTTATCCGCATACCTGTGAGTATGACCTTATTGGGGAAAGGGCTTTTGGGGATATGATTAAGTGAAGGGTCTTGAGATAAGGTCACCCTGAATTAGCCTAAGTCCAAACAAGGGTCCTTCTAAGAGGAGGCAGAGAGAGACTGTATAGACAGAGAGGAGGAGGCCACGTGGTGACAAAGACAGAGGCTGGAGGGGCGCGGCCACAGCCCAGGGAAGCCTGGAGCCCCGGAAGCTGGAAGAGACAGGAAGCACTCTCCCCCAGAGCCCTAGGAGGAAGCAAGGTCCCACCCACACCTCGATTTTGGACTTCTGGCCTCCAGATTGTGAGAGAAGACATTCCTATTGTTAAAATCACCCAGTCTAAGGTCATTTGTTATGGAAAGTGACACGGAAGTGTTAGGCACTCAGTCGTGTCTGACTCTTTGCAACCCCATGGACAGTAGCCCACCAGGCTCCTCTGTCCATGGGATTCTCCAGGCAAGTGTACTGGAGTGGGTTGCCATTTCCTTCTCAGGGATCTTCCTGACCCAGGGATTGAATGCAGGTCTCCTGCATTGTAGGCAGATTCCTATGTGGGGTCAATTGGATGCTGTGACGACATGTGGGGTCTTCTGGTGTGGTCACCCACAGCCCTGGGTCCTGGGGATGGGGGGTGCAGCTTGAAAAGCCAGTGGCTCCAGCTGGCTGGCCTGGGGTTTCTCTTGTGGGACAAGCAGGCCTGGATCAGAGCAATTCTGCCATACTAATTTGAGGTGACATAGTTTGTTGCCCTGCAAAAATGTACATTCCCTTAAGGTCCTGCCCACCGTGGGGGCAACCCTGTGCCAGGCCCTTCAATACTCTCTTACTGAAGGTACATTTTGCTCCATGAACCTTTGGCATCTCATTGTACCAGCCAGGTAATGCGGTGCAGCGGGGACTTGAGGCCGGGGTCTCCCTCGAGACAGCTTGGGCGCAGAGAAAGGCCTTATACCAAGCTGCCCCCTGCTCCCCTCGGCTGGGGGAGGGGCGAGGCTGGAGCAGGAGGGCACAGGGCTGCCTGGCTCCCACGCTGCAGACAGTAGGGACCCCTCATACCCCCACCGGCCCACATCGGGAGAAGACATCGTCTCCAGAACCCCACAATCCACACACCCTCTGCCATCTAGGCCTGCTTGATCACCCCAAACCCTACCAGTCACCCATCCCAGGAAGTGTTCCCCAAGCAGACTCTGAGAAGGGGGTCCTGTGGGAGGGGTTTATTAGGAAGTGACCCTGGGGAGCAGGGCAGAGGGAGCAGGGAGCCTGGGAGGGGTGATGTTATTCAGAGTCCTGAAAGGGATGCTGAGACATGGGGGTCACACCTATCAAGGGCAAGGGGCTTGCACACCTGTACCCTTCCTGAACTGTCCCTCACTCTTCCCCCGCTGACAATTCCCAAGGGAGTCCCCTAAGTGGGTACCTGTACCAGCAGCTGGAGTGTGGTCCCCTGACCAGAGAACACAGGAGCTGCCATGGGACACAGGAGTCAGAGAAGGACAGAGGCCATGTGGCCACTCTGCCCTCCCTGCAGGTCTCCATGCCCACCAGTCTGCCTGACCCCAGGGGATAAGGACCCCAGACCTCAGGCCATGTGGTGCCCACCTCACTTATGGCAGAACCCAATCTGGAGGAGGGTATGGGGAGGAAATGGAGGCTTAGTAAAGTCCAGGGGCTGCCCGGGGCCCCCAACCAGCATGGAGTGCAACAGGACTCAAACCCAGCTCTCTAGGGCTCCTTCCCACCATGGCAGGTGGTGCCTGCCCCCTCGGGAAGCACCTATAGGACCCGAGAAATTGGGGGCTGCCTCTCCATTTTACAGTCAACTTCTGTCCCATGGCTCGAGAGTCAGGGCTCAGCGCCCTGCCCGCACAGCACAGCACTCAGCCCCTAGGCTCCACGGCCCTCCCGCCCACCCAGAGAGCCTGGCAGGGGAAAGTGGGTCAGGGCAGCCACAGGGAGAGCTGGGGAAGCCTGAGGGCTCGTCTCCAGGAACCCAGAACCCAGGCCCGTCTATCTGGCAGTGGCCTCGAGCCAGCGTCGCTGCTAAACATAGGTCTGTATGATCACCTTCCAGCTCCAGAAGGTAAAATAACAGCCACTTGGGGTTTCCCAAGACCTCCCTGGGGGCGCAGGACAAACTCGCTAAAATCCACAGGCTACAGAGATCCCGGCACACTCCAGGTCCGGGCAGGGAGGCGTGGAGGAGCAGCATGGCCAGGTCCACCTGCTCATTCATTCATTCAATCACTCATTCATCCATCCATCCATCAGGCACTCACACAACAATACTCACTGAGCACAGGTGGGTCCTGGCTCTTCATGCAGATCTGGATTAGCGCAGACACTAAGGTGGGTGGGTGGGGAGTTTTCCAGAGGTGAGAACCAGACTTGTGTCCTTTACTGGGGGCTGATCTGGCCTGGGGTTCCTGGAAATGCCTCCTGATGAAAGAGTAAGGTGAGAAGTACAGTGAGAAAGGAGAAGAAAGATCTAGAAGGACTGTGATGAGCCAAATTGTATCCCCCTCCTAAATTCCCCCACTCCTCACTCAGAATGGGACCTTATTTGGAGACAGAGTCTTTGTAGATGTTGGTTAGTTACTAAACTGTGTCTGATTCTTTGTGACCCCAAGGTCTATAGGACACCAGACTTCCCTGTCCTTCACTATCTCCTGGAGCTTGCTCAAATTCATGTCTATCGAGTCAGTGATGCTGTCTAACCATCTCATCCTCTGCCACATCCTTCTCCTCCTGCCCTCAGTCTTTCCCAGCGTCAGGGTCTTTTCCAGTGAGTTGGTTCTTCACATCAGGTGGCCAAAGTATTGGAGCTTCAGCTTCAGTATCAGTTTTTTCAGTGGATATTCAGGATTGATTACCTTTAGGATTGACTGATTTAATCTCTTTGCAGTCCAAGGGACTCTCAAGAGTCTTTTCCAACACCACAATTTGAACGCATCAATTCTCAGCCTTCTTTATGGTCCAACTCTCACATTCATACATGACTACTAGAAAAACATAGCTTTGACTAGATGGACCAGATGTAATCTGGTTAAAATGAGGTTCTTAGGGTTGGCTCTGATCCAACAGGTGTGTGTGCTCAGCTATTCAGTTGCTTCCAACTCTTTTAGATCGCATGAGATTATCCAGGCAAGAATACTGGAGTGGGCTGCCATTTCCTCCTTTAGAGTATCTTCCTGACCGAGGGATCAAACCTGCATCTCCTGCATTGGCAGGCAGATTCTTTAACACTGAGTCCACCTGGGAGGCAGTTAGACAGAGACATCCAGAGGGAAGACTCTGTGAAGATATCCAAGGATGGAGATCTGAGAAAGAAGAGGCCCTGCTGACTCCTGGATCTTGGACTTCCAGCCTCCAGAACCAAGATAACACATCCCTGTGGTTTTAGCCACATAGTCTGTGAGACTTGTTATGATGGAAGCCCTACCACACTAATACCCTAGATGTTCCATGTGTTCTAATGAGAAGCACCTGGAGAGGGGAAAGGACACAGCCCTTCTGAGGAAATTGAAGTCCCCCACCCCCAGTGAGACCAGTGGGCTTCCTGGGTGGTGCAGTGATAAAGAACCTGCCTGCCAATGCAGGAGATGCAAGAGATGTGGGGTCAATCCCTGGGTAGGGCAGATCCCCTGGAGTAGGAAATGGCAGCCCTCTCCAGTATTCTTGCCTGGAGAATCTCATGGAAAGAGGAGCCTGGGGCTACAGTCCATGGAGTCACAAAGAGTCAGACACGCCTGAGAGACTGAGCACAGGAGCACAGTGACAAGAGTGAGTGTGGATTTCATCCCAAATGTAATAGAAGGCCTCTCCTAGTTTGCTGAAATTGTTTCATTAAGAATGGGTATCAAATTTGATGCAATATTTTCTCTGTATTTATTTTAAAGTTCATGAAGTTAAACTCTATTTAGTTAATATTTCAAGTTATATTGATTGATTTTCAAATGTTTAGCCAAGCTTACACCCTACTTAGACCTAATATGTTATTATTTTTATGTATTGTGAGATTTGACTAGGTAATATTTTTAAAGGATTTTTCTGTCTATGTTTATGAGGATGTTGGGCCACAATTTTCTTTTAATTTAAGATCTTTTTCAGGTTTTTTAAAATATATCTTTTTCATTTTTTTAATATTAGGATTCTGCTGGCCTTAAAATGAGTTAGCAATGTTTCCTTCATTTTCAAAAAAAAAAATTGTAATATATAATCTAACTCTACACCTAAAGCAACTAGAAAAGGAAAAAATGAAGAACCCCAGGGTTAGTAGAAGGAAAGAAATCTTAAAAATTAGGGCAGAAATAAATGCAAAAGAAACAAAAGAGACTATAGCAAAATTTAACAAAGCCAAAAACTGGTTCTTTGAGAAGATAAATAAAATTGACAAACCATTAGCCAGACTCATCAAGAAACAAAGGGAGAAAAATAAAATCAACAAAATTAGAAATGAAAATGGATAGATCACAACAGATAACACAGAATTATAAAGGATCATAAGAGACTACTATCAGCAACTATATGCCAATAAAATGGACAACTTGGAAGAAATGGACAAATTCTTAGAAAAGTACAACTTTCCAAAACTGAACTAGGAAGAAATAGAAAATCTTAACAGACCCATCACAAGCACAGAAATTGAAACTGTAATCAGAAATCTTCCAGCAAACAATAAGCCCAGGACCAGATGGCTTCACAGCTGAATTCTACCAAAAATTTAGAGAAGAGCTAACACCTATCCTACTCAAACTCTTCCAGAAAATTGCATAGGAAGGTAAACTTCCAAACTCATTCTATGAGGCCACCATCACCCTAATACCAAAGCCAGACAAAGATGCCACAAAAAAAGAAAACTACAGGCCAATATCACTGATGAACATAGATGCAAAAATCCTTAACAAAATTCTAGCAATCAGAATCCAACAACACACTAAAAAGATCATACATCATGACCAAGTGGGCTTTATCCCAGGGATGCAAGGATTCTTCAATATCCGCAAATCAATCAATGTAATACACCACTTTAACAAATTGAAAAATAAAACCCATATGATTATCTCAATAGATGCAGAGAAAGCCTTTGACAAAATTCAACATCCATTTATGATAAAAACCCTCCAGAAAGCAGGAATAGAAGGAACACACCTCAACATAATAAAAGATATATATGACAAACCCACAGCAAACATTATCCTCAATGGTGAAAAAAATGAAAGCATTTCCCCTAAGGTCAGGAACAAGACAAGGAACAAGACAGGAACTAGACTCTCACCACTACTATTCAACATAGTTTTGGAAGTTCTGGCCACAGCAATCAGAGCAGAAAAAGAAATAAAAGGAATCCAGATTGGAAAAGAAGATGTAAAACTCTCACTGTTTGCAGATGACATGATCCTCTACATAGAAAACCCTAAAGACTCCACCAGAAAATTACTAGAGCTAATCAATAAATATAGTAAAGTTGCAGGGTATAAAATCAACACAGAGAAATCCCTTGCATTTCTATGCACTAACAATGAGAAAGAGAAATTAAGGAAATAATTCCATTCACCATTGCAACAAAAAGAATAAAATATTCTTTAGGAATATATCTACCTAAAGAAACAAAAGACCTATATATAGAAAACTATAAAACACTGGTGAAAGAAATCAAAGAGGACACAAATAGATGGAGAAATATACCGTGTTCATGGATCAGAAGAACCAATATAGTGAAAATGAGTATATTACCCAAAGCAATCTATAGATTCAATGCAATCCCTATCAAGCTACCAATGGTATTTTTCACAGAGCTAGAACAAATAATTTCACAATTCGTATGGAAATACAAAAAACCTCAAATAGCCAAAGCAATCTTGAGAAAGAAGAATGGAACTGGAGGAATCAACCTGCCTGACTTCAGTCTCTACTACAAAGCCACAGTCATCAAGACTGTATGGTACTGGCACAAAGACAGAAATATAGATCAATGGAACAAAATAGAAAGCCCAGAGAAAAATCCATGCACCTACGAACACCTTATCTTCGACAGAGGAGGCAAGAATATACAATGGGTTAAAGAAAATCTCTTTAACAAGTGGTGCTGGGAAAACTGGTCAACCACTTGTAAAACAATGAAACTAGATCGCTTTCTAACACCATACACAAAAATAAACTCAAAATGGATTAAAGATCTAAATGTAAGACCAGAAACTATAAAACTCCTAGAGGAAAACATAGACAAAACACTCTCTTACATAAACCACAGCAGGATCCTCTATGACCCACTTCCCAGAATATTGGAAATAAAAGCAAAAATAAACAAATTGGACCTAATTAAAATTAAAAGCTTCTGCACAACAAAGGAAACTATAAGCAAGGTGAAAAGACAGCCTTCAGAATGGGAGAAAATAATAGCAAAAGAAGCAAAGGACAAAGAATTAATCTCAAAAATATACAAGCAACTCCTGTAGCTCAATTCCAGAAAAATAATGACCCAATCAAAAAGTGGGCCAAAGAACTAAACAGACATTTCTCCAAAGAAGACATACATATGGCTAACAAACACATGAAAAGATGCTCAACATCACTCATTATCAGAGAAATGCAAATCAAAACCACAATGAGGTACCATTTCACGCCAGTCAAAATAGCTGCTATCCAAAAGTCTACAAGCAATAAATGCTGGAGAGGGTGTGGAGAAAAGGGAACCCTCTTACACTGTTGGTGGGAATGCAAACTAGTACAGCCACTATGGAGAACAGTGTGGAGATTACTTAAAAAACTGGAAATAGAACTGCCATTCAGTTCAGTTCAGTTCAGTTGCTCAGTCATGTCCTACTCTTTGCGACCCCATGAATCACAGCACTTCAGGCCTCCCTGTCCATTACTAACTCTGTGATGCCATCCAGCCATCTCATCCTCTGTTGTCTCCTTCTCCTCCTGCCCCCAATCCCTCCCAGCATCAGAGTCTTTTCCAATGAGTCAACTCTTCACATCAGGTGGCCAAAGTATTGGAGTTTCAGCTTTAGCATCAGTCCTTCCAATGAACACCCAGGACTGATCTCCTTTAGAATGACTGGTTGGATCTCCTTAGGGTCCAAAGGACTCTCAAGAGTCTTACCCAACACCACAGTTCAAAAGCATCAATTCTTTGGCACTCAGCTTTCTTCACAGTTCAACTCTCACATCCATACATGACCACTGGAAAAAACCATAGCCTTGACTAGACGGACCTTTGTTGGCAAAGTAATGTCTCTGCTTTTTAATATGCTATTTAGGTTTGTCATAACTTTCCTTCCAAGGAGTAAGCGTCTTTTAATTTCATGGCTGCAATCACCATCTGCAGCGATTTTGGAGACCAAAAGAATAAAGTCTGACACTGTTTCCACTGTTTCCCCATCTATTTCCCATGAAGTGATGGGACCGGACGCCATGATCTTGGTTTTTTGAATGTTGAGCTTTAAGCCAACTTTTCACTCTCCACTTTCACTTTCATCAAGAGGCTTTTTAGTTCCTCTTCACTTTCTGCCATAAGGGTGGTGTCATCTGCATATCTGAGGTTATTGATATTTCTCCTGGCAATCTTGATTCCAGCTTGTGCTTCTTCCAGCCCTGCGTTTCTCATGATGCACTCTGCATAGAAGTTAAATAAGCAGGGTGACAATATACAGCCTTGACAAACTCCTTTTCCTATTTGGAACCAGTCTGTTGTTCCATGTCCAGTTCTAACTGTTGCTTCTTGACCTGCATATAGGTTTCTCAAGAGGCATGTCAGGTGGTCTGGTATTCCCATCACTTTCAGAATTTTCCACAGTTTGTTGTGATCCACACAGTCAAAGGCTTTGGCATAGTCAATAAAGCAGAAATAGATGTTTTTCTGGAACTCTCTTGCTTTTTCCATGATGCAGTGGATGTTGGCAATTTGATCTCTGGTTCTTCTGCCTTTTCTAAAATCAGCTTGAACATCTGGAAGTTCACGGTTCACGTATTGCTGAAGCCTGGCTTGGAGAATTTTGAGCATTACTTTACTAGCCATATGACCCAGTAATCCAACTGCTGGGCATACACACAGAAGAAACCAGAATTGAAAGAGACACATGTACCCCAGTGTTCATTGCAGCACTGCTTATAATAGCCAGGACATGGAAGCAACCTAGATGTCCATCAGCAGACAAATCCATGAGAAAGCTGTGGTACATATACACAATGGAATATTACTCAGCCATTAAAAGGAACACATTTGAATCACTTCTAATGAGGTCAATGAAACTGCATCCTATTATACAGAGTGAACTAAGCCAGAAAGGAAAACACCAATACAGTATACTAACACATATATATGGAATTTAGAAAGATGGTAAAGATAACCCTGTATGCAAGACAGCAAAAGAGACACAGATGTATTGAACAGTCTTTTGGACTCTGTGGGAGAGGGCAAGGGTGGGATAATTTGGGGGAATGGCATTGAAACATGTAAATTATCATATGTGAAATGAATCACCAGTCTAGGTTTGATGCATGATATAGGGTGCTCGGGACTAGTGCACTGGGATGACCCAGAGGGATGGGATGGGGAGGGAGGTGGGATGGGGGTTCAGGATGGGGAACACATGTACACCCATGGCTGATTCATGTCAATGTATGGCAAAACCAATACAATATTGTAAAGTAAAAAAAAATTTTAATTGTGTATAATTAATTTATCTCTTCCTTGAATGTTTGATAAAATTAACCAGTGAAACGACCTAACTCTGGATATTCTTTTTTTGGAAGATTTTTAAAAATATAATCAATAAAATTTTGTTTACAGATGTACAGCTATCAGATTTTCTGTTTCTTCTTGTATCAATTTTTTGTTTGAGTTTTCTTCAACTTGTCCATTTCATTGAAATTTTTGAATTTGTTAGTATAGAAATATTCCTTTTCTATAGATATCCTTTATCTGTAGGATTTGTGATAATAATATTTTGCCACTTTCTGGTATTGGTACTGATACTTATCAGTCCATGTCTCTTTCGCTTCAGCAGTCTAGCTAGGAGTTTATCAGTTTTGTTGATCTTCTCAAGAATCAGGCTTTGACTTTGTTTTTTTCTCTATTGTCTGTTCTTTATTTCACTGGTTTCTGTTCTTTTTATTTCCTGCTTTTTTCTTCATTTGGCTTTACTTTGCTCTTCTTTTTCTAGCTTCCCAAGGGGAATCAGTGGGTAATTCATTTTAGATTGGTTTTGTTTTCCAGCGTGTTTAAAGTCCCGAGCTCCCCTTGAATCAGGGCTTTTATTGCATCCCACAGATTTTGATATGGTAGATTTCCATTATCATTCAATTTGAATTACTTTCTAATTTCCCTTGTTTCATCTTGAATTCATGAATCGTTTGTAGATTCATGAATCATTTATAAATATTTGGGGTTTTCCTAGATGCCTTGTTATTAATTTCTAATTAGATTCAGTTGTGGTCAGAGATGACACTGCATGCTTTCCATCCTTTAAGAGTTACCGAGACATGTTTTATGGCCAAGCATGTGGTCTATCTTGGTGAATGTGCATTTAAAAGGAGTGTGTTCCCTGCAGTTGCTGGGTGTACTATTTCATAAATACCAATTAGACCAAAGTGACTAATAGTGTTATTTGTACCTTTCATATCTTTACTGGGTTTTTTTTTTTTTTTTTTTGTATATTTGTTTTATTAATTGCTGAGAGAGGAGTTAAAATCTCCCTTTAGGATTGTGAACTTGTCTAATTCTTCCATTTACCCTGTCGATTTCATTTCATGTGTTTTGAGGCTCTATTACTAGGTAGATAAAAGTGTATAATTGTTTTATCTTCCTGATTTATCATCTCTGCTATTGTAGTAAAATGTCTGTATCTCTGGTAGCATTCTTTTTCTTAAAGTTTACTGTTTAGTATAAATCTTAATACGAATATGTCACTGGCCACCTTATGATTATTTTTAGTTGATTTACTTTCAACTTATTTGTGTCATTATATTTAAAATCAGGGAATTCCCTGGTGGTCCAGTGGTTTAGATTCCATGTTTTCACTGTGGACGGTATGGGTTCAATCCTTGGTGGGAGACCTAAGATCCTGCAAGCCCCACTGCAAGGGAAAAAGCCAAACAAACAAAAACAAACAAACAAACAAAAAACCTCTTTAAAAAACCTGTTTGAAAAATGAATCTCTTGTTGGTAGCACATAATTGGGTCTTAATTTTTTTTTAATCCATTTGATCAATTTCCTATTTTTATGTAATTAGAGTGTTTAGAATTAACACTATTGGTCCTTTCTAATTTTTTGTTCCTCTGTTCTGACTTCTCTGCATGCTTTTGGATTATTTGAATAATTTTAGTATTCACTTTCAATTTATTTATGGATTTTCTGGCTATGTTTCTCTGTGTGTGTGTGTGTGTGTGTGTGTGTGTGTGTGTGTGTGTGTGTGTGTGTGTGTATGGTTACTTCTGGAATTGCAGTGTGCATACTAACCTTTCTCAGCCTAATTAGAATTAATTTTGCTCTGAAGTGAAGTCTCTCAGTCGTGTCCGACTCTTTGCGATCCTGTGGACTGTAGCCCACCAGGCTTCTCATCCATGGGATTTTCCAGGCAAGAATGCAAGAGTGGGTTGCCATTTCCTTCTCCAGGGGATCTTCCCAATCCAGGGATGGAACCCGGGTCTCCTGCATTGCAGGCAGACTCTTTACCCTCTGAGCCACCAGGGAAGCCCCCCCCCTTTTTTTTTAGTGAAATATAGAAAGATCTCAACCGTGTAGGTCCCTTTCTACAGGTCTCCCCATTTAAAAATTTTTACGGTTGTCATACAAAAGAAACCCCACCAGTGTTTTGAAGTTTGCTTCAGATATTCCTCTGTATTTTAAGGAACTTAAAAGTATCTTCAAGAGTTAAAGAATCCTGTATTTATAGACCCCCCCAACCACTTTTAGCACTCCAGAGGGGTCTTCTGGCCCCCATGATTTATAATAAGAAACCTGAGGTCATTGAAATTGCTCACCCCTATACAAAATGTGTCATTTTCCTCTAGCTCCATTCAGGAGTTTTTCTTCCTCTTTGCTTTTATCACTCTATTTATGATGTGTCTACATATGGTTTCTTTGGATTTATTGTGTGTGGGGTTCTCTGAGCTCTTGAGTCCACAAATGTTGATCTTTTACTAAATATGGGAAATTTTAGGATATATGTCTTCAAAGATTTCTCTACTCCACCTCTTCCCCCTTTTCTTTTGTAGTATAGTTAGAACGTGTTCAATCTTTTGATGTCTTCCGATTCCTCATCATCTGTCCATTTTCTTTCTCAATCTTTTTTCTCTATTTTCTTCAGATTGGGTAATTTTGACTGGTCTGCAGATTTACTGACTTTGTCACCTTCATTCTAGTGAGTCTAACCACTGATTTTCTAAAATTTCACATATTTTATTCATTAGGTCTAACATTTCAATATCCTCTCTCAATACCTTTTCTGCCAAGATTTCCTATCTTCTCATTCATTTCAGATGTGTTTTTCTTTACTTCACTGAGTAGAGTTGTAGTAGCTGCTTTGAATTCTTTGTCCAACCATCCCAATGCTTGAATCATCTTGGTGTTTCCATCTGTTGATTGTTTCGTCCTTTGAGCATGGGCTTAAATTTCCTGTTCCCTTACATGTGAAATGATTTTGGATCATAACATGGGTGTGATTGCATCATGAATGCTATGTTGTACAGACTCTGGGTTTTGCTAAAATCCTCTGAGGAATGCCAATGTGTTTGTTTTAGCTGCAATGAGCCCAATGGGCTTCAGACCGTGAGATTCGTCTTGCCTTCTATGGGAGGAGAGGGTTATGTCTCATTTCAGCGCTCAGCTGGATGCTCACCTTGGCTGTTTTCGGTTCATCCTGCATGCGTAGCTCAGGGTGAGACTGGGACTCGTGGGGGTTCCTGCACAGGGTTGGATGAGCCTATTCTTGGCTCTCTCCCTCAGGATTTCTCCCTCACACTCCAGCCAGCCTGGGTTCTTTTTCTCCAACCAGGAAGATGGCAAGGTTTCTATCACAGTTTTAGCTCCCCACAGAGCACTGATTTGGGACTAGGGTCCATGCTTGGGGCACAGTTACAGACAGTATAAAAGGAAGAAAACTCACCCTTAATGCAGGTCTCTGCTCTAAGTTTTGAGCACCTTCACAATGTGTATTTCGTCTGGAGTAAGTAATTATAATCCACAAGGGGCTGAGCTACAGGGGAATTACACCACTGCAGCAGACCAGGATCCTTCAGATTTTACCTATGTGTGCATCCACATAATCATTATCTGATCTACATGAAAAGTATTTCTAATTCCTCCAGAAGTCTCGCACCACAGCAGTGCCTACTCCCACAAGGTAAACATTCTGACTTATTTAACCATGGGTGGTGGTTGTTATTCAGTTGCTAAGTTGTGTCTGACTCTTTGCGACCCCATAACTGCAGCACACCTGGCTTCCCTGTCCTTCACTATCTCCCTGCGTTTGCTCAAACTCAGGTCCATTGAGTCAGAGAGGTCACTCAACTGTCTCATCCTCTGTTGCCCCCTTCTCCTCTTGCCCTCAATCTTTCCCAGCATCAGGGTCTTTTCCAATGAGTTGGCTCTTCGAATTAGGTGGCCAAAGGATTGGAGCTTCAGCTTCAGCATCAGTCCTTCCCATGAATATTCAGGGTTGATTTCCTTTAGGATCAACTGGTTTGATTTCCTGACTATCCAAGAGACTCAAGAGGCTTCAGCATCATAGTTTGAAAACATCAGTTCTTTGGCGCTCAACTTTTTTTGTGGTCCAGCTCTCACATCTGTACATGACTACTGGAAAAACCAAAGCTTTGACTCTAAGGATCTTTGTAGGTAAAGTGATGCCTCTGCTTTTTAATATGCTGTCTAGATTTGTCATAGTTTTTTATCATATAAGATGTAACATAAGGGGAGGTTGGAACTCTACAATTTTTCCAATTCTTGTGAATCTAAAACAATCTCCAAACAAACACTTAAAAAGAAAGACTTTATTTCCCATACCATGCTTTTTTAATATTAAAATATAAAGGTTCACCACTGGAAAAGTCATAAGAGTAAAGGAATGAAATGATTATTGAGAGGAAATGTTTTGTCGCCATTAACTGTAGAGTTCTCTCTGTTTGTTCTGTAATCAAAGTTTAAGTTCGTAGAATTCATACATTGTGAGTTTCAGAATATTTAAACATTAATATCTTTGAGAATTTTAATATGTGGCCAATACTTCAAGCGTTTCTTTACCAGACAGAGTCTTTTAGGAGACAGAGTGGCTGCAAGCACATCTCCCAGAGTTGCACAGGCCTGGCTCAAATCCTGGTTCTGCCTCAAACCAGCTGTGTGACTTTGGGGAGGTCACTTGCCCTCTCTGAGCTGCGGTCTCCTCATCTGTGAAGTGCAGATCGCATTAACAGTACTCACTCACAGGGCTGTTGTGACAATCAGGCAAGATGAAGCACATAAAGCCCCTTGCCCACTGCCTGCCTGAGGCTGATCAATAGATGGCAGCTGATCAGTCAATGGCAGCTGCTGAAGTATTATTGGTGGGAGGGACAGCAGTCACAAAGACTCTGGAATCTGATCTGGATTCAAATTTCAGTGTGAATGAGGCAATTGTGATCAAACACTCCCTCTAAGGCAAAGCAAAGAGTCAGCTCACAGTTTGTTATCATGATTAGTATCTGATGCTTTAAATGCTAATGACCTTTATAACATTCCCCTCGGGAGGCTTGCCATGTCATAGAGAAGAGACCTGTTTCTCAAAGATGCAAGGGGGAGTCCCCAGGCCACACAGTGGGAACGAGGGGCAGCTGGGATTGGGATCCCAGTCAGAGCCCTGCTGGGTCCCCACTGCCTTCTGCTTGGGGGTTCCAACTCTGCCGGGGTTGAGGGCACTGTCCCAGCCACCCACAGCCTCACTTGCATATCAGAGAAGGTTGCAGTAGAGGTTAGCTCCCCACTGGCCTGCACCCACCTGGCTTCCATCTCTTGGCCAGCCCCATGCAGGTGTGCCAGGGTCCCGCAGCCATCTGCCCTCAGCTCTGCCCCGAGTCCGCTCCGGGCCACTGTGTGGGCGTGCAGGTTGCGCACTGCACAACTCTCAGGGCAAAACATTTCTTACAGTCTCGAGGCCCATGCTGCCCTCGTCCTCTGTGCTTGGACCTCCAGCTTGCCCTGCCATTTGCCCAGCACAGGGCGGTGCCAGAGTGCCAGCCGCAGGCACTGCCCAGATGCCTGGGTGCTGGCTGGGCTCTGTGGGGCTCCTCTGCCCTCCTTCCCCCTGCCCAGGGCATCCAGGGCTGTCTAGGGGTATTGGGGTGATCAGTTGATCTCCAGGTGCCCAGAACCTTATGGCGGGCTTCCCCCTGCTGGGGGTCCCCCAGGGTGCCTGGGGAGCTGGTCCCAGGAGGTGCTCTGAGTGGTGAAGTTCCATCTGGGGTCTCTGAGTGGGCAAAGCATCCGGTCCTGGGTTTGGCTCCTCCCACAGGGACCTGGGGAGGATTTCTCCCCTCCCTGCACCTCAGTGTGCTCATCTGCAGAGTGGGGATGGGCTTGTACCTGCCTCTCGGGGTCCGGATCAAAGCAGAACCGCCCAGGTGATGCTGCTGGGTCAGTGCCGGCCACGCTTACCCCCACGGTGGCCAGGTCAGGGCAGGGCCACCAGCAGCGTCCGGGGGCCAGGCGGGCCTTTGAGAGGGGCCAAAGGCCTTGGGCCCACATACCAACCACCACCCACACAGGCCGACGTCCCTTCCAACGTCGCAGCGGGGCTAAGTTCACTTGGAATCGCAGAGAAGGGCTGGTGCGTGGGGGGTGGGGGCAGGACAGAGTCCCTGATGACCGAGGCTCTGGGGCCCCCCTTGGAGAGCACCCCAGGCCCCATGACTGCTCCAGGCCAGGACCAGCCTCCGTCACTGGTGTGAGGGACAGCAGAGGGCTTCGTGGACTCAACAGCAGTCTTCTGGGGGGGCCCAAGGATGAGGCTTGGGGCTGAGATGGGAGAGGCAGGGGCTGGTGGGCAGGGCTGTGCATCCCCCAGGCCAGGCTCAGAGGGGTCAGGAGACAAGTTTCAGGGTAGCCTGGTGGGGGTGGGGTGAGGATCTTTCTGTCCTCTGCCCTGCTCTTTCTCAGCCTACGGCCAAGGATGGGTGTTCAGCCATCACCTGTGAGTCCCAAACCCAGGCCCGGATGCTTGGCCCACTCAAGGACCCCAGACTGGCCTTCACCACTCAGAGCACCTCCTGGGACAAGCCATCCAGGCACCCTGGGGGACCCCCAGTAGGGGTGAGCCCCCCACAAGGGGTGTTGTCACACCCCTGTGTGCCAGGTAATAACCACGGAGCCCACCCCAAAACGGCAGCTGTCACCCCGCTCCTCAATCCCCTGTTCCCCACGATTGACGTTCAAGGTCAAATCTAGGGTCACCCAGGCTGCAAACGGTAGAGACAGACCCAAAGCTAGGTCGTCTGACCCTCCCTGCCACCCTCTGCCTTCACCATATTGGTTCAGGAATAAACCAAATTGGCTAAACACAGAGTTGCCTGCAATTCCACTCCTAGGTATAGACCCAAGAGAAAGGAAAACACCAGTCCGTGCAAAAACGTGTGCACACGTGTACAGAGCAGCACCGTTCACAAGAGGCAGAAGATGAGGGTAACCTAAACGTCCAGCACTGGAAAATAAAATGTGGTCTACTCGCACACCGGAATAGTGTTCAACCCCCAAAAGGAATCGGGTGTGGACATGTGCTACAGTGCGGATGAGCCTCAAGGACGTGGTCTTCAGAGAAATTCAGAGCCAGGCACAAAAGCCCACGTAGCGGGACGGGTCCTCTGATATGGACCGCAGAGGGGGACCTGCAGGGGTGGAGAGTGTGTTAGTGGTGGCCAGGGGGTGGAAGTGGTGGGCAGCTGTGGGGAGGGGACTGGGGGGGGCACTAAGGGCCTTGGGGTTTCTTTAGGGGCATGAAAACGTACTAACAGTGACTATGATGATGGATACACAGCCCCGAATATATTAAAACCACTGACTCACACACTCTCAAAGGGGTACGTTGCATGGTATGTGAATTATGTCTCAGTAGAGTTGTTAAAAATAAAGGAGTCTGGATTCATGTGGAAAGTGCCTAGCCCAGTGTCCTACCCCTTGTAGGCAAAAAAAGAAGTGAATCAATAAAAAAGAATAAATAATAATAGTGAGTGAATCAGGACCGCACAGAGAACAGCTGGAGCAGCATGTTGCCACTGTCAGCACCAGTAAACGCAGGTCTTTTTTTCTCTCATTCTGTGCCTCTCAAAGCAGCCTTCCAGTGCAGGCCCTGGGCCCTCAGGCCCCACCAGTCACTTTGGGGCCAGGTCCTAGGCTGGGTACCCAGAGTCCAGAGCCACCCACGACACAGTGTGTGGTCGCCTGCACCCCCCTCACGTGGCTGTTCAGACAGTTCAGGCTCCACCTGCCAGAGCAACACATCAGAGGTGGACTGCACAGTGATGAATCTATCGGTCAGTAGACCACTGCGTAAGAAAAAGGCCTGAAGACACAGTGGCCCCGCCTTGAAATTAGCTTCCCAGAGAAAGGTCAGGTAGGGAGCCCAGGGCTACCGAGCCTCCTTCCACATTATCAATCGGCTGTCCTTTGCGAGTAGCTTCCATCTCACGTCCCACGTGGGGAAGAAGGAGGGGAGACACACCTCTTCACCTTGCCTTGGCCAGGGCTCATTGCAAGGGAGTCTGGGAAATGTAGTGTTTAGCCTGGAGGCCATGTGCCCAGCTCTGCATTTGGCAGCAGAACGGGAGGGAAGGCAGGACGGTCAGGCCGCAGGAATGTAGCCAATGAGCATTGGGAACCGCAGTTTCCTCATCTGTAAAGTGAGGGTAAGAGCAGCGAGGATTTTTTAGAAGAGAAAATGCCTGGGGCTCAGTGCACACCTTCAAGTACTGGGAACCACCTGACTGTTCTCTCTCCCCCCAGAGCCCCCGTGCCAGGGGCTGGAGGGATGGAGTGAGTCATTGCTGCTCTCATAGCAACGGCCCCAGGGGGCGTGGAACCCACGGGGAGGCCAGGACACTTGGCCTCCGCCGCCCTCGGCTGGGAGTGGACCAGGCCTGGGAGAATCAGAAGCGCCTGCTGCTCATGATCCGGCCAAGCTCCTGCGGGCACTGCCCCGTCCACGCTGTCAACTCAGCACACCCAGTGGTCACAGCTCTTCCCTCGGCTCTGGCCTCAGACCCGCTGGTCAGCCGGACGCTCGAAACGTTCTGTTTTGAAAGAAAACAAACTCTTTTGAAACTGCCTCTGGGAGCGCAGACTGAGAGACTCTTCCCTTCCCTTGGGGGCTGGTGGACGTCAGGGTTTCGGGGAAACCTGACGGGAGAGGCTGCACGTGGGGGGATCACCAGCACCAGACCTCCGGGGTGGCAGAGGCCTCAGAGGACAGACTGAGGGTAATAAAGAGCCATGGAAGGATGGGGAGGAAGGGTCACCGGGTCAGAAGAGCGTTTCAGGAAGTTGGGCAGCACGTTAGAGAGATGCGGCAACGGGTGTTGAAGATGAATTAGGGGCCAGATGGGGTGACAACTGTAACTTTTCAAACAGGAATTCATAGATTAAGTGGGGGTACTTAGACCCACAGGGGTCCAGGTCATCTCCAAGGCCCCTGAGAGTGGGTTCAGTGCGGGGTTTTGAAGTCAGGAATCAGGGCCCCCAACAGGAGGCTCTGGGGACCCCAGCAGACAGAGGGCTTGGGGCAGGGCCCTCACCACAGGGGCAGTGGCCCTGGGGGAGGGCAGAGCGCAGAGTCAGAAGCAGGCAGTCAGGAGCCGCTGCGGCTGGTTTTCTCACCTTCAGGGGCGCTGAACCCCGGGCAGGCGATCCTTGCTCTCAGAAGCACCCTCCCTCCCGCACCGGTGAGGATGCACTTTCCCTGGAGCCCTGAAGCCGTCTTGTCCTGCAGCTCGAAGGATGCAGGTGTCCGGGAAGCTGAGCCTGCATGGCCCCCTCGCTGAGCTTGGTCGTCTCCAGGGGGACCAGGAACTGGGAGTGAGGGGAGCCGTGCCCCCCAGCTCAGAGAAGCTACTGCCCCCAGCCTGCTTCCTCTGGAGGGTCCAAGGCAGCTGGGCACAGTGACCCCCGACAGCCTTGGAGGGGCCAGGCAAGGCCACAAGGCAGGGTGACAGCCATGGTGACCTTCTCCTGGACTGTCCCTGGACCAGGGGCTCTGCTCCAGCAACTCCTCTTGAGTCACCTTGTATTCTCCTTAGAGAACCCCAAGAGTGGGGGGACCACTGGGGCACTGTGCTGCCGATGAGGAACCCAGGGTGCCAGGGGAGGGGGTGCTGGCTGGCAGGGATACAGTGCAAGAGGCACAGACCTGGGATTCAGCCCCCCGAGGCCGTCTGCTCACAGCCCCGTGCCAGCCAGGTGGCTGTAAGGGCACTGCCGTGCGTGGTGTGTGTGCGTGTATCTCCGTGTGTGTATCTGTATCTCTTGCATCTGTGTGTCTATATGGTGTCTCTGTGTGTATATATCTCTGCGTGTCTGAGTGTCTAAGGGTTTGTGTGCATATGTGTGTGTGTGTATACGTGTCTGTGTAAACCTGTGTATAAGTCTATATGTGTCTGTGTGTGTATATATCTGTGTGTCTGTGTATGTGGCTGTGTATATCTATGTGTCTGTGTGTTTCTGTGTGCCTGTGTCTCTGTGTGTCTGTGTGTGTCTCTATGTGTCTCTGTGTGTCTGTGTGTGTGTCTGTGTGTGTGTCTCTGTGTCTGTGTGTGTCTCTGTGTGTGTCTCTGTGTGTCTCTATGTGTCTCTGTGTGTCTGTGTGTGTGTGTCTGTGTGTGTGTCTCTGTGTCTGTGTGTGTGTCTGTGTGTGTCTCTATGTGTCTCTGTGTGTGTCTGTGTGTGTGTCTCTGTGTCTCTGTGTGTGTCTCTGTGTGTCTCTGTGTCTGTGTGTGTCTCTATGTGTCTCTGTGTGTCTGTGTGTGTGTCTGTGTGTGTGTCTCTGTGTCTGTGTGTGGGTCTGGGTATTTTAATGGAGTGGAAAGTGAGGGACAGGGCACGGCTGGAGCCGCCCCTCTGCCTCGGGCGGTCCTGGTCCTGGGATCTGGGCGGCTTTCCGAATAGGGGCAGGGTGACGCCTCCTCCTGCAGCCACAGGCCAGGTCGGCCCCTTGTTCTCGCAGAGACCTCCATTTTTCGTCCTCGAAAGCGGGTGCACATCTGCTTCTCACAGCGCTTGGGGCCTAAGCGGGTAGCGCAGGAGTGCTGCTGACCCAGTGTCACCGAGAAGTCCCCAAGGCAGTGGAAGGGCACAGTGGGCGGGAGGACGGGGCTGCTCTTCTGGGTCTCCTCCTTCCTTGCAGGAGGCCCCAGGCCAGACACAGCTCGGGGCTCCCTGACTGAAGGCTGGGGACGGGTCTGTGACCTCCAGCCTCGGGGAGGAACGCAGGACTGTCTGTCTCATGGCGGTCAGTTGGGGGTGAGGCTGTGAGGTCGGAGGAGGCAGGGCCGTGGCGGGCATCCGTGGTGGGCATCCGTGAGTGG
This sequence comes from Bos taurus, assembly GCF_002263795.3. Taxonomy (NCBI): domain Eukaryota; kingdom Metazoa; phylum Chordata; class Mammalia; order Artiodactyla; family Bovidae; genus Bos; species Bos taurus. The sequence continues at coordinate 46,655,096 of NC_037356.1, forward strand.
ACCGGCGTGGCCCTCCCTGGGGTGAGCGGATCTCTCCTCCCGACCCCACCTCACTCAGGTGACTCTCGCTCTGTCTCAGGACCCAGGTCATGAGTCGCTGCCCAGGGCAGGCTCTTTTGATTTCCCTGGCTGGGGTCACCCTCACAGTCCCACCCCCCATGCCCTCTTCTGAGGAATTGTAATGTCACACTGATTCACGATGTGATCTTCACTCAGGCTCCAGAAGCTGAGACCTCTGGAAGTCACAGAAATCTTATAGAAAAATAAAGCAGATCGGACACAAAGAAGCCAGTTAAGCTGACAGTAACAAGAGAAGCCAAAGACGATAGGAATACCGCTTAGAGAGGCTGGGTGAAAATCATGATCGGTTGAGCCTTATGGAGCAGATACACTATCATTTAAGATAATAAGGGTGAAACAAAGTTGTTTGGACAAAAAACAGAATTTACCACCTATAGACTGTCGCTGAAAAAATACTACTCTGAAAAAATTAGAAAGAATTTGATGAGCATATAAGTAAATCTAAATAAGTATTGCTGTATAAAATTCTGTTATATAATACAATATTACTATATTGTATTATAATACAACATTAGTACATTGTATTATAATACAATATTACTATATTGTAATAATACAATTACTAATGTTGTATTATAATACAGTTATTACATAACCTATTATTATACTTTGCAAAGTATTACAGCTTCAGCTTCAAATTATTGAAAGATATTGAAATAATACTGTATACAAAATTAAAAAGAGGAAGACTGTAAGCCTTCTAAGGTCCTTATATTCTTCAGCAATCGGTAGAAATATTTAATTTTACACTTAAGTCAAACATGCATGTTAAAAACTGTAAATTAACCACCAATACATTAGAAGTCTATTATATAACTTCCAAGTGAGTAAGGGGTAAGAAAAAGAATAAAAGTCAATTACTCTTAAAATAAAGAGAAAATATAAAAAGAATCATGGGAAATACTGCAAAAGCAGAAAGCCCAAGATAAGAAAGTTTGAAATTATGAATACCAGACTATTAGTTACAATAAGTGTAAATGAATCTAAAACATAAGTTAAATGAGAGAGCTTATGAGAACTCATAAGAAAGAAATAAAATCATCTATTATGCTTTTACAAAAGACATCTATAACATAAGGATTTAGAAATATTGAATTTAGAAGACCAAACAAATATAAAATATGTATCAAACAAAAGGTAACCACGAAGAAGCTAATGTAGCTATATTAATGTCATATTAAATGGCTTTTAACATAAAAAATATAATTTACCACAAAGACGTAAGAATTCTAAACTTATTTGCATTCAATAGTATGGTCTTCATTTCAGTTCAGTTCAGTTGCTCAATCATGTCTGACTCTTTGTGACCCCATGGGCTGCAGCACTCCAGGCTTCCCTGTCCAGAAACATCTACTGGAGCTTGCTCAAACTCATGTCCATTGAGTTGGTGATGCCATCCACCCATCTCATCCTCTGTCATCCCCTTCTCTTCCTGCCTTCAGTCTTGCCCAGCATCAGGCTCTTTTCCAATGAGTCAGATCTTCGCATCAGGTGGCCAAAGTATTGCAGCTTCAGCTTCAACATCAGTCCTTCCAATGAATATTCAGGACTGATTTCCTTTAGGGTTGACTGGTTTGATCTCCTTGGAGTCTAAGGGAGTCTCAAGAGTCTTCTCCAACGCCACAGTTCAAAAGCATCAATTCTTCGGTGCTCAGCCTTCTTTATGGTCCAACTCTCACATCCATACATAACAGCTGGAAAAACCATAACTTTGACTAGACAGACCTTTGTTGGCAAAGTAATGTCTCTGCTTTTTAATACTGTCTAGGTTTGTCATAGCTTTTCTTCCAAAGAGCAAGTGTCTTTTAATTTCACAGCTGCAGTCACCATCTACAGTGATTTAGGAGCCCAAGAAAATAAAGGCTGTCACTGTTTCCATTGTTTCCCCATCTATTTGCTATGAAGTGATGGGATAAGATGCCATGATCTTAGTTTTTTGAATGTTGAGTTTTAAGCCAGGTTTTTCACTCTCCTCTTTTACTTTCATCAAGAAGCTCTTCAGTTCCTATTCACTTTCTGCCTTTAGGGTGGCATCATCTGCGTATCTGAGGTTATTGATATTTCTCCTGGCAATCTTGATTCCAGCTTGTGCTTCATCCAGCCCAGCATTTTGCATGATGTACCCTGCATAAAAGTTAAATAAGCAGGGTGACAATATACAGCCTTAATGTACTCCTTTCCTAATTTGGCACCAGTCCGTTGTTCCACTATGGTCTTAAAAACATCTCAAACAGAAATGACATTAATTACAAAAAGAAATAAAGTCATGATTATAGAGTGATATCTTAATGTTCCAAAAATAACTTAAGAAGAAATAGAAAACTTTACGAGTCCTTTAACCTTTAAAGAATTGAGTTGGCAGGCTTAAAAAAAAACTTAACTCTTTTAGATTTCCATATTATTGTGTTTTCTAGTGTTTTATCATTGATTGGTCTGATCAAAGTACATGTGCACACACTGAAATAAATATATATTTTATTGGGGATGTAGAAACAATTTTTTCCCCACTAGTAGAATGCACCAAGAGAAGATTGGGTCTTCCTGGATTAAAATCCTAAGATCTCTAGTAAAATTTTCCCATAGCAGCTCTGGGAGGTCAGGGCTGTTTTCCCCTTTTTACAGACAGGGTGATCAATCTTGGAGAGATGCTGCTGTGACACTTTCCCCATCCAGCCAGCACCTGCTTCCCACCTTAGCTCCTTGCCAGGCGAACTGCTGCCCATTCCATGTTCGGCACCAGGAAGCTCAGTTCTGAGCTGGGAATTCCTCTGCAGAAACGATCCAACAGATGTGACAGACCACGAGCGTGACGGTCACTGCAGGATCAGTGTGAGGAATGGGGGCAGCATGAGCCGTGTGTCCCTGGAGAGGCAAGGAGTCCCCACGTGTGGCCCTTGATTCTCCTGGATGCGTCTCTTCCACCTGTGGGATCTTAAGTCCTTTCCACCGACAGGTGCTGGGTCCTCCCCAGAGGGTCACTGAGACAATGGCCACGTGATTGTGTTGCGGGCAGATCAGCTGCGGGGAAAACTGAATCTCAGAGGCTGCCACCGTGGTCCCCACCCAGCGGGAATGTGCCTCTTTGCAGAGAGGACAGGCAGGCGGGAGAAATAAACCCAGTGTTGGAATCAATGATGCGCTCCCAGACAGAGTGACTCAGGTCAAGCGCTATTGAATGTTGGTGTGATAGGATTTTTACAAAAAATAACACAGTACAGAAAGAACCCCCTGCCCTCCTGGGGGAGGAAGGGCATGCGCAGCGCACTGGGTCACCTCTTGGCCACCGAGCCTTGAATTCTCCATCCCCTGTGAGCTGGTAACTGCTCTTGGAGGAAATGGAGGAAGTCTCAGCGACTGGGTGACTGGCGGTTAATCAGGTGGGGTGGGTGGGCCTGTGCTCATTCTTCGCACTTGTGTTTTTAACTTTTCTGCTTCCCTGCACTTTTCAGGTTTTCTTTCATGAGATGCATCACTTTAGTAAGAGGGGAACACACCATGTTTGTGGATCTCTCTGCTCCTACAGAATCTCCAACACACCCTCTCAGGGCAGAGCAGGGAACTCCTCTGGGTACTAATGCCTGGGCAGCCGACCCGCCACCCCTCGACCCTCAGGGGGCATTCACGCCTGGCATGCTATGTGCCTCACTTTAAACTGGTTTAGCAGCAGCAGCAGTCAAGGCAGGGGCTCGAGAAGTGAGGATGTGGGGCCAGGAGCAAGCAGAGTCCCAAGTGAAGGCATGAGGTCCAGCGGCCAGGGCGGGGCCCAAAGATGCGAGCTCAGGGCTGGCTAGGGGCAGAGGAGCAGCGTGGGGTCCCCTGTGCTCTTCACCCAGCTTTCCCTAGGGTTAACCTCTTAGAACCCCCTGACCCACTCATCCAGGTAAGGAATGCAGTTCCATATGATGCTATTACCTAAATCTCAGGCTCTTATCGGATCTTAGGTTTTTCCACTAATGTCCTTCTGCTCCAGGATACCCTCAAGGACCCCACGTTGACTCTGAAGTTGTGTTTCCTTAGCTTTCGTTTATGCTGGTGAGAGTCACCCGTGTTGATACAGGCAACTCCTGTTGGTTCCCTTCCACTCCTCCATCATATGTAATTGTGTGGAAATAGCCCGGTCCTCCTGTGGCTGGGCGCCTACGCTGTTTCCATATGTCCTGTTAGAATGCTGCAGTGAGCACTACTCACAATAGCCAAGACATGGAACCAACCAAGGGCCTGTCAACTGATGAATGGACAAGAAAGACGTGGTTCGTATACACAACGGAATACTACTCAGCCATGAAAAAGGATGGACACACGCCATTTGCAGCAACATGGATGGTCCTAGAGATAATCACCCTAACTGCAGTAAACCAAAGGCAAGTATCGTATGATGCCACTTGCGGGTGGAATCCACAGAATGATATGAGCGAGCTTATTTACAGAGCAGAAACAGACCCACAGACAGAGAAAACAAACTTATGGTTAGCAAATGGGAACGGGGAAGAGGGATAAATTAGAAGCTCGGGATTAAGAGATACACATTACTATGTATAAAATCAACAAGGACCTACTGTATAGCACAGGGAACTGTGTTCGATATGTTGTAATAACTTTTAATGGAAAGAATCTGAAAAAGAATAAATATACATACATATATAACCAAATCACCTTGCTGTACACCTGGAACAAACACATTGTACGTCAGCTAGACTTCAATTTAAAAAGCTGCAGTGGACATTCTCACGCTGATCTTCACACGAGTGAAGGATGAGGTGAGGGACTCCGAGCAGAGCTGAGGGGCCGGAGGGTGACAGAGCCCCAGCTCCACCAGACAAGGCCATGGTGCTACCCGAAGCGACCCCGCCCATCATCTGGTGGGGCCTGAGTTCCCATTTCTCTCTGCTGGGGCTTCCCTGGTGGCTCAGACGGTAAAGCATCTGCCCACAGTGCAGTTTTGATTCCTGGGTCTGGAAGATCCACTGGAGTAGGAAACAACATCCCACTCCAGTACTCGTGGCGGGAGAATTCCAAGGACAGAGCAGCCTGCAGGGCTACAGTCCATGGGGTCGCAAAGGGTCAGACACGACTGAGCCACTAACACTTCTGCTTTCACTCTGCCGCCCTCGCTGCTGCCAGACTGACTTTCTGCAAACCTGGGATGAAGGCTGGGAGCTGGCAAGGATGTCACACCGTCTGACTTTCCACGCCCCTGATTCGGTTGACACGGCCAAGCTTCTCCTCCACGCGTCCTCTCTTTCCAGTGGGATTTCCTACAGTTTGTTGAACATCACATATGTGGGATGCTGGCACTGCGTCTGTTTTCATAGAGATGCGACTCTGAGAATCTCCTTGAGGAAAAGACTCCCAGCTTAAATTTAGGAGTTGGGAGGAGACCACCATGGGTTGTACAGGTGGGCTCTGCCTCCAGTGACACATGTCCTGCTAGGAGAGAGGCGGGGGGCCTTTGAGCCAGACACAGAGGAGGCCGTGTGAAGATGGAGGTGGGGATGGAGGGCTGTGCCCACAAGCCCAGGGATGCCTGGGACCCCAGAGGCTGGGGGAGGTGAGGAAGAACCATCCCCCAGCGTCTCCAGGGGGAGCATGGCTCTGGGACACTTTTAATTTTAGCCAAATATAGCTGATTTTCGACATCTGGCCTCCAGAACCACGAGAGAATAAATTTCTGTGGTTTTGAGCCACCCAACTTGTTTACAGCAGCCCCAGGAAACTAATCCAGAGCTTAATTTTGTGAGATAGGAGAGATGATCTTGGTCATCGTCATGTCAGCAGGGAGCTGGCGGGGCGCTCAGCTCCTCCGGCCCTGGAGGCCCTCCAGGTGGTATCTGGTGTCACCTAGTTCTTGATCCTGAGGCTGGGGAAGGCCACCTCGTCACCCAGGATCTTGGAACTAGCCACGTGTAACGGGCTGCTAGAGGGTACCTCGGTGGTGTGTTGCCCCCTGCTCCATGGCCAAGGCTGGTTGGGCCACAGAGGAACATGCGAGCTGAGCAACCACCAGGGCTGACCAGTGGCCTGCTGGACCAGTTCTTTAAGAATTGGAACTTGAGGGACGCAGAGACAACTGCGACTTGTCATGAAGCTTCCATGAAAAGCTTGTGGAGAGTCAGGACTGGACATCCACCCTGGGCCGTGCCTGAGACGAGGCTGAACAGAGAAGCAGTTGTCAGAGAAATGGCAGACGGGGGTGGTGTGGAGAGAGGAGCAGAGGCCGGGGACCCTGTGCTAACAGCGTGGGTCCCAGCAAGGATGTGGAAGTGGAAGTCGCTCAGTCGTGTCCGACTCTTTGTGAGTCCGTGGACTATACAGTCCATGGAATTCTGCAGGCCAGAACACTGGAGTGGGTAGCCTTTCCCTTCTCCAGGGGATCTGGATTCTTTACCAGCTGAGCTATCAGAGAAGACTGATAGCCCAGCAGGTAAGTCAGGACATTTAGACCACAGGCAGGGTCCACACCCAGTCGGGACCCCAGCCCTGGCCAGGAGCCCGAGAGTACTTGACAGCAGCCTGTGTCTGAACCAGCCACTTCTTCAGCACCCAGCACCTCCCCTAGAAGCTCTAGGGGCCAGAGAGGCCCACCTGGGGGACAGAGGACTCAGGGCACGTGATGCGGAGGGGCTTGAATGGAATCCTGGAGGGGTGTCTGGGTCTGGCTGTGGAGGGCGGGGATGGGAGGAAGCTGGGGAACATCAGAAAGCAGGGAAAGAAGGTGGAGGGAAGAGGGCTCAATGCCTTCCAGCTGTCGCCCTCTGAGCTCGCCAACCTTGGTATTTGCTAAGTGGGGAGGATCAGCTCTAGACAGCCCCCTCCCTGGGGACTCAAACAATGCAAAGGGCCAAGCGCTGTGGATGCTGGACAGCACCGACATGCCGGGAGGGGGGAATATACCTGTGTAGCGCACAGGACAGGAGAGGGCACCAGGGAGGGTGTGGGTGAGCGAGTACAGGTCAGTCCCTGGCTCACCAGATAACCCAGGGGTCTGCATGCTTCTGTCCATAGCCAAATCCGGCCCTGTTACCTGCTTTTGTAAATAAAGTTTTATTGGAACATGGCCATGCCCATTCACATGCTCAATGCCTCTGGCTACTTTGCTTTTTAATGGTAGAGTTGGATGGGGAAACAATGGAAACAGTGACAGATTTTATTTTCTTGGGCTCCAAAATCACTGCAGATGATGACTGCAGCCATGAAATTAAGATACTTCTCCTTGAAAGAAAAACTATGACAAACCTAGACAGCATATTAAAAAGGCAGAGACATTACTTTGCTGGACTTCCCTCATAGTAAAGAATCTGCCTGCAATGCAGGAGACCTTGGTTTGATTCCTGGGTTGGGAAGATCTCCTGTAGAAGGGACAGGCTACCCACTCTAGTATTCTTTGGGCTTCCCTTGTGGCTCAGCTGGTAAAGAATCCACCTGCAACGAAGTAGACCTGGGTTCAATCTCTGGGTTAGGAAGATCCTCTGGGGAAGAGAAAGGCTACCCACTCCAGTGTTCTGGCCTGGAGAATTCCACGGACTGTATAGTCCATGGGGTCGCAAAGGGATACAACCGAACGACTTTCACTTCACTTTGATGACAAAGGTCCATCTAGTCAAAGCTGTGGATTTTCCAGTAGTCATGTTATGGTTGTGACAGTTGGACCATAAAGAAAGTTGAGCACTGAAGTATTGATGCTTTTGAACTGTGGTGTTGGAGAAGACCCTTGAGAGTCCCTTGGACTGCAAGGAGATCCAACCAGTCAATCCTAAAGGAGATCAGTCCTGAATATTCGTTGGAAGGACTGATGCTGACGCTGAAACTCCAATACTTTGGCCACCTGATGTGAAGAGCCAACTCATTGGAAAAAAGCCTGATGCTGGGAAAGACTGAAGGTGGGAGGAGGAGGGGACGACAGAGGATGAGATGGCTGGATGGCATCACCGACTCAATGGACATGAGTCTGAGTAAGCTTCAGGAGTTGGTGATGGATAGGGAAGCCTAGATGGCGTGCTGCAGTCCATGGGGTCAGAAAGAGTGGGACACGACTGAGCGACTGAACTGAACCGAACTGGTTAGTTTCCACAGAGATCGTGTAAGGTAGAAGCTGAAAGTGTTTACTATCTGGTCCATGACGGAAAACATTTGCTGACCCTTGAGGAAAAGCAAAATAAGTTCTTCTCACAGACATTCACAAACAACTGTGTACTGAGTCTTAGGCTTACTTTAGGTGCTGGGCATCCAGCAGTAAAAACACAGATGAAGCTTTTTGCCTTTGGGTGGAGGGGGAACATCTTGGTCGAGGGAGTTAGACAACAAGCAAAATAATGAAGAAAATTATGTGACCTGCAGGTGATAAGTGTTATAGACAGGAAAGGGGATCTAGAGGATTGGTGGGGGCAATTCAAATGAGGTGGTCAAGGTGACAACTTAAAAAGATGTACAACTTGAGGGTTGTATTAAGTTTTATTTGGGGCAAAACGAGGACTGCAGCCCAGGACGCAGCATCTCAGTTATCTCAGAGAGACCGCTCCAAAACGGCAGGGGGGAAGGGCAGTATACCAGGTTTTGGTGAAGGGGGAGCTCAGTACCATGAAGCACTCATTTTACAAAAGGTTTTTTATTAGTCATGAGGATCTGATGGCACCGTGAAGGGATTTAGTGCTTCTTCCGATATGAGGAGATACGAGGACTGAGCTAATAAAATCTGTTCCTAAAAATATCCAACTATCTAAAGACCTGTCCCACCAGATTCCCTGCAGCAGAGTGCCTCATTCCACCCTGAACTCCCTCAGGGGTTGTTGAAGGTTAACAGCTATAGCAGCAATCTTGAGAGTCCCTTGGACTGCAAGGAGATCAAAGCCGTCAGGCCCAAAGGAAATCAGTCGTGAAGAGTCATTGGAAGGACTGATGCTGAAACTCCAATACTTTGGCCACCTGATGCAAAGAACTGACTCATGGGTTCAGTCTCCCTAGAGGCAGATGGCAAATGCTTTTTTTGTTCAGTTGTTGGCAATGCTCTTAGTAAGCGCCAATTTGTAATTGACAAAAGGCAGCATCCTTGAAAAAGGAGAGGAAAGAGGACCCCGGGCTGGGAGAGGAGCCAGTGCCAAGGCCCTGAGGCAGGAGCATGGTTGTAGGTTTGAGAAGAAGCCAGGAGCAGCCAGTGTGCTGGCGCAGGTGAAAGGGGGAGAGCGGTGGAGACCAGGACAGACGGCGGTAGCAGCCGCCCACGAGGACGTCCTGGGGACCAGGGTGTGTTCCCTGGCGGGAATGAGCAGCAGGTAGCTTCTGACACCGATGGGCTGGAACCCCCGACTCTCTGCCGAGAAGAGCCTGGGGCAGGGGGACAGAAGCAGGGGCCAGTGGGGATCCCTGCAGGGGCTGGGACCCGGGGGTGGTGGGCCAAGGACGGCGGTAGCATCCAGCGGTGAGCAGGTCAGGAGTCAGGGGCTGGCTTGAAGTGGGATGTCGGAAGGCGGGGGGAGAGGAGAGGAGCAAAACGTGACCCCAGACACGTGACCTTTAGGTTGCTTCCGACCTCATCTGGCCTTTCCTTCCTGGCTTCCCACTCAGGAAGCCCCTCGGGGACAGGCCACTTCCATCCTGTCCATCGTATAGCCACCTCTCCACTGTACACAGAGGGCACTCGGCCGACATCTGTGGGGTAAATGCGTGCGTGATGAGCCGAGAGCGCAATCTTCTGCTCTCTGGGCAGGGGGAGTATGAGCAGAATTGTGTCTGATCAAATTCACATGTTTTGGTCCTGACCCCCGCAACACCCTAGAATGTGACTGTATTTGGTGATAGGGGGTCTTTAAAGAGGTGGTTAAGATAAAATGAGATCACTAGGGTGGGTCCTTATCCCACCGGACTGGTACCTTTATAAGAAGAGGAGGTCAGGACACAGACAAAGGACGTGGGGGACACAGGGAGGAGACGGCTGTCTGCAAGCCCAGGAGAGAGGCCTCAGGAGACAGTAGCCCTGCTCACACCCGGATCTCAGATTCCAGCCTCCAGGACTGGAGACCGTAAATGTCTGTTGTTTGAGCTGCCTCGTCTGTGGGACTTTGCTATAGGGGCCTGGAGACTCACATGGGAGCAACGTGGAGCAGGGCATGAACTTCACGTGGGGAGGAAACAGACCCTGAAGGCCAGCACTCAGCCAGCACACCTGGGAGTTGCTGACCAGGCTGGGGCAGGACCCTGATCTCCCAGGGGCCCACACCCATCCTGGGGACGTGGGACCAGGCAGCAGACAGCGGACGTGCTCCTCTGGGGGTGGTGGTGGGACGGTGTCCCTGGAAGGGTGGAACTCCAGCTCTCACCCGTTTGCTTGGCTGTGACACTGGACCCAGCACCTACGTTGCAGGGAGGAAGCCAATTCTGACTCCAGGTTGGAAACTTTCCTTGACTTGCTTTTCGTAAAGCAAGTTGACTTTGCTCTTGCTATTTTAATCATACTCAGTGGCTTGCCTGGAGGACCCTGCCCCTCTGCTGGATTGTAAAGTGCCTTTGTTAGGCTCATGGAGAGACAGTTTGTCCCTCCCTGCCTACCTGTCATATCCACAACTGGGTGTTGTTTTCACTTTGACTCCATCTCTTCATTCTTTCTGGAGTTATTTCTCCACTCTTGTCCGTAGCATATTGGGCGCCTACCAACCTGGGGAGTTCATCTTTCAGTGCCGTATCTTTATGCCTTTTCATACTGTTCATGGATTCTCAAGGCAAGAATACTGAAGTGGTTTGCCATTGCCTTCTCCAGTGAAGACTCTTGAGAGTCCCTTGGACTGCAAGGAGATCAAACCAGTCAATCCTAAAGGAAATTGGTCCTGAATATTCATTAGAAGGACAGATGCTGAAGCTGAAACTCCAATACTTAGGCCACCTGATGCGAGGAACTGATTCATTGGAAAAGATCCTGATACTGGGAAAGATTGAAGTGGGAGGAGAAGGTGATGACAGAGGATGAGATGGTGGATGGCATCACCGACTCAATGGACATGAGTTTGAGCAAGCTCCGGGAGCTGGTGATGGACAGGCAGGCCTGGCGTGATGCAGCCCATGGGGTAGCAAAGAGTCGGAGGCGACTGAGTGACTGAACTGAACCTGTGAATAGACGAGATTAACACACCCATTTCTCCAAAGGCTGGCCATCCCCTTGGAGATGTTTTGCAAGACTGAAGCCCCCTCCACTTTACTTCCCCACTGCCTCTCTCTCTCTGTTCCTCCTTTTGACTTGAGTTCCTCATTGCTCCTTTGTCTCTAGTCTACAACAGAACCCAGAATCCAGACCCCAACAACATGGTTATTTGCACGCGTTAACCTTCCATCTTCTTTGGTCTGCCAGCTCCCCGATTAAAGTCTCTTCCTTGCCTCAGCACCTCATCTCTCCGATGCGAATAGAGTGAGCTTGGACTTGATAACACCTCTACAGTGTGGGGGAAACCAGGCCGGGTTCACTGTGGGTTCCTCCCAAGCCGCCCCTGGTGCCCTGGACAGGGCATCTCGGGCCGTGAGGCTCCGCCCCCGACCCCGCCCCTCTGGCGCCCGCTGTGGGCGGGGTGGGGCGAGTGGGGGGTGATGCTTCCACGTGGCCGGGCCGCTGCTGACCCACCAGCCGCTTCCTCTGGGTGCGTCCGTTTCCTGCAGATCTCCTACAGCTCCGCAGAGGCCGCACTCCCTTCCCTCGCTGCTGCTGCAGGGGGCCAGCACCCCAGGGTCCAGGCGGGTTGGCACCACGATCCCAGAGGGCCTGGCCATCACCCCAACAGGCCACCCGGGATGGCACCAGCAGAGGCCAAGGCTGTGGGACCCGCTCCTCTGGGCCCGGTTTGCGTCCCCTTCCTATGGGTCTGAGCAGCGGGAAGCACGTTCCCAGCGCAGTGCGTTGGCCTGGGGCCCAGCTGCCCGGCGCAGGGTGAGGTCATGTCCTGCAGCGGCCACGCGGAAAGGGCGGGGCTCCCCCTCCCGCCGGGACTCCCGTGGCCCAGGCCTTTTCCCAGAGACCCCAGGGGAAGGGGTGACTGGGGGTGACCTCCGGGCTGGGGATGAGTGAGTTGGTGCCCTTCCCGCACTGCAGCTGAGCTGAGGCCGTCGGGGTCCCGTGCGGACCTCCTTCCCGCTGAGCTGAGGGAATGGCCAGCATCCGTGGTCCCTTGGCCCGCCACCTCTCGTGGTGTCTGTGCCGGCAGAGGTCATGAACTGGGAAAGACGGGGAGGGGTCTCCATCCAGGGGCTGGCAGAGAGGGAGTGGACGCCAGCAGGGGTGGGTGCCCAGCTCCGCGGGCGCAACGCAGCAGAGGCAAGCATCCCGCTTCCGGTCCGACCTCGGGCGCCAGGAGGGGCTGCTCTGGGGGCCCTGAGCCTCCAACCCCAGTGACTGACCTGGTCTCTCAACAGAGAAAGCGAAAGTGTCAGTCCCTCAGTTGTGTTCTACTCTGTGTGACCCCAGGGACTGTAGCCCACTAGGCTCCTCTCTGGCCAGGGGTTTCCCAGGCAAGAATACTGGAGTGGGTATCCATTTCATTCTCCAGGGGATCTTCGTGATCCAGGGATCGAACCCATGTCTTATTGCGTCTTCTGCATTGCAGGCTGATTCTTTACCGTCTGAGCCACCAGGAAAGCCCTAAATGTGAAATGACACCAAAATTAAAAGTTGCAAAAAACAGAAAGCACTGACCTGATTGCAGTGGCAGTGCTCCCAGCTGGTGACACTGGTGGCCCACTTCACCTCTCGGGCACCCCCTCCTCTGTTACCTGTACCCACCACCTGCTGGGAGGTCCCTGGGACTAGAAACTCAGAACCCGAATGCACGTGACCTCCTGGTGCTCTCAGAGCTTCTTGGCTCTGTCCCCAAAATGTCCCCGGCTAGTGGGAGTCCTCTGCATGAGGACACGGTACCTCCAGAAGGTGTCTACTTTCCACCATCCAAGGCGATCAGGTGTACGGGGCCCACTGGACCTTCAGCCTTCATCTGGGGAGCAGCAGGCAAGAGGGTGGGGGCCAGGGGCTGATGACCAAGTGGGGAGGTGGCAAGGATGAATTGAGCACAGCGGGCAGGGTGCAGCGCTGGGCGTGGGAGAGGGGCAGGGCTAGAAGGACAAGGCAGGGGAGGGCCTTGGAGACGATTTAGATTTTGGGATGGTTGGAATCCTGGCTTCCTTGGGGCTGGGGTGCCAGGGTGCCCCATACCCGCCCATACTGCCCATTTCAAACATACAGCTCTGTTTGAAATGACATGCAATGTCCCATTTGGGATATTAGCTGCAGATGATTTTTTCTGTTTGAGTTAAAATCTACATGGGACCAAATTCTGCTGGCTGAGAGAAGGGGACCCTAGACCCTTGCTCAGAGCTCCTTTTTCTTCTGTTCATCTGGGTTCCCACAAACCTCATCTGGGTTCCTCCATTGCCTCAGGTGTGTTAAGGGGATTCAGTGAAACAGCAGCAGAAAATAGGCAGGAGGGTGTGCGTCAACCACAGAACTCAAATACCAAAGATGGGGCACACTGGGTACTGCGGTGAAGTGCTCTCACCCCGCAGCAGGTGGTGAGGGCAGTGTCACACAACCTGTAGGATTAGGGTGACCAGCCAGCCCAGTCTGTGGGGCCCAAGGTCGTTCCTGGATATGAGACTTCCGGAGCTGATGGTGATGCTGGAGGTGATGCTGGGGGGTGATGCTGGAGGTGATGCTGGAGGTGATGCTGGAGGTGATGCTGGAGATGATACTTAGGTGATGCTGGAGGTGATGCTGGAGATGATGCTGGAGATGATGCTGGAGGTGATGCTGGAGGTGATGCTGGAGGTGATGCTGGAGGTGATACTTAGGTGATGCTGGAGGTGATGCTGGAGATGATGCTGGAGATGATGCTGGAGGTGATGCTGGAGGTGATGCTGGAGGTGATGCTGGAGGTGATACTTAGGTGATGCTGGGGATGATGGAGGTGACGCTGGGGGTGACGCTGATGCTCTTGCTGGAGGCATCGCTGGTGATGCTGGTCCTGATCTGCAGGTGATGCTGGAGGTGGTGAAGGAGAGGGGCAGGGAGAATCTGACTGTATACAACAGGTGCCTTCTAGCTGTGCGTAACTTTCTCTTTCTTCCCTCTGAAAGCACAAGGCCGAGAAGTAAACCCTTGATGAAGGCACCCTGGAGGGGCCTCCCCAAGTGTCAGGGAGGGCCCTGCAGTGTGCAGAGCTAGGCCAGAGACCTGGTTTCCCTCTGGCCCCACCACAGAGCCTCTCCGGATCTTAGCTTCTCCATCCCTAGAGTGGAGGATAATGTTGGGCCTAACACATCATTCGTTGAGAGCAGACGACAAGATGACACTGTAGGAAGAGCCCCGAGAGCCATGTCCGGCACACAAGCCCTGATGCGCACTAGCTCTTCCTGTTCTCCAAGGATCCAGACTGAGAGGCCATTTCTAACTGGGAGCCAGCCCAGCTCACATCCCCATGCCAGGTAGGTCCCCCGCCCCTTCGGTGAGGACCCAAACTCCGCAGGGTAGGGACCCATCAGGGTCCCCGTACAAGGTGGGGCTGGGTCTCCAGCCTCCTGGCTCCCCGCTCTGTGCGGGCCTGGCGGGTCCAGGAGCCACTGCCGGGTGGGCGGGCAGCGGGCTCTGCCCCATTTAGCACAGACGCCGTCTGTGTCTCCTGGCCGCCCGGTGGCCGGGGGCGTCTGGACAGCTCCCGCACACAGGCAGCGGCTTGTTCGCCGGGGCGGCCCTGTCTGCAGTGCCTCTCTGTCCCAGCTCTGTCTGTCTGGACTTGGAGAGCCAGAGAAATTTCCACCGCTTGGAGTTGTTTGTTGATCTTTCCAGAGCCCACGAAGGGGCCCTGGGTGGCTCTGCCTGGAGCTTGGGGCTGTGTGGGGACTGACCTCGGTCAGCCAGGGAGCCAGCCCACACTGGGGCCTGCAGAAGAGGCCACAGGCGGGCCGACCCAGGGGTGACAGGGGTGAGGTCTGTGGAGGTCGGACAGCCACCGGGACGCCTTCTCAGCCTTGTGACCTCCTTGGCTCTTGAAGCACACTTCTCCGAAGCGGAGAGAACCAGGGCACTGCCTCCAGCAGGAACGGGGGGCCCCTTGGGAGGGGCCAGGAGGCCTGGAATGTCTAGCTCACCCCAGCAGCCAGTCAGGCCAGCCCAGAGGTTCTGGCCACTGGCATACCCTGGCCCCACAGCACTGAGCTCCAGACCCCAAGGAGAACCACCCAGCAAGGGGTGGCCAGCGCCAGGTCCGCAGACACTGGGCCGCCATCACTAGCACCGAGAGGTGGACCCCAATCCCGCAGACCCCCATGGGTGGTCTCAGAAGCACTGGGAGCATAGCCAGACATGGGGTGCTTCGTTCATGCCAGGCTCCTGAGGGTCATCCCCAAAGAGCCCGGAGCTGGGGGTAGGGGTGAGTCGTGCCTAAGAAATAATTGACCAGAGAGGCTGGGCTGGCAGCTGTGGCAGCAGTGGAGGGGCCAGCTTGGGGCCAGAGGTCCGCTGCCTGGGGCAATATGATGCATACAGCTGCTCACTGCTGCCCATCGGGGGCTCAGGCTGTCTGCAGAAGGGGGCCCTTTATAAGCGAGCGTCCCAGGAGGCTCATCTGCCTGACAGAGGGTACCTCAGAGTCCAGCCACGACCTGAGCTGTGAAAAAAGAAAGAATAAGCAAAGGATGGAAGGACAGCAAGAAGGAAGACAGCCAGGCGATGCTAAAGATGAAGGATCAGGAAACCGCAGAATTGCCAGCTTGCCAAATCGCGAGAGGAGTGATGGCGACCAGCACAAACATGCGTGTGGTCCACCTCAAAGCCTGTAGGCTCTGTGTCCAGCAAGCAGATTCAGTCTCAGACCCCTAGCTGCCCTGGGACCCTTGCACAGTCAAGTGGAGTTTGGTTGTGTAGCACTCTGGATAGAGCTGGTTATGCTGCAGTAACGTTCATGCGTGCTCCATCTCTCAGTCATGTCTGGCTCTTTGTGACCCCATGGACTGAAGCCCACCAGGCTCTTCTGTCCTTGGGATTCTCCAGGCAAGAACACTGGAGTAGGTAGCCATTCCCTTCTCCAGGAGATCTTGCGAGCCCAGGGATTGAACCCGGGTCTCCTGCGTCTCCTGCATTGACAGGCGGGTTCTTTACCGCTGGGCCACCTGGGAAGCCGATGCTGCAGTATCTGAGCAGCTCGAAAAAATAAAGGCTGATGTCTGATTCACACAGAGTGTCCATCACGGACCCACCAGGACCTCCGCTGACCAGAGATCCTTGCTCTCTAATGTGCAAAGAAAGGCCAGAGACCCATCCTCACCGGCCCTGACACCAAGTCCAGGTGCCCCTTCCTCCCCCCGGTCTCAGGCAGCGCACAGCCCTACATAGCCTCAGGTCAGACGAGGGCCCCTCCGTCCAGGAAGGAGGTGTGGAGCTGGGCCCCAAGCGCTGTCTGCCCTGCTGTCCTGTGGCCCCCCTTGCAGAGGGCAGTGGGAGCCGATTACAGGGAGGAATCCAGCGTGAGGGCCCCAGCTTTCCAACACCCGGGAAAAGCGGACCCCTCACCTAGAGGCCTGCTCTCCGAGGGGCCCGAGTGGCCGGAGGATGGTGGTTTCCGCCCTGGAAAGGGCTCGGCTGGGGAAACACCCTGGGACCCCACAGTGGCGCCTGACCCGGGCCCCTCCCATGGCCCACCTGAGGCTGCGCCCAGTGGACGCGGAAAGCCGGTGGATGGAGGCCAGAGGGGCTCAGACCACCAGACGGTGGTCTCTGTGGGACCGAGGCAGTCAACCTCATCTCTGAAACGGCTGCCAGGGCATGAGCTTCCCGTTTGCCCCTCCAGAGAAGACCCTGCTGTGGAGGGTGGGGTGGGGTACCCCAAGGGAGGGCTCCGGGGGTCAGCACTCAGTTAGCAGCTGTGGTTCATGGAGCACGTGGGTGAGCCGGGCTCCATGGAAGGGTTCTCACCTCGCTCCAACCAGCCCGTGAAAACAGCCTCCCCATCCCCTTGCCCCTTACTGGCTCCCGCCGGGAGGCAGGCGAGCGGGAGATTCCAGCCAAAGGAGGCCCAGGACGGCCCGTGATTCTCCCAAAGGCGCCCCCACCAGAGCAAAGTTTCCAGGGCTCCAGGTCTGCGCCCTGCCTCCCGCCTGGGGGCCTGGGGGCCACTGCCCAGCCCGTGGCTCCGCGTGGTCCCCAAGCAGAGCTCACGGGCCCTGTGTCCTGAGGGGCCCTTCTGGGCCCTCCCCTGACCCACATGGCTCCACTCCTCCCCAGTGTTGGCAAAGGCACGCGGACGCCCTGACGTCGGAGCTAAAACGGGCTCCGTTTTCACCAGGAAAGGTTTGAGTGTTTCCTTTTTTCCTGCCCTTTATTCATGTACTTCCTGGCATGCAATCAGAGGACATTGTGTGCTGGAGTGGACAACTGCCTTCCAGTGAAAGGAAAACCCAGGAGCGCCCCCTCCCCACCGCACACCACACACACACCAGGAAGAGGTGCCCAGGCTCAGGACCAGCTGGGCAGTGATGGGCACGAGGGGGCGCCGGGCCCTGAAAGCTATCAGGAATTTCAACACGGTGACGGCAGAGCATGAGCCCTGCGTGGGCCGTGTGACGCCAGGTCTGGAAGGCAGCCCTGCCCGGGGGGAGGGGCTGGGACCGTGGGCTGGCCCTTTGCCTCCGGGCCTCTGTTCCCACGGCTGTAAACGGGGGTGTGGCAGGCGGAGGGAGGGCAGCACTGCCCACGGTGTTCCTGGCCCTGGAGTTCACCTGCGTCCCGTCTTGTCCGGGGCTGCAGCTGGGTGGAGTGCTAGCACCCAGGGATGCCCAGGTGCTGGCTTGCCACCCTCACTGAGCTGGAATAACCCCCTAAAAGAGTGGTCCATTGGCTGCAACCATGTGGGGGGGGCAGGTGCGAGGGCCCCCAGGCTGATCCAGGGAGAGGGGAGGCCACAGCAGGGGGCAGGCGTGCGGCCAAGGACCACCCCACCTCTCTCGAAGGCTTTGGTGGGGAGCAGGGGGACAGATGAAAGGACAGACAGGGCTTTGGAGCAGGACACGGCTTGAGCTTGTGAATGGAGAATCTTCTCGTTGGTTCATTCATTCATTTGTCATCCATCCATCCATCCGAGGTTCATAGAGCACCTGGTGTGTGCCAGGCCTGTGCTGAGGCCAGAACCCCAGGCAGAGGTGCCCGGAGACCTCTGACGCCAAGCTGCACCCACGTTCCCCCCGCCCCATGCTGACCCAGCTTCTGTGCCCAGAGGTCAGACGCCCCTGCAGGTACATCCTCTAAGCCTGGCCGTCTGGCATCTGTGTGGGGGATCTGCCTCCTTACCCCGATTCCGTGACCCCTCCTCCAGGCACCGCCCCCCCTCCACCACCACAGCCCACTCCCTGCCTCCGGCTGTGTCCTCTTATCCCGGCTCCTCAAGTCTCGCTGATGCCTCTGTGGTCTTCCTCCCAGACCCCTCGCCTTTGGTCTGCTGCAGGCCACGGTCCCCTCCGCAGGCAGCTGTCCCCTCCGCAGGACAGGCCGGGGCTGCTCTGGGGACTCTGGCTTTTCCTGCTCCCTCCAGGGCGCCTCCATCGCCAGGACAGAGCCTGGCCCCTCGACAGGGACCTCCCACCACCCGTGGTCTTTTCCTTCCTCTGCTTCGTCTCAAGGAGTCAGTTGGGGTCTCTGAGCACATGGGGTGCTCTTGTGCCTCCTGGCTTTTGCACGTGCTGTTCCTTCACCCTGGAAATATCTCCTCCTTCCTCCCATTTGTAAGTTTCCCTCTACCCCGTGGGTAAGCAGGTCAGTGGCTGTGGCCTCCCTGCTCATCTCTGCCCCGGCTCCTCCTCTCACCTTTCCGGTGGTCTCTCTGGTTCTAAAGATTGCGCAGATATAGAGAACTAAGGACCAGGACCCCAGCATTCAGCACAGTGCTCAGTTACTATGTGTGGAATGAATGAATGAATGGGCTTTAGCATTCATTTGCTTGCACTTAACTCTGTGACCTTGACCTTTTCCCATCAGACCTCAAATTCCTCATCAGTGCCCCGTGTGCAGCATCAGGCCCCACGTCCCAGGGCCGTGGCATGATGCCATTCTGCTCAGCTCTGATCCCCAGGGTCTGAAACAAGGACGGTGCCACTTTCCTGGAAGAACGGCTGTGTGAGTTGATTTCCTCTTCCGGCGACATGCTTTGCTTCACTCCATATTTTCCTGGCAAACTCTCTCTTGCAGGACATTGACAGGCAGACTCCAGAATTCATGGGAAATTGCAAAGGGCCAAGACGAGTGAAGCTCTTAAACAAGCTGAGGGCTGATGGCAAATTTCAAGGCCAGTAACAGGGCAATAGTATCTCAGTGCAGCACTGGTCCAGACAACCCCATCCACCAATGGTTCAGGGAGCCCCACAGGGGCTCATGTGCCAGGCCGAAGGGGCCACGGCAGGCCTTTTCTTTACGTGACTTTGGGTTAATGGGTCCTCCTAAGAGAAGCTGTGTCTTGGCCTTCACCCTGCAACACACAGATCAGCTCCTGATGGATCCCAGATCTGATGGGACACTTACAGGAAATAGAAAAGAAGGTCTTTATGACGATGGAGCAGATGATTTCTTTTTTTAAAAAGGCTTTTATTTCATATTACAATATAGCTGATTAACAATGCTGCGATAGCTTCAGGCGGACAGAAAAGGGACTCAGCCATACACATGTGCGTGCATGCTCAGTGCCTTTGGTCATTTCCAACTCTTTGCAACTCTATGAACCATAGCCCACCAGGCTCCTCCGTCCATGGGACTCTCCAGGCAAGAATACTGGACTGGGTTGCCATGCCCTCCTCCAGGGGATCTTCCTGACCCAGGGGTCGAACCCACATCTCTTGTGTCTCCTACAGTGGCAGGTGAGTTCTTTACCACGAGCACCTCCTGGGACGCCCACCAGCCCTACACACACATGTATCCATTCTCTCCCAAACTGCAGTGATTTCTTAAACAAGACACAGGAAGGCCAGCCATAAGAGGAAATGTTTATAAATTACATTACATGAAGATGATTAAGAATTACCACTGTTCATCAAATGTTTTTCAGTTTAGTTCAGTCACTCAGTCATGTTGGACACTTCGTGACCCCATGGTCTGCAGCACGCCAGGCCTCCCTGTCCATGACCAACTCCCGGAGCTTGCTCAAACTCATGTCCATCGAGTCGGTGATGCCATCCAGCCATCTTGTCCTCTGTCATCCCCTTTTCCTCCTGACTTCAATCTTTACCAGCATCAAGGTCTTTTCCAGTGAATTGGCTCTTCACATCATGTGGCCAAAGTATTGGAGTTTCAGCTTCAGCTTCAGTCCTTTCAGTGAATATTCAGGATTGATTTCCTTAAGGATTGACTCATTTGATCCCCGTGCAGTCCAAGGGACTCTCAAGAGTCTTCTCCAACACCATGGTTCGAAAGCATCAGTTCTTCGGCGCTCAGTCTTCCTTATGGTCCAAATCTCACATCCATACGTGACTGCTGGAAAAACCATAGCTTTGACTGTACAGACCTTTGTCAGCAAAGTGATATCTCTGCTTTTTAATATGCTGTCTAGGTTTGTCATAGTTTTTCTTCCAAGGAGCAAGCGTCTTTTAATTTCACAGCTGCAGTCACCTTCTGTACTGATTTTGGAATTAAAAAAATCTGTCACTGTTTCCATTGTTTCCCCATCTATTTGCCATGAAGTGATGGGACCAGATGCCATGATGTTAGTTTTTTGAATGTTGAGTTTTAAGCCAACTTTTTCACTCTCCTCTTTCACCTTCATCAAGAGGATTTTAGTTCCTCTTCATTTTTTGCCATAAGGGTGATCTGCAGATCTGAGGTTATTGATATTTCTCCCAGCAATCTTGATTCCAGTCTGTGCTTTATCCAGTCTGGCATTTCACATGATGTGCTCTGCATATAAGTTAAATAAGCAGGGTGATAATATACAGCTTTGATGCACTCCTTTCCCAACTTTGAACCAGTCCGTGTTCCATGCCCGGTGCTAACTGTTGCTTCTTGACCTGCATACAGGTTTCTCAGGAGGTAGGTAAAGTGGTCTGGTATTCCTATCTCTTTAAGGATTTCCCACAGTTTGTTGTGATCCACACAGTCAAAGGCTTTAGCATAGCCAATGAAACAAAATAGATGTTTTTCTGGAGTTTTTTTTTGCTTTTTCTATGATCCAGTGACTATTGGCAATTTGATCTCTGGTTCCTCTGCCTTTTCTAAATCTGCTTGTCCGTCTTGAGGTTATCAGTTCATATGTTGTTGAAGCCTAGCTTGGAGGATTTTGAGCATTACTTTGCCAGCATGTGAAATGAGTGCAATTTTGCGGTAGTTTGAACATGCTCTGGCATTGCCCTTCTTCGGGATTGGGATAAAAACTGGTCTTTTCCAGTCAGTTTCAGTCATCAACTTCCGGTCACCAATTTACTCTGCTGTTTATGAATGGGTGCCATCCTGTTGGTGGACATCTTCGTTCACCTTGCAGAGGTGATTAGCACCTAAGTAAAATAAGAGAGATGTAATGTTGGAGTTGTACTCATTTGTCAAGAATGGGAGCTACTTCTTTGCTGAATGGGGGTAATTGGTTTTGAATCCTGGAATTCCTATGCTTTGAATTTGAATCCAATTTCCTATGCTGTTCACACTAGAACAGCTACAGAATGCTAATGCTAAGTCACTTCAGTTGTGTCCCACTCTTTGTGACCCCATGGACTGTATATAGCCTGCCAGACTCCTCTGTCCATGGGATTCTCCAGACAAGAATGCTGGAGTGGCTAGCCATGCCCTTCTCCAGGGGATCGAACCCACATCTCTTATGTCACCTGCATTGGCGGGCAGGTGCTTTATTACTAGCGCTACCTGGGAAGCCCCCAAATGCTACACTCTTCAATTTAATCTGCATTGACATTTTCTCCAGCTCATTCTTAAATGTACAGTTAACAAAGCCATCGGTCATATATGCCAATTTCCACAGTATAAATACTCCCATGATGGCTGGTAGCAAACTGCCAAAGTGAAGTCACTGAGCAGAATTTGGCAGGCGCGTACAGCTGCACTAGTGTGTATGTCCATCTATGGACCTGAAGACCATATGAGGTCAGAGCATAGGTACTAGTAGAATAATTAGGAAGTGATGAGGTTTGAGCACATGACAGTGACTTTTTAATCGGTTTTATGTAACCCTGAGCTTGTATAGTTTGATTTTCTATCCTGGTCATGGTTAACAGCCAGCTCCTCAAACTCCCAAGAACTTAGTACTCAGCTCTTGGGAGCTGGTGTGAGGGGGGATTAACCCTCTCCTCTCCCTGCTCCCGCCACCCTCCAGGCCTCTGCTACTTCAACACAAGGCAACCATTCAATCCTATTCTATCTCCTCAAGGCGATCTGCTGGGGCTAGGAGGGGAGATGCTGCACCTGCCTCCTCTTATCTCCTGGCTCCACGCCTAAGCTCCTCCCACAAGAAAGTGGGAGCATGCAGGTGACATGCCTCCACCCTGAACTGTCCCACCCCTGGGCCCTGGGGGTCTCTCTTCAGAGGGCATCAGGCCCTGCCCTTCTATGTCTGGGGGTGGCTGGAAAGAGGGGTTTTGTTGACCCCTTCAGCCTTAACATCCCACATAGCATGTGGGAGACAGCGGCAGGCATGTGCCTGGAGGGGGCAGGTCAGGTCAGTGGCCGAGGGCAGAGCCTGAACGTTAGGACGGGTATGAGGGACAAGGGGCAGCAGGACAGACAGCGAGAGGATGGAGGGGGGAGGGGAGGGGTGGTGACGGATGGGGTTGGGAGGCAGATGTGCAAGGGGAGGGGAAGAGAAGGCCAGGACAGGGAGAGCTGCAGGCCTGTTATTGGCAGAGGGTCAGTCACATGGCCTGAGACTGGACAGAGAGAACGTGGTGGCCCTCATCTAAAGTAGACCAAGCTGCACTCTGGCCAGTCAAGGGCTCCAAGGGTCCCCAGGGCTCATCCTAGAGCTAAATCCCTGGGGGGTGGAGGGCAGAGTGGAGGGTTATCAGGATGCTCGAGACAAGAGGGAGGAGCCAGAAATCAGAGCATGGGGCTGGGGCAGCATGTGGGCAGAGATTCCACCTAGCAACCAAACAGCTCCACCCACCTCAAAGATCCAGCTCCTGCCTGGAGAGCTGGACCCTTGAAGAATCTAAGCAGCAAAGGATGCTGGGAATATCCTGCGCAGTCCATCACTGAAGGAGGCCCAGAGAGGGCACACAGCTGAATCTCGTCTCCCAGCCCCTCCTGGCCAACCTGGCAAAGAGACAAGGAGCAGGATCCCAAGCACCCCGGTCCTCCTTCCTGGGCGCCCAAGTGGGGCCAGGACAGGGCCCTCTCGGGAGCTCTAAGAGGCAGCCGGGAGATGCCTGGGGGCCCCGTCGCCTAGCGACCGGCTTCCCGCAGCCCTGGCGGCCCCTTGCTCTGGGCGCTGCCCACTCCTGACACTGGCTCCGAGCACTTTTCACTGCCGTTCTGCATGAATAGGCGCCAGGCCTCCTGCCAACTGTCCCCTCTTAAAAGGCAGCCCCGGCGAAAGGCCTTTTCAAGTGGGATCGTGCAGTGCCACCCAGGCTGGATGGGCATTGTCGGGGGGCCAGGGTCCCAGCTTGGTGGCTGGGGTCAGGGGGCCACACAAAGGATCCTGATGGAAGCTTCACGCACTCGGCCGCAGCAGCCCTGTTTATTAATCTGCAAAACTGGCGCCACCATCTTTAGAGGGGAGCCTGAATGAAAAGGAGGTCTTTTGAGAAGTGGCCTTTGAAGCTGCAGTCCTAGGATCCTTGTTAAATTGATTTGAAAGGGCAGCAAAACCCCACAGGTAGTCAGGTGAAGCCAGAAGCCCCCGAAGCTTGGGTGGAAGTCTGAATGAGGGGGTGCACCCCTGCACAGTGAGGTGGCTGGCCAGGTGTCTCCAGCTGAGGCAGGTGGAAAGATGTGAGTCTTGCTGGGGAAAGGCCTTCAATATTTCCCAGCATCAGTGGGTTTTCCAATGAGTTGGCTCTTCCCATCAGGTGGCCAAAGTATTGGAGCTTCAGCTTCACCATCAGTCCTTCCAGTGAATATTCAAGGTGCATTTCCTTTAGGATTGACTGGTTTGATTTCCTCACTGTCCAAGGGACTCAAAAGAGTCTTTTCCAGCACCACAAATTTGAAAGCATCAATTCTTTGACGCTCAGGTTTTGTGAAAGTGAAAGTGTCAGTCACTCAGTCGTGTCAGACTCTTTGCAACCCCATGGACTGTAGCCTGCCAGCCTCCTCTGTCTGTGGGATTCTCCAGTCATGAACACTGGAGTGGGTTGCCATTCCCTTCTCCGGGGGATCTTCCCGACCAGGGATCGAACCCAGGTCTCCTGCATGGCAGGAGATTCTTCACCGTCTGAGCCACCAGGGAAGCCCTCAAGGTCTGTGGAAGGAGGCAACTGGACTTGTGAGTGGCGGCTCTCTGCCCTCCCACCATCTCTGAGTGTCCGGGGCCAGTTCCGGCCCTGTGGCATGGGTGTATCCACGGGCAGGACAGTTCCCCCTGCCCTCGAGCAGTCTGCCAGTGGGCAGAGTCAAGGTGGCATAAATGATGGAGAAAGCTAAAATTGTAGGGCTCCATAAAGGAGTGGATGAGCTTATGGTGGGCACCCAGTCTGATTTGAGACTGGGGGTGGCCCAAAGAGGGAGGGATGGCCAGGTGCAAAAGTGGGAGTCAGAGAAGTATCCCAGGGTCAGGAAACTCTGTGCAAAGGCCCCGGGGTGCCTGGCTCCGTGGAGGATCTGAAAGGAGGCGTGGGGCTAGAGGGGCTGGGCCTGTACCGTGGATGGAGGGTGGGCTTTCCGGGGGCAATGGGGAACCAGGGATGGAAGACCGCCTGCTTCGGCCCCCATCCTTGGGCCCTGCCCTGCATACCCTTTCCTCCTGCCCAGGCCCCTCCCCCTGCCTGAACCCCGAGCCGTGGGGACAGGCGGAGAGACTCCGGCAGGCCGTCTGCACCGCAGGGCCCGCCCACAGCCTCTGCCCTTCCTCGGGCCTGGGAAACGAGGCCACTTCTGCTCCCAGCCCCCAGAGGGCCTCGGGGGGCCGCCGGGCTCAGGGAGGAAAGTTGTGGGAAACAGCCAGGTCCCCCGGGGCCCTGATGGGATCCTTGCAGCTTCTTGCACCAGATAAAGACTCTGTGCCTCCACTGAGCAGCCCCTGGGAGCAGGGTCAGAGCCCCTCTGCCAGGGGTGGTGGCAGAGCAGGGTGGGGCTGGTCTCTCTGCAAGCCGGGAGTCCTGAGGACATGAGCCCTGAGTTTAGCAGGTCCAAGACCCCCAACCACAAAGCGGGATGTTTCCTGTCAAAGTTCAGCCATTTCGCCCCAGCGGGACGGGCAGGCACAGGGGCTGGGGAGGAGGCTGGCTGGCAGCTGGTGGCACCTGAACAGGCTGACAGGCAGAGTTGGGAAGGGATCTGGGGAGAGGGCTGGGGCCCTCCTCTGCCAGCCTCTGCCATCTGCAGTGCCGGTCCTCACCCCCTCCTCACTGCAGAGAGCAAGTCTCCAGGTGGACAAGGCCCCCGCCCTGACGGACAGGACCTCTCAGAGCAGGTCCCAGAGATGGACAGCAGGGTGGAGGCAGCAGAAACCCCTGCCAGGGTGCCCTGGCTCCTAAGCCCCCCTGTGATAGTCCAGGGAGCCCCCTCCTTCCTCCAGCCCCACCTACAGAGCTCTCCCCAACCCCGTCCCGAGGCCCAGAGGCACCGCCTGGCTGAGCACGCACCTCTCCTGCTCCAGAAAAGCCCAACAGAACCAGCCCAGAAAACTCACTTTGAAGGTCAAAGTCATCCAGGGAGCAAAGCGTGCCCCTTGATGACATCTTTCCAGAGCTCTGTGGGAGCCTCAGCCCCCCAGCAGCCTGAAGAGGAGCCCAGGGGTGAGGATACGCGGGCGCCCCCTGCTCCTCCTCCCTGTGGCCTGAGTGCTCCCTGGACCCCCGGGGGCACGGTTACAGAAGAGACACTCAGGGCATCTCAGCATCTCCTTCACGCCTGCACCCAGGAGCTGGGGGAGGACAGGGGCCCCACGTATACCCGGAGGCCACGCGGACAGAGGAGACGTCTCCACTTGGCCTGAGTCTGAGAGCTGAGAGGTCGCCTGGGGTGGGACCCAGCAGGGGAGGGGCTGTGATGGCAGCCAGCCCGAGAAACTGGGACATGGGCCCCTCTCCCTAAGGAGAGGGGAGGAGATGGCCTAGCACCCGAACTTCGGGTCCCGGCACTGAAGTAGTCTGCCTAGGGCGAAGAAATGACACAGAACCCAGCTCGTGTCATAGAGTGCGGCTCTCTGCCCGCTCCGGAGATGATCCGGACCACCCCACCCCCACCTTTTCCATTCACATCACGATTATTTATTGAGCATCTTTTGTACACCAGACTCTAGGAGTGCCGTGGTGACCAAAGTCAGACATGATTCCTTCCCAGGAGGAACGAAATTAAAAATGCAAATGCATAGAAAACATGCACAGGGCTGAGTTCTGCAAAGAGACTGGCTCGTGGTGCTCTGAATGCTGGTCGCAGGTGGAGCTGTCTTGGTGAGGAGGTGAGGGAAGGCCCACCCTAAGGATGTGGCCTTAGAGCTCCAGGCTAGAGTGGGAGGCAGAGGGGAGGGCAGAGATGGTCCACGCAAGTCCCCCTCGTGGGGGACCGCGGTTCATCCAGGAAATGGCCCGGAGGATCAGCGTCTGCGGGGATGGTCAGCATCCACGGGGAGGGTCAGCGTCCGTGGGGAGGGACGGTGGGACCACTTGGGGAAGCAGACTCTAAGGATGCCTTGTTTCTAAGTCGAGGGTGGGGGGATTCCTTGCAGGGCGACCGGAAGGTCACATATCACAGCCCACAGACGTCCTCAGAGCAGAGTTGACCCATCCACCTGGGTCACGGTGGCCGCACATCCATGCTCCCTCATCGTTCTGATGTGGCCGCCTCGGATGCATCTTAGCATCCCTGCCCTACCTCCCGGGTCCATCCTCAGCATCCCTCCTCAGCACGCCGGCCAGTCCAACCGGCTTCTCCAGCCTCCATGTTCCCAGGCCTGGCTCAGGGGTGATGGAAAGCACACCCAGGTAAAGAAGAGATGAAGGAAGGCTGGGGGTGCGGGGCAGAGGCAAGGGGGCAAGTCCAGCTGAGGACGGTCAAGGCCGAGGGGCCCACAGAGCTGAGGACTGTGGGGCTGGGACGGCCCCGGGAGCCTCCAGGACCCCTCGGAGGGCACTTGTGTCAGAGCACATGGGGAGCCAGGGGGTCCAGTCTCCAGGGGGGCTTCCTAGGGGCCAAGAGTGGGGGTGACGTGAGGAGCAGGGAGGGAGCCCAGCACCACCTGCCTTTCATGTGCCCACAGTGCACACGGCCAGCCCCACGCTCAGAAGTTCAGATTATTGGGTGAACACGCTTCCCTCCCCCCTCCCACTGCCTGCGTTCCTGAGGCCAGCCTGGGTTTGGTTACCAGGCAGCCAAGGCCCCTGAGGGCACCTACCTCACGAGCTGGCCTGAGTTGGAAACTGCTGATGGGTCCTGGGCTTCGGCAGCAATGAAGCAACTTCCAACCGGCAACTGCTTGGCAGTGGGACGTGGAAACTTCTCACCACCACGGGTGGCCATGGGGCCCTGAGAACACGCCTGTGGGTCTGTGTGAGCATGTGCGTGAGCGTGTGGGCCGGGGGAGGGAGTGTGTGCATGCCCCAGAGACCATCCGCGCACCTGAGCGTGTTAGTCTCAGGCGTCCACGTGTGTTCACAAATGGGCATGCCCGAGGCTTCCCCTGCACACACGGGTATGTGTGATGTTCACCCGGCAGGTCCCGCCGCTGCACGCAGGTACGGGCTGAGCTCACACGCCTGGCACCTGTGTTCGTCGGTCACAGGTGTCTGTGCCTTGGGACCGTCTGTGAGGGATGCACCTCTCTGCATGGATGTACATTCAGCCTCTGACAGTCTACGCGTCTGTGCCGGGCGTGGGGGGCCAACGAGTCTGTCTGTTGGTGTGCAGATGAGCACACGCGTGCACAGGCATGCTTCCGTGGGATTCCGTGTATGTGTCTGAAGCATGTTGACAAGAGTCCCAGCACACAGCATGGGACTCAGCATCCAGGGGAGACGTAAGAGATGCTACGAGGTGGATGGATGGGGATGGTCAGGATCTCCAGACAGACAGAACCAATAGGTGTGTGTACAGGAGGAGGTTTATCATAAGGAACTGGCTCATGAGATGACGGAGGCTGACAAGTCCCAGGAGCCCCAGCTGGGAGACTGGACGCACAGCAGAGTTGGTGGCTTAGCTCCAGTCTGAGTCCAGAAACTTGAGGCCCAGGAGAGCTCACGGTGTGGTTCTAGTCCAGAGGACATCACGCTGGAGATCCAGGAAGAGAGACTGTTCAGCCTGAGGCCGGAGAAGGCTGATGTCCCAGCTCAAGGGCACTCAGGCAGGAGGAGTTCCATCTTACTCAGGGGAAACAGCCTTTTGTTCTATTCAGATACCTGGGTCTGTATCAACTGATTAGACAAGGCCCATCCAGTCTGGGGCTTCCCTGGTAGCTCAGCTGGTAAAGAATCCACCTGCAATGAAAGAGACTCTGGTTCGATTCCTGGGTCTGGAAGATCCCCTGGAGAAGGGATAGGCTACCCACTGCACGTATTCTTGGGCTTCCCTGGTGGCTCAGGTGGTAAAGAATCTGCCTGCTATGTGGGAGATCTGGGTTTGACCCCTGAGTTGGGAAGATCCCTTGGAGAAGGAAACGGCTGCCCTCCTGGGACACTGAGTGCTGGAACACTCCAGTATTCTGGCCTAGAGAACTGAATGGACTGTATAGTTCATGGGGTTGCAAAGAGTCAGACACGACTGAGCGACTTGCACTTTCAATCTGCTTTACTCAGACGATGGATTCAAATGTTACTCTCATCTAGAAACACCCCTACAGAATAATGTTTAATCAAATGTTTGGGGCCCCTGGAGCCCAGTCAACTTCATACACAAAATTAACAGTCACAGGTGGAAAAACAATGAATAGGAGGTGGATGGCGATGCATGGGTGGATGAGTGGATGGGTAGGTGGGTGGATGAATGAGTAGGGTGGATGCGAGGATTGGTAGGTGATGGCAGATGGGTGGGTGGAAGCAGGGGCGCTGAAAACTCAAAACCCAAGAACATTCTGAGTCCCCATGAAACACTGGCTTGAAACTCCACATTCAAAAAACTAAGATCATGGCATCCTGTCCCATTATTTCATGGCAAGTAGACGGGAAAAAAATGGAAAGAGTGTCAGACTTTATTTTCTTGGGCTCCAAAATCACTGCAGATGGTGACTGCAGCCATGAAATCAAAAGAACCTTGATTCCTGGAAGAAAAGCTGTGATAAACCTAGACAGTGTGTTAAAAGCAACTTTGCTGATAAAGGTTCGTATAGTCAAAGGTACGGTTTTTCCAGCAATCATGTATGGATGTGAGAGTTGGACCATAAAGAAGATTGAGAATGGAAGAATTGAGGCTTTCAAACTGTGGTGCTGGAGAAGGCTTTTGAGAGTCCCTTGGACTGCAAGGAGATCCAACCAGTCCATCCTAAAGGAAATCAATCCTGAACATTCATTCGAAGGACTGATGCTAAAGCTGAAGCTCCAATACTTTGACCACCTGATGTGAAGAGCTGATTCACGGAGAAGACCCTGTAACTGGGAAAGACTGAGGGTGTGGGAGAAGAGGGCGACAGAGGATGAGATGGTTGGATGGCATCACTGACTCAACACACACGAGTTTGAGCAAACTCTGGGAGATAGTGAAGGACAGGGGAGTCTGCATGCTGCAGTCCCTGGGGTCTCAGAGTCAGACGCAACTTAGCGACTGAACAACATGACATCCAGCCCTTCCAGGGCCCTGCCCATCAGGACCTTTGAGCTCCACTGAACTCTCTCCAGCTCCTCCACTAGCCCCAAATCCCTTTCACCCTCGGACCTTTGTCTTTCTCTATGAATCTGCCTATTCTAGGGGCTGCATATAAACAGAGAAGTCATATCAATGGGATACAGTATGTGTCCTTTTGTGTCTGGCTTGTCACTTAGCGTGATGTTTTCAAGGTTCATCCTTGTAGCATACCTCAGAGTTTCAATCCTTTTTACACGTGTGTTAGTTGCTCAGTCGTGTCCAACTCTTTTCGACCCCACGAACTGTAGCCCGCCAGGTTTCTCTGTCCATGGAATGGTCCAGGCAAGAATACTGGAGTGGGTTGCCATTCCCTCGTCCAGGGGATCTTCTCAATCCAGGGATCAAACCCTTATCTCCGGCATTGCAGGCAGAATCTTCACTGTTTGAGCTATAGGGAAGTCATTTTTTATGGCTGAGTATTATTCCACTGTAGGTATCGACAACGTTTCCTTTATCCATTCATCTACTGGTGCACACTTCAATGGTTTCTGCCTTCTGTCTGTTGTGAGTAATGCTGCTGTAGGCACTGATGCACGGATATCCATTATAGAGTCCCAGCATTCTTCAGGGGTGTTTACCTAGAAGGGGAACTGCTGGGTCATGTTGCTCAGTAGTTCTGTGTTTAACTTGTTGAGGTAACACTAAACTGTTTTCCACAGTGACTGCATCATTTTATATTCCCACCAGTAGTGCTCAAGGGTTCCAGTTCCTCGGCATCCACACCACAGTTGTTATTCCCCCCACGCTTCTGTTTAATGACAGCCTTCCTAGTGGGTCTGGGGTGGAATCTCATTGCGGTTTCGATTTGTATTTCCCTAATGACTGATGATGATGAGTATCTGTTCTTGGGCTATTGGCCATTTTTAGATTTTCCTTGAAGAAATGTCTATTCAAGTCCTTTGCTCATTTTGCAATTGTGTTTTTGCTGTTGTTGAGTTAAAGGTGTTCTTTAAATATTTGGATATTAAGCCTTCGTCGGAGGACTGATGTGCAAATACTCCTCTCATCATGTAGGGTATCTTTTTACTTTCTTGATTGCAGTAATGTCCTTTGATGCACAAAATTTCTTTAAGACTAATTTATTTATTTTTTCTTCTGTTACCTGTGCTATCGGGGTCATAGCATAGAACTATTGTGCAATGCAGTGTCATAAATATTTTCCTTGAGTTTTATGTTTTAGCTGTTTAGGGGTCAATCCATTTTGAGTTAATTTTTTAATTTTTTGTTTCATAGTGGAGTATAGCCAATTAACAATGTTGTGATAGTTTCAGGTGGACGGCCAAGGAACTCAGCCGTACATACACATGTGCCCACTCTCCCCCAAACCCCCCTCCCATCCAGGCTGCCACGTAACACTGAGCAGAGTTTCCTGTGCTACACAATAGGTCCTTGTTGATGATCCATTTTAAATATAGCAGTGTGTACATGTCCATCCCCAAAGCCCTAACTATCCCTTCCTTCTACATTTTGAGTTAATTTTTGTCTATACTGTAAGGTAAAAGTTTAATTTCAATCTTTTTTATGTGGATGGCCAGTTTTCCCAGAACTATTTGTTGAAAAGACTGTCCTTTCTTCACTGAGTGTTCTTGGCACACTTGTTGAAAAATCAGCTGACCGTGTATGTGAGTGTTCATCTCTGGCTCTATTTTAATCCATTGGTCCATGTGTTTGTCCTATGCTAGTTCCACACTGCATCCTTTTAATTTCTATAGCTTTGTAGTAAGTTTTGAAGTTGTTCCCACCCTGTGGGAGTTCTTTAACTTCTATTCTTCTTTTTCAAGATTATTTTGACCCTTTGAAGCTCCTTGCAACTTCTATCTATGCCTTTGAGGATCGTCATTTTCATTCTATGAAGAAGTTTCTTGGACTTGCCATAGGAATTGTTGTACCTATAGATCACTTAGGGTAACAGAGACATTTTAACAATGTTAAGTCTTTCTATCCATGAACATGGGATGTCTTTTCATTTATTTAGATCTTCTCTCATCTCTTTCAGCAATGTTTTGTGGTTTTCAGCATACAAATCTTTCACTTCCTTTGTTAGATTTATTCTTCCTAAATGTTTTGTTTTTTTTAAAGCTACTGGAAATGGACTTGCTGAATTTCCTGCTCAGATTGTTGGTTGCTGGTGTGTAGAGCACAGCTGATTTTTGTGTGCTGATATTTTACCCTGCAACTTTGCTGAATTTGTTTGTTTGTTCTAGGAGTTTTCTTGTGGATTCCTTAGGATTTTTTTAGGACATAGGATCATGTCCTTTGTGAACAGATAATTTTATATCTTCCTTGCCAAGTTGGATACCTTCTGTTTATGTATTTTCTTGCCTAACAGTCCTGCCTAGAACTTCTTGTACCATGTTGAATAAAAAACGGTAAAAGCAGATATCCTTGTCTTGTTTCTGATTTTACTGTGACACTTTCATCCTTAACCACTGAGTATGACATTAGCTTTGTCATACTTTTTCCCACTAATATCCTTTATCACATTGAGGTAGTTTTCTCCCTACTCCTAATTTTTCTAGAGTTTTTATCATGACAGGGTGTTGGATTTTGTTAAATATCTCTCTCAGATAACTGAGAAGATCACAAGTAATTTTTTCTTCCTTCTAGTATTGTAGTGCCTAACACTCACTGGTTTTCTTATGTTGAACCAACCTTGCCTTCCTGGGGTAAATCCCACTTGGATGGGATATATAATCTTTTTAATATACTGCTGGATTCCAGTTGATAATATTTTGTTAAGAAATTTAGCATCTCTATTCATGAGAGATATTCGTCTGTGGTTTCCTTTCCTTGTAAGGTCCTTATCTGACTTTGGCTTCACAGTAATGTTGACCCTGTACAATAACTTAGGAAGTGTTTCATCCTCTTCAATCTTTTGAAAGAATTTGAGGACTGGTGTTAATTCTTCTCTAAATATTTGATAGAATCTACCTGTGAAGCCATCTGGTCCTGGGTTTTTCTTTGTTGGGAAGTTTTTGATTACTAATATAATCTCCTTACTCATTATAGATCTATTTCGATTTTCTATTTCTTTTTGAGTCAGTTTAGGTATTTTTTGTATTGCAAGTAGTTTATCCATTTATTCCAGGTTATCTAGTTCATTGGTATTCATAGTATTAGTTTATAATCCTTTTTATCTCTGTAAGGTTGGTAGAAATATCCCCATTTTCCTTTCTGATTTTACCTATTTGTGTCCTGGTAAATCCACCTTTATTCTGGAGAGAAATAACTTAGACTGTACCCACTGACACCATTGAAAGCACAGTTCTTCCATGAACCAGGCCAAGTGATGTTCATTCCCATCAGTTCATTCCCACCTGGGGCCAGCCATGATTAATTTCCATTTCTATTCTCCCAGCAGGCCCAGTCAGCTCTGCCAGTACTTGCTGAGTGACCTGGGGAAGAGCGTGTTTCCTCTTGACCCCACCTGACCCAGGGAGGCAGGACAGGATGTGTGGATGCCCTGGCCTTCCACACATGCACGCTGTTTCCAAAACGGAGGGGGCTTCATTCCTGGGAGGCCCCCCCTTACAGGGAAGGGGTGCCACCCCAGACCTGCTTCCAGCGGCCCAGGATCCCCATCGAGCAAATCCTCCCCTAGTGCCCGCCTAGAAAGCCCTACAGTCAAGGCGGGGCATGTGGGCTCCTTCAAGTGGGAATCTGCCTTCCAGGAGCAGTTGGATCTCCCTGGAACTGACTTGTAGGAACTCTGGGGCCAGGGGAGTGGCAGGAGGGGTGTCGGGGTGGGGAGGCAGAAGGAAATGCTTGCGCTTTCTAGGAATTCTTATATAGTAGTTCAAACCAAAGCGTGAGGACTGGACTTTGGCTTCTAGTGGGGCTAAAAGCCATGTATTTCCAGGCACAGCCTGTGAGTCAGGAGACTCCAGAGTCTGAGGATGACGCCCACGTGTCCCAAGGATCCATCAGTGTCTCTCTTTGCCCAGTCCCCAGCCCCACCATAGCTCCTTAAGTGAGGTTTCACACAGACCCCCATGCAGTGCCCCGGAACAGTGCCTACTCCATATACTAATTTAGTGTGTTATGAAGGCAGCCTTTCAAATTCACGGGGAAGATGGAGCCAGTTAATAAGGGGGCCTAGGGTCTATTAAAGCTGAGTCCCGGTTTCATCCCTGATTCCAGAATAAATTCCTGGAGCTTCTGTCTGCACAGCCCCCTGCCTGGAATCCTGACTCCAGACCATTGCACGGCTTGATGACTTCAGCCAGACCCTTCTCAAATGTCTACTGGAACAAGCCTTCTGCCTCCACATCTATGGTCCCACACTGGGCCCCACTGGCTGTCCCCAGCCCAGTTTCCCCCCCACTGTCTGAGCTGATATTATACATCCTTTGTTGGCTGATACTCTCTGACTCCTAAGTTCATTCGCCACTGAATCCCCAGCTCCCAGCAAAGTGAACAATTGAACGAGTCAATGAATGAACACACGGACTCATGAATAGCTGTAAAGTACAGAACCATATGAGAACTCGAAGAAATATCCTGCATAACCCCAGGACTCACTATGGATGTGAATGAGACCACAGCTGTGTGCAACCCCCAAATCCCACCAATTGGTCACAACCTCTCCACCCCAGGCAGAGCCTCTCTCGCGTGTGGATGGATACCCTGGGTGTCTCACACCTGGGCATGAGAGGGTGCTCTCTAGTCCTATTGCTGCAGCTGGTCGTCCGGGTGATGGCCATGTTTTCAAGGCCAAGGCTGAAGCCTTCTGTCCGGGGTGGAGGCCCAGGGTCCACAGCGCACATGCAGAATCTGCTGAGCTGTGCTACCTTCTGCAGAGAAACGGTAGGGCAGTCTGGCTCCACAGCCTCTGGCATAGACCCCAGGTGGGATCAGGCATCCACCCACAGCAGGCCCCTCCCCCCAGTGAAGCAGGTACCCCCATGGAAGCTGAGAGTACATCACTGTTGCACTCCCTGAAAAATTCCGCATTCCAGGTGAGGTGTGACTGAGCCCTTGTCACAGAAAAGTGAAATCTACGGTGAACTGATCTCTGGTTGAGAAAGACCTTTCTGAACCTTATTTCAAAAAAAAAAAAATCCAAAACAGTAACAATAAAGAAGTTCAAGACATTTGACTGGACACAGCCTCCTTTATATTAAGGAGAGAAACCCAAAACAGAGCCCAGAGATGCTAAGAAATGTTGCAACACACAAAAGACTGACGTAGTCTCCATGTACAAAAGACACTCACAAATCAGTAAGATGAACAAGGCATAGATGGCTGGATAAAAGACAAATAGGAATTTCATGCATGAAATACGCATGGTGATAATCCTATAAAAAAAAAGGTGCTCATTTTCACTACTGAGCAGAGAAGTACCCATTGAAACATCCTGATGCCATTTGCAGTCATCAGAGACAAAATAATGTTGCTCTGCTGCGTTGGTGGCCGTAAATCTCTTACAGCGCCGCTGGGAATGTAATTGCTAGCAGCTTTCTGGAGGACAATTTGGCAACATGTAGCCAGCCTGGCAATCTCACTCCTAGGAATTCGCCCTGAGAAAACCCTCCCATGTGTGTGCATAGACTTTGGTACCAGGGTGAACATCACGGCAGTACCTGTAATACCTAAAAGCTGGAAACAGCAAAGAACAGGTCATTTATTAAACACTCTGTTCTGTAAAATAGTATTCAGCCATTAAAAATCATGTTTTCAGAGACTGCGTAACAGCATGGGGAAATAATCAGGATCTGTTACGTGAAAAATCAGGAGACAGAACTGCAACCACAATCTGACAGTAATTATGCAAAACAAGTAAGTCTGCGTCTGCATAACAGATAGACTGGAGGGAACATGCCAGCAAGTAAACAGAGCTGGCACGGGGACGCCCATCTGGGCTGTTGCGTATTTTCTCCTTTAGAATGCCCTGAATTTTCCAGGTTTCCTGCAATGATCATTAGTAAATAAAAGGTGGGTGTTTTTTTTTGATTGATGTATAGGTAATCTGAAACTTTGGCGACCTGATATGAAGAACTGACTCATTGGAAAAGACCCTGATGCTGGAAAAGATTGAAGGCAGGAGGAGAAAGGGAAGAGTGAGGATGAGATGGTTGGACATGACTGAGCTACTAAACTGAACCAATAGTTGGTTTACAATGTATTAGTTTCCGACAAGTGATTCAATTATACACACACATGTGCATATGTATATGTACTCTTGCAGATTCTTTTCCATTATAGATTATTATAAGACATTGAACATAGTTCTCTGTGCTACACAGTAGGTTCTTGTTATCTCTTTTATATATAGCAGTATATATCTGAACTGAACTGAACTGAGTATGCTATCTGTTAATCCCAAATTCCTAATTATTCCCACCTCCTTCTTTTCCCCTTTGGCAACCAGGAAGTTTGTTTTGTATATCTGTGAGTCTGTTTCTGTTTTGTAAGTAAGTTCATTTGTGTCATCTTTAAACTCCTCATGAAAGTGGTATCATATGATATTGTTTTTACCTGGCTTACTTCAGTTCAGTTCAGCTCAGTTGCTCAGTTGTGTACAACATTTTGCGACCCACGGACTGTAGCACACCAGGCTCCCTATCCATCACCAACTCCCGGAGCTTGCTTAAACTCATGTTCATTGAGTCGGTGATGCCATCCAACCATCTCATCCTCTGTCATCCCCTTCTCCTCCTGCCTTCAATCTTGCCCAGCCTCAGGGTCTTTTCCAATGAGTCGGTTCTTCGTATTAGGTGGCCAAAGTTTTGGAGTTTCAGCTTCAGCATCAGTCCTTCCAATGAATTTTCAGGATTGATTTCCTTGAGGATTGACTGGTTTGATCTCCTTGCAGTCCAAGGGACTCTCAAGAGTCTTCTCCAACACCACAGTTAAAAAGCATCGATTCTTCAGCGCTCAGCTTTCTTTATAGTCCAACTCTCACATCCATACATGACTGCTCGAAAAACCATAGCCTTGACTAGATGGACTTTTCTTGGCAAAGTAACATCTCTGCTTTTTAATACGCTGTTTAAGCGACAGAGCGACTTCACTTTCACTTTTCACTTTCATGCATTGGAGAAGGAAATGGCAACCCACTCCAGTGTTTTTGCCTGGAAAATCCCAGGGACGGGGGAGCCTGGTGGGCTGCCGTCTATGGGGTTACACAGAGTCGGACACAACTGAAGCAACTTAGCAGCAGCAGCAGCAGCAAGTTGGTCATAGATTTTCTTCCAAGGAGCAAGCGTCTTTTAATTTCATGGCTGCAGTCACCATCTGCAGTGATTTTGGAGACCAAGAAAATGAAATTTGCCATTCTTTCCATTGTTTCGCCATCTATTTGCCAAGAAGTGATGGGACCAGATGCCACGATCTTCATTTTTTGAATGTTGAGTTTTAAGCCATCTATTTCACTCTCCTCTTTCACTTTCATCAAGAGGCTCTTAAGTTCCTCTTCGCTTTCTGCCACAAAGGTGGTGTCATCTGCATTTCTGAGGTTATTGATATTTTTCCTGGCAATCTTGATCCCAGCTTGTGCTTCATCCAGCCTGGCATTTCACATGATGTACTCTGCATATAAGTTAAATAAGCACAGTGACAATATACAACCTTGATATACTCCTTTCCCAATTTGGAACCAGTCTGTTGTTCCATGTCTGGTTCTAACTGTTGTTCCTTGACCTGCAAACAGATTTCTCAGGAGGCAGGTAAGGTGGTCTGTTATTCCCGTCTCATGAAGAATTTTCCACAGTTTGTTGTGATCTACACAAAGACTTTGGCATAATCAATAGAGCAGAAGTAGATGTTTTCTGGAACTCTCTTGCTTTTTCTATGATCCAACGAATGTTGGCAATTTGATTTCTGGTCCCTCTGCCTTTTCCAAATCCAACTTGAACATCTGGAAATTCACAGTTCATGTACTGTTGAAGCCTGGCTTGGAGAATTTTGAGTGTTACTTTACTAGTGTGTGAGATGAGTGCAATTGTGCAGTAGTTTGAGCATTCTTTGGCATTGCCTTTCTTTGGGATTGAAATGAAAACTGACCTTTTCCAGTGCTGTGGCCACTGCTGAATTTTCCAAATTTGCTGGCATATTGAGTGTGGCACTTTCACAGCATCATCTTTTAAGATTTGAAATAGCTCAACTGGAATTCCATCACCTCCACTAGCTTTGTTTGTAGTGATGCTTCGTAAGGCCAATTGACTTCACATTCCAAGATGTCTGGCTCTAGGTGAGTGATCACACCATCATGGTTATCTGGGTCATGAAGATCTTTTTTGTATAGTTCTTCTGTATATTCTTGCCACCTTTTCTCTTTTAAAAAAAAATTAATCTATTTATTTTAATTAGAGGCTAATTACAATATTGTAGTGGTTTTTGCCATACATTGACATGAATCAGCCATGGGTGTACATGTGTCCCCCATCCTGAAACCCCCTCCCACCTCCCTTCCCATCCCATCCCTCAGGGTCATCACAGTGTACCAGCTTTGAGTGCCCTGTTTCATGCATTGAACTTGGACCGGTGATCTATTTCATGTATGGTAATATACATGTTTCAATGCTATTCTTGCAAATCGTCCCACCTTCGCCTTCTCCCACAGAGTCCAAAAGACTGTTGTTTATATCTGTGTCTCTTTTGCTGCCTTGCAAATAGGGTCATCATTGCCATCTTTCTAAATTCCATATATATATATATATATGTTAATATACTGTATTGATGTTTTTCTTTCTGACTTACTTCACTCTGTATAATAGGCTCCAATTTCATCCACCTCATTAGAACTGATTCAAATGTGTTCTTTTTAATTGCTGAGTAATACTCCATTGTGAATATATACCACAGCTTTCTCGTCCATTTGTCTGCTGATGGACGTCTAGGTTGCTTCCATGTCCTGGCTATTGTAAACAGTGCTGCGATGAACATTGGGGTACACGTGTCTCTTTCAGTTCTGGTTTCCTCTGTGTGCATGCCCAGCAGTGGGATTGCTGGGTCGTATGGCAGTTCTATTTCCAGTTTTTTAAGGAATCTCTACACTGTTCTCTATAGTGGCTGTACTAGTTTGCAATCCCACCAACAGTGTAAGAGGATTCCCTTTTCTCCACACCCTCTCCAGCATTTAATTTTTGTAGACTTTTTAACAGCAGCCATTCTGAACAGCGTGAGATGGTACCTCATTGTGGTTTTGATTTGCATTTCTCTGATAATGAGCGATGTTGAGCATCTTCTCATGTGTTTGTTAGCCATCTGTATGTCTTCTTTGGAGAAATGTCTGTTTCATTCTTTGGACCATTTTTTGATTGGGTCATTTATTTTTCCGGTATTGAGCTACATGAGCTGCTTGTATATTTTTGAGATTAATTCTTTGTCAGTTGCTTCATTTGCTATTATTTTTTCCCATTCTGAAAGCTGTCTTTTCACCTCACTTATAGTTTCCTTCATTGTGCAAAAGCTTTTAAGGTTAATTAGGTTCCATTTGTTAATTTTTGCTTTTATTCCCATTACTCTGAAAAGTGGGTCATAGAGGATCCTGCTGTGATAAATGTCAGAGAATGTTTTGCCTGTTTTCCTCTAAGGGTTTTATAGTTTCTTGTCTTATGTTTAGATTAATACATTTTGAGTTTATTTTTGTGTATGGTGTTAGAAAGTGTTCTAGTTTCATTCTTTTACAGGTGGTTGACCAGTTTTCCCAGCACCACTTGTTAAAGAGTCTTTCTCCATTGTATATTTTTGCCTCCTTTGTCGAAGATAAGGTGTTCATAGGATTTATCTCTGGGCTTTCTATTTTGTTCCATTGATCTATATTTCTGTCTTTGTGCCAGTACCATATTGTCTTGATGACTATAGCTTTGTAGTCAGGCAGGTTGATAGTCTGAAGTCAGGCAGGTTGATTCCTCCAGTTCCATTCTTCTTTCTCAAGATTGCTTTGGCTATTTGAGGTTTTTTGTATGTCCATATAAATTGTGAAATTATTTGTTCTAGTTCTGTGAAAAATACCATTGGTAGCTTGATAGGGATTGCATTGAATCTATAGATTGCTTTGGGTAGTATACTCACTTTCACTATATTGATTCTTCTGATCCATGAACATGATATATTTCTCCATCTATATGTGTCCTCTTTGATTTCTTTCATCAGTATTTTATAGTTTTCTATATATAGGTCTTTTGTTTCTTTTCATTGCAATGGTGAATGGAATTGTTCCCTTAATTTCTCTTTCTGTTTTCTCATTGTTAGTGTATAGGAATGCAAGGGATTTCTGTGTGTTAATTTCATATCCTGCAACTTTACTATATTCATTGATTACCTCTAGGAATTTTCTGGTGGTGTCTTTAGGGTTTTCTATGTAGAGGATCATGTCATCTGCAAAAAGTAAGAGTTTTACCTCTCTTTTCCAATCTGGATTCATTTTATTTCTTTTTCTTCTCTGATTGCTGTTGCCACCTCTTCTTAATATCTTCTGCTTCTGTTAGGTTCATACCATTTCTGTCCTTTATTGTGCCC
Organism: Bos taurus; assembly: GCF_002263795.3. Classification (NCBI taxonomy): domain Eukaryota; kingdom Metazoa; phylum Chordata; class Mammalia; order Artiodactyla; family Bovidae; genus Bos; species Bos taurus. The sequence continues at coordinate 46,695,567 of NC_037356.1, forward strand.
ATCTTTGCATGAAATTTTCCCTTGGTATCTCTAATTTTCTTGAAGATATCTCTAGTCTTTCCCATTCTATTGTTTTCCTCTATTTCTTTGCACTGATCCCTGAGGAAGGCTTTCTTATCTCCCTTGCTATTCTTTGGAACTCTGCATTCAAATGGATATATCTTTCCTTTTCTCCTTTGACTTTTGCTTCTTTTCTTTGCTCAACTATTTGTAAGGCCTCCTCAGACAATCATTTTGCCTTTTTGCATTTGTTTTTTGGGGGAATGGTCTTGATCACTGCCTCCTGAACAATCATGAACCTCCATCCATAGTTCTTCAGGCAGTCTCTATCAGATCTAATCCCTTGAATCTATTTCTCACTTCCACTGTATAATCCTAAGAGAATTGACTTAGGTCCTACCTGAATGGTTTAGTGGTTTTCTCTACCTTCTTCAATTTAAGTCTGAATTTGGCAATAAGGAGTTCATGATCTGAGCCACAGTCAGCTAGTCTTGTTTCTGCTGACTGTATAGAGCTTCTCCATATTTGGCTGCAAAGAATATAATCAATCTGATTTTGGTATTGACCATCTGGTGATGTCCATGTGTAGAGTCTTCTCTTGTGTTGGGTTGGAAGAGGGTGTTTGCTACACCAGTGTGTTCTCTTGGGAAGGCTATGTTAGCCTTTACCATGCTTCATTTTGTACTTCAAGGCCAAATTTATCTGTTACTCCAGGTATCTCTTGACTTCCTACTTTTTCATTCCAGTCCCCTATGATGAAAAGGACATCTTTTTAGGGTGTTAGTTCTAGAAGGTCTCGTAGGTCTTCATAGAACCATTCAACTTCAGCTTCTTCAGCGTTACTGGTCAGGGAATAGACTTGGATTACTATGATATTGAATGATTTGCCTTGGAAACAAACAGAGATCATTCTGTCTTTTTTGAGATTGCACCCAAGTACTGCATTTTGGACTCTTTTGTTGACTATGGGGGCTACTCCATTTCTTCTAAGGGATTCTTGCTCACAGTAGTAGATATAATGGTCATCAGAATTAAATTCGCCCTTCCAGTCCATTTTAATTCACTGATTCCTAAAATGTCGATGTTCACTCTTGCCATCTCTTGTTTGACCAATTCTAATTTACCTTGATTCATGGACCTAACATTCCAGGTTTCTATGGAATATGGCTCTTTAGGGCATTGGACTTTACTTCCATCACCTGTCACATCCACAACTGGGCATTGTTTTTGCTTTGGCTATGTCTCCTCATTCTCTCTGAAGTTATTTCTCCACTCTTCTCCAGTAGCATATTGGGCACCTACCAGCTTGGGGAGTTTGTCTTCCAGTATCATATCTTTTTGCCTTTTCATACTGTTCATGGGGTTCTCAAGGCAAGAATACTGAAGTGGTTTGCCATTCCCTTCTCCAGTGGACCACGTTTTGTCAGAACTCTCCACCATGACCCATCCGTCTTGGGTGGCCCTACACAGTATGGCTCATAGTTTCATTGAGTTAGACAAGGCTGTGGTCCATGTGATGAGTTTGATTAGTTTTCTGTGACTTACTTCATTTAGGATGATAATCTTTAGGTCCGTCCATATTGCTAAAAATGGTATAATTTCATCCTTTTTTATGACTGAATAGCAGTCCATTGTACATGTATACCACATCTTTATCCATTCGTCTGTCAATGGGCACTTACATTGCTTCCTTCCACATCTTAGCTGTTGTAAATGGCGCTGTAATGAACATTGGGGTGCATGTATCTTTTCCAATTAGTTTTCTCCAGATAATGCCCCCAAAGTGTGTTTTAATTGACTTATCAAAAGCTGTTTAACCACACAGGGCAGTGACGTCATATGACATTTGGTGAAATAAACATTATGTTAACGCAATAGACTGATCAATAGCTAGATCGATAGGTTAAGTCTGTATGGATTATCAAATCATTTCAATCTCCTTCATGATTCATGTATGTATGTCCCAGATTTTCTACATTAAGATGTGTTACTTTTATAATCATTTAAAGAGGTTATTTTTTTAAATTTATTTATTTTAATTGGAGGCTAATTACTTTATAATATTGTGGTGGTTTTTGCCATATATTGACATGAATCAGCCATGGGTGTACATGTGTTCCCCATCCTGAACCCCCTCCCACCTCCCTCCCCATCCCATCCCTCAGGGTCACCCCAGTGCATGTTTGATGCATGAGGCAGGGTGCTCAGGGCTGGTACACTGGGATAACAAGGAGGCTATTTTTTAAATAATTAAAAAAAAATTTTTGGCTGTTCTGTACAACATATGGAGTCCTAGTTCCCCAACCAGGGATCAGATCTGCACCCCAGTGGACTGTACCCCTCCAGCTTCCTCTGTCCTTGGGATGTTTCAAGCAAGAACACTGGAGTGGGTTGCTATTTCCTCCTCCAGGAGATTCTCCTCGCTCTGGAATCAAACTGGTGTCTCCTGTGTCTTCTGCATAGCAGGCCAATTCTTTACCCACTGAGCCCCAGGGTCCCCTGCAGTGGTAGCATAAATTCCTAATCACTGGACCTCCAGGGAAGGCCCAGAGAAGCTATTTTTAATAAAGGAGGCACTGGCTGAATTCATAAAGAACACTGTGGTGCCACATTAAGAGTCCACCAGACAGGAATTTTTACTGTTTTGAAAAATGCAGAAACCCTTCTATAGGTGTCAACATACACAATTTGCAAAACTTTTAACCCAGAAATCCCACCTCAAGGAATTTGCCCTACAGAGCAGTTCCCATAAATGTAAAGGGTTGTGTCCAAGGTTGCTCCACACGGGCGTTTATAATGGGAAGATTGGAAACTACATTCATCTCTGCCAACAAGAGCGTCATTAATAGGATGACGATACAACCAGGCAATGGATGCTCTGAGCATTAAAACAATGATGCCAATCTTTGCTTACTTATTGACATGCACAGATGCCTCTGCTGTACCAGTTTGTGGGGAAACAGGTTACAGGAAAAAAAAAAAAAACGTGGCTAGAACAACCCCATCTTTAAACAGGCTCTCTGTCTGCAAGGGCCAATTGGGGATATTTTTTAAAGACTTATTTCTAGGGGGGCGGGTGACCCTTTAAGGTGTTTTTGCTTCTTCTATTGCTTTTTACAATGAGCTCTGATCATTTTCTAAATGAGACTACTTTAAGACAAAGTTTATTTGAAAACAAATGAAATCTATGATTCAATTAAATTTAGATGCAACAGATAATTCAGAGATGCTTTTAGGGGGATCAAGTGAGAAACAGAGAAAGGGACTTGTAGCCCTCCAGGCGGTGATGTGGGCTCAGCCGCGCCCAGTGGGGACCAGCGGCTCCCGGCACAGTGACAATGTGGAGGGCCAGCAAGGGGGATGTGAGTAGTCCAAGGCCAGGCCTCGGTCAGCACATGAGCTGGGGTCTGGACCCTGCTTGGCTGGGAGTCCAGCGCCCCCTCAACCTTACAGCGCCAGCTCTGACAAAGCCAAGCCACCCAGCCAAACACCTGCACGGTCTTACCTGGGCTCTAAGACTGACCCCTGAGGTGACGTCAGGAATTCGCACCCGGACAAAGGAGCACTCCTTTTTTTAAAGTGCTCTGTAATTCAGACTTCCGTTGCCTGCACTCCATGTTCCCCCAAATCCACTTAACCAGAGAAAAGGGGGGTCAACCCTAAGGACCAGGAGGAAGCCTATGAACCACTGAGCCTGGCACAGCGTTGGTGCTCAGGAAACACTGCGGATGGAGCCCTGAGCAAGCCTTCCTGGACCGGTCCACTCGCCCTGGTGGCCTCTGCCTGCTTCCTCGGGTCTTATGCAATTATGGCTTCGGCCTGCCTCTCATCTCTCTCTTTTGATCTCGCTGTCTCTGTCTCTCTCTCTTGCACACACACACACACAATCATCCACTTATTCACGTGGTGGGAAGAAGCACAGACCCTCGAGTGCCCCTGCCTGTTTTCCTTAGCAATGTGAATTTCAGCAAATCATTCACGACCCCCTCAAATTCAAGGTAGATTGTTTCGAAAGCAACAGGGAGTACAACTGGACAGTCTGCTCACACTGCACCCCGAGCTTGGACCCACATGGGATGGGAGGTGGGTGCCTTGAACAGATTGACTGGGTGGGTGCTGACCTTGAAGGCAGCAGCCCCACCTCCGTGGGTTCACATCCAGCCCAGGGACCAGGCTCCACAGTGATGCACTCCTCCAGTCATCCTAGGCCTTCCCTGACATCCAGGGTGCCCGGTCCTAGGACACCCGAGGAGCCACTGGGAGGAGGAAATCTGAGGCCCCCACGTCCTGCTCCAGGACCAGCTGGCCTTGAAGATTCCAGAACTTTCCGCAGTGGCCGGCCAGCCATGGGGCAGGAAGCGGAAGGTGCAGAAATAGAAATGCACAGTCCGGCAGCAGCTCTTTGGCCGTGTAAGGAGGGGAAGTGGTGGCTGGGGGGATGGGGGAGCTGAGTGGCCAAGGAGAAGATGTGGGGAAAGCCAGGGAAAGTGGAGCCTGGCGCCTCGGAGCCAGCTCCCCTAGCCCCCTTCCACACCTTGTGACCCCACTTCCCCGACAGGAATCCATAACCCATGGTGACCGCTTCCTCCTGGGGCTGTATGAGGCAAGGGCCAAGGCTTTGCACAGAGATGACCACTCGCCTCCATGGCCACCCAAGAGGCACGTGCAGAGGGAAACCGAGGCCCAGGGAGGTACCAGAATAGAACCCAGGTCTGCCCGCGCCCAAGTCTATAGCCCCTTGGCCCCTCAAAGATCCTGCCCTGACCACGGCTGCCCAGGGCCCCAGGAGTTGGGGCATCTGACGTCTGATCACACCCTTACTCCATAACCCCCGACTGGACTGGGGCGACCTCAGAGCCCTTGTGAGATCCATAAGTGCTTGGGTAATGGTGATGCTGGGCCAGGCCCCAGATTTAGCTCAAAAGGCTGGGCCAGACTCGGGGTGTCCAGTCTAGCCCCCCCGGGGCCTACAGCCTCTTGGTGGTTTGATTTCCCCTGGGCCTTATTGGTTAAGCCCACTCACTCAGGGCAGCTTCCCCCAGTCCCCCTCATCCCCTCTGCTCCCCTCTGAACTTGCTGTTTTCACAGGAGACAGGAAGACAGAGGGTCCTGCCTCCCACCCCTCCACCCAAGAGCATGGCCAAGAGACCTGGCCAAGGAGGGCCTGGAGTTGTGGGCCAAGGATGTCTTCTGGGGACCCCGACACCTGCCTTCCTTTCTGCCCCTCACCCAGGCCCAGGAAGGGGGGGATGAAGCCCCCACATGTGACCCCGGGAAGTCCCATCCCTCCTCCTGTCCAGAGTGAGGCAGCTTTACTGACAGGGCTGCAGGAACCGGGAGCTGGTGTACAGAGGATATGGGGAGGCAGTGCTTTGTGCCCACCCTGTTCCTGCTGCATGGCCCACAGAAGGCCCTGCTGTGGCTGGATTGTGCTGGTCACGTAGGGACAGCAGTGGGTCTGGAAGAAGCCCCGTCTGGCTGGCCCTGCCCAAGTCTCCATGTAGAAGCTCCTGCAGAATAAGAGGGGCCTGGATTTCAGAACTCCAACTGTGGACGGTAATTGCAGCCATGAAATTAAAAGACGCTTGCTCCTCTGACAAACCTAGACAGCGTATTGAAAAGCAGAGTCATCGCTTTGAGGACAAAGGTCCATATATTCAAAGCTATGGTTTTTCTAATAGTCATGTATGGACGTGAGAGTTGGACCATAGAGAGAGCTGAGCGTTGAAGAATCGATGCTTTTGAACTGTGGTGTTGGAGAAGACTCTTGAGAGTCCCTTGGACTGCAAGGAGATCCAACCAGTCCATCCTAAAGGAAATCAGTCTTGAATATTCATTGCAATGACTGATGCTGAAGCTGAAGCTCCAATACCTTGGCCACCTGATGCGAAGAGACGAGTTATTGGAAAAGACCCTGATGCTGGGAGAGATTGAAGGCAGGAGGAGAAGGGGATGACAGAGGATGAGATGGTTGGATGGCATCACTGACTCAACTGAAATGAGTTTGAACAAGCTTGGGGAGATGGTGCAGGATGGGAAAGCCTGGCGCGCTGCAGTCTATGATCTCGTACAGAGTCAGACATGACTTAGCGACTGAGCAACAACAGTGGTGTCAATATTAGGGCTCAAACCCCAGCTCTGCCCCTTATTCCACTCACCGGTTGTGTGGCTTCAGACAACCGAAGCAGTTTCTCTGAACCTCCATTTCCTGCTCTGTGAGAGGCATGAACACCTGCCTGTCTCTGAAGCTGGCTGGAGGCTCCAGTGTTGGGTGAAGGCGAAGACGTGAAGGCTCTCAGAAGGCAGATTGCTGCCTCGCTCCAGGCCTTGTGTGACCGCTGTCCCTGTGCTTCAGCACAGCGGCCCCTGCTCAGCAGCCCCCCAGCCAGCAGCCTTTAATAACAGTCAGGGCTGGCAGTGCAGTTTCAGCTTCGCCCTTTGTCCCATGCTTCCTTGCGGGCTACTCACCTGCGAGGTCACAGCAACCTTCCAGGTAGCCACCCCGCCACCCTGGACAACTTGAGTCCGTGGTGGGTGCTCGTCCGTGGACATGGAACGAATGGACGAGTGAGTGAGCTGCAGTCAGTCCTCTAGACCCAGGGTGTGGAAGACGGTGTGGGGGGACATACCTTGAGGGGGGAGAAGTAAGGTCTGGCACAGCTGCACAGTGCCCTCATGGCTGGCATCCTGGGGAAAGTCACAGCCTCTCCCAGCCCCAGGCTTGCCCCACATGGCTCTTGGAGTCCAGACCCCACATACCCCCCAGGGGTGCCAGCGGGACGTGCAGCCAGCTCGGCTTGTGAATGGGACCACAGGGACCTTCTTTTCTTGCATTCTCACATCAAGAACAGGCTTCCCTGGTGGCTCAGCGGGAAAGAATCTGTCTGCCAATGCAGGAGATGTGGGTTCCATCCCTGGTTCGGGAAGATCCCCTGGAGAAGGAAATGGCCATTCACTCCAGCATTCTTGCCTGGGGAATCCCATGGACAGAGGAGCCTGGCATCACAAACAGTCAGACACGACCTAGTGACTAAACAAAGCCACCTCAAGAACGCACATGGAGCCCTAGAAATGCTGCTGGGTTCAAGCTCGCACACGGCCGCCAGCAGGGCCAGGCAGGCAGGGACACCCCAGGAGGTGAGCTGGCTGGCGGACCCTGTGAGTAGGGGCGGGCGCTGCCCTCTGTGGTAAGTAGAGTCCCCCCCTCACCCCAGCTTTCAGCACAGAGCCACCCCCCCCCCCGAGGCCTTCAGGGAGACAGAGAGCCACCCTGCCTTGAGAGGACTGGTGGAGGGGTCTCTGAGGCAGAGACCACAGTGGGGCACCCCCTCCTTAATTTCCCTCTTGGCTATGAGCTTGTGTGGAGTGGCAGGGCTGAAACCCACCCTCCCGGTGGGGGGCAGACAGAACCCTGGCCCTTTGCATGCAGCAATCTGCTCTGGGGTGGGTGGGTGGGCTATTGGGGCAGGGCTGGGTGAGGGGCAGTGCAGTTATGAAGCCCCCCTTTTCCGGCCTAACTCCTGAGAGGAGGAGGACAGGAACCCCATGCCCATCACTTTCAGAGACCCTGCTGGGCCCCTGTCTCCACTGCTGGACTCCCACAGGCCCACTCCAGATGTGACGCTGCGGACACCCTCCCCGCCAGGTGGCCGGCAGTGACGGCAGCAGGCAGCGGACAGGTGGGGCCTCCTGGGGGCCTGGTCACCCTCCTTTAAGGGCCATTGTTTCTCAGCCGTGACCAGCATGCCCCTCTTCCCCACTCGCTCCAGGAAGTCAAGGGTCCTTTCTCCATGGGCTTTCCAGACAGTTCCTGGTGGTTCAGTCTTTAAGTCGTGCCTGACTCCTGTGAGCCCATGGACTGTAGCCCACCAGGCTCCTCTGTCCACAGGATTCTTCAGGCAAGGATACTGGAGTGGGCTGCCATTTTCTTCTCCAGGGGATCTTCCCGACCCAGGAATCGAATCCAGTTCTCCTGCATTGAAGGCAGATTCTGATGAGCCCCTAGAGGAGACGGAATTTATCATCTTCTTAGGACGCCCAGATCAAGGCCTATTTTTTCCCCCAAGTCGATCACATGGTCTTTCCAAATTAGGGGCCAAGCTCAGATTCCCTGAATGTATTTTTTCACTCAGGAAGGCTGAAAAATAGAAATAAGAAATTAAAAAATAATAAGAACATGACGTGTCTTTTAAAGCAGACCCTGCTTTTCCGCCCATCAGGGAAAAGCGAGCTGACGCTGTCCTGAAGTGATGCTGTTCTTTCCCCTCAGTTGATTGTGCGCAGGAATGCGAGGCAGCCTTCAGCATCCAGAGGCAGGAAGGGTGTAGGAAAAGTTCAAAATTAGCATTTCCCCAGACTCCCTTTCAGATTCAAGGGCCGAAAACCGGCAGGCTCCAACTGAGCTGCCTTTCCCTTCTCGGGAATCTCGCGGGTTTTATTAGCACAAGTTCCCTCTTTATGGCCTGGTTTTCCTGTAAAACCAACAAATTAAAAAAGAACAGGATTTGATTTCACCTTGGCCAGGCCCCCCGAGGGTCTGGGCCTGAGCAGGACCCTCTTAGCTCTCTCCCAGCCCCCTCCTCTGGGGCCCAGCTTCTCTGGGGTCCACAGCCCTGATCAATGCATGTGCTTGAGAAAAAAGTGAATGAATGAATGAAGTCCATTGCAGGCGATGGGCAGAACCTGCCTCCACTGGGTGATTATGATTCGTGTGTGTGTGTGTGTGTGTGTGCGCGCGCGCGTGCGCACGCTCAATCACTCAGTCATGTTGGACTCTCTGCGACCCCATGGACGGCAGCCCACTAGACTCCTCCGTCCACAGGATTTCCCAGGCAAGACTACTGGAGTGGGTTGCCATTTCCTTCTCCAGGGAATATTCCAGACCCGGAAAGTGAACCCTCATCTCTTGCATCTCCTGCATTGACAGGCGGATTCTTTTACCACTGGGACACCTGGCTTCATTAAGCCTGAACTTGGACGCTTTCTCTGCACCCACCGCCCAGGAAGGGCCACTTACTGCCTGGCCACCACCCGCCTCCGAGCCCCAGACAGAAGGGCCTCTCAGCGTCCTGTGCGTTTCCCCATAGGTGAGCCAGCAACGGGAAACTTGCTCCTGATCAGGGCAAACTTCAAAATTGGAATTCACAGGAAGGGGCTTTGGGTGACGTCACTGGTGGCCGAGGCACAGTTGGGCACACAAGGCAGGCTTTTCACGAGTGGCTGCCGGGGTGGCACGTCCCCAGGGCCCACCTGCAGACCTAGGCAGGGCTGGCCGTCGGGCAGGAAGGCGGCCCTAGCAGGGCCTGGGGACAGCGCAGGAGTCAGGCAGCAGAGCCATCCACGGCATGGATTTGGCAGGGCACAGATACCCTGAAAGCCTGGGCCCTGCTGGAATTCTCCTAGGAGCACACCTGCCTGTCTCTGGGGACCTGGGTCACTTTTGCTTCTGCCCAGGAGAGGAGCTGGGGATGGGGGAACTTGCAGGTGAGATGACAAGCTTGAACTGTCCTATCTCCTTGCCATGGTCCCAGGACGCTCTGCATCACCTAGTATGGCCGCTGCTGGCCAGGGGTGGCCCCTGAGCATCTGAAACGTAGCTGGCCCGCGCTGAGACATGCTGGGAAAGCAGAACAGGCACCAGAGTTTGAAGGTGTGGTCAGAAAGAAGGACTGCAAAGTGTTTCATCAGTAACCACAGTAGTGATTACAGGCTGCAATGATGGGATGAATTGTTGCTGCTTTTGTTCAGTCACTCAGTTGTGTCTGACTCTCTGCAACCCCGGGGACTGCAGCACACCAGGCTCCTCTTCTTTCACCAACTCCCGGAGCTTGCTCCAGTTCATGTCCATTGAGATACTGATGCCACCAACCATCTTGCCCTCTGCCGTCCCCTTCTCCTCCTGCCTTCAATCTTTCTCAACATCAGGGTTTTTCCCAATAATTCGACTCTTCACATCAGGTGGCCAAAGTATTGGAGATTCAGCATTAGTTCTTCCAATGAATATTCAGGATTGATTTCCTTTAGGATTGATTAGTTTGATCTCCTTGCAGTCCGAGGGACTGGAGTCTTCTCTCGCACCACAATTCAAAAGCATCAGTTCTTCAGCACTCAGCCTTCTTTATGGTCAGACTCTTGGGACCATTCATGACTACTGGAAAAATCATAGTTTTGACTAGATGGGTCTGTGTTGGCAAAGTGATGTCTCTGCTTCTTAATACACTGTGTAGTTATGTCACAGCTTTCCTTCCAAGGAGCAAATATCTTTTAATTTCGTGGCTGCATATATTGAGTTAAATAAAGTATATTATTAAAATGCATTTCTCCTACTCCTTTTTTCAGTGTGGCCACTGGAAGGCTTAAAATGATATATGAGGGTGGCATAATCTTCCTATTGCAAATGTGGTCCAAGGGAAGCTGGACTGAAGTTTGGAGAGGTGGTGGGAACAACTTCTGAGGTCCTCTCACCCTGCCAGCCAGAGCAGAATCCCCCTCACCACTCTGAGAAGTGCTGTTCACCTCAGTTTGAGGTGCCTCATGTGTTCAGAGACCCAAGTGTCCCTCCCAACCTGTGGGCTTTGTTTTGTCCTAACGTATCCTCCAGATATCCATGGGCTGTGAGGCACCCTGACACACACAGGTTAATCACAGGATGTCCAGAGGAAGTTTCTCCCCCGGGCATGGCAGACAGTGGTCCAGCCTAGGGCTCTTGAGGCTACTGGGCTGTGAGAGGTTGACCATCTGGATATCTGGGGTGGGGGCGGTCCCTGGTATCCTACTCACAGATTCATGCTGTTTCATGTGGGCACTACTGGTTCTCACAGAGCCCTTGGGCACGGGCTTGGCTTTATTCCCATTTCACAGAGGGGACACTAAGGCACAGAGCAGTCCAGCATCCCAGGACCCCAGGGTTGTGCAGGTCAACTCCACACTGTCCCTCTTGACAATCTCTGCCAGGAAAGGGTCACTGCTTGCCTTTAAGTGAAACTGTTAGTTGCTCAGTCATGTCTGACTATTTGTGACCCCATGGACTGTAGCCCCTCAGGCCCCTCTGTGGGATTCTCCAGGCAAGAATACTGACGTGAGTTGCCATGCCCTTTTCCAGAGGATCTTTCTGACCCAGGGATAGAACCTGAGTCTCCTGTATTGCAGGCAGATTCTTTACCAACTGAGTCACCTGAGAAGCCTTGCAGGGGCTTCAGAGACATCTGTCAAGTGTCTGCTTCCTCAGTACTTCTCACATATTAGCAATGTTCCTTGGAAGCTAATCTCTGATGGCTCAGCGGGAAAGAATCCACCTGCCAACGCAGGAGACGCAGGAGAGGTGGGTTCGATCCCTGGGTTGGGAAGATCCCCTGGAGGAGGAAATGGCAACCCACTCCAGTGTTCTTGCCTGGAAAATCCCATGGACAGAGGAGGCTGTCAGGCGACAGTCCAAAGGGCGGCAGTGAGTCGGACATGGCTGAGCAACTGAGCACAAGCACCGGAAGCTAAATCCACCTTCAGAGGCAAGGACGTGCTTCCTCCGGGGGAAAAGAATATGCAGTCAGCTCTCTGCACCTACAGCTTTCTTGTCTGAAGATTCCATCAACCATGCATCACAGATACTGAGGAAAAACAATTTCCAGACAAGTCCGAGAAGCAGAATTTGAATTTTCCATACCAGCAACTGTTTCCAAGCAATTATATTGTATTAGGTTCTTGTACGTAATCTGGAGTTAATTTCTAGTATTCAGGAAGTGAGCATGTTAAAGGCGTATACTACATCATTTTATATGAGGGACTTGAGCATCTGAGGATAACAGTATCCACAGGGCTCCTGGATCCACTCCCCCTAGATACTGAGAGACAGCTATATGTCCATATATACCTGTATGTGTGTGTGCATATCCAGTTGTATCCGACTCTGCGAACCCAAGGATTGTCGTCCAGCTGCCAGGCTCCTCTGTCCATGGGATTATGCAGGCAAAAATCCTGGAGTGGGCTGCCATTTCCTTCTTCAGGGTATCCTCCTGACCACAGGCTTGAAGCAGGATCTCTTGTGTTTCCTGTATTGGCAGGTGGGTTCTTTACCACTGTGTCACCTGTGAAGCCCGTATGTGTACTTATAGAGATGGTGAAGGGCATGGAAACCTGGTGTGCTGCAGTCTGTGGGGTCACAAAGAGTTGGCCACAGCTTAGACACTGAACAATGAATATGCATATGTGTGTGGGTGCGTATGCACATGCCTTCATATATCTATCAGTGCAGAGGATTCATCTGTATCGAAATATGCATAAAATATTTACCTGGATATAAAGGGGAACTGATTGCACTGGTTGCCTGTCTGGAGGAAAGTGGCGGAGGGTTGGAGGACCCGGGGAGGAGAATTTATACCACGTACTTTCTCTTTAATACTTTTTAAATTTTAAACCGTGTCAAGGAATTATTACAGATGAAAATGTCTTTAATGAGTCTTCTTTGAGAAAATTCAAAAGTATGTGAAAGGGCAGCCCTGAGCCCTTTCAATCTCAATCGATCCTTCTTCTGTCTGAAGTCCAGCCATGACGGCGTGTCTCCTCCTGTTGGCTGTGGGCTCGGAGCCCATTGGCCTGGCATCCCTGGGGGGGCAGTGAGAGAGAGAGGCTGGGATGGACACCCCACCCCTGCTTCCCCGTCTGTCTCCCGCAGTGATCCTGGGCCGGGTGAGGCCGGACCTGCTGCAGGGCCAAGGCCTCTGCAGAGTCAGACCTGGAATCTCAAAAATGTCCTGTGGTCAGGCCCGTGCTTTGCTGGTGACTCAGCAGAAAGGCCCAGCCCGCCCCACCCTGGGGAAGGCCAGCTCAGCCCTGGGTGCAGCCATGGGATTGCAGCACCCAGAGCCAAGGTTTGTGGGAATGTGGGTCCAGTGGGAAATGCCTGGGTCCTTGGCCCGTGTCCTGGCTGGGCATGGAGCATGGGCAGGGCTAGTGCCTGCCTGGGGGCACGTTGCTCAGCTGTGCCCTGACTCACCAGCTGACCCTGCTCAGGTCCCTTCCCCTCTGGGCCTGCTTCCCCCTCCATGGGAGCAGGTATCAACAAAATGGTCTCCAGTCCCTTCCAATGTAAGGTTCTGTGATTCCATGTGAGAAGTGCAGTGTTTCCTGCCTTATCAGTAAACAGAGGACGTCACAACCGTAGTTAGTGATTGCCGCTGCCATGGATGCTGAGCTGGTGAGCCCTGAAGGAACTCAGGAAGGAAAGAATGCTTGCCGTCCAGCAGCCATCAGACTGCAGCCACTCCCTAGGGTGAGCCTTGAGGAAATTCAGGATGTGAAAACACAGGATACTGGCCCTAGATAGCAGAGCTGCATATCAAAGACATGACTTCAGTGAACCCACACTCTTGCATCTTTCCACACGAGCTCTAAATTCCTTAACTTGGGATATCTGGTTTTCTTTAATTAGCAATCATCTTTTGATGTTCAGAGGACCTGCCCTTTGTTGCGAAATTCTCTGTAACCTGGCCCCTCCTCACTTCCTCGGAGCAGTTCTCCCAGAGTCACTTGAGATGCTGCCTCCCAGGCTTGAAGTCCTAAACATTCCTGTCAAGTAAATCATAACTCTCAACTTTTATGTTGTGAACATTTTAAAATCTACATTCAGAAGTCACCAGAACTGTTGCATACAAGCTGCATACAAACAGAACACTGGATTTAAAAATGTAACATGGCCATTCTGTTACCCAGGCGTGTCAAGAGTGAAAGGACAGAATCAGAGGGTCCCAAGGTCACACCAGTGCTGTGTGGTCATTGGTCATCATGCTTGCCCCAGAGTCCCTTTTTTCCTCCATAAAATGGAGAGCTAAGACTCAGTCTGGAATGCATGCTTGTGAGGGTTCAGTGAGACGACACCCAGTCCCCAAGACGTCAGACACTTGGGTGACATTTTCAGACTTCTGCACACCTGTATTTGCCATCATATCTGCACATGACCTATCCCGATACTGACCTAATGCTTCCAATCTGCTTATTTTCATAATTAGATGTTTTGGTAAAAAAAAATTTTAATAATAATGCTGTACATGGTGAATCTAAGATGCACACATAAATTTCATCCTGAGAACACCAAGAGATGGAACTCGTCAGGCACGGATTGAGAGGGGGTTGGTGGGTGTGTCTGGGGTCTCAAGAATGGGTTGCTTGCTCACAGAGAAAACAAACTTATGATTGCCAAAGGGAAAAGCAAAGAGGAAAATTAAGAATTTGGGATTAGCAGTTACAAACTACTGAATATAATATAGATAAACAACAAGAACCTACTGTAGAGCACAGGGATTTATATCCAATATCTTGTAATAATCATAATAACCCTAGTGGAAAAGGATCTGAAAAAGAATATGTATGCGTGTGTGTATAACTGAATCACTATGCTTTACACTAGAAGTTAACACAAGAGTGTACCTTACCTGTGGGCCTTCCCAGGTGGCGCTAGTGGTAAAAAGCCCGCCTGCCAGTGTAGGAGACATAAGAGATGTGGGTTTGGTCCCTGGGTCGGGAAGATCTCTTGGAGAAGGGAATGGCTACCCAATCCAGTATTCTTGCCTGGGAAACCCAATGGACAGAGGAGCCTGGGGGCTACAGTCCATAGGGTTGCAAAAAGTCAGACGTGACTGAAGCTACTTAGCGTGCACACACGTGCACTGAATATAGTCCCCGGTGCTATACGTAGGACCGTGATGCTTATCCATGCTAAATGTAGTAGTTTGTATCCACCAACCCCAAACTCCTGGTCCATCCCTCTCTCCCCCTGCCCCCGGATTGCATAAATCTTTCGCCTTTTACGAAGGATGATGGACTGTTGATTTAGTTACTGCTCATCTGCCTGAAGTACAAAAGGTCAGCTCCACAGAGGTGGAGACTTGTGTTGTTCCCTGCTGGGTCCCCAGCACCCTGAAGAGTGTCTGGCTCTGAGGGACGCTCTGCCGGCATTTGCTGAATGAATGAATGAAGGGACACTATCCAAATGTCTAATCTAAGTCAGGGTACAGACACCCGCCCCACAGTGAGTCAGTTACCCCTGATACTCTCCGGAAACATAAGAAAATCATCAAGAGGGAAAACTAGAGGTGCAAAATCACATCGAGGTAATGAATAAAAGCTGTCAGCATGTCGGGGGCAGGGATTGGCATCCCGAGCCGTGAGGTCCAACCTGAAGGCCCAGAAGCTGCTCCCACGCTGGATGGAGGGACGGGACTGGCCAGGCCCGGCTCTGGGCGGCGGCTGCCGTCAGCAAACTCTGCCAGAGGCCCCCCGTGTGTCCCTCCGTCCCCAGCTCGGCCACGTCTGGCTCCCATGGTGCTTCAGTCCCAGCCAGTCAGTCAATGCTTCAGTCTTCCTCCCGCTGGACGGCCTCCAAGCAAAGTATTTCCATTCCTAACCAGGTTCACCAGAGTCGGCGCCGTCCTTTGAGTTGAGGAGGCGGCCGGGGTGAGATGGAGGGTAGTGGTGAGGGGCTGGCCCAGGGCCGGCCGCGAGCTGGAAGTGGAGGGGCTGGCGTTCCGGGAACCCTGGCCCAGCCTGAGAGTTAATCCCAGATGGAGGTACCAAATGTGAGGGGGCCACAGGGCTAACGAGGCGGCACCAAAGCCCTTCCGGGATAATTACTGCAGACCCCTGAGGAGGGGGCAGGGCAGAGTAGGGGAAGGAACAGAAGGCACAACCCCCACCCCCTCTTTGAAGACAACTTCAGGCATCTCTGCAGTTGTGCTGGGAAGTCGCACCTACTTGGGATTCTGTGAAGATGGGAGCAAGGGTGTCAGAGCCACACTGAGGACTCAGCACTTTGGGGTCCTGAGGTCCTTGTCATCACCACGACCATCATTGTGATCTCCACCACCAGAGGTTAGCTGGACCATCCTGCCCTGCAGAACACTCGAATCCCTTTACTCAATGGTGGGCTTCGTGCTGAAAGGAAGGATGGGCTGGTCCCTTCCAGAACCCTTTCTCAGATATCAGGAGAGAGAAAGCTCCCTATGGTTCTCTTTGTCACCTGCAGGATAAATCTGGGTCTGGAGCATGATGGCAAAGCCAAGGACAGCCCTTCAAGAGTCTGAACAGCCTGACCTCAAGACCCTCACACTTTCTTGGAGTTGGGGAAACACACTGACCCACACGAGCACAGACACCTGCTCACACGGATGTGGTGGTTTTACTCGGAATTCCCCCAAACTTGGGACGATCCAAACACCTTTCAACTGGGAACACAGGAGCTATGGAAACTGCTTGGTCTCACACACACACACACACACACACACCTCCTGAGATGGACCTGAGACGGGTGACAATGGGGAGGAGCCTCAGAGCAGGGGATTCTATTTGCAGGACATCCTCAGAGTGCTAAGCTGCTGCGACGGGACCAATCTGTGCTGTCCAGGGAGGACGGGGAAGGTTTGACTCCAAAGGGGAAGCTGCGGGAGGCTTTTGTGGCGCTGGAACCGGCCTGTGTCTTGACTGCGGTGCAGGATACACCACTGTGTTTGTCAAACTCACATGACTGCGTGCTTTAGGACTGAATTGCATTGCAGACAAATTTTACCATAATAAAAATGTTTTAAATGGGCTACTAAATATTTTAAATTATATACCTATTTGTTGACATTAAAAATGTTTGTGTGTGCGCATTGCCTTAGGAGTTTGGGCTGCAACTGACAGAAAGCCCCACCCTCAAGTGAAAATGGAAACTGATCGGCCAGAATAACTAGATGGTCCAGAGACAGAATTTGGACACCAAATGACCCAGGGGCACTAAGGAGGCTGTCGGGACCCCGGGTCTTTCTGTCTGTCCATCTGTTCTCCCTGCATCGGCCTCAGTCTCAGGCAAGTACCCCTGTTTGATGGGCAGCTGCTCCAGGCTCACACCCCTAGTTCAGTAATTCCATCAGGAAGAGGACACCTCTGCCCAGAGGTCACTGTGATTGCAGGCTTGCAACACGGAAGGCTCGTGAACCCGAGCCTGGACTCAGGACCCACCCAAACGAAGCGTTTATTTTTAGACTTTTTTTTTTAACATGGATCATTTTTAAAGCTTTATTGAATTTCTTAAAACATTGCTTCTGTTTTGTGTCTTGTGATTTTTTTGCCTCCAAATCATGTGGGATCTTATCTCCCCAACCATGGCTCGAACCCGTCCGTACCCCATGCTTTAGAAGGTGAAGTCTTAACCACTGGGCCACCAGGGAAGTCCTGAAGCTTTTAACTAGGGTGTTACTTTCCAGCACCCGGAATGACCTTCTGGAACCAGGCACAGATCCTGCTTGGACAAGCTCACCGTCGAGAGGCAGAGCTGCTCTCGTGGGCTGATGCCTTCATTCACCCGTTTGCTGTGGACCCAGCACACAGTGGAAGGACTCTGACGACGTGCTGGACACGGGGACTCCCACGATGGACCGAAGGTCGCCCTCCCCGCCACCGGAGCCCAGAGCGTGTGTGGGCGTCTCCATGGAGACCACGAATGCAGGTACCAGGCGGCACACAGAGAGGACACAGCGCTGCTTCGGCTGCAGAGCCCGCGCTGGGGATCCTAGAGCTGACCACAGTGCGGAGGGCCCAGGGGCCCTGGGGTCCAGCTGGCCGGCCTTGGTCCACTCACATCCAGACATAAGCTGTCTACTCTTCTAGCCAGACTGTGCTGCAGGCTTTAGCTTCCCCCTCCCCTAATTGCCTCTGGCCCTGGCCCCGCCCTGCAGGTCAGCTGTGCCTCGCTGTCCTCTCAAACTGCCCCTGCGTGACTGGCCGGGTGAGTGACCAGGCCTTGATATTCTGTCCCAGCACCATCCAAGGGGCCGCCCGCCCACGCTGCTTGGACAGCCGTGTGGCCAGGAGGCCCTGGCCCGGGCTCCCCCGTGATCAAACATGACCCCTGACCCTGCCTGCCTCGCCAGCACATGCAGCCTTGCTGGGGACGAGCCCTGTGGCCTCCGCGTCCTCCCTGCCATCAGACTGACCCAGGCTCAGCGTGTCACCCAGACCAGAGCCGCCCCAGGCCTGCGCCAACCTCCCCGGTGTCCGCACTTCTGGGAGCTCCCCCGGCCACATCACGTGGGCCACTCAGAGCCTGGCGAGTCAGGTCAGGCTCCCAGACCCACCCCACGGTAGAAGCAGAGTCTGTGGCTGGGGACATGGCCTGCCCAGTGCCCTCAGAGGGACAGCGGAGGATCAGACGGGAACCTGGGTGCCCAGGCCCTGTTCTTGCCCCAGTAGCTAGTCAACTGCACCCCCAAGGCCTGTACTAGCCATTCACTGGCTGATGGGCATGGGTTTTTTTCCCGCTTGGGCCTATTACAAATAAAGCTAGTATGAACATTTGTGGGCAAGACTTTAGGAGGCTGTGCATTTTAACCTCTTTTTGGTAAATGCCAGGCATGGAGCAGCTGAGGTGGGCATTTAAATTTGGAGACTATCCTAGAGAGCTTTCCAAAGTGGCCACACTTTTACAAGCTCTCACTTTCAGGGGGATTTCCTGCAGCCCCACATCCACACCAGGACTGAGAACAGCCAAGCTTTGGGATTTTAGACATTCTCCTAGGTGGGCTCCCCTGGTGGCTCATGGGTAAAGGAACCCGCCTGCCAGAGTAGGAGACGTAAGAGATCCTTGGGTTTGATCCCTGGATCAGGAAGATCCCCTGGAGGAGAGCATGGCAACCCACTCTAGTGTTCTTGCCTGGAGGATCCCCATGGACAGGGGAGCCTGGCGGGCTACAGTCCGTGGGGTCGCATAGAGTTGGACACGACTGAAGCGACTTGGCACGCGTGCAGTGGGTGGCGGCAGCTCTGTGACGGTCAGGGACAGAGTTCCAAGGATGCCGGCTGCTCAGTGTTGTCGCAGACCTCGTGGAGGCTCTCTGCTCCCTCCTTGTCTCCGTTTTCCTTGCGTCTCGTTCTGGAGAATGTCCAGTGCCCCATCTTCAAGTTCACTGTTCTTTTATCCTGTAGTGGTCAATGCTCCCTCCCCCATATTATTTTTACCTTGGGTGTCATTTCCTTGCTAGGAGCTCAGCATGGGTCTTCTCCAGAGCCCCAGTCCTCTCTCCCCTGGGCAGATGCAGGGTCCCCTGCTTCTGCGAATGCCCCCCTTTCAAGTCATTCCCCCCATAGAAGCCAGAGGAGTTTGCTCTTTTTTTTAAACCCAATGTGAATTCCTCCAATGTCTCCCTTTGCTTTTAAAGTAAAATTCAAACTCTTGTCTGTCATACAGAGTGGAGTAAGTGAGAAAGAGAAAAACAAGCATCCTACGTGAACACATATATGTGGAATCGAGGAAAATGGTACAGATGAACCTATTTGCAGGGCAGGAATAGAGACACAGACAGAGAAAGGCCTTGCGGGCACAGCGCGGAAGGGGAGTGTGGGTGAGCGGACAGAGTAGCAGTGACGTGTGCGCTACCCCGCGTGACACAGCCAGTGGGAAGCAGCCGTCAGCACAGGGAGCTCAGCTCGGTGCTCGGTGAAGACCTAGAGGGTGCGATGGGAAGGTGGGAGGGAGGCGCAAGGTGGAGCGGACATATGCCTGCATACAGCTGGTTCACAGTGCCATGCAGCAGAAACGAATGCAACATTGAAAAGCAATTATACTCCAGTTTAAAAATAAATAAAAAAAAAGGAAACATTCAAACTCTTGGTCCTGTTCCCGGGGTTTTCGCAGCCCGGCCTCCGTACCGCCCCCTCCGGTTGTCCCCTCACTCCCACCCCCGGCACAGGTCTTTCTGTTTCTGCACCACATCCCCCCATGTCCTCCTGCCTCAGAGCTTCTGCCCGCACACACTTCTCTGTCAGGAGTGCAACGCACACGTTCCAGTGCACACGTATGAATGCACACACAGGAAGATACACACATGTACACAGACATGTGTGCATGGAAGACACGCACGTGCATGCACAAACGTGTGTACAGACACACAGAGCACACAGAAACACACACACACACACACGTGCACACCCGTGTGACTGCCCTTCATGTGCTGGCTCCTTCTCTTCAGGACAGCCCCTGCTTATTTTTCTGATTGTACTGTTCAGTTGTCTGATTAATCTGGACGCTTTTCCTCTTCATCTCCACCAGCATGTGACCTTCGGTTCTATTCTGTCCTCTGTTTCATTCCCAGCACCTTAGTATGGGGCCCAGCACCCTCTAGGTACTCAGTAGGTGAACGAATGAAAGGATGGTGAGTGGACGGGTGGGTGAACGGATGGATGGACAGATGAACGACCGGATGGTGGGTGGGAGGCTAAATCGCTTTGAATCCTGGATCTTCTGCCTCTATGCTGGACTTTTGGCAAGTCAGTTAACCTCGCTGAATCTTGGCTTCTCGTGAGAAGAGCAAATGGGTACAGGGCAGCATGGCACAGTGCTCTGCTCAGGGTTTGTCTTTCCCACCAGAGAACACATCCTCGGTCCTGCCTCTCATGCTCCCAGCTCTATTTCCTGCGCCTGGCACAGGATCCAGCACGCAGTAGGCGCTCAACAAACAGTCTGTTGAAAAGATCAATACTCGAAAAGCTGAAGTCACAGCAGAGATGCCCCAGCTTCTGCCGTTCTCTCTCCCTCTAGCCGCGGGGGCGGGGGCCAGTTGGGCAGCCCCTCTCTCCCTGCCAGTGGCTGGGGAAGCTCTGAGCCTGTGGAGCCTTCACTTTAAGGAGGTGTGACCTCCACTGTGTGGCCATCCCTTCCCTGTGCCCTGGAGCAGGCCCCCAGGAGGGGCAGGGAGCTTTCTCTCCCTCCGCAGGGCTGCAGGGAACCACCTGGGCCTGGAGCTGCGAGCTGCTTGCTGTGGGAGGGAAGGGAGGCTGGGAGGGAGCCAGTGCGGTGCAGGGAGGTGGGGCTGGCTGGCATCACTAGGCATGCCCAGAGCCTCTGTTTCCCCACCTGTCAGGCAAGGGGTGAAGCCACACCCCTTCCTCAGGTGGGCACCACTGCAGCCCCTTCAGTGCTCTCCACGACCAGGTGAAGGACAGGCAGGAAAGGAAAAAAAAAAAAGCACAATTTTACTCTGATCTGATTTCACGTGCTCCCCAAGTCCAAAGGCCGGTGCCACACACCGGGACTTCCCCGATATGGTTAACTGTGCAGGCACCAGCAGGGGCGGGGTGGTCTCGACTCTCCGGACCTGGTGTCCTGCAAGCCATGTCCACCCTCTGCCCCCTTCCCCCAGGGGACCAACTTCACCCCGAGCACAAGGCCCTGGGGCGTGGGGAGCAGCCACTCCGCGGAAGAGGAAGGCGGCCTGGATCTCTCTGTCTCTTCACTTAGAGTGGCTCCCACCCACACTCTGCCTCTCACCATCCGCAACGCCCTGGTTGACTTCCATGAAGCCTCATCACGCCGTATAGGCAGGACCAAGGTGTGCACAGGGGAAGGGTCTACAGAAATGCAATGCTTACATCTGGGGATGGAGTCCTGGGAGCGAGGATGCAGGGGGGAAAGCCAGGGAAACATAGAGTCTTCCGGAGGGAGCCAGCGGAGCGTTTGCGGTAGGGTTTGCTAAGCCTGGGACCATGGGGTGGGGGTGGCTGGGAAAAGATTGGGGAGAAAAATCCAGAAGTCCAGCTTGACCATGAGCTGTTTGACATGTCTGAGAGACCCCAAAGGGAGATGTCAAGTGGCCGGCCGGATACGCGGGTCGGAGTTCAAAGGAGCAGTCAAAGCTGCAGGGACAAATTTGGAAGTCATCAGCTTAAGGATATTTAAATCCATGGGAACTGGTGAGATCACCCAGGGAGAAGGATGGAGAGATAGGAAAGAAACCCTGGTCCAACCCCCCAGGAACCCTGAAGACTGTAAGTCCCAGGGGCCCAGGGACCCCCTGGGTGTTTCAGGCACGTGGTCCCCTAGGCTCAGAGCATTGCCCTGCTCCTGACAAATTTACTACATCCTTGCCATGTAGGGGTCTGCAGGGGAGCAGGATTGAGGCGGGAGGAAAAGAGGGGGAGGGGAGTCAGAGAGGCCCGCAGAAGAACGTGCTGGAAGGAGCAGGTAGCCTCCTGAATGGACTCTCTCTGCCCAGGAAGGCGAGGGCAGAGAAGTGGCCTGGGGTTTGGCAACAACAGAGGTGGCTGATGCGGGCCCTTCTGGTGGGGTGGGCAAGGCACAGGCAGATGGGTGCCAAGGAGGGTGGGGGGAGCTGGTGGGGCGATGAGGAGGTAACAGATGCCCCCCAGATGAGAGGTACCTGGGCCATCTGTGGGCCAAGCATTAGTCACCCAGTCGTGTCCAACTCTTCCCAACCCCATGGACTGTAGCCCGCCAGGCTCCTCTGTCCATGGAATTCTCCAGGCAACAATACTGGAGTGGGTAGCCATGCCCTTCTCCAGGGGATCTTCCTGATCCAGGGATCGAACTCAGGTCTCCTGCATAGCAGACAGATTCTTTAGCCACCAGGGCCAAGGGGACCCCATTCAACAGAGAGGGAGCGACAGCAGGTGCTGGTGGGAGGGTGAAGTCAGGGGGTAAGAAGCCCTTGGGAAGGGGTTAGGGGGAGTGTGTCTGCACTAGATGGGGAGCCAGGGGGCCGAGGCCAGGAGGAGCCTGACTCCATCAGCCCATTTTACACCCGGGGAAACTGAGGCTGGGAGGGACCAGGGCTGCAGCCTCACCATCAGGGAGGGGGCTGGGCCGCACACTCAAGCTTTCCCTCCGGGACCTGAGCAACCTGGAGGTCCACCCGGGACTCCTGCCATCTTCTCTCCTGTTCTATTTTCTGAATTTCCCACAAGGAAGCCTCTCGTCCGCTGGTGTTCTGCTGGAAGATGGTATGTCCAGATGGGCATAGAAAGCTGCAAGGCGATCGGCTCCTTGGGGACCCTCTGGCTCCTTCTCTTCCCACCCACCCCTGGACAGTGCCCCATCCCAACCCCGCCCGGCTGAGGCCGCTGGACTCCCCAGGCTGGGCCCTTCTCCCAGCGCCTGCTTCCAGCCTGGGGGCCTTGGGAACCAGGGCCCCAAAATAAATTCCTAGGGCCTGATGGTGCAGGGTGGGCAGACCCTCTCCTGGGAGGTCACCGGTTCATGAATTGGAGGGATCCTCCCAGCAAGAGGTGAAACCCGAGACCTGCGAGAGAAGGAAAGGGCAGCCTCTGAAACCCAAGGCCAGACAAAGGCGCCGAGCAGGAGGCCTGGGCTCAGGAATGGGGCGAAGCTTGGGGGCTCCTGGAGGGTGGCCTGCTGGCCTGAAGGGGAGGGGCTGGAGCCAGCCTCCGGTTTCCAGATTCCAGAAGCCCAAATACCCTTCATTACACTCCCCAGAGAAAGGAGGCAGGGAGGAGGCATCAGACCCCACCCCTAGAGACTGTGGGCTGTGGGGGCCACGCCCCACAAGTTGGGAGTGGGCAGGGTCACTGCAGCCCAGACTTCCCAGGGATCTCCATCCTGAGTCACTCCCTTGCCTGGGGTCTAGCAGGAAATGTGGGCCTCGGACTGCCCAGGCTGTGCGACCGTGGGCAACTGGCCCACCCTCTCTGAGCCTGGTGCCCTGTCTGCAAAGCCAGACTCCAGGAAGTAACCTGTACGAGGCTGGGGCTGCTCCCTAAGCAATTGCTGTATCCTTACCCCGGGGAAGAGGGGCAGATGTTAGAAATCCGAGCTGCAGGCCCAGGTCAGGGGCCAGCTCCCGCCGCCCCCCTTGCAGAATTCCGCCCGCCCGGGGTGGGCAGTGGGGCGAGAGGGTGTGGCCAGGAGCAAATTGCATTCTTGAGGGTTTTTTACAGTCTGCCCTCTTGTCCTTCCCCTTTTGTGTCCATCCCTTTCTTCTCCAGCCACTCTCTTCCAAGGCTCTCAGGCCTCCGAATTAGCTAAACCCTGGGGAAGCAGCAGAGCCTGGAGCCTCAGGCGGATGTTAATCTGGTCTCCTCATTTGGAGGAAGAGGCAAGGCCTTTGTCCCCTGGGCAGTGCCTGCCTTCGCTGCCGCTGCTGGGCTCAGAAGTCTTCAAACAGGCCCCCATCCCCTGGCAAACCCCTTTTGCATAATCCACTGGAATCTCCCAAAGGCCGCTTAGAAGTTAATTTGGGAAAGAGGTAGCCAGGGAAAGAAGGTTCCCGGGTGAGAAGGGGGCCCTGAGGAAAGCTGTCCTGTGGATAGATGCTCCCGGGTTATCTGAAGCGTCAGTTCATGCCGAACAGGGATGGGTTTGGGCTCCAAAGCTGAAGCGAGCAGTGACTCGTCAGGGAGTGTGAACTTGAGCCTCCCCGCAGCTGTCAGATGCTTCCTGGTGTGGGCTTATTTGGACTTCCAGGAAGCCCCTTAACCAGAGGGTGGCTGGGGCTGCAGACCAGCTGGGCTGCCCAACTCACCAGGCGACCGAGGAGCTTTGGAAGCCCCGGGCACCCTGTGCCACCGAGAGGTGACGCGTGTCCTGCTTGGCCAGGTGAGTCTGCGCGTTATATCACATCCTCGTTAGCCACTCAGAAAGCAGCTGCTAAAGGACCCAAGTGAGCTGGCACTAGGAACAGCGACCACATCCGTATGGGCTGACGTTCTACTGGAGGAGACAGAAAACAAGATAGATACACAACGAAAGCCAAGTCCAGAAAATAAGGCAAAGGCAGGTACTTTGGGATGAGTTGCATTGCCCCAAATTCATGTTGGAGTCCTACCCCCAGTACCCCAAAATGTGACTGTATTTGGAGATGTGGTCTTTACAGAGGTCATCGAGGGAAAGAGAAGTCGCTGGGGTGGGTCCTCACCCCCAGGATGGGTGGCCTCACAAGGAGAGGAGAGGAGAGGAGGACACGGATATCCGTTGAGGGACCACCAAGTGAGGACACAGGGAGAGGACGGCAGTCCACGCCCAGAGGAGAGAGGCCTGGGACAGACCCTCCCCCAAAACCCTCAGAAGGACCGAGCCTGTGGATAGCTCCAGTCTGGACTTGTGGCCCCAGAACCGTGAGACCGTCCATTTCTGTTATTTAAGCCACGCTGTCTGTGCAGCAAGAGCGAGTGAATCCAGAAGGCAATAGAGGACGGTGGGGTGGGGATTTAATGGGTGGTCTGGGACAGCCTCTCTGAACAGAATTAAAAGTAAGAGCCAGCCCTGGACAGCAGAGGGGCAGAGTGAGGTCCTGGGAATGGGGAGAGCTTGGCCTGCCCTCCCAAACCAGCAGAAAGGCAGCGAGGATGCAGAGGAGCGAGGGAAGGGCAGAGAGGCAGCCGGGGGACAGACGTGTGCGCTGTGGGAGTTGGTCCTGGAGTGGCTGTCAGCTCCGGCCCTCTTCTGCCAAGCAAACCCCACAAGCCTGGAGCCAGCCTGCAGCCAGAGCCCACTTGCCTCCTGAGCAGGGGCGATGGTTTTCAGCAACATTCTTCCAGCAGGGCCACCCTCCTGCAGCTGTGGGGTTGAGCGCCACAGGAGTTTTTGGGTTCCAAGCTGCATCGGAACCCAGACCACACTCCCCACACTCCAGCCCCTGTCATCGCCCCTCCCTCTGGTCTCTGGACCATCTGTCTTGATCCTGTAGCCCCGGCTTTAGCCCCTGGGTCCTCATGCCTCAAAAATGAATTTGACGTTCAGTTGCTCAGTTGTGCCTGACTCTCTGTGACCCCATGGACTGCAGCCATGCCTCGCTGACCTTCACTACCTCCCAGAGTTTGCTCAAACTTATGTCCATTGAGTTGGTGATGCCATCCAACCATCTCATCCTCTGTTGTCCCCTTCTCCTCCCACCTTCTATCTTTCCCAGCATCGGGGTCTTTCCCAATGAGTTGGCTCTTCACATCAGGTGGTCACAGAAGTGGAGCTTCAGCTTCAGCATCAGTCTAAACATGATATTATTGTTATTTGTTATTTTCCTTTCTGCAGGGTGGTGATTCTCCCAGCTCAGCTCCTGCTGGGGCCCTCTGGCAGCTATGCTGAGCTGAACAGATGTGCTCCTAGAACAGCTGAAGTCGGCGATCTGACCCCTTCCCAGCCCTTCTCTCCACACCGGGTCATGAGCCCCCCACATCCAGGGCTGCAGGCCCTTCCTCCAGACCCAGCTACCCAGGGCCTGGCCCAGGGGTCCCCTGCATCCTGACCCCCACTTCCCAGGGACCCTTGGTTCCCAGAGGTGGAGCTCCCAGGGTGGCAACCAGGCCTGCAGACTCTGGAGACTGAGCCCATCCCTTCTGGGTCCAGCTGCCAGTCTCCCAGGGGACAGTGTTGCCAGACCATGGTGTGGTCCCCGGGGTGGTTTTCACAGCCAAGAAGGGCCAACAGGTACGGACAAACGGCCGGCCAGCCCTCCCCACCCGGCATCCCAGGAATGTGATAAGCCTCCCATGCCACTGACCCCCACCCACCCCAGCCCGGCTTCTTGTGTCTGCCCAGCCATCCTGTCCTTCCCTCCAGCCCCTCAGCCGCTTCCTGGGGCCACAGGTTCACTGCTAACTAACCAAGGGATGAATAAAGCCCAGGACGAGGCTGCAGAGGCCTAGCTTCCCAGGGCTCCGTGCAAAGGGCCTGGAGGCTGCGGTTCTGCACTCAAAGGAGAGACAGAGATGGTGGGAGAGAGAGAGACAGAGAGACACAAAGAGAGACAGAGATAGGAGAAAAGATGGGGAGAGAGACACAGAGAGACAGGGAGAGAGAGAGAGAGACGGAGAGACAGACGGAGAGAGAGAGAGACAGAGAGATGGAGAGACAGAGACAGGGGAGAGAGAGAGACAGAGAGACACAAAGACAGAGATAGGAGGAGAGACAGGGAGAGAGACACAGAGAGACAGGGACAGGGAACAGGAGGTTCTCCAGCCCACACACTGCCCCAGTTTCACGGCTGGAGGGTCCCCTGGAGAGGGAAAGGGTCCAGATTCAGATACATCAGTTCCTTTAGTGACTAATCCCTAAAAACTCTCCAGAGAACTGTGGGTGCTTCCACCCCGTCTCAGGAGGACCTCTGCTTCCTGCTTATCCTTCAGAGAAGAGGTGAGAAGGGCCACGGAGACACAGCCAGCCAAGGCGAGGTGCGCTGGCAGCTGCAGGCCTCACCTTGCAGACCACAGAGCGGTCCCCTTGGGGTCGGGTCAGACGGGAGGGGTGCGGCTTTTCTTTGAAGGCAGGGGACCAGCAGATGGGAGGTGGGGGCTTCACCTCGAGGGAGCCCACTCCTCTCCGTATACCACCTACAGCTGCTCCCACACTGCTTGAGGTCCATGGATCCCCCTTTCCTCAGACAACCGGACTGTGTGTCCTGACCTACTGGAGAGGGCAGGGGGTAGTTCTGGACATCAGGGAGTCCATCAAGTGAAGACAGGTACTCGGCCGGGGGTTTCCAGCCCCCCAACATCACATCTGACTTTGTGTCCCCTCAACCAAGCTCAGGGTCTGATTGCTGTGGGGGCCCCAGAAGACTGGACTTGATCAATGGATACACCCCTCATGACATCTTCCATCAACCCTGCAAAGAAGGCAGATGGCCCCATTTCACAGAGGAAGAAACTGAGTCAGGGAGAGATGAAAGGTCTAAGGCAAGGCCATACGGCAGGGGTGGAGCCAGCCTCCTCCCACCGTGCACCCCAGTACTTAAAGGAAACTGCATACAAAAGTGTGATCCCCGCTGTCTCTGGGTGGGCATGGAGTTGGGTCAGCCCTGGACAGACCAGACCCTGCTAAGGACCCTGGTGGCTCAGGTGTGGGCGGGTGGGAAAACCTCAGCCTTTCCAGAATCAAGGAAGTGCTAAAGGCTCCTCTTGTTCCTCGAGGAGCCAGAAACTGGCTCCAGGACTTAGGTGAGACCCAGGCAGGGTCCAGGTGGTGGGGTGCCCCTGCCCAAGGCCCTGACAGCCTCTGTTGTCCTAGGTACAGAGGGGGTGAGTACTGGGGACTTGAAAAGGTGTCCCCAGGACAGGCCAGCTTCAGGGAGGTCCTGGCAGCTGAGCAAGGCCAGGCCTGGGGGCTAAGGCCAGTGTGCCAATGAAGCCAACCCCTGGGCCCACCAGCAGTGCCCAGGCAAACCAGGCACTGAGTGTAAGAAGCCAGAGCCCCTCTTTTCTTTAGGAACGCAGCAACACAGACCAACTGAATGTCATGCGGCATCCTCCACGGACATCGTAAGCTGCCCCTTGGGTCTTCCCCGGGACCACCCCGAGGCTTGGCTCCACCTCCCCCCCGCGTGTCACGTGTTTCCACCCACTCCCAGGACAGGCCCTATGTCAGTGAGGTGGCCCCTTTGCTCCTGGCAACTTCGTCCTGCAGGGAAAGCGCTCACTGCCCCTGGAACCCCTGCTGCGCACCATATCTACTGTCCAGCCTCATCCCGGGGCACCCAGCCCTCTGCCTCCCACGCCCCCTACATCCCCCCTCACCAGACCCCCCACCTTTCCCCTAGATGCCTCTAGCCAGCTAAGGCCCAACATCTCTGAGCTCTGAGCCTCCTCCTACCTAGATTCCTCTTCTGCTCAGCAGTGATTCCCTTCAAGACCCAGGTGGGCATCACCTCTTCCAGGAAGCCTTCCAGTTGTCCTCAGCAGTACTTCCTGCCTCTCTCCTCCACCTTAGAGTCCTGCAGGGGGTCAAACGGTGACCTCCCACTCCAAAAGATATGTCCACCCAGGACCTGTGAATGTGACACTACTTGGAAAAAGAGTCTTTGCAGACATAATTACAGTAAGGATCTCAAGATGAGATCATCCTGGATTGGGCTGGGGCCTAAATGCAGGGACAAGGGTCCTTAGAAGGAAAGCGGAGGACACAGAGAAACATGCAGAGAAGAAGGCCACGTGAAGGTGAAAGCAGAGATCAGAGCGATGCTGCTGCAAGCCAAGGACTGCTGGCAACACCAGAAGCCAGGGACAGGCCTGGGACGCTTTCTTCTTCACAGCCCTCAGATGGAACCACCTTGCCGACACTTTGATCTTAGACTTCGCACCTCCATAACTGAGATGGTGAACTTCTGTTGTGTGAAACCACCGAGTGCGTGGCAGTTCATTACAGCAGCCCCAGGACTCGGATACAAGCTCTTCGTCTGAAACTCCCCCCTCCCCATCAGCTGAGATCTCGTCTCCCTCTCCCTGCAGATTGCCAGCTCTTCACTGCTGCATATTGCCAGCATGGATGTTGCTTGATTCACAGCAATAATACCTCAATAAACAAAAGTGAAAGGAATTCAAGGATGAAAGGCCAGGTTTTCTGGAAAACCCTAGCCTTGCTGGGTGGCTCCATTGTGCCCACAGTTGACATACACTTGACTTCTGTCTTCCTCTTGCCATGCTTTACCATGCCTGGGAAGAGCCGACTCACTGGAAAAGACCCTGGTGCTGGGAAAGTTTGAAGGCAGAAGGAGAAGATGGCGACAGAGGAAGAAATGGTAGGATGGCATCACTGGTTGAACGGACATGAACCTGGGCAAACTCCAGGAGACTGTCAGGAGTAGGGAGGCCTGGCACGCTGCAGTCCATGGGGTCACAAAGAGTCAGACACGACTTAGCAACTGAACACCACCACCACCACCACGTCTGGGAACATCAGATTGTCTGGAGGAGGGAGAAGTCAGCCAGATCCCCACGGGCAGACAGGCCTGCAGGGCTCTTCGTCCATCCAGTGGAACTTGGCACCATGCCCTCTGGGACATGCCTCACCTTCTCACCTGTCCCCGCCTTCCTGCATCCATCATAGCCTCACTCATTTAATGCAGGGATGGTCATCACCTGACCCCTGTCTGCTGCTTCATGGTCCATCAGGGGTTGGGAGCACTTTACATATATGATCTGGTCTCAGCTTCCAGGGACCCCCCAATCTGGGAGACAAGAACAGCAGAGCCAAGATCCCCACTTGGGGTCCTCATTTTGCTGTTCCTACCACCCGGATGGCTCTTTCTCTTCCCAATCAGATGCCTGAGTCCTACCCATTCTTCAAGATTCAGATGCCCCATAGCTTCTTCGCAGATCAGATCCAAGGCTCTCCTGGCCCACCCCACCCACCTCTTCAGGGGAATGTGGGAGAGGGCAGTGGCAGAGTCCGATATTTTCTACCGAGTGCATCCTTGGCACTCACTGGGTTCTCCAGGGTTCTCTAAAATGTTTAATAAGGTCTTAAGCCTCACCTCTCACCCACCTGCCCAAGCCTTCTTTTAGCCAAAAGGCCACTCTCCCAAAAGGCCCTTCTCCATGGGCAAAGCTGAAGGGGAGCTGGGCTTCTTAGTAGAACACTGACTTCCTGTCCTGTAGGCTACAGGTCTAATACTTTGACCACCTGATATGAAGAGTCAACTCATTGGAAAAGACCCTGACGCTGGGAAAGTTTGAAGTCAAAAGGAGAAGGGTGCAGCAGAGGATGAGATGGTTAGATGGCATCACTGACTTAATGGACATGAACTTGGGCAAACTCCAGGAGACACTGAGGGACAGGGAGGCCCGGCATGCTGCAGTCCACTGGATGGAAAAGAGTTGGACACGACTTAGTGACTGAACACCAAAATAAACATTTTATAGCACCGATGCTGGTTTTTGTTTATAAAAACAAAACCCAACTTTTTAGCCTAGGTACTGGCATTTGGTGATTCAACACCCGTCTCACACTGGGAACAGGAGAGCCATCCACAGGCCAGGCGACACCTGGTGGTCCTGGGGCTTCAGGCATGTGCCGGGCCTTGGTTCTCTCGCAATGTGACCTGCCCCAGCCTGACTCCCATCCACTGCCCACACCCTACAGGGCCCACGCCTGCTTCTCCCACTCAGACTGCAGGCTCACCTCCACCAGCCACCTCCTGCATTCTCAGCAAGCCTCTGGAGGACAGCACGTGGCGGGGCAGTGAGTCCTGGCCGGGTCAACGCCAAGG
Source organism: Bos taurus (assembly GCF_002263795.3). Lineage (NCBI taxonomy): Eukaryota > Metazoa > Chordata > Mammalia > Artiodactyla > Bovidae > Bos > Bos taurus. Next base: position 46,726,319 of record NC_037356.1, read on the forward strand.
CGTTCGGCTTCCAAGCTGGCTTTCTGCTGGGACATGCCATGGCTCACTTGTCACTGGGTCTCTCGCCCACCTGTGTTCCAACCCCTCCCAGGGTTGTATACTCAACCTTCAACCAATGGGGAGTTCATCCATCCTTGCAGGCACAATGAGACCAGAGAGCTCAGGGCTGGGGCCCAGACGCATAAAGTAACGTGCTGATCAAGGGGCAGGTTAGACCACTGCAATGGGACCCCAAAACAGAGTGGCTCAAACCAGATAATTGATTCTTCTTTCTCATCGGGGCCCAGGTAGGCAATCCAGGACCAGTCTGGAAATGTGATGGGACAGGGTGCACCTGGGTCCATGAGGCTTGAACGGACTCATGTTTCATCTCATCCCAGCCTGTGGACAGGGCAGAAGGGGAAGGCTCATTGTCTTTTTATTTGTGTGTGTGTGTGTGTATAATTTTATCTTATTTTTTAAACTGGAGGATAATCACTTTATAATGCTGCATTGGTTTCTACCATACATCACCACTAATCAGTCATAACTGTACATATACATGCCCTCCCTCTTGAGCCTCCTTCCCTCCCCCTCCAATCCCATCCCTCTAGGTCATCACAGAGCACCGGGCTGGGCTCTGTCTGTCTTATATTTCAGCTTCCCTCTAGCTATCTATTTTACACACAGTAATGTACATATGGGCTTCTCTGGTGGCTCAGCAGTAAAGAATCCGTCTGCAATGCAGGAGACTCAGGAGACGTGGGTTTGATACCTGGGCCAGGAAGATTCCCTGCAGGAGGAAATGGCATTCCACTCCAGTATTCTTGTAGGGAAAGTCCCATGGACAGAGGAACCTGGCAGGCTACAGTCCATGGGGTCACAAAGAGTTGGACACCACCCAGCGACTGAGCACAGAGTATATATCTCAATGCTACTTTCTCAGTTCGTCCCACTTTCTCCTTCCCTCGCTGCGTCCATAGTCTGTTCTCTATATCTGTGTCTCCACTCCTTCCCTACAAATAGGTTCATCTGTACCATTTTTTCCGGATTCCATATATATGTGTTAATACACGATATTTGTTTTCCTCTTTCTCACTTACTTCACTCTGTATAACAGGCTCTAGGTTCATCTACCTCACTACAACTGAAATTCGTTCCTTTTTGTGGCTGAGTAACATGCCATTGTGTAGATGTACGACAACCTTTCTCTTACGTGTGTATTTTTAAAGATCTATTTATTTGGTTGCACCAGGTCTTGAGACACGTTGAGACCTCCAGTCTTCACTGTGGTATGTGAGATCTCTAGTCCTGGCGTGTGGGATCTAGTTCCCTGACCAGGGATCGAACCCGGGCCTCCTGCATTGGGAGTGTGGAGGCTGAGCCACTGGTCCCCCAGGGAAGTCCCGAGAGCTCGCTGTCCTCCTTTCAGAGGTGGGACTTGGCCACCACAACATCATCTCTGCTCCCAGCACTGTCTCACTGCACAGTCAGCGTCCACACGTCACATGTGTTACACGCATGCCTGAGTCATGGCTGTCGACTGGCCACAGCCTGCCAGCCAGGGCCCACACGTTGAGACCCTGCCATCAGGTTGTCAGACAGCCTCAAACTTCTCCTCAGAGACAAAAACAGCAGTTCTCCATGTGTGGGCTCAGGAGGCCTGAGGGGTCAAAATTACTTTCACGATAACACTGAAATTTTATTGCCTTTTCCCCTCTCATTATCTCATGAGCATACAGTGGAGTTTTCCAGAGACCACGTGAAATGGGACAACATTATCACTTCTGCTAGCTAATAGAATATATGCTTCTATACTCTTGTATTTTAAATGTTTTCTCCACTGAGGATTCTTTAAAGTCCCTTGGACTGCAAGGAGATCAAACCAGTCAATCTCAATCGTCAAGGAAATCAATCCTGAATATTCATTGGAGGGACTGATGCTGGAGCTGAAGCTCCAATACTTTGGCCATCTAATGCAAAAAGCCAATTCCTGATGCTGGGAAAGGTTGAAGGAAGGAGGAGAAGGGGGCGACAGAGGATAAGATAGTTAGAAAGCATCACTGACACAATGGACATGAATTTGAGCAAACTCTGGAAGATAGTGAAGGAAAGAGGAGTCTGGTGTGCTGCAGTCCTGTGGGGTTGCAAAGAGTCAGACACGACTTAGCAACTGAACAACAGCGATAAATACCAATAGATGAAACCCACATCAACAAAATTTTTTGAAATATTCAATAAGTTTTAGAATGCAAATGGACCCTGAGATTTTAAAAATTATAAACTACTGAACTAGAAGATAAAACAAATGTGGAAGGAGACAGCTAGCAGAAATAGCTGCTACAATAACCTACAAGGTCTCTTCTGGCCTGGCCCTGGCTACCAGCTCACAGATTCATGCAAACACCTGGAAGTTCAGAGTCTGACTCTTAGACATTTGGAAACAGATATATTCCTTATCAGTTAGGATGCCTCAACAGCAGTTCAGGGCCAGTCCTGGAGCTCAGTGCTCTAACTATACTGTTATTAAATCCTCATACTGCTCCTGCAGGCTTGCAGCCCCGTGGAGGTACACTTCCTCCAGCAGAAGGCAGAGCTGGGCTCCGTTCCGGGCTTGCCACTTCCAGATTGTACCACTTCCTTTTGCAGATTACTCAGAATCTCAGTTTTCTCATCTTTAAAATGGGGATGATGCCCCAGAGCCTTGTCGGTTGGTCAGAGTAACCAGGAGTTCCAGAAAGCGGTTTGCACAGGGTTAATGCTGCAGTTCCTGAAATGGTGAGCCCTAGCCAGGATCGGAGTGGGGCGGGAGGCAATGGATTAGGACAGAAATACCATTCCCCAGCTCATCAGCTCTCCTCCTCTCCCAGGGCTCACTCTGACATTCAAGGCTCTGTCCACATGGCCACAACCCACATTACAAGAGAATTTTCTGCCTCACTTTTGAATTCTGCTGAGTCTGACTTTCCCAAGCAAGGGGGTCGCCCCCTGAAGAGCAAAACCTGCTCTGTCAGCCACACGACCACGTTGTCTAGGGAGAGGAGCTGGGAAGCGGCCCCCTTAACCACGTTTTCTCCAAAGAGCATTTGTAAACACATGCCTGGTTTATAACATCAGCAAACAGAACATGTTTTCCTACTTAACAGGAAATGCAGTGGAATGGCTGGGTTCCCCCACTGTGGCCCCAGCCTTCACATGCATGCAGCACATGCAGCTAGGTCAAGGTCAGTGACCAAGAGGGATCGGGGTGGGGGGGGGGGCCGGCGACCAAGCCCTCCGTTTTGCACAAGTTCCCAGCGTTTGCACGTGTTGGGAGCCCCCTGTCTCCCTGCACTGGCCAGGGAGATGGGCCCCACATCTTCCCGCCCCGCTGCCTCGTCCCCTGGCAACCTGCCTGTTCACGCTGGGGGGCTGAAGAGCTTTCTCTGGGACTGGAGTCAGATGGAACCATAAGCAAAGAAATGAGTTTCTAACTGCTCAAGCCCTTTCACTGTCACAAGATCTCGAATGTCAACACTGACCACGCAGGGAAGCCCAAGGGCTATTGTCAGGAGCCGCAGCCAAGCCTCAGAATGACACAATTGTACCAGAACCTTGAAAGGTCTAAGGAATTAAAAAAAAAAAAAAACCTCCTCCTTATTCCCCTGGGGGAGGGGTCTCCGCAAGGTAGGCGTGGCCGCGCCATTCATAGTTGCGGGGGACCGAGGCCCCACGCAGAGCCTAGGCGTTCCGCGGCCGCTGATTGGGCCTCGCCGCCGGCCGTTCAGCCAATCCCTTGCCTGGGAAGCTGGCCATTCATGAAAGCAGTTGCGGAGAGGAAGCTGGGGCGGGGAAGTCCCGGGTAATCTGTGTGCCTCGCGGTCCCCCATTACGGCACCGGGCCTTCCGTCCTGGCCTTTCCGGGGCCAGCAAGGCGCGGGCCCCTTGTAGGGGAGACCCGACTAGAGGCTCAGAAACAGGCTGGGCTTTTTGGAAGTGCCTCCCGGGCAGGGCCTGGCAGCCAAACTCTGCCTCCTTCAGTCAACTGTGGCCATGAAGTCATTATTTTCCCCCTGCTGATTGAAATCATCTGTTTTCAGTTCCCTGACAAATTCATTGAGTTCCCTCTGAGGCTGGGGCCCCTCGGCTGCACAGTCTGGAGCCGGAACTGTGGCCCAGACCCACACAGTTTCATCTTGGATTTACATGGGCTCCGATTTCCAAAGACCCAGTGAAAGAAGCACTGTGTAAGCGATGGACAGTGGGCTTTAACAGCCCTCGCTCCAGCAGGGATGCTTCTTAAGGGCTGTTTTAGGAGCATCCCTGTGCTCCTCAAGGGGCCTGGCCGTGGCCCCCCAGCCCTGGTCTTTCAGATTTCAGGGGCTCCAGATGACAACATGGCCAAGGAAAGGCCCAGAGCACCACACATCTGCTCTCTTAAAAGGGAAACGGCTGAGTGGAATGCTGGCCTCATCTTCCTGCAGGATGAGCCCCTCATTTCCTCTTGCGATACAGCTACTGGCTTAAACAACACATTCACGTGTTGAGTTATATTTTGGGAGTGACTGTTCCACAGTTGGGGGAAGGGATGGTGTCTGCTTTTGCACTTACTCCTGCAGGATCATGCTGACTGTGCCCTGACTCCATGGCCTGCCCACCTCTCTGCGCCTCAGTGTTCTCCGTAAAATGGACGTAAGAATACCTAGCCCTCAGCCACTGAAAGCATCCAGCAAAATAAGCAAGACAGGGACCCAGTGCATCGTTAAGAACTGCATCACTGATATCGGCTGTTGGTTTGAGGTCAGCGGTGACTAACTCAGAGGGCAAGAAAAGGGTCAAGCTGCATTCCCTGGTGCCAGCATCGAGACGCAGAGCCAACAGAGGGCAGCGGGCTCTGGAGTCTTGGGGACACCCCTTCTGAAGCCGCTCACAGCCCCCAGCGACGTGCTGGAGCCACCGGAAGCATGAGCACCAGGGGAATTTTTCTCAATGGAAAGATTTCTTCATAGCAAGTGTTTTGCAAACCCCTCCTGGGCTGTTGATAATGAATCTTGGCTCCTTGACTTCCAAGTGTGTTACGTAAGCCCAAGAGGTTGGTTGAAGGAAAAAAAAGAAGTATGTAGCTTGAGATAGCAGGCAGGCAGGTTCTGCAGCTGTTCAAACTTTCATCCACCTTCCCAGGCCGAGCAGACTCTCAGCTTCGGGCCTGTCAGGACCAGGCTGGGGAATGTGAAGCATGAAATCTGGATAAGAGAAGCCAGGATTACAGCGCAGGCTACGGGTGGGCCTCTCGTAGGCCTTTCTAAAGAGCTAGCACCCCAGATTCCACACCAGCAGCCTCATGTCTGGGGTGGGCAGAGAAGGGTGCCCATTCCCACCCCTGTGCCCATCCTGCTTGGCTCTGCAGCACCCATGCAGCAAGCAGGCATGGGGAAAACAAGGCCCAGGGACAAGAGAGGGCGATGGTTTCCTCTGAGGCCACGTGAGCCTCAGAGGTGGCAGCCACTGAGAGCAAATAAAGGAAGCAGAAGAGGAGCTGGGCTGGAGGGGAAGCCAGATTTCACCACTTCTCACTTCTGCTCTGGGCTCAATGGGCTTCTCTTTTCATCTGTTTCCTTAAACTACAGGTGTTGGGGTAGAAAGGCCTGTGACTTTCCTAATCTGGCTCTTGTTCCGGCTTTGGCAATGCAGATAAAACTGACGAAGACTCAGTGACCTATTTCAGTGTGGGGGTCAGAGGCCTGGTTAAGCCCTGGGTAACTCAAGAAGGGCCACTTGTCTCCCTGAGCCTTTCTTCATCATGTGCAAAATAGTGACCATAGTGGGCTGTCAGAAACCAGCCAGTGGAAACAGGTTGGAGAAACCTTCAAGGCCACACAAATATATCCGGTATGTCAGAGTGTTATAGCGTGCAACATGGCATTCAGAACATGTGAGCCCAACTAGAAAGCGTATTAGTCAGAACGGGCTAGCTCACGCCATAGTAACAAACAACTCACACCCATCCCCAATCTGAATGACTTAAATCAAGGTCAGCCAGCAGTTTCTGTAGAAATACTTTAGACTCTGTGGGCCATACAATCTCTGTGGCAACTCCTCCACAATTATTTATAGTACAAAAGTAGCTTCAGACAAAACCTAAGTGTGTTCTGATAAAACTTTATTTACAAAAACAGGTGGTGAAATTCTAAAAGACACATATACCCCAATGCTTATTGCAGCACTGTTTACAATAGACGGGATGTGGAAGAAATCTAGATGTCCATCGACAGATGAATGGATAAAGAAGTTGTGCTACTACATGTATATACGATGGAATGTTACTCCGCCATAAAAAGAAATGAATTTGAGTCAGTACTAGTGAGGTGGATGAGCCTAGAGTCTGTTATACGGAGTGGAGTAAGTCAGAAAGAGAAAACCAACTATTGTATATTAATGCATATATACAGAATCTAGAAAAATGATACTGATGAACCTATTTACAGGGAAGCAATAGAGACACAGACATAGAGAACAGATTGTGGACACAGTGGGGAAAGGAGAGGGTGGGATGAATTGAGAGAGCAGCATTGAGACATACCCAGTGCCATATGTAAAACAGACAGCCAATGGGAATTTGCTGTATGACACAGGGAGCTGAAACCCAGTGCTCTGTGGCAACCTAGAGGGGTGGGATGGGATGGGAGGTGCGAGGGAGGTTTCAGAGGGAGGGGGCCTATGTATACCTATGGCCGATTCATGTTGATGTATGGCAGGAACCAACGCAATGTGGGCATGTGTTCTAAGTTGCTTCAGTCGTGTCCGACTCTTTGCAACACTATGGACTATAGCCTGCCAGGCTCCTCTGTCCATGGGATTCTCCAGGCAAAAATCCTGGAGTGAGTTGCCATTCCCTCCTCCAGGGGATCTTCCTGACCCAGGGATTGAACCCACGTCTCCTGCATTTGCAAGTAGGCTCTTTACCCGTGAGCCACTGGGGAGCCCCAGTCAACACTATATTGTAAAGCAATTATCCTCCAATTAGAACTAAATAAAGAAAACAGGTGGTGAGCCCAAATTTGGCCTTTAGGCCTACTGGTTCTTGACTTAAAATGACAAAGACTCATTTTTCACTTGTGCTACATCTCCAAGGTTGAGGGGGCCTGTGCAGTGCTTACTCCAGGAACCCAGGTGACATCTCTAACCACGCTTCCACCATCACCAAGACCAGACTCATGTACTGGTTCTTAATACTTCTGCTCAAGTTTCACCAGCCAAGCAAGTCACTCAGCCACACCTAACTTCCAGGGGGATGAGAAAAACAATCCTATCATTTGTCCAGAAAGTAGGGAGCTGGGAATCTTTGTTCTTACCTCCAGACTAGGAAACCTCGATTCTGGTCCTTTCCCCTGCCACTAGCTGGTTCTCGGACCCCAGAGGCATATTTTCTAGCTTCCTCTCGGGTCTGTGAGCACCACCACCATCATGGAGCCCACTTTTCCAGACAAGGGACAACAATTTCATTTCTGCTGCACATCTAAGGAGCAAAGACAAGCATCAGCCAAGGTGTTTATGTCCCCAAATTCTTATGTTGAAGCCCTTCCCTCTAATGTGACAGTATTAGAAGGTGAGGCCTTTGGGAGGTGATTAGGGTTGGCTGAGGTGATAAGGGTGGGCCACCTGATAGGATTAGTGCCCTTTTAAGGAGAGTCTCCCTCTACCTACCAAAATCTGAGTCTGCTTTCAGAGGAGAACACGCACTCTGGGCCTAGTCACGCCCAGCCCTGGCCTCAGAAGCGTTGTGGAGAAGCTCAGAGAAGCCAGTGGCAGCCTGCTCATGTGTGCAGGCTCTCTGCCTGTCGAGGCTGGGCCTCCTCCCAGCCCACTCTGGCCATCCGGGGTACAGGTCCCCCCTCTGGAGGGTCTGGAGGGCCACCCTCTCTGTGTCTTCTCTGGATTTGCAGGTTTGCAGGCTCCTCCAGGGTCTCCTGTGGGAACTGCCGTCCAGCGCCCCCCGTCCCCCTGACAGACGGAATTGTGGAAAATCAGCATACAGTTCAAAATGGAGGAAAATGCCCAAGAACGGTGTCTTTTGGAGTCTGAAGACACTTCTCTTTTAAGAGGGAAATTTGGATTGGGGAGGGCAGGGGGATGCCCACCCTCAGGTGTCCTGGAGGACAAATTAGGAACTGAGGGGCCTCGGCGACCCTGCTTGCTGAGGGCAAACTCTTATAAAGAGGAAAATCACAGCCAGTGGAAGTGGAAATTCTAAACATAGAACCGGGAGGTAGGGAAGTGAAAATCTTTCCTCATCTTCCCCCAGCCCTCGTGGTTTTCACCCCCCATCCCTTTTGCTCCTAACTTTTAGGGGTGGAGGCAGGGGGGCCGCACTGGAGGCGAAGAGGGTGGTCAGAGCAGCAGATGCTGCACCGTTTATTGAAGGACCACAGCAACGTGCAGCCCAGCACACATCGCCCGCCGGCCCCAGCTGTGGGGCCCCAGTGCAGATACCTGGGGTGCAGGACGGCAGCTAGGCGGTCAGCGTGGGCGCCAGCTGTGCCAAGGAGAGCCAGGACCAAATGAGCTCCTGCTCAGAGGAGAAAACCTGACTGCCCGTTTCCTTTTCTGGGGCTCTGAGAGGCCTGGGCTACCGCCCCGGGCCCCGTGTGTCACTCCGGACCTGGGGAGGTGACCTGTCTCCAGCACAAGCTGGGCTGGTGGCTTTCGTGACAAGCAGGGCTGTCACGTGACTTGTTGAGTTCAGTGCAAAGCTCCCGGTGCCGCAGGACCTGTTCATGGAGGGGGCAGAGGAAATGCCCCGAGCCCTGAGCTGATGCACGGCGACCCCGAGGTCTGCCGCAGTGATGGTCCGGTCCCCACTCCCAGGCAGGCTCGGCTCAGGGGCAGTTGACCCCTGGCCCCTCCTGTCAGTGAAGGCAAGGTTCTGTGTGCCTCCAAGTCAGGCGTTCCTGACAGCTTTTCCTGCCCGAGTTAGAGGGCAGGCCGGGATAGGGTCATCTGAGCCGCAGCTCTTAAAGCTTGCCTCCAAAAATAGGCCTTTCTTCCTGTGTCCGGGGCTTGCCATGGGCCTGGCAGGAACATGTACATTTCCGAGGCGGACGGAGCATCTGAAAATTCTTGCTAGCCCCACGCTCCTGGGTCAGGCCACAGCCAAGAGTCCCGGGGCCCTGGGTGACACCTGGCCCTCGCTTCCTTGCCTGTCCCCTACACTGGGTGAAAAATGTACATTTTTGGAGCCTGAGTCAGAGCAGCATCTGGATGCATTAGGATTGTCGGGTGGGCCCCCCGGGGACCCCCCTCTGCCGTGACCCAGGCCAACCTCCCAGAACGTTCTCTTCCCACCGCTCTGGGAGCATGTGGCCACTCAGCCCAGCTACGGGGCCAGGGCCGCTGCCCCGGGAAGGCCATCCTCCCCGAGAGAACTGTCCGGCTGCCCGCCGTGAGTCACGGCCTGCTCTGGGCAGCGCCCTGCAGATTCAGAAGTGGGAGCCCGTTTCCTGCAGATAAGTGATGACTGCAGGGGGACCCGGCAGGGGAGGGGCCCCACGGGGAGACTGTGCTTCCTTCAAAGCGCCCCCCCAAGCGCTAATGAGCAATTCCAAGCATAGTTTCAACAGCATTTAGGGATTTCCTCATCCAAATAAACTTCCTCCCGTGTTATCTTCGCTTTTGGCATCTGGTCAGGTCCTTTTTTTTGGGCTCATTTATTTATTTTTTTTTACTCCAAGACTCAGGGTGAGCCGCACGGAGCCCTGCTGCGGGCGGATGGGCAGGTGAGGACGCGAGAGTGTTTGAAGCGTGGCCAGTGGGGCCGCGAAAGCCTATCCCTCCCACCTCCCCACCGCCGCATGTGGGGCTCGCCTGGGCTCCCCTTCCCTGGTGGGTGAGGCGCGTGTTTCGGTCCCATATCCGCTCTGGGCCGTTGCAGAGGACACCCAGCTCGGTGGGGGCCCTGGGCTCCCCACAGGGTCCTGCTGCTGTCTTCTTAATGCCCCCACCCAGGCAAGGCCACCCCTCCGGGCCTGGGTGCGCCCGTCCACCCTGCGAGCCGAGGCCCTCAGATGCATGTCCACTGGAACTGGCCAGGACAAGCCCTGGGGGTCTCTGGGCTGGCCCGGGGACTTCCACTGGGGTCCCCCCGGGATCACTGAGTGATGCAGAGCATGAGATAAGAGCTTGGCTGGAAAGGTTGCTCATGGCCACTGCCTGCTGGACTTGAGCCCTTGGGTGGGAGCCGTGGGTGTGCAGCCCCCATGGGCAGCCAGGCCACTTTGTGTGCTGCGGCTCCAGGTCTCCGGCTGTCACTTCCTGCAGCTCCGCACAGGCTTCGGAAGGCAAATTTTAGCCACAATAGGTGATTTCCTGATGGATCTGCTGATGCCAGGGGTTGACAGGCCTCTCCGGGCCGAGATGAAACCAGATAAGACAAGTTCTGTTTGGGGTTGGACGATTGGTCAGGAAATGAGGTAGCAGTTGTTAACGGAAGTAGGATCATTACTTGGTATTTGGGGGAAGGCGGTGTCCCTGGAGGCACCCCCCAGCACCTCCATCATGCTTCTGAAGACCACTGAGCAGGCCCAGCCGGGGAGGAACAGGCTGCCCACTCTAGGCTATGCTCCGGATGCCAGCCAGGGGCACAGGGGACCCTCTGTCCAAGGGACAGTTCAGGCTGGACCTCAGCTCACACAGGAGTTGGAGGGTGTCATAAGGGCAGGGGGATTACTGTGACCCAGGGCTGCCCGGGGACAGCCCAGAAACCCAGGACTCACCGCCCAGCAGGAGGCAAATGGAAGAGGAAGGGAAAAAAAAAGGAAGGAAGGAGCAGATGGACAGATAGCCTAAGAGATGGACAGGCAGAGAGATGGAGACTGTGTGGATAGACAGGAAGGACAGACGGAGGGAAGGAAGGATAGCACCAGGCTGCTTTCAATGTATAGCTTTTGTAGGGCGTTTCCTTTTTTTTTTTTTTTTTTTTGAGAAAGAGAGAGAAGAGGAAACTAACAAAAGTAACGTTTGAACCCCTCTGATCGCTGCAGCTCAGGCAGCCGCCTAGAACGCCTATTCCTCAAGCAGACAGGGCGCTGGCCCCACCTGGGAGGTAACAGCTACGCGGAGGTCCAGCCTGCAGGCTACAGGAGAGGGCCCCACCGCCGTTCTCTGCCCCATCTCTTGGTGGCCCCTGGGCCCGGCTCCGACCACGGGCTCCTCTCAGGGAGGGCTGGCCGGCCTCATCTGCAAGTCCCAGCCCCAGCCAGCCCCAGCCCCTCACAGAACCCAGCCCCCTAAACACCACCAATAATAATAGTGACAGACATTAGGTGTATGGAAGGCTGCCCTGTGCCAGATGGCTGGATGGAGCCCCTTACATCCCAGCCCTGGTGAGCCCTCAGCCTCAGTAGGCGGGCTTCCCTCCTCCCCGACAGAGCTGAGAGCACAGTCAGGGCCAGAGGAGGGGTGGGGGGCCCTGACTCTGGAGGGCCTCTGGACCTGTCTGTCCCCTGCTCACTGCGGGAACGTCCCCCACCTGGAGTCTCAGAATCGGGTGGATGGGGTCATCTCAGTCCCTCCCAGCTTTCCCAGTAGCCCTTCCAAAGTTATACACGTCCACAAACACATGTACATAGACACGTGAGCACACACACTTGCATATACACACATGTCCACACGCGTCCTAGGTCCCACCTGGGGCAAAGGTGCCTGCAGTCAGGACAAAGCACCTGATGACCGATATGCCGAGTTCACACTCCTTGTCACGGGGACACTATTCACACATAAATTGTGCTTCTCCATCCTATAAAAGTGCTTTTTCTGAGTGGACAATCTTCTTCACAGTCTACACACTACGGATTTCCTGAGCAGATCCTCATTGAGCAAAGGAAATTCAGCCTTCCCGGCTGAAGGACCTTCAGTCTTTCATGAGTGAAGCCTGAATTTGTGGGCATTTGCAATGCCCGTGAAGTCAGTAAGGACCCCGTAACTCCACAAAGGTCCATATAATCAAAACTATGGCTTTTCCATTAGTCATGTACAGATTCAAGAGTTGGACCATAAAGAAGGTTGAGCACCAAAGAAATGCTTTCAAACTATGGTGCTAGAGAAGACTCTTGAGAGGTCCTAGGACAGCAAGGAAATCAAACCAATCCGTCCTAAAGGAAATCAAGCCTGAAGGTTCATTAGAAGGACTAATACTGAAGCTGAAGCTCCAATCCTTTGGCCACCTGATGCGAAGAACTGACTCATTGGGAAAGACCCTGATGCTGGGAAAGATTGAAGGCAAGAGGAAAGGGGGGCAACAGAGGATGAGATGGTTGGATGGCATCACCGACCCAATGGACGTGAGTTTGAACAAACTCCGAGAGACAGTGAAGAACAGGGAAGCCCGGCATGCTGCAATCCGTGGAGTCACAAAGAGCTGGACACGACTTAGTGACTGAACAATAACTCCACTGGCCCTTTATGGGTTGTCTTCGGTTGGCACAGCACTGCTCCAACTTGAGTCACCTGGGGACCCTTGAACAAGGAGGTTCCGATGCCGCGGGTCTGGCCCTGGTGTCTGCATGACCCTGAGGTCTCAGGTGGCACCCCAGCTGCTGGCCCTGAGTCACACTTCAGGTCGCCCTGTATGGGAACAACGCCTTGCCTGCAGTTTGGAAATTGACAGACTCAGGGATGCATCTGTGAGTCTCCTGCACAGACCGAGCAGGATGGGCAGCCCCTGTCATGAGATGCCTGCTCAAGGGACATCAGCATTCGTGGGGTAGGAGCTGGTGGCTCTGAGGCCGAGGTCACCAGAAGGACATTCCTGGCTTGCCCACAGATGCCCTAGTAGAGAGAGTTGGTGGAGGCTGTGTCCCCGGGGTCAACCCCGGGCAGTGTCAGGGGACAAGACAGACCCCCACCCCCAGCCCACCCTCCTGCACTTTGCCAGGAGAGGAAGCCAGCTGTGAGCAGACCGCAGAGCCAGACACACACAAAAACCGCCTGGATCATGATCCAGACTCACTGGAGGCCCGGAGTCCTGGAGGCCTCATCCATCCTCCCAGACCACAGGGATGAACGCTGGGAGATGGGGGGATGCCCGGGGGCCCCAGGTTGGGGGATGATCTCTCAGACTGCTACCACCTCTCCTTTGAGACTGTGGACTTGGGAGAAAATCAAGGATATCAGCGTTGGATCCATCCACACAGAGGCTGGAGCCAAAATCAACACTGATTCTCTACTGCTGAGGCACAGCCCACTTTACACAAACGGGATGTTTGCCCTGGTGACCAGGCCAGGAACTCGGGAACGCTGGGGCATCCGTGTTTGTTTCTCTAAGTGCCTTGAGAAGAAGCCAGGTCAGTCCAGGCTCCGGGGCCTGAGACATGAGTCCCAGTCCCTGCACCTTCCCCAGCTTGGGACCTGCTTTGGTTTCCCATCCTGTCATGTGGGAATCATAGTTCCACCCATCCCCAGGCTTATCCTGAGGGTTGGACATGATGGTATATTGACCATAACAGAAAGAAAGACATCCGAGGCAAAGATAAACATATATCCATACCCCCAAAGTTGGAGGTCCCCAAACTTAAGAAACTCCTGAAGTGCTTATGACCAAACAGTTTCCCTGGCACTAACCCCACCACAAGGGGAAATCTGCATTTTCCCAAAGCCCCCGGTGGTTTGCATGAGAAGGGAATTTGGGGTTAAGCTATTTGGGTTTTCCAGATGATTCAGTGGCAGAGAATCCCCCTGCCAATGCAGGATATGCAGGAGATGCGTGTTCGATCCCTGAGTTTGGAATATCCCCTGGAGGAAGAAATGGTAACCCACTCCAGTATCCTTGCCTGGATAATCCCTTGGACAGAGGAGCCTGGTGGGCTACAGTTCATGGGGTTGCAAGAGCCAGACACAACTGAGCGACTGAGCATGCATTATCTGGATTCAGCCATCCAATGGTAAAACAAAGCACGAAACATCAACCAGCTCAGACTGAGCACAAGACAAATCAAAGTGTTAGGAATTTTGAGGGTGAGCGATGTCCTCCAGGATAAGATGGCCCTGGGGCTCCTCGGGTACCAGGAGGTAGGTGTCCTGGGCTTCCCTCCCAGGAGACCCACGTCTGCCCACGTCCTCCGCTCATGCAGGCTAATGTGTGAACAGGTAAGGGTGGCTCCAAGAGTGCAGTGACGAGATGGGATTTGCAGGCAGGCAGCTGTTGTTCAGTCGCTAAGTTGTGCCCAACTCTGCGACCCCATGGACTGCAGCACCCCGGCTTCCTTGTCCTTCACCATCTCCTGGAGTTTGCTCAAACGTATGCCATTGATTCGGTGACACTATCCAACCATCTCATCTTCCATCGCCCCCTTCTCCTCCTGCCCTCAATCTTTCCCAGTATCAGGGTCTTCTCCAATGGGTTGACTTTATGCATCACGTAGCCAAAATATTGGAGTTTCAGCATCAATCCTTCCAGTGACTATTCAGGGTTGATTTCCTTTAATACTGAAGGCAGGCAGATCTTGGTTTAAAACCTGTTACTCCCAGCTGTGTAGCCTCAAGCACACCCCAGACCCTCTTATTACTCTAGGGTGGTCCTTGGGGCCAGCAGCCTCTGCTTCACCATGGGCTTACTCAGGATCTCAGATTCCACCCCGGACCTCCGGAGTCAGAACCTGCATTTTAGCAGGCTCTCAGGGGCATCCTTACGCACTTGAAAGCTTGGTAAGCCTGGTCTTTACCTCTCCAAGCCTCCTTATCCTCACTGCAAAAAGGGAAAATATTCTATGTCAGGAAGGCTCCCTGAAGCTCTAGGTAACATAAAGGCTGTTTCTAAGTAGCCTAAACAATCAAAAGATATGTTGGCTGCTGAGACTGGAGCCCAGGGTGGAGCAGGAATCAGGGTCAGTGTGGCCCAGGACATTATACCTACCCCTTTAGGGCCGGGATGCTAGGCAGCGGCAGCTCACCACCCCCTCCCATCAGTACGGGAACGAGCAGGACAGACTGGAGCTGTCTCCTCCCAAGCTTCCCTGTTGAGAGGTATGGAATGCTTTTCCCCAGAAATCTCCATGAACTTTTGTCTCAAATCTCACTAGTCTATACCTAGCTATGGTCAGTCACTGATTCTGGCACCAGGCACTGGCTAAAGGGACTGGTCACACTCAGGTCCACCTGTGGACCCAAGATGTCTCACATGAACTTCACGAACCTGGATCAGGACAGTTCATAGGAGGGAAGTGCTAGTGGGCGGGCCTTGATCCTGGTTACTACAAGGTGGCCCTGCGTTGGGGGGTGGCAGCTCCCTCGGCGAAGTCCCTGGGTTCCTGGAACAAAGTTCTCCTGAAAGAGCATCAAGTCCTCCTGACTGTCATCGTTGAAAGACTCTGCTAGATGGTGGTGGTGTGATCACATAGTCATGTCCGACTCTTTGCGACCCCATAGTTTGCAGCCTGCCAGGCTCCTCCATCCATGGGATTTCCATGGCAAGAGTACTGGAGTGGGTTGCCATTTCCTCCTCCAGGGGTTCTTCCTGACCCAGGGATTGAACCCAGCTGTCCTGCCTTGGCAGGTGTTTTTTTTTTTTTTTTTTCTTTTTACTGACTGAACCATCAGGGAAGCTGGTAGATGGGATTTTCCAAATGCGGCCCCTGTAATGTTTCAGGTCCCACGTCTCATCTCCTCTCCACTAAGAGATAGGGTCTGTTTTCCTCTCCCTTGAAAGTGGGTGGGGCTTTTGTGATCATCTTGATGAGCAGATGTGATGCTGTCTGACTTCCAGGGCTAGATCACAAGCAGTGATACAGCTTCCTCATGGTCCTCTGTCTGTGGGAGCCATCACCTGGGGGACCCATCCACCCTTACCACCATCTGGTAAGGAAGCACAAGCCACACGAGAGGCTGGAGGCTGTATTGACAGCTTTAGGGACCTCTCAGCTGAGCCAGCAACAGCTACCAGGCAACTGTCAGTGTGCTCTGCTCATTTCAGCGCTGAGTCCTTGAATCTTCCAACTGAGGTCTCAGATGTCATCATGTAAAAGTGAACCATCCTGAGCCTTCCCTGGTGGTCCAGTGGTTAAGAATCTGCCTGCCGATGAAGGGGACACGGGTTCAGTCCTTGGTCCGGGAAGATCCCACATGCTGCAGGGCAACTGAGCCCACGTGCTGCAATGACCGAAGCCTGTGTGCCCTGGAGCCTGCGCTCTGCAGCAAGAGAAGCCGTGCGTCACAACTAGAGAGGAGCCCCTGCTCCCTGCAGCTAGAGAAGGCCTGTGGGCAGCAAGGAAGACCCAGCACAGCCAAAATAAATAAATAAACATTTTAAATTAAAATAAGCAAGTCATCCCCACTGTGCCCTGTTGGAATTCCCGGCCCACAGAATCAATGAGCATAAAAAATGATTTTCTCTTGTCACTGTGGTAGACAGATTAGTGATTCCCCAAAATGCTCACATTCTAATCCCTATAACCTGTGAATGTGGATTTACCTGGCAAAAGAGACTTTGCAGACAGGATGAAGGTTAAGAATCTTGACATAGGAAGATTATCCTGTGTTAACCAATAAGCACAATGTAATTGGAGTTCCCAGGTGGCTCAATGGTAAAGAATCCACCTGCAAATGCAGGAGAGCAGGAGATGCAGGCTTGGGCCCTGGGTCAGGAAGATGCCCTGGAGGAGTGCTTGGCAACCCACTGCAGTATTCTTGCTGGGATAATCCCATGGACAGAGGAGCTTGGCAGGCTACATGGGTTGCGAAGACTCGGACACGACGGAGGGACTGAGCATGCAAGCATGCAGAGTGTAATAAAAAAAAAAAAAAACCCTTATAAGTGGGAGGCAGGAAGGTCAGAGTGAGTTGGAGGAAGACATGATAACAAAAACAAGAAGCTGGAGATGTGCAAGGTCGGGGCAATGCTCTGGAAGCTGAAAAGGACAGGAAACATCTCCTCGGAAGCCTCCAGAAGGAGCAAAGCACTGGTGACTCCCTGATTTTCTATTTCCAACCTCCATAACTGTAAGAGAATGAATGTGTATTGTTTTAAGCCACTAAGTTGATGGTAATTTGTTACAACAGCAATAAGAAACTAATGCAAAAAGGTTTTGATAATAAATTGTATTTTAAAAAATAGATATAGGGCTCTTCAGATTTTCTGCTGCTTCTTATGTCACTTTTGGTAAGTTATATTTTTAAAAGAATGTTTCAATTTCATCAAAGTTGGCAAACTTTTTGGCCTAAAATTGCTCACAATATTCTCTTATTACTTTTGATGTCTGTAGGATCTGTAGTGATAGCCCTTCTTCTCATGCTTTGCGTTTGTGAATTTGCATTCTCCTTTTTTTGCATTGAATTTTGTTGATTTTTTTTTTTTAGAGAAACAGTTTTTAAGCTTCCTCAGTTTCCTCTATTATCTCTGTGCCTTGTGTTTCATTGGTTTCTGCTTTTATTTTTCTTACTTTCCCCCCTACCCCCCGCCCCAGGATTACTTTGCCCTTCCTTCTCTCACTTTATATGGAGGAACTTCAGGTCATTGATTTCACCCCTTTCTTCTTTTCTAAGCATTTAAAGGTAAAGTTTCCCCTTAACCATTGCTTTAGCTGTATCCCGTTCATTTGAATACATTTCTGTTATTATTGGGGATTTCAGTACTTTTAAATTAATTGAGACATACTTTGTGGACCAGCATTTAGTCTATCTTGGTGAATTACAGTGGCATGTGGAAAATATTTATTCTGTAACTGTAGGAAGTATTTTCTGTAAAATCAATTTTGAGGTCAGGTTGGAGATTTTTCAAATATCCTATGTATTTATTTGCCTTTGGCAGGGGGCAGAGGGGGATAGGTCTAGTTCTATCAATTATAAATAGAAGGGAAGTTGAATACTATTACTGTAGAGTTGTTTCTGTTTAATATTACCCATCTTTTTCATGCATTTTGAGGTTCTACTAGTAGGTGAATACACATTTAAAACTATGACTTAACCTGTTCATTATTATACAATGTCCCTTTTCCCCCTCAATTATCGATTTATCTTGAAGTCTGTTTTATCTGATATTAACAGTCACTCTTAGTAATATCACACAGAGTTCATTTCTTATAGGCATCAATCGCGTGTACGACTGGGTCTTATTTTTCTATTCAGATAACCCCTTTTAATTAAAGTGTTTACCCTGTTAATATTTAGTTTAAACATGGAAACGGTAGTGTTTATTTTCGATTTGTACCCTCTCTCTTTTATTCTTCCTTGTTTCCCTTTCTGCTTCCATCTCTTCCGTCCAGTGCTCACCCCTGGAATCCCGACACCATGCTTCGAGGAAGCCCAAGGTGCATGAAGGGGCTGCGCATGGGTGTTCCAGCTGACAGTCCTGGGGGAGGGCTCATCTGAGAGCCCCACCTTAAGTGCCAGATGCACATGAGAGGGTGAGCCTTCCCTGTTACGCCCTGTCCAAATTCCTGACCCACAGAATCTGTGAGCCTAACAAAGGGTGAGTTTCCACCCCTAAGTTTGGGCTCATTGGTTATACAACCTTAACAGCTAGAACAACGGTTTTGCAAGATTCTCAGTGGTAGCGCATACACCGCACGTCACACCACCTGCATTGGAAGAAAGAAGTAGTCCTTGAAACCAAGAGCCTGATATAGTTGTTGGAAAGATCCAATTCCAACCCAGGACAGGAGGCATACCAGGAAAGGCAACCTGCGGTTAAAGGCTGGCCCCCAGCTGGCCTGACCCTCCCTAAGTCATTGGAAGGGGATGCATGCTTTCCAGGGGGACAAATCACACCCTCCATTTTTCTCCCCAGCACCAGCTGTAGTCTAAAAAATGCAGGGAAGGAACAAAGGCCAGCACATTCCTGGGGAGGTAGACACGAAGGGGGCTCTGCCTCCCTGCAGATATGTCCTTCTCCAGTGGAGCCAGGAAGAACATCTCACAAGTGCTTGTATCAAATCAAAATCTGAGCCTTGGATCCAGCCCCTGAGCCTTGGATCCCATTCTCCGCCTGTTTCATTATTTGAGAGCTGTCTACGCCCTCTCTACCTAACATCTGGTCCTCCGCAAGGCAGCACTGGCATGGCCTGGCAGCTGGTTAGAAGGTGGGATCTGTGCTAGATGCCAACTTGCTGACTCAGGACTCAACAAGACTCCCCAGGTGATTTTCAGGCTCCGCAGGTTTGAGGAAGAGTCCCTGCACTGATTAATCAGCAAATCCATCTTCCTGGGGGAGCAGAGGGACCCTCGGTCGAGGAGGAGAATCAGAGAATGACCCGCACAGCGCCTGGAGCAGGCGCCCGAGGGCGGAGCCTGCCCCGCAGCCTGGTGCGGGGTCCTCTGTGCACAGAGACGCCAGAGGGACCTCACGTGGCTTCCGGCATGGGGACAGCAAGCAGGATTACCTCACGCGCAAACCTGGTTGACAGGTGTTGGCCAGGCCTGCTGGGCCAACGACAGTTTGGGGAGGGAGTCTAGACTCTGCAGTAAAGAGTGCTGTGATCAATTAGTGATGTCTGCCCAGGCTGGGTTGAGGGGGGTGCCGCGTGTGCTTTATTGGCTATCCTGACTAGAATGTGCAGTTCCCTGCCATTTAAAGCCGCTTTCCTCTCCCTGCTGGAAGGGCTTCTGAGCGACGGTGCAGCTCATGAGCCCATCCCTACACATGCCAGTCAGCCACCCGTCACTCCCAGTTTCACGTGGGGTCTGGCTGGCGGCCCTCCGTGGCCACCCTGGTTGCTTCCAAGCCTGCACTGTGGGTGCCCCGCCACCCATAGATTCACCATCTGACTCATTTCCAATGGCCGTTCCCTTTGCAGACCCTGCTCAGCTGTCTACGGAGTAAGGTGTCCAGGTCTGAATCTGTCCAGTTTCAGTCTGAGCTTAAAAGCAAAGTAGCTGCGTGTCTCAGATCTGGAGGCGCTGCACAATTCTCTTCATTCCCAAAACGCCTGGTGCCCCATGGGAAAACCCTTCAGAGGAGGCAGTTGCTCTGGCTTTCAGAAGCCCTCACTCAGACCTTCTCACCTGAGCCTGGGTGGTGTGAGCAATGCTGTTCCCGTTTCACAGATAAGCAAACCAAGGCTCTGAGAGGCACTGAGAGCTGTGGGTCAGGCAGCCAATCAGAGGCAGAGCTGGGATGAGCTAATCAAAGCAGCCTTGGCTCCGTGTCCTGTACACGGGTCCAGGGCTCCCTCGGGGCACCCATTGCCAGAGGCGTAACTGGGAGTGGGCACCATTACCAATGAGAAAGCTCCCCCAGCAACTCTGGAGGAGCTCGCTGGCCCCATACCCTCCCACAGAAGCGCTTTTGGAAGCAAACCTGATGACCTCAGCACATTTTTTCCAATCACACCCTTCCCCCCTCTCCCAAAATCTCAGTGTCTTTGGATCATTTCCCTGCGGAGAAGGCCAAGGCAGGCCTGAGGGCCCTAGAAGGGGCTCCTTCCTAGAGGCTGCTCTCAGCCCCTACCCCTCCCCAGCCACCGTCCTGGCCTGCTCGGCTGGGACACTAGGCAGGGAAACCACAAATAATTCAGCTGTTTAGGAGAACATCAGTCTGGGTTTCCACGGCAACAGCCTCTGGAGCCAGCTGTCCCGGCAGCTGACACTGCAGGGCCAGGCCAGCCCGCATCTCCAGTTGGAGCAGAGGAAACGGGTCCACGCTGGTCTCAGAGATTCCAGAATGTCCAGGACACAGAGACTGAGTGAGGGGGAACTTGGAAACCCTCCAGCTGTGGGGCGAGGAGGATGAGTACCTGGGAAAGTGGGTCAGAAACCCCAGAGCAACCCCGCCCCCAAGTCATCACACATCAACTGAGCCGGCGGCCTCAGCATCGTCTGCCCCTTTCCACCTCACCCGGCAAGGTGAGTCCTGCTGCAGTCCCATTGGGCAGGTGGGCAAACAGAGGCCTAGCGGGAATCTGTGTGGCTCGCCCCTTGGTTCCAGATCCTGTTTCCACTCATCTCTCACCCTGCGGCTGCCTTTCCCCCACCCCTAGCTCCCAGAGTGTGGGCCCCCAGGGTCCTCTGCCTGGACAGTCTCTGAGGAGCAGAGGGATGGGCTGTTGCCCCCAAGGGACCCCCCCCCCCAGGACAACAGGAGCTGGTGTCTCCTGAGAGCTCGTTGCGTGGTGCCTGGTTGGCTGTCTTCTTACCCATCCTGCTTAGGGGAAAGGGGAGGCTCAGAGAGGGGATGGGGGTTGCCCAGAGTCACATAGCTCCTAAGTAGTGGGGCCCAGGTGAGACAGGCTGGGACCTGCAACAAAATACAAAGAAACTATAAGGGACTAAAAATGACTGCCTGCATGCCTGGTTGGGACAAATTCTGGACAAGAAACAGAAAGACCAAAAGCCAAACTGCCACTTCTGAAGATTTAGAAGTAAAAGCAGGGTACCGTGCATGTCCCCTTCACACAGCGCCACAAAGAGGTGGGCAGACCACCTAAGCCACGCCTCCATCCCGACTCCTGAGTACACCCCTACCCTCGCCCCATGTAAGGAACCAGCCATCCCTCCCAACCCTGGGGAGGGAGCAAGGAAACCTGTCGCTTGTTCTCACTCCCCCTGCTGCAGCAGGGTCCCCAATAAAGCCTTGCCTGAATTTCCTGCCTGGCCTCTGATCAATTTCTATTGGTTAAGGAGGCCAAGAACCCTGGTCAGTAACACAGCTGTGTGCCAAAGATGCCCAATTGGTGGCCTCGTGGGCACTGGTGTGACTTGAGCCTCC
This sequence comes from Bos taurus, assembly GCF_002263795.3. Taxonomy (NCBI): domain Eukaryota; kingdom Metazoa; phylum Chordata; class Mammalia; order Artiodactyla; family Bovidae; genus Bos; species Bos taurus. Next base: position 46,747,965 of record NC_037356.1, read on the forward strand.
TGGAGCCCCTTGGACCCTGAGATGCCCTGGCTGTTCACAGGCCCCGCCCACAGACAGACAGGACTTCCGGGGCAAGTAGCAGTCTCAAGGACTCCAGAGCCTGGGAGTAGGCCCCGTAGACCATTCCCAGGGCCCTGAGGGCAAGTCCTGAGCTGGGTCCCAGGGCAGGTGCACAGAAGCAGGTGTGAGCTGTGTGGACAGGCGGCCACAGGACCACAAGACAACGTCATCTGTGTGATCCTGGGAGGTTTTGGCTGAACAAGGACCACCAGGGATGGCTCCTGGAGGAGGGAGTGGAGGGCTGGGAGTAGTGTGGAGCCCCAGGGGTGTTGAGACTGAGGAGCCTGGGAGGCAGGGGCGGCCGGGCCAGGGCCAATGGGCAATGCCGACTCTGCATGGCAAGTGGCTGGCCTGTACTGGGGAGACAGGTGCGGCCAGAGTAGGCACAATACGACATGGCTGTTAGTTGGTGAGGAAAACAAAGGGCAGACGCAGAAGACAAAACAGAGGCAGAGGCAAAGACGTCGCAGGACGATCATCCAGGGGAATACTACTCAGCCACAAAAAGGAACACGTTTGAGTCCATGCGTATAAGCTGGACAAACCTAGAACTTATTATACAGACTGAAGCATGTCAGAAAGAGAAAAACAAATATCATATGTTAACGCATATATATGGAACCTAGAAAGATGAGACTGATGAACCTGTTTGCAGGGCAGCAGTGGAGAGGCAGACACGGAGAGCAGGCTTGTGGGCGTGGTGGGCAAAGGACAGGGAGGGACGAATTGAAAGAGTCATATTGAAACATACACATTTCCATGTAAAGTAAATAGCCAGTGGGAATTTGCTGTGTGATGCAGGGAGCTCAAACCTGGTGCTCTGTGACAACCTAAAGGGTAGTGGTGGGAGGTGGGACGGATGGTAATAAGGAGGGGATATATGTATATCTATGGCTGATTCATGTTGACGTATGGCAGAAACTAACACAATATTGTAAAGAAATTAATCTCCAATTAAAATTAAAAACAGAACAGAGGTCAAGTTCACAGTCACGATATGTGCCGTTAGGTCCTCTGTGTGTGCTGTTTGATACAGTGGCAAGTTTGATTCTGAGTCCCCTGGCAGCCAATGCAAAAAGGGAAATGCAATCTGCCATTGAACTGATGAGGCAGAAGCAAGCTGCTTGCGAGATGCTAGACTGTGGCTACTGCTAAAAAAGAAGAGGACTTTCTTGTCAAGACAAGTTGATGATGCCTGCTTGCATAGCACCTGGACAGTATCTCTGCACAAAGTGATGTCTCTGTCTTAAAGTGTTCCTGGGGACAGGAGGACCACCAAGACCCTGTGCAAGGGGTCAGCCTGGGCAGATAGGCAGGGAGCAGTCTGCTGGCCAGGCTTCTGCAAGCTGTGTTTGAACACAGCTTCTCAGAAGGAGAGAGGCATAGCCAACGCGAGCCGTGCTGCCCCCCTCCCCTCAAGATTCTAAAAGTCCCTGCCCCTCTTCCAGATGGGACAAAACCCCAGCACTCAGGTGGGGCATGAGTGAGTGGGAGGCACTGCCTTGGCATCTGCTGTTTACCCTTGGCTGCAGGCTTGAATCACCTGGGAGTTTGCGAGACGTGGTCCCCGAATCCACCCCAGTTCTGATCTAATCTGCTCTGGGTGTGGTCCAGACATGAGGATTTCATTAAAAGCTCCCAAGTGATTCTCACGTGCAGCCAAGTTCAGAACCCTGACTCCGGGTGAGCGAGATCACCTGTCTTCCGTGCAAAGCTCGAGCTTGGCAAACGTCCAGCAGCAGAGAACGGGGGCGGCTCCCTGTGGAACCCAGTCCCCCGGGATGGGGAGGGAGGGCAGCCCAACAAGCCTCACAGCTAAAAGGAAGGCCACCCATCTTGGGATGGGGCTTAGCCAACGGCCTGGGGGTCCTCTAAAAATAATTCACACTTAGCTCCAAGCTTTGGTTTAATGGGTGGTGAGATCCCCAATCTTACTCTTTAGATAAACTTTTCCTAAAGGTGTTCCACACACTTCTTTCATGGCTTTGTGGGGGAAAGCGTTGTCTGGGCAAAGAGGCTAAGGAACCCACGGTACCAGCCTTAGACAGGCGCCCCCACTCAGGGCCGATGATGCTCCTGTGTAACTGTTTTCACAAAGGCACATGCGGGTCTCCCCAAATTCTCTGGCCATGAAACTGCTTCACAGATGCAGTATTTTTCAGAAATTTATTTCATGGAGCCATGTCCTGGAAAAAGCTGCTGTCATCATTCCAGCCAAACCCAGTTGTTTTTAAAAAATCATTTCTTAAGGAAGTCTCCAGTCCAGTGCAAGTACAATATTCAGCTTTGAACTGTGAAACTGCCCCATGAACCTGCTGAGATAAAGTGGTTGAAACAGGTACCCACAGGTAATCTAGCAAGTTGAAACAGACTCATGAGTGCTCAGTTAGTAAAATGTCAAAAGAGGTATGCTAAAAATGATGACCCTGGTTTTAGAACCATTGGACCTCGGCCTTTCTTTCTGACAGCAGTGAAAAATCCTAGGGCCAATCGCCTTTTAAGGAGATTTCCAGCTGGCGACAAAATAACCACGTCACTAGAAGGGTTAATATTTTTTAACACATCCACAGCTCTGCAAAATAAATAAGGAAAAATATGATAAGTCAATAGAAAGCTACCAGGGATCGAAAAAAAAAAAAAAAACCCCAACTGAAAAAAATAAAATACAGGCTGCTGACAGATGCATAGTCTGGGTTATGCTGAAGTAACAAACATTCCCAAGACTTCAGAGGCTTAAAACTACAAAAGTTTATTTCTTGCTCACACCTGTCAGGTGGGAAGCAGCAGGGTCTCTACTCATTGTCAAGGTCGCTGGGGGAAAGGCTGGCAAAAGAAGAGTATGTAGACCCTGGCTCTTAGGATTGTACCCAGGGAGAGTACACTGCCTTGAGCCCAGGAGGACAAGCCCACCATGTGGGAACAACCCCACCAAAGAACACAAACATGAAAACAGGCAGACTCACTGTGAATAAGAAAATGCAAATCAGCAGCAACATGGATAGATGTAGAAATGATCCTACCAAATGGAGTAAGTCAGGCAGAACAAGACAAATATCATATGATACCACTTATATGTGGAATCTAGAAAAATAATACAAATCAACGTATTTATAAAACAGAAACAGATTCACAGAAAACAAACTTCTGGTTACCAAAGGGGAAGGAGGGGGGATAAATTAGGAGCATAGGATTAACAGATACACATTACTATGTATAAAATAGGCAAGAACGAATTATTGTGTCGCTCAGGGAACTCTATCCAATATCTTGTAATAACCTACAATGGAAAAGAATCTGAAGCTATACATCTGAAACTAACACGATATCATAAGTCAACTATAATGGAGCTTCCCTAGTGGTTAAGATGGTAAAGAGTCCACCTGCAATGCATGAGACCCAGGTTTGATCCTTGGGCAGGGAAGATCCCCTGAAGAAGGAAATGGCAACCCATTCCAGTATTCTTGCCTGCAGAATTCCATGGAGAGAGGAGCCTGGGGGGCTAGTTTAATAAATAAATTAAAAAAAATTAAAATCAGAACAACAGACAGACTTAATGCAATTATTTGCCAAAGATTACAAAAACAGAAGCAAAAGTGCATGAAAACTTGCCATCTCCCTTTAGGCAAACGCTCATCTTTGGCACATAGGATTTGTGTGTGTGCTCAGTAGCCTCTGACTCTTTGCAACTCCATGAACCGTAGCTTGCCATGCTCCTCTGTCCATGAGATTCCCGAGGCTAGAACACTGGAGTGGGTTGTCATTTCCTCCTCCAGGGGATCTTCCCGGCCCAGGGATCAAACCTGTGTCTCCTGCGGCTCCCGCGCTGGAGTAGGATACTTTACCACTGAGCCACCTGGGCAGCACCGACAAGGATGCTTCCTTCTAAAATGAGAATGAAGCAACAAACTACAGACGGTGGATCAAATCAGCTGCCCGTTTTTGCACAGCTATGAGCTGAGATTGGTTTATAAATCATTTTAATGCTTGAAAACAATTTAATTAAAAAACATCCAAAGAAAAACCGTTTGTGAGGCAGAACAACTACAGAACATTTTCCATTCAATGTAGATGGAAACACAGGCACACCCCTGTGTCTGCAGCTCCCCCCTGCAAAGCAGAGTTGAGTGGTTGTGACGGGGACCGCATGCGGCCACGAGATAGGAAGCGTACATCTGGGCCGATGCTCCAGGACCCCAGCTAGAAGCTCGTGGGGCCAACACCTCAGGCCTGGGAAGGTTCTGGACAGCCAGGCCCGGCGTGGGACGGAGCTTGGCCAGAGCAGCTGGAGCCTCGGGGCGGGCAGGGAAGGAGAGAGATGGTGTGGGCAGGGGGGCAGATCTCAGGAAGGAGGCTTTATTCTGCTTGAAAGGCGAGGCCATTGGTCCCCCTCTCTGCGTGGATGGCCCAGAGAGCCAGGCTGCGCTTTGTTTCCAGGTGGTGATGGGCGGGCCTGGCTGGAGCTGGCTTCGCTCAAGCTCCTTCACTCCCTCCCCGCAGCTGTGATACCACCCCACCCCACCATGAGAAGCCATGTGCTGGGAGGCTGTGGACACACTCCCACCCCCAGGAAACCATAGACACCAGGGGGTTCGTTCATGAGCGCCATCTTTGTGCCGGACAGGTGACCTTCTCCCTAATAGAGGGACGAAAGTTCTAGAACATGTGAAGATGCAGATGAGAATTCTAGGCTGAAGGGAGCATCGTTGTTCATTGTTTACTCTGTCGGGTCTTTGCGACCCCATGGACTGCAGCACGCCAGGCTTCCCTATCCTTCACCATCTCCTGGAGCTTGCTCAAACTCATGTCCATTGAGTCAGTGATGCCATCCAACCATCTCATCCTCTGTTGCCCCCTTCTCCTCCTGCCCTCAATCTTTCCCAGCATCAGGGTCTTTTCCAATGAGTCAGCTCTTCGCATCAAACTATTGGATGGCCAAAGTATTGGAGCTTCAGCATCAGTCCTTCCAACGAGTATTCAGGGTTGATTTCTTTCAGGGTTGACTGGTTTGATCTCCTTGCTGTCCAAGGGGCTCTCAAGGGTCTTCTCCAGCACCACAGCTTAAAAGCATCAATTCTTCAGCGCTCAGCCTTCTTTATGGTCCAACTCTCACATCCGTACATGACTCCTGGAAAACCATATGAGGGAGCATGGGAGCCAAAAATGTGATTGTGCAAGCAGAACTCACAGACCAGGAACGGGAATGAGGAACTCCGGGGTGACTGGAGCCCAGAGGGTATGAGGAGTGAAAGGGGGAATTTACGGCTGAGAAATAAACTGGGGATCCACAGAAGCTCCTCCAAACTTGGCGGGGGACAGTAGCATGAGGGTGTTCATTTGTGAGTTCACTCTGATGAGCCCAGGGCCATGCAAAACAACAACAATAATAATAACAGTATTTATTAATAACAGCAGTCCAGGCTGGCTGTTAAACCGATTCCAAGCCTTGACTGCATGTGATCCTGCAACAGCCCTTCAAGATGGGCGCAGTTATTGCCTCCACTTTATAGGCGGAGTAATTGGGGCTTCAGCAAGACCACAGGGCAGTCATTAGCAGAGGCGAGATTTTATTTTCTGTCGGATACCCAGGAAGAAAGCCAGGAAACACAGAGACAGCTGTCCTGTGTATTGTCTGGGAGGCTGGGGGGCTGGAGGGGTCAGGGAGAGAAGAGTGATGGAAATGCAGCCCCGAGGGCGGAGCTTCAGGTTGTAAACAGCCGTGCTGACCGTAAAACAAACCCACCTCGCTGATCCAAATCCTGAAATGCGAAAAGCTCTGAATCTCAGAATTTTCTCATACCTTTCTAGGCACCAAAATCCAAGCTGAAATTTTGCGCAATGAAACTCCACCTGGATTGTCAAATCTCTGTCTCTTTTGTTGTCGTTCAGTCGCTAAGCTGCGTCTGATTCTGCAACCCCATGAACTGCAGCACACCAGGCTTCCCTGTCCTTCACTATCTCCTGGAGTTTGCTCAAACTCGTATCCATTGAGTCAGTGATGCCCTCCTAACGTCTCATCCTCTGCTGCCCCCCTCTCTTGCCCGCCATCTTTCCCAGCATCAGGGTCTTTTCCAATGAGTCAGCTCTTCACATCAAGTGGCCGCCAAAGTGCTGGAGCTTCAGCTTCAGCATCAGTCCTTCCAATGAATATTCAGGGTTGATTTCCTTTAGGATTGATTACTTTGATCTCCTTGCTGCCCAAGGGACTCTCAAAAGCCTTCTCTCACACCGCAATTTGAAAGCATCAATCCTTCGACTCTCAGCCTTCTTTATGATCCAACTCTCAAATCCGTACGTGACTACTGGAAAAACCATAGCTCTGACAATACGGACCTTTGTTGGCAAAGTAATGTCTCTGCTTTTTAATATGCTGTCTAGGTTTGTCAGAGCTTTTGTCTCTTTGGGGTGAGTATTCCTATGTTTCATGGATTTGAAAGTGGGGTACCACTCTGAACTCCACTGGGAGGATTGCATAGAAGGTGGAATTCATAATCACCTTCTTAAAATCCCGAGTCTTGTCATTTAATCAAAGGTGGTCTTTGGCCTTCTGAGGAGGTCCTGCTCTCCGTCCGGGGGGTCAGGAGCCCCCAGTTCTAGGTCCAGACCTGCCCCTCCTGGTTCACGTGGTCTTGAGCGGGTGCAGGTCTCTCCTGGGCAGTAGGATGGGAGGCGAGGCCGCCAGCCCCACTCAGCAGGTGAGGCCTTGGGGGGGAAGCAGGAGGCCCCCACGCAGAGGGACGCGCTGCTGGAACCCACGACGCTTTAGCCAGGGTGGTGCTCGCCAGCCCGAGGGCAGTGGGCTTGGATGCAGGAGGCATGGGTCCTAGCCCTGGCCAGCTCGGCCACCACACAGCTATGTGATGCTGAGCAGGGGCCTGCCCCTCTCTGGACTTTTCTTTTCTCTTCATAAAACACAGGCCCAGCAGGCCTTCCCACTCACATCACCTGGGATACACGGAGCCAGAGAGACAGACTTCTCTCTCTCAGCATCCCGCCTCCCCCCCCACACCCCGGGGCCCAAGACCCCCAGGCCCAGGCTCCAAGCACCCCCAGGCCCCGGCTCCCCAGCCTCTAATTGAAGGGGTGGGCAGGCCTCGCCTTTCTCATTCTCCGTGGCATGTGCCTGTTTCTCGGGGTGGAGATCAGAGCGTTTGGAAGGCTCGATTCCCACGGGCGGGGGGCCCCGGGCAGCAGCCCCGCGCCCACCCGCCTGCCCGCCCGCCATCCGGGCGGCCCAGAGCGGACTGCAGGCTCAGAGCCTGCCCACTCACACCCCGGGGTGGGGAAGGATTTCCATGGGGCTTATGGTGATTTATAATGGGAAACCTCCGCTTTCCCCGGACATTGTTCTCCATGACAGAGGGAAGAAAGAGGCCACTAAATCTCCTCTCATCATAAGTGATGATGAAGCCGCCGCTGCGGCCCGGTCCCCAATGCCCTCGACCGCGACAAAGTGCCCATTGTCATCTATTACAGTTTCCTCAAAAAACCTTCAGCCGCGCACAAGGCCGGAGCCATATCCTTAACTGGCTCTTCCTCATTGTCTGAGCCCGAGGGAAATAGAACGTGTCAGTCTGAGTAATGCTCCCTCAATACTTTTCAGGAGGCTGCTCGGGCCTGCGCCGGGATAAAGCCGCCCCCACGTTTTCTCAGGCCCCTCGGGCTGGGATGAAAGCTGGCCTGCGGCAGGCAGGCCGCTGCCATGCCACCTGGCCCCCGGGGACAGGGTGGACCTGGGCTGGCCTGGCTGGTGGCCACCCCTCCTCCCCAAGTCTGCCCCGGGTTACCAGGGGAGCCGGGGAAGGATGCTGGAGGGGAAAGCGGGGTCTCCTTAGGAGCTCTCAGCGCTCAGATGGGGCCTTTGCCCCGCCACACCTGGAACTCAGAAGGGGCAGCTCCCATAGGTCTGAATCCCAGAGCCTTTTACTTCCAAGTGTGAGAGTGTGCAAAGAAAGCCAAAGTGTTAGTTCCTCAGTCGTGTCCAACTCTTTGCAACCCCATGGATCATAGCCCGCCATGGCTCCTCTGTCCATGGGATTCTCCAGGCCAGAATACTGGAGGGGGTAGCCGTTCCCTTCTGCAGGTGATCTTCCTGACCCAGGGATAGGACGGTACTTCTTGCGTCTCCTGCGTTGCAGGCGGACTCTGCCGTCTGAGCCACCAGGAAGCCGGCTGGTTACATCCTGGCGTTTGCTCTCTGCTCACTCATCCGTGCTTCCCCTCACAGTCTGTTCATTCCCACTTTGCCTGGTGTTTTCATGAGTGGGTAAGGGGCTGCTGTTACCTGTGCCTTCAAGGGGGTTCAGGGAGGGGAACTGGCCAGCAGCTTGGGTTCCACCCGATGCAGCACAAAACAAAATTAAAATGCAGCCCTGGGTCAACACCGAGGACCAACTCTGGACAGGACAGCTCAGCAGGGCACCAGCCCAGAGTCCTCTGAGGGCCGCCCCGTGTGACTGAGGGTCGCTGGCCGGTGAGACTGCCCTGCTCTCAGAGACCTGGGACAGAGAAAGGCATGGACCCTGGGGCATCAGAGGCCTGCCTCTCCCTGGCCTGTGAGGCTGGACTCACACATCATTGGGCAAGAGCCCATCAGGAATTTGAGGTTGACCAGACAGCCTCCCAGCCCCGGCCCCACTCCAGCGACTGTGCTTGGTCTGAGCGGTTGCCTGCTCTCAGCCATCACCCGGATGCTGTTGGCTGTGACAGTTCAGTCCCTCATCAGCAGTTGCAGAGTCCGCTAGGTGGGGAGGCCTCAGAGACCACCCCGTCTGACCAAGGCCAGAGGCTGGGCCAGCTGCAACCCCTGTGAGCCTCATGTCTCAGGAGCAGTGGTCTGGAAGGAGCAGACCCCTGCCTACCCCCAGGGACCTCCCTACCAGGCCCCTTCCTTCTGGGTGACCTGGAACATGACAGAACCTTTCGGCCAGAGCCTTAGCAGCAGCACAGAGCATGTTCTCAGGGCTCTGTCTCTGCCCCAGAGGCGGGTCTCTGAAGCCATGTGCCAGCTACGATCCAGAGGTGCCAGGGCAGAGGCAATGGGCAGGAAGAAACTCCCCCAGACCGGCACCTCCTCCTGGCATTTCTGTATTCCTGCAGTTGACTGGGTATAGACACCCACCACCATGCTTTGGCTGATGCAACTCTGCAGCATCTCCCATCAAGAAAAGGGTGGGTCTCCCTCTCGTTGAACCTGGACTGGCCAGTGATTTACTTTGACCAAGAGAATATGGTGGAAGAGGCTAGATGCCAACTCTGAGCCCTGGCACCCCAGGCCCTGGGATGCAGGCAGGACCCTGGGTGCAGGGTAGCCCACTACCCCTCCGAGGTTCTCAGAGAGCCCTTGCTGAGTTGCACGCGCTGAGGCTGAGCTGAGCTGAATTGAATGAACTGAACTGAATTGAAATGAACTAAATTAATCAAATAAACAACACTTGGCTGTGACACCAGGCTAGGGACATAGCATCATCTCTAACAATGATTTCAAGACAGGGACTAGCTTTTCTCTTCCTCTGGGTCTCCACCCACAGGGCGGGCATAGGGTTGGGAAGCAAGTGCAGGGAGCTCTGGCTGCAACAGTGGAGCATCCTTGGGAAGACTGCCCTTCTTCACAGGCAGAAAACTCCAGAACAGGTAAGCTCCACACATCTCCTTCTTCCATTTATCTCTCCATTATTTGAGGAGGGGCACCTCCATGTGACAGAAATTCTGCAGGTCCTGGGGGTGAGAAGGGAACTGACGCAGTTGTTGACCTTAAGAGATGGTTGTCCAGTAGAAGAGAGGACACAGGTGTGTGTCAGGCGGGTATGGAGGGAAAGACAGCAGTGAGGATGGAGGTAAAAGGGAGCCCCGCTGGGGCCTGGGACCGGGAAGGCTTCCTGGAGGAGGGGGGCATCTGGGCAGGAAGCTGGAGGAGGTGGGGTCGACACTGAAGGAGAGGGGAGATCAGGGCCCATGTACAGGGGTGGGGCGGCGGGAGAAGGGGGCAGGGGCAGGCCAGGAGGAAGAGACAGGGGCAGGATAGTCCAGGCGTTGCTGGCCTCGGAGAGAAATTGCAGTTTGTCCTCAGAGAAAACAGGAAGTCAGAAGGATGCGGGGGTAACTGCCCCATGGCTCCAGGATTCCGTATCCTTAGCCATGTGGTTCTGCACGTGTCTCGCACCAAGGCTGGGCCTCGGACTGGAGTGAGGTCTGGGTGGCCCTACACAGAGCTTCCGCCAGCACACGAAAGGGACCCAGGTGGCCCGCTGGCCCAAGGAGGACGGGGTTCCTGAGCCGACCTGGAACCCAGCCCCGTCCCGGGGAACGCCCCCCCACGCCCCTCAAGAGACACTGTCATAGCCCAAGCTGCCACACCAGAACACACAGACTCTCCCAGTGCTGGTGGCCGGGACCCGGGTCTGCTGTCCCGTGGGGGTCAGCCTCCTGGTTTGCAGACAGAAGTCGTCTTCTCGTGTCCTCACCAGACAGAGAAGCCAACTGTCAGGTCTCTTCGTATAAGGGCACTGATCCCACTGCAGGGGCCTCACCCTAATGACCTAATCCCCTCCCAGAGGCCCTACCTCCTAACGGTCTCCCATGAAGTGCTGGCACTTCAGCACTTGAGTGGGGGGGACACAATATTCACACACACAGCCTGCACTGAGACTCAAACCTTCCTGGAAGTGGACACAGGGAGTGGACACGGCGGCCTCGTGTGCACAGGGACGGGGAAGCTGCGGGGGACCCCTGCGGGGCGGGGGGAGTGAGGCCAGGCCGCCGGGCTCAGGGCTGGGCCCAGGTTTGCCTCTCCTGTCCTGTGACCTAACACCTCCGCACACCTCCTAACCTGGAAGGTGGGGACAGCGGTCTGCTCTCCTCCTGAGGTCGTGGGGAGGAAGCAGAGAACAGCTGTCATGCTCTGACACCTGTCGGATGCTCGCACGTTGGTTAGCCACAAATGTTTTGCTTGCTGGTGATTTTAGGCCAGAGCCAACTAAACGCTGCCCGCTCCCTCCTCGGGAGCCAGCTCACCCAGAGCCAGTCCCCTGCTCTTGCCTGGCCCCTCCCAGGAACCCAGCCCTGGCCCTGGCAGTCCTCTGGCCTACTAGTGGGCAGTTGGAGCATGTGCCCGGGCTGGCGGACCTGCCCCCTTGCCCCTCTCTGATCTCATCAGCAGCGCCCTCCTCCCCTGGACCCACCATGGGCCCACCCAAGGGGTCCAGCTGCGGCCCCTTCTTCACCCCGTACCTCCCCCGCCGGCGACCTCCGCTTCCCCAGACCTCTGGGGTGAGCCGCTGGGCCATCTCTGACGTGGTCCTTCCACACAGGGGGCCGCAGGCCTGTCAGATTGGGCCACCCGAATCAAGGGTGATGATAAAACCTGTCCCTCCAAATTAGGCCAGAGCCCCCGGAGCCCCGCTGATGACAGCCAGTGTACACCAAGGACAAAGACGCCAAGCAGGTCCTCGGAGGATCATTAATATGGATTGAGGCCCATTGTTTCCTCAAATGAGGCCACGGGGGTGCTCCTCCGGGAAGCACATCGCGGGCATCCACATGTCCAAGGCGTCCTGGGTTCTGGCCTGGGGTCCCTCAGCTGATGCCGGAGGGGTGAAGCTGGGACTGGCTTGAAGAACATTCTGGAGATGTGGCCGTGGGAACCAAGGAAGCACTCACGACTCAACATGGAGGGTTTTGCACTTTGCAAAGCAGTTTAGGTTCACAGCGACTTTGGATTCTCCTCCACCCCCTGGGAGCCAAGGCAGCGCCTCGCAGTTGACAATGCATCCTTCATTCTTTCTCCCATTTGAGCTCTGCAACAGGTCATTTTTCCCAGATGAAGTTCAATGACTTGTCCAAGGTGACACGGCCCATTAGAAGAGGGTGTGAGATGAATGTATGGAAAAAAGGAAGGAAGGAAGGGAAGAAGAAAGGAAGGTAGACTGATAGTGCATGGATTGGTAGGTGAGTGAATGGAAGGAAGGGAGGGAGGGAGTAAGGTATAGATTGTGATGATGGATGGATGATGGATAGGTGGATGATGGGAGGATGATTAGATGGGTGGATGGGAGGATGGATGGATGATGGGAGGATGGATGAGTGGATGATGGGAGGATGGATGGATGGCTGGATGGGAGGATGAATGGATGGATAATGGGAGGATGGATAGATGGGTGGATGGGAGGATGAATGGATGATGGGAGGATGGATGAGTGGATGATGGGAGGATGGATGGATGGATGGGTGGATGGGAGAATGAATGGATGGATGGATGATTGGAGGATGGATGAGTGGAAGATGGGAGGATGGATGGATGATGGGAGGATGGATGAGTGGATGGTGGGAGGATGGATGAGTGGGTGATGGGAGGATGGATGGATGGATGGATGATGGGAGTATGGATGGGTGGATTATGATGGATGGGAGGATGGATGGATGGATGATGGGAGGATGGATGGATGGATGATGGGAGGATGGATGGATGGATGATGGAAGGATGGATGGAGGGATGATGGGAGGATGGATGGATGGTTGGGTGGATGGATGGATGGGAGGATGGATGGATGGATTGATGGAAGGATGGATGGATGGATGATGGGAGGATGGATGGATGGATGATGGAAGGATGGATGGAGGGATGATGGGAGGATGGATGGATGGTTGGGTGGATGGATGGATGGGAGGATGGATGGATGGATTGATGGAAGGATGGATGGATGGATGATGGGAGGATGGATGGGTGGATTGGTGGGAGGATGGATGGATGGATGATGGGAAGATGGATGGGTGGATCAGTGAATGGGAGGGAGGGGGGAGCGGAGAGGTACTGGCTGACTCACAAGTTTAAGTTCTCAGCACTACTGAAAGGCATACTGGCTGGCACCTGAGACATGGTATGGGCTCAGTAACTTTTGAATGAATAAATCCCTGGGTCTGCCAAATTGTATGTGCAACACAAAATATACAAATGAGCCTGACTTCAGTTCTCTCTACAGGCCATGAACCATGAACCAAAGCCTGCTCCAGCGATGCATAAACAGACCTGAAAACTTGCACCACCTTGGGAAGGCATGAGGCTGCTCCCTCCCTGCTCGCCTGCTCCAGGGCTTCACCCCTCAATACAGTGTGTTCCTGGAAAGAGCACAGCGCTCAGTGTCTTAGTGTGTGTGGCTGCTGAAACAAAAAGCACCACACACAGCAGAAAAATGGAAGCGTGTTGTCTCCCAGCCCTCGAAGCTGGAACCCGAGACCCAAGTGTCAGCAAAGACTCCAAACCCTTCCAAGATGCATGGAAAGAGGCAGCCTTTGTTCTGACTGCACCTGAGTCCCAGCAAGCACACTCCCAGCCTCGGGCCCTTGTGGAGATGGACAGTTGTTTGTGGCCGTGGCTGGGGGACCCTTCATTCATCAGCACTCCGGGTCGTCTGTCCACCAGCCCCTCTTCCCAAGCATCCCTTTATCAAGACAGGCGCTCTGGGGCCCATGCCTGGCGTGGAACCCCAGCTCCTGCAAGCATTAGCCGTGTGTCCTTGGGCCTGTTACTTAACCTCCCTGTGCCTCAGTTTCCTCCTCCACATGACAGATAATGACACTGCCTATATGTAGGTTTCTGTGATGATGAAAAGCAAACATTTGTCTGGGATGTTGTGGGCACCAGGTCTGTTGTTTGCTGAACGGACTGAGAAACCATGTAGGCAAGGTCCCCGGACTCTCGACTCTCGCTCTCTCCCTCCAGGAGCCCCTGGGGAGGTCTCGGGGCTTATCTGGGGCCTTGGAGGAGGGGCCTGGCGTTCAGAGGCAGGGAGGAGCCAGGTCCACAGGGGACTGCGCCTGGCACAGCGGCTCAGGACTCGGCCCTCAACAGGCAGCCCTAGCCGCACCCCATTTTATGCATATTAGAGAGAAATCCAAGCGTGATGGTCCGCGATTGTTCCATTTGTTTACAGCATTTGTTCGAGCATATTTCTGGCAAGGAAGCTGACAATAAACGGAGGCCCTGGCGGCCGGGCTGGCGGGGCAGCAGATGAAGACAGCTGCCGTGGCGGGTGCTTCCCGGTGGGCTGGGGCCGGAAACCGGGGCTCTGTCTGAAGGCTTCAAAGAAGGGTCTTTGTCTGGGGCGGCCGAGCCCGGGGCCCCACGGGGGCAGGCAGGCTGGGGCTCCCAGCCCTTGGGATTCCGCGGGGCCTCTCTCCGGGCCTCGGTTGCCCTGGCACACGGTGAGGGCACCCCCGGCACCACGTGCGTGCAGGGACCCCGCCTTGTGTTGGCTCTGGGGAAGCAGGGATCTTCTTGGGGTGTCGCTCATGTTCTGCAGCCTTTGGGGGACAGACACCAAAGGCTCCAAACAGCATGGCACCTAATTGGCGCTGAGCTGGCGGGGGCGGGGGTGGGGGTGCCCTGGGGCGTGGCGCCCAGAGTCAGGCTGCCTCCGAGAAGGGAGGGAAGGACCCCAGGGCCTCACTGTCTGTGCAGGCAAAAGTTAGACACCTCATCCTCCCGGGCTGCACCCTGGGCCAGAACCCCAGCGGCTCCCTCCTGTCTGTTTCCTGCACGATATTCTGCACATAATTGCTGAAGAATGAATGAATGAATGAATCAACGAACCAATCAATCAAGCAACATATGAACAAATGAATAGACGGAAGAAGATCTGGCTCTTGCTCCAACTGAAGGACGAAGCTGCCAACTCCAGCCTCCCAGGCGTAAATACCTAAGGGGTGTTCATAAAGGCTTCCTGACCATGAAACACTTTTTGAGGCTGTCTGTGAGGGATGTGAGTGTTTGGGGCAGGAAGAAAAAGACCTGGCCATTTCTGGAAGGAGCAGAAGGCACCTTCCAACTCGGCAGATAGGCCAGCCTGCCTGACTGTGGCCAGTGCGGGGCATGGCCAAGGGCAGGTCCCAGGGCTGCAGCAACCTCCGAGGTCTGTGCCTTCAGCGTCCTTGACCTGCTTGGACCAAACCCTGCCCTTGGGGCCCCCTCCAGGTCACCTGCTCTGTGAAGCCTTCCCCAAGCGCCCAGGAGGGCACTGGCCGCTCCTGTGTTCTGAGTAGGAAGAATCTTCCACCCTGTGTGATTTACAAGGACCCGTGTCCAGGTCTCATCTCCCATTGGCTGACTGGGGGATGACTTGAAAAAGGGATGTACCCAAATGCTGGAGCCCCTGTCTTGTCCCAGGACCAACGTCAGGGTGTCGAGGACAGGGGAGGGGCCCGGGGCAGGAGAGGGGCGTTACGGGCAGGGCCCTCGCACTAGGCCCTGCTCACACCGGGCATGGGATCTGACTTGACCTCTAAGCAAATAGGTGGTGTTCCTGACGCCCGGTTACAGATGAGGAAACAGAGGGTGCGGGAGGTGAGGGCACCCAGAACACAATGTAGCCGCGCCTCTCGGTTCTTCTGCCAAGGTGGCCTGGATGAGAGAACAGATGAGTTGGGGGCTAGGGGCTTCCTGGAGTTGGGACTGCTGATGCTGCTGAACTGGCTGGACTTAAATAGCGTGCACTGGACAAATATTTATCCCAGACGCCAGAGGAGCGGGGGAAGTCTCCGCCCCTCGCTCCAGATCCCTGCTGATGTGGGACCCTCGGGAGGGGAAGGGTGCTGCAGGAAACAAGCAGGCTTTTACCGCAGGAGACTCTCGTCTCCTGCAGGGGTGTCCCCAGAGAAGCACAGGGTGCAGGGATGGGGGTGTGGCTCGCCCCTTGGGCACCTCCAGCAGGTGACTCAGCAGCAGACTGCCTGGCGCCCGCTGCCCGGCCCTCTCCGCTGACCCCTCCGCCTGCCAGAGCTAATATTTGAGGTCAGGAGGTCAGCTGGCGTTTGTGAGCAGGCCATGGGGCCAGCGGGGTCTCCCTCCGGGGCCAGCGCTGCCTCTCCACTCCCTGAGGCTGCCAGGGCTCTCCCGGGCCAGCCTGCAGGGTGGCGGAGGGCCGTTCGAGGCTCTGGGTACCTCCTCAGCCACAGCACGGAGCTCTCCAGGCCCCCTGCCTCAGACTGGTGCTGTCTGAGATCCCAGAGGCATCGGGCCCCTGGCTGAGGACCCCCTTCTTAGCCACACAGGCAGGCAGGACAGGGACGACCCTCGCATGTGAAAGGTAGACCGAGGCCCTGAGACAGACGGGGAGGCCTGCCCGGAGCCACACAGCCCTGGGCTCCCGGGCCAAGGTCCAGGCTCTCCCTTTGGGCGTGTGGTCCTCATGGGAACCCCTGGGTCACCTCAGTCAGCTGCCGAGGACAAGGCCGGCCCCCCAGCCACTCAGGAGGTGACGCAGTTTTGGAAGGACATCCCTCCGGGCCAGGGCCCCTACCCGACTCGGATCATCTCAGAGCCAGACGCCAGGCTAGCTTCGGGCTGGCTGGGAGCGGCGGGACCCGGACGGCCAGGCCTCGATGGGCCCCCCGGCAACCACCAGGCGCGGCCTCCAGCCTCTGCTGGAGCCCACCAGCCCCACGGTGTCCAGCGGCCCACCCAGCCCAGAGGAGCACGTGCTTCTCTGGGCCGTCCTGTGAAGGCCGCGGAGGTGAAGGAGCAGGGGAGGACCGCCCGGGAGGACGGGGGCAGGGGGCGGGGGCTGGGAAGCCCTGGGACCTCTGCCCGGCCGTGTCCCCTGGCCCAGGCTCCTGGCCCTGCTCCGCGGTCCCCGCGCGCCAGGAGCCAGGCAGCCGGAAAATGTGAGTGTCAGCACGGCGACGCCACATTCCTGAGGTCTCTCTCCCGGCCTCGGGGCTGCCGCCCCCGCCTCGGCCCAGCCCGCAAAGCCACACTGGTGGGTCCTGGGCTGTCCTGCCCGCCCCCAGCGGCTCATCCCTGGAACGCCCTCCTGCCAGCCAGCCGCGGCTTTGGCTGCCCCAGAGGCCCCCCGGCTGGGCCAAGGCTTTCAAGTGTGTTCCCAGGGGGCCTGCGAGGCTGCCGCTGCCTCCAGAGGGCTGGGTATTTTGGGGGACATCCCCTAAAGGAAAACAGGGCAGGAATGCTGGAGGCTGAGCATCCTGTCCCTGAGGCTTGGGTGTGGCCCTTGGAGCCAGGCAGAGCAGAAGGGGAGGGAAGAGGCCACAGAGGACAAGCGGGAGCCGGCGGGCGGACGGCCCCGGGCGGGTCACAGGGACGTCCCTCCGAGGTGGCCTGTCCCTCAGCGAAGCTGCTCACCTCTTGGGCCTCCTTCTCTCGTCTGCAGGGTGGACAACGAGGCGTGCAGGGCGGGGCCAGGATGACCGCACTGTCTGCCGTGTCCTCCTCCGTCGTCCCCTGCGTGCTGGTCCGGGGGTGTCTCCTCTCCTTCTCACGGAGGCCTGTGGGGCTCAGGGCCAGGCTTCCTGTGCACCCCCAAGGAGAGCCAGGAGCAGAAATCCGAGTCCAGAAAGAATGATGCTAGGGCACCCTCGACCCCAAGAAGCTCTGGGGCCCCCCAATCTCCCGTGTCCCCGGCCACCAACTGTGCCCCTCGCCTCCCCAGGTCCCTTAGAGGGTCCAGACAGAAGAGCCTTAGAGAGGAGGGGGACAAGACGGGGAACTGGGGCCTGGAGGTGGAGGGTGCCTCCCAGGCAGGGCTCCGGCCTCTGTGCGGGACCCGGGTGAGGGTCTTCCTGGCCCCCCCACCCCAGCGATGCCCCGGTCCCTCTGCTCAGGGAGCTTTGCTTATGAGCATCACGGGGCTCCATGCCTTCTGTGATGCCCTGGCGTCAGCTCTCCCGAGCACAACCATGCCACACCGCGTGGGCCCTCCTCGTGTATGAGGGCTGGGACTGAGCACCTTGATTGGGGGTGTATTGACATTCAGAGATTAACCAACCCCAAGGCCAAGCCAGCGGGTGCTGGAGCTGCCTTGACCCTCAAGCCTGGGGCCTCTTGGGGCCACAGCAGGCCACGCCGGGAAGCCGCCAGCTGCCCTTCCAGCCCCCAAGGCGGGCATCGTGCCCACGGCCTCTCCCGGGGCAACAGGAGGGCATAGAGGAGGGGGCTTTTGTCTGGCCCCATAGGAAGGCCGGGGACTCACAGAGCTGGCCCTGGCAGCAGCTGGGTACCCCGGCCACCCGGGCAGAGGCGGTTAATGAACCCGCCTCAAGTGGGCCCAGCACAATAGCGCGTTGTGCAGCCTGTCGGGCCGATCAGCGTGCCCGCCCGTCACGGCTCCGGGGCTGGGAACACACGGCTAAAGAGTGCGACCCTTCATGCCACCACGGTGGGCAAGGCGGGGCCCGCGGAGCCCTGTGGGGGGAGGTGATCCGGAGGACGTGACCGCCAGCTGACCCGCGGGGCACCCAGACGTCGAGGCTCCTCACCCATCCCTTGCTCTTGGAACGTGTGTACCATCTACCATTCTCACCGCCGCAACTGCCCTGAGGCCAAGGCCCCGAGAGAGCAAGGTGGCGCTGAGACCATATGGCTGGACAGAGCACATGGCTGAAGCCCAGTGAGGACTCTATGTAAACATGGGGACTTGGCAGGTGGACACGACGATCCGCTGGTCTTACGGAGTCTCAGATGAGTCTCCTATGTAAGTTTCCGGCTTGTTCCACCTGCCACCTGCCCGTCTGGAGCGGCTGCCTCCTCTTCCGTGTCTCTTGGCCCTCCGGTACGGGGACAGTTTATACACCGACACCCCTGCGCCCCCTGATGCCCTCTCATCTAACCCAGTGCCCCTCTGTCACCATCTGGTGCAGGGAACCAACATGAGAGGGGGCGCCGTAAGCACGGGGCAGGGGGACCACCAAGCCAGCCTGGCTTGGAGGGCTGGGTCCCCACATTGGGCCAGTGATATAGGAGGAGGAGCCAGGCTAGGGCTCCAGAGCCCCTCCCAATTGTGACCTTGAGCTGACCCCCTCACCGCCTCAGTCTTTGCATCCCTACAATGGGCCCACTGCCTCCCTGCCGCCCCCAAGGCCTGTGGGAAAGCATGCGACTCTCCTGTGAACTTCACATGTGATGAGAAGGTAAGCTGTGCTCCAGGAAGCGAGAAAGCCACTTACAGCCTCGGTGCCATCATCATGGCCTCCAAATGTCCTTGGTGGGGGGAGGGGCTGGGGTTAGATGAACCAGGCCACCCACAGAGAGGACAGCTAAGTCCCCATGGCAGACCGCACTGAGCCCTCAGGGAACTCGCATCTCTCTTAGAGCCAGTTTCTCTGTCTGTGGACTGACGGGTTCAAGACTCCCAGGCTGGGCTGACCCCCTTGGAGACCGGCGGTCACTGCCCACAAGTACCCCAGGCCTGCAACCTGGACGGGTGGGCCCTGACGTCGGCCGAGCAGGAGGTGGGTGTCCTCCCTGCCCCAGCAGAACGCAGGGACCCCGAGGCAAGCGCTGAACCACAGAAATAGCCCGGCAGCGTTCCCACAGGCTTCTGGGTGGTATTTTTAGCTCTGGAGCCGGAGGCTCAGCTTGTTAAGAATAGCCGCGGGCAGTGGGAAAGCGCTCCGGCCATGGGGGCGGTGGTGGCCGCTGTGAGAGGCCCGCAGAAGTCCACTCGCAGTGGCTGCTCCCCAGGCAGGGCGAGATAGCATCTGGTCTGCAAAATCAAGCATGAAGGGTTTGTGTGACAGCCGTGATCGAGAAAGAGGGTGGCATCCTCACCAAGCTCCCTGGTGGCTCTGGGCCTCCTGGCGGACAGCAGCCTGCAGGCTGGGACTGGCCGTCCTCCTGGGGCTCTGTGCCTGTGGGGTCTGACACGCTCAGCGGATGACTGTGCAGGGCTGGGGGCCCTGAGCGTAACTGTGCCATCATCCCCCTGGGGGCTCCTGCCCAGGGATGGGGGTGCCCTTCTCAGGTCACCCAGCCAGGGTCCACTGGGCCAGCTCCAGCTCCTTGGGTTGTCGTTCAGTTGCTCAGTCGTGTCTAGCTGTTTGCGACCTCACAGACTGCAGCACGCCAGGCTTCCCTGTCTTCCACCATTTCCCAGAGTTTGTGCAAACTCATGTTGGTGATGCCATCCAGTCATCTCATCCTCTGTCGCCCCCTTCTCCTCCTGCCCTCAATCTTTCTCAGCATCAGGGTCTTTTCCAATGAGTCGGTTCTTCGCATCAGGTGGCCAAAGGAGTGGAACTTCAGCTTCAGCATCAGTCCTTCCAATGAATATTCAGGGTTGATTTCCTTTAGGATGGACTGGTTGGATCTCCTTGCAGTCCAAGGGACTCTCAAGAATCTTCTCCAACACCACAGCTTGAAAGCATCAATTCTTTGATGCTCAGCCTTCTTTATGGTCCAGTTCTCACATCCGTACATGACTCCTGGAAAAGCCATAGCTCCCTGGAAGGTCAGATATTTCTGCCCCAGGTCTGAGATGCTCCACCAGAGCACAGGTCACAGATGGGCCTGGAGTCTACAGAGCTCCCCTCCCTCAACCCTTCCCCTTCTCATCCGCTTCTCCAGGGGTGGAGGGAAGCTGCCCACCCCCACCCTGCAACCCTCTCTCCACCCTAAACCCTCTGCCTCATTCACACGGATTCCACTGATGATCCTGCCAAATGACCTCTTATCCTAGCACTGAATCCTCCGGAGGGCAGGGCTCCGAGACGGCCAGGCCTCCCTGTGCTTGGAACAAAGGGTGCAAGCAATTGGCAGTTGTCGCTTAGCGAAGACAAAGACAAATGACCAAGGAATGACCTGCCGAGATTCACAGGGACAGCCTCTCATCCAGCACTTCCTCTGCTCGAAGGCCGTCCTTGGCTCCCCAATACCTGTGCGTGCGCACTCCATCACTTAGTCATGTCCTACTCTTTGCCCCAGTACCTGTAGCAGCTGGATATACTGAACTGGCAAATCTTGGTTCCCCCAGATGAGGATTCATCTGGAGACATAGGGAAGTTGAAGCAGATGAGGGCAGAGAGATCTGGAATCCTGGTGAGGTGGGGCCCCGACACCAGCTCAGAAGCTGCTTTCCAAGGCAGGGTGGCACCTGGTGGGGAGGGGCCAGGACAGCATCCAGACACCTCAGCCAGGCATTCAGGGCCTGCCAGGGCCATCCACACTGCAACCCAGTTCTACCACTTTCTAGGGGTCTGTCTTGCTCAGTGGAAACACCCCACTGACTGGGACCTGGGGAGACTTGAACCGCAGACGCGCACAAGCTGGCACCCCACGGGCACACCTCCCCTTCCAGGCTGACGTCATGAGACTTTGCAGCTCGTGTCGGGCTCAGAGCAGGGGCCTCTCCCAGCCCCTCCGCCCCGCCTGTCCCAGCTTATCCCTGCGACTCTGGGCCTCCCCCTGGAATCCATTCATTTACCAACTCATTATGCAGCCAGTCAGCCATCGTTTTTTTTTTTTTTTTTTTATCCGCGTTTTCTGAGCACCTGCTGTGTGCCAGCTGCTTGAGACATGAAGACACTGAGGACCCCAGGACCTGACCTCCAGGAGCCCCCGGGTTGGCAGAAAAGACAAGCGAGGAGACTGAGAAATGCATGGTCCTGACAAGAGCTGGTATGAAAGATACAAGGGAAGGCGAGCTGGCGGGACCCTGAAGGCTTGGCTCCTGCTCAGGGTACCGGGGTGGGATCCGAGACATGTCCCAGAGGAGGTGCTGAGCAAGCAGATATTCGCTGAGTGAAACCATAGCCCCTGCAAAGTGTCTGGAACACCCTCGGTGCTCAGCCTGTGCAGCCGGGACCATGCCTTCCTGTTCTCTGCAAATCCACTTCCATGACTGGAACTGGAACTCTAATAGGAGCATCCTATTCCTCCCAGCATCCAAAGACCCTGGACCAGCCCTTGGTAAACACAACTAGGGCAGGAAGGAAGACACTGTTTCCCCCCCAAAGCCTGCTGAACAGTGGTGGCAACCTGGGGGAATCTCGTGGGGGAAGAGGTAGACGGGGGATTCTGACCTGCCTCCTGGTAAGCTGGAGGGGTCTCCACACTCTGCCCAGGACCACTGATACAAAGAGCCGGGAGAGGCACCCAGCCCGGTGCTCCCCTCCTTCCTTCTTGTGTCCTCAGCTACCTGAGACTCGCCCCACAGGTGCCCCCCTAGGGCCAGGCACCACCCTCGTCCAGGGCCACAAAGTAAGTGAAGCAAAGTGCCCGCCCTGTGTCCCCATAGCGCGGGGCACAGACCAGGCTCTAAGACGCAAGTGAACGATGGAGTCTGTTAGAAAGTGAAGCAGGATGAAAGGGGCAGAGCTGGAGAGACCCAGAGCTTTGGGGATGGTGATTTGGGGGCAGAGATCGCTGGGAAAGCGTGCCCAGGAGGAGGGCAGAGGTGGTGCAAAAGCCCTGAGGCAGGAGAGCATCTGGTGCATTAGAGCAGCAGCAAGGAGGCCCTGCACCCCGGGGCGGGAGCAGAGGAAGCACGAGGAAGGGGAGACGGAGCTGGGGCTCGTCCGCTGTTGAAAGGACTTGCATTTTACACTGAATGAGACCAGAACCGTTAGAGGAGTTGGTCTTGCACCTTCCCAGATCAGCCTGGCTGCAGAGTTTAGAACAGATTGGGAAAAGGAAATGAGAGAATTTAAGAGACCAGCAAGGGGGCCCAGATCACGCTTGGGAGACACGACTAGGCATCGCTGACAGTTGGCGGTGGGAGGAACTTGGAGCCTGATACATGCAGAGGGTGGAGCCAGCAGGATTTCCTGATTGATGGGGTGTGTGGAAGAAAGAGGGAGCTGAGGGCTGCAGAATCATGGCCCCGCCAAACGCCACCACCTGGTCCCTGGCACCTCAGGCTAAGAGGACTTTGCGGAGGTGATTAAGTTAAGGATCTTGTGATGGGGAGGTTGTCCTGCATTGTCTGGAGAGGAAGAAGAAGGCAAGGGGGCCAGGGCCAGAGATTAGGGTGATGCGTTGCTGGCTTTGAAGGGAAGGGGCCACAAGCCAAGGGATGCAGGTCCTTTAGAAGCTGGAAAAGGGCAAGGAACAGATCCCCCTGAGCCTCCAGAGAGAAGGCTGCCATGCGCCCCCTCCAGTGGGACCCACATCAGACTTCTGACCTCCAGGCTGTGCAGGAATAAACGTGTGTTTAAGCCACTGTGATTGTGGTCCTTGGTCCATGACGGCAGCCATGGAGATGAACATGAAGGCCAAGGGTGACTTAGTGATACTCACGTTCATGTCAGGACAGCCTCCTTGGTCCCAGGGGCCGTGAGTGGAGATGGGAACAGATAGGTGCATGCCGTGCCCACACCAGGAGGTCTGTGATCCAGCAGCTTGCTGTGGGCGAAGCACCTCCAGCCGTAAAGTAGAGAGAGTGGCAAGGCAAAGAACCCACCCCTCAAGGAGTGGGCAGCTCCTCTCTCCTTACAGGCCCCACTTCAGATCCGCAGAGCGTCACTGGCCACAGCTACATGTCGGCAGGAATTGCATGGCTCTCTGCAGCTCTGTGCGTGGTCCGCCAGCCTGTTTTGGGGGAAGGGCCGTGGCAGAGCTGTAAGCATGCGGGCTCATCCTAATTTGATGGTTGCTCTGTTTCTGTAACAGAATAAAAGGGATGTTTAGCAAATCCCTGGTTTCTCAGACGGTGAAGAATCCACCTGCAACGCTGGAGACCCGGGTTTGATCCCTGGGTCAGGAGGATCCCCTGGAGAAGGGAATGGCCACCCACTCCAGTATTCTTGCCTACAGATTTCCATGGACAGAGGAACCTGGCAGTCTACCATCCATGGGGTCGCAAACAGGCGGACATGACTGAATGACCAACACCTTCACACTGACAAACACCCGGTAATCCACGTGAGTCCTCTTTTCTCAAGGGTCTTAAGGAGACTGCTGTTGGCAACGAGAGTTTTCAAGGCGTGTGACGTGCTCAGGTTCACGTCTTTTAATGAAGAGACTTTATTCTTTAGAGCGGTTTTAGGTTTACAAAGAACCGCCTCCCCACCCTTTTGCTAATATCTCCCATTATTGCTGTACACTTGCTACAAGTAATGAGCCCATATTGATGTATTATGCTTTAATATCTGTTTAAATACTTTTTTTTTTCTTTTTGGGCCGAGCGACAAAGCCTGCAGGATCTTAGTTCCCCAGCCAGACACCAAACCCTCACACTGGAAGCAAGTAATCCCAACCACTGCACTGCTGGGGAAGTCCTGATGTATTATCATTAACCCAAGCCCAGGGTTTACATTAAGTTTCACTCGATATGGTACATTCTGTGGGTTTTGTTAACGCACAACATCACGATTCCGCAGTTACCATCTCACAAGCGTCGTTTCACTGCCGGAAAAATCTGTGCTCTGTCTGCTTATCCCTCCCTCGCCCCCACCCTGGCTGCCACCAAACTTCATTGTCTCCGGAGTTTTGCCTTTTCCAGGATAGTTGGAATCACACAGGGTGCAGCCTTTCAGATTAGCTTCTTCCGTTCAGCAACACATATTTACTTTTCCTCCACAGTTTTTCACAGCATTATTGCTTTTTAGGACTGACTAGTATTCCTTTGCCTGGATGGACCACAGCTTATCCACTCACCCACTGAAAGACCACCTGGTGGCTGTCAGTTTGGGGCAAATTTGTTTTTTAAAAAAAAAGACCATTTGCATTTTACTTATTTTTAATTTTTTGGCCATGCCCTGTGGCACGCAAGAGGTTCACTGACCAGGAATTGAACCCACGCCCCTGGCAGTGGTGGTACAGAGTTTTAACCACTGCACTGCTGGGGAAGTCCGTGGGGAAATTTGAACAAAGCTGGAACTATACAGTCCATGGAATTCTCCAGGCCAGAATATTGGAGTGGGTAGCCTTTCCCTTCTCCAGGGGGTCTTCCCACCTCAGGGATAAAACCCAGGTCTCCCGTGTTGCAGGCGATTCTTTACCAGCTGAGCCACACGGGAAGCCCACAAGCAGACTCACACCATTACTTCTGTTTCGGTGCCTGTGGAGGAAGTTCTTTAACCATTGAAGGGCACTGGTGCAGAGTTGAGTGGCCTCAGGGTTTCTGGGGCGATGGGTGGCCCCGGCAGAGTGGTGAGCTTTCTGAGACGGTGGGCAGTGGGGGAGGGCAGGTCAGGACATCTCAAAGAGGCTCCCTGACATCTCCCCCTCCCCTCCGAGCGCCAAACAGAGGCTGGGTGAACCTAATGGGCTATCAGTCAGGAGTTTTCCACTCCGCGGAGAAGGCTGGGACCCTCAAGTCCTAGGACTCTGGAATGAGCCTGTTGTGGACAGCATAACTGTTCAGCTATCACCATCACCCTGCGTGTGTGTGTGTGTGTGTGTGACCCTAATGGGTGGTCCCAGGGCAAAGGAGGGAGGCCCTTGCCCTCGCCGCCTGGTTCCCCACCCCCAACTCCAGAGTGCCGCACGGAGCAGCTGCTGGCCAGGTCTGCAGTTTCATGAAGAGGGACCCCCCCCAACCTCGTGCGGCTTTGCCGGCTGGCTCCTGCCAGGCGAGGGCAGAAGTTGGAGACGAGGCTGGGCATGGAGCCCCAGCGCCCCCGGGACCTGCAAGGCCACCTTGCCCGCTGGGGGACCATCTCCCGGCCCGATTATCAGTGCCCATCTGGGTCGACCTCACACAAAAACAGGAAGAACTGGGACAAGATCCTCCACCTTCCTCTGATTGTCAGCGCCCAATTGTTTCCTCGCCGAGACGCCATCCGGCAGCTTCACGGATGCTCCTGTGCCTTGGCCTGGTCAGCTCCTCCCGACTCCCAGCAAAGAGAAGGAGACAGGGAAGCCATGCCGTCTGGCAGAGCCCAGACCACAGCCCACGTGGCTGCCAGATGCAGGGAAAGACCTTGACCTCCCTCCGGTCTTTCAGGGCAAACCCAGGGGGCTTTCCGAGGCTGCGGGGGGCAGCTGGTGCTGAGGTGGAAACAACCCCCCAAGAAACGCCTTCAGCTGCAGGGCGACAGAGGAGCCGTCCAACAGGATGCAGGTGACCCTGGCCAGGAGGCGGGGAGAGTTGCCCGCTCCCGGCATCCACGGCCAGCAGCAAAGAGCGGAAAGGAAGCGCGGAGGGTTGGAAGTGCCGGCCTTGGTGAGGAAGGTCGCCCAGCTTCCCTCACCGCTGCGAAGGTTTTCCAGCAGCTTAGTGTCCCCGCGTAGTATTCTTAGTGACCCCCGGGGCTGGAGGAGACCTCAGAGCCCAGGAGGTAGAAGACTCGGTCCCGCACCCCGCTGCCCCATTAGACACGCACACACGTGCATTCACGCGTGCTGCAGGGTCCGTGCACACACAAGCTCAAGAACCTCTTCCCCTGGGAAGGGAGTCCTCGCCTCCTGCAGTTTACGAGACCACCTGGGTCTGGTTGGGCTTCGTCATTGGTCCCACCTCGAAGGTGACCTGAATTCTACTCCATCTGGCTTCGGGAAGGCTCAGCCACTGACTATGTGCCCCTTCACAGGTGCCTGCAACAGCCTTGGGCATCCACAGTGCCCTGTGCCCATCTAGTCCAGCTGCTCCTGGCTGCAGCAGCCTGATTTTCCTGGGAGCAGGAGAAGGTGCCTGCCCCCCTCCCCACGAAGAGCCAGCCTGGGAAATTCTGGAGCTCTCTTTCCGCCATACTTGATGGACTGAAGCAGCGCCACGCCCTCCCCCGTGCAAGAGCAGTGGGCAGAGACCTCACCTGTTCATCGGCAGAGTGTCAAAGAATTCACAACCATGTTTGAAAGCCACCATCAAGCTCAAACAGGATGATGGATCCTCAGGGTGAGGGGGCAGGGGATTTGCCTCCCACCCCACCCTGAGGCTCTTTGGCAATGCCTGATGCTGTGGTCTGAGTGGTCGTGTCCCCAGATTCACATGTTGAAAACCTAACACCCAAAGGAGTGCCCTGGCAGTCCAGTGGTTAGGACTCCGTGATTTCACTGCCTTGGCCTGGGTTCAATCCGCAGCGGGGGAACGAAGATCCCACAAGCTGCACAGTGCAGCAGAGGACAACCGAATACAAGCCAACAAAGCAAACCCTAACATTCAAGGTGATGGCCTTGGGAGGCGCAGCCTCTGGGGGGACCCGTGCCCGTGAGACGCCCCACAGAGCATCCCGTCCCCTTCCTCCAGGTGAGGACACAGTGGGAGACCGCCGCGCCGGCACCTTGACCTTGGAACCTTGACCTTGGACACCCAGCCTCCTGGAACCTGGGAATCGTGGCTGTTGTTTCTGGCTGCCCCGTCTGTGGTGCTCTGTTACAACCATTGGAACGCGCTGAGATGCTGAATGCATGTCTGGTTGTCATGGCTGGGTCAGAGTGTGGGTGGAGGGGAAACACCCCGCAGGGCCCAGGACAGCCCTTCAGAGATGGACCCAGCCCCAGACACCCCTGGGGCCTCGGAGGAGAAACTGGGGCTAAGGGATGTGGCCTCCAGATGTGGTCCCTCTGCCGGCCCTGGGGGCCACCGGGGGGCTAGGACATGGCAGGACAGCTGGCCCGAGGAGCAGCTCCCCACTCCCGGCTGAGGTCACAGCTCTTTGGCCAGCAGCAGAGGCCCAAGCTCTGGGCTGGGAGGGCCAAAGGCATCCCTCATCCCCTCTTGGCTCCTACCGCCTGGTGACCCCCCTGATTCACTCCCTCCGTCACCACCCTGCTTACACGCTGGAGGCAGGAGGGGCCACCCTGGATGAACCACAGCTATCCAGGAGCTGGGAATGGACCAAAGACCTCTGACGATGGTCAGTGCCCGTGTAGACCCGGCTGGTGCAATGTGCCTGACCGGGGACCAGCATGTCCTCCCTGTGAGACTGTCCAGCCAGAGGGGCTCAGGCCTGTTCACAGACAGCTTGGGTTTTCTTTAGTTCCTCTCTTTTCTCTGTGCACCCGCTCTGACCCCCCACCCCGCTCCGGGGTTTCCCTTGAAATGCCAACTAGACAGCTGCAAAGGCAGCCCCCAACCACAGCCTTCCGGGGCCCGCTCTGAGCAGCGGCCTGAGAGGCCCAGGCCGGGCGTGCATTGTTCCATTTTTGGAATTCTTCAAGAGTGAGAGCAGCCTGGCTGTCAACGGAGCTCTGTTCACAGAGGCCGGCCCGGCGAACGGGAGAGGGCCCGCTATTGTCCGGCTGGGCTGCGGGCCGCTGGAATGCGCTGGAATGCCGGCCCGCGTGGCACGGCCCCAGAGCGGGGCCTTTGTGTGCAAACACCGGCACACTGGCCATCCCATAAATAATGCCAACCTCATTGCTAGGGCTGGACAGGCGTCCGGGTGCCAGGATTCCGTCCTGTGATGGGTGGGCATCCAGGGTGGGCCCCCCTCCCCCAAGGAGCGCCTGTCGCTGCTGGGTGGGTTGTTCATAAGTAGATTGTTTCAACTAGGGATTCAGCTGACTCCACAGGGGGACTGATACCCCCCCAGTTAGGCTGGGGACCTCAGTCACAGTCAAATGCTATGAAAGTGTGCATGGGGACACAGCGGGGGCAGGGGGGATGGGAGGGGCCAGACCGGGTCACCATCAGGATGGTGATGTTCACTCTGACCTACTCCAAGCAATGTTCTGTGGTCACTTCATCCCTGAGAGCTAAGTTTTATCAGCAGAACCAGGACCAGGGGGCAGAAATCCATGTGCATTTCAGCCAGGCTGTCAAGGTCACCATCACAGCAGTGAGTCACATGGGGAAGTGAGAAAGTGAAAGTGAAAGTCACTCAGTTGTGTCCAACTCTTTGCAACCCCGTGGACTCCATGGAATTCTCCAGGCAAGAATACTGCAGTGGGTAGCCTTTTCCTTCTCCAGGGGATCTTCCCAACCCAGGGATCGAACCCAGGTCTCCCACATTGCAGACGGATTCTTTACCATCTGAGCTATCAGGGAATCAGCTATCAGGGAAGCTCAATGGGGAGTAAGTATTCAAACAGCACTTCACCCTAAGGTTCTCCTCACCCCAAAGCATGACCCCAACCTAATTAACCCATAACCTCAGACACACCTGACTAGGGGCATCCTTACAAAATACCTGACCAGTCCCCCGCAAGACTGTCAAGTCATCAAAAACAAGGAAACGCTAAGAAAACATCATAGCAAAGAGGAGCTTGAGGAGACATGATGACCAATGTGTTCTGGATGGGATCCTTGAAGAGGCAGAATATTAGGCGAGATATACAGAAGCCCGGATAAAGTATGGGCTTCGATGAACAATATTGCATTGATATTGGTTCATTATTTGTGACAAACGTACCAGACCCATAGTAGATGTTGCTATTAGTAGTGAGAGAAACCAGATGTCTGCAAATTTTCTGTAAGCCTAAAGCTGTTGTAAAATTAAGAGCATCATATACATTAAGGAACAGGCCACCTGTGGCTACATAACAATTGCTCAGTAAACAGGAATTTGTTGACCTTCCCCCTGTCACTCCAGACTCAGAGAAGCATGAAAATTCAGAGAGAGCCTTTGCACTTTAATCTGTGCAATAAGTGACACTGAAGTTATCTTATCGTGAGGAGTAAATGAAATAAGGATGCAGGAGTGCATTGTTGGGGGAAACAGGGGATTACACTGTGAGCTAACGGAAGACAAGGGTCGAGTCTCTGTCTCCCTGACAGCCCCAGGACTTGATCCAGAGGCTGGTACATAGTAGATGCTCAACAAACTTGTTGGATAAAGGAAGGTAGGAAGGAAGGGAACATAATAATAGATTGGCAGTGGTTTAGTTGCTAAGTCATGTCCGACTCTTGTGACCCCATGGACTGTAGCCTGCCAGGCTCCTCTGTCCATGCGATCTCCAGGCAAGAATACTGGAGTGGGTTACCATTTTCTTCTCCACAATAGTAGACTGAATAGATGGAAATGGACAGATGGATGGTAGATGAATGGACAGGTGAATGACTACTAGATGGGTAGGTAAATGAGTGGAGGATAGATGAGCTGATTATGGATGTAGATGGATGGTGGATGAACGGATGAATGATGGACGGGTGGATGAATGATGGATGGATGGATGGATGAGGGATGGATGGATGAGGGATGGATGGCTGGATGACAGGTGGATGGATAGTGAATGGATGGATGAATGGATAGATGGGTAGATGAAGGATGGGTGGAAGATGTGTGGATAGATAGTGAATTGACAGATGAGTGGATGGATGGGAGATGGGTGGATAATGTGTGGATGGATGGTGGATGGATGGATGGATGGATGGATGGATGGATAAGAGGATGGTGGGTGGATAGATGGATGGATGAGTGATGGGTGGATGGGTAGACGGATGTATCTGCTGGGTTTGGGAGGATGGAATCGAGTGGAAGCTCTTCACCTTCCACTCAGGTTGTGCCTTTTCCCTGGACAAGTGAGATGGTCTCTGGAATCATTTATTTACCAAACTTAAGGCACCTGTGTTTACCTGGATTGAATTATCCCACACTGGGGAGGTGAGGATTGTTGTAAAGAACTAATTTAACCCTAAGTGATGCTGTCAACGCGGGCAAATGGGACTGCTTGCCAGCATACGACAGCTTGTGTTCCTGTGCACTCTGAAATCCCCTGCACAGGGCGGAAAGCACCAGAATCCTGGGGATTTTTCTAGAGTGGATTTTGTTTTGCCAACGAGAAAGAGTTGCCATCAGATACAAGTGGTGAGAGGTGACCCACAGAATTGAGAGCCCCTTCCCATCCCTCCGGTCAGCCATCACTGTGACCACCCACCCTGGCTGACCGGCAGCACTGCCCAGGAGAGGTGGCATCATTCGGAGCCCAGTGTGACCATCTGGGAGACCACTTCCCACAGAAACAGCCCTTCACTAGAGTCTCCAGCAGCCAGTCTCTGCCTGCTTGTCAGCAGCACGGCTGCCTGGAGGATGGTTTCTCCTCTGCCCAGAACAACAGGATCCTCCACAGGCAACTTGGCAAGGCCATGGCTGACCACTCATCACATCCCCGCCCAGCGTCCCTCCTGCACCTCATGGCCCCAGAGTCTAGGGTGGAATACAAAAGCCTGAGGTCCTATGCTACCATGTGAGATCACGATAATCGGTAGGTATGTGTCCTGGTAGGTGGGGAATCAGCTTACCGAATAGATGGCCGATTTTGTACATCTGTATCCACCTGCATGGAAACAGATGAAGACCACAGACAGCAGGTCTCCTGACCAGCACCCACGGAGTTGAGACCACACGTGGGGCCCTGCAGTGACTGTCTCCAGCGGGGTCTGGGTCCTGCTGACCACTCCCAGCTGGCAGCAGTTCCAGGAGCCCCCCTGCCCCTCTGTGCCCCCCACACACCTGCCAACGTCAGCCTTGTTCACACCGCTGCTGATGTTTCTGTGCTTGTAGTTAATCCATTCCTTTACATAACTATTACATCAGCCAATGAAATCTAAGTGTAAAAAGTTATTCATCCTCTGGAAACGAAGCTTTAGAAAACACTGATGATGATAAGTTGCTAAAAAGGAAATGAAAAAGCTTCACCTGGGCGGTAAGTAGGGCAGAGGTAAACAATGGTAGCGAACATTCATAAACTTCTAGAAGAATCTTGAATTAGGACTGTGAATTCGGAGTACAGAACTTGGGGCAGTAACAATACCAGATGAATGTACATTTGCCCCATTTGAGGCTAAAACAGTGTGAAAACCGTGAGCGCGAGCCACTCTGCTTTGAATGGCATGTCCCTTTCACTAGCCTCCTGCCCCCTGGCCTCGGTTGGAGGAAGTAACTTCTTCTCCCCAAGATGCCGAGCATGGCTGTTCTAAGACTATAAATGACTTTTACTTTCTTCTTTGTATTTTTT
This sequence comes from Bos taurus, assembly GCF_002263795.3. Taxonomy (NCBI): domain Eukaryota; kingdom Metazoa; phylum Chordata; class Mammalia; order Artiodactyla; family Bovidae; genus Bos; species Bos taurus. The sequence goes on from NC_037356.1 coordinate 46,779,586, forward strand.
CCACATTTTGCAAGTTTTATCCCACCAGCGTGTATCACCTTAATAATCAGAAAGGAAAAATATGTGTTTAACCAGCATCAACACGTCAGGAGGATCGCCGTTCCCAGGCAACCTCAGCCAGCGCTGCACCTTCAAAGATCAGAGTTGCTCAACCACAGCGTTGGATCCTTTAGGGCTGGGTCATTCCTTGGGGTGGGGGCAGGGAGACTGTCCCATGCACGGTGGGGCGTTTAACTCCTCAAGAGACCAGTAGCACCCCCTCCCCCAGCTGTGACAAAGGAATAAGTCTCCAGACATTACTAAATGTTTCCTAGGGGATCAATGTCACTGCAGGCTGAGAACCATTTGTCCACATGAAAGTTTCTAGAACACTCCATGTCCAGCCCGGGCAAAGCCTGGAGCCAGCAGAACTTACAGGAAATCTTCTCTATTTCTCTAGACTACCCCCATGCCTCAGCCTGCCACAGGGACCCCAGCCTCCTCACTGTTCCAACCCATGTCCCCGTTGCACTGAACACCAGACAGATAACACTCCAAATGCTTGCAGTTTTCCGATGCTTTGGCTTTCCAGAGCCAGAACCCTGGATCATTGGAACCTATGTGTCAACGCCACCCTTCCATTCTCACCCCTGGAAGGTGCTGCGCAGAGATGATGGTGACTGTCTTTCCAAGAAAGTTATCCTCGGGGTGGACGGAGCCCCGTGCTGGCCACCTCCTCCCACAGAGGACCTCCAGGACAGGCATCCAGCCCCTCTGGCATCACTTTCTTCTTCTTCTTCAGTACATCTGTTCTTTTCTCCATTCTTGGAAAGACGTCGGCTTTTTCTGAATCTGGAAAAGCCCTTGAAGTACCCAGCCCAGTCAGAAGCATGGGGGGAGGGGGTTGCCGCTCCACACGGCCACACCCCTGCCTCCCTGTCTGGAAGAGAATGCTATTGCTTCCCCCACCCCTACCCTTCTTTAACCACATGCTCTGGTTGGGGCCTTGCTAGGAACGGGCCCTTCCGCTTTCCAGAAAGCGCCTGGGTTTGTCCCCCTGTGGTCTGTCCAGTCATATCCTAGGGGTCTGGGCAGCATATGTGGGAAGACTTTCCTATCAGGGTCCACTCATCTCCAACCCAGAAAAGCCAAAATGAAACTGTGTGAGCTGTGAAGGTGAATGCAGAGGAGGCAGGGGAGGGAAGGTCCTGGAAGGTCTGGTGGTTCTTCCCCAGGGAGGGCACACCAAGAGGAAGAAGACGGACCACACCCCCAAGTGCCTGGACGCCGGGCTTCACGGGGCAGACCGCACGCCCAGCACTGGCGAGGGAAGCCACTGGGGGTAGGAAGTAGCATTAGACGTTTATCCTTATTTTCTCATGCTTTTTTTTTTCAAATCACAGCTTTGTCGAGACAGAATTCACATACCATATAATTCACCCCTTCGAAATGCACAATTCAGTGGCTTTTCGTTCATTCACCAAGCTGTGCACCTGTCACCACCACCTAATTTTAGAACATTTCCATCACCCCCCAAAAGAAACCTCACAATCGTTAGCGTCACTCCACATCCGTGGCCAGCCAGACCCCGCTCACCACCAATCTGCTCTCTGTCTCAATGGATTTGCTTGTTCTGGACTGTTCACATAAATGGGATCCTATAATATGTGGCCTTTTCCACTGGAGTCCTTCACTATATGTAATGCCTCCCCTGAATTGTAACATGTCAATCCTTCATTCTCCTTAGAACTGAAAACTACGCTGTTATGGACGTGCCACAGTCTGCTTATCTATTCATCAGCTGATGGATGTTTGGGTTGTTCATGATTTGGGGTTTTATGCTGCTGTGAATATTCCCATATGCATTTTAGGGTAGACGTACGCTTTCATTTCTCTTAGACAAATACCTACGAGTAGAATTTTTGGGTCACACGGTCACTCTGTGTTTAGTGTTTTGAGGAACTGCCAAACAATTTCCCAAGCTGACTGCGCTATTTTACATTCCCACCACAATGAGCCAAGTTCTCCTCACCCTCGCCAACGCTTCTTATTGTCTGTCTGTTAAATTATCGCCATCCTAGTGGATATGAAGTACATCCTAGGTTCTTTTGCCTGAAGCGTCTTTTCCGTAGACATCTTTCACGCAAACATTTGTGCTGCAAACATTTCACTACATAACTAATTGGCCATAAGGCAAGTTTGCCATAAAAGACTATATAACAAAAGAGAGACATTAAAAAGGACATAGTGAAGCAAGAGAAATGAATAAGAAAATTAAAAAGGCTTTATCCTGAAATGCAAAGTGTTTGAATACGTTTAAGATGTGTGTGGGGCTTCTTGGGTGGTACGAGTGGTAAGGAGCCCACCTGCCAGCACAGGAGGCAGAAGAGGCTCGAGTTCCGTCCTCGCGTCGGGAAGATCCCACGGGGGAGGGCACGGCAGCCCACTCCAGTATTCTTGCCTGGAAAACCCCACGGTTGGAGGCACGGGGGCGCTGCAGTCCAGAGGCGTGCAAAGAGTTGAAGACCACTGAAGTGACTGAACACATACACTCACACGCAAGATGTGTGTAGATTCTTGACGGCACTACTCAAATAATGGATTTTATTGTGTGGGTTTTACGCCAGCTCTTCTCTTCCAGGTCATGGTGTTTTTCTACAATTTTTTTTTTTTTTGGCTTGTCAATCTGTCTCTTCATTTGGCATCACAGTTTTTCTTTTTCTTTAATTTTTTTTTCCTTCTTTAAGAGAGGTATCAGTTTCCACACACTAAGATTTGAACCTGAGCTCTGAAACATGCAGTGACAGCCTCCACCCTGCTGTGTGCTCTTGACCTGCTGTTACATGTCCCTCAGTACACATTCCAGACTTCTATGCAAGTTATGGGTTCGATTTCCATCTTCAAGGTCCTCAGCCTCTTTCTCCTCCAAGCTAGTGTGTTTCAATATAAGAAACCAACCCTTGGAGTAAGTCATCCTTATCTGTCGGCTCCATAAAGTCGTCAGTAACGTCACTAACTGAAGACATGCTGACGCATCTTAACCATGTAAACCAAACTGTCATCCAGTTGTTCTAACGATCATGGCAAAATTGTCTCATCGTCAATTATTAATACTCAGGCAGTGAAAAGGTTTGAGGCTAAGGAGCCTATAGCAAAAAGACCGGGTGTGTGTGAAGTGGCACCTCGTTGCGGTTTGACTTGGTTTCCCTAGGGACTGATAAGTCTGAGCATCTTTTCATGTACTTGTTACCCATGTGTGTCTCTTATTTGAAGAAATGTCTACTCAAGTCCTTTGCCCGTTCTTAACTAGGTCGTCTGTCTTTAGAAATACTTCGTGCCCTTTGAACACAAGGCTGATATCAAGATACAGGATTTTTAATAATTTCTCCTATTCTTTTCTTATACATACAATGGTGCTAAACTGGGCTTCCCTGGTGGCTCAGCTGGTAAAGAATCCGCCTGCAAGGCAGGAGACCCCAGTTCAACCCCTGGTTTGGGAAGACCCCTGGGGAAGGGATAGGCTACCCACTCCAGTATTCATGGGCTTCCCTGGTGGCTCAGTAAAGGATCCACCTACCATGTGGGAGACCTGGGTTCAATCCCTGGGTTGGGATGATCCCCTAGAGGAGGAGGGCGTGGCAACCCACTCCAGTATTCTTGCCTGGAAAATTCTATGGACAGAGGAGTCTGGCAGGCTACAGTCCATGGGGTCGCAAAGAGTCGGACACAACTGGGCAATTTTCACTTTCAAACCACCTCAAGACGCTTTTTAAAAAGTATTTATTTCTCTAGCTGTGCCAGGTCTTAGTCGCAGCACGTGGGATCTAGTTCCCCAACCAGAGACTGAGCCTGGGCCCCCTGCATTAGGAGGCAGAGTCTCAGCCACTGAACCATCAGGCAAGTTGTCTTTTGCCCATTTTAACTGGATTGTTTGTCTTTAGGAATTCTTTGTGCCTTCAGATACAAGATTTGTAAATATTTTCTGAGTCATCTTCTCATTTTCTCAATAGCATTCTTTGGCATACATGAGTTTTTATTCTGATGAAATCCAGTTTATCTGATTTTTATTTGGCTACTTGTATTTTTGGTATCATATCTAAAAATCTAAGGTCACAAACAGTTACCTCTCTTTTCTTGGAGGAATTTGAAAATTTTCTCTCTTAAGTGCGTGTCTTTGACACACTTTGAGTTAATTTTTGTATATGGTGTGAAGTGGGGGTCTGAATTCATTCTTTTGTGGGTGAATATACAGTTCTTCCCTGTATGAAAAAGACTTCACCTAATACAGATGGTTTTGTTCCTGGACTCTACTTTCTTCCCCTGGTCTAAATCTCTCTCGCTATGCCAATGCCAACACTGTCCTGGTCACTGAAGCCTTGCAGTGAACTCTGAACAAGAAGCGTGAGCTCTGTCATTCTGACTCTCTTTCTCAAGACTGGGTCTTCTGGGTGCCTTGCATTTCCATATGAATTCTAGGATCCATTTGTCCTTGTCCTTCACCATCTCCCGGAGCTTGCTCAAACTCATGTCCATTGAATCACTGATGCTATCCAACCATCTCATCCTCTGCCGCCCCCTTCTCCTCCTGCCCTCAATCTTACCCAGCATCAGGGTCTTTTCCAGTGAGTCAGCTCTTTGTATCAAGTGGCCAAAGTATTGGAGCTTCAGCGTCAGCACCAGTCCTTCCAATGAATATTCAGGACTGATTTCCTTTAGAATGGACTGGTTTGATCTCCTTGCTGTTCAAGGGACTTTCAAGAGTCTTCTCCAGACCACAGGTCAAAAGCATCAATTCTTCTGCGCTCAGCCTTCCTTATGGTCCAACTCTCACAGCCACACATGACTACTGGAAAAATCATAGCTTTGACTATATGGACCTTTGTCCTCAAAGTGATGTTTCTGCTTTTTAATATGTGGTCTAGGCTTGTCATAGCTTTCCTTCCAAGGAGCAAGCATCTTTTAATTTAATGTCTACAGTAACCACCTGCAGTGATTTGGAGCTCAAGAAAATAAAATCCATTTACTTAGGTCCTCTTAAATTTCTTTCAGCAATTTTGCAGTTCTTTGCACTTCTCCTGTTAAATTTACTCTTAAGCATTTTATTCTTCTTGATACTTCTGTGAATGGAATGGTTTTTTACTTCATCTTTGGATTGTTCATTGCCTGAATGGGCAGAGTTTCGGCATGAACAGACAGTATGCAGACATGGGACTGGAGGTGTGGAGTCAGCCTGCACCTCAGCTCTTCCTGGACAAGCCGGGCCATCTTGGTTTGAGAGGTGTGTCCCCCCAAAGAGTATGTTCAAATCTTAACACTCAGAACCTGTGACTGTGACCTCGTTTGGAAAAAAGTCTTTGCTGATGTAATACGGTGAAATTAAGATGCGTTAAGTTAAGGGAAGGTCGTCCTGGATCCTTTGTGGCTCAGAAGGTAAAGAATCCGCCTGCAATGCAAGAGACCCAGGTTCAATCCCTGGGTCAGGAAGATCCCTGAAGGAGGGCATGGCAACCTACTCCAGTATGCTTGCCTGGAGAACGCCATGGACAGAGGAGCCCGGGGTGGGTGGTGGCTGTAGTCCATGGGGTCTCAAAGAGTCGGACATGACCGAGCGGCTAACACATGTGCTGGATTAATGCTGGACAGGGGCGGCCCTAACCCAACAACAGGACAAGGGAGTTTGGACACAGGCATGGAGAGGACGCCATGGGGAGAAAGCCACGTGTCGCTGCCGCCCAGATGTGGGGGCCCGGTAGCCACACCTGGGGTCCTCTACTGCCATCCAAGTCGCCAAAGCAGACGCAGCATTGACTTCTCGATGGTGCCTTGTGTCAGCTCCAAAGGCCCCTGCAGAAGTCTGTGGGACCTGCCACAATTATCGTCCTGACTTCATAAACTTCCCAAGTGTCATTTGCCCCCGTCAAGATCAAAGTCATGCTTAAAAGTAGCCACTAACTTGCCCATTCGATTGTCAAGCTGCAAAATGAAGACACTCACCCCTCTGTCGGACCCCAAAGCTGGATCCTTGGCTGTCCTGACTCTGTGGCAGAGAGATGGAAGCCACAGACCAGCATTGAGGATCACTGGGGGGTGGGGGGGAGCTGTGACTGATAGGTCTGCCCTACCACGAGGATGGTGCCAGTTGGCAGGGGCGGGGCATGGGGACTTGGCCTTCCATGAGTGAGCTGGGGGTTGGGGTCTGAGCAGAAACACCTGGGGGAGATGGACGTGCCTTCAGTGTTTTTGATCCCAGGCCAGAGCATTCTCTGCGGGTCAAGGTTTGCAGCCCGTCCACCCCCGCAGCACTGGAGGCCTGCAGGTACAGGAGGCCCAACCAGCAAGGCAGGGAGTGCGCCTGCGAGGCCCTGGTGAGTGCCCGCCCTTTGCATTCTCGTGCGTTACATTTTTGGCTGAACAGACAAGAGCACAGGGCTTTAATCTACCAGGTACCCCAAGGGTCCCAGAGGCCAGCATTGCCCACCACGTGGGAGACCCCTGAGACGCCCAGAATGTAAGGACAGATTTGGGAGCCCCAGGGAAGCACAGATGGTGGGGTCAGAGTGGGGCACTCTCTTGGCCTCTGTGTTCAGACGTGGCAGAGACAGTGTTCCTGCCAATTGTGGGGTGTTTGCCTTCAAGATGGATCCACCTAACACACATGATGCTTTCAAACTGTGGTGCTGGAGAGGACTCTCGAGAGTCCCTCGGACTGCAAGGAGATCCAACCAGTCCATCCTAAAGAAGATCAGTCCTGAATATTCACTGGAAGGGCTGATGCTGACCCTGAAGCTCCAATACTTTGCCACCTGATGCAAAGAGCTGACTCACTGGAAAAGACCCCGATGCTGGGAAAGATAGACGGTGGGAGAAGGGGATGACAGGATGAGATGGCTGGATGGCATCACCAACTCAATGGACATGAGTTTGGGTAAACTCTGGGAGTTGGTGATGGACAGGGAGGCCTGGTGTGCTGCGGTCCATGGGATCACAGAGTTGGACACGACTGAGCGACTGAACAACAACACAGGTGATGGGTGTGTCTTCAGTTGCTGAGTTTTTTAATCCACGTGATGCTCGAAATCAGAAACTGAACTAAGGACGCAGAACAGCCGGACCTCCCCTTTGTGCCCGTGAGTCCTTCCAGGGAGCCCGAGCGTTTCAGGTCCTTCCACTCCTCCAGGCCGACGTCCGCAGTCTGCACACGCGCCCCTCCCCCACCTAGAGTCTGCTCGCCAGCATCCTACACGTGTGAGGTACCCAGGGCCCTGGGGCCAGAGGGGTTTCCTGCCCAGCCAGGCCAACTGGTGGACTGCTAGGAGGACCTTCGCACCAGACCCTGCTGAGTCAGACTGCCCAGCTAGCCCCGCTGAGCTGGCAGAGTGCTTCCCGCCTGCCAAGGTGTGTGCAAGTCTCGTCTAGGTAGCTTTTCTGGGAGCCGGGTTCTTGCCTTCATTTCCTCCTTCCCTGCCTCCTTCCTTCCTTCCTCCTTCCAACAAGGGCGGGCTGGACCGCCCTGCATGCATCCCTGCTCACTCAGGGGATCCTCCTCTGCCTCCACCCAGAGCCCCGGGCTCCGCACTCCTGGACTGTGATTCTGACCTCTGGGTGTCGTGCTGGAGGCTGCAGGGAAGGCCTGGGGTTCCCTCAAAAGTGATTTTGAGGGTGGGGGACTGCTGAGGGAGGCAGGAGGCAGGTTGAGGATGCAAGGGGGGGTATTGGGGGGTTCCCGGGGGTGCAGATGTCACGTATCCAGAGCCCTGGCCCAGGGACAGCCGCGTGCTGGTGACGAAGATCCACCCAAACAGAACAGGGCAAAGCAAGAGGTTGTCCTCTCCTATGAATTTCCCACTTTCTCACCCCGGCGCCAGCCCCATCCCCAGGAAAGGCTTCTCCAAGGCCAGATGGCAAAGCCGTCTCCCATGAGGACATGGACCCTCCAGCCCCTCTTCAGTGTGCGTATCTTAGTGAGTGAGGTCCCTTGACATGGAGAGCCCTGTTCACAGAGCCGTGGCAAGATCAGGGAGACCAGGGCACCACCCTGGCCAGACTGAGGGCTGGCTGATGTCGGGGCCAGCATGCTGAGGCTGTGTGAGAGCTGAGCCAACACCCTGATCTCATGCAGGAGAGGGAGCCGGCCTGAATAGACAAAGGGATTCCTGGTAGAGGATGAGCCTCTGCTAGAATAGTCCTGGGGACGGGAGCTCACTATCTGTGCAGCCTGCCACCCCATTTAGGGACCTTCAGCTGTGAGAAAGGTTTTCCTCCTGCAGCTGAAATCTCACTCTCTGGAGTGTCCCCCAGCCCTGGATTCATCCCCATCCTCACGAAGCCCGAGGTTTCCTTTTAGCTCCATCACTCCGGTTTCTCTGCAACTCTTTGGAACGTCCCTCCAGGTTCAAAGCGACCCGTCCACCCCAAGAAGCCGGCCTGGAAGCGCTTCCCGGAAGAGACGCCTGCTGGAGGTGCTCCACGCGGACGCCAGGCCACAGACACAGCCTCGGAGAGGCAGCAGGGAACTGGTCTCCAGAAGTCACCACAGCCTCGGGAAACCTCTGGAAGGAGGGCGTGGCTCCCCTCTTCACCCCCACCCCCCAGCCCCGGCCACCCTCGTCCACAGCGGCCCCTGCCTCGGCAACACCAGCCCCTGCACGAAGGTCCACCAAGACTCGTGAGTTGAGGAATGTTCCAGTAGAAAGGGGACTCAGATCCCACACAGCCAACATACAAACAGAAAGGGATGAATGTGGCTACAACCCGGTCCTGCCCTCCCGCCCCTTCCCACTATTCAGCGGGGCCCTCCGGGACCCAGTGGACCTGAAAAACCACACTTAACATGGTTCTCAGAGTCACCCTGACCTTGGGTGTACAGATGCACCTGCTCAGACCAAGTCAAACAAACCAGCTGTTTAATTTGGGGGAAATGAGAGGCACATCTGAGTGTCCAGGCTTCCCCGCCCTAGACGGCTCCTCTAACACACAGCCCCCGGGCCGCGGAGGGTGGAGACAAGGGCTGCGGGACACGCAGGAGGGAGCTGGGCTCCATTCCCCCAGGAGGGAAGAGCACAGGGGTGTCAGAAACCTTCCTCCAAGCAGTTGCGGGGTCCCCAGGTCGGGGGCGAGCTTGCCTGCTGCACACGAACAGCTTGGCTCTGGGTCCTCGAGAAACCAGGACGCAAGCCCTGCTCCAGGCAGCACTTCCCGGAGGCACCCTGAGTGCATCACCCACCTGCTTAAACAATTGTAATTAAACATGAAGCTGAGTGAAAGAAGCTGGCTGCAAAGGACCTCATACTGTCCAATTCACACAGTGTCCAGAGCAGGGGAAGCCTCAGCGAAATCCAGAAACTGGGTCAGCCTAGCAGCTTCCCACCCTGGCTGCCCATGCTTCAGGCCCTGACTCCGCACACCCTCCAGGGGACCCCAGGCCTCCTCCAGCCCCACCCACAGGTCCTCACTCCCAGCTCCCTCCTGCCTCAGGGCCTTGGCACATCTGACCATTCCTGTTTATCCTCCAGTGTGCTTGGGTTAGTCGCTTAGTCTTTGCGACCCCGTGGCCTGTAGCCTACCAGGCTCCTCTGTCCATGGCATTCTCCAGACAAGAATACTGGAGTGGTTGCCATTCCCTTTTCCAGGGATCTTCTCAACCCAGGGATTGAACCTGGGCCTCCTGCATTGCAGCTGGGTTCTTTACCGCTGAGCCACCAGGGAAGCCCTCCAGAGCTCAGCTAAATTGCCAGTTTCTCTGGGAAGCCTGAGACACTGACCTCCCGCACGGCTAACTCCTCAGAGCTCCAGGGACATCTCTCCTTAGCAGAACCCTCCACCGGAACCATCTTACACTTATTTTTGTCTGTCTTTCGCAAGGACGTGAAATCTGCCACAACAGAAATTGAGTCTGATCATGCCAAATGGCCAACAGATCAACCAGTGGCTCCTGGGTGGTTTTCCACAGACTGTCAGCTGCACGAGAAACCAGGGCCCAGTGTGGGGCACGGACTTGCCCAAGGTCTCTGAGCTTGTTAGTGTCAAACCCAGGATTCGAACCCCGGCCTACCACACTCCAGGACACGGAGCATACCCGCTCAGGAATTCATCCAGCTGGCCTGCACAGCCTGACCAACTGAACAGACTGCTAAATTGATACTTTGCAAAACATGCGTGTTTCCAATTGCAGAGTGCTGCTGTGTCTTTGAAGCCTTCCCCTGATGTGGCGAAGGATGGAGGTGGCTGGCCTGGGGTGGGGAGGGATGGCAGAAGATGCTCCGCAGAAGCCCCAGGGCACCCACGCCCTGGACGGAGATCAGACAGCATCCTCAGTCCCGAGGCCGCAGGCAGCCGGCTCCCCACTTGAAAAGGACCCCGTATCGGTTTCACTTTCTTTCCTCCTCGGTGCCTCCCTGATGAGAAGATGTTAGAGCTGAAAATAAATAGACGTGCGGCTGGGTAGATAGATAAATAGATAACTAGAGCCCGGGTTTGTTCCGGGAACGCTGGCCCTCCCCCCGTCCTAGGGGCCGAAGGACGGGTGGTGAGTTTCCCACTGTCCCCGCTGAGACCCTGGGGTGGGGGTGGGCAATGCCCACTGCCTGAGCACCTTCTAGACGTAGGTGCCCTCCTTCACTCTCTGTCTTCAAGATGACTGAAGGAATAAAGCTCTTTATTCAGATAAGGCAGCGGCGCGGGGAAAAAGTGACAGCAGCCAGGTCACGGGCCAGCAAGCCCAGGACCCTCTGGCTTCCCAAAAGCCCCAGGCTGAGGTGCCTTCGGTCACACCTCCTCAGCACTGAGGCTCAGGGTGGCGGTGCAGAAGGCTGGAATACAACCCTATGTCCCGGGAGTCATCACCCCGCTGCACTCGGAGGAGCCCCCCAACTCTACCCCGATCCAGGAACTACAGGATTAACATCTAGCCCTGGGGACCTGCTGTAGGAGTCTGGCTCAGTCTGTTAAACATTTAGAACAACTGCTCGATTAGAACAGATCCAGGGGCTTCCCTGGGGGCTCAGTGGTAAAGAACCCGCCTGCCAGTGCAGGAGACACAGGTTGGATCCCTAGGTCAGGAAGATCCCCTGGAGGAGGACACAGCTACTTACTCCATTATTCTTACCTGGAGAATCCCAAGGACAGAGAAGCCTGGCAGGCTACAGTCCGCGGGGTCGCAAAGAGTCAGACATGACTTAGGGACTAAATAACAGCAGAGGGCCTTGCTAGGGTCCCCCAGGCCCCCTGAAGCTCTCCACCCCACTCCACTCCAGCCAGGCACCTACCGCTGTTCCTCAGGGACGCCGCTCACAGTGCTGCCCCCGGAGCTTTGCACCTGCAGGCCCCCAGCCAGAGCACACTTCCTCCCACTTGCCCTGGGGTCCCTGTGCCGCCTCCCTTTGGGGGCAGGGGAGGCCTCTCAGGACGATGTATCCAGAACAATGCCAGCCTCATCCCCACTCTCCACACCCTCTCCACACTCCTCTGTCCTCACCCACTGATGATCCACTTCTGGATCTGCCTTTGTGGCATCCTTTCTCCGAAGAGAAGGTGCAGCCCGGGCCTTGTTCCCTGCTGCATCCCACGCCTAGAACACGCACAGAAGGAACACAAGCCACAGTGCAAGTGAATGAGTTGAACCAAAGAAGGAACGAATGGATGTTCAGCTTTCCTGAGCCCAGCTCTGAGCTCCAGGCTCTGGGGCAGCTGGGAGGGAGCCATCCGGGCCCCGAGCCCTCCAGGAGCTCAGGATGGGCAGGGCTGAGATGGGAGGGCAGAGAGGAGGGGCAGGCTGAGAGGCACACTGCATGCGGGAGGGAGGAGACCTGGGGCACACAGACTTGCGCGCGCACAGACACACACACACACACACACACACACACACAGACCAACATCGGGGCAAGAACAAGCTCCAGAGGCCCTTCCTGCCCATCCCCCAGCCCTGGAATGTGATCACCCCACCTCCGGTCCCCGGTCCAAAAGCAAGTTGTCAGTGCCCTGACCCCCAGGACAGGCCACTGTGTTATCAGCCACCAGCCCGGCCTTGCGGAGGCTTATCAGAGCTGCTCAGTCACCTGCAGGGACAGCCCAGCTGCCTCGGCTCTGCTTCCTGGGCCCCGGCCACCCAGCCTCTCTCAGGGGCCTTGGGGCTCCTCTTAGTTGGTCATTAATCTGGGGGTATCACCCGCAGCTTCCTGGAGCCCTGGGGTTTTGTGGAAGAGCCTCCAGGGCCTCCCTGGGGTGGGGGTGAGAGGGGCTCCAGGCTCCCCGATTTCCTTCCTAACCGTTACACTGGGAGGCCCGTGCAAGTTTCCTTTGGACGATGACTCTGGCTCCAACCAAAGTGGATGAACCTTGAGGACATTCTACTGAGTGAAGTAAACCAGTCAAGAAAGGACAAATGGTGTCTGGCTCCACTGCGGGAAGTCCCCAGGGGAGTCAAATTCATAGGGACGTGCAGTAGAAGGGTGGATGCCGGGGGCTGGGGGTGGGAGGAGTTGGAGCTTAGCGGAGGTTTTGAAACAAAAATGGTGCACGTTATGGTCTGACACAGACATAGTGAAATGATTACGAGAGTCGAGGAATTAATGCTGTCTCCCACGTGGTTCTCTGTCTTCTTTGTGGTGAGAACACCTGAAATCCACTCTCCCCGTAGATTTCCCATATTCAGTACAGCATTGTTGACTGCTCCCAGGCTGCACACCGGATCTCCAGATTTAGTCATCCCACGTAAGCCTGAGTTCATTCCCTCAGGTCACCGTCTCCCCACACCCCACCCTACCCCTTGGCAACCACTATCCTACCCTCCGCTTCTGTGTGTTCAACTTCCTTTAGATTTCACAGAAGTGAGATTGTGCAGCTTGCGGGGAAAGACCTGAATAGACATTTTCCCAAAGAAATACAGATGGCCAACAGGCTCGTGAAAATGTGCTTAGCATCACTAAACATTAGGAAGACGCAAAACAAAACCCAACCCACAATGGGGTACCTGTCAGGATGACGGGGATCCAAAGAGTAAGAGCTAAAATCACAACAGTGTGAATGTATTTCGTGCCACTGAACTGTGTTCAAAAAGGGTTAAAATAAAAATTTTACGTGTATTTTACCACCACTACAAAAAAAAAATGCCACCACTTTAAACTCTCAAATAAGAAACAATCTTTTTTCCTGCACAATCTCTCTTCTAGTGGAATCTAAAGAAAGTTGAGTAAGTTGGCTCCTCCCATCAAGTGGCCAAAGTGTTGGAGCTTCAGTTCAGTTCAGTGGCTCAGTCATGTCGACTCTTTGCAACCCCATGGACCGCAGCACGCCAGGCCTCCCTGTCCATCACCAACTCCCAGAGTTTACCCAAACTCATGTCCATTGAGTTGGTGATGCCATCCAACCATCTCATCTCTGTCGTCCCCTTCTCCTCCTGCCCTCAATCTTTCCCAGCATCAGGGTCTTTTCCAATGAGTCAGCTCTTCTCATCAGGTGGCCAAAGTATTGGAGTTTCAGCTTCAACATCAGTCCTTCCAATGAATACCCAGGACTGATCTCCTTTAGGATGGACTGGTTGGATCTCCTTGCAGTCCAAGGGACTTTCAAGAGTCTTGGAAAAGACCCTGATGCTGGGAAAGATGGAGGGCAGGAGGAGAAGGGGACAACAGAGGATGAGATGGTTGGATGGCATCACCAACTCAATGGACATGCGTTTGAGCAAATTCTGGGAGATAGTAGAGGACAGAGGAGCCTGGCGTGCTGTAGTCCACGGGGTCGAAAACAGTCAGACACGACTTAGAGACTGAATGACAGCAAAGAAAGTTGGAACATAGAAGCAGAGGGTAGGATGGTGGTTGCCAGGGGTGGGGTGGAGTGTGAGAGGTGCTGTGTGGTCCTCCAGACTGTGCAGCAGCTCCTTTTCTTCCTGGGGGTCAGAACCAGCAGAAGAGACAGGTAGCTGATGAAGACCCTGCAGAACGCACTTGGCCCCCTCTCAGCGGGATGAAACAATCTGCAAAGAGACTCAGTGAAAAGAGGCAGAGCTGGGAAGGTACGGGCTCAAGCAGGAAGTCCTCAGGCATCAGAATTCCTGACTCACAGGCAACCCAGGGCCAGCAGACAGAAGCCCCAGATGGGACATGTCCAGGGAGGGAGGCCCTGGACCCACCTCAGATGTAGAGGCAGGGCCTGACTTCACCCGGCCCGGGCACCTGCTGCCTACGGGTCCATACCCATCCCCAGCCTTGAGGCGCCATCGGAACCTGCTGCAGGCCACATCCGAGTCAAAGATTCTAGGGCCCCCGGCGAGCTGCATGTGGCGTGGACCAGGCAAGGTGCCCATGGGGACTGATCTGCAGCTGCTGGGAAGGATGGAGGGGCTGAGGGGCGTCTGCCGGGAAGTGCACACGGCCCTGGTCAGACAGGGTGCAGGAGGGGGCGGGGCTTCACTGTGGGGCTTACTTTTAGATTTCGTAACCACAGAAATACACCAACCATTTAAAAACTTAAACTCGCATGCCTGCGTGCTCAGTCACTCAGTCATGCCTGACTCTTTGTGACCCCATGGATTCCTCTGTCCGTGGGATTCTCTAGGCAAGAATACTGGAGTGGAGCTGCCATTTCCTCCTCCAGGGGATCTTCCCGACCCACGGATGGAACCCAGGTCTTCTGCATTGGCAGGTGGATTCTTTACCACCGCACCACCTGGGGAAGCACCCCCAAAATCCAGTAGGAAAGTAAGATTGACTAAATAAATGGAAGACCCTACTGAAGGTTCTGCAAGGCCAGAGTACTGCTGAGTGCCACGTGAGAGCTCCTGGCCAGCGAACAGGATTCTGATTGCAAGGCCCTGCCTGGGAGAAAGTGGGGGGCTGACATGTGAGGGGCCCCCAAGGCCTGGAGCCACCCTGGGCAGCATGCTGAAGCTGGGCAGCAAGGTTCTGTGCGCACCTCCCCCCCAGGGGCCCTGTGTGTCTGCAGAGGGCCATCCTTCACTCTCAGAGCTCTAGACACCTCCCTTCCAAGACTGAAGACCCCTCTCTGGAGCATCACCTGACCAGAATCTCAGAGAAGGGATTGAAAACCAGCGTACCCCTGACCTCCACCCAACCCAGCCTCCAGCAACCAATAACACAGAACAGACAGGAAAGAGATGCCTCTTTCTGGGTGCTGGCGGCCAGCTCTCTCCCTCCCTCCAAGGACCCAGCTCCCCTTCTGGGAATACAGCAGCTCGCCCTGAAAGGAAAGCTCCAGGCAGCCGCCCCAGCCTTGCACCAGAGCCCAGGCATGGGCTGGCAGGGAGGCCTGGCGGCCTCGCCTCCCAACCCTGGGCTTGTGCAGCTCCGTGGGAATCCCGTGGGGGCAGAGAGCACCAGCCCAAGTGACTGCTGGGTGCAGGGCAGGCTTTCTCCGTTCCCGTAGACTCTGCTCAGGACAACTCAGCTCCAGCTCCTCAGGCAAACCCATCTGGCCTCCAAGTAGGAAAACTACCGCTCCTATGAAGCCATGCACTGCAGATACTGGGGAACATCTTGGGGGCCTCCCCCACCTACCCTTCTCCCCTCCACCTTCTCCCAAACCACATGTGTACACACACACGTGCACACACACATACGCACTGCCTGTGCCCTTGCGTCTGCACTGCCACATGTGTACACACACATGTGCACACACGCACACACACGCACTGCCTGTGCCCTTGTGTCTGCACTGCCACATGTGTACACGCACACGTGCACACACACGCACTGCCTGTGCCCTTGCGTCTGCACTGCCACATGTGTACACGCACACGTGCACACACGCACACACACGCACTGCCTGTGCCCTTGCGTCTGCACTGCCACATGTGTACACACACACGTGCACACACGCACACACACGCACACACACGCACTGCCTGTGCCCTTGCGTCTGCACTGCCACATGTGTACATGCACACGCACACACACGCACTGCCTGTGCCCTTGCGTCTACACTGCCACATGTGCACACGCACACATGCACACACACACACACACGCACTGCCTGTGCCCCTCCGTCTGCACTGCCACATGTGTACACGCACACGTGCACACACGCGCACACACACACTGCCTGTGCCCTTGCGTCTGCACTGCCACATGTGTACACGCACACGTGCACACACACACACGCACTGCCTGTGCCCCTCCATCTGCACTGCCACATGTGTACACGCACACACACACGCACTGCCTGTGCCCCTCCGTCTGCACTGCCACACGTGTACACGCACACGTGCACACACGCACACGCACGCACTGCCTGTGCCCTTGCGTCTGCACTGGCACATGTGTACACGCACACGTGCACACGCGCACACACGCACTGCCTGTGCCCTCCGTCTGCACTGGCACATGTGTACACGCACACGTGCACACACGCGCACATGCACTGCCTGTGCCCTCCGTCTGCACTGGCAGCACTGCTGGCACTCCTCACCTTCGGGACAGCAGAGCCTTCAAAGCCTGTCCTCTGCCACCACCGTCTTCAGTGCCAGATGGAACCAGCCAGACCAGCGAAGCGTCTCGGTTGGAGGGAGGAGACCCTCCTCACCGAACCCTGGCCCCTGGTCACACCCCAGCCTCGGCTGAAATCTCGGGGACTAGCCATGTCTTGCGGCAACATCACACGTCCTCCACCAGTGCCTTGTTCCAGCGCAGCAACCGATGGGCTGAGGGTCCATCTAGGGGCCGGCCCACCTCCTAAAGCAGAACTCAGGGCCTTGGTTTGCTGACAAGTGAGTCATAGAACCATGTCATCCCGGACAGGAAAGGGAGCTTTGTCGAGGCCCTCAACTTGGACCAGAACATCTCTCTTTCAGATTCACCGACTGATCACGTCCTCCAAGGCCTCCCGCCTTGTTTGGGTTTGTTTTTTTCTTTTTAATATTTACGTATGTCTGTATGTGAGCTTCCCAGGCGGTACATGGTAAAGAATCTGACTGCCAATGCAGGAGGTGCCAGTTCAATCCCTGGTCCAGGAAGATCCCTTGGAGAAGGAAGTGGCAACCCACTCCAGTATTCTTGCCTGGGAAATCCTACAGACAGAGGAGCCTGGTGAGTTATAGTTCACAGGGTGGCAAAGAGTCAGACACGACTGAGCAACTGTCTGTATGTATGCATTCGGTGAACAGGTCCCAGTTGTCACATATGTGATCTCTAGTTGCTGCATGTGGATCTGGTTCCCCGACCAGGGATGGAACCTGGGCCCCCGGCACTAGGAGTGCAGAGTCTTAGCCACTGGGCCACCAGGGAAGTCCCCCATCTCAGCTTTACAGGTTAGGAAACCAAGGCCCAGAGAGACAAAGCACCCAGGGAGCTGGGGACCCAGCGAGGATCTTAATTTCTGGTCGCCTGGTCCACTGGCCACCGTACCACGTTGGCAATATGCTGAGAGCATCATCTGGTGACCAAATAGGAGCAACCAGGAGAGCAGAAGGTCACAGGGGTTCCAGAGGTTGGAAAGGCTTCCTGGAGGAGGTGGGATCTTCCCGGGGTCTAGTAGGTGAGTGGACCCATAGTCAATCGTCACCCTGGAGGGAGAAAGAAGGGGGTCTAGAGGTGGGAAGGGAGGCCGGGTCTCTGGATCCTGGGTGAGGAGTGAGTGTAGGGGCAGATGGAGAGGGCCTGGGCGTCTTTTCCCATGTATCTCAGCTCAGATCCAAGCCCCAAGAACAAGGCCTGAAATGAGGCAAAGCTGCCAGACCCATCACCGTGGCCTCTGGCCTAAAACTGGTCCTGCCTGCCACCGAGACCCCAGGACCCCAGCACCTCCTGGCCCCTGAGTGCTCTCTCCAGAGCACAGACGCGGGTCTCCTAACATCATGCATTTTTTCCTTCCCGTGGTCACTCTGCTGCTGAAACTGCTCACAAGAGCAGGGTAGGGGATGTTTGGACCCCTAAGAACCCTCTTGAAATTCCAGGGTCCTGGATTTCAAGCCGAGCTCTGTCCCTGTGGTGTTCAGGTTCATTTAGTGTTGGCAAATTTCAACTTCCTGTTTACAAGGGGGCGAGCGGTGGCGGGGAGGCGAGGTGGCGAGGAAAGCCTTTTAGGAGATTCCGAAGGTGGCTCAGACACCAGCCAGTGCTCATAAAGCCTGTGGATGAATTAAGCAGAGATGAATCAGAAACATGAGGATTAAATTTCCCTTGGAGGACACCCAGGTTTCATAATTAAACGAAAAATAACTTGGCAAATAGCTCTGGGGTTTTGCTGAACCCAAAACATTTGAAAAGATGTTTGACTAATCCCAACCCTGGGTGTGGCCCATCCTTTCTGAAAGGGCAGGGCTCAGGGTGAGCGACTGCAGGCCATGAACTGCAAACCCACAGGCCCGCTGTGCTCTCCCCTTGAACATCTAGGTACCAAGTTCACCTGGGGAGGGAGGGGAACTTTTTTTCCCCCTCAAGCATCCCAGCTCACTGCTTCCTCCGGGATAGATTTCTTGATTTCCAGTTCAAAAACCAGCCGTATCTGCTGCTGCTGCTGCTAAGTCACCGACTCTGTGTGACCCGGTGGATGGCAGCCCACCAGGCTCTCCCGCCGTCCCTGGGATTCTCCAGGCAAGAACACTGGAGTGGGTTGCCATTTCCTTCTCCAATGCATAAAAGTAAAAAGTGAAAGTGAAGTCGCTTAGTCGTGTCCAACCCTCAGCGACCCCATGGACTGCAGCCCACCAGGCTCCTCCGTCCATGGGATTTTCCAGGCAAGAATACTGGAGTGCCATTGCCTTCTCCTCAGCCGTATCTACCGGGGTGCTCATTTCTAAGGGACTTTGAAAAAACGATTTCGGATGATTAAATTTCAAGTCAAGAGACTTTTGATTAATGACAAAAAAAAAAGACCCCCAAACCAGAAAGTAAAACCATCAGGACCAATGGTACTCTCGTGTCGGGGAGGCTGCCACCGGCTGTCGGAAGGGTTCCAAGAAGGCCTCGAGGGCCCAGTCTGAAATATTACAATGGTTTCCAGGAAACTCCCTGCCAATACCTGCAGCCCGGAGAGAAAGTGCTGCCCTGGTCCAATTTCTGGGGCAGAGGCCGCTCTCACACGGCCTTGGCATTGGCCTGAGGCCGCTGTGCCTAGCCTTTGCTCACAATCTCCCTCCCTGGGGGCTCCTCTCTTCCTGCTGCCTGCAGGCAGCCCAGGGACGGTCAGAACAGAACAGAATGGGTTCCCACGCTCCTTTCCCACCACGCCTCTGGGCTCAGGGTGCGATTTCTGCCATGTTTTATAAGGCAGATCTTTTATTTGAGCTTCCTGGTCACCAGCACTGTTTGTCTGGATCCCCACAGGCATTGGCTCAGCAGATGTGTCATGGCTGATCATGTGCCAGAGACACCTGGGCAAAAGGACATGCCCAGTGTCCCTGAGCAGCACACAGCAGGGGGCTCCAAGTCAATGGGTCATTACAAACCACTGTATGATGTGGTATGTGTCCATTTGCCATCCACCCACCAACCCACCCAGCCAGCCATCTATCCATCTACCCACCCACCCACCCATCTATCCATCTACCCACCCATCCACCCTCCCATTTACCCATCCATCCACACACTCATCCATCCATCCAACAGTATTTACTGAGAAATGTATTAGTTTCCCTAACTGGATGACTTAAAGCAACAGATGTGTTCTCTCACAGTTCTGGAAGCCAGAAGGATCAAAATCAAGGCATTGGCAGGGCCACTCTCTCTCTCTCTGAAGGCCATAGGAGAAGACCTTCTTTGCCTCTTAGCTTCTGGTATTGCTAGTGATCTTCGGTGTTAACTGACTCGTGGCAGCGTCTCCCCAGATCTATGCCTCCACAGTCACACTGCTTCTTCCCTGTGTTTTTGAGACCAAATGTTTCTTTCCTTATAGGGACATAAGTCATATTTAAATTTAGGACCCACCCTCCTCCACTTTCACCTCTTCTTCACTCATTACATCTGCAACCACGCTATTTCCAAATGGGTCGGTCAACTTCTGAGGCTCTGGGAGGGACACGCATTCAGGGACAAGCACCATTCAAACCAGTACAAGAATGTTCTAGGAGCCACCAATGTTCAGGTCTCTGATTTCGAGGCAGATGGGTTTAAAAATAAACAAACATCTAATAGAGAGTCCTGATGAGATGGGGGCTGTGATGAAGTGGGGGAGGGCTCCAGCATGATGGGGTTGCCATGGTCCACACGGCAGCTCAGAAAGGCCTCTCTCAGGAGGTGACCATGCATAGGGGAAGCCATGTGACCATCAGGTGGAAGACTGCTCCAGGCAGAGGGCCACTCCGGGGTCCCCAGTACCAACAGCTTGAATCAGAAACGTGCCTGGATTCCTTAGGGACCTGCAAGGGGGGCCAAGTGAGGGGCACGGCAGGAGCTGAAGGAGGACGAAGGACAGGTGGCAGCCACGGGCACCTTCCTAGACAAGCCAGGGGCCAGGAGTTCCAGTGTGGGTTTCAGGGAATTTCCTCTTCATTGTTGTAGTTGTTGTTACTAAGTTGTGTCCAACACCTGCGACCCCGTGGACTGCAGCCCGCCAGCCTCCTCTGTCCATGGGATTATTTTAGGCAAAAGAAGTGGAGTGGGTTGCCACTTCCTTCTCCAGAGAATCTTCCTGAGCCAAGGATTGAATTTGCATCTCCTGCTTGGCAGGTGGCTTCTTTACCGCTGAGCCACGTGAGAGGTCTTATCTTGTTTCATTCTCATGATAATCCAGCCTGGAACTGCAGGCACCATATCAGTGCCTTGGAATCGAGCTCCAGTCCAGCCCTCTGGTGGGGCCCTGGCCATGAATGCAACCCTGTGACTTCCGCTATCTTTGCTGCCAGCACGTGGTGGCACTGACCTTCCCCACCACTTGAAGTAAGGCATGGCCATATGACCTGCTTCCACCAAAGGAACCAGAGAGAAGTGACCCCTGGAAATCCCAGGAGACGGCTTTAAGAGCCAGTGTGTGCTTCATCATGGGGGCTGGTCCATTAGTTGGTTTCAGGAGCAGAGACAGCAGAGCTGAGGAGCAGAGGACCCTACATTCCAGGATGCATACGGGCACAGCCAGGGACCACTCGCATCTTGGACTTGCTTATTACAACAGCATCACCCACTGTATCCTGATGGAGAGAGAAAGATACTACTAGTGTCCTGCCTGTGATTCCCCTTTTCTCTCCTCCTCTCAAGAGGATCCCTGGACCTCTAGGGGCAGAGGGACTTTCCATCTCCTTGTACCTGGAGGTGGCGGGGTGGTGGGGAGGAAATTGTGTGATGCAATTCTCCATAAGGAGAATCTGCACTATGTGGAGATTTCAAAAAGGGGCTTTCAAGAACACATTCCATTCCTCAACCCAAGAAGCACACAGGATGATGGAGTTGGGGAGCTATTCACAAGGACCCTGAGGAAGAAGGCAAAGGAGCCACGATGGCCTCAGGGAGGATGCCTGCAGCCTTGGCTCCAGGAGGTCTTGCCCCTGACCTTCCCCGTGGCACTAGGGCACTCACCACAGCCAGACTGTCTCCTCCAAACCTGACAGCTACCACCTACCAGCCCTGTGAACTTGGCCCCAAAACTTACTCTCAGTATCCTTAGTCTAAACATGGAGAAGTAGTAATAATAATAGCAATATATATGCATAGGCTGTTGTGAGAATTAAATTGGGTAATCTACACAGAGCACTTGGAGTACTCAGTGTAGAGTAATTGCTATGTAAATGGTAGCTGCTAGGATTCTCATTGTTATGCGAGAGAAAATTGATTTCTTATTTTGTCAAGCTGCTATATGGTTGAAAATATTCTTACCTGAATATCAGTGTTTGTATGGAGAGATGTCAACTAGTTGACAGAGGTTTGCTTTTTTTTTTTAATTTATGGACTTAGTTTTGACTGCACTGGGTATTCATTGCTGCATGTGGACTTTCTGTAGTTGCAGCCAGCAGGGGCTACCCTTCGTTGGGGGTGAGCAGGCTTCTTGCTGCAGTGGCTTCTCCTGTTGCAGAGCACGGGCTCTGGGTGCGTAGGCTCAGTAGTTGGGGTGCTTACTTGCTCCGTGGCTTGTGGGATCCTCGCAGACCAGGGACTGAACCCATGTCGCCTGCACTGGGAGGTGGATTCTTAACCACTGATCACCAGGGAAGACCCAAGGTTTGCATTTTTAAGTTAGTTCTGATACGATGCTTTCTCTCTATCTCTATCTACCTCCAGAGATGGAATAAAATGCACAGCTAGCTCCGTGGGGTGTCCCTGGGAATGACAGCTTCCACAATATAAAATGCTTTGCTGCAACCCGGGTTGCAGAATCAACTGATTGTCTCGGGGTGCCCAGTCTCCGCCTCCACATGTTCAGTTTGAGGGGGGTTTCCATCTCGTCTCCTGAGGCTCCTGCTTCCCCCCAGAGCAGCAGCAGCAGCAGCGGGATGCAAAAGACCACAGCCATGTGTCTGCATCCTGGCTCCCCTCTAGATCGGCAGCATAACCTCGGGTCCAAGAAGGGGATTGAATTACATCCCTTAAAAAATTGACATTGAATCCCTTACCCCCAGGACCTGTGAATGGGACCTCATTCGGAAATAGGGTCTTCGCCAAGGACATCAAGTTAAGATGTAGTCTTACTGAATTAGCAGGGGTCCCCAGTGCAATGTCTGGTGTTCTTGTAAGGAGAAGGAAATTTGGAGACACATGAAAGGGAAAGCCACGTGAAGACAGAGGCAGAGATTGGAGGCATGCAGCTACAAACCAGGGAACATCAACGATCGGGGGCAGAACCCAGAGAGAGGCAAGAGCTTCCAGCAGGAAGTAATCTCACTGACATCTTAATTTTGGGCTTCTGGTCTCCAGACCTGCAAAATAACACTTTTCTGTTGTATAAAGCATCCAGCTTCATGGAACCTTATTACAGCAGCCGCAGGAAACCAGTGCAGACCCCAATATTGTCCTCTATGCAGTAGCATCCTCTCCACTGCTCAGCATCGCTAGAGACCACCCCAAGCACTCTTCTTTGGGGACTGCATCCTGGGTTCATCTACCAGGGTTCTCGTGGCAGGTCCTACACCCGCATCACCTGGAGCCTTGTTAGGAGTGCTGGACCCACTGAACCAGAATCTTTGAGATAAGATCCCCGCGAGGCTCCTCTGCACGGTAAAGTCTGAGAAGCCCTACTCTAGAAAGCAGAGCTGGAGGGAGGACTCGGCTACTGACCCTTGATGAAGGAGGTACAAGTTAGGGTGGCGGGAGCGAGGGGGAAAGAGCGTGAAGCCAGGCAAGATGCCCAGGGAAGGGGCGCCTGATGCAGAAACACACATGTCTGGACAGGATGCACAGCTTGAAGCGACTCCCCATCTCTTATCTCCCACTCTTCAAAGTCTACAATGGTGAGGGTGGGAGAGCTTCAGGAGCAGCTACTCAGAGGGGGCTGGTTTCCTGCGAGGCTAATGAAGACAGCGGGGATCACCCAACGTTGTGGGTGTACGAGGGTCGTTGGATTATTCACTTTAAAAGGGTTGATTCTTATTACTTGAATGTCTCTAAATTTAAACTTTCCTTCAGTGTGCCCAGGTGGCTCAGTGGTAAGGAATCCAGCTGCCAATGCAGAAGATGTGGGTTCTATCCCTGGTCTGGGACGATCCCACGTGGCATGGAGCAACGAAGCCCGTGTGCCGCAACTACTGAGCCTGTGCTCTAGAGCCCGGGAGCTGCAACTCCTGCATCCATGTGCTGCAGCGACTGAAGCCTGTGAGCCTAGAGCCCGTGTTCTGCAACAAGAGAAGCCACCACAGTGAGAAGTCACCACAGCTAGAGAGGAGCCCCTGGTCACTGCAACTAGAGAAGGCCCCTCGCAGCAACCAAGATGCAGCAGAGCCAAAAAATAGTAATAAATAATTTTTTAATTAAAAAAAAATAAAAATTTCCCCCATCATCAGGGTTTTCCCAAAATCCTACAAACTGTGGCATGGATTTTGAGTACCCCTGGGGAGCTATCAAGACAGCTGAATCCCACAGGCAACGCCTAGAGTTTGAGTATCACCAGGGAGGATGAGGGGAAGTGATGGAGAGAGTCTAAAAAGGTACATGAGAAGACTTCCTGTTGGATGATTACTTCCCTTATCCGCACATTCTTCTCTCCGAACATTGTACCAGCTTTGTAGTGGGTCTGCCCAGGCTCGAGTACCCGGGGTCATTCTCATCAGCCCAAATCGAAAGCAAGCCACCCTGAGAAAGGACAGTGGGAAAAGCGAAGTCTGTGCAATTGAGAGAAACAAACCAAATTCTCCGTCAAACGTGTCAACAAGGCAAAGACATTTATTCTCACCATTTCTATTCAACACCACAGGAGAAATCTTAGCCAATACAATAGGCAAGAAAAAGAAATGAGGACACAGATTGAAAAGGAAAAAATTAAAACTGTCCCCATTCTCAAACAACATGACTATCTACATGGGAAATCCCAAGAAACCTATAAAGACAGCAATAACAAATTCCAGAAGCTGTTAAATGTGCTCAGCGAGGTCGTAAGATACAAAGCCACTCCACAAAAATCAGTCATGTTTCTATATAGTATCAGTACACAAATGAACACTAAAAATGCTTAAACCATGTGACTTGCAATAACTCCTAAAAAGTTGTGCATGCATGCATGCTTCGTCGTTCAGTCGTGTTTGACTCTTTGCAACCCTGTGGACTGTAGACCACCAGGTTCCTCCGTCCGTGGGATTTCCCGGGCAAAAATACTGGAATGGGTTGCCATTTCCTCCTCCAGGGGATCTTCCTGATCCAAGGATTGAACCCATGTCTTCTACATCTCTGGCCATTAGCAGTCAGATTTTTTTTTTTTTTTTTATGCACTGAGCCACTTAGGAATCCCTCTAAAAAGTTACTTGGGTTTAAACCTAACAAAATATACTGCATCTATATGCTGAAAGCTGTGAAATGGGGATGAAAGAAATTATGAAAAATTGAAATAAATAGAGAGAAATGACAGGCTCATGAACTGGAAGTCCACATAGCAGATATGTCAATTCTTCCAAATTGATCTATGATTTAATGCAATGCCAAACAAAATCCTGTTGACTTTTGCAGATATAGATAAACTGGTTCTAATATTTATATTGAAAGGTAATGGAACAACAAAAACATTAAGTTTGAAAACAAAAGAATAAAGTTGAAAGAATTGTAATTGTTGTTGTTCAGTCACCAAATTGTCTCTGACTCTTTGCAACCCCATGAACAGCGGCACACCAGGCCTCCCTGTCCCTCACTATCTCCCAGAGTTTGCCCACGTTCATGTCCATCAAATAGCTGATGCCATCCAACTACCTCAATCTCTGTCTCCCCCTTCTCCTCTTGCCTTCAGTCTTTCCCAGCATCAGGGTCTTTTCCAATGACTTGGCTCTTCGTATCAGGTGGCCAAAGGATTGGCGTTTCAACTTCTGCATCAGTCCTTCCAATGAATATTCAGAACTGATTTCCTTTAGGATTGACTGGTCTGATCTCCTTGCAGTCCAAGCGACTCTCAAGAGTCTTCTCCAGCACCACAGTTCAAAGCATCAGTTCTTCGGCATTCAGTCTTCTTTATGGTCCAACTGTCACATACCTACATGACTACATGAAACAAGAACAACAACATCTAACAGTGGGAAGGGGACTAAATAAAACTAAAATACTGCATGCTAATAGCACATGAATGGGAGGATGAGATTAAAATGAAAGTGAGTTGAGATCCTTGCCTTATTTGGGAGGAAGACAAAGATATTAATTAAACCATTTGAGAAAGATCCTCCCTAGTGTAAGGACATGGGAAGAATGAAAATAAAGAAATGGAAATATATACCAGGCTATATATACTCTCCCCAAAAAGATGATGTAGCAATATTAATATCAAACATAATAGACTTTAAAGCAAAAAGCATTACAGAGATAATAAGGATAAAAGTTTAATTCACAAGAGTAAATAATGATTCTAAAATTTCATACACCTAGTAACAGAGCTTCAAAATACAAGACAAAACAGGATTTTAAGAAGAAATCAATACATCTACCAAAAACTGAGGGATTTTAATATCTGTCTCTCAGATACTAGTAAATCAAGAAGACAAAAATCAGTTGACTATAGAAATATTGAAGAGTAAATTAAAAGGTTTATCTAATGGATTTTATAAGCTGTCATACTTGACAACAGAAAAATGTACATACTTTATAAATACACATTGGACTTTCACAAAAGTTAATTATGTAGTAGACCATAATACTGACCTTACCTAGTCTGGGGCCTACAGACCACATTCTATGATCTACATGAACTTACATTGGAAATCAGTAGCAAAAAGACAATCAGGAAACAAAAATATGTTTGCAAATTAGAAAACATGCATCTAAAGAATTCAAGGGAAAAAATTTTTTCTTCATTTTCTGTTTTTTTTAATTTTGAAAAAATTTTTTCATAATGAAAATTTTAAAATACTTAGAAATGAGTGATTTTTTAAAAAAAATAAAGATTCTGTATCACAAATTATCAGATGCAGCCTGACTAAATGTTTGTGTCTCTCTCGAATGTATGTGCTGAAGCCCCAACCTCCAATGTGATTAGAGGTGGGCCTCTGGGAGGTAATCAGGAATTTTAGCTGAGGTAGTGAGGGTGGCACCCACGTGGGCTTTGTGCCCTGTAAGAAGAGGAGGAGTCCAGAGGTCTTTCTGGACCTCCATCACGTGAGGACCTGCCAAGAAAGCTGCTGCCTGCAATCTGGAAGGAAAAGCCCACCAGGAACCAAATTTTCTGACCTCCAAGACTGTGAGAAATACATTTCTATTCAAGCCACTTACATATGGCATTTCATTATACGAATAAGCTAGGCATAGCATATACAATACTTAAAAGGAAATTTAGAGTCCTAAATATTTAATAAGTCACATTTAAATTGGCTTTGTCTCAATGATACAAGATTGGTTTTGACAACCTAGTAATGTAATTTACCATGATAACAGATCAAAAGAGAAAAACAAATTGTCCTAATAAATGCAAAAGTAGGCAGTCAATAAAATTCAGTATCCAATCATGGTTTTCTGGAATGTTTTTCTGGACAAAGATCCATATCATCAAAGCTATGGTTTTTCCAATAGTCACGTACAGATGTGAGAGTTGGACCATAAAGAAGGCTGAGCATCAAGGAACTTATGCTTTCAAATTGTGATGCTAGAAAAGATTCTTAAGAGTTCCCTGGACTTCAAGGACTTCAAACCAGTCAATCCTAAAGAAAATCAACCCTGAATATCTGTTGGAGGGACTGATGTTGAAGCTGAAGTTTTAATACATTGGCCACCTGGTTGAAGAGCTGACTCACTGGAAAAGACTCTGATGCTGGGAAAGATTGCAGGCAAAAGGAGAAGGGGGCAGCAAAGGATGAGAAGGTTAGATAGCTTCACCGACTCAATGGACATGAATTTTAGCAAACTCCAGGATATAGTGAAGGACAGGGAAGCCTAGCATGCTACAGGCCATAGAGTCAAAAAGAGTTGGACGTGACTTAGTGAGTGAACAACAACAAATCATCATTTTAAAAAATCTTAGCAAAACAGGAGTAGAAGAGAACTTCTTTAATATGATAAAGAGCATCTATCAAAAGCATCTACAGAAATCATCATATTTAATGGAGAAATGCTGAAAGAGCTCCTTTTAAGATTAAGCATACACTTCTACATAACATCAAACTCGAGGTCCTAACCTACACAATAAGACATGAAAAAGAAATATAAGGAAAGAAAGGTAGAGAGAAAATTGTTATTAGTTGTGGATGGAAATATTGTCTCCATAGAAACCCAAAAATATTGGGAATAAGAGAGCTAAATGAGGTATGTGTATACAAAACCAATACACAAATCTCAGCTGCATTTCTAACAAAGCAGCAACAATTTGTTATAAAACATAAGTTTTACAAGTGACTTATAATATTAATAAAAACAAACAAAAATATATACATATACTTCAACAACCTGTGAGTAAATGCAACCAAAATGTGTCTACATGCAGCACATTTTGGATAAAAGACCCAAAATCATAAAGTTGTTGGCCCTCCCCAAAATTGTCTATAGATTCAATTTAGTTCCAGTACAAAAAAAATAATGATCCTTTAACTTTTCCTTAATGTGTTTTAGTGAAATTTGGTTGTTTTCACTATGAAAGGATCATTATGCATCTGCCTTGGGACCTTAGACAAGGCCTGATAAACAGAAAGAATGGGCACAAATGATTCTTAAGCCCCTTCTTGCTCAGGATCCCCGAGGCTCTCGGGAGGGGGCAGGTAAAGTTCTCCATGGCTCCTCCTCTGCGCTCCCCACCTGCGGGAAACGCGGAGATACACCAGGGTGGGAACGGATCTGAAACTCCTCCCCGAAACCTTGATTTCTAACAGGAGGAAAACGTAAAGCAAATCGTGGCATGCTCAGAACATTATGTAATCATTGTAAATGGCTTTTAAAAGATTACATAAACATGGAAAATATTCATGACATGGTAAGTGGGGAGAAATTGCATGTGTACTATAATTACAATTCTAAATGCAAAGATCTAGGAGGCAAAATTGCCCAGACTGTAAGTTTCACCTGAAGACACGTTCTGGTTGGTCTACATTTTATTTTTGATTCTAATTGTTGGGTAACATTTAAAAGTCCAGAGATTTCACATGGATGTCCAGGTTTCTAGTTTCTCTTAAAAATATAAAGATCAGCCAACACTGGGCCGAATTCTCATGTGGCAAACAGAGAGAGGAATTGCCCTGGGGTTGCCCCTCAGAGGGGTTATCTCATGCTGTCTCATCCTGCCTGGCTTGTCTCATATACTTCAAGGAGTATACGATGCCCAGACTCCAGTGTTGTCTCTGCGGTTTGTTCATGCCATTCCCTTCCCAAATGTGTTTCCATCTCTCTCACCAGGCAAGCTCCGACTGCTTCTGAAGCCTGAGCACAAGTGTCTTTTCTTCCAGGACATCTTGAACCTCCAGATTGGACCAACTCGTGTGCAGCCTGGCCCCTGGAGGAGCCCACTACAATCTCTCCATCTGTGTGCCCCCCTCCCCGGGTCAAGACCCAACAGGAATGGCATCTTATTCCTCCTGGAAGCCCCTGCCTGTGACACCGAGCAGAGCCCAGAACTGGAGGGGGGACGGACAGGAGCTCAGAGGTGAAAACAAAACTGTCAGGTGGATAATGGCACTGGGAGAGCTTGTGCTTTCTTCTTAAAAACCTCCTCTGAGGACTTCCTGGTGGTTGGGAGTCTGTCTGCCAATGCAGGGAGCATGGGTTCAATCTCTTTTTCGGAAAGATTCCACGTGCTGCGGAGCAACGGAGCCCCTGGGCCACAAGTACTAGCCCCTCAAAGGTCTGCCCCGTGCCCAGCCTCCCCCACCGCCAGTCCCCTCCTCCAGACGCTGGCCTTGCCCTCTCGGCCCCTGGGAAACTGGAGACGACAGTCCACGGTCCTCCGAGGCCCATGCAGGGTCCCACCAGACACGCGCTCTATGGGGCATTCAAGCCCGCAGGTTCTGTCATGGAGGAGACAGGCGCAGGGCCGGGGCGACTCCCCGCCACGGGTGACAGGTGTGGGGTGAGTCCCGATCTAGACCAGCACCTGGCCATCCACGTGGAGTGAGGGCAGCGTGCCGGGCCAGCAGAGTGGCCAGACCATCACGTGCTCTCTCATGTCAGTTTCAGCAGCAGCAGCAGTCAGGGCGGGTCAGAGCCCAGTTTTAGGAGAGGAGCAAGAGGTGGGGGGTGGTGCCCAGAACCTGGCCCCTGCCCCCCTGCCAGGGCTTCCACAGCACCCTGGAGCCTCTGTGCTCTGCAGCCCTCTTTGAAGGAGCCAGAGGGGTGAGACAGCCCCCCACCAAATTCATCCCCAGGTCCACACTATCCCCTGGATCCCTACCCTTGACCCTGATTTCCCACCTGCAGCTAGTGCCCCCAGCTGTCTGCAGCCCATCCCCATCTGGGAGAGAGATTTGTGCTGGTCTCTAGTTACTCCAGCTGCTGCCTGGCCACAGACACGCCAAACACCGTAAGATGAGCACAGGGGCCTCGAGAGGGACTTGACACGCATCCCGGAGGCCTGATTACACCGGCGGCTCCAGAGAAAACTCCGACACACCCACTCCGTGGGCACGGCCTCAAGCCCGCGGATGCCAGGCAGCACCAATGTCCAGTCACCCAGCCCTCGGGGTGCGTGAGGCTCCGAGAAAGCAGATCCTCTCGCTCTGCTGCATAAGCCTTACTTCATCATGTCTGCTCCAAATGGCATTATTTCATTCTTTTTAATGACTGAGTAGTGTTCCACCAGACAGATGCACAACACCGTCTTTATCCATTCGCCTGTTGGTGAACACTTAGGTTGCCGCAATTAGAATTACAATCCATGTCTTGGCTATCGTAAATATAGTGCTGCTATGGACAGGGTGCATGCATCTTTTCAAATTGGGGTTCATGGTTTTTTTCCCTGATACATCTATACCCAAGTGTGGAGCTGCTCAGTCCTACGGTAGTTCTGTTTTTAGTCTTCTGAGAAACCCCCATACGCTTTTCCACCTTGGCTGCACCAATTTACACTCCCACCAACAGTGTAAAAGATTCCCTTTTCTCTACATTCTCACCAACATTTGTTATTTGTGTTCCTTTTGATGATAGCCGTTGCGACAGGTGTGAGAACGTGACTTTAATTTCCCTTTCCCTAATGATTAGCAATGGTGAGCATTTTTTCATACGCTTGGGGGCCATCTGCGTGTCCTCTCTGGAACACCATCTATTCAGTTCTTCTGCCCGTATTTTAATCAGGCTGTTTGTGCTTTTGATGTTGAGTTCTATGAGCTATTTGTATATGTTGACTATTAATCTCTTGTGGGAGACCCTAGAATTTTAAAGCAACATGCTGAGCCCATTCCTGGCCCTGCCTGAGTCTGAGTGAACGGGTTCTGGACATGGGAGCTTTCTCTGAGGCTGAGATGCCCATGCTCTGAAGGAATCTAACAGCCCTCGCTCTGACAGATTCAGACAAGCACCACTTGGGGACCACCTGCCCTTCCTGGAGGCGCCCACGACCTTGAGAGAATTCACCTGTGCGTCCCCCTCGTCCTCCAGCTAGAGGTCCCTGGGGTGGGCGTACCCAGTTTTCATTGGTTTGCCAGGCTTGAAGGCAGCCGTGCAAGGAGCCAACACCAGCTCAGGCAGTTCTAGGAAGAGAGCCCCAAGCTGCCCAGATGACCATGTGTTATCTAAACCCTGCAGTCACAGTGCGTGCTCTGAAAGCTGATCTCCACGTCCACCCATCAGCCCAGGAAGTCCTCTTCTCCCCTAGTCTGCAGGCTCCCAGGGCTGTCCTAGGGCCATCATCCCACACCTGCTCAAGGGAGAGAAGGAACAACTTTCCCGTCGTCTGTTAAGGAATTTTCTTGAAAAATCAGTAGAGGGCTTAGTTGTGCACTTGGATCCCTGCTTCCAGCTGGCATCACCAGCCCATCGGCAGTGAGGCCTCCTAGATCCCACAAATCCCCACCAGAACATTTTGACAGGCGTGGCTCACAAACGCCTCTTTCCTTGAAATGGTTTACGCTCCTTCTGACTCTGTTATTAAAACAGGTACAATCAGAGGCTGGATATCTGTTTTATTCAGCCATCTGAAGTACTGTGAATAAGCTGAATGTTTCAAAGATGAATGACTTTTCACAGAAATGATGCGAATTTCGTTATCTGGCCATCCAACTCAAAAATGTAGTTTGAACCTTTGTTCGTTGGAGGGTTTTTTCAAACATATTTATCCTTATCTTACACTTCGTTTTATTTTTAAAATAATGCTTGTTTCCATCTTAGAGCAAATAGAATTTCTCCAGGAGCGCACCAGCATAGGGGCCCAGGACCTGATCAATGAGCCTCGGGAAAAAAAGTGTGCATTCCATTGACCAGATCCATGAGGAACCAGAAGTGGACGGAGCTCGGTGCCAGGAGCTCGGTGCCAACCTGGCAGAAAGACAGCAAGCAAGAGCCATCCTTGTCTTGCCAGGAACTTGGCTCTGGGACTCCCGGATGGCCGAGTGGTCCTTCTCCTCAAGAAAGATATGATCTAATAGGGAAGATCAGTAATGAAAGACATAAAAGTAAATAAAGACGTTTGCAGTGAGAGATGCGATTGCTGCTTATACACGTGCTCAGCGTGGCAGTGGCATCAACCGGGTTGGATGGGATGGGGGAGGGGAGGGGTATCAGGATGGGACCGGCCAGGACCTGGCCCCCTGTGCTGCAGGGTTTCCACCTGGACAAAGTTCTCTTCCAGCAACAAAATACAAAGAAACTGCAAGGGACCAAAAATAACCGTGTGTAGGAGCCTTTGGGGCAAATTACAGGCAACAAGGTACAAAAAGAGAAACGAAACCCAGCTGCCACTTCCGAAGAGCCAGGAGCCAAAGCGGGGGTTGGAAGCAAAAGCAGGGTGCTGTGCACGAGCCCCGCACGCAGCACCACCAAAGGGGCGGGCGGCCCGACCTCTGGACACGCCCCTACCCTCACCCCGTATAAGCAACCAGCTCACCCCACTTCAGGGAGAGAGCGAGGGAAACTGTTGCATGTCAGCGGGGGCCCCAACAAAGCCTTGCCTGAATTTCTTGTCTGGCCTCTGATCAATTTTTATTAATTAAGGAGGCCAAGAGCCCCGGTCAGTATCAAGGGGAGGCTCTTCCAAACGCAGGAAACTCCAACCGTCCTCCGCCTCTGGAGAGGGTGCTCCAGCAGGCTGAGGGGTCCTGGTTTCTTTCATTTTGGTTTTGCCACTGGATTCCCAGGGACTAAAATAGTGCCGGGCGTCTCTTAGAAAATACGTAGATGAATGAATGAGTTTCTTCAAAAAAAACAAAGAAGGAAGAGAATCCCCTGCCACAGAGGGAGCCAGATATGCAGAGACAAAGATCAGGCAGAGGATGGGGTTGAGGGGGCCAGGTCACAGGTGGAGGGGGCCTCAGAAGGGGCTGGGAGGCGGGGCTCTGAGCTCACAGCCGGGGCACCAGACAGAGAGCCCGCAATGTCCTCCATGAAGCCAATGGCTTCTTCCTGTGTTTACCTGTGGAATGCTGCTGCTGCTACTAAGTCGCTTCAGTCGTGTCCGACTCTGTGCGATCCCATAGACGGCAGTCCACCAGGCTCCCCCGTCCCTGGGATTCTCCAGGCAAGAACATTGGAGCGGGTTGCCATTTCCTTCTCCAACGCATAAAAGTGAAAAGTGAAAGTGAAGTCGCTCAGTCGTGTCCGACTCTTAGCGACCCCATGGACTGCAGCCTACCGGGCTCCTCCATCCATGGGATTTTCTAGGCAAGAGTACTGGAGTGGGTTGCCATCGCCTTCTCCGTACCTGTGGAATAGTCTTCAATAAAACCTTCCTGAGAACTACAAGCAACAAGACAAAAAATAGTTAAACTGGACATCAGGAAAATGAAAGGTGAAAGTCGCTGAAGTCGTGTCCGACTCTTTGCGACCCCATGGACTAGTCTGCCAGGCTCCTCTGTCCATGGGATTCTCCAGGCCAGAATACGGAGTGGGTTGCCGTTCCCTTCTCCAGGGGATCTTCCCAACCCAGGGATTGAACTCAGGTCTCCTACATTGCAGCTGGATTATTTACTGTGTGAACCACCAGGGACGCCCAAGAATACTGGAGTGGGTAGCCTATCCCTTCTCCAGCATATCTTCCCAACCCAGGGATCAAACCCAGGTCTCCTACACTGCGTCCGGGTTCTTTACCAGCTGAGCCACCAGGGAAGCACCAAAATGAAATGAAGCAGTCATCAAGATGAGAGCAGTGACAGACTTTATTTTCTGGGCTCCAAAATCACTGCAGGTGGTGACTGCAGCCATGAAATTAAAAGACTCTAGCTCCTTGCAAGGAAAGCTATGACCAACTCAGCATATTAAAAAGCAGAAACATCATTTTTCCAACTAAGGTCTGTATAGTAAAAGCTATGGTTTTTTCAGTAGTCATGTACAGATGTGAGATTTGGACCATAAAGAAGGCTGAACACCGAAGAATTAATGCTTTTGAATTGTGGTGTTGGAGAAGACTCCTGAGAGTCC
Source organism: Bos taurus (assembly GCF_002263795.3). Classification (NCBI taxonomy): domain Eukaryota; kingdom Metazoa; phylum Chordata; class Mammalia; order Artiodactyla; family Bovidae; genus Bos; species Bos taurus. The sequence continues at coordinate 46,813,608 of NC_037356.1, forward strand.
CTGGGACCACAAGGAAATCAAACCAGTCAATCCTAAAGGAAATCAATCCTGAAGATTCACTGGAATGACTGATGCTGAAACCGAAGCTCCAATCCTTTGGTCACCCAGTGTGAAGAGCCGACTCACTGGAAAAGACCCTGATGCTGGGAAAGATTGAAGACAAAAAGAGAAGGGGGCATGGTGGCAGAGGATGAGATGACTGGACAGTATCACTGACTTAATGAACATGAATCTGAGCAAACTCCGGGAGAGAGTGATGGACATCGGAGCCTGGGGTGCTGCAGTCCATGGGGTCGCAAAGAGTTGGACACAAGTTAGCGACTGAACAGCAATGACAACATCAAAATGAAAATGTCTGTCCTTCAAGAAAGTGAAAAGACAACGCACAGGGTGGGAGAAGTGAAAGTCGCTCCGTCGTGTCCAACTCTTTGTGACCCCGTGGACTATACAGTCCATGGACTTCTGCAGGCCAGAATCCTGGAGTGGGTAGCCTTTCCCTCCTCCCAGGGATCTCTCCAACCCAGGGATTGAACCCAGGTATCCAGCATTGCAGGCAGATTCTTTACCAGCTGAGATATTTGCAAATCATATCTCTGAGAAGGGACTCCTCTCTGGAGTACATAAAGACTTCACACAACTCCGTAATAGAAACAGCCTTATTTTCAAACTGTCAAAGGGTCTGGAGAGACGTTTGTCCAAGAAGATGCACAAATGGTCAACGAGCCTGTGAAACGTTGCCCAGCAGTACTCCGGGGGTCTCACAAACACTCTTTCAATCCAAAGAAAGTCAAGAGTCAAATTTACACGTTCCCGGAGGCACCATCAGTTCAGGAAGGCGGCAGAGGGGACGATGCTTGCCTCCCATCCTAAGGTGGGGAACCAGGTAAGAGCTCCGTCCCCGGAACCACCCTCTCTCAAAGACCCAGCAGGCCTGAGAGTCACGCTGCCCCTGTCTCAGTGCCACCCACGCCGGGCAGCTTCCGGTTTCTGAGGGGCCTCTGAGAAATGACCCCAAACGTGGCTGAGGAATCCACACACACCCCAAAGCAAGCAGGATGGGGCGTCGGCGTGTCAGCTCCTAACAAAGCGAACTTGCTCAAGTGCACTATTTGGGGCCAGGGTACCAGGCAGTGCTGGAGAAGACTCCTGAAAGTCCCTTGCACAGCAAGGAGGTCAAACCAGTCCATCTTTAAGGAGAGCAACCCTGAATATTCACTGGAAGGACTGATGCTGAAGCTCCAGTATTTTTGGTCACCTGATGCGAACAGACGACTCATTGGAAAAGTCCCTGATGCTGGGAAAGACTGAGGGCAGAAGGAGAAGAGGGTGTCAGAGGATGAGACGGCTGGATGGCATCACCGATGCAAAGAACATGAACTTGGGCAAACTCCGGGAGATGGTGAGGGACAGGGAGGCCTGGCGTGCTGCCGTCCGTGGGGTCGAAAAGAGTCAGATACGACTGGGCGGCTGAACAACGACAACCACAGGCTGATTCCGGGACGCAGGGCTACAGATGCGGGTTCTAGGTTCACCTCCCTCCCCTGCGGGGGGTTTGATTTCCCCCCTGGCTCATCGCTTTCAGGCAAGAAGTGGCACAGCTGAGAGAGGCGCAGGGCCATTGTAAGGGCCAGTCGCCAGCTCCATCACCTGCACCGTCTGTTATTAGGTGCTCACTTTGGGCATTATTAGGGAACTCTGGGAGAAGGCAATGGCACGCCACTCCAGCACTCTTGCCTGGAAAATCCCATGGACGGAGGAGCCTGGTGGGCTGCGGTCCATGGAGTTGCTAAGAGTCGGATGAGACTCGGCAACTTCACTTTCACTTTTCACTTTCACGCATTGGAGAAGGAAATGGCAACCCACTCCAGTGTTGTTGCCTGGAGAATCCCAGAGACAGCGGGGGCCTTGTGGGCTGCCGTCTGTGGGGTCTCACAGAGTCAAACACGACTGAAGTGACTTAGCAGCAGCAGGGAACTCTGACATCATTAATATTTCTCATTGATTTGCGTGTTTATCACAGGTCCACTGCTGTCCCACGAAACTTCAGGCGAGTTCTTTAACCCTGATGTGCCTCACTCACGACTGTGAAGTCCTGTGGAGCAGACTGAAGTGCCTAACATGTGGAAGATCTGCACTGAGTCACCCAGGCGTGTCCGACTCTTTGCGACCCCACAGACTGTAGCCTGCCAGCCTCCTCTGTCCATGAGATTTTCCCGGCAAGAATAATGCAGTGGGTTGCCGTCTCCTCCCCCAAGGGATCTTCCTGACCCTTGGAGACACAGAGGTTGAACCGGTATTGCCTGAATTGCAGGCAGATTCTTTACCGCTGAGCCCAGGGAAGCCCTAGGAGACTGTTGGGCATCCAACAAATGTTTAGTCAATGTTTGTTTGCTGTTCTTCTTATGAGTACTTAGGAGATAAAGCTCATGACTATAACCATGTTACATGTTGCCCATTTCCTTGGTTCCCAAGTAATCTATCATTCCTTGGGAATTCTGAAGAACAGGCTATGTTGCTGTGTTGGTTCTTTGGCCACCTGTCTCCCGCCCCTCTGGGATCCATGGTTTGACTGGTCGATAGAGACACCCACACATTGCCGTGACCTTTTACATTTTGTCTCATGGGTTCAAGGCAAGCTCTTCACTTTGCCCTTTTAAGTCCTCTTCGTCTTCTGCATCTTAGGAAGAGTCGCTTGTTCTCAAACCGTAAGAAGCTAAGACCATTGAGGCATCTTCCTGCCAAGTCCTGTCACGTGACAACCCAGACAAAGCCAAGTCCTCCTCCCTCCCCTCTCTTTCCTGCTTTCCCCCACTTTGCTCTCTGCCTCCCCCTCCCCTGGCCTCTGTCTGTCACATCGTCTCCATCTGAGGACACTTCTGATCCACAGATCACGTGATAAGAAGATTTTTCTAAAGTGAGATATTTTGGGGCTGCCAAAAAAGAACATGAATTGGGTGGGATGAAGAACAGAATGGGAGATTGGGGCTGACATATATATACTATAGACATTGTATATAAAAGAGATGACTAACGAGAACCTGCTGTACAGGACAGAGAAGTCTACTCTATGATGACCTCAGTGGGAAAGAAATCCCAAAAAGGGGATATATGTATACGCGTAGCTGACCATTTTACCTGTCTCCTGAGAAACCTGTATGCAGGTCAAGAAGTAACAATTAGGGCCCTGTATGGAACAACTGATCGGTTCAGGGTTGAGAAAGGAGCACGACACGGCTGCCTGCTGCCACCCTGTTTGTTCAACTTATACGCTGAGCACATCATGAAAAATGCCAGCATGAGTTACAAGCTGGAATCAAGACAGATGGGAGAAACCTCAACACCCTCAGATATTCAGGTGATACCACTTTAATGGCAGAAATCAAAGAGGAGCTAAAGAATCTCTTGATGAGGGTGAAGGAAGACAGTGAAAGAACCACCTTAAAACTAAATATTAAAAAACTAAGATCATGGCATCTGGCCCCATCACTTCATGCAGATGGAAGGGGGAAATGTGGAAGCAGTGACAGATTTCCTCTTCTTGGCTCTAAAATCACTGCGGATGGTAACTGCAGCCCTGAAATCAGAAGGGGATTGTTTCTTGGCAGGAAAGCTATGACAAACCTGGACAGTGTGTTGAAAAGCTGAGACATCGCTCTGTCGACCAAGGTCTGTCTAGTCAAGGCTACGGTCTTCCCAGCGTCAGGTACAGTTGTGAGAGCTGGACCATAAAGAAGGCAGCACGCGAAAGAACTGATGCTTTCGAACTGTGGCACTGGAGAAGGCTCCTGAGAGCCGCTTGGACAGCAAGGAGATTAAATCAGTCTATCCTTAAAGGAAATCAACCCTAAATACTCATTGGAAAGACTGATGCTGAAGTGCCAGTATTTTGGTCACCTGATGTGAACAGCTGACTCATTGGAAAAGTCCCTGATGCTGGGAAAGATTGAGGGCAGGAGGAGAAGAGGGCATCAGAGGATGAGATGCCTGGGTGGCTTCACCGATGCAACGGACATGAACTTGGGCAAACTTCGGGAGATGGTGAGGGACAGGGAGGCCTGGCGTACTGCAGTCCATGGGCTCGCAAAGAGCCAGACAGACTGGGCAACTGGACAGCAAGAGCAGAGCTGGTTCACCTTGCTGTGCAGTGGAACCCAGCACAGCTCTGTAAAGCAACTACATGCCAATAACGATTTTAGAAAGAGAAGAAGATTGGCAGGAAGTGTAGTTTTGCTTCCAGAGACAAACTGGTATGATATAAAGTAAAAGTTTCATTGAAAAAAAAAAGAACAGCGTGAACCTGAGTCCCACGAGTCACCCCACTTCCAGGAAGTGATGGCTCGGGGGCTTTCTCCCTCCGGCACCCTGCTCAGGTCAGCCTGGGTCACTGAGGAAAAACTGATGGGGGAGGGGAGTGAGGAGGAGGAATAGGAAATGTGCCGTTTATATGAAAAATTGAACAAAGGGAGACTCAGTTCTTGCAGGCAGTAATGAAGTATTTAAATGCCAGCGGAGTCACCATTAGCATATCTAAAGGCTCGCTTTTTTAAGTCTGTTGAGATGTCTGGTCAAAAATTATTAACCTGAGCAGGAAGCAGTCAGGGCTTTTTCTGGGGGCCAGGCGGACACACAAAGGAGAGATGAAGGGCATTTCAGCGGCCCTTGAGTCCGCCTTTGGTCACCAGGACCATTCAGTAGAGAAACAGCCCCAGGCTGGGGCTGGGGGGACCTTGATGCTGCAGATGGGCAGGGCCAGTCAGCTCCTTCTGGTCCCTTGGAAAGGAAGTCCTGTCAATAGGGCTCACCCCATGACCCATCTCAGGGATCTGGCTTAAATCCCTCCCCACTCCAAAACAGCAGAAAAATTCACTCTTGAAGAATTTGTGTATTTCTATATTTCCTGGCTATTTTTTTCCTTTTTTTTTTCTTTTTTTTGGGGGGGGAGGGAGAGGGAGAGTGCAATTCATCTAATATAAAACTAACCATTTTAAAATGCATAATTCATCACCTTTCTCTAGTTTTGAAACTGGTGGTTCAGTGGTTAAAAATCCACCTTCCAATTCAGGGGACGTGGGTTTGATTCCTGGTCCGGGAACAAAGATCCCACATGCCACAGGGCGACTAAGCCCATACACCACAGCTAGAGAAGCCAGCTCACTCGAACCCGTGCTCCACGACAAGAGAAGCCCGCGCACTACAAAAAAGACCCAGCGCAGTCCCCCCAAAAATATTGCATCACCTCCCCACAAAACGCGCCGCCTCCGCTCCCCAGCCTGCCAGCTCGTCCTCATTACCTGTCTCCACGGGCCTGCCTACTCAGAACACTTCATGTGGATGGAGTGACACAATCTGTGGTGTTTCTGAGTCTGGCTCCTTTCACTGGGCAGAGTGTTTTCCAGGTTCATCTAGCCTGTGTGAGGGCTTTATTCCTTTTAGGGGAGGACAAGCCCATCATATGGACTTTCCTGGTGGCTCAGATGGTAAGGAATCTGCCTGCAATGCAGAAGACCCGGGTTCAATCCCTGGGTTGGGAAGATCCCTTGGAGAAGGGAATGGCAACCCACTCCAGTATTCTTACCTGGAGAATTCCACGGACACAGGAGCCTGGTGGACTACAGTCCATGGGGTCGCAAAGAGTCGGACACGACTGAGCAATTCACACACACACACAGTCCATCGTATGCATGGACCACATTTGGTTTCTCTGTTCACACGGTGACGGGCATTTGGGTTGTTCCCACCTTTGGGCAGTGGTGTGTAAGTTTAGTGTGAACATGCATGAACTAGTTTCTGTGTTCAACCCCTGGGGATACACCTAGGTGTGGAATTGCTGGGTCATGTGATAGCTATATGTTCAGCTCTGTTTTGATTTCTTCTCCCCTGTGGCTTCTGTTTCCCCAGTAAAACGCAACCATTCCAGATGTTTCTTCTCCCAGTAGGTCACCCAGATGGTGCATTCTCTGCAGTCTAGCAATGTCATCTGGACCGCTTTGGGAGCCCCTACATAAAGCCCAAGGATGTTGGAGACACGGCCCCCTGGCCATTCCTGAGAGTGCGGTGTGGCCACAGGCCAACGGGGCACCCCGTGTCAGGGCTGGTCTCTCTTCAGTTCGTTTCACAATCACATGCCTGTGGGGTCGAGTCAGGCCCAGGGAGGCTTTCCCTTCTCACAGGACTGACTGCCTTCATGGATCATGACCCAGACAGTTGCCACGCTAATCCATTCAGAGACCCTGGGAGCTACGAAGGGTCTGATTCCCTGGCAAAGTCCCCAGTGGGAGCAGGACCACCGGGGTGTGCCTTGGCAGCGCTGTCTGGCTCTGACTTCATTATGTGGGACATGTAGAGGGCTCTGGACATCAAAAGGCGTGGGGTCCATGGGCCTGGTCACATTATTCCTCCGAAGAATGGGGCCTCCGCTGACAAATGAGCTCGGTTACAATGGGAAGAAAGCGGAGGCCAGCGAGGGTGCCCAGAGGCCCCACACCTTCCGGCCCTCAAGAGCCCCCAGAGGGCCAGAGAGAGAAAAGCCAGTGGAGAGTCCTACTTACCGTCCATCGCCAGACACACCACCGACGGCATGAGGATTTGGAGTAAAAAGGAAGTTGAAAAACAAAGCAGAAGGGGCTGGGCACTCAGAGGACTCCAGGCTGCAAGTGTGGGTGCATGACCCCTCCTGCCCAGGCAGGAAGGCCCTGGAAGAGGGCAGCAGAGACAGAGGCTCAGAAAATAATTCAAAAGGACAACTCAGGGATGCAGAAAATGTCACTCTGGTTGAATGCAAGTCGTTATTAAGCCTTGAGTCCGTGGGAGACACTGGGCTGAGAACCCAACTTACGTTGCATCATTAAACTTCCTCAGCAGCCCCCGAGGCACGTCAATTATTTATGCCTGTCTTACAGATGAAGGGACTGAGGCTCCAAGAGGGCAGCCCACTGACCAAGGCCACTTGGAAGCCACAAGCTTATTGCCTGCATTCCCCGTCGCCGGCACTTGGTCACTGAGGCCCCATGATGTTCAGCGTTTGGTGACCATTCTGGACAAACCTGAGGCCATCATTCAAAGGGCTGGTGGGTCCCAGATCGTTGCAAAGGAAGTGACAAGGAGACATAAGAAGAAGAATAAACTCACTGTTTAGTGAAGTAGATGCTTAAAGAATCGGGGGTTCTTAGGAGATGGAGCAGCTAAAACGGGCCTCCGAAGCCCCCACCCAGTATTCCTTGGTGAGGATACCTGAGGGCCAGGGGATGGGGGTGAAAGGGGGTACAGTGAGCTCTCAGTAAGGTCAGTTCAGTTTTTTGGTAAATTTAAACATGTCCAAAAAAATGTTATTTGGTACCTGACTCTGCAACCCCAGGGGCTGTAGCCCACCAGGCTCCTCTGTCCGTGAGATTTCCCAGGAACGCAGCGTACAAAGCAGTGTATCTGGAATTATCCCACTTTCAAAACGAAACGTGGGCCTCTTCCCCGGGTCCTGGGGGGTCACCCTGTGCTGGGACTCCAGACAGTTGTCTCTCAGCTCAGTTTATTTCTGATCTTCTGAGACCAGCTGGGGACAACCTGGGTCCTTGGCCATGAGCAGACCAGGAGCAGCTGCAGTGCCACGCTTTTCTTGCTTTTCAAAACCCAAACCTTGCCTTTCTCCTCTAAGAAATAGGAATGGGGTCTCTCCATAGACAGATGTGAAGATTAAACATACAATGTCTGCCAGGGACTTCCCTGGTGGTCCAGTGGCTAGGACTCCGGGCTCCTAATGCAGGGGACCCAGGTTCGATCCCTGGCCAGGGAATTAGATCCCACATGTCCTCACTGAGACCTGGTGCAGCCCAATACATAATAAAATAAAAATAAATATTTATAAAACAAGATAAAACGTTTGCCATGACGTCTGCCACGTAAAAAGCACCCAGCCCATGCGTCCTTCCCTTCCCACCCAGCTGTGATGATGGAGGAGCAGAGAGGAGGGGTGAGAGGGGACCCCTGTCTCCTGTCGCCTGGAATTTGAGGACCTCTGTTCTACGTTCTGCTTCCAGCAAGGCACGCACTTCCCACCATTGCCCTCCTGCCTCCCCATCTGGAACCCTGCAGGGTGGAGCCTGCCCCTCTGCCTTCACCCATCAGACAGTCCTTTCTCTTGGGCTTCCCTCTCTGTTAGTGTCTCTTTCAAGGACTCCTCCTCCAGGGAGCCTCCCCTGAACACATCGGCCTCCTGGGCCTCTTTCGATGAACTGGGACGGCATCTGTAGCCCACAGCACAGAGTTTGATGCTGGATGGTGTGCGCTGTGCATCTGTCTCGTCTTCAGGAGTCGTCACAAGCCCAGCCTCTTCTGTTGTCCCAGCAGTGCTGGCCATATTCCCCCAGGGGATCCCTCGTTCAGCAGGACTTTCTGATGCAAAGACAGAGGACAAAAACTAAGCATATAGTTGGTGCTTGTGTCAAGTTCTAGAAGCCCCGAGAAAGCTGAAGCCTCCGTATGGCTCCCAGCACAACAGGGCAGAGCTTGCCAGCTTTGACTGAGAACTCACTAGAGCGATCCAAGGCCTGAGTGGGAGCTGACTGCAAAGCGGCCAAGTGCCAGCCTGATGCCAGCGAGCTCAGGGATGTCACGACCGCCTGCTGGCGCATGCTGAACACGCGCGTGAGTCCCCCGACCGGTGAGGGTTGAGTTGTGTTCCCCCAAAATTGTGTTGGAACTAAACTGAACTGAACTGAAAATTATGTTGAAGTCTGAATCCTTGGGGCCTATGGTGTGACCTTATTTGAAATAGAATCTTAGAGATGCAATCAAAGTAAAGTGAGAGCGTGCTGGATTAGGGTAGACATTAAACCCAATGACAGGTGTCCCTATTGTTGTTGTTCAGGCGCGAAGTCGTGTCCAACTCTTTGCAACCCCATGAACTGCCGCACTCCAGGCTTCCCTGCCCTTCACCATCTCCTGGAGTTTGCTCAAACTCATGTCCATTGAGTCGATTATGCCATCCAACCATCTCATCCTCTGTCGCCCTCTTCTCTTCTTGCCCTCAGCTTTCCCAGCATCAGGGTCTTTTCCAGTGAGTCAGCTCTTCCCATCAGGTGGCCAAAGGATTGGAGCTTCAGCTTCAGCATCAGTCCTTCCAATGAATATTCAGGACTGATTTCCTTTAGGATTGACTAGCTTGATCTCCTTGCTGTCCAAGGGACTCTCAAGAGTCTTCTCCAACACCACAGTTCAAAAGCATCAATTCTTCGGTGTTCAGCCTTCTTCATGGTCCAACTCTCACATCCGTACAAGAAGGAGGAAATTTGGACACACACAGAGGGAAGTCAGGGAGGTGAGGACAGAGGTAGAAATCAGAGGAAGGTATCTACAAGCCAAGGATTGTTGGCAACACTGGAGGCCAGAGAAACAAGGAAGGACCCTCTCCTGGGGCCTCAGAGTGGGACGAGACCCTGTGACACCTTGAGCTCAACCTCTGTTCTTCAAAACTGTGAGAGAATCCACTTCTGACCGTTGAAGCCACCTGGTTAGGGGCCAGAGGACTGTACCCCACCTAACTAGCACGCGGTACAGAAACCCACATCTCTAGCAAGCTTTCTGTACAATTTTTTAATAATAAGTTTCATTTTCTCATGTTGCCATGATAAATGGTGATTATGTCCGGAAATGTTGCAAAGTATTTCCAACATTAAGTTAAGATTATAGCTACTCTGATAGTCTGCATAATACAAGGCACTTTGAGAAAGATGCAGTATTTTAAATTTCCCTAGTGACACCAGTTGGCAGAAAACATACTAAACAAAAGAAAGCAACAAAAAATTAAATAATAACCAATAAAACTGAAAATGATAACCAATAAAACGCCAATAAAACCAAAATGCCCACAGATGTTTTTAAAAAGAGAACAGGTAAGAACACAGAAGAACATAAGCAGCCTGCTTTTGAAAATACCATCCTTTTCTGCATATATGGGACTGTTAAAAATTTTCTGGGGTATAGCTGCTTTACAATGTTCTGTTATCGTCTGCTGTACGATGAGGGTGGGGAGGACGGAAAGGAGATTGGGACTGACATACCACGCTGATGCCTGTTCAGTGCGTGATACGTTGCTGGCCAGAGCCCAGCACAGGGCTGCCTCTTTGATGACCTGTCATCCCCCTTAGCCTGTGGGGTCAGGGCGACAGGAACCACGTGTCCTCTGCATTCCTCCTTTCCTTCTGGGTTAGCACTCCTGGCCTGGCTAGAGGCCCCGGGCCCCTGGAGCCCACCCACTCTGGTGTCCAGCAGACAGTTCCTCCAGGGTCTTCTGAAATAGCATCTGTCTGTCCCTGCAAAGCATCTGACTTGTGATACTTTCCATCACACACACCGAGAGAGGGCTTGCAAAATATTTTCCATGGGTGGGTGTTCCTTGGATAACGAACTCACTCTTTCAGTGAACACATGGACGGTGGAGGGTCAGTCCCACACTCAGCCTCCCCAGGTTTATTTTGCAAGATGAGGCCAAAGGTTTGTGCGACCTGGGTATCCCATGGCTGTGGTCAGTGCTGTCAGACTTCAGCGAGCCCCCAGGGAGCTACGAAAATGCAGATTCTGGGGCCAGCTCAGTGGTTCCCATTCACCAGGTCCGGGTCGGGAAGGGGGGAATCTACATTTCTAACAAGCTTTCCATATGATTTTCATACTGGTGGTCTGAGGAACACTGTGCTGGAGAAATAAATACTGAGTGTGATCATCTTTTAAAGAAACAAAAAACAAAAACATGTTCTCACCAGGATCTGTCCTCATGGGTAGAATGTGGTTGTGTCTAAAGTCAGGGCCATGGACCTGAACCAAAGAAACAGCCAGGAATGAGGACCTTTTATTTCGCATATGTAATTTCCCAAACCTCGTAATGCTTTTGCAAACCAGTTATTCATTGCCAGGGATTTTACCTGCTCTTACTGAAGAAAATGAAAATATGGGGACATTGGTGGTCTGGTCCAAAGACTCACATCCAGAAAATCCTACATCCATTGAGAAGGGTGGAAACAACTTTATTGGGGTATATTTTATCTAAAAACAGAAAGTGAGAGTGTTAGTTGCTCAGTTGTGTCCAACTCTTTGTGACCCTATGGACTGTAGCCCACCAGGCTCCCCTGTCCATGGGATTCTAGGCAAGAATACTGGAGTGGGTAGCCATGCCCTCCTCCAGGGGATCTTCCTGACCCAGGGATCAAACCCAGGTCTCCTACACTGCAAGCGGATTCTTTACCGTCTGAGTCACCAGGGAAGCCCACATTTTATCTATGTATTATCCAATTCACTGATTTCAAGTGTACAATTCAAAGATAGTTAATATGAAGTGAACATACCCAGTTGCACAATCATCCCCATAAATCAGCTTCAGGACGTTTCTGTTGCTCCCACCAGATTTCCCATGCCCAGTTATGGTTAATTCCTTTCATTCTCCTCCCCCAGCACCTGCCCAGCTAATCTACTGTCTGTTCAGATCTATCTTTTCTGTAGATTTCATATGAATAGAATCACAGGACTATGGTCTCTTGCAACTGGCTTCTCTCACGTACCACCATGTTCATCCATGTGGCTGCACCTTTCCATAGCTACTGGACAGCCCTTCCCTGTGCGGAGCACTACACACCGTCCATCCATTCTTTAGCTGATGGACATGGAGGTTGTGCCCATTTTGAAAACGTTCCTTATTTTAAATGCCGCAGCCTGGGTGCCCTTGGGGCTATCCGGGTGGGAGGTTGGCAGTGAGCTGGTTGAAGTGCCGTGAGGACTCCATCAGCTGAGTCTCCTCCTGGCAGCACAAGGCACGCATGGCCCGCGTGAGGCTGGTCCTCTGGACACGGAGCCTGGTGCAGGTGCTTTTTTGAGGGGCAAGCCTGAGAGGGAGGGAGAGGGGGAGCTGGGATGAACAGGGAAGGGCTGAGGGAGAAGGTGGTTTCAGCCAGTCTCGCTGTGGCCCAGGGCCTGGGGATGGTCTGCGCCAACCACATCACCAAGGTGTCTTTTTCTGAGGCTGGGGCCTGCCTTTGGAACCCCCGTGCATCAGTCACTGGCATGCACTGCTCCTTGACTGGGGGCCTCCCAGTTGGCGCTCATGGTAAAGAATCCGCCTGCCAATGCAGGAGACATGAGATGTGGGTTGCATCCCTGGGTCGGGAAGATCCCCTGGAGGAGGAAATGGCAACCCACTCCAGTGTTCTTGCCTGGAGAGTCCCATGGGCAGAGGAGCCTGGTGGGCTACAGTCCATGGGGTCACAAGGAGTCTGACCTGACTGAAGCCACTTAGCACACACACACACTCTTTGACTGGAGGGGGTCATGTGGGTTCCTGAGCGAGGTGGATTCCAGCAGTACGGATGGCAGGTAGCCACGAACCACTGGCAGGCAAGACTCTCAGCCACTGGGGTGAGTGTCTCCACCCTTAAAGGGCACCCAGGGGGCACCCAGAGTGTCTGCCACAGCCCCACCTCATCCGCACATTCTCCAAGTCTGGGTCCATCGACCAGCTCGTCCCACCTGAGTCCAGCCTGTTCTCCAACTGCCTCCCTGCTGGCCAGGCCCCCCAGGATGCCAATCCTGGCTCTACCTCAGGGCCCTCATGCCTGCTCTTCTCTGTCCCCCCAGTGCATGGCCTGATAGCCTCTCCTCCTGAAACTGCATAGAGTGCACGTGTGTGTATATGCGTGTGTGCATGTGTGTGTACACGCATGTAGCTCCAGGCACAGGAACAATGGCCAAGTCCATACCAGGAAACCTCAAGGGGCTCTGACGACATGGATCATCTCAAAAAAACTGCTCAGGGACTTCCCTAGTGGCGCACTGGTTAAGAATCTGGTTAAGCACTGGTTAAGACTTGCCTGGTGGAGCAGTGGATAGGAGTCCACCTGCCCACGCAGGAGACCCAAGTTCCATCCCTGGTCCAGGAAGACTCCACATGCTGAGATACAACTAGGCCTGTGCGCCACAACACCCTGGGGCCTGTGCTCCCCAGCGAGAGAAGCCAGAGCACTGCAACTAAAGAGTAGCCCCCGCTCATCAAAACTAGAGAAAGTCTGTGCACAGCAATGAAGACTCAGCATGATCAAATTTAATTAATCAATTTTTAAAAATAGCTGAGTATAGGTCAGCCATGCCCATGGTGCCCAGTTCTCTGTTCCACTGCAATCAGGTCATGTGGGCAAGGCCGAGGAGGGAAGACGAGCACAGGGCAGTGTGGGAAGTCTAATCAGGGAGATGTTGGAATGCTGCAGCACCAAGAGTGACCCAGACCATGCCCAAGGTGGGTCAGGGTGAGCCTCCTGGAGGAGGCAACAGCTGGGGAGATTCTTTGAAAGTAGGACTCAGTCTAGTCGTAAAGGGAGCAATGGAATTCAAGAGAGGACATGGCGTGAAAGAGACAAGGAAGCAAAGAGGCCTTGCTCCTTCAATTCAGTTCAGTTCAGTCGCTCAGTCATGTCCGACTCTGCGACCCCATGAATTGCAGCACGCCAGGCCTCCCTGTCCATCACCAACCCCCGGCATCTATCCAAACTCATGTCCATTGAGTCGGTGATGCCATCCAACCATCTCATCCTCTGTCGTCCCCTTCTCCTCCTGCTTTCAGTCTTTCCCAGCATCAGGGTCTTTTCCAAGGAGTTAGTTCTTCCCATCAGGTGGCCAAAGTATTGGAGTTTCAGCTTCAGCATCAGTTCTTCCAATGAACATTCAGGACTGATTTCCTTTAGGATTGAGTGGTTTGATCTCCTTGCAATCCAAGGAACTCTCAAGAGTCTTCTCCAACACCACAGTTCAAAAGCACCAATTCTTCGGCATTCAGCTTTCTTTATACTCCAACTCTCACATCCATACATGACTACTGGAAAAACCATAGCCTTGACTAGATGGACCTTTGTTGGCAAAGTAACGTCTCTGTTTTTTAATATGCTGTCTAGGTTGGTCATAACTTTCCTTCCAAGGAGTAAGGGTCTTTTAATTTCATGGCTACAATCACCATCTGCAATGATTTTGGAGCCCCCTCCCAAAAATAAAGTCAGCCTCATTGCTCATTCAGGGACTGGAAATTTGCTGGAGCCGGAGTTCAGGGGTGGGAATGGAGCCGGGGGGAGGTTGAAAACCCAGATCACCAAGGGCCTTTGGAGTCTGAGTTTGAGCTCAAAGTCAGTGAAGACCAGGACACAATATGAGCACAATTGATTGTTCCATTTGCTCTCCAGCCTCTCTGTCCTAACAGAGTGGACATCTGTCACCGCTGTGGCTCTCAGGGGTGACCGGGAATCGGGGAGACCCCAGCCATCAGCACCCAGCTTCGACTGATTTCTTATTTCTCCCACTTCTCGCCCCAAGGTGTGGCCCACTCTGAGGCTCTTGTGGGCTCCACCCCTTACATGGAAAGATTGCTTACTTCTAAAGAAGCCAGACCAGAGGGGCTGTGCTTAAACAGCAAATGGCCCCCAAGCCAAGGGAGGACTTGTCCACAGATACCGCGTTTCTCCTGCTTTGGCCCCAGAGCGGTTCTGGGGAGGCTCTGACTTCACGCAGCGGTCGGAGTTGTGTGTTTCCTCTGTGGATACTCTCGTTCTCACCAGGCCGTAAGCCAGCTCTTTGTCACTAGGGCCAGAGAGCAAAGTTCTGGGTCCCCACCCGTGCTGGCATCTGTGCTGGGAGGAAGGCAGAAGATGATCCGAACATTTCCGGTTGGCTTTGGAATTCAGCGACACCTGCTCGAGCTGTGGTGGGGTCGCGGGGAGCTGAGTTCACGGGATGGGTCCCCAGCAGGCCTGGGTGGGGTGATGGATGAGAAGACCTCTGGGCACCCTGGGGAGATCGTAGGCACTGGAAACAAACTCCCTGGACTTTGTTGCTCTTGGCAAGAGGCAAAGCGTCTTGGAAATCCGTAGGCTAGGAAAACCGGTCGGAAAGTCTTAGCTGATTGTGACTGAAATTCCATGGACATGAGTCTGGGGGCTTCCCAGCCGAGCAGAGAGGACTCCCTGAGCCAATCTGGGCCCAGCTCAGCTCCCAGGGAGCCTGAGACCTCCACTTCCTGGGTCTCTGGGGGACTAATTTCCTCCCCATCAGCCCAGACCTCCTCAGGGCTTGGGGGGACCCCAGAGGCTGCGATGGGCAAGCGTGTTCAGAGGCCGCGAAGCACACGGCCAAAGGGAAGAATCATCCTGACCTGCGCTTCCACCCACGCCTGCCGTGAGCTCAGGGCCCAGCCATCCCGGCTCTGCCCACAGGCCTCCCTGGCCTGGCCACCGCCTCCCTCTGCCCGGCCGAAGTCTGCCTTCTTCCTCCCACCACTTGGCCCCAACGCTTGCTCATCCCTCAGTGCCCACGTGAGTCAGCCTTACCACCTGCATCCACTCCTACTCCAGGCCAATAGCCCCTCGGATCACCACTGAGGCCACCCAGGGTCAGACCCAGGGTCCCCCATGGAGCGGCAAGGATGGCCTCCTTGCCAGCCAGGGCCCTTCCTCTTCCCGAGCTCCTGGCTGTGCTCGTCTGGGGAGTTTCCTTGAGGGTTTGTATGGAAGGTTCACCGCTCTGTGTGTCTTTACCTGATCTCAGCCGATGGGTAGCCACGTGAGGTCAGGGACCGCCCTTACACCCCGGGGACTTGGAGGTGGGGACGGCAGACGTGCCTGGTGGGGACCGGGTTCATGCTTTGTTCTCTGAAGTCACAAGAGCTCCCTCTTCCTTCATTCTCTCTGTCTCTGTGTCTCTTCCTCTCTGTCTTTTTCCCCACCCACTGAGCTCCGAGGCTCTCCTCCAGGACACTTTCCTCACTGCCCGAGGCTCTCCGAGGCCCATGGGATGCACTCCAGCATCACTCCGAGTGTTCTCAGGCCAGAGGCAGTGCGGAGAAGGAAAGAATGTATGAGAATGCCCAGGGCATCCGCGGGCGGAAGATGCTGACTCACAGGGCCACAGGGCGGCTCATCCTGGGTTTCAGGCCTTCAGCAGGTGGAAGAGATCGCTGGCATTTGTACAGAAAACCGCTTCACCTCAGCGGGCCACCCCAGGCCAGCTGTGGGGACTGGGAGCCCAGAGGACACTGGAAGGATGGGCTGATGGCTGGCCAGGCGAGGCGGTCCCGTCTCAGCCTCCGTTTCCTGATCAGGAGAGGAGCAGGTGGGCCGAGAGACTTCAGGAGCCCTCCAGTGACTCACTCTCCGGCCCCTCATCTTGGGCTGGTTTCATGCAGCCTGGGCATCCCGAGCTTGGCCCTTCCATTGCTCTGCTGGTCCCCACGCTCCAGAGCAAGGAGGATATCGGGGGCGGGGGGGAGGTTTCCAATGCCAGACCGAAAGGGTTTCCAGTGGTGGGTGTTGGGCAGCCCTGTGGCTTCTCAGGGTGCCCTGAGTCTGTCCCCTGCTGGGACCTGCTGCCTACCCTGTCTGGCTCACACTTGGTCTCAAAAGGAACTAATTTGTGGAGAGACCAAACTGGGAGCAGCCTGAATCCCACTCAACTTGCAAAGCAGACCCCCACCCACCCTCCCAGTTCAAGACGGTCTCAGAAGGTAGCAGCCATGGAGCCGCAGGAATGACCCAGTCCTGGGTCACCTTCACCAAAACTCCCCTGCAAAGAGGTCCCTTCGGGGTGTCCCGATGCCAGGGTGTGGGGTGTGCTATGGAAGCATCACCCATTGCCCTTCCTGTCCCTGGATATCAACTCGGGTCACTCATGGGTCTTCCACAGGGTGGCCTCCAGGAGAAGCGGCTGCGTACCAGGCTCAGACAACTCAGAGCCGGCCCTCGGGCAATCAAGCCACATCCTTCCCCAGGGATTGTGTTAACCACTGTTATTGTAGTGTGCTCTGCAGGTGGGGAAAGAGAGACGGAGAGAGGAAGAAACACAGAGACAGAGACTGACAGAAGAGCGGGCTCTTACGACTTCAGAGAAGGAAGCATGAACCCAGGCCCCACCAGGCACATCCACGACCTCACCTCCAGCTCCCGGGGAGTATAGACAGGTATAAGCACTGTCTCTCAGCACTGACCCCAAGCCCAGGACGACCTCTGGACCTCCTGAGGAAGGGGTGTCGGGCCGCCCCTAACCAGGGGAAGACCCAGCCCCATTCAGCCTCCCCTGGTTTCTCCCCCCAGGTAGTGAAGAATGAAGTTCCCATTGTTCCTCTAAATCGCTCTCTCCTGGACCACGACCACTGGACATTCATCTTCACAGTCACGGGATCTCAGGGCTGCTGAAGACCCTACAAGACCGTTTCTACCATTAAAGCCTCTCCAAAGAAAGGCAGAGTGCTTCCCAGGTGGCGTGAGTGGTAAAGAACCGATGCAGGAGCTGTCAGAGATGCGGGTTCCATCCCTGGGTCAGGAAGATCCCCTGGAGGAGGGCAACCCACTCCAGTATTCTGGCCTGGAGAATCCTATGGACAGAGGAGCCTGGAGGGCTATGGTCCATAGGGTCACAAAGAGTCGGACACAGCTGACCGACTAACGCTTTCACACTCCATCATATACACTGCTTTATTGACTTAATGTCTGATTAGTTGTGATTCATTCTGATTAGGCTACAGAAGTGATTAATTGCATATTAGTTTTCAATGTAATAATTTAACGTAATTTTAGTTGAGCACCTACTGTATCCCAGATGCTGTTCTGGGCAGGGAGAGCCCACATGGCCATTTTTGTCTGCCCTGCCTTTGTGAGGCTCACCGTCTGCAGGGGAGGCGACAATAATTGTTACAGATTATGCAAATATATTCTCTTAGACTGCCCATGACATGAAAGCTACCACAGACTAAATTGGGGGAACAGATGGTGAAAGCTGGAGCTGAGACAATGGGAAAATAACAACATATCTCTCTCCCAAGTGCCAGACACCATTTTAAGTGTCTTTATATTGTCCCCTCGTGGCTCAGCTGGTAAAGAATGTGCCTGCAATGCGGGATACCTGGGTTCAATCCCTGGGTCGGGAAGATCCCCTGGAGAAGGGAAAGGCTACCCTCTCTAGTATTCTGGCCTGGAGAATTCCATGGTTGTGTAGTCCATAGGGTCGCAAAGAGTCAGACGCGACTGGGTGATTTTCATTTCCTATTGTCAACTAGGAAAGGTGGTCTTACTCCAAGATGCCCTAATTTATTCACCTAGCATTTTCCTGTACAGTTTTCCTGGGTTTGGTTTTTGTCCTTTTTGCTTTGTCATTCAGTGATTTTCAGTCATCTGGTGTTTATTTGGGTGTAGAGCGTAAGTATGGATCTAAGGTTATATTTTTTCCATCCACTCTGTTAATTTAAGTACAAACTATATTCTACACCCTTTAGGCCTGATACTGAATTTCCTCTTTCATTCCATTAATGTGTAAGTCTGTTCCTATATATAGGCATCATATACGGTTTCTATATCTGCACTGCACTTTCATGGGTATTTTCTTCACTGTTCTTGAACATTTATTCTTCTAGATTACTTTTAAATTCTCTTTGTCAGCTTCTTCCAAATATTCTGCTGCTGCTGCTGCTGCTAAGTCGCTTCAGTCGTGTCCGACTCTGTGCGACCCCATAGACGGTAGCCCACCAGGCTCCCCCGTCCCTGGGATTCTCCAGGCAAGAACACTGGAGTGGGTTGCCATTTCCTTCTCCAATGCATGAAAGTAAGAAGTGAAAGCGAAGTCGCTCAGTCGTGTCCGACTCTAGCGACCCATGGACTGCAGCCCACCAGGCTCCTCCATCCATGGGATTTTCCAGGCAAGAGTGCTGGAGCGGGGTGCCATTGCCTTCTCCGAATATTCTAGTGGGATTTTATTTGAATTGTGTTAAATATGTAGATTATTTTGGGGAGAGAATTGATATCTTTAAAGCCACAGGCAACCTATTAATAGAAAAGTAGTCTCTGTTACTCAAATCTTCTTTTTCCTCAGTCAAGTTCTAAATTTTTCCTGTCTTATGGTGTTCTTCCTGCAGGTTCCTTGCTTATTACTCAAGATTTTAAAAATTGGGTTGCCTTTGTGAATAAGTCTTTTATATTTCCTACGTGGCTATTGTCTGTATGCAAGATAGCTATTGGTTTTTTGTGTGTTTTTTTTGTATAATTAGTTTTTAACCAGCCACCTTCCAAATTCTCGTACATTCACTGATCATGAATATTTTAGGATTTGTAGATAGACAATCAGATTACATAAAATGGGTGTATTTTATCTTATTCTTACCAAAACTACACTTCTGCAAGGACTTTTGGAAAAATATTGAAGAGTAGCAGCGATAATGAAACCTTCTGGCCTGTTTAGGACTTAAGTAGAAATGTGTGTAGTGCTTAGTCATTGAGTGTAAAAGTAGGTGTTGGAAATTATCTGGATGATTATGGTGATTTTTCTTCCTTTTTAATTCAATGTAGGGAAATATGTTAGTAGATGTAAAAATCTAAGCTCGTCTTCCTTTCTTTGAATAAACCTGCCTGGTTAGGCTATATGTTTTTAAAAGTCGGCTGGACTTGGGGACTTTCCTGGTGGTCCTGTGGTTAAGAATCCACCTTCCAGTGCAGGGGTTATGGGTTCAATACCCGGTCAGGGAACTAAGACTTCACACACCACAAGTAACACACCGCCTCATGACACAGCCACTGAGCCCACATGTTCTAGAGCCCACGCTTGCAACGAGAGAAACCTGCAGGCCACCGGCAGAAAAAGGCTTCATGCCGAAATGAAGACCCATCGAGGCCCAAATTAGAAAAAGAAAAAAAAGCTCAGTTGGACTCGACTTGCCTTTTTTCTCTTCTGGAATCGTACCTGATGGATTTCTGAAACTATGTTGAGAATTTAGGTATGCATGCAGTTTTGTGTAAATAGACTTTTTATCTTTTTTTTTTTTTAATTAGTAAAAACAGTCTACATTGGATAGGGGTGACCACTGAGGGTTTAATGGAGTACACCCTTTTGGGGAAATGTTTCTTTGATAACTTCTCAATTTCTCTTACGGGTGTTTGTGTTTTCAGGTTGTCGGCCTTTTCTTAGTTCTGCCATGGAGCCATTTGCACTTCTCTGGACAACAGTGAACTCATCACAAGTTCCCAGTAAACCCGACGGACATGTCAGCAGCAAGGGCCACACACCTTCTCTGGAACTGGGTGAATTATCCCCATCTCTGGAGCCACTCCCCATTCTCATTCTTACTTTTCTCCTTATTACAGCTTATTGATAAAAATGTTTAATCTGTCTCTAAAAGCAATCTTGACCACACCCCATAAATGTCAGCATGGCTGTGATTTCAATTTTTACTTCTGTTTTGTCCTAATTTAGAAGAGTGTTTTTTAAAACCCTGTAGCTGGATTATAATTTTCTAGCTTTCTAGCTTTGTAATCACAGCAAATGATTTATGTAAACATGATGAAAGAGTCAGAAAATATTTCTTTTCTCTATTTGTATTTTATATCTACTTATATATATATATCACACACACGTATCTAGAAGATTTCATTATATGTAATTATATCATATGCTCTATTTTTTGCCTATTTCATGGATCTTATTATAGCTTCACAAACATTTATCCAAATTCATTAGAGTGGGCAAAGATTCAGAATTCAGAATTTTTTAGTTTTTAGAAAGATGATTCGTGGTGGGAAAAAAGTGACAGTGTTAGTCACTCAGTCGTGTGCAACTCTTTCTAACCCACCAGGTTTCTCTGTCCATGGAATTTTCCAGGCAAGAATATTGGAGTGAGTGGCCATTTCATCCTCTGGGGGAATTTTCCCAACCCAGGGATCAAACCCAGGCCTCCTGCATTGTAGGCAGATTATTTATCATCTGGGCCACTAGAGAATTTTATGCAAAACCCCAAGAGATTGACTCAATAATATTTCTTTAGTGACATACACACATATTCACAGTGAGTGAGATGAAACTCTGCATGAGTTACGTGAGCTCAGGTCCAGTTTTCCTGTCTCTTTGGCCTCAGGTTTATGAAGCAGTTTTTGCCTTTTAGAGTTTTGGAGGGATTCAAGTACGAAAAAAAAAGATGGTGAACCTTGGTGGATTTCTGTCCATTTCCCCTTATAGTTCTAACGATTTCACATTATATATGTTGGGGCATTTCTCCTTATAGTTCTAGCGATTTCACATTATATATTTTGGGGAATAGTTATCTACCACCAAAAGGCTGGGGTCAGTTTATCTTTATTGTGAGTTATATCATTTCTCAAAAGGTGATTGCCTTCTTCGATCTGCTTATGCTTCTGTTGTTGGATTTTGCTTGGGCCAGTTTTATCGTTGTGACCCACGCTTTCTCTTTTATTTGCGTTCATTTAGTTCATTTACCTACACACTTACTTTCTGCCTTTTGAAAACTATTTTTAAGTGCATTTCATAGAAATGACATGTTTCAATTATTTTATCCAATTTTACAGTCTTATGAATAAAGAATCTATTACATTTACATTTACTTACTATTATAACTAAGCTATTCAGTCTTATATCTGTTGCCGTAATCTATGATCAAGTGCATGGGTTTATGGTCATTTATTTTGTTTTTGTCTTGGTATATATAATATATGCTAAGTTTAACGCTGTAATTGCCTATAATCAGACATGGGAATTTTATAGGGTTTTGCAAGGTTCAGTCTGATACACAGCCGTTGTATTTTCTTTTGCCGTTTTGTCCATGTTAATCTGTCTCTTGACTTTTTTTTTCTTCTAAATCCTGTAGGTCATTTCCACGACACTGCGTCCTGTGGACACTCTCCCATGTTTCCTGGTTTGTCCCGTATCAGTAAGCTTGTTCTTTTCAGCTTGTTTTCTTGCTTTTAAAAACTCCGAGCAAGGCAAGATCTGTTCAGGTGCTATGTTTGTAAATGAACAGGCACGTCAGTCACGTTTGTTGGGTTCCTTTTCTGGGATCCCAGCAGGAAAGCAGATGTTGCTCAGTTCCCATCCTGACTCCCAGGTTCTTTGGCAGGTCCTTGCCCAGGACACCATCTCTCTCTCCCACAGGAGTGGATTTTCATCAGTTTTCCCCCAGTTTTGACATGAGGCTTTCCTCTCTCTGTTTTCTGTGGCATCACACATTTTTATGTTACCAGTGTCTTTGGGCACATTTAACTAGAACTTTGAAAAGAATGATCTCTGGTTTCTATCTGTCTGTACCCACTAGCTAACCCATCTCCCAGCAACTCATGCTACCACATCTCTTGTAAAGTTTGGCTCTTCTGAGTCATGCACTGAACATCTTGAAGATTTCAGCACAAACATGTAAACACAAAATGATGATGGTGAACAAGACAGACCAAAGTGTGAGACAGATGCCTTCATCTGCTGCTGCCGTATCGCTTTAGTCGTGTCTGACTCTGTGCGACCGCATAGACGGCAGCCCACCAGGCTTTCCGTCCCTGGGATTCTAACTTCACCTAGACACATATAACATTGGCTTTCTCAACCTCATACTGACCAGACTTCCTTTGCAACGATCAGGGTAACAGGCCCAGCAAAAACTCTGACAATCACGACATCAGTTGCTGCTGCTGCTGCTGCTGCTGCTGCTAAGTCGCTTCAGTCGTGTCTGACTCTTCTCGACCCCATGGACTGCAGCCCACCAGGCTCCTCCATCCATGGGATTTTCCAGGCAAAAGTACTGGAGTGGGGTGCCATTGCCTTCTCCGTGCTTAGCCTTAAAAAATAATGCTCCTGAACTTCCCTGGTGGTCCAGTGAATCCACCTGCCAACACAGAGGAGACAAGTTTGATCCCTGGTTCAGGAAGATTCCACATGCCGTGAGGCGACTAAGCCCTGCAGGCTCCGCACTGAGGCCAGCTTCATCATGCCCAGAGGCCTCCTCCCCGCCCCCTGGACATCATTTGTCCTCTCCGTGGCTCTGCTCCATCCCTCAGCATGGCCCACCCACCAGGAAGAGCCCCCCTCCTTCCACTGACCTCCTCCTCTTTCTGGTAAATCCAGCTCACCCTTCAGGACCCACAGTCTTCCCTGACATGCCACAGCAGGCTCAGTCGGTATCTCTGGGTCCCATCAGAACCAGGCCTCATCCCAGCAGGTGCCCTAAGCCATCACCTCGTGTTCTCATGGCATCACAGTCCTGGGACTTTGAAGGACGTGCCCACGGATGGGCCTGGGAGGTGTGCGGCAGAGAACACGGGTTTGGGCTCAGACCTCCCAGACGCACAGCCCCGGGAGGGTCAGTGGTCCTTTCCACCTCACATTCCTCATCCAAACTGGAGTGACCATCCACAGCATCTGCCTCGTCCTTGGGACAAGGTGAGAGTGTTTGTCACAGGCTTCCCCATATAGCCCACAACAGATAATGAATGCTTGCTTTTTGTTGTCACTGTGATTGTATTTCGGTTATCTTCATCACCTTTGTCTCCTGGAGCCTCAGATGTGCCCCTGCCAGGATCAATGTCTGGAATATAAAGGAACGCCTGTCTGGGAAGCAAAGTCATGCCCTCCCCACATAGCAGTCGGTACCTGACACTTTCCGCTCACCTTTTGACTCACTGTTACACTCCCTCCCACCCGGACTGAAGTTTAAAGCAAAAGAAGTAACTTCTGAAGAGATGAGTCTGGACCAGTGGTGGTCCGGTGGCTTGCTTTGTCTTAAATGCTGTTTGCAAACCACATCTAACTGTTTACAGCAGCTCCCACATCAGATGGTTCCCTGCTCACCCCACCCCGGGTGGTTATCAGCCAGGACCTGGCACCCCTTACGGTTCCTGGCCACACCCTGGGGAGAAAGCCAACAGGCAACGTCATGAACATTCTTTTGCATCTCAATCATGTGTTTATGTTTTCCTCCAGAAAATCCACAGCGCATCCATCAGTAAACAGAACTCGATAGAAAAACCTGCTGAATTTTGACTTTCAAAATTTGCTTGTAGCTCCTTCCCCTTCTTGGAATAAAGAACCCAGGACAGACCCATGCTTCCTCTGACCGTATTCAGGAAATGAATTTTGATGACCAGGATTACGTGTATCTGTGGCATGTTTCTGATCAATGGGAGTTCTCTAGCGGCTGGTGTTTTTGTGTGTTTTTTTGGATTTTTTTCCAGTTCTGTAAGAGCTTGTTGGAACTGGACACAGAAGAGTTGAGTCAAGTTCCTCAAGTTAGTTCTGGATGTTCAATCAACAAGTTCAAGTTCTCTGCATGACCCAAGGCTGAATCACCCGCAGTCTGGCCTCTGCCCAGGAGAATAAACTTAGATGCTGACGAGTCAACTACATAATTTTTATAACAAAGTCCATTCACCAGGAAGACCGATGGCTGACCTAGGATAACATAAGCCCTGGGAGGGTTAAGGATCTCTCATATATAAAGAGCTCTTAAAAATCAATGAGAAAAAGAAGGAAAATCTATTGGAAAATGTAGGAAACACATGAGCAGGCAATGCACAGAAAAAGCCATCCAGTAATCAAGTACAAATACGAAAAGTGTCCAACCTCACTGCTAGTTAAAACAGTGGAGATTGAAATAAGGGCTTTTGCTTTTGTTTTTGTTTTCTACCAAATTGGCAAGGAAGGGCAAGGCTGGCAGTGCCCAGTATCACTGACTGTTGGTGGGAGCATAAATTGGTCAAGGTGGGGACCACGTGGACCTACTGATCAAACCTTAAACTTAATACATTTTTATGGCAATTACACATCTAGGAATCAGTCTAACCTAAAAATATACTTACGTGCACAAAGATAGATATAAAAGGATATTTGCTGTGGCATACCTCTTAAAAGCAAATTTTATAAATACCCCTCCACCTCGAAAAAGGACCAAGCCTGTATGTTGTTCAGCTGTTAAGTCATGTCCAACTCTTTGTGACCCCCATGGACTGCAGCATGCTAGGCTTCCCTGTCCTCTTTCACAATAAAACAGTCACGAGCCTTTCCTTCCAATACTGTTGAAAACTCTCTCCAGCAGAGAGTAAGACAGAAAACTTTCCAATTATTCTCATAAAGCAAGCATAACACTGATTCCAAAACTTGATGAAAGCTTTAGATAAGTATCTCTTATAAATACCACAGGGAAAATCCAAAACAAAATAGAAGCAAACAGAATTTAGAAGCACATTAAAGAATACTACATTAAGACCACACCTAAGACAATACTAGGAAATGTGCTAATATACTTACTTGATCATATTAATTGGACTGCAGAAGAATTAAATGATTGTTTCCATAGTTGGAAAAGCATTTGACAAAATTCGATAAAATAAGAATAGATGGAAATGTCCCCAATATGACATAATGTATCCATCTCAGCCAGGCTCAGTCTCCATAAGGAAACTCAAAAGGCGTCCTGTCCCCACCAATGTAGGCAATAATCATTATCTCTATTGCTATTGATTTGTTCCAGAATTACTGGCAAATGCAATTGGAAAAGAAATTAAAAGTATAAAAATTGAAAAGGAGAGAAAGTCTTATTATGTGCAGAAAACTTGCTTTGATTCTGGAAAACTCCACATGATTTGTTAAAAAGTGATTACAAGCCATAAAAGAGCAAGAGAACAGAGTTACATTAAAAAAAAAAAAACAGTATCTTTCATACACACACATACTCACACACCCAAAGTTGCATTGGAAGAAAAAAAAATGATTTCAGGTACTTTTTTAAAAAGATAAAATACTAGACATAAGCATTATAAGAATTTTTAAGCTCTACATTAAAAAAAAAAAAAAAACTTGTTAAACTGTTGATGCACACAAAAGAAGACAATTGGAAAAGCAAGCCAAGTTCTAGAGGCCAGTGCTCCCTTTGCTAGTTTAAAAGGCTAACTTGATGCCAATGAAAATGCAGTTTCTCTTCCTTTGACAAGACAAGGCGATACTAAAATTCATGTGAAAAAATTAAAAAGACAGCCAGGAAAACTTGGAAAAAGAAGAGGAACAAAGAGAGAGATTCTCCTGGCAGATATTAAAAATATTATAACACATCGGTTATTAAAACACTGTGAGAGTAGAAATGAAACAGACTGGACTAAGCCACAGCTGCAGACGGTCCAGATAGACTCAGGTCACGTGTAGGACTGCAGTACAGGAGAGAGAAGGCATCTCAAATCAGCCGGAAATAAATGGCCAGCCTATGGGCCGCTTACCCCATGTGGCAAGATAAACTACAAGTGGATTAAAAAGTCAAGTGAGAAAAGAAAAAAAATCATCCAATATACACACAACTCGGCATTTAAAAGCACAAACTATCTGATTAAAAAATGAGCAGAAATGAATAGACATTTTTCCAAAGAGGACATGCACGTGAAAAGATGCTCAGCATCGCTAATCACTGGGAAGATGCAAACCACAAGCACAGTGAGAAATCACCCCACACCTGTCAGAATGACCCTCGTCAAAAAGAACATGAGTACCAGGTTGGTAAGGATGTGGCGAAAGGGAACGCTCATGCGCTGTTGGTGGGAATGCAAATGCATGAAGCCAGGATGGAAAACAATATGGAGGATTCTCAGAAAACGGAAAACAGAACTGCCCTATGTCCCAGCAATCCCACACTGGGCACGTATCGAAAACTAGCAAAACTACTAATTCGAAAAAACACATGCCCTCCAATGTTCATACCGGTGCTGTTTACAATAGACAAGATATGGAAGAAACCTAAATGTCCATCGGCGGATGAATGGACGTTCGCTCGTGTCCATGCATGATGTGGTGGACATACATACACACAACGCAATCCTCCTCGGCCACAGAAAGAGAGCAGAGTGTCGCCCTGTGCGGCAACGCGGATGGAGCGGGAGGGCACTCCGTGAAACAAGTCAGACGGAGAAAGACAAATACTGTATGATCTCACGTGCATGTGGAATCTAAAAAACAGGACAATCTAAATAAATAAATAAATAAAAGAATCTAGTAAGTAAATCCAAAGAGAAACAACTCACAGACGACAGGGAGCAAGCTGGTGGTTACCGGTGGGGAGAGACTTGGAGAGAACGGAAAAAGGGAAAAAAAGGTTATTATGGAATTACATGAAATCATGTGCGTGAAACAAATCATCGAAGGGTCAGAAGAAAACATGGAAGGCTATAAGGGGGAAGGTCTTTTCATTGTTTTGATTTCTATCAAAAAGTGGATTTTAAAAATTCAGCTGCATTAAATGTGCTACATAAATACAGACGCTCACAAAACAGTGAGTCGGAAGGCGCTGCCATCCTCGTCTTGTCTTGTTCAGACAGAACTCCTTGCTCTGATAGATGAAAGCAAAGTTCACTTACAGTATCTGCCCACCTCCCTCATACAGTAAAACTAGACTTTCGTTTCCTTGTGAGATACAGCACATGGATGTGTATATGTGCGTTTCCTTATTGAAGTAGACTTGATTGACAGTGTTGTGTTAATTACTGCTGTACAGCCAAGTAATCTGGTTATACACATATATACATTCATCTTTACATTCTTTTCCGTCATGGTTTATCATGGGATATGGATCATAGCTCCCTGTGCTCTACAGTAGGCCCTTGTGGTTTATCCATCCTACATCTGCTAACCCCAGCCTCTCACTCTATCCCTCCCCCAACCCCCGCCCCCTGGAGAATCACGTCTCTTCTCTGTGTCCGTAACTGCTTCTGTTTCGGAGATGGTTCCTTTGTGTCATATTTTAGACTCCAGGTATAAGTGTTAGGATAATATGGTACTTGTCTTTCTCATTCTGACGCACTTCACTTCGTATGATAAACTCTGGTTGCAGCCACGTCGCTGCTCATGGCACTGATTCATTCTACGTAGTATTCCGTTGCGTATACGCACCACATCTTCATCCCTTCGTCTGCCGGTGGACATGTAGGTTGTTCCTGCGTCTTGGCTATGGTACATAGTGCTGCTATGAGCATAGGGGTGCGTGCATCTTTGAACTACCGTTCTGTCTTGATATATGTCCAGGAGTGGGATTGCTGGTTCGCGTGGTAGCTCTGGTTTTAGTTTTCTGAAGAACCTACATCCTGTCTTTCACAGCGGCTGCACCAACTTACTGGGCCAGCAGCAGAGGAGGAGGGTTCCCTCTTCTTTGAGATACATTTTTAATGAAGCAGTTAGTTTTCACACGATTGTGACAGGCTCTGAGAATTTTAGAAAGAAAAGAAACGTGAGCGCTCATCTGAGATGACCCCATCAAATCAGGTGGATGGAAAGTCTCATGGGCTGAACTGCACCCACTGACCAAATTTAATATTTTAAGGTGCTGACCCCCAGCGCCTCAGAATGTAGCTGTATTTGGAGATAGGCTCTTTCGAGAGGCTATTAAAGCGAAATGAGGGGGATTCCTTGGTGGCCCAGTGGTGAAGAATCCGCCTGCCAGTGCGGGGATGGTAGGGGTTTAGTCACTCAGTCGTGTCTGACTCTTTGCGACCCCATGGACTGTAGCCTGCCAGGCTCCTCTGTCCATGGGATTTTCCAGGCAAGAATACTGGCGTGGGTTGCCATTTCCTTCTCCAGTCAGTGCAGGAGATGGAACCAATCCCAGGTACAGGAAGATCGCATGTGCCACAGAGAACTAAGCCCACATTCACACCACAAAAAGTGAGCCCGTGCTCGGCAACAAGAGAAGCCACTGTAATGAGAAGCCCCTGCTCACCACAGCTAGAGAAAAGCCCTCGCAGCAACGAAGACCCACCCCGGTTGAAATAAATTGCTGTTGCTGTTTTGGTCGCTAAGTCTTGTGTGACTCTTTGCAATCCCATGGACTGCAGCACACCAGACTCCCCTGTCCTTCACTATCTCCCTGAGTTTGCTCAAGCTCATGTCCATTGAGTCGGTGACACCATCCGCCATCTCATCCTCTGTCGCCCCCTTCTCCTCCTGCCTTCAATCTTTCCCAGCATCAGGGTCTTTTCCAAAGAGTTGGCTCTTCACACCAGGTGACCCAAGTATTGGAGCTTCAGCTTCAGCATCAGTCCTTTCAATGAAAATTCAGGGTTGATTTCCTTTAGGATTGACCAGTTTGCTCTCCTTGCAGTCCAAGGGACTTTCAAGAATCTTCTCCAGCATCACAGTTCGAAAGCATCAGTTCTTCTGCGTTCAGTCTTCTGTAAAGTCCAGCTCTCACATCTGTACATGACTATTGGAAAAATCATAGCTATAAATAAATAAATAAAATTATTTTTAAAATGAAGTAAAGTGGGGTCACCAGGTCAGGCCCTAACCCACTAGAGAAGAACAATGCTCCTTGCAAGCACCATCTTTTCCCCCAGACGTTGGTAAGCAACAAGGACCCATTTCCAGGCGCTATAACCAGCTTCATTTCCACCCTGAAAAATTCTCCAAAAGCAGTCATGTTCCTTGCAGCCTGCTGCTTCTTCTCACCCTTTTAGAAGCTCAAGTATTTTGAGAGAAATTTAATCCTTATGCACCAGTTTCATTTATACTGAAATCATCAAAATGCTTTGTGTCTGTCTAAGGGGATTGTGGTGTTCCTTTTATAGACCCATCTAAGCCATTTTTGCTTTGAATCACGTTTCGGCAGCTATAAATGAATTCAGACCCTCTCCTGTCCCCTGCATCCCGTTCTGTTTCATTGTGAGAACACTCCAAGTCAAGAAAAGCGCTAAATTTGGCCAAACGAGTTTTGCCCTCGTCCCCTACTGAGATTGACTTGCTGCTTACGGAAGAGGTTGCAGGAGGTTCCGTGGGCTCCTGGGACCTGGGGGGCTTACCTGTCCTGTGGCCATGGAGTCCCCTGGTCTGGATTACGAACAAGGCAGAGACCCCAGCCTTGGGGGTCTCTGGGGGCAGCGGAACCCTTCATTCGAAGGGCACATTCCCCACTCCTAGCCTGAAAAACTGCCTGGTATCTGGCCCAGCGCTTCTCAAACGTGGCTACATCTCAGAATCACCTGGAAGCTCTAAACAAACCCGAGTGGATTCAGCTGGTCGGCCAGTGGGTGGCCTGCCCTCTTCTCTCAAAGCTGCTCCAGATGCCCCTGCAGGTGAGAGCTGCCTGCACAGTGCCATGCACGCAAGGAGTGCCTGACAGAGACACAGGCGGGAAGGTTCCGAGGCATGAGGCTCGGACAGCCCTGGGAAAGTGGCCAAGGGCCTGGACCTCTGGAGCATGGCTCTCCCAGCCTCTGCCCGCGGTCCCCACCCACAGGGAAGGCAATGGGGAGCCTCCTCTGGCCACTGGGGTTGCCTCCTTGGCTCCACACTCCTGTCCAGCCTGCGGGGGCCGGGGTGGCCACGGTACCCCTTTAAGTGTCTTCTTGCCTCCTGGACTTTTAACCTGTGTCTCCTCAGCTGGATGTAGATTCCCAAAGGCAGGAACTGTGTCTCTGAGCCACTCGTCCTCCTAGGGGACAGCGTGGGGAAGTGGTCTCCAGGACAAGAATGAAGATGGAGGACTCGGCTGGTCCCAGAGACCTTGGAGAGTCATTAAAAGGCATAAAACGGAGGCTGACATCACGCAGTGGACTGTCAAGGGGGTGAATGGGAGAATGCGGGAAGCACTTAACGTGGAGCCAGGCAAACCCGCCACAGCCCCCTGCAACCCTCAGACCATCGGCATCCACCTGTCCTGGCCGACGGCCAGACCACCAAGGAGACCAAGATCCATCTGCTACCAGAAGAAGCCAGAGGTTCTTCCCTTAGTGGCAGCAGGCTGGCACCTCCACCCCCGGGGAGTGGTGACCAGTGGAGGGGTAACGGGTACCTGCCAAGTCTGCCTAAAATTCGGGGACCCCGGAGTGGTCCTCACGTCTCCCTCCAGCCCTGAGGCCCGGCTAGCTTACAGCACAGCCTGGCCACCACACGGGTCCTCTCGGGACCACTGACTCAGCCCTCCACCAGCTTCATCACAGACGTTTCCCTTCAATGACAACAAGTCGGCCTTAATGTGTCCCAGATCCGGCGACCACCAGACCCTAGGGAGGCAGGTGGGGGTGGGGCACAGAGCCAGCCTGCCCAGTGACTCTCCGACTTGGGGCCACCAGGTGAGGGGTGCTGTGACCAGCCTGGCCCTCTCCAGCACCTAGTTTTAACCACCATCCCCAGAGGCAAGGGACAGGCCCTGGCTCCACCTGGGGGTCCAGCTTCTGGGTCCCCTCCTCTGGGGCTGCAGTAGGAAGAGGACCTGTCAGGTTGGGCCTGAAACTGGCCCCCCAGGTGAAGATGGAGGGGACGCTACCTGCGGGGCTGCCCACAGTCACCTCAATTCCTGCTGTGGTCTCAGATTCCGGCTGGGAAAGCCCGGCCCAGCCCCAGGCTCCAGCATGTGACTCTGAGTCTCCAGGACTGGGTTCGGCTTGCACACAAATCCAGGTGTGTGGAGGCCACCCCCGCCTCCCAACCAGAAGCCCTGGTGATGGGAGAAGGGATGGGAGGCACCCCAGCATTGTGCCTTCTCTGCCTAGGCAGACTGATCACCTTGTCCTCTGTCCCTGGGACAGCATCTCTCCAAAGGGTGGTTCCAGCCCACAGCCTCTGTGAGCAGGATGAGGGCTGATTCACAAGATACATCAGTCTGCTCGGCTGCAGCAACAGTCCCACACACGGTCCCTAATCAAAGGCATTTATTTCTCCCAGTCGGAGGCTGGAATCCCAGACCCAGGTGTAGGCACGGCTGGTCCTCCTGAGGCCTCTCTCCTGGGCGTGCAGACAGCCGCCTCCTCCCCCTGTCCTCACAGGGTCGTGCCTCTCTGTGTGTGTTTGTGTCCTGACCTCTTCCTATAAGGACCCCAGTCCTGTGGGATCAGGACCCACCCTAGTGACCTCATCTTAACTTGATCATCTGCAAAGACCTTGTTTCCGACTAAGGCCACACCCAGGTCCTGAGGGTTATGACCCCCACATCTTCTGGGGGACACAGGTCTGTGCAAAGCACAGCCTAAAGTAGATGGACTCTACGGGTCCGTCCCTCCAGGCCAGGAGATGCACTGCCCCGCACCCACCCCGGGGAAGCTGGGCAGGAAGCAGGCCCTGCCCTCGCACTTGCCCGTGCGCTTGTGGGTGAGGGAGCCATGCAGGATTCTTCCTCTCGCCTGCTGGTCGCTCCAGGCAGATGCAACCAGAGGCCAAGTGTGCAGAACTGACCACACCTGGCCAGAATTTTTTCAATTGTTTACTACTGTTGTCCCTGAGTCAGGAAGATCCCCCTGGAGGAAGGCATGACAACCCCGTCCAGTATTCTCGCCTGGAGAATCCCATGGACAGAGGAGCCTGGCGGGCCTCAGTGCCTGGGGCCACACAGAGCCGGACACGACTGAGTGACAGACGCTTGTACTTGTTGTTATCGTGATGCAGCCACCGTTCCTCTGTTCAGAAAAGAAACAGCCTCGAGCTCCTGTCACTTCTGATCTTGGCGTAAGTACAGGTGTCCCCCAGCTGTGAGCACTGGGCCCTGCCCCTGGCACCTGCCCCTGGCACCGTGGGCAAACACCCACTGAGTCCTGGTCTGACAGAGAACTTCCCCAGGAGTCCGACCAGGGAGATGGGACCCTTTCTACAGGTCACCTGAGTCCCACAGCCCTGACTCTCAGCTTGGATGACCGTCCCGCCCCGACGAGGAGCTTCAGAAAGGAAGACTGCGACTCTCCTCCCCCGGCAGCACAGCCCTCCTCGTTCCTGCTGGGGGGCCACCAGTGGCCCCCAGTCACAGTCCCAGCGTCAAGTCTGGGAAGCTCTGGTCAGTGGTTACTCATCCCCCTCGCCAGGCCCTGAGGGCCACTGGCTGGACAGTGAGGTGTTCACAGGTGGGGTTTATACCCTGTGGTGCAGCCCCTCCACATGGAGGGGAGAAGTAGGTACTGGAAACCTTGAGGGCGGGGCTTAGGAAGAGATCTGTGTCCACCTGGTCAAAGCCTGCAGGGACCTCTGGACCCCTGGACTCTCTTGGGACTCACAGGCAGGCGGAAGTGGGGGGCACTGCCCCTCTGCCCAGAGAAGCACCCTGGACTCCAGGCCCAGGAGCCAGAGGCCCTGGGGACTGGCTGGTCGTGGAGGGGCCCCAAAGCATGCCCACCCCAACCACTGGTCTCCTGCAACCAGAGACGAAGACCCTGGTGGAGGAGCCAGGGCGGCAGCCAGCCTCCGAGCCGGCCCGGGGCCCGGGGGCTGCCTGGCCTTTGTGCTTTTGTGTAGGTCCCTCCCCTGGAGAGCGGGATGTGCTGGAGAGGCCGGCTCCTCCCTGGGACCCTCGGCCCGGTGCAGCCGGCCGCCACATTGTGAGGATGCTCGCGCAGCCTGTGGGGAGGCTCGGGGTGAGGACATGAGGCTCCTGGAGGTGGCTCCCCCGGCCCCGCCAAGCCTTCAGATGAGGACGCTCCAGCCACACCTCAAGTACAATCTCACGACAGACCCGGGGTCAGGGCCACTCACCTGGAGCCCCTCCCCAGTTCCTCCCCCTCAGGAACTGAGAGAACGAAAGTGTACTCCTGCCTTCAGATGCTGCGCTTGAGGGGTCATTTGTTACGCAGCACTAGGGAACGGACGGGCTTCCCTGGTGACTCAGGGGTAAAGAATCTGCCTGCCAACGCAGGAGATGCTGGTTCGATCCCTGGATCAGGAAGATCCCCTGGAGGAGGAAATGGCAACCCACTCCTGTATTCTGGCCTGGGAAATCCCATGGACGGAGGAGCCTGGCGGGTCACAAAGAGTCAGACAAGACTTAGCGACTAAACAACAGCAACAAAAGGTAACTGATACCCGCAGCGAGGTTTACAAGCTCGGGATCAGGGAGTGAAGTCTGGAGGCTTGGAGGCTCTGGTCAATTCAGCTGTACAGCCCTGGGTCCTGGCCCGGAGGCGGGCACCCACAGCCAAGGTTCCCAGAGGAAGCCACAAGTTATGAAACAGGATCTCAGGCAGGGCAAAATGCTCAGAGAGGACAGAAAGAGCAGTGACTGGGCATCTATGCCCCTCCTTCACCGCCTGCCAGCGTGGACAATTCCAGTGAGGTCAGCCAAGCCAAGACCCAGGTCTTAGACCCCAGGTCTGGTGCTATGAGCATCCAGTTATATCTGATTATATTTGACAGCTGGTTGTTACCAAGTCACTGGCTCGCTCCAGCTAGGCACTGGAGAATAAATCCCATTTTCCAGAGTTGAAAACTGAGAACAGAACAGTTAATTAAGTACCTAGAAGTGAGAGACAGAGACAGGTGTTCCTGGGGGTCTGGGTGCGGTGGAAGTGCAGCAAGGTCGGGGGGACCAAAGTGCCTTCCTCCACCCGAGGCACATCGCTCCCTGCGTGAGAGGACCTCGGCCAACCTGCATGACTTCAGCTTCCCCCAGATGTAGGTCCCGGGAGAGACCGAGCCAGCCGGTCCCAGGTCCCACATCCTCAGCATCTGCCTGCAGGCATCTACGCAAGGCGAAGAGGAACGGCTGACCACAGGCAAGGAAACGGGTTAAAGAAGCTGGAGATGGATGTGGAGATGCTCATTCAGACTGAAAGAGCAAAATAAATACCGTGTAATAATGCATGTATGTGGAGTCTAGAAAATGGTACAGAAGATCTTACTTGCAAAACAGAAATAGAGACACAGATGTAGCGAACAAATGAATGGACACTGAGAAGGGAAAGGGGGGATGGGATTAATTGGAACTGGCATGTATATGTTATTGATATTGCTGCTGCTGCTGCTGCTGCTAAGTCGCTTCAGTCGTGTCCGACTCGGTGCGACCCCATAGACAGCAGCCCACCAGGCTTCCCCATCCCTGGGATTCTCTAGGCAAGAACACTGGAGTGGGTTGCCATTTCCTTCTCCAATGCATGAAAGTGGAAAGTGAAAGTGAAGTCGCTCAGTCGGGTCCGACTCTAGTGACCCATGGACTGCAGCCTACCAGGCTCCTCCGTCCATGGGATTTTCCAGGCAAAAGTACTGGAGTGGGGTGCCATTGCCTTCTCCTGATACTGTTACTAATAGATGACTAATGAGAATCCACCGCACAGCCCCAGGAACTCTCCCAACGCTCTGTGTGACCTAAATGGGAAGGCAATTAAAGAAGAGGGGATGCACACATACGTACAGCCGATTCACGTGGCTGTACAGCGGAAACTAACACAGCGTCGTACAGCAGCTGTACTCAACTAAAAATTAATTTTAAAAAAGGAGAACCTGGAGATGCCAAGAAGGGCTGGGTTCAGCCCACCCTGCAGGGGTGTGAGCAGCCCTGCCGAAGGGGTCCCAGGCGACCGTGACGCGCCGGCTCTCAGTGGCGGTGGACGCCTCCCTCGGAGTTCCCAGTCCTCCACCTTCCACACACCTCTGCCTCTTGAAACGAGATCCCACAGGCCATCTAAGCCTTCAGATGCCTGTAATTCCTTGGCTAATGCTTAGCTTAATTAAGACATTGACTTTAATGGCATTCTCACCGATTACTTTACGAAATGGCAGGTCTGTAAGAGGATATTTCCTGGTGAGCGGGGATATCGGGATGAAATCTCCAAGTCATCATTTCAACACAGGAAGTTATCGGCTACCTGGGGCAGCGCTGGCCCGGCCACACAATTGGCCCGCTGTTCCGAGCGTTATTTAAGAGGCTGAGGCATCTACGTCCCCCAGCAGCCAGTGAGGGGGGAGAAAGGATCAGTTGAGGAGGTTAGCTTTGCCTATGAGCCTTCTCGATGTTTGCTTTGCTTTGATGCAAAGGAAAAGTAAGCGCTATACGTTTGAACCCATGGCTTTATCTTTGCCAGACTTCTGTCGTGCCTTCTGGTCGACTTTAAAAAAAAAGTCGTCTTAGGTTCAACTTGCATTTCTCCCTTTCTTTCTTTGTCTGTCTTTATTCCCTTTAGTTTTTAAAAAAAATAAACAGCATATTTTCATAACATTAAGAGACCAGAATGTTTGAAACTCAGCGGTCCCTCAGGAATGAGGCCACCACGCAATTGCTATTAGAACGCAGGAATCCACTAACATCTACAGGCACACCAGCCATCCACCTGATGGTTAGGACTGGGGGACAGGGGGACGGGAGACTGTTCTGTAAGGAATCAAATGCACGGTTTCTCAAATGACTCTAACAGGAGGGGGGTCTACCGCTTTGTTCAGGATAGAATCCCTTTTATTTTTTTGGCTATGTTACAAGCCATGTGGGATCTTAGACCCCCGACCAGAGATCGAACCCATGTCCCTGCTGCAATGGAAGCACAGAATCCTAACCACTGGACCTTCAGGGAAGTCCCCACATCATATCCTCTTTTTCAGCCTGCAGCTCCGTTGCCAGAAAGAACAGTCTGATGGGAGCAGAAAGTGAATACGTCCCCAAGCTGACCTATGGGAGTGCGTGAGGGGGCTCTTCCAGGGTCCCTGTCCATCATCAAAACAGGAGCCCTGTCAGAGCTGGGCTAGCAGCCCCCCACCTGCTCTCCATCCCCAGAGTTCCAGATGGATTCAGCAAGAGGACGCATCAGTGGTTCGTGTCCTTTATTAACCAGACAGGCATTGAGCGTCCATAGCAGGAAGAGGCACTGCTGAGAAGGCTCAGAACACTGCTCGTGAATCTCACAGGATGTCGGCTTTGGAGAGGGTGGTTCCCAAGGCAGATCTCACCACGTGAACCTCTCCCTGCCTGCGCTCGGTGCCAGATTCAGACACAGCACCACTCCTGCGTGCTCCAGCACGTGACCATCCTCCAGCAGGTGTGATGATGGTGACGAAATCAGGAGGGCTTCCCTCAAACCCACAGTGGATGGAGCTGGCCACGGAGGACAGGACCACCTCCGACAAACTGGGGAGGAAGAAAGCCTGCCGTTAGTCATCCTCCTCCTCACTCTGCGTACCCCTGGGCTCCACGCCCCACGAGGAGGAAGGACCTTGCCCCCTCCCCCACGGCTGACGCTGTCCAACTTCTCACTTCCTTGGCCTCTGGGCAGCGGGCTCCTCTGCAAAGATGCACAGTCCACTTATATACCCAGTCCCCTCGGATTTATTCATCAGGTTGAAATCACCTCTTTTTTTCCTTTTCCTTTATAGGATTCAGAGTTATGTTGTTTATTCTAAAGGTTAAAAAGAAATCAAGATCATGAAAAGTTTATAAAAAGCAATCAACTCTGTGATGCTTAACATAATTTCCATAGCTCAAAAGCCACTCAGAAGACCTTTAGAATCCAAAAGCAAAGAATGAGAAATCACCTCTTTTTAATAAAAGCCCAAGGAGAGGCAATGGAAGTAGCTCTCTGAATGCAGAAGTTGGTCCAGGGCTGGCCCACATGGGTTTTCTCATAGCCCCTCTTGCAGATGGCATCATAGACTCAGTTGACATGAGTCTGAGCAAACTCCTAGAGATAGTGAAGGATAGGGAAGCCTGGCATGCTGCAGTCCATGGGATCACAAAGAGTCAGACACAACTTAGCAACTGAACAGCAACTCTCGCAGGGTCCCTGCCACGTGCCAGGCTGGGGGCGGGGGGCAGGCCAGAGAGACCAGGGGCAGCAGTGTAGCTTCATCCTCAATTTGCCCCCTTTCAGTAGCTCTGCCCACACCCCACCCTCACCACTGCAGACCTCCATGGTCAACCCACAAACGCAGCCACTCTGTCCCCTCAAGCTCACTGCGCCTCTGGGAAGCGTGGGCACCCACTCGGGTCCCCCAGGAGCTCGGCTGCCAGGAGCACCTCCAGCCTCTGATGCTGGCTGTTCAGGCAGCTCCTGGTCCAGTTGTTGCTGCTGTTGTTGCTCAGTCGTGTCTGATTCTTTTCGACCCCATGGACTGCAGCGCACCAGGCCTCCCTGTCCTTCACTGTCTCCCAGAATTTGCTTAAATTCATATCCTTGAGTCAGTGATGCCATCCAACCATCTTATCCTCTGTCATCCTCTTCTCCTCCTGCCTTCAATCTTTCCCAGCATCAGGGTCTTTTCCAGTGATTCAGCTCTTTGCATCAGGTGGCCAAAGTATTACAGCTTCAGCTTCAGCCTCAGTCCTTCCAAAGAATACTCACGGTTGATATCCTTTAGGATTGACTGGTTTCATCTCTTTGCAGTCCAAGGGACTCTCGAGAGCCTTCTCTAGCACCACAGTTCGAAAGCACAGATTCATCAGTGCTCGGCCTTCTTTATGGTCTAGCTCTCACATCCGTACTTGACTATGGGGAAAACCTTAGCTTTGACCTGGTCCTCAACCCCATGGGAGCCCTGGCTAAGAACATCACGCTTTGGCCATCCTGGGAAACCACAGCCAGTGTCCGGCTAACTTGGTGGGGGGTGTACAAAAAGCCCCCATGGTGGCCTCAAGAGGCATCAAGTCTATTGGTGCCACATCTGACACCCCAGAGCTCCATGAGGGCCCAGGCTGAGGCCAGTCTCCGGCTGAGACCACCACCTCACTGAGGCTTGCCCCCTGCCCCATCCTGCCTCCTTCACTTCCTTTGAGAGACCTCCCTCAATAAATCACGTGGATCCCAGCCCTACCTCAGGCTCTGCATCCGGGAAACCTGACCCAAGACCCTGCCCTTTTGTGTCTCTGGCTTTGCTGTCTGTATAACATCATGGAAGGACCACCTTCCCTTTGTCAGGGGCCAAATTGTCTCCCCCAAAGAGCCCTGTGTTGGGGTCCTGACCCAGCACCTCACGATGTGACTGTATCTGGAGCTGGGCCTTTCAAAAAGTGATTAAGGTAAAAATGAAGTCTTTTGGGCGGGCCCTAGTCTCATAGAGGTCTAGTGGCCTTATAAGAAGAGGCGGTCAGGACACAGACACACTCAGAGGGACGACCCTGTGAGGACACGGGCAGGAGATGGCTGTCTGCACGCCCAGGATGGGGC
The DNA here is from genome assembly GCF_002263795.3 of Bos taurus. Lineage (NCBI taxonomy): Eukaryota > Metazoa > Chordata > Mammalia > Artiodactyla > Bovidae > Bos > Bos taurus. The sequence continues at coordinate 46,852,244 of NC_037356.1, forward strand.
CTCAGGAGGACCGGCCCCACCCACACCCGGGTCTGGGGTTCCAGCCTGCAGCCCCTCTGGCTGGGGTGCTTTGTGACAGCAGCCTGAATAAACTCACAGAGTCTTCCTCTCACTGAGTTTCCATTTATCCTTCAGAACCCATCTGAAATCTCATCCTAGGTTCTCTGAGACAGAAGAAATCATTTATCCGAAACGTTTTCGTGCTTCTGTGCGTGTGTCAGTGTGCGCTCAGTTGCTTCAGTTTTGTCTGACTCTTTGCGACCCCAGGGACTGTAGCCCACCAGGCTCCTCTGTCCATGGGATTCTGTAGGCATGAGTGGGTTGCCCTTTCCTCCTCCAGGGGATCTTCCTGACCCAGGGATCAAACCCGCATCTCCTGTGTCACCTGCATTGCAGGTGGATTCTTTACTACTGAGCCACTGGGGAAGCCCACCTCTCTTTACGTATATATATGCACATATGCATATATATACATGCACATATATCTTATCCTCACTTGTGTTACAGTAGTCACATACACTCCTCTCCCTCCCAGTGCAGATTTTGTGATTTAATTTATCCATCCATCCACCCTAGTAAATTCTCCATCCATGTCTGTCGAGCTAAAAAGGCCTGGGATTGAGTTTCTCGAGTCCCCAGGCCGGCCACCTCCCTCCTCCCCCGCCGCCCAGCGCAGGGGCACCCCTGATGGTATCGCAGACCTACACGAGGTGCAGGACAGGCTCAAACACCGGCTCCATTCAGACGGCCCTAGGGACACAGGCTGGAAACTTAAATTTCTTCCCATGCGGCCCAAGTCTTCCTGGGAAGTCGCTGACTGAACACACCTCGCCGGATAGATTAGAGATGAAACTGAGCGGCCGGATCGGTCTCGGTTTCCCGGGGGGCCCCTAATCTGCAGGGCCAGCTTCCCTCGACATCGCCCGCAGGAGTGCGGCTGCTGGGCGGCTCACCCAGAGGTCGGCTGTCCGATATGGCTGAGCCAAAGCTATCTGTTAGGCAGACAACCTGTGTGTGTGTCAGGATCCGCAACCATCATCCTTGATGCTGGGTTTTTTCTTCCTCGTTGAAATGGATCTTTTGAGAGCCAGTCAAGGGGAAAGAATGTGGAAGGATGGAGTGCAGTGGGGTACCTCCATGAAAGAGGCGCTTGATTATATGGGAAACATTAAAAACAGGGAGTTTTCCCTTTTACCACTCATTTCCTTCAGTTACCTATAAATTTCACTGTCAGAGAAACTACCCATCTGTTTTCCTGAAGAAGCGGGTAGAAAACATCCAGAGTGCAGCATATTTACCACAAATGTTCTCCATTGTCAGGAGCTGAGTTTTTGAAGTACATGTACATGCCTCTCTCCCTGCCCCCACCCCCCTAAGAATACTAAGAGCTGCTTTGCATAAGCCGCCGGTTGGGCAGACGGGGAAGGCGAATGCAAATATCATAGG